>NC_077245.1:29841239-31168739 GCF_947179165.1 Solanum dulcamara | reverse complement strand
AACAACAATAATAATAATAACAACAATAATAACAATAAGAATAATAAGAACAATAATAACAATAATAACAAAAATAACAATAATAATAATAATAATAATAATAAAAAAAAAGAGACTTTGGAAAAGTCCTAAATAGTGAGGTCCGCGACGTCTCTGTGTCGTGGACTTGCTCAATCCCAGCATGTCACCTGCCAGTAGAGCTGGAGCACCAAGCATGTTGGGCCATCAAAAAGTTGAACCTAGATCCGGAGTTGGAAGGTAGAAAGCATATGGATCAGCTCCATGAATTGGAAGAATTCAGACTCCACGCTTAATCTATTAATTAATAATTAGATTGTGCCACCCACGACCTTGGCTTTTTAGAGAATCCCGCTCCTAATAATAATAATAATTAGATTGTGCCACTCACTGAGTATGCAAAGTTGTATGATGAAGCGATGGCACAAAAAGCATATAGTCGCTCAAATATTTGAGCCAAGTCAAAAGTCTTTCTTTTTAACTCGCGTCTGCATCTTTTTTCAGGTAAGCTTTGATCAAAATGGAGTGGAACATTTGAGGTGGTGCGAATATCGGCACATGGAGCTCTGGAAATATGGAATCGCACCAAATAGTCCACATTCGTGGTGAATGGCCAACTTGTTAAGCACTATTTTTTACAAGACGTTGATCATGAGGAAGAAAAAATTGAGCTCGATAATGAATGAAGCTACAATTGTGTCGTGGACTTTCTCAATCCCAGTTTAATTTTTTCCCAGGTATGTTTTCGAATATTTTGGGTGAAAATAAGTCCCAAGTAAAGTGTACGGCAGGTCCGCGTCGCGAACCTGGCTTATTTCTGTACAAATTGCATCTTCAAATTTTGGCATGCTAAATAGTAAGGTCCGCGAAAAGTCTGCGTCGCGGACCTGGGATGTTTTTCGGGAATTTTCATATAAAAGACGAGTTTAACCCTTTTTATTTGTTTTAACCCGACCTAGTCGATTATTATCCCTATAAATTACGTTTTTCATCAGAATTTTCAACATAATGCCGTGACACACTCATCACATTCAAGCAAGATTTTGTGAGTTTCTACTTCGCACCAACAAGGAATGTGTTCTTGAACTACTTTTATGATATAAATGGCTGAAGTTTACATAAGTAAGTTCTTGGGCTTAGGTTTTGAGTCAATGTAATTGATTCTCATTGTTCTTTGATTGAAATGCTAATGGTTGTGTAAAATTGCTAAGAAATTGATTGTTGTGGATTATTGATTATGGGTTAAGTTCTTGAACTCTAACCCTAAGTTTGATGTTAGAGAAAATTGATGTTTGTGGTTGTTATGTATAATGTATGTTGAATTCTTGAGCAAGCAAACATAAAGTGTTGTGTTGAAGTTGGTTTGATTTGTGAAAATAGTGTGGGGTGAGTTTCTATTGTTCTAAAGTTTGGGTTGAAAACATGCTTAAAGTTAGGGGATCTAATTTTGGATAATGCTTTATTGCTTGAATCATGTATACTTCTTTTAGAGATGAATGCTAGAATACAAAAGGCTTCTGTGAATTCGTATAATATTGGATTCACTATGTTGATTAATTGAAGAATGTTTTGGTTTGTTAGCATGTATGCACGTATTATTCAAATGAAGGGAAGTCTGAGTACCTTCATATCACTTACTTGCTAATGAAATGCTTAAGTGTGGGGTGCTGGCCTAAAGTGCGAATACACATTTAGGCTCTTATATGTTTTGTTTTTGGTGGCTTGTTTGTAGAAAAAATGTCATCTTGCTGAAGGCTCGGAAAGGAACTAGCAGGCCCTAGCAGTAGGAAGAGAGAGAGAGAGGGGCACCCTCTATACCTCCTGCCCCACCTATGCCTCGAGGTTAATCTCGTCGATTTGGCTTGAAGGAGGTACATCCAACAAAAAATAATTTGTACAAGCGACACACCGAGTCTCGATATCACTCTGATATGCCAATTGATGAAGAAAAATTGGCTAGAGACTATCCATAAATCATGAGGAGAATAGAAGAGCTTAATATGCATTTATTGTTCTCTGACCTAAAGTCGTGCAATTTGCATGTGGTACGGGAAATTTTATGCAAATTATCAACCTGATCAGCACACTCATTACATTACAGTGTGAGGGGTTGATGTTCCTCTATATCAATAGCCATAAGCGAGATATTGGGAACTCCAGAGTTACCTACCATTGCCCTGATTGAGTTGAATATTCAACCACAATACAGGGATGTTTTTCATACTTTATGTTGGCCTAGGTCAACAACAAAGTGGGTACGTTACGGGCTTCGGGGCTACCATAGCACATTCCTATATGCTCATCTTAACAAAGAAGCACATGTGTGGCTAGAAATTATTATGCACAACCTTATTCTAGGCCTCCATCCACTACATCGAAATAACGCGGGATAGAGTGTTCTTAGTCTATGACCTTATGAAATGGATAGACGTAAATATTGGTGCTGTTATCTAATCAACTATTCAGAAGTGCTGAGTCCATCGAGGTAGAGGGTACACGTTCAGAGGCCTCATCATGGAGATATGCCAAAGGGCTGGGGTCCCCTAAGATCAACATGATTATATGGCCCCCTTACCTCAGATTTGTATGATGTCACAAATATTAAGGGGCTAGACTATACTTACAGCCTAGTCCTCACTACAAAGGAGTGCACGAGGTGCGATGATATAATAACAGCCAGATGTTTGGCCTGGAGATGCTTTTAAAACTACACTAGATGGCGTGCTTCAATCGAAGAAAAACTCCGTGAGGTAGAAAGACAATATCCGCTAAACGAGCATGCTATGGCTTTCCTAGGACTTAGACCTGACTTTTGTAAGCCTACTGAAGATGAAATCCCTATGGATGAGGATAGGAGGAGGACAGGATTAGATGTGGAGTCAGATTTGGAGGCCACAGAGTTTGACCCTTTGGTGGTTGAAGATCCAACAGCTAGAGGACTTATGGATGAGTAGACAGGGAAGTCTAATAGTTTGTGCTCCTAAGGACAGTGCCCAACTCTAAGTGTGGGGTAAAATGTCTGTTTAATTTAAACTAATTCTGTTTATTTTTGTTAGTTTGATGTATTGCTTTATTTTTGTGACCTTGATGTTTTGCTTTATCTGGATTGCTCTATCTATTTACTTTTGTCAAATTGATGTTTTTCTTTATCTGGATTGGTTAATCTGTTTATTATGTTTGTTTATATTATTTTATTTTTTTTAACTGACTTTGGGTTTTATGGCATTTATTTTTGGGTTTTTGACCATGGATAGTCCCTTTGAACCGTATATATATATATATATATAAAATTTCAATTATTGTTAGATATTTGTAATATATATAAAGTGTTACCAAACTATCAAATTGTATAGATAGCAGATGAAATGGTTAAAAAACATAAAAAAACAGACTAAATTGAGATACCTAAGACTCTGTTGTTAGATTTTGAATAATGTTGAATTCATCAGATTGTAGTTGAAATTTCTGAAGAATATTCATTCTGAAATTAAACATGTGCAGTATGAGTAAGGTTAATTATATAATTCTTGTTTCTCTTAATTGCTAGAACTTGCCCCGTGTGTATGAGTAGTGAAAACAAAGGAAGCTTAGAATTTATGGAAAGGATCTAGGGAATTCTTTGGTAACCTCATTTTAAAACCACCGGTAGTACCCACCTTAATGTAAATCCATAGTTAGCCATTTTGAGCCTTTGACTTAATTCTTTCGCAGTCTAGTTTAAAGCCTATTCCCATTTTTTTCTGAGACCATAATTTTGATCCAAAAAGCCAAGCGCTTTGGAAGAAAATAAGCCGAGAAATGGGAGGGGGGGTTACAACCTTGTGTTACTAAGAGTAAAACCATTGGTGCAATTAATTGAAATAAAATCTTGTGTTAGGGAAGACAAGCTTGTGGAAAGTAAAAAAAAATGCCAACCACATTATGGTTGAAGAGAGTAAAGAAAATAAGAAATCCCCTACACAGATAAATGAATTGAAAGGGTAAGCTAAAGAAATAACAAAGTGGTAAGAATGAGGCTATGAATTACTTGCATGGAATTAATAAATGTAGTGCATTGAAAGTGCTTGGGAACCAAGTCACTATACATGTTCAGATTTCTACCTACCCGTCCCCTAGCCCATATTACAATCTAAAAAAGTCCTAAGTGATCCTTAAGTCTTAGTTGCCTTAATAGAACTGCTTAATATCCTAAGGCCAAGCCTATGGTTCATCTTGAGCAACTTGTGACTTCATTTGAGAGAGTGAGTGAATTTTGTCTAAATACCCATTGTTGTTGACAATGAATGTAACTGCGAGAGTATGGGTAATTCTTTCTTGGTGAGAGCACATGTTTAATGAAGAAATGGTGATTCTGTATGAATTTTAATTTAACAAGCCATATGAGTTTGTTTCATTGCATAGGCAACTCTCGAGTTTATGTGGTGTTGAGTTGTTAGTCACGTAAACAAAATTAGACATATGTGTGTAATTGGTATTTTAGGAATAAGACTAGGAGTTTGTTTGAGGACTAACAAAGCTATAAGTGTGTGGTGGTTATTTTGGGCACATTTATATGCCCAATAGCAAATAAAACTCATAATTAATTAGTCAAGTTGAGAGAAAATTCCTAGAGTATATTTTCGCATATTTGTGTATTTTATAACCAGCCAACATGGTTAGACACTTTTAGGGATAATTGAGAAAGAATGAACATTTGAAACATGATAGATTAGCCTCATTAGGAACATTAATACAATAGTCTTATAGGTATAGTGTTATCTTTAAATCTTAAAATAGTTTCTATCATGTTTGTTATTTCATGTTTCTTTCCATTAAAATCAGTATAAAGATGATTATCTTTTAATTTATATTGTTGGAGATGGTAACATAGCCTAAGGCTAATATAATTTCCACTGGCTCCTGTATCTAATAGGATGTTAATGGGAACAAATTGTATTCCATTAAAATATTCTCCTTTTATCTTATAGTTTCTTATTTCATCATTTTTTGCTTCTAAGATAGGTTGTCTAACTCTTTCTGACTATGTTCTTCTTATCATCGCTGTAGGATTTATGACTCGAGTTTCCTCAAAGGATAGTCGAGATGAGGAATCTTGTTGATTGTACAAAGGTTTAGATTGTAAATCTAAATCTAATGGTGTATCTTCTATTTCTTGTATTTGTGTCATACTAGGCATTTGTATTTGACTAACTTCCTCAAATAGATGGGGATAATCTATCGTCTCTTTTATGGCAAAGCAATCAGAATGATGTGTATTAGAAATAGCATATGAGATTACATATGTTATCGAATAGGGTCTATTGTATTTATGAAAGAAATCTTTTCTTTTAAAATCTTGTATTAAACTTAAAGTTTTGTCAAAGTCTTTATCTAGAAGATGGTAAGAAATTCTAGGATAAATATTAAATTTAATCTTTCTGTATTGTAAATTTCCTCGTAGTACTCCTAAACAGGCTTCTTTCCTGTTTATTATCCTATTATCTATAATAGCTAAATCTATTGGGGTATCTAATCCTTCTCTAGAGTTATAATTCATATGAAGACACCAAATCCTAATTAGGAAGTTATCTTGTTCAAATGTAGCTTATATAAAGGATATTCCGTAAAAAGAAAAGATTCATCTTACCAAGCATGGAAGATCTAGATCCATTTGACATCACCCATGACATCAATAGTCCTCCATTTGACATCACTCATGACATCAGAATTCTTCATTAAATTTTCAGATTTTTCTTTATAATTATTTTAATTATTGTTACATCCCTCCTTCACACCTATAAACACCCACCTTATTTCTTCATTTTGTTTATCAAGCTTTCTCAAATAACTCTTCTCTCTATACACTTCTTTACTCATTATCAAAATATAGTTTTAGTTCTAAGTAGTGTAGAAATACTATTCTGGTGATTCATATATACTTCGGGTAGTACACAAAATGCTTCGACGAGGAGAAAAGGCTAGGATTAAATAGTTTTCATTAAGTACTTTGATTCTGGGTAAAACTTCGGATTCCAGGTATGTAAGGCTTAAATGAGAATATTCCTTCCACTCTCATGCCTAAAGTATTTTGATTATATGATAAATTATATTTATTTTCTTTAAGCTTTACTCTAAGGTATGTGGGTGTTTATCCATGGGTTCTTCCACCCATGTAGTTTAAAACTCTTTCAACTAAATCTCTTAATTTTAAGTAAGATTTTCTTATCGGTAATGTCATGACCCAACCCCGTAGGCTGTGACGGGTGTCCGAACTGGGCACTCACGTATATCCCTGCTATCTATAAGTAAATCTGTCCCCTGTTTAAGTTATAGCACATCAACAAGCAGGATACCATATAAGCCGGTGAGGCTTATCATAGGTACCACTGTACATACATGCATATACAACCCACATACATGTACACAAACCTCTAAGAGTAAGAACAGTAACATAAGGCGGGACAGGTCCCCCGCTGTACCCTTGAACAAATAAATATATACATCGAGGGTTAATACCAAAGCTAGACTCCAGTACAATGGAACGCTTCTGAGCTGCTGAGTGGAACTCCTACGCTGATAGATCCCCAAAGTGTGTATCTATACCTGCAGGCATGAACGCAGCCCCCCGAAAAAGGGGAGTTAGTACGACATATGTACTGAGTATGTAAAGCATAGAAATCATAAGGAGATTACAGTTGGCGTAGGGATACAGGGGGAAAGTATAACATTTAACCATTTACCGTACTCGTATCGTATAAAAGAAAGTCATACATATTACCATCACGTATTATGCCTGGCCCATTTTAGGGACTCGGTATACCGTCTACATCATTCTGTCATCATATGCACATATATCTTATTAGCGCTGTGGAATGTATAGCCCGATCCATGTATATAGTAATGCCGAGAAATGTTTGGCCCAATCCATATATCATATAGTAATGCCGAGGAACGTTCGGCCCGATCAAGATATCATATAATAATGCCGAGGAATGTTTGGCCTGATCCACATATCATATACTGTACCCAACCCTTTATGGGACTCGGTGTCATCATATCATCATATACCATACCCGGCCCTTTATGGGACTCGGTGTCATAATCATCATATACCATACTCGGCCCTTTATGGGACTCGGTGTCATAATCATCATATATCGTACCCGAACCTTTATGGGACTCGGTGAAAGATGTATTATAGTATACACAAATCAAATAGTGAGTAACCATATACAATCTAAATCATTATTAGAGACTCGACAATGTAAGAAGATTAAGCTATCATCCGAGGACTAGAGTAGTAGTGTAGCCATCTCGAGTACCTTCTAAATGCCATTGAGGCCTATATCACTTAGGATCTCGGGGTCCCTAGACATGTTCTAAAGTAATACTAACAGTTCATAGAATCAGGGATACTCGTCGTCACATAGTCCTTAGGACTAGGAGCTTCTGCACCCAGTACTTCTTAACATATAGAGTTCAAGGAATGTAGTTCAACTTACTACAAGGGTTTGCTATTCAGAAGTGAATAAGACATACGAATTACATTAAGGACTTAAGAGTGGAGTTACCTCAGAGTTCGTATCACATTTTACTTACAATTAGGACATGCCAAAGGAAGAGAAGGAATAAGCTTTACCTAGTCTCTACTTTTCCTCAAGGAGTCATCATTTACATATATCATACCTGACCCACCATGGGATCAGTATCATAACCTTATTATTGCATTACCTTACCATCATAGAACCACACTTATGTCAAAGATATATTAAGAGTAAAGAAAGGTAGCTCTACATACTTATGCCAAAACATGCCAAGATAAAGGAGATAACTTCACATACTTACTACTCTCCATCATATAGAAGCCTTGAGAGGCAATAACTCAACTAGTATAGGAATTCTACCATCGAAATGTGAATAAGACTTATGAGTCATACTTGGGGTTATATGAATGGAATTATCCCCACAGTTCGTATATCAATCACTTAAGGCTAAGACAAGCCAAAAGAAAGAAAGCGTAAGCTTCACATACCTTTTCCGGGATTAATTGAAATCCAGCTCGCCTTGATACCTCCTTAACCTATTTGAAATAAAAATAATACTAAGATTAATAGGCTTTTACTTTCCAATATCCCACTCTACAACCAAGTACTAATAGGAGTCATTTCCTTATCCATTACCCTCGACTAGTTTGTTACTAGTTCCGATGCTACCAAAAATCGAGCAACATTTCCCCTGTAACTTCAACATCCTCGAGGTTTCAACTTGGACACAGTGCCAAAAACCATACCAACAATAATAACCAGCAGCATATATACAAGTAAACCAACTTAATATTACACAATACAACTCCAAACAACTATCTCAAAACTATAATACAAAAATAGAGTTTTTAATCTTTAATTTCACAAAATCTTTAACCATACCAAATGAAGGGTCGTGTAGCTGAAACCAGCAGAAACCAAACCCTTTTTAAACAAATTTAAATCCCTTCAACACGCAACCCAACCAGCTTCACCCGCAGCACTACAACGAGAACCCACTATTCGACTTTGATTTAGCTATAACCACTTTAATTTAGTTTGTTTCTAACGTCAAGCATCCTTATGCAATTTTTCCACTTATAACCTTATTTAAGACATGTAATATAACTCATAAAAGCATCATAAACCCTAATTTGAAAGAAAAGCCCTTACCTTTCCCAAAACTCATCAAACTCATCCAAACTTCCCTCAGAAGTTCTTTCAGCGCGACTAAAACATTGTGGCTGTTTGCTATACTTTTGGGGATTCTTGAAACCATAGATTTACATTAATAAAACCTTCATACCCTCTTGGTATACCCTATATAATTAATTCACGGAATGAAATTAAAAAACTCACCTTTTTCTCTCTAAAACCGTAGCCCTCTTTCTCTAACTTCAAGTTTTCTCTTCTCTTCTTCTTTCTAGAATTTTCTTTTGATAAAGATGAACTAAAAGATAAGTATGAGATAAAATTCATCAAAAATACATATATAGGCTACTTTAAGGGGTGACACGTGTCAAACCCTAAGTGGTGACACATGTCAAGCCCTAAGTGGTGACACGTGTCAAGCCCTCATTGGTCCAACATACCCCTTTACTCCAATCACAGGCTTCCACGTGGCATGTGGGGTCCACACCCTTTCTCCAGCTGCTGCCACATGGCACTCTCTCCTGCTGCCATGTGGTACTCTCTTTTCCCCCTCGTGGATTCGTAATCTCGTCTTACTTTATGAACCTATGTAATCCTTGCTACATAAGCTTGGTATGTACTCTAGTAGCTTAAGTATGTAAGATTTCCAAGTTTTTAGCTTACGTAAAGAAGTCGTGTCCTACGACTCATTATTCGGTCTCCAACTTCTTCCGGATTCTTACAACTCTATTTCCAATCTTCTCTACTATGGGGTATCACATTCTCTTTTCCTTAGAGTTGTTTGATAGTGTTATAGATTACCCGACTCACATGGTAACTCATAAGAAGCTTAAGAGTTCTTAAGAAGGCTTAAGAAGCTTTAAGAAATTTTAGGAAACCTTAAGAAACTTAAGAGGCTTACGATCCTTCCAAGAACTTAAGAGCCTTTCAAGAGACTGAAGAACGCGTTCCAAAGTACAAAAGTACGGGGTGTAATAGGTAATTCTTATTTCTAATTAATAGAATGAATCATGGTTAAACTAATGATTATTGATCTATTTTAATTCAAAATGATTTCATATGTATGAATTGAGGGTTTACAAGTATTTTCTCTATTTATCTCTTTAAAGGTGCTTGAAATTCATGGTGGGTTGTTTAAAGTATAATTTTTAATTAATAGATTTTAAAGTATTTATGCATAATTTCATTTATATACATGTTTGAAATTTGAAACGATTTAAACTCACCTAGTTTTACTCTATTTTCAATAAAGTTTGACTTGAAAGCTTTGACTCTAAATAAATATTTATAAAACCAATGTCTATGATCAAAAGGTAGTCTTATGTAATAAAGAATGATGAAATGCTATGAATGATGGATTATTTGTGCTATAAGGACAATTCTTGCATATTTGAATCATTAAAGGTTTTAATGAGCTATTCCACCAAATGTGATGTTTTGAATTCTCAAGCTTATGCTGTGACTATTTTGAAGTATTAAGCTATTATATGGGATTAACTTAGCACCCAATGGATTATTGAGGTGAGATTCGGTAAGAGAATCCTAGTAGCAACCCCTTGTATCATTAACTATGTGCCAACATAGGATCCCTTGTAGGCTTAGGCTAATGGATCCACGAAAGCCCTTAAAGTTAAAGTTAAAGAATGAATGTAAAATTGACGGAGTTCTACCCTGGGCAAGTAGACTCCCCGGTCAACGTAGGGGGCTACGTTGGATTTTATGTAATAGCTCACATGGTATTAATGTTGGTTATAGTCAAATTCCTACAAATGAACTTTCAAATGCTATTTAATGATTACTCATGCATGTATATATCCACATATGTATGATTTAAATTCTATCTACTTGATTTCTTATGCATCCACTCATTTATGTACTTTACCTTATAAATGTCCTAAATATTTTACTTTGTAATGCATGCCTACATACCTAGTACATTCAAAGTACTAACACATACTCTTTTGCCTACATGATATCACTATGTAGGGACCGGAGTTCCTCCTTGTTGTCATCTACGTGGCTAGTTTAGATTTCCTTTGAAGGCTACTTTTGGTGAGTTCCATATTCCAGGAACAATACTCCTTTATCTTTCTGTCTTATGATATGTTGAGATCTTTAGATACTTACTATGGTATTTAATTCTATTATGATTGAGGGTGAGATAGGGACTTGTCTTAGACCGTTAAATCTAAAAGCTAGAGGTATTGTTGGACATATTTAAGTTGAAAATTTACTATTATGATTTTTTCTTGTTTATTTATTATCATTACCTATGAAAGTCTAAAAAAATGCTAAAAGGCTTGTTTGAGGCACTTTCAGGTTTCTCATTCATCGTATCACATCTAGGCATTGGGTCGTGACAGTTTGCCTCGCACTCGTAAGCAATAGGATTCCATTTGGGTGATTGTTGACTAAATGACCAAGTCAACTCATTTCTTCTAGTTAAGACTACATATTCTAAGACCCTGGAAATGTGAAAGGTCCTAAACAAGGTACCAAGGATGAATTTTCAGAGAGGTTGCAAAAACTGGCACTTGAAGTCGGCCACGGAAGCCATCACAGACCGTGGTAAGGACCATGGGCCATGGTGAGCCATCATGGAGAAAATTTAGAGACTTAGACTTCAGGGGATGAACCACAATGGAGGACCACAGACTGTGATGAGCATCACGGGTTGTGAAGCACTCCATGGTAAGCCTTTTCTTAGGACCCTCATGCATGTTCTTAAGGTAGGGTCCATGAACGCCCACCACAGGTCGTGGAATTCTCCACAAAATGTGGTGAGTCCTTGTGGTGGACACTCTGCAGATCCACTTGCAGACCTACACCACCGTCACATTTCACAGCCCGTAATGATCTTTATGGATTGTGAAATGGTCCCATAGGTAAACTTCAGAGACTACCCCTGGAGGCCCTTTTATCAGTTTTACTAAGTCCCTTATTATGGGACCCCACCATAGACCATGGGTGAGCATCATGGACCGTGAAGGGTCCCCGTGAAGTCTTTTCCGGCCAGATTTTTAAAAGTACATTTTAGTTTTTTTATTTTTATTCAAAATAGTGTAGTTTTAGAGGATGAATCCTTCTATCTAAATACCCCTAAAACCTATAAACCCTCAATCTTTATACTTAGACTCAATATACTAAATTCGGCTCCTCTCAAACTCTCCAAGAGCTTCAAGGCAAAGTTAGTGTTTCCAAATCAAGGCATTCAAATCTCCATTCTTCCTCAAGTTCTTATAGAGATTTTGTGTCCCCAAGGCATGTGGGTTTTCATCCATGGGTTCTTCCACCCATGGATCCCAAATGTTTTCTCAACTTCGAATCTTAATCTTTAATGATGGTATCTTATGGGCTTTTACATGATTATTCAAAATGCATAGATTATGATATATTTGAAGTTTATTTACTTATATTGATATATATTGACTTTCAATTTCATGAAATGAATGATTTGCTAAACTGCATATATGAAGTATAAAGTGTATATGATGGGTTATTTTAAGATATGTAATTTGAAGCATTTTCTAGCACTCTTATGCATGCAAGATTCCTTTATATATATTTGAAGGTTTTATGAAATGAACCCATCTAGTTTTCCTTACCTTAAAATGAAGTTGAATTGAAAGCTTTGACTCCAAATAAAAGTTTATGAAGAAAATGCCTATGTTTTGATTAAAGGGAGTCTTTATGAAATGATTGATTGGTGAAAGGGTTTCTTAGAAAAAGTAAGGTTTCAATGTGAAAGGAAAATTCTTGCATTGATTCAAATGTAAGGTTTTAATGAGCTCTCCCACGAATGAGGATTTATGTTAAAGTTATATGAATACTTATGTTATTATTATATTAAATGTTATTCCATTGGATTTGACCTAGCACCAAATGTAGCATGTAGATTGAGACTCGAAAGAAGGGGTCCATAAGTATAGTCTCATGTTGTATTAACTATGTGCCACCATAGGGTCCCTTTAGGCTATTTTAGGCTAGTGAATACACAAAAGCCCTTAAAGTTAAAGTTAATGTTAAAGATTGAAGGAAAGATTTATTAGAGTTTGCCTTGGCAAGGTAGCCTCCCCTGTTCCAGTGCAGGAGTCATCGGATTCCATGTAATAACTTGCATGGTCTTAAATATCGGGTATGATCACTTCCGCACAAAATGAATATTTTAAGGTTTCACACGATGATTTATCATGCATACATCCACTTTTGCATATTTCTTATAAATGTATCTCTTTATGTTCTTCATTTCTTAGCATACTCACATACTTAGTACATTTAAAGTACTAACACATACTTTTTCCTATATGATATCACCATGTAGGAGTTGGCATTGCCCCACACTCACCTCTTCATGGCTAGATTGATCATCTAAGGCTACTAATTTATGATTCGAGAACAACACACCTACCCTTTTCTAGCTTATATTATGTTTAGACATTAAGTTTCATTTTGGTATCCTTGATTAAATCTTGAGAGTGAGCTAGGGACATATCTTAGCCCCTGCCAAGTCTTAAAATATAGAAAGTATTATTGGACATAGTAAGTGACGTTATGTTGAGTTTGGCTCTTGTGTAATGTGAAGTCCCTTAGTCCCGATTATTCCTTTTATATTTCCGCTTGTTGATTATCATTGCCGATGAATTACTTGATGAATGCTAAGAGTTTTGGGTGAGGTGCCCCTGAGTGCTTCATTCGCTGTGTCACGTCTAGAACCTAGGCTTGGGGTGTGACATATACTTAGTCGAGGATTATGCTAGATTGTACATGCAATAGTTGGTTAAGCTCCATGGTATTCCATTGTCCATCATTTCA
Source organism: Solanum dulcamara (assembly GCF_947179165.1). NCBI lineage: Eukaryota > Viridiplantae > Streptophyta > Magnoliopsida > Solanales > Solanaceae > Solanum > Solanum dulcamara. The sequence goes on along the minus strand of NC_077245.1, from coordinate 31,155,255 downwards.
GATCGAGGTACTCAGTTTACATCTCAATTTTTGAGATCTTTCCAAAAGTGTCTTGGTACCCAAGTGAAACTTAGTACAACTTTTCATCCAAAAATGGATAGTCAGGCTGACAGTACCATTCATACATTAGAGGATATATTAGGAGCGTGCATGATTAATTTTAAAGGAAATTGGGATGACCATTTGCTATTGATAGAGTTTTATTATAATAACAGTTATCACTCCAGTATTGAAATGACTCCATTTGAAGCATTTTATGGTAGGCAGTGTAGATCTCCTATTGGGTAGTTTGAGGTAGGTGAAGTTTCTTTGATAGGACCCGAGTTGGTATTTTAGTCTATGGATAAAGTTAGACTTATTAGAGAAAGATTAAAAATGGCTCAAAGCCGACAAAAATCCTATTCGAATATGAGGAGAATGGAACTTGAATTTGAAGTTAATGATTGAGTTTACTTGAAAATTTCACCCATGAAGGGAGAGATGCATTTTGGTAAAAAAGGGAAGTTAAGTCCCTGATATGTTGGCCCATACCTGATTTAGATGTGAATGGCTAAGGTGTCTTATGACTTGTATTTTCCTTTAGATTTTGCATCGGTGCATCCATTGTTCTATATGTTATTATTGAAGAAGTTTATGGTGATACTAGTTCCATTTTGCCTTTGGACAACATTGAAGTCAAAGAGAGTCTTTCATATGAAGAGGTTTTGGTTGAAATCTTAGACCGATAAGTTAGAAAGTTGAGAAACAAAAAAATAACTTCAGTTAAAGTGTTATGAAGGAATCAAGAGGTTGACGGTGCTACATGAGAGGCTGAAGTCAATATGATGTCCCAATATCCTCATCTCTTTCCTTCCATGCCTAGTTGAGGTATTTAGTTTCTTTATAATCTAATCAGCCCAAATCATGTGTTTCAATTATTCTCATGGTTTTATATGCATACATGTTCATTAACTGAGTTTTAAAGTCTTATTTTATCTTGAGATTAAAGATTTTATGTTTTATGCATTATTGAGATATTTTGCATTCATATTAGGCTGTTATATTCCTTTCCTATGCCGTTCATGCTAACTTGAGTCCTATTCGAGGTGAATGTTCCCAAGATAGAGATAATGTAAGACCCCTAAAGTTGAAAAATTGGAAAACGAGGAACATAAGATAAAAACTCAGAAAAATATAGATTTTGGGACCAGGTGATGACCACTAAGGCAATCACATGCCATGGTCCACACCACACCTCGTGGTGGGCCACCGTGGTAGTGTTTCTTCAAGTGAGCCTAATAGGGAAGGGACCACAACAAGGGACCATGGACTGTGGTGAGCACCACGGACCGTTGTTCCCTCCATGGTTACCCCTCCCCTAAGGCCCACAGTAAACTTTCCAAGGCAGGGACAACGATTAGCCACCACGGCCTATATAGCTCTTTATGGACCATGGTTTATTCCATGGTGGTCACTCCCACAGGTCTTGCACCACATCCATGGTTCATGGACCGTAATGCTCTTTACGGACCATGAAGGCTCCGTGGAGGAAGTCTTGAAACTCTTTCCCTATAATTGCAAATTTATAGATCCAAGTCAATCATTATAGATACCACAACAGGCCGTGGGGATGATCACAGATCATGATGGGTCCTCCGTGGTGAGTCCCAGTTCCATTTTAATGAAGGGTAGTTCGGTCCTTTACCTACTCTTTCATTAATGTATATGGATGTTTTTCAGAATAGATTTATTATGTAATTGTCCTAAATACTCCTAATTCTATTTCATTCCCTCATTAATTACCAAACAATTTTAAGACTTCTCTCTGAAGGTTCTTTCAAGGAGCTCATCTTCTTCATCAAGTTAGGCTAGGATTTCTTCAAGAACAAGTCTCCTTTCTCAATTCTAAGTTCAAATTTATTTAAGATATCTAAGGATTGATCCATGTGTTCCTTTCACTCATGGAGTCCCTAGGTTTCTACTCAAAATCTCATTAATTTCAATTGGGGTTGTAACCCTAGTTTGATGATTTGCATTGGGCTATTTTAATTATATTTTTAATTATTATGAGTGATCATTATAAGTATGTTTCTACATTAATTGCATGATTTTAAGTTGAATTATGAATGTCCACACATGAAGGTATTTTAAGTAATGAGTTACATGAATTATGATTATGAAGTTTAAGGATTTCAAAGTATCCTCATGGTTTTTACTCAATAGATTATGTATATGAGTTTTACTCTAAATTCACGTTGAATTATTATCATGGATTGCAATTATGTTTAAGTTATGAATTATATGCAAGTTATGAAGAAAGGTGACTTAGGGCCCATTGAGGTGACCTAGAAACCTCATGATATGAATTATGCAAGTATGATATTGTAATGTTGAAAAGCCAATACTCACATTGTAAGTATGCTATGAAAATTAGCTACTCCATGAACGTTAAACATATGTACAAATTTCGTGATATATATTAAGCATAATTACTATGTTATGTATTTCATGGGATTTGACTTAGCATCGAATGATGACTTGAGGTGGGTGCTCGACCTATTGGGTCCTTATATAAAGTCTCTTGTCTCATAACTACATGCCACTGTAGGATTGCATTTATAGCCTACATGGTGAATCCACATATAGCGTATGTATATGACCCGCCTAGCGGAATTGAATCTACCTTGGAAACTAGATTCCACTTTCTTCCGTTGTATGGGGAGACATCGAAATTCAATATTACTCACATGGTCTTATTGTCGGTTATGGTTCTATCCCACATATGTGTATGCTCATTCTGATCTTTATGATTTCAATTATGTCTTTCAAATGCTTTGATCATTATGGTTTTTCCCATGACTTTACTTATTCACTTTATCATGTACATAAATTGATCATTGCATCCTATGATTTATATTACATGCCATGCCATCATATTTAGTATATTTAAATGTACTAACACATATTGTTTCCTACATTGTTTTATAATGTAGGGTTGAGGATCATACTCCTACACATGGCTAGTTGAGCTTCTATTATCGGCGGAGTTGGTGAGTCCTCATGTATCGAGGACTAGTTATGAGTCATTTTCTCTATCAAAGACATTTATTGCTTTTATGTTGTGGGTGAGCTAGAGACATGTCTTTGACCCCTCCCATCTTATGTAGTAGAGCATTGTTGGACCTATGATATAGAGTCAATGTAATCAAGTTTACTCTTATTTTATGATAATGTTTTAGACTTTTCTTAAGTTATTTCTGCATTTACTTTACCTTATGCATGCTTATGATATGTCAAGAGGATTGGTTGGAGACCTTTCAGGGTTTCGAACGTTATGTTACGACTAGGCATTAGGTCTGGTCGTGAAAACAATACATTCATATCGTAGTCCCTCAACAAATAAAGTCGTCTCCTTTCTCAGAGGTTCAAGCCTTTTTTCTTAAACACATATTTTAAACTCTTGTGATTGATGAACATATCCACATGGACACCATAAAGATAGTGTCTCCAAATCTTAAAGAAACCATAACCGCCGCTACTTCCAAGTTATGAATCAGATAGCTTCTTTCAAGCACCTTAAGTTGACTAGAAGCATAGGCTATCACCTTAACATGTTGCATCAACACACAACTAAGTACAATCCTCTCGAGGCGGTAGTAAGACAATCCTTCAAATCTTTGAAAGTCTTCTCACAAGCTTCCGACCATTGGAACTTCACTTTTCATAGGGTCAACTTTTTCAAAGGCAAAAAGATTAATAAAAAATGCTTCACAAACCTTCTACAGTATCCGACTAGTCCTAAGAAGCTCCTAATATCCAAATGAGACAATAGTCTAGGACAATTCTTCACAACCTTCATTTTCTTTGGATCAACCTTAATCCCATCACCGAACACCACATGGCTGAGAAATACAACTTTCCTTAGCCAAAATTCACACTTATTAAACCTGGCAAATAATTACTTATCCCTTAATGTTTGCATCACAATCTTCATGTGACTCACATGTTCTTCCTCATTTTGATAGTAAACAAAAATATAATCAATGAATACAATAACGAACATGTCCAAATATTAATTGAACACCCTATTCATCAAGTACACAAAGGCCACAGGGGCATTGGTTAGCCCAAAGGATATAACTAGAAATTCAAAATGGCCATACCTTGTTCGAAATATCTTCTTGGTAATATCACACTACCTCACACATAATTGGTGATAACTGGAATGAAGACCAATTCTACAAAAATAAATTGCCCCTTGCAATTGGTAAAACAAACCATCTTTCCTTGGAATTGGGTACTTAGTCTTTATGGTCACTTTGTTCAATTGTCGATAGTTGATACACATACGAAGTGTACCATACTTCTTTCTAACAAACAAAATGGGAGCACCCCATAGAGATATACTTGGTCTAATGAAACACTTATCCAACATTTCTTTCAATTAATCCTTTAACTCTTTTAATTTCGCTGGGGCTATTCTGTAAGGAGGAATAGAAATAGGTTGGGCATCGAGAAGAAGGTATATGCCAAGGTATAGGTAGGGTAAGGTAGATTATAAGGAAACCCATCCAAAATCTCATTTGCAATAGGGACCGGCTCTAAAGTAAGGGCTTTGGAATTTTTATCCCTTAGCTGCACAAGATGGTAGATGTAATCATTGGAAATCATTTTACGAGCTTTATAGCACAAGATGAATTGACCCTTAAACTCCAAATTACAACCCTTCCATTATAGGATTGGCTCATTATGAAATTCAAACTTAACCACATTGGTTCTATAATCTATAGAAGCATAACAGGTATATAGCCAATCCATACCAAGGATAACATCGAAATCATTCATATCAAGTTCTAGATCAAATGAAGTAATTGTGTGAAAAACCAAAATCGGACAATTTCTATAGACTCTTTTAGCCTCAACCGACTTACCTACGAAAAAATAAATGGAAAAAGACTCCAACAATATTTCAGGGCTAACATCAAATCTGATAGCCACAGAAGGAGTAACAAAATAAAATGTTTCTCTCGAATCAAATAAGGCATAAGCTTCATAGTGAAAGATCCGTAACAAACCAGTAACAACATTGGGAGACTCCTCCTCTTGCCTAGCAAGAAGAGCATAAAAAAAATTATTGTGTTGACAACCTTTTGGTTGAGCGTGGGTTTATTTTTTCACTTGTCTTCCATGAAAAACTTGGACTTGAGGATGACCTTCTTTAACTATACACATTCAATCCCACTAGACACTTTCCTTTGTGATTCTTCCCACACTTCTTGCATGCAGGTATAACTTGGATATTTGGAAGTCCTCCTTGAGGCTTAGGGTTGGGCACTCTATATTTATCAAACCTTGTAGTTTGATAGGAATACCTTTGGTGAAATTGAGGATGCCTACCATTGCTATATCTAGCATGAGAGGAATCACAACCATCGGTCTTTGCCCTTTTTGGACTCTTTAGCTTTCTCCCTTAGCTTCTCATTCTCTATTTGCTCTGCATGGATCATGAGTCTAGAGATATCCATTTCTCTAATAAACATAGACCTCTTTCATTCTTTAGACACCAAATCCGATACACCCAAAATAAACTTTCTCATACGAGCTCTCGGATCGGCCACCATAAACGGGGCATACTTTGACATTTGGGTGAACTTTCCCTCAAATTCATATTCTCTTGCTTGAGGTTAATGAAATCTTGTATCTTGTCCTCCCACAACTCCAATTGGAAAAATCGATCAAGAAATACACCTTTGAATTCTCCCCAATTTATAGGATCCGCCTCTCTAGGCCTATCACTCCTCCATTGATCAAACCATATTCTAGCAATGCCCTTTAATTGGTAAGTAGTCAACTCCGCTCTCTCAAATGGTCTAAACTCGATTATCTCAACAATATTATGGATACTCACAAAATATTTTTATGGATCCACATCTACCTTGGAACCCTAAAACTCTAGAGGATTCATCCTTATAAAGTCATAGACCCTTGTCGCCACCGTACCCATATTTGGATTCATGGGAGCTACCACCTCACAATTGACTTGTGCCATCATTGCTTGAGAAAGTACTTGGAAAGTCGCTTAAAACTCTATATGTTATACTTGTTCATTCAAGGGATCATTTGGAGCTTGTTGCTCCTCTTTAACGTTCCTTCATATGGGAGCTCTTTATGTAGACATTTTTTGAAAATCGCAAAGAATAATCATTAGAGGAAAACCTCAGAGTACCTCTCTATAGCATGATATGATCATGAAAAAAGTGATGTTTTAGCTATGATGCCTCATAGACTACTATTCATGGATGCGGCGTGCTTCATACTGATGAACAAGACTCTACTCGATGCAGCATATTAGACTCCCTAGTATACTCTTAAACTTTGTGCTCTGATACCAAGTTTATCACACCCAAGCTAGACCCTAGGAGTGACACAGCAACTAAAAATCCGAAGGATCCTAACCAAGCCATCTTAGCATACATTGCATTCAAAAGGTCAATAGAGATTAATGAAATCAAAGTACAAGAATAGTCTCAATCATAGAAGTCTAGATATGAATCAAGGAAACTCAAATCATATGTCTAAATGAACTACATTTAATCTATGTCTAAATATGCCTCTACAAACTAGATGAGGGCTTAGGACAAGTTTCTATCTCACCCTATTATAAAAGGGGTTAAAAGTAATAAAATGGAAGAAAGTCTCATCGTAGATGAATGAGGACTCACCAAACAACTTGGAAATAATAGAAAACTCTAGCCATGAATAGGATACATCGTATAATTGTCCTTTCCTACATTATGTACAATGTAGGCAAATAGGCGTTAGTACATAAAAACTGATAAGTATGTGAGATACTTATTAAATGAAGTATGTCATAAGCAATATTGATTTATGATACATCACCAATGTAATAAAGAGCATGAGTAAGACTTGAAAAGCATTTGAAATCATTTTAAAAATGTGCGGTCCATGCATTATAAATATTATAGTAAAATTTACTTCATTTAATATAACTTGTGTATGATAAAACCTTTAACCGACATCTAAGACCATGAAAGCTATAATATGGAATCGGATTTAACTCCTACATCGAGAAGAGAGAGGCTACTTTCCAAGGTAGACTACGTGAGAACATAATGAAAATTATAAGGTATACATGGATCCACTAGCTACGACATAAAGGCAATTGACAGGGATAACGTAGTTTGGGACTTTAGGTTGCTACTAGAATTCCCTTGGGTAACAAACTTTTGGTTATAGGACCAAACCCCACCTAAAGTACTCTCGATGCTTAGTCAATATCCAATAGAATTCCTTAAAATAATAATACATTATCAATAGCATCATCATGAAAATAGTCATAAGAGTAGCTCATTAACTGAGTTGATTCATAAGAATACATAAACTTTGTGGGAATTGTCCTTATCACCCTTTAATCATAATTGTGTGAGAATTATCCTTATCACACCATAATAATCTCTTGAATATAATTGAAACATCATTTATAATCATCATCTCTCATTTATAAATCTCAAACATTTATGCATGTGCACTTGAAAAACAAATTAAAATAATGCTATTAAGATAGACTCATGCTTATAATAATCATTGAAGCCAAGTAAAAATATAATTGAAATAGCCCAATGCAATATCATCAATCTAGTGTTAGAAATAAATTGAAATTGAGGAGATTTTTTAGTAAAACCTTGGGACTCCATGGGTGAATGGAACACATGAATAAAATTCGACATTCTTTACTATCAAGGCCCTGGCAATGGAGTTTGAATGATGAATCCCTTGGAAACCTAGCATGAAGAAGGTAAAGTTCTTGAGAGAGTCTTTTTTCCTCGCCTTAGAGAATTTGAGAGAATCAAATAAAAGTAGGGGAAATGTGAAGGGTGGAGTAGTTATAAGCTCTTAATCTTCCTTCAAAATTATCTAGATTCATTGAACATAAAATCGGAAAGGAAGAAAAAACCCTTCATTAAATATACCCGAAAGAACCACGAATAAGACTTGATGGGTTGTAATTTTCTCTATGAGTCATAGACCCAAGTTTCCACCCGCACTTGCATAATCCGGTAGCAACTGGAAAGTCACTTGGCTTTGACGGATGGATCCTATGACTTGTCAAAATGTCTATGAGTCGTACGGTCAACCCATCAAGTCTATCTACACTTTGTTCAAGTGTCCTAGAGTATCTAGGACATCATTTCTAGTAGAGTCTTACAGAATGGTACTGAGACGTCTGTATTTTTCTTTGGGAGGCTACAAGGCATTTATGAAATGTTTCCCTTATTTCATATTCTAGATCATGAAGTAGAGTTGTCCCCTAAGAAACTTATGAAAATTCGTTCCTTTCTCCAATTTTTCTGCCTATGTCTCTTCTTTAAGGTTGTAGGAATAGTAAAGCTCAGATCCTTACCGTTGAGATATTCTCAGATAAATTCATCAAAAAGTAAAGAGATTGCATAAGAACTTTAGAGGAGCCATCATGTGTTTCACCTTATTTTATCCAAAATAATTCACTCTTATTCATATGAATCGTGCGTTAAGCCCAAGTATGTTATGCTCTCTAACATTTTTTGAAACCTTTCTATAGATGATACCTTTAGCGGGAAATTATGTTCTAGAACACTTGAAGTAGTATTATCACCAGAAGATAGTGTGATTTGCGTAGTTATGATCCATTAGTAATGAATTTCCTATAGTTAGAAGTTTGAAGTTAGAAATGGAGTAACCTTAAAAGAGTTGGGATAGTAAATGAGTAAAATATGTAGTTGTAATTATACACCCAATAAGTTAGTAATGAGGTGATGTTCCCTTATGTGTTTTTAAGACTTAATGAGTGTGTGTAGATTTTATATTTGTATCGTAGATAGTTATTGGTTAAGGTGACTTATAATATGCCATTGTGTTAGTATAGATCAAGTCTAGGTAGTGAGTTGATCTTAACATGTGAAGTAGTTTAAGTTGATATGCTTGCAATAAGTGCGGTGATGCAACTAGAAAGTAAATGTGCTCCCTATGCGAGGTAGTAAGTTGTGACAAAATATTTAAGTAGAAGAGGACTTTAAGCCATAGGAAGAGATATGTGCACCCAAGATATTATAATATATAGTCGTATGAGGCTATAAGATTATAATTTTCTATGTTTTCTTAGTCAGTATCCTTGAGTAAAGTGAATGTAGGATAGTTTAGAGACTATGAAATAGGTTCACAAATTTAGAATGTCGTCTTTAGACCTAAGGGGGATATTAGGTGAAGTGTTTAGAAAGAGTTATGACGTGATAGAAGTTCATTCCTACTCTAGCTTATTCCTTCGATTTCAATTTTTATGACATTTTTTATGGATTGCATATTAGTGTTATGACCATGACCTATGTTCATGCACTCCAAACAGATTTATGACAATGGTTAATTTCTATAATATGAAGCAAAGGATTCAGCACATCGATCCCAATCTTACTTCTTGAAATTGAGAATTTCCATCCCTTTGTTATATGGATCATGATATATATAGATAATTTTTCACAGTAAGATCAATCCCATGAACTCATTGTGTACCCTTAGTGGCTAGTAAATTTTCCCTACATCATGAATATGCTTAGATAAAATTTCATGAACTATTCATGCTTATTATCTTTTCACTTTAAGAACTTCTAGTGATTCTCTTTCAATTTTGATAGCGATGTTAATAATACCTTAAATATTAGTTTATATGAGAGGATAGATGATACACTCAAACTTACATTCCAATTAAAAAGTATAAAGTGGTCGTGGTCAAATATAGAACCCAACTAGGTTGGGGTCGAACCCACAATAAATGCAGAGGAAATAAGTCTACTACAAGTTATATATTCAGTTGTAGTCACTATTTCCCAAAAGTAAAAATGCATAAAGTAAATTGGGGTTTGTTAGTTTAATTCGGTAATGAGTAACAATGTTTGCAATAAGAAGGTAAAATAGAATTAGAGTTTTAAACAATAAGCGAACGTAGCTAGGACTGTGTTCCCCATTACATGTAACTCAGTAGATGTCTCATATTGGTGATACCATTTCAATGTGTCTCATTCAAAATCTAGTTACTATATCTAAATTTCTTCCGGCCATATTAGATGAATATTATTGTTTACCTTCCGATATACGAATGTTTAACTATCTAACCCTTGGTTTTGACCAAATAAAACTATCCCCTCTCGGGTTCAATTTCTTGGATGAAGGTTTGCAGCTTCGAATCTCCATTGTAGTTATATTTTCCTAATCACTACCCCTCTCCCTATCAATTAATGAATACATGTGAATTTTATCATGTGCACTCATTAAAAGTAAAACAAGATGAAGATAACAATAATGCATTTTTGAACAATGAACGAAAATCACCTATATACTTGCCTATTTCATTATTCTATCATGGTTCCCACAACCCTAGTCATGGGATTTAGATACTCATATTCATAAGCAAAATATTAAGAGGGTGTTGAATTCATAGAACAATACTCATGTTTACGCAATAGTTCATCTTGGATTAATGGATGAACAACGAATCAAGAAACAAATGAAAATTATATTAACATTTGATTTCCAAAAGTAGTTCGAAAATATCCTTCACATGATGTTCAATACTCAAATATGAGGAAACGTGTGTAGCGTACAAATTAAAACCTATGCGTGATATTTATTGAGTACAAAAGAAAATTCTAAACAAACTAGGAAAACTTAAGTCGGTGAGACTTACGATGACTATTCCTTATAGTTGTATTCCTGCCTTGTTGAGGTGTTTCGTGGTTTTTTCCTTTTCTTCACTGATTCTAAATTTCTCATCCATAGACATGCTTCATGAACCTTTAAGGAAAAAATAATCTGTTCATGGTCTCGTGATGTTTTCTTTAGATTGTTCTCATGTCTCTTCAGCAACATCTTTACGGCACTAGTGATAACCCAGAATACTTTGCATGTCTAATGGAGAGTCTCGTGGGACTTCACTTAAACTCTTTGCAAGAGCTTTATTGGCTCACTTACAATCATGTACCACGGACCATAATGATTTCCATGACCGGTTAAGGGTTTCATGAGATTTCATTGGACAAAACCTTTTGAGCTTAATTACTACCTCCTCTTTTAACGACCAACTCTACGACCTGTATAAAGGTTCATGACCCGTGGAGGGACTCGTGAAGATACATGTATAGTGAATCTTTCAACAAAATTCAACAATTTAGCCCAACCTCGTGCACAACTTAGTTTTCCTACAATCAACTAAAAAAACACATCATATATATAAAAACATGCGCAGAACATACGCTAATCCACCATTTTCAGCGTCGAAAGTGTTGTAAATTTGGGACATATCAACACCCTCAACTTAGAGCCATTGCTTCTCCTCAAGCAATGACAACTAAATAGAACATAACGATGCTTAAATACAAATGACTATTAGAAAATATAAAGCAGCCCAAACACGAAGTACATGACCCTTCTTTTATCTCTTTACCAACTCGGCTATACAATGCACCAAACATTCCAACTAATTCGCAAGGATTGATTTACGATATTATACTACTCACAGTCAACCAAAGCAATGCAACAAAATAATGTACTAGTCAAATTTGCAACCAACATTGCAGTCATTGTGCCCCTACAATAAAGAAGTCTCTCTTAAGATGTACATAAGGAAAATAAAGACTGGAACAGTATCACCCACGCTCTCAAATGCAGTTAAATACATGAACATATACAGACCTTATGTTTTCTCTTATTTTTTATCACAATAGGTCATTCCATGCTTGTAACTTAGGCTCAGGTTTAGGTAGGATAGTTTAGGATTTAAGTGAATATTTTGCCCCTCCAAGATGCTACATTGATGTAGCTACACATTTTCCAACCCCAAACTTGTGTTACCCCTACTTTCTTCCTTTATTAATACTCGGGTGTGGCTTTCTCTCTTTTATCTTTAATTTTATAATTGTTTTCTCATAATATTTTTCTGCTATTTTACTCTTATTTTTAATTTTCCTTGCCACTACAATCCAATTATTTTCTTTTTCCTCTAATAACACACTTTATTTCATACCCCAATCATTTTTGCTTTCCTGTATATTAGCCATCCTTAACTTAGGCTTTTAGCTAGAGTTGAGGTACACATTGTCCTAGGAGGGACCAGGGCCAAGATAAAGGTCTACCTTCAAATGGAGAAGGTGAATTGTGTTATTTCGAAGAAAAGTTCTTTTTCTAGATTAAACTTTTGGTTCAAAGAGTATAATTTTATTTGACTGGTTGTTTTAGGCTAAGTACACTATTTTTAGCAACACCCTATGATTCTGTCCTAATCAATATATTCAATCATTTCACTAAGACTAAACAGGCATGTTCTAGCTTACAAATGAAAATTTCAAACTAGGGAGTTCAATTCACACACACATGGCACATACCCTACACTATTCAACACCAATTGACACAATCATTTCTAGCTAACATTTGATTGACAAGTCAATAAGTAAAATGTCCTATAAAGATCCTAGCATGTCAATTTTCATAGTCTAGGTACTATCACATAGCATTTTTATAAATTCTCAAACAGGGGTCATTTTTACTTAAATCACTGGTTGTTTTTAGGCTAAGTACACTATTTTCAATAACACCCTATGATTCTGTCCTAATCAAGATATTCAAATTTCACAAGCTACTGCATACTTCTATAGACCTTTGTATTTACAACGAAAATAACTTAAACATGCTAGTTCGCTAAATAATATGCTTGAGGGAAATGAAACATGGAAAGAAAAACTCCCATGAGGCCAGGATTCCCTACCTCCATTAAAAAGTTGTGCATTGTCCCCAATTCATGTCAAAACTCTAAAAAGTAAAAACAAGGGAGGAGATCATACTTATGATGCCCTAGGTGTCAGTCGGTGGCTTAGACATGGCACCAGTGGTGGCTAGTGTGCTTAATGATGTGGGCTCACCCAAAAGGTTATTGTCTGTAGGAGGAGTGGTGTTCCTTAAGGTACCCTACTAATTGTAGTATCTATCATTTTAATCTCAAAAGATTGGGCAGGAGCAACTCTACTCATCGAAGCTCCAATTTGTCTGGCCCATCCTGCTACCGCTCTCTTTTCTTATTTTCTTTTGCTTCCCATCTCGAATCCTATTCTGCCTTTTGAATGTGCTTGGCTTTAGTCTTCACTTTTTCACCAGAGGACTCAACCTATCATGGTGTTTCTTCCCCTTGCCTTTTTATCGGGCTTAGACGTCGGAATTATGCCCCATACCTTATTATTCAACTTAGCCAATTCCTTACATAGTGCAACTAAGTATGTCTGCACAGGCTCGATATCTAGATTATCCATGCTATGAATCTTCTAGTAAGGTATGCCTCAAGGCCATCTACACATTCCCACAAAAGACTAATATCTCGTAAGAGGTCGGTATGAATTCTGTCCTCCACCTGTTGAATTTGAGTTTGGAGCAACTAGAGGAGTAGCTCAATAAGCTGGTCCAACAGCACCCTAATCTATCACTAATAATCTACCAATAAAGAAAAGAACTCATATGGCATAGTCACCATCATCCCAGTGCCTTCTGCTATTGGAGGAGGCTGACTCTCGCCCTTGGGCTGCTTAGAAGCTTCGTTGGTGGGGGGGTAGAAGAGACCCCCCTCCAAATATAGAGTGGCTAACGGTGGACCAAATATGATAGTGACTGGGATAATGGCTTGGGATGTCCTAAACTTATACAGTGGTTATCGACATCCTTGATCAACACGCTACTTGTGGACTTTGTGACTGTGGTGCACTGATCGAGTAACCGACTAATAGGGAATCATATGGTATAGTCACCATCATCCTAGTGCCTTTTTCTATTGGAGGAGGCTGAATCTCGCCCTTGGGCTATTCAGAAGCTTCGACAGTAGGGGGTAGGAGAGAAACCCCTCCAAAGATAGAGTGGCTAACGGTGGACCCAGCGTTTTAGTGACTAGGATCATGTCTTAGGATGTCCTAACCTTATAGAGTGGTTATCGACATCCTTGATAAAAATGCTACATGTGGACTTTGTGATGATGGTGCACTAATTGAGTAACTGACTAATAGGGAATCCAGCATTCCCACATAATTTCCAAATCAAACATGGAAAAGGCAGTCTAGCTTTTTCATTGAGGGCCTGGTCTCGAATTTTGGTCCTAATCAAATGGACCATATTTAAAGCATATCGAGGCATGATACACTCGATGAAGGATTCCTAAGATAGGAGTATAATGTTATTATTAACTATTGGCCTCATGCAAACATGCACAATGACCCACTAGAATTTGGCTGCAAAAGGAAGGGATGCCTTTGTAATCAACTGTCTCCAGTTGATTATAACTCTCATCTTCGTTTTAATCCTATTGGAACCATTAGACTTGTCCCTAGACTTTTCTTGCTCTATATTATCCGATTTATTGGACAAACGGTCTGATGGAGAGCCATGGTATTGTTACTTAGGAGTCTAACATTTGAGCCCCAATTGTACCTATAGAGAAGACGGTTAGAATTTACAAAATAGAATATGATGAATTTAATGCGTACTTAGACTTCCCCAAAAGTATACAAGCATAACAATTTCCTTAAGAATGTTGTTGCTCAATCACTTTTAGGGAAATCACACGAAAACTCAAAATTATAAACTCATTGTTTAGTATTTTTAAAGTTTTCTAGTTTGTAGTATTTTTTATATGGGTGGTATTCATGGGACATTAAGGGTTACACGGCCTGTGGATGGTTGCGTGGAGGAGTTTCAATTATAGGTACAGGGATAATGTTTGAAAATATTTCTAAGTATTGGATCAAGGATTACTTCATGGTCCGTGAAGCCTCCCGTGGTCCTTAACTTAGAATTTTTTCATATGATCCTATATTGAGGACAATGAACATATCCCATGGACCGTAAAGTGTAGTACGACCTATGGAAAGGCCTTCGTCTCAGGCATTTCACTTATCATTATTGGGCAATTTTGACTCTAGTCAAAAAGGGCTTAATCTCCTTAATTTCATTCACAACAAGCATAAACACATTCAACTCATCCCCAACATCAATATTTTTATAGGAATTTTGATCCCTTATCCACAATAATAGAAGTAAATAGCGAGTTCTTGTAGTGAACTTTCTTCTAACTTAAAATTGATAGGATTTAGATGATACAGGGAATTGAGATGGACGTGTATTGGTTTTTGACACACATACTATATTGAATCACTTCGAAATAGGGAAAATTGATGAGTAGTAGGGATGTTTTGATCATTTGGATTTATAAAGGAAGTTTTGAATATGGGAGGGAATTGAAACTGGTCCGTATTTGAGTGCAAATTGGGTAAAAACCCAATTTATAATTGGGATTTTAATGATTTGGGTCAAAACTGGTCGGGTTATATTTTTTGTTAGCCGACTTGGACTTTCACGGCTTGTGAAGGTTACTCGTGAAGAGCACCACAAGTTGTGATCCCCTTGGGGGTATCAGACTTAGAAAAAAATGAATGTTGTCTCAACAAAATACTTTGGATATTCTTTTAAATTTGACCAATGAAATTCCAAGGGACTCATCCTAATGAAGTCACGAACCCTTATCGCCATCGTTCCCACATTTGGATTGATGGGAGCAACTACCTCTCGATTGGCTTGAGCTGCCATAGATTGAGCAAGAATTTGAAATGCGGATCAGAACTCTGTATGAGAGACTTGCTAGTTCAAAGGGTCATTTGGAGTTTGTTGCTCCTCCTCAATATTCATTCAGATGGGGATTCTTCGTGGAGATAAAGAATTAGAAGGGAAGCCTTAGAGTTCAACTCTATCTTACGATAAGATCTTGAAAGAAGTGGAATTTCCTAAAAACCCCTCATAGCCTCCTATTCATAGGTGTGGCACACTTCACACAATTCAACAAGAAAATAATCGATGCAGCATGCTAGACTCCCTAGGACACTTTAAACCTTGTGCTTTAATACCAAGTTTGTCACGACCCAAGCTAAGCCCTAGGCGTGACATGGGGATTAAAATTTAGAGGGACTCCAAGAAATCCTCTTAGCACACATCCCATACATAATATAAGATAAATACATTGATAAAATCGTAAAAGGGGAAGATAAGTGTTAAACTAACAACCTTGAATAAGAAGAAACTCAAATAACTTGCCTGAATAAACATAGCTACAACCCATGAATGTCTAAACATGCCTATACAAAGTCTATATGGGGGGATAAGACAATCTCTTATATCACCTAAAACAACATAAAAAAGTAATAAGAACGATGAAAAGATAAGTGTCTTTTCTTCGAAGCATGAGGACTGACCAACAATAGAAGAAATACTAAATTTCTAGCCACGAACGGGAGGATGAGCGTTATTATAGGACCTTACATTATGAGATAATATAGGAAAAAATATGTATTAGTATATGGAATGCACTATGTATGCATGAACAATGATAACAGGACATGATCAATATGAACATAAGATGCATGACCAATATGTTTAAAGTATGGGTAAAACTCAAAGACATTTAAAACATCGTTATCATGCGGTCAAGACATACTAAAACCAACATAGAACTAATATCATAGCATATACCTTTTTGTGTTGGATAAGACCAATAACCGACACTTAACTATGCACTCTATAACATGGTATCCGATGTAACTCCCACATCAAGAAAGAAGAGGCTACTTTCCAAGGTAAACTCCGTGAGAACCTTTCTTAACATCATGAGCTAATTGTGGATCCACTAGCTAGGCCATAAGGAAACCTGGTGGCAACGTAGTTAGGGACTATAGGTTGCTACTAGGATTCCCTTGGATATCTACTTTGGCTAATAGACCAAACCCCATATAAAAGTCCTCTCGGTGCTTATTCATTATCCCAACGGAATACATTCAAACAAAACCATTAAAGTCATCATGAAAATAGTTATAAGAGTAGCTCATAAACATGGTTTATTCATAATAATTCAAGAGTTAGTGAGAATGTACTTTCACCTCTTTAACATGATTGTGTGGGAAATACCTTTCACACAATAATTTCGTTCTTAAAACATCTTAGAAATATGATTCGTAATCTTTTATCAGTCATTCATAAGCTTTGATAAGCATTCATCTAATATTCATTGAAATACTTTAAAATTCATGATCATAATTTATTGAAAATATACTTGAAAACATCATATAGAATGTGTGATTGAAATTTGATTTAAAATCATGTATTATAGTAAATTCATGCATGATCATGAAGAATAACATTAATACAATCATAATAAAAGGGACCCGCAAAGAATTGACATAAAACCTCATCAATCGGATGAAATTGAATAGAAGATTTGAGATCTTTTGGGACCCAATGGATGAATGGAATCCATTGGTGAATTCCCAAATACTTTGGTCAATTGAGCCCTAAATGCAAAGATTATAGAAACTTGAAGCACTTCAAACCTTGGAATCCTTGAACCCTAACTTGTCTTGAAGATGAAACCCTTGGGAAAGTGCTTTAGAGAGAGAAATATTGCAATTGGGGATTAGGGAGTGAATGAGGGGAATTCAAAGGGTTTTTATAGTTATATGTCTCCCAAAAATAACCTAAAATGATGTACCTTCGGGTTTAATTTGATAGGAAAAGACTAAAATACTACTATAAAATAATTGACGAGTCAATTTGGCAAAGTCATCTGAGTCTATTGAATCCATTCAGTGACATCGCTGACTTGGATAGTACCTGAGGTCAAGGGTTCTATTCTATTCAGTGGTCACTATTGGGATCACTGAATGGATCGGCAATCTGCCAAATAGCCCCTCCTCTGCCGATTAGGCATTAGTCAAAACCCAAATTTCTTGTAACTTTTGACTGTCACTCCTTAGCTTGCGATAGAAAGTTTTAATCAGTAGGAAGTGAGCTGACTTAGTCATTCTATCAATAATTACCCAAATTGAGTCATGACGCTTTCAGGTATGAGGCAAACCTACTACAAAATCCATATTCACATCTTCCCACTTCCAAGTAGGGATTTCAATGTCTTGGGCTAGGCCACCCGGCCTTTGATGTTCTGCCTTCACTTGTTGGCAATTTGTACATTCGGACACAAACCTTTCTATGTCTTTGTTCATGCCACCCGACCAATACAACTCCTTTAAGTCTCGGTACATTTTTGTTGAACTGGGATGAATGGAGTATCTAGAATTATGAGCCTCCAACAAGATCAAACTCCTTAGGCCATCAACATCTGGAACACATATCCGACCTTGGTGGTATAGAACCCCATCTCCCCCTAGGGAAAAGACCTCTATCTTCTTTTCCTTTACCAACTTCTTTAACTCAATAAACTTTGGGTCAAGATCTTACTTTGATTTAACATCCACCACCAAAGAGGATTCAGACCTATTTTGAACAACCATACCCCCATCATTACTACTACCCAACTTCACCCCTAATCTAGCCAATCGGTGAACATCTCTCACCAACTCCCTCTTCCTTTAATCTACATGGGCCACACTCCCCATAGACACTCTACTAAGTGCATCAGCAACCACATTGGCTTTACCCGGATGATAGTGCACACTCATATCATAGTCTTTAAGGAGTTCTAGCCACCTCCTTTGCCTTAGATTAAGGTCCTTTTGGGTGAACACATATTGAAGACTCTTATGATCAGTATACACATCCACATGCACCCCATAGAGGTAATGCCTCCAAATCTTCAGAGCAAAAACAATGGCCGCCAATTCAAGGTCATGGGTAGGGTAGTTGCGCTCATGCACCTTTAATTGCCTAGAAGCATAGGCTATGACCTTGCCATTTTGCATTAAGACACAACCTAAACCAATCTTTGAAGCATCACAATAAACTACAAACCCTTCTAATCCTTCTGGGAGAGTCAAAATAGGAGTAGAGGTAAGTTAATCTTTTAAGTTCTGGAAACTATACTCACACTCATCTGTCCATATGAATTTAGATTTCTTTTGGGTCAATTTTGTCATAGGAGATGAGATGGAAGAAAAGACTTTGACGAACCTTCTATAGTACCCAGCTAGACCTAAGAAGCTTCTAATGTCTGAAGGAGATAATGGTCTAGGCCAATTTTTGACTGCCTCTATTTTCTTAGGATCAACCTTGATCCCATCATCGGACACTACGTGACTAAGAAATGCTACCTCCTTTAACCAAAATTCACACTTACTAAATTTTGCAAATAATTGCCTATCTCTCAATGTTTGAACTCTCAAGTGATTTTTATGTTCTTCCTCACCCCGAGAGTAAATTAAAATATCATCAATGAAGACCACCACAAAGGTATCAAGGTAAGGTTTGAACACCCTATTCATCAAGTCCATGAATACCACCGTTGTATTCGTTAACCCAAAACTCATCACCACAAACTCATAGTGACCATACCTTGTTCGGAAGGACATTTTAGGAATGTCACACTCCCTTACCCGTAGTTGGTGATAACTAGACCGAAGATCGATCTTGGATAAGTGACTTGCCCCTTGCAATTGATCAAACAAGTCATCTATTCTAGGGAGTGGGTACTTGTTCTTAATGGTCATCTTATTTAATTGACGGTAGTCTATGCACATTCGAAGTGATCCATCCTTCTTTCTCACAAATAACACAAGAGCACCCTATGGCGAAATAGTTGGTCTTATGAACCCCTTCCCTAACAAGTTCTTTAACTGTTCCTTCAATTCTTTTAATTCTGTTGGGGGCATAGGGTAAGGAAGAATAAAGATAGGTTGGGTATCAGGGAGGAGATTGATACCAAAATCAACTTCCCTTTTAGGAAGGACACCAGGAAGGTCATCGGGAAAGACATCGGGGAATTCATTAACT
The DNA here is from genome assembly GCF_947179165.1 of Solanum dulcamara. Classification (NCBI taxonomy): domain Eukaryota; kingdom Viridiplantae; phylum Streptophyta; class Magnoliopsida; order Solanales; family Solanaceae; genus Solanum; species Solanum dulcamara. Next base: position 31,135,431 of record NC_077245.1, on the reverse strand, counting down.
ATAGGAAATGACTCAAGAGAAGGACTTTTGGAGTTGACATCCCTAACCCTCACAATGTGGTAAATACATCCCTTAGAAATTATTTTGCGGGCCTTAAGATAAGAAATAAACTGACCCTTTACCAACGAATCACGACCCTGCCATTCAATAATAGGCTCATTTGGAAATTGGAACTTGACTCAATGATTCCTACAATCTATGAAAGCATAAGATGCATGTAACCAATCCATCCCAAGAATGACATCGAAATCTATCATGTAAAGCTCAATGAGATCACAAGGAATAACTTTATGTAAGATAGACACAAGGCAACCCCTATAGACCTTTCTAGCAATAACTGACTCACCAACAGGGATAGACACCAAATAAGGCTCTAATAACATTTTAGGTAAAACATCAAATCTATTAGCAAGGAATCGAGTAACAAAAGATAAATTTGCACCCAGATCTAATAGTGCATACACATCAAAAGAAAAGACCTTTAACATACCGGTAATGACATTGGGTGCATCCTCAACCTCTTGTCTCCCATGCAAGGCATAAAAGCGGTTGGTGCGTTGGACACCTCCTTGGACTTGTTGACCATGATCAATTTGTCCTTGAGTCCTACTACCACTATCTCTACAATCCTTAGCATGGTGGCCTAGCTTGCCATACTTAAAGCATGCATTGGAGCCGGCTAAGCATTCCCCTTTGTGAGTCCTTCCACACTTCTTGCAAGCGGGGAAAGTTTGAGTAGCAACATTCTCTCTTGGAATTATTGTTTTACCACTCTTTTCCTTGTTGAACTTTGGAGGAGGAGTATTGGTGGAACCTTCTCCCATTAATCGTTGCCCACCTTGGCCTTTTCCATTGTTACCATGATCGGACCTTTGAGGGTTAAACCCTCCACCATCCACTCTAGCCTTTTTGAACCCCCTTGATCTCTCACTAAGCTTCTCTTCTTTAATTTGTTCTGCGTAAGTCATTAACCGAGAGATATCCATCTCCTTGACCAACATGGCCATTTTGTACTCCTTGGACACCAAGATTGAGACACCGGATATAAACTTGCTCATCCTAGATCTTGGGTCAGAGACCATGAAGGGAGCATACTTTGACAACTTAGTAAATTTGAGAGCATACTCTCTCACGCTCATACTCCCTTAACGGAGGTTGATGAACTCTTGGATGTTGGCCTCCCTTAGCTCCAATGGGAAGAAGCGGTCTAGGAAGGCACCTTTGAACTCTTCCCATCCTATCGACCCTATTTCTTCATTTCTCTCAACAACCCATTGTTCATACCACACTCGAGCCACACCTTTGAGTTGATAGGCCACTAGCTCGGCCTTCTCATTTGGTGGCACACCCATGATAGCAACAATTCGGTACACCTCATTAATGAACTCCATAGGGTCCTCATCTAGTTTAGAACCATCAAACTGAGGAGGATTAATCCTTTGGAAATCTCGAATCCTAGAGGCTGGATTTTGCATTTGGGGTAGAGGAACACCTAGATTCCCTTGGTTGGCTACGACTTGAGCTAACAAAGAAATAACACTGCAAAACTCAGCATGGGTAACCCTATCCTCATGATGTTGGGCATTGGGAACGGGAGGAGTTTGGTCCTCATCGTCAACCCTTGCTCTTCGAGGTGCTCTTCCATGAGTCATTATCTAGAGAACACGAAACGGGTCATTAGTTAAAGGAAAGCTTAGGAAACTCTAAGGCACGACATGAATTTGAAAGAAGTGAATTTTTTCCTAAATGCCTCATAGTCTCTTATTCATAATTGTGGTGCGCTTCACAACCGTGAACAAGTTCCTATTCGACGCGGTATGTTGGACTCCAAGGATCATTAAAAACCTCGGGCTCTGATACCAAGTTTGTCACGACCCAAGCCTAGGGCCTAGACGTGACATGGCGAATGAGGAATCCGAAAGTACCTCAAACAAGCCTCTTAGCATTATTTTAGCCTTTCATAGGTAATGATGATAAATGAAGAATCACAAATCATAAAAGTAAATATTCAACTTACATATGCCCAACAATACCTCTAACTATTAGATTTAACGGGGCTAAGACAAGTCCCTAGCTCACCCTTAATCATAATAGAAGAAATACCATAGTAAAATATCTCAACATATCATAAGCTAGAAATATAAAGGAGTATTGTTCTCGGAACATGGGAACTCACCAAAAGTAATCTTCAAACGAAGTCTCAACTAGACACATGGAGGAGAATGAGGAGGAGCACCGATCCTTACATGATGATATCATGTAGGCAAAAGAGTATGCGTTAGTACTTTGAATGTACTAAGTATGTAAAGATGCATGAAAATTGAGGAAACATTATAACATTTATGTAATATGGAACATAATGTAATACATGCATAATAAATCATATGGATATCCTTTAAAATATTCATTTTGTGGGAAAATAACCATAACCAACATTTAAGACCATGCGAGCTATTACATGGAATCCAACATAACCCCCTACGTTGGCCGGGGAGACTACTTGCCAAGTAGAACTCCGTCAACTTCATTCATTTCTTTAACTTTAACTTTAAGGGCTATTTATGGATCCATTAGCCTAAGCCTACAAGGGCTCCTATATTGGCACATAGTTAATGAGACAAGGGGTTGCTACTAGGATTCCCTTACCGAATCCCACCTCAATGCCTCATTCGGTGCTAAGTCAATCCCACGGAATAGTTTAATACTTCAAAATATTCATAGCATATAACTTGAGAATTCAAACATATATTCGGTAGAATAGCTCATTAAAATATTTGATGATTCAAATATGCAAGAATTATCCTTATTGCATATAGAAACTATCATTCATATCATTTCATCATTCCTTCATTTCATAAGACTTCTTTTTTGATCATAGATATTGCTTTCGTAAATATTTATTTGGAGTCAAAGCTTTCAAATCAAACTTTATTAATAACAGAGTAAAACTTGGTGGGTTCAAATCACTTCAACTTGAAAATATGTATGTAAATAAATATACATAAATACTTTGAAATCCATTAATTAAAAATCATGCTTTAAACAACCCACCATGAATTTCAAGAACTTTTAAATAGAGGAATTACTTGCAAACCATCAATTCATACATATGAAATTATGTTGCATCAAAATAGACCAATAATCATTAGTTTAACCATGATTTATGCTATTAAGAATAAATAAGAATTTCTCATAAGAAAATATTAATTAAAATCAAGTGATTTAATTGAAAGAGTTTTTAGACTACATAGGTGGAAGAACCAATGGATAAACACCCACATAACTTAGAGTAGAGCTTAAAAAAAATAAATATAATTTATCATATAATCAAAATAATTTAGACATGAGAGTGGAAAAAATACTTTCATTGAAGCCTTACAAACCTGAAATCCAAAGCTTTAGTCGGAACCGAAAGACTTAATGAATACTCTTGAGTCCTAGCTTTTCTCCTCGCCGGAATGTTTTGTGTACAACCCGGAGCATATGAATCACCGGAATAGTATTTCTTCACTACTAAGAGCTAAAACTATATTTTAGAATGAGTAAAGAAGTGTATAGAGAGAAGACTTGCTTGAAAAAGCTTGATGAATAAAATGAGGAAATAAGGTGGGTATTTTGTAGGTGGGAAAAAGGGACCTAACAATAAATAAAATAATTATAAAGAAAAATCTGAAAATTTCATGGAATATATTTATGTCATGGATGATGTTAAATGGAGGACAATTTATGTCATAAGTGATGTCAAATGTATCTAGATCTTTCCATGGTAGGTCAGATGAGTTCTTTTTAATAGAGTACTCTTTTTTGGAGCTGCGTTTGAATAAGATAAATTGCTTATTAGGATTTGGTGTCTTCATAAGAATTGTAGATATGGAAGTCTAGTTTCATATCGTTCAAGAATCAACCAATTTGTATAAATGTAATGTGAGATATGATTTTTCTTCTATAATTACTCCTTTCCGTCACAGCATCCTACCTTACAAAAATTAATTTATTTGACCTATATAACCTCTGAAACTTAAAATATGGTATTCACAAAAGTTGTAGGTAATGATTGTGTGGTTACGCAAAAATTTGAATCACCCAATTTGGATGTTCCTAGGGAAACCTATGCCTAAAATACAGAGGACGTATCATGTTTAGGAGAGAATTGAAATATCGTATACAACGTTTTTAGGGGATGTTACAGCGGGTCATGTAAATACACTATATATGGATCCACTAGCTAGGAAATAAAGGAAATCTTATAGTGGCATGTAGTTATGAGATAAGAGACTTTATATAAGGACCCTGTAGGTCGATCCCTCACTCAAGTCATCATTCGATGCTAAGTCAAATTCCACGGAATACATACATAGTTATTATACATAACATATATAATACACTTGTTCATAAACTTCATAATTAATGGAATAACTCCTTCTCATAACATGCTTGCAATGTGAGTATTATCCTTTCAACATCGCAATATCATACTTGTATAATTAATGTCATTAGGTTCCTAGGTCACCACATAGGGCCCTAAATCACCTTTCTTCATAACTTGCATAAAATTCATATCCTCAACATACTTGAATTCAAAGTACAATTCATATACATAATCAACTAAGTGAAAACCATGATGATTCTTTGAAATCCTTGAACTTCATAATCATAATTAATGTAAATCATCTTGTAAAGTAGCTTCATTCATAGAAATTCATAATTCAACTTAAAATCGTCTGATTTATGTAGAAACATACTTATAATGATCATTTATAATGATTTAGAACATAATTGAAGCAACCCAATACTATTCATTATAATTAGAGTTTAAAGATAATGAATTTTCATGAGATTTTTTAGAAAAACCTTGGGAGTCCATAGGTGAAAGGAGCCCATGGATTAATTTCCACGTACCTTGAATGAATTTGAATTTGTAATTAAAAAGGGAGATGTTTTGTTGAAGTAACCCTAGCAAAACTTGGTGAAGATGATGAACTCTTGAGGAACATTGGGAGAGGATTCTAAAATTTTATTGGGAGTTTAATAGGGGAAAAAAATAGACCTAGGAGTATTTAGGACTAATTTCTTAATGAATCTAATACAAAAAAATGTCCACATTCAATAATAGAATATAGGAAAAAGACCAAACTATCCCTTGTTTAATTCTATCCGGACAGCCCTACGAGGGCATTCTACAATCGTAGAGGTATTGACTAGTCATAGGAACGACTTGTCTTACAGGCCCTGCAAAAGAACTGAAAGGTGGGTCTCTGAAGTTTTGCTATGAGTCGTGTCTACTACTCATCTTGGAGTCTATGACTCGTAAGTGCACTCATCTTGCCGGTCTGAAAACTTGCCCATTTATTGAGCCTCTGATGTTTGTTTATGAGTCATGGTTATGATTCATCCTGTAAAGTTGTAGAACCTCTGCTGCATCTTATTCCTTGATGATCCCAATACTTCCCTCTATGACTTTTCCCTATGAGTTGTAGGAATCATTATGAGTAGTAGGAAGTATTATGAGTCGTAGCAAGACTCGTCAGTCTAAGGTTAGTATATCTTTGGGGAAATTTTTCTTTGGTTCTATCTTTTTGACTTCTGGTGTCTTACAATATTTCAAGTAAAATATGGTCAACACTAGTGTCTGTCCCATGAATAAACATCGCACAAGATCAGAACACCTGATCCACTACTAAATAATTAACTACCAAGGTTAAAACACGCAACGGTGTAGCTAAGAACTTGGACTCATACTTAATCGAGGGCCTAAATACGTATATATATATATATATATATATATATTTGAGTTGGGATGATGGTATAAAAGAATCGTACTTTGATCACATCGTCCAATGCCTCAGCCTCTGCTTTAGCTAAAGATTAATAAAAGTGGCCCTAGATGACTCTACCTCGTGCATCTACTAGGCCACCTATCCTTCCACCTGGGGAACATCCCCATGCACCTTGATGACCACCCTTGCGGTCCTGGCCCTGGCTTATGCCTATAACATGAGGTGCTACTACTGGAGCGGGTCTAGCTGCCTATGGATCTGGTGTGACTGACCTATGGAGAGGACATTCAATAAATAAGTCATGCCTAAACCACATCCAACCAAATCAATGAATACACTTCCAGAACCAAGAATTAAGTGATAAGGGACTGATGAAATAAGGGAATTATGGATATACTGTCCCAAAATTGGTATCAATGCCTACCTAAGGTCCAGACTATTAGACCCAACTCTGCAATATTACTGTACATGAAGCTAAGCTGTCAGAAGCGACATCGGAGAAGTTCCAAGGCCTAACAGCACCAAAAATATTCAAGTCCATGGCAATCACTTGTCTAAGCCTAGACTAAGTCCAAAAACTTCCAACAACATAAACAGACACATAGTACACAAAATAAGGTACAAGTGATCAATATTAGCAAGAGATATGCTTCAATAATTCGAATTTCCAGAAATAGAGCTAAGGTATGATTTCTAGGAATTTAGCTTGATCAATACCCAAATTCCCACAATTTAACCCAAATCATCATATAAATACTAGAACATGCTCAATCTAAGGTGAGGAAAGTCATATATGTAGGCCAACCGCACGCACTTCAACTCAAGTAACCAGACCTTGTTACATTTGTACAGCCTCAAAATACTTCAACTCTATCATAAATAGAGTCACAACGCCAATATGGTCATTAACAATAAAATTAAAAAATTTAGAGATAGATAAATTTTGGAGTCAAAAAAGAGAATGTAGGACCTACTTTAAAAATTCTAGGTTTAACTTCTTAAAAAGGGCTTATACATTACCCTGAACTTGTGTTCCAAAATGAAACACAATTCGGGTCTCGAATCAGCAGGAAACAACACATGAAACAAAATCACATTTTAAGCTTAAGAATGCAATAATAGAAGCAACTTTCTATGAAAATTTACCTCAAATGAAATGTCTTTGACACTTTCCAAATACTAACCCAAGTAGCCATAACAACTACAAACCTACTGGATGTTGAATCACCAGACTTATATCGTAGGAGAATTCCAGTTCTTGTCATGACCCGACCTAGGGCCTAGTCATAACACGGCGGTCAAAACCCTGAAGGGCTCCAACCAAGCCTCTTTTTCATATCATAAACACACATAAGGTAAAGCAAAAATGAAAAAATCATAAGATAGTCAAAACCATGAATAGTAAACAAAGAATGTCACATGACAACATAGACTCAAAAAAATTGTCCAAATAGATGCCTCTACTCATGAGTGTGGACAGGAGCTAAAGACATGTCTCTAGCTCACCCTCAATATAAAACATAACAAACGACTATGAAAACAATAACCAATTCAATGACTACTCTCCGATAAATGAGAAATCACCACAAACACCACCGGATAGGAAAACATAACTAGCCACATGGATGAATATGATCTTCAACTTAATCCTCTACATTATGAGACGATGTAGGAAAAAGTATGCATTAGTATGTTAGAATGTACTAAGTATGAGGGCTTGACATGCAACATAAATCATGGGATGAATGGTCAAGTAAAACACATGATAAGATGAGATAAATAAAGTCATGAGAAAATTATAATGACCAAAGCGTTTGAAAAGCATAATTGAGATCATGAAAATACATATGAGATCGTACATATGTGGAATAGGAATCATAACTGAAAATAAGACCATGCAAGTTATAACGAGAAATCCCATTATCTCGCCATACAATGAAGAAAAAGGAGAATCTACTTGTCAAGGTAGACTCTACCTCGCTAGCTGGGTCATACATACGCTATATGTGGATTCAATAGTTAGGCTATGAAGGCAACCTACGGTGGTATGTAGTTTAAGAGTCATGACAATGCTACTAGATCTTTTTATAGGGACCCGACCTCAAGTCTCCTCGGTGGTAAGTCTAATCCCACGGAATATGTGTATAGCATAGATATCATAATGACATATATCATAGTCATAATCATAGGTTTGAAATCATAGAGTAGCTCATTTTCATAATATACTTGTAATGTGAGAATTTTCCTTTCACCATTACAATCATATGTGGATAATTCATATAGTAAGGTCCTAGGTCACCACATAGGGCCCTAATTTATCATACTTTATAAGTTGCATGAAATTCATAACTTGAACATATTTTTGATTTCTGATCACAATTCATACTTGAATTTATAGTAAAAATCAAATGCATAATCAAGTTGAATGAGATTCATGATAATACCTTTGAAGTCATTAAATAAAACACTCATAGAATATAACTTGAAAATTCATGATCATAGGTTATATTGGAAATTAGGGTAAGGCATGAATGCATGATCAATTGACTTGAAAATCATGAATTTTACTTGAAAACATGCATGTTCATATACTTTCTATCATTCCTAACATAATTCATAAATATAATATCATTTGAAAATATAATTAAAGATACCCATAATTCACATTATGAACCCTAGAGATCAATACAGGTGAATTCATGGAAAAAACACTTTAATTTAATGCTATGAAACCCATTATCAAAATGGATTCATAACAATAATTTGAATCATAATTCATGCAATTGTAATACACATCATAAAACTCATATAATCCCACATTTAAATTTAGTAGAAAATATGAGAAATTGATTGGGCTTCATGGATAAAAGAGTTCATGAATCAATACCCACATATTGTAAGTGCGAGGATCCACGAATGTGGAAGAATTTGAGAGTTTGGATGGATATCTTGAGTGAATTTCTTTGAAGTCTTCAATGGAGTCCTTGAAAGTCTTTTGTAGAGAGAAAAATATTTCAGTAGGTGAATTGTAGAAGAATGAATAAAATTAGAGGTTTAGAGTAGTTTATAGAGTAGAATTAAGAACTAAAAATGTCTAGGTTCATTAACTAATAATTAGGGAAAAGTCTAAAGTAACCTTCTGTAAAAACTGAATTCGGAAAAAAATATCGCCTAGGTCCGCGACACGGAGATATTCCCTGATAGGCCAATTTTGAGCGAATGAGATTTTGGTAAGATTTTGACTCGGGAAAAAATTTCACTGAGCAAGACAAGTCTATGACTTGGAGATGTCGCGTACCTCACTGTTTTGCACAGTTTCTTAAAAAAATTATCTTTCGATATACGGGTACTAAAAATTCATCGAGAGTATTTTCTAGCAGGTTTTGACCCCCTGATCAGTATTACAAACTTGGATTTGCCAAAAAGATTAAGGATAATGCATTACTTGAGCGGCCTATTCCCAAGGCATTCTTAAGGCACTAGTGAGCATTTTAAGGAATGTTACAATATATTCCCCTTAGGAACATTCGTCCTTGAATGAGATTCAACTAATATAGGAAGGACACGGAAAAAGAACTACCAACCCAACATGAAAATGAGGACACTTTTAAAAATGCATAGAACATTTAAACTTCATACTTAACAAAAGACATAGTCTTTGAGAAAAAAAATTCATTTCATGAATCATGCATGCATATAAATGACATATGGAACTGAAACGTAGAAGTTTAATCAATTTGATCAGGAAAAACTTAGTACCTTTAGAATTGAGTTGAAGGAAAGAGATATGAATAACGATTCATCATATCCGATTCTGCCTCCCACATAGACTCTCTACTTTTTGCTTCCTCCATAACACTTTGACAGACACAACATCTTTATTTCTTAACCTCTTCACTTGCCAGTGTAAAATCTCAATCAGGATCTCCTCATAAGTCAAATTCTCTTCAATGCTCATATTCTCCATTGGCACAATAGAATTTGAATCACCCACAAACTTTCTCAATATTTACATATGAAATACCGCACGAACCAAAGCCAACTCAAGTGGCAAGTCTAACTCATATGCCACTTTGCCAATACGCTTCAATATTCTATAAGGTCGTACATATCTAGGGATCAACTTTCCTTTCTTACCAAACTACATTACCCCTTTCATAGGTGCAATCTTCAAATACACCATATCATTCACATCAAATTCAAGCTCTCTCCTCCTAGTGTCCGAATAGGACTTTGACAACTCTGAGTAGTCTTCAATCTATCTATTATGAGCCTTACTTTCTCCATTGCATCAACAACAAAATCTAGACCAATCAATGCCATCTCACCCACTTCAAACCAGCCCACCGTAGACTTGCATCTTCTCCTATAGAAGGCTTCAAAAATAGCCATTTGGATGCTAGAGTAATAACTATTACTATAGGCAAACTTAATCAATGGCAAATGCTCATCCCATCTTCCTTTAAAATCAATCACATATTTCCTTAACATATCCTCCAAGGTTTGAATCATTCTTTCATCTTGTCCATTAGTTTGAGAATGGAAAGTGGTACTTAGCTTGACTCTAGTACCAAAATCTTTCTAAAATGACTTCCTAAAATGTCAATTGAATTGAGTACCTCTATCTGATATAATCGACAAAGGAATACCATAAAGTTTTACAAGTTCACGAATGTATAACTTAGCATAGTCTTCGACACCATAAGAAGTCTTGACCAGTAGGAAATATGTCAATTTCTTCATTCGGTCTACAACAACCCAAAAAGAATTATGTTGTCTTCTAGTATGAGGCAAACCCGTGACAAAGTCCATATTCACATCTTCCCAATTCCAAGAAGGGATTTCAATTTCTTGAGCTAGACCTCCCGAACTTTAATAATCAAGTTTACTTGTTGACAATTAGGACACTTAGCTGTGAACTCTGCTATGTCTTTCTTCATTCCATTCCATCAATACACTTCCCTTAAATCACGATACATCTTAGTGGATCCCGAAGGAATTGAATACCGAGAACTCTGTGCCTTATTAAATATCAATTCTCTTAATCCATCAACACTTGGAATGCAAAAATGACCTAGGTCACATAGTACCCCATCTCCCCCTAGGGAGAAATCCTCAACAGCTTTTTCGGTAACCGACTTCTTCAATTCGACCAAAATCGAATTATTGTCTTGTTTGGCCGTGACATATGCCGCAAGAGATGATTTTGAACCATTATGTATAAGAATGACTCCATCATTGGAATCAACCAAATGCACACCTAAATGTGCCAATCTATGGACCTCTTTAACCAATTCCTTTTTACCTTCCTCAACATGTGCAACACTAGCTATAGACAACCAACTAAGAGCATCAGCTAAAATATTTTCCATACCCGGATAGTACAATATGCTCATGTCATACAATTTTAAGAGTTCAAGCCACCACCTTTGCCTAAGGTTCAAGTACCTTTAGCTAAACTCATATTGTAGGATTTTGTGATCGATAAACACATGAACATGCACCACATAAAGATAATGACGCCAAATTTTCAAAGTAAACACAACTGCCGTAAGTTCAAGATCAAGGGTTGGATATTTCCTTTCATGCACTTTAAGTTGCCTAGAGTCATAGGATATAACCTTACCATGTTTCATCAAGACACAACCAACACGTTAAGCATCACAATAAACAACAAACTCTTTCGAACCTTTGGACAATGTCAAAATAGGAGCCGACGTGAAACGAACCTTCAATATTTTGAAACTTTTCTCACATTGATCCGACCATTGAAATTTTGCCTTCTTTTGTGTCAACTTACTTAAAGGCAACGCAATAGACGAAAACCCTTCAACAAACCTTCTGTAGTATCCGTCTTAGCCCAAAAAGCTTCTAATGTACGAATAAGATAGTGGTCTAGGAAAATTCTTAACTGCCTCTATTTTTTTGGGGTGTACTTTAATCCCATCACCGGACACCACATGTCCAAGAAATGCAACTTCCCTCAGCCAAAACTTGCAATTACTAAATTTAGCAAATAATGGATTCTCTTACAATGTTTGCAACACAATCCTCAAGTGACCCATATGATCTTTCTCATTTAGAGAATAAATCAAGATGTCATCAATGAAGACCACTACAAATATGTCCAAGTATGGATTGAACATACGATTCATCGAATCCATGAATATCATGAGAGAATTAGTCAAACAAAACGACATTACTACAAATTAAAAATAATTATACCTTGTCCGAAAAGACATTTGGGGAATACCACACTCCCTTACCCTCAATTAATGATAACCAAAATGGAGGTCAATCTTAGAAAAGTAGCTTGTTCCTTGTAATTGATCAAACAACTAAGCTATCTTTGGAATTGGATACTTATTCTTTATTTTGACCTTATTCAATTATTGGTAGTTCATACACATTCGGAGTGACCCATATTTATTTAACAAATAACACAAGAGCACCCCATGGTGAAATACTCAGTGTTATAAAACCCTTATCCAATAAATCCTTAAATTTTTCTTTCAACTCTTTAAGTTCCATCAGAGCCATATGGTAAGAAGGAATAGAAATAGGGTGGGTATCAGAAAACATATCTATGCCAAAGTCAATTTCCCTTTCGGGAGGAATACCGAGCAAATCATCAAGAAATACATCAAAAAACTTATTAACTATAGGGACTAACTCAAGAATAGGAGTTTTGGAATTGATGTCTCTAACTCGCACAATTTGATAAATGCACCCCTTGGAAATCATTTTTTGGGACTTAATACATGAGTTGAATCGACCCTTAACCACTGAATCATTACCCTTTTATTCATGAATAGGCACATTAGGAAAGTGAAACTTAACCACACGAGTCCTACAACATATACATGCATAGTCAACATGTAACCAATCCATACCAATAATGATGTCAACATCAGTTATGTTAAGTTCAACAAGATCACAAGGAATAAATCTGTGCAAAACCTATACGGGACAATTTCTATAATCTCTCTTGGCTAATGTCGAATCACCAATAGGAGTATAAACCAAAAAAGGTTCTAATAACACTTTGGAGCACACATCAAATCTCATAGCAATGTAAGGAGTAACAAAAGACAAGGTGGAACCCAGATCAAGCAATGCATCAATATCAAAGTTAAAGACTCGTAACATATCCATGACCACATCAGGAGTCTCATCAACATCTTTCCTAGCGTGAAGAGCATAGAATTAGTAGTTGCGTTGGCTACCCTTAGGTTGAGCTTGGGCGCCTTGTTGCACTTGGACTCCTAGAGAATGACCTTGTCTACCTTTTATTGCAATATAACGATACTCAGATTTCTTATGGCCCATCTTTCCACATCCATAACAAGCTCCCGTTCCTATCAAGCACTTCCTTACATGATTCTTTCCACACTTTGCACACTTAGAAAAAGAAGGGCTACTAGCATTAACACCTCATCCTTCTTGAGCTTTAGGGTATGGCACCCTATCCTTAGCAAACTTCTTCCTCGAGATTTGGCTTTGTTAAGAAAGACCACTACAACCATCGGTCCTAAAATTAGAGAACCCACCTTCATTTTGAGCCCTCTTAGAATCCCTCATCCTCATCTCTTTGAGCTTTTCTCCTTTAATTTGTTCAGAAAAAGTCATGAGCCGAGATATGTCCATCTCCTTAACAATCATAGTGGTACAACATTACTTAGAAAACAAGTCGGACACCTTCGATGTGAATTGAATCAGTTAGGCACGTGGATCAGAAAGCAATAAAGGATCATACTTGAATAGCTTAGTAAAATTGAGGGTATAGTCCCTCATCCTCATATTGCCTTATCGAAGATTTATGAACTCCAACACTTTAGCCTCCCTTAACATAAGAGGGAAAAAGTGATAAAGGAAAGCAAGTTTAAAAGCTTCCCATTGAATAGGAGATTCATCCACCCTCTCCAACTTCCATTGAGTGTACCAAACTTGAGCAACACCCTCAAGTTGGTAAGCTGCCAACTTTGATTTTTCTTCTAAAGGCACCCCCATAATGCTCCCTATCTTGTATATCTCATAAATGAACTCTTGAGGATCCTCATTAAATTTTTGAGACATGAAAATTTGGAGGATTTATTCGTGCAAAGTCCCTCACTCTTGAGGACGAAGTAAGAAGATTAGGAGGAGTCGCAATCCCTTGGTTGGTCACTACTTGGGACTCTATATTAGTTACTTAATCTAGTAGAGGACCATTGTCTTGAGCAGACGGGGGACCTTGGGCTTCATTAGCATTATTTTCCCATAGAAACGGTGGTCTTCTTGGGGCCATTCTTCTGAAAATTACAAAGAAAGACGGTTAGGAAAAAGAAGTTATATGGTAAACTCTATAGCACGATATAGATCATGAAATTAGTGAGAATTCCTAAAATGACTCATAGCCTCATATTCATAGATGTGGCGCACTTCACAACCATGAATAAGACTCTAATTTACGCAGCATGTTGGACTTCCTAGGAAACTTAAACCTTGTGCTCTGATACTATGTTTATCACGTCCCGACCTAGGGCCTAGTTGTAACATGGCAGTGGAAACCTCAAAAGGCTCCAACCAAGACTCTTGTGCATATCATAAGCATACATAAGGTAAAGCAAAAATGGAAATATCATAAGAGAGTCTAAACAAATGAATAGTAAATGAAGAATGTCACATGACAACATAGACTCGAAACATATATCCAACTAGATGCCTCTACTCATGAGCATGGGTGGGGGTTTAGACATGTCCCTATCTCACCCTCAATAAGAAGCATAACAATAGTCTTTGAAAACAATAACCAACTCGATGAATAGTCCCCGATAAATGAGGACTTACCACAAAGACCACCGGATAGGAAAGCTTAACTAGCCACTTGTATGAATATGATCTTCAGCCTCAACCCCTACATAATAAGACAATGTAGGAAAAAAGTATGAATTAGTACGTTGGAATATAATAAGTATGAGGGCATGACATGCTGCGTAAATCATGAGATGCAATGGTCAAGTAAAACACATGATAAGATAAGATAAGTAAAGTCATGAGAAAATCATAATGACCAAAGCATTAGCAAAGCATAATTGAGATAATGAAAATACATATGATATCACACATATGTGGGATAAGAACCATAATTTACAATAAGACCATGCGATCTATAACATGGAATGTCATTGTCTCCCTATACGACAAAGAAAAAAGGGAATATACTTGCCAAGGTAGACTCTACCCCACTAGGTGGGTCATACATACCCTATATATGGATCCACTAGTGAAGGCAACCTATGGTGGCACATTGTTTAAGAGACATGAGGTTGCTACTAGGGCTTTTGTTACGGCCCCCACCTCAAGTCCCCTCAGTGATAAGTCAAATCCCACGAATACATACATAGCATAGAAATTATAATGACATCTATCATATTCATGATCATAGGTTTGAAATCATAGAGTAGCTCATTTTCATAACATACTTGTAATGTGAGAATTATCCTTTCATCATTGCAATCATATTTGCTTAATTCATATAGGTAGATCCTAGGTCACCACATAGGGCCCTAAGTCACTTTACTTAATAACTTGCATGAAATTCATATCTCAAGCATATTTGTGATTCTTCATCACAATTCATACTTGAATTTAGAGTAAAACTCAAATGCATAATAAATTTGAATTAGATTAATGATAATACCTTTGAAATCATTAAATAAAACTCTCATATAATTAAACTTGAAAAAAATTCATCATCATAACTAATACTTAAAATTAGGGTAAGCCATGAATGCATGATCAATTGAATTGAAAATATGCATGATTATATACTTTCTATCAACACATACAAAATTAATGAAGATAATATCATTTGGAAGTATAATTGAAGATACCTATAATTCACATTATGAATCCTAGATATCAATATAAGAGAATTCATGGAAAAGCTCTTTAATTCAATGCAATAACCATCAATTTATATCAAAATAGACTCATAAGTATAATTTGAATCATAATTCATGCAATTTGAATACATAACATAAAACCTATAAAATCCCATAATTGAATTTAATAGAAAACTTGAGAAATTAATTGGGCTTCATGGATGAAAGAGTCCATTAATCAATACCCACATTCCTTAAGTGAGAAGATCCACGAATTTGAAAGAATTTGAGAGTTTTGATCGAGAGCTTGAGTGAATTTCTTTGAAGTCTTCAATTGAGTTCTTGAGAGTCCTTTATAGAAAGAGAAATATTTGAGTAGGTGAACTGTAAACCAATGAATATAATTAGAGGTTGAGGGTAATTTATAGAGTAGAACTAGGCCCAAAAATATCTAAGTTCATTAACTAACAATTAGGGTAAAGCCTAAAGTGCCCTTACTTAAAATCTTAATTCACACAAAAACATCAGCTAGGTCTGTGACACGGAGGTTTTTCCTGATAGGCCAATTTCAAGAGAATGAGATTTTGGCCAAATTTTGATTCGGGGAAAAATTTCACTAAGCGGGAGCAAGTCTGTGACGCAAAGATGTCGTACACCTCACTGTTTTGTGCAATTTCATGAAAAATCTTTCTTTTGATATACGGGTCTTAAAAATCCACCGAGACCATTGTTCTGCAGGTTTTGACCCCTAATTAATATTCTGGACTCAGATTTGTTAAAAAGATTAAGGATAATGCATTACGTGAGTGGCCTATTTGTCAAGACCCAACCCCATAGGCCATGACGGTGCCTGAACTGGGCACTCGCGTATATTCCTGCTATCTGTAAGTAAATCTGTCCCCCGTTTAAGTTATAGCACATCAATAGGCAGGATAACATATAAGCCGGTGAAGCTTATCATAGCCACCAATGTACATACATGCATATACAACCCATATACAACCCACATACATGTCCAAAGACCTCTAAGAGTAAGAATAATATCATAAGGTAGGACAGGGCCCCCTCCGTACCCGTGATTAAATAAATATGTATATCGAAGGTTAATACGAAAACTAGGCTCCATCACAATAGAGCACTGCTGAACTGCTGAGTGGAACTCCTACGCTGACAGATCCCCAAAGTGTGTATCTATACCTGTGGGCATGAACGCAGCCCCCTGAAGAAAGGAAGGGTCAGTACGACATATGTACTGAGTATGTAAAGCATAGATATCATAAGGAAATTACAGTTGGCGTAGGGATGCAGGGGGCAAGTATAAAATTTAACCATTTACCGTAGTCGCATAGTATAAAAGAAAGTTATACATATTACCATCACATAATGTGCCCGATCCGTTAGGGGATTTGGTGTACCATCTACATCATTCTGTCATCATAAGCACATACATATTATTAGCGTTGTGGAATATACATCCCAATCTATATATATAGTCAGTACATGCCGAGGAATGTACAACCTGATCCACACATCGTATAATAATGCCGAGAAATGTTCGGTTTGATCCACATATCATATAGTATTGCTGAGGAACGTTCGACCTGATCCACATATCATATAGTAATGCCGAGGAACATTCGTCCCGATATACGTATCATATACCATACCCGGCCCTTTATGGGACTCGGTGTAATCATATCATCATATACCATACCCGGCCCTTTATGGGACTCGGTGTTATCATATGATCATATACCGTACCCGGCCCTTTATGGGAATCGGTGTCATAATCATCATATATCGTACCCGACCCTTTATGAGACTTGGTATCAGATGTATTATAGTATACATGAATCAAGTAGTGAGTAACCATATAAAATCTAAATCATTATTAGAGACTTGACAATGTAAGAAGATTAAGCTATCATCCAAGGACAAGAATAGTAATGTAGCCATCTCGAGTGCCTTCTAAATGCCATTGAGGCCTATATTACTTAGGATCTCGGGGACCCTAGACATGTACTAAAGTAATACTAATAGTTCATAGAGTCAGGGATACCCATCTTCACATAGTCCTTAGGACTAGGAGATTATGCATCCAGTACTTCTCAACTTATGAAGTTCAAGGAAAGTAGTTCAACTTACTACAAGAGTTTGACATTCAGAAGTGAATAAGAGATATGGATTACATTTAGGACTTAAAAGTGGAGTTACCTTAGAGATCGTATCACATTTTACTTATAATTAGGACATGCCAAAGGAAGAGAAAGAAAAAGCTTTACCTAGTCTCTACTTTTCCTCAAGGAGTCATCATTTACATATATCGGACCTGGCCCATTATGGGCTCGGTATCATAACCTTATTATTACATTACCTTACCATCATACAACCACACTTATGTCAAATACATATCAAGAGGAAAGAAGGGTAGCTCTGTGTACTTATGCCAAAACATGCCAAGAGAAAGGAGATAACTTCATATACTTACTACTTTCCATCAAATAGAAGCCCCGAGAGGCAATAACTCAACTAGTATAGGAATTCTACCATCGAGAAGTGAATAAGACTTATGAGTCATACTTGGGGTTCTATGAATGGAATTATTTCCACATTTCGTATATCAATCACTTAAGGCTAAGACATGCCAAAAGAAAAGAAAGGGTATGCTTCACATACCTCTTATAGATTACTCTTACACGTTCGCCTCGTCATCTCTTGAACCTATTTAACATGAAAGTAATACTAAAGTTAATGACTTTTCACTTTCCAATTTCCAACTCTACACCCAAGTACTCATAGGAGTTATTTCCTTATCCATTACCCTCGACTAGTTTGTTTCTAGTTTCGAGTCTACCAAAAATTGAGCAGCATCTCCCCTATAACTTCAACATCTCCAAGATTTTAACTCGGCCACAATATCAAAAAACATACCACCAACAAAAACCATCAGCATATTTACAAGTAAATCACTTCAACCTTATACAATACAAGCTCCAAACAACTAGCTCCAAACTACGATACGAAAATACAGTTTTTTAATCTTTATTTCATAAAATCTTTAATCATACCAAATAGAGAGTCGTGTGGATGAAACCAGAATCACCCACAACCTTTTTAAACCAATTGAAATCCCTGCAACACGCAACGCAACGAGCTACACCCACAGTAGCACAACGACAACCCACTACTCGACTTTGATTTAGCTATAACCACTTCAATTTAGTTTATTTCTAACGTCAAGCATCCTTATACAATTTTTACACTTCCAACCTTATTTAAGACATGTAATATACCTCATAGAAACATCATAAACTCAAATTTTAAAAAGAAGTCCTTACCTTGCCCGAATCTCATCAAACTCGTCGAAACTTGCCTCAAAAGTTCTTTTAGTGCGCCTAAAATTTCATGGCTGTTTTCTAACATTTTGGATTTTTCCAAACCATAAATTTTCATTAATAACACCTTCATAGCATCGTGGTACACCCTCGATAATTAATTCATGGAGCAAAATCAAAGAACTCACCTTTGTTTCCCCAAAACCGTAGCTCTCTCTCTAGCTTCAAGTTTTCTCTTCTCTTCTTTTCTTGAATCTTTTTTTGATAAAGATGAAGCTTAAAGGATAAGGATGAATTAAAGACATCAAATATATATATATATATATATATATATATATATATATATATATATATATACCACCTTAGGAGCCCTAATTGGTGACACATGTCAAGACCTAAGTGGTGACACATGTCAATCCCTCATTGTGCCAACACATCCCTTCCTCCAATCATGGGATACCACGTGGTATGTGGGGACCCACCCTCTTTGCTATAGATACTACCATATGGCACTCCCTACTGCTGCCATGTGCCCCTCTTCCATGCTTCTATATGGCACTTTCTTTTCCTCCTACTGGGTTCGTAATCTCGTCTTCTTTTACGAACCTATGTAATCCTTGTTACGTAAGCTTGGTATGTACTCCAGTAGTTTAAGTATGTAAGATTTCCAAGTTGGAAGCTTACATAAATAATTTGAGTCCTATGACTCATTGTTTGGTCTCCACCTTCTTCTAACTCCATTTCCAATCTTCTCTACTATGGGGTATCGCATTCTCCTTTACTTAGAGTTGTTTGATAGTGTTATAGATTATTTGGCTCACATGGTAAATCTTAAGAAACTTAATAGTTCTTAAGATGTCTTGAGAAACTTTAAGAAGCTTTAAGAAACATTAGGAAACCTTAAGAAACTTAAGAGGCTTACGATCCTTCCAAGAAACTTAAGAGCCTTTCAAGAGACTTAATAGCGCGTTCCAAGGTTACAAAAGTATGGGGTGTAACACTATTTCTAAGGCACTTGTGAGCATTTTGAGAAATATTACAGCTCTAAACTTTGAACAATGGATGAAATCCTTCCTTTGTCTTAATTAAAAGACCATGACCTTACTCTTCGTGAACGCAACCCAAGTAGCTACCGAATGCCAAGGTCTAGTAGAAGTAGCCATCACAAACAAGGACAGGGGCCTGCGATTGTGAAGGCCAGGGAAATGGAGATCCGCGATCACAGCCAATGGCTCACAAATGTGAAGGCCTAGCTAGCCAGTATTTTGCAAACACAACCATGAGGGCCCGCGAATGCATAGGAAACAATTGGCCTGCATTAGCACAACTGCAATAGTTGATTTTGTCAACTTCAAATTCCCAATGGGGTGCTCGAAATTCATTTAGAATCTTGTGCATGCAAATGAGCTATGCTATCCCAGTAAAATCGACATTCCGAATTTAATGGCATATTCAAAATTTCTATATGAGGTCATTTTGATGAAAAGTGGGTCTCATTCCCAAGTTCCATATTTAGCATATTTGCACAACGGGCCTCAGGATTAGATTGGAAGCCTTTGGAAGAGAACGAATGGATATTCTAGAACAAACATGGCATTTCATAATTAACCGTGCTGAATGAATTCTTATCTAGACATGTTTTTAAAGAATGTTGATCAAATTCAACCTTAGGCCAAATTTTAAAGGCTAAAGCACCAAATGGTCCTATGTATCGATTGACTTGATACTCATATCAACCAAGATACTACCCTAATTTGATCATTTTATAGCTGATTGGACCATCAAATTTTTATTTTGAGATCTCTTACCCAAAGTAATGAGCGACATAAACTTTTTAACTTATAAAAACTCAAAATTATGAAAACGGGCCTAAAATTCAAATAAATGACTAGGTGATAGGATAGTCAATGCTAGCAAGTCCTAAACGACTTAGGGTCACTACAGAAAAACTCTAAAAAATGAAATGAATGCATTAATTGAAGAATGAGTTGGAGGTTCATTACAGTTTTCCATTCCATGTTTGTGGGAGTTCATCCATGCAGTCTCAAAGGTTTCTCAATTATCTTTTTTATGAATTTATCCTAAACCCTAGATTTTATAAATCTGCATTGTGTCAATCCAATTATGCGTTTACTTAATTTCAATAGCCTATTCATGCATGGTTTATGTGCAATTACATGTATTCAATAAGTTTTGAAAGGTGATGTGAGCCCAAAAATACATATGTTTAGTCACTATTTACCTCATATTTAGTATTTTTATTTATATTTTTAGCATAAATTTTAAGAATTATGCTAAATTATGTATTTTATTTGTAGGATTATTCTAACACGAAAATAAAGAAATTTAGAGCCAAAACAAATAGATTATGAAAGATTAAAGAAGAAAATCAAGCAGGCAACTTAATGAATTAAATAGAATATTATATTAATATTTATATATACTCAAACTTTAGCAAAATTGCAAAGTGAAACAACTGTAGAAATTAGTGTAGCCTTTCACATGGCAACACTTGAAGGCATCAAGTGGAAAATTAGAAGTGGGGAAGCACTGTTCCACGCAGACCCATTCTTTTGGGATTTGGTTTCCTGATCAATTTTGGACTCAATTATTTTATTTGGGATTTTTTTTTTACACCTATAAATATTCCATAAAATTAATTTTTAGGAAAATTAACTTTTAACTTTTGACCTAGGATTCTTTTCTTCTTCTTCTTCTTCTCTTAAGACATTAGTAACTAAATTTCTCTATTCTAGGGTTGTAGCTACAAGTGATGGTATAATATTATTGTGCTTTGGTTGAAGATGGGTTCTTGTATATGGATACTCTTATATTCTTGCTTTCATATTTTAATGCTTGATCACCATTAGAATAAATTTGTTGTCTACCTGGAACTCGAGATATGGAAAGGAGATAGAACACTAGAATATAGGGAACATGTTTGTTCTAGAATTGCCTAGGATAATTTGTGTATAGGATGCTTAAGACACGTACGTATACACCATCTTTGGTGATTAGACATGATGAGAGGATTAATGCATCTTTGTTGGTTCATGCTTATCTGGACTCAGTGATGTATTTTGGCTAACAAAAAGGTAGGCAATTATAGGTAGAAAAACCATGATTGTAATATCAACTCTGTAACTCAGTAATTTAATAACCTATCAAAAATCAAAGTAAGAAATATTATTTCTGAACTCATGTTACTCTCCAGCCTTGGGAGTTTCGTCAATCATTTCAAGTATATTTCATTATTTACTTCTTGCATTTGTTAGCTTATTTAATTGACAAGTCCATGTGGGTTTGACATCCGGCTACCAAAAAAGCCACTTCACTACTTGCACGACCGCGTACACTTGTGTGTGTATTTGGACGCAAGAAGTTTTTGGTTCCATTATTAGTGACTTAGAAAATAACTATTTTCTAGGTTATATTTTTTTTTAATTTATTTAAGTTTTACTTTTTACTTTTTTAATTTTTTATTATTTCTTTATAATTGAAAAAAATAATATTGAATATTTTGGTACTCTTATTGAGATGGACGCTTGGAATAGATATTGGTTGGATGATGGATATTCTTGTTAGTACTGTGCAGGACCTCACTTCGATGTTGATTGGCATACTATTCAAAGGAGCGGATTGTGCACTTATCCAATCGTTTGAATGGAATATATGCCATATATGTAGTGGTTTGGATGGTCATTGGAATAGTTGTCCAAACTATTACTCCCCTCCCCTGAACCCTTATTATAATTGTTCTATTGTTTGTGATATTGACAGGAGTGATGAAGTGGAGGAGATAGCACAAGAGGCTCGTACCATAGAGATATTGAAGAAAATACTGGAGAAACAAGCAAAAATAGGGGAATCCATGGAAATTACTCATTTCAGTCTTACATACATTACAAACCAACTGACAGAAATTCATGACTTGGAGGCTGATCACTTGAACGAAAAGGTTGAGGCGTCTGATGCCCAATCAACAATTGTCGTGGATGATAAAAACCTAGTGCAGCGAATAAGAGGAATTCCAATCATTCAACTATGCATTAATCCAATGTTGACAAAGAGTACAAAATTGAGAATGTTGTAAATAATGTTGCTTTGTAGTTGAGGCATCTTGGACCTTATTTGAGATATTTTTCTTCATTATGCTTGGATGATGAGATGAAATTAGAGTCATATGAGCTAGTGGAGGAGTGCCTATACGAGGAACAAGGCCCCTACATCCTAAAGTTTTCTAATTCACAAAGACAAAACAACTTTCCTTACATAAGGGCCAAGAAGTGCACGATGCAACATCTATTACTTGGTTCCTTTCATCTTTATACCACCGCCCCTTGAGCAAAAAATAAAAATGGATGCAAAATTAGGGGTGCAATTTATATCCTCAAAAGTGGAGAGAGAAATAGGTGGTGACTTGAGATATGTCGCGACGTTAAATCAGCGCTTGTTGGGAGGCAACCCAATTAGTTGTGTAACTTCTTATTTTATTTTATTTTTCAAAAAATATTTTTTTAGTATCACTTTTTTGTGTTATTTATGTCTTTGCAGAGTATGGGAAGTCTGAGTGCCCATAATTTGAAGCGAAGAAGCATGTTTGAGCTTACGTGTGAGGTATACACTTCTCTTGATGAAAATTAAGAGAACATGCTCCGAGCTAGGCCAACAGGCCGCAGGGAGTTTTCCTAACCCTTGTTTTAAATTTTAATTGATGTTTTAGGGACATAGCATCTTCTTAAGTGTAGGATGGGGGAATAAATTCGTAGTCATTACTGTTGTAATTGAGTCTTTTGTATTTATAGGATAGTTTCTTCGCCTTTTGTTTTAAGTTCTTCTCCTGAGGATAGTCTCTTTGAACCAGGTAGATTTTTTTTAGGAGTAAATTTTATTTTTATTTTTTTGGAAAGAAAAGGAAAAAAAATCTTTTTACTTGGTTGATACTTGTTATTTAGGCCTAATTTTGAGTACTAAGTTCTTGTGAATGCTTGATTGCTAAAAAAATAACAATAGACATTTTGACACCTAAGTTCATATTCATGATTTTGTATATAAAGTATTTTATTTTGTAGTTTTTTATGACCCTGTCTATCTTAGAAGCAAAATTGATCCATCTTTATTGAAACTTATGCCATGTGTGGTGAGAATTTATTTATTCCATGTTTTGTATTTTACTAGAACTTGCCCTGCATGTTATTGAAATAAAATAAAAAGTATTACGCTGTTTAGGAGATGATAACACACATTCTTTGATTTGTGTTGTAAATTTTAGCCTTTTCAGATATTATATCACTCGTCAACACTTTTGAGCCTATATTCGTTTGTTGGTAGCCATATTTTTTCTTTGACTATTTTGTTGAATCCCTAATTTTTACACCTTGCTTCCTTGAGCACTATAGCATAAACTTATTATAATTGTTAAATCTCAACAAAAAGATGATTGGGTGAAAGAGGTAATCAATGATGGTTATAAAGTAATGAAAAATCCCTTTTTGAAAGAATGTGACATAAAAAAAATGAAAAAAAATAATTGCTTTAATCAAAAATATGATTGAAGCATTTTTGAGGCAAAGAAATTACTAGTAAAATAATTTTTTGAAGAGAGAGCTGAAAATAAAGAGAAGAAAATAATGGGTGATAAAGTCTTAAAAATGCAATGTGCTTAGGGAAATGTAAGTCACTATTATATAGTTTTCCTACCCATCCCCTAACCTACATTATAACCGTTTAAAGTCCTATTTGATTCTATTTGACAATGCTTAATTAGTGGTCATGTACATAATGGGCAAGCCTATGGTTCTTTATGCATACATGTGAATTCTTTTGTGTGTATGAGTGTTGTTCTTTTATGCTAAGTGCTTAATATATATTTCAATTCTTAGATTGAGTGTGAAAACTATTAGCTTTGTTTAATGGAATAGGTGAGCAAGCTTAAATTTGATGAGTTATAGTCTTTTATTGAGGTTAGAAGTTAGAAGTTTGTTGTTCTATTGTATATCTTGCATAATGATTGGGAATAGTACTTGATGTTTTAAAATTTGTGTATGGCATATTTGTTTATATCAACCCAAGGGGTAAAATTCCTAGTTTGATTTTTCGATGAGATTTAATATTTACTTGAGGAAGAGCAAAAGTTTAAGTGTGGAGTGGTGATGTGATGCTAAAAATACATATTTTTATTCATTATTTACCTCATATTTAGTATTTTTATTTGTCCGTTTTGAGCATAATTTTTAGGAATTGAGCAAAATTGGGTATTTTACTTGTAGGATTATTTCTAATGTGAAAATGAATAAATTTGGAGTTAAAAAAAATAGAATATGAATGATTAAAGAAGAAAATCAACCATGCAACTTAATTGATTAAATTGAATATTATACTATATTTATATATACTCAAACTTTAGCAAAATTGCAAAGTGAAGCGGCTAGAAAAATTAATGCAGCCTGCCATGTGGCAACACTTGAAGGCATCAAGCATAAAATTAGAAGCGGCGCAACACTATTCCCCGCAGACCCATTCTTTTAGGTTTATGTTTCCCAACTAATTTTGGGCTAAATTTTTTTTTTCCTACACCTATAAATATTTCATAAAATTAGTTTTTAGGGGAATTAATTTTTAACTTTTGACCTAGGGTTCTTTTCTTCTTTTTATTTTCTTAAGACATTAGTAGTAAATTTCCCTATTCTAGGGCTGTAGCTACAAGTGATTGTATAATATTTTTTTACTTTGGTTGAAGATGAGTTCTTGTATATGATTACTCGTATTTTCTTATGTTTACTATTCTAATGCTTGATCAACATTAGAATAAATTCGTTGTCTACTTGAAATGCGAGAGACAGAAAGGAGATACAACACTAGAATATAGGGAACATGTTTGTTGTAGAATTGCATAAGATAATTCGTGTATAGGATGCCCTTGACACATACCTATATACCATATTTGGTTACTATACAAGATGCTATGATTAATGCATTTTTGTTGGTACATGTTTATCCCCACTCAATGATGTAGTTAAGTTTTCAACAAAGGTAGGTAATTAGAGGTCGAAAGACCATTATTATAATATCAACCCTATAAATCAGTAATTTAATAACCTATTAAAAATCAAAGTAAGAAATATTATGTCTGAACTCATGTTACGATGTAGCCCTAGATTTTCCTCAATCACTGTATGTATATTTCATTATTTACTTCTTGCATTTGATAAATTTGAATTATTAGTCGCACTCTTTTAGCTTGCTTAAATAAATAATTACATTTAATATAATTTAGAAAAATAGTTAATTGACAAGTCCCTTTAGATTTGACATCCAACTCCTAAAAAGAGCCACTTTATTACTTGCATGACTGCGTACAATTGCGTGTTCGTTTGGACGCAATGAAAGGACCCATTAATTATGCTATGAATTTCAAGTTTGAACTATGAATTTATGATAAAGGATATTTGAATAATTTATGTAAAGTTATAAACTATATTTTAAAGTATGTTTCAAGAAAGTAACGATGAATTGTTAAAGTCTTTCTCACAATAGGAAAGACACTATTATTTGGATGCTTAGAAAGGTAAGTGTCCACGTGTTTATGTTATGACCATTATTTTCAAAAAGTTTTCTTATGATGTACTTTATGAATGTGAATCGATAATTGTTTGCCTATCATAATGACTATGTTGCCATGTATTTCATTGGGTTTAAGTTAGCTCCAAGAGAACTATGTGCTTGGGATACACAAGGGAACCCTAGTAGCAACCCTTAGTTGCAAGGTTACGTGCCACCGCATGTGCCTTAATGACTTAGGTTGTTGATCCACATATAACTCATGTTTTGCTTGCATGGTCTTAAATTTTGGTTAAGGTTAATATCCCACAAAATGACTATATTTTTACAAGATTTTAAATGATGTTTAATGATGCATCGACCTTATCTCATGACAAGTTACTTGGTTATTGCACTATTTCGTGTATTTCACTTTCATATTTAGTTTAGCATCTTAGATTCATCATGTGTATCTTTAAATATTATCATTCATATCTCACATACTCAGTACATTCAAAGTAGTGATCACATACTTCTTTTGCCTATATTTTTTATGTGATGTAGATTCATGTTCTTACTATCAAGATCCTAGTCAGTAGGATCACAGTTCTGGCCTGTAGGTGATGAGTTCTCATTTTTCGTGCACTAAATTCAGTTTATTGTTTTAGTATATTATTTATATTCACATGTATTGATTAAGGGGACTAGGGTCTTGGGTGCACTAACCTCAGTTGTGGAGACACGTGTGTGAGACATCCTACAAAAGAGTGAAACAATTAATAAATCTAGAAACTAATAAGTCAACTGAATCACAACAATGAATCAAAAGAGATAATCTTCGTAACAATATCTTGCAGCCTCTCGAAGATAGGGTATGTACGTCTACGTACCAATTTGCAGTACTATACTAGGCATTAGCTATGTACAAGAGACATCGGTGAAATTGGGGCTCTGATACCAACTTACAATTACCTGATTACATAAATCATGATGGTACCTACCATAATAGACCAGCAGGTAAGCTAATCCAATTCCTTGAATGACATGTAGAAGTCCTATTAAGTAGAAACAATAATTAATAGATGACACAACGATAAGATTAGCGATGATTGTAGGAGAAGGGTAAAATGCCATAAATATATACAAATATCAAAATCCTGTCCCAAACCAGGTAGTCACATGTATAGAGCTACTATAAAAGAGTAAAAGTCACAAAAGTTGATCAAAAATATACAGACTTGTCTCAAATACAAAAGACTAGACAAAGGTACAATAGAAGAAGATGGGCTGATACAAACGCTATAGGCTCACCTTTGATCTCTGATATCCCCACAACAGGCCCAAAATCAATGCAAATAATTGATTCTTTGACCTGCATCATGAAAATAAAAATTCAGTGTAGTATGAGAACCAAAACAAAAGATATTCCATAGGCATCATGGGCCGACTGAGCTTGGATTGTAAAGACAATGATGAAAAGCAAGAACTAAAATTAACAAGAGGTCAAATGAACGGAATAATAATGACAGACTAATTGAGAGGGACACAAGTCTAAGTTAGAGCAAAAATGAAAGATAATAAGCTAATTATAACCTAATTGGACCCCCACAAACCCAAAAGGTACATTCGTGTGCAATTTAAAGTAAAAACCCAATCATTCCCCTTTAAGACCGATGAGTAAACAAAAAGGCTATAACTATTTATGAATGAGAACTAGTAAGTCTAGAATAGAAGAGTACGTAACCTAGATTCATGATCAAAGAACAATGGGGCTAAAGTATAAAAGGCAGTTATGGATGAAAGGTTGCGAGTGCTGAGTTACTATCTAACTAAATATCATACTAACAAACCCAAGTCTGCCACATTAGTCAACAAGGAGCTAAGCCATCCGAAGCAACGTTGAAGAATCTCTAAGGTATATCATCTCAAAAACACAAGTCTAAGGAAAGCACTAGCCGAAGAAATAGACTAAGGCTCATAACATTCTATCAATCATCATATCAACATCAATCATGAATATATGAGGCATGTTTTAATCATATAGGCAGGATAGAAATACTAGAATACCCTAACCCCAAAATGTAAGGGTACGACATGAAATTTAATTTATAAACATTAAATAAACCTAAAGTTCAGTAAGATGTATCCTACCTTAAAGATGATCATGGGAGTGCCCAAACCAATGTTTCTGAGCTTTTCCCTTAGAAACAGCCTTGGATCACTACCACACTTTCAAAAACATGATCACAACATTAATACAGATGTTTAGACACTAAAATTGCTGTAATTGGAGATGGGCCAAAAATTAGGTCAAAAATGGGATAGTGCGACCCTCATTTAGACTTCAAAAATTGGCCCTGTCATTTAGCCATAATTAGCTCAAGGATCTTCTGACCCAAAAATGGGCACAATTTGAGCTCGGATTCACCCCCAAATAATTCATGCACCACAAGAAGCTCAAACCACCTTAGAAGCTAAAATAGAGAAGAAAAAAAAGGATTTACCCATAAAACGCGAAACAAAAAGGTAACCAAACTCCCAAAAAAATCCTCCAACCAAATCCCACAACAACTAGCAAATTCCCTCACAGAAACAAGCTCTCAAGTCCTAAAGTCAACTATTACTTAAGATAAAAGAGTCCTAAAAAAGGATTAACAGCCTATAAGTATAAAAGAAGTGGTCACCTTGGTCTCTTAAGAAGAACTGCAAAAGTGGAGACTGAACGCTAAAGCAAACTAGCCACGCGGGCAGACTACTGCTAAAACATACATCTAGTCGCTAAAGATGTGGCCACTTAAGTAATACAAGGGCCGCTAAGTCGATCGACCACTCGCTGACATTACCTGCTAAAATAGACCTTTGGTGTCACGACCCAACCCTGTGGGCCGCGACTGGGTTTCGAATTGGACCCCCCGTATATGTATCTATCAGATATAATGATCAATATAAAAACTGTACATAAGAACCCCAGTGGATCATAGCATTTTCACACCTGTAGCCTCTTTTATTTGTATTTTATCATGAAAGGGCGTGCAAGTCGACAAGGCTGCCATAGTATCTTAATATTTACAATATATTATGTAGAGATAATTGAACAGAACTTACACGTATAACCCATACAAATGTCTACCGACCTCTAAGAATATTAATAGTAACATATGGCGGGACAGGGCCCCCATTGTATCCTTGAATAAACAAATATATACATAGGAGGTTTGGTATTACAACTCAGCTCCAAATCAATAGAGCTTCCTCCAAACTGACTGAGTGGAATTCTAAGTTGGCGGACTCCCAACACCTGTGTCTGTACATGCGGGCATAAAGCGCAGCCTCCCGAAGAAAAGGGGGTCAGTATGACATATGTACTGAGTATATAAACATAACATAACTGAGATAACAACTGAAATAGGGATGTAGGAAATCAAGTATAGCATTTAGTAGGGTATTGTACCTGCACCACATAAAATAAATTCCTGTATACCAGTATCACGTACCGTATCCAGCCCACTCGGGGACTCGGTATTACAAATACATCATCTATCATGATAGGCATATGCATATTGTTAGTGCTGTGGAACATACAGCCTGATCCATATATATCAAGTTAGTGTCGAGTTGCATACGGCGCGATCCTTATACATATAACACGTTAGTGCTGAGGACCGTTCGGCCCGATCCCTATATAGTATAATAGTACATATACGTACACGTAAACCTTGGTAACATATCAAACATCTCTCAATATATTATCTTGAAGTATGTTCAAGAGTACCTAGGTATAGGAGCTTACACATCTGATCACTATTCAGCCTATAGAAGGTTCAAGGAATAGGAGTTTAACCATTTTAAGATGCCTAACCTCGAGAAGTGAGTACAAGTCATGAGTTATACCCGAAACCTATAAATAGAATCACCTCTAACTCATATCATATATCGCTTCACTTATATTAAACTGTTACAAGAGAAGGAAGGGATTGGTTTCACATGTACTACTTTTCATCATGTAGAAGACTTACAAGTCCATAACTCAACTATCGCAGGGGTTCTAATATTGAAAAGTGAATAAGATTGACGAATCCTACTCGGGGTTCTATAAATGGAATTATTCCCACGTTATATACACAATCCACTTAACACTAAGATATGCCAATAGAAAAGAATGATAGACTTTACGTACTCCTCACTTCCTAATGTATGGAATGCTTGAGAAGTCCTAGTTTAATTACTGTAAGAGTTCTTTCATTAAGAAGTAAATAAGTGTCGTGAATTATGCTGGGAATTTATGAGTAGATTTACATACATTACCTTTTATCATATAAAAAAAACCTTAAAAAGGAAATAGCTTGAGTATTACAGGAGTTCCACCATCATGAAGTGGATAAGAATTATGAACTATACCCGGAGCTTTATGAATGGAATAACTCCCAATTTCACATACATAATACTTACACCTAAGACATGCCAAAAGAGAAGAAAGGGTAACTTCACATACCTTTTACGGACTTTTATTAATCGCGTTCACGTCGTCCTCATCCAAACCTATTTAATATGGAAGAAATACGAATATCAACCACCTTAGACTTTTCTAGCATCTTATATTACCTACGAGTATTCGTAGTATTCATTTCCTCGCTCGCCTTCTCCACTAGTTCCTTAACTAGTTAAGGCGTTAACGGAAATCGGACAACATCTCCCCTATAATGTGCCCTATACGAATATCTAATTACACTCCTCATACCTACAGCCAACCAATAACAACAACCTGCAACATATGTTTAAGCAATTCATATCAACATTATACAAAATAAACTCCAAACAACTCGCTCGAAATTACACAACCAAAATAGGGTTTTTAGTTTTAATTTTGTAAGACCTTTAACCGTACAAAGCGGGGGGGTCATGTAGCTTCAACCAAAAGCTTCCCCACCTATTTTAGAACACTTTTAGGCGGTGAAACACATCACCACGCACCTTCATCCAAACACCATAAGCACAACAACTTGCTTCGACTACAATTTAACTATAGCGACTCCAATTTGGTTTGTTTTGAACGGCAAGAATATCTATGGAATTTACATATTTCCATCCACCTAACCAACGTATAATACAATTCATAACCACACCATAAACTCCAAATTGAAAGTAAAACCCTTACCTTAAACTAAACTCGTCAAACTTGCCAAAATTATCAAAACGTGAATTCAAGAGAGCCTACCGTCTTGTATTGTCGCTTATTTTTGAAAGAGTAATTGAGGAAAACATGATTTGTGGCCTCAATGAAAGTTATAGACATATTTCTTAGGGTCTCATAAATTTTGAATCACCCCTACAGCAATGTTGTACAAAACGATATGCCCAAAATACCAACAGTAGTCCGTGTAGAATTTCCAAAACAAAATCTGGGCAGCACCTCACCTATACTTCCTCATCCTTTTTCGAGTAGATAAAAGCATAACTGGGTTTTCGAGGCTAAATAAAAGTTATATCCCTATGAAATATATTTACAAAATATCTTGAATAACTCGAAACAAAGTTTTACACAAGGAGTTATACTAGTATTACTAACAATAGTCCCATTCCAGAAACGGGTTTGTTGAAAAAAACGAGAACCTCCTCGAAACCCCAACTATAAATTTCATGTTTTTAAACACCTGTATATCACCGTAGGATACCTTAAATAATTAATTCACATATCAAAAATGGAGGCCTTACCTCAAAGCCATGGCTATCGTAGCTCCTTTCTCTCTTCCTCAATGTTTCTCATCTTTTTTCTAAGTGTAAAAAGGATGGAAAAAGAAGGCTTAGTCATAAGACTAAGTATATATAGCCTTTCCTAGGATGTGACACATGGCATCCCATAGGGATGACATGTGTCATCCCCCTAGGGTGCCACCTCACGCCATGCAACCAATCATACACTGCCATATGGCAGCGTGTAGTCCACACCAAGTAGGTAGGTCAACTACTTATCCCAAGTAGGTGTGTCACCTACTTGTAACCTGCTTGTTTCATTTTCGTGAGTTCATAATCTCGTCTCACTTCAAGATCCTATGTATTCCTTGCTACCTAAGGTCGACGTGTGCTCCAAGAGCTTAATTATGCAAGACATCCAAATCGGTAGCTTACGCAAGTAGGTCGAGTCCTACGACTCATTACTTGGCTTCCAACTCCTTTCCTTAAAGTTATTTGATAGCGTTGTAACTAATCGAGGTCACATGGAAACTCTTAAGAAGTTTAATAAGGCTTTCCGAAGTTCAGAAGTATGGGGCATAACATCTTCCCCCTTTTGAACATTCGTCCTCAGATGTTAACTGGTCTTACAAGGTCTTATGAGTGCTTCAGGATTTTTCTGTACTAGTTGTCATCCATAGGCCTTTCATTAACCATATAATCAATTTAAGCGGGTAGATCTTTTTTCCTTAGTACTAATTATACCTTAAGGGTTTTACCTGAAACCATCTTATACTTTCCCCTAATGTATTTGAATATAAAAATCACATTGCTACTACTAACTATTTTTATCGAGTAATCACCTGGTCTTACTTTTGTCATACCATTATTCGTAGGTTGCATAATCATTTATGTTTGAGGTTCTCACCAATAATTCTCAGCATCGTCTGAGGTATCATCTAGGTTCTATCCGCCCGTTGCTGGCTTTTAGATCTTGCCAGCCCGTTCCAGCATGAGATTTCACTTGCAATTTAAGTGTCCCCCTTAACACGTCATAATGTCGGTGGGTTTTATCCCACGCCTGGATGTCATATCTCCACTTCCCCCCTTTAGGGCATATCTAAGTCATTGTATGCTTATTTTCAACTTTTCAAATGCCTATAAGTCTTTTCCAACGCATTTGGTATATTGCACCCTCACTATATCTTCCTTTATATCACCTATACCTTAGGTCACCCATGTACAAAACCTTAATACAACCGTGGGGTGATTAGAATTCTTGATGTATAGTACCCATCTAGTCTGATCGTGGGTACTCGAGTCATGTAGCAACTTATTCAAGGTCACCTTCCATTTATCCCCATCGATAATCAACCAGTGTATTTAGTCATTTCAGATTCTCCGTTCGGGAGCACTTGTATTCTAACGATATGTGTTTCAAGCTTGGTCATAACCCTTATTATTTTTATTCAAGTGGATATTACTTGTTTCTTTAACAAATTTGCAATGCATCAGTTGTTTTGCAAATCTACATTCCCTATTTGTTAAAGATCTTACTATTTTCCACGGTGGAGTCACGTATACTCCTTACTCCTTTATGCCTCAGGGGCTTTCATCCCTATAGTGTACCTGATGCCAACTTCTAATCATCTTTAAAACCATATTAACTTTGTTCTAATAGAGGCCTTGTCTTATCCCATTTTCACCATACTATACCTCCAGTTTGTAGCTGTCTATTTCCTCTTTTTGTCTGATACTCATACTTAATTAGTCACCTTTATATTGAGTTCTTCCTTTAATATTCCTTTCATTTCTCCTATCTATATCCATTTTTTTTCTTTGCATAAGGAATTCCATGTTATTCCTATATCCTTTAGGAAACATTAGTTTTACGTAACCTTTCTTTCTCATTTTTTTAAACATTCTCTGTTCATGTCAATCTGTTCTTAACATACCAGTCATCTCTAGGATTCGTCCTGTCTGGTTGCCCGCCTCTGCTTTCGCTACCACTTGACCTTCTATTGTGAACTTCCCCTACAAATCTGTGTAAGTCCTTCTTACGCGTTCTCTATTTGCTCTTTTGTTTTCCACAATTAACATCATATCCTTTAGTTGCTTTATTCATGCGCTTTACTTATCCCCATAATGAGCCCCTTTATATTCACATGATACCCTGTTCGTATTCAATCTCATAGTATAATACTTCTTAGCCGTTTCCTAAATCATCCCCTAGTATCACAAGACCTTCTAAATTACCTTAGCATTTTACCACCAACACAAGACCTTGAGTACCCCATGAATTTATGTTTTCTGGTCACAAGTTATATTCCCAATTAGTGGGCGAAAAGCTAGTAAAATGTTGCGATGGAACATTCTTCAACCACCGCCCAAAAGGAACTAGAATCCAATAAGCACCTTAGTACTTTTTAGTGCTTGACTCACATGGCCCCCCTCTAGGTTCATTCTTGGGTCGTGAACAAATTGTCAAGTTCATAACTAGGGGCTGCGGGCTTTTTACTTTTTCACTAAAGTGAAACTCAATTGATGGAAATCTTGTCCTTCAACATGAGCCTTTTCCAAGGCAAAAATACGGCTGGAAAATATCTTGGTTCTGTTCAAATGAATTCTAAACTTTGATACTCATATAGGCTTTGTCCGAAATAAAACTCCTCAAGTAGAAGTAGTTCCCCTCACCAGTAACCTCGA
Source organism: Solanum dulcamara (assembly GCF_947179165.1). Classification (NCBI taxonomy): domain Eukaryota; kingdom Viridiplantae; phylum Streptophyta; class Magnoliopsida; order Solanales; family Solanaceae; genus Solanum; species Solanum dulcamara. The sequence goes on along the minus strand of NC_077245.1, from coordinate 31,100,538 downwards.
GGGTACCTCTTTCAGCTTTAGTTTAACATAATAAGTTCACCCTATTGGTATCAACTTCCAAGACGTATTACGAGCTTTTATCTCATTCTCTCCCCCTCTTTTTTTTGTTCTTGGGAAAATTTGGGCAGAGTTACCTCTGTATTTCTGACTATCTCAAATCTGCATGCAGAAAATGCCAATAATGCCTCATAAGGCAAACATATATATTCATAACATATCACAGCCACACAGGGCTTTCAATCTCATTTCATATAGTAGCAACACAGGGCTTCCAATATTAACAACAGTATAAATAATGGCCTTACCTCGTATGTCCAACTTCAAACTGCATCTATTACACTTCCCTGTCTACTTTTCCTTTCAGTTTTCAACTTTACATTTCAATTATATTTCAATACTTTACCAGACACACATCTTTCATGCCTTGTCTTACCTGTGTGCTTTGTAACTTCCAATATCGTTAGTCACTTTCTTCTATCAGTGTTGTCTTTCTGCCGAAATCAGAGGTTAGCATAAGGAATTTCACTTCCTATGACTCGGCTCTATCGTACGATCTTTAGATATGAAAGAGGAGTAACATCCTAAATGTCCTGTAGCCTTCTATTTATAGATGTGGCGCACAACACACTAATAAAACACGACTCTACTAGACATGGTCTGTAGACACTCTACGGACGAACTGCTCTGATACCAATTCTGTCAGGATACAACCCTGTGGGCCGTAATTGGATTCCGACCTGGACCCCCCGTATATGTATCTATCAGATATAACGATCAATATAAAATCTGTACATATGAACCCCAGTAGATCATAACATTTTCACACATGTAGCCTCTTTCATTTGTATCTTATCATGAAATGGCATGCAAGTCGACAAGGCTGCCATAGTATCTTAATATTTCCAATACATCATGTAGACATAATTGAATAGAACTTACACGTATAACCCACACAAATGTCTACAGACCTCTAAGAACATTAATAGTAACATATGGTGGGACAGGGCCCCTACCGTACCCCTGAATAAACAAATATATATACATCGAAGGTTTGGTATTAAAACGTGGCTCCGAATCAATGGAGCTTCCTCTAAACTGGCTGAGTGGAATCCTAAGCTGGCGGACTCCCAGCACCTGTGTCTGTACCTACGGGCATGAAGTGCAGCCCCCCGAAGAAAGGGGGGTCAGTAAGACATATTTACTGAGTATATAAGCATAACATAACTGAGATAACAACTGAAATAGGGATGCAGGAAATCAAGTATAGCATTTAGTAGGGTACTGTACCTGCACCTCATAAAATAAATTCCTATATACCAGTATCATGTAACGTATTCGGCCCACTCGGGGACTCGGTATTACAAAAGCATCATCTATCATGATAGGCATATGCATATTGTTAGCGCTGTGGAATGTATAACCCAATCCATATATATCAAGTTAGTGACGAGGAGCGTTCGGCTCGATCCATATATATAACAGGTTAGAGTCGAGGAACGTACGGCCCGATCCCTATACATATAACACGTTAGTGCCGAGGAACATTCGGCCTGATCCTTATATAATATAATAATGCATATACGTACACGTAAACCTTGGTAACATATCAAACATCTCTCAACATATTATCATAAAGTATGTTCAAGAGACCCTAGGTATAGGAGCTTATACATCCGATCACTATTCAACCTATAGAAGGTTCAAGGAATAGGAGTTTAACCATTTTAAGAAGCCTAACCTCAAGAAGTGAATATAAGTCATGAGTTATACCCGAAGCCTATAAATGGAATCACATCTAACTCATATCATATATCGCTTCACTTACATTAAACTGTTTCAAGAAAAAGAAGGGATTAGTTTCACGTTTACTACTTTTTGTCATATAGAAGACTTACAAGTCCATAACTCAACTATTGCAGGGGTTCTAATATCAAAAAGTGAATAAGATTGACAAACCCTACTCGGGGTTCTATGAATGGAATTATTCCCACGTTACATACACAATCCACTTAACACTGAGATATGCCAACAGAAAAGAAAGATAGACTTTACGTACTCCTCACTTCCTAACGTATGGAAGGCTTGAGAGGTCCTAGTTCAATAAGAAGTAAATAAGGGTTGTGAATTACGCTTGGAATTTATGATTAAATCTACCCTCAAGATCATATCATTCACTACTTAACTTGAAAACATGCCAAAAGAAGAGAAAGAATAGGCTTTACATACATTACCTTTTATCATATAAAAAAAACCTTAAAAAGAAAATAACTTGACTATTACAGGAGTTCCACCATCATGAAATGGATAAGAATTATGAACTGTACTCGGAGCTTTACGAATGGAATAACTCCCAATTTCACATACATAATACTTACACCTAAGACATGCCAAAAGACAAGAAAGGGTAGATTCACATACCTTTTACAGATTTTTATTAATCGTGTTCACGTCATCCTCCTCCAAACCTATTTAACATGGAAGCAATACGAATATCAACCACCTTAGACTTTTCCAGCATCTTATATTACCTATCAGTATTCACAACATTTATTTCCTCGCTCGCCTTCTCGACTAGTTCCTTAACTAGTTAAGGCGTTAACGGAAATTGGACAGCATCTCCCCTATAATGTGCCCTATCCGAATTTCCAATTACACTCCTCATACCTACAGCAAACCAAAAACAATAACCTGAAGCATATGTTTAAGAAATTCATATCAACAATATACAACATAAACTCCAAACAACTCGCTCGAAATTACACAACCAAAATAGGGTTTCTAGTTCAATTTTGTAACATCTTTAACCGTACAAAGCGGAGGGGTTGTGTCGCTTCAACCAGATTCTTCCCCACCTATTTTAGAACACTTCTAGCCCCTGAAACACATCACCACGCACCTGCATCCACACATCACAAGCACAACACCTTGCTTCAACTACAATTTAACTATAGCGACTTTAACTTGGTTTGTTTCGAAGGTCAAGCATATTTATGGAATTTACATTTTTTAAGCCACTTACACAATGTATAATACAGTTCATAACCACACCACAAACTCCAAATTAAAAGAAAAACCCTTAACTTAACCTAAACTCGTCAAACTCGCCAAAATTATCAAAACGTGAATTCAAGACAGCCTACTGTCTTGTATTGTCACTTACTTTCGAAGGGGTAATTGAGGGAAAACAAATTTGTGGCCTCAATGAAAGTTATAGACATGTGTCTTAGGGTTTCATACAATTTTGAATAACCCCTACAGAAATTTTGGATAAAATGATATGCCCAAAATACCAACAGTAGTCCATGTAGAATTTCCAAAATGAAATCTGGGCAGCACCTTACCTATACTTCCTCATCCTTTTTCGAGTAGATAAAAGCAGAACTGGGTTTTAGAGGCTAAATAAAGGTTATATCCCTATGAAATATATTTCCAAAATAGCTTGAATAACTCGAAATGAAGCTTTCCAGAAGGAGTTATACTAATATTACTAACAACAGTCCCATTCCAAAAACGAGTTTATTGATAAAAACGAGAACCTCCTCGAAACCCCAACTATAAATTTTATGTTGTTAAACACCGCTATATCACCATAGGATACCTTAAATAAATAATTCATGGATCGAAAACGGAGGCCTTACCTCAAAGCCATGGCTGTCGTAGCTTTTTTCTCTCTTCCTCAATGTTTCTCATCTTTTTTCTAAGTGTAAAAAGGATGGAAAATGAAGTCTTAGTCATAAGACTAAGTATATATAGCCTTCCCTAGGATGTGACATGTGGCATCCCATAGGAGTGACACATGGCCGCCCCCTAGATTGCTACCTCACGCCATGCACCCAATCATACGCTGCTACGTGGTAGCATAGGGTCCACCCCAAGTAGGTGGGTCACCTACTTAGCCTAAGTAGGTGTGTCACCTACTTGTCACCTGCTTGCTTCATTTTTGTGAGTTCGTAATCTCATATTACTTCAAGAGCCTACGTATTCCTTTCTACTTAAGGTCGATGTGTGCTCCAGGAGCTTAATTATGCAAGATATCCAAATTGGTAGCTTACGCAAGTAGGTCAAGTCCTACGCCTCATTACTTGGCTTCCAACTCCTTTCCTTAGAGTTATTTGATACCGTTGTAACTAATGGGGGTCACATGGAAACTCTTAAGAAGTTTAAGAAGGCTTTTCAAAGTTCAGAAGTACGGGGCATATTATATGGCTGCTAAAGCAATGAATGCTTAAGTAACACCAAGGCTACTGTCACGACCCAAGCCTAGGGCCTAGACGTGACATGGCGAATGAGGAACCCGAAAGTACCTCAAACAAGCCTCTTATCATTCTTTTAGCCTTTCATAGGTAATGATGATAAATGAAGAATCAGAAATCATAAAAGTAAATATTCAACTTACATATGTCCAACAATACCTCTAACTATTAGATTTAATGGGGCTAAGACAAGTTCCTAGCTCACCCTCAATCATAATAGAAGAAATGCCATAATAAAATGTCTTAACATATCATAAGCTAGAAAGACAAAGGAGTATTGTTCCCGGAACATGGGAACTCACCAAAAGTAGTCTTCAATGGAATATCAACTAGCCACGTGGAGGAGAACGAGGAGGAGCACCGATCCCTACATGGTGATATCATGTAGGCAAAAGAGTATGTGTTAGTACTTTGAATGTACTAAGTATGTAAGGATGCATGAACATTGAGAAAATATTATAACATTTATGTAATATGGAACATAATGTAATACATGCATAATAAATCATATGGATATCCTTTAAAACATTCATTTTGTGGGAAGCTAACCATAACCGACATTTAAGACCATGCGAGCTATTACATGGAATCCAACATAACCCCCTACATTGGCCGGGGAGACTACTTGCCAGGTAGAACTCCGTCAACTTCATTCATTTCTTTAACTTTAACTTTAAGGGCTATTTATGGATCCATTAGCCTAAGCCTATAAGGGCTCCTATGTTGGCACATAGTTAATGAGACAAAGGGTTGCTACTAGGATCCCCTTACCGAATCCCACCTCAATGCCTCATTAGGTGCTAAGTCAATCCCACGGAATAGTTTAATACTTCAAAATATTCATAGCATATAACTTGAGAATTCAAATATCATATTCGGTAGAATAGCTCATTAAAACATTTGATAATTCAAATATGCAAGAATTGTCCTTATTGCATAAAGAATCCATCATTCATATCATTTCATAAGACTCCCTTTTTGATCATGGATATTGCTTTCATAAACATTTATTTGGAGTCAAAACTTTCAAGTCAAACTTTATTAAAAACATAGTAAAACTAGGTGGGTTCAAATCACTTCAACTTGCAAATATGTATGTAAATAAATATTCATAAATACTTTGAAATCCATTCATTAAAAATCATGCTTTAACCAACCCACCATGAATTTCAACAACCTTTAAAAATATAATTAAATAAATTACTTGCAATCCATCAATTCATACATATAAAATTATGTTGTATCAAAATAGACCAATAATCATTAGTTTAACCATGATTCATACTATTAAGTAAGAATAAAAATTTACCATAACAAAAATATTACTTGAAATCAAGAGACTTAATTGAAAGAGTTTTTGGACTATATGGATGGAAGAATTCATGGATAAACACCACATAACTTAGAGTAAAGCTTAAAGAAAATAAATATAATTTATCATATAATCAAAATAATTTAGACATGAGAGTGGAAGGAATACTCTCATTGAAACCTTACATACCTGGAAACCGAAGCTTTAGTTGGTACCGGAAGACTTAATGAACACTCTTGAGTCCTAGCTTCTCTCCTTGCCGGAACGTTTTGTGTACTACCCGGAATATATGAATCACCGGAATAGTATTTCTTCACTACTAAGAACTAAAACTATATTTGAGAATGTGTATAGAGAGAAGATTTGCTTGAGAAAGCTTGATGAATAAAATAAGGAAATAAGGTGAGTATTTATAGGTGGGAAAGATGACCTAACAATAAATAAAATATTATAAATAAAAATCTGAAAATTTAGTGGAATATATTGATGTCATGGATGATGTTAAATGGAGGACAATTTATGTCATGAGTGATGTCAAATGTATCTAGATCTTTCTATGGTAGGTGAAATGAGTTATCTTTGACAGAATACTCTTTTTGGGAGCTGCGTTTGAATAAGATAAATTTCTTATTAGGATTTGGTGTCTTCATAAGAATTGTAGATATGGAAGTCTAGTTTCATATCGTTCAAGAATCAACCAATTTGGATAAACCTACAGTGAGATATGATTTTTCTTCTATAAACACTCATTTCCGTAACAACATCCTATCTTACACAGATTAATTTATTTGACCTACTTAACCTCCGAATCTTAAAATATGGTCTTCATAAAAGTTGTAGGTAATGATCTTGTGGTTACTCAGAAATTTGAATCACTCAATTTGGATATTTCTATGAAATGTTATGACCAAAATACAGAGGCTGTATCATGTTTAGGTAAAAATTGAAACATCGTATACAACGTTTTTAGGGGATATTACAGCTACTTAAGCGGCTACACTAGCATAAGGCACAATTTCCTTTTATCTAAATCCCAACTGACTCTACTTGAGTGCTCGAGATTTGTTTAGAACCCCATGTTTGCAAATGAGATATACCACCCTATAAAATTTGATATTCTAGAATCAATGAAGATGTTAAAACCTCTAACCGAGGTTGTCTCATTCAAAAGTGGGTCCCATACCTTAACTCTATTTTAAGACATACACCACAAGGTTGCTCGAAATGAGAAAAAATGCCTTGAGACCTGATCAGAAAGTCCTTCTAGACCAAACTTGTCATTATAGAGCTAACAAAATTGTTAAAAAATGATTTTGAGTACATTTACCTCATGTTTTGACAGAAGTTAATTGCTTCAACTTTGGAAGTTCTAAAAAATGAAAAATAGCATAAAAATCAAACGAACATCTTGGAGAACAAACTATCAGTACCAACAAGTGATAAATAACTTTGGATCACTATAGGAAAGGTCTAAATGGAGAAAGTAACACAAAAAAGAGTAAATTACCTATAGGGTCATTATACAGGACCTTATTTCTCAAGTCATGATGTCACATACTACATCCACTACTAGATTATCCAAACCCAGTCCCCTGAACTAGGAATAACAGGCTATTGCATGAAAGAAAATATAAGTGAAATAGGGAAAAATATAGAAGAAGGAGAAATAAATAGATATATGTATATAAACAACCCCAAGTTCTGACATCAATTGGTAATTGAGGTTTTACTCAAAATTTGAACAAGTCTTTAGAAATACAAGTATATAAAAAATTGTCTCATAATGCAAAATAAAACTAGTCCTAGACAAAACAAAGGGAGATCAATAACTCGAAACATCAGGATCAACCCTGGTCCCCAGATCTAAAAGTTGCTCCAAACGAGGCATATGTCAACAATAAGAACCCATACTATAATCTATAAGGTGAAAAAATATAGTGTGATTACCAAGAAGCATTAATAAGTAGGCAAAGGCCGAATGAGCTCTAAAGACTATGAAGTATAAACAAAGGTATGAATGAGAGTACAACACAAGAATCTAAAGAACAAATATCTATAAGACCCTGGAAGTTGGAAAGTCAGAATATTGGGTTTAAAGGAAAGTTCCATAGGAAGTTACTACTTTTGGCAATAGGTGAACTTCACGGAGCCTTTCATAGGTCGTGAAGGGCACCACGGGACATGTAGAGGCACCGTGGTGATGTCTTAGAAGTTTAAGGATTAGTGGAAGGGCCTACGATTGGGTCCATGAATAGTTGTGGGCTCCACGAGCAATAGACCCTTTCATGGAAGTTGACCCCCAAAACCTCTATGTTTGGTAAGGACCACGATTGGGACTACGATTCATGGTGAGCACCACTATCCATGGTGACTCCCATAGAAGCCAATCACTTCTAGCCCAATTGACCATATGGACCATGAACCGTGGTAAGCTTCATGCATCGTAGTGGCCCTCCGGTGTAGGTGCCCGACTTAGTTAAGTTAAGGGTCCTTTGGACTTTTTCCTATTTAAATATAAATATATTTGGAAAAATTTTGGGTTAAATCATATTCTATTAACTATCCTAAACCTCTCATTCACTCCCCAACACTAAATCCCAAAATCTTCTTTCTAAAGCTGTCTCTTAAGGGTCTTCTTCTTACTCAAGTAAATTTCAAGAAAATTCAATGTCAAATCTCTAAGTCATTGCATTTAGGGCTTCAAAGTTTTAAAGTTATATGGGAATTCGTCCATAGATCCTTTCACCCATAGAGTCCCAAATTTTTCTCTAAATTCTCTTTATGAATTCTTCTTTTAAGCCCTAGTTTTCATTAAATTGCACTAGCTCTTTTTAATTATGATATATTCCATTGTTATTTGTCTAAATATGCATAATTCCCACTACATGATATTATTTCAAGTTGAATTTCATTGACCCATTCCATGTGATGTTTTCAAGCATGTTTTTCAAGGAATTATGAGGATGAGGTTTAAGGGATTTCAATGAATGTTTTATGAATCATTATCAAAGCTTATGAATGACTCATGAAAGGTTATGAATAGTGTTTCAATCAAGCATTTATAGAGTGAAAGGTAATTCTCACACAATTATGTTATAGAAGTGAAAGGACATTTTCACCAACTCATCGATTCTTATGAGTCAGTAATGTTAATGAGCTACTATAATTATTATCTCTTTGATGAGGATTGATATCTATTTTTATCTTTTCTAATGATGTAAATGACTATGATATATGACTTCCATTGGGATAATGACTAAGCACCGAGAGGACTTTATGGTGGGGTTAGGTAAGGTAGCCAAATAGCTATCCAAGAGAATCCTAATAGAAACCTTTAGTCCCTGACTACATTGCCTGCTTAGGTTTATGATGTAAATGTTCCTATCTAACGGATCCATGATGTTACTGAACTATGCCTCCACTAAGAGTCCCTGACCGAAGGAATGTTGAGGAGGAGCACCTAGATCCAACTGACCCTTTGAATGAGAAAGTTTCTAATGCGGAGTTCTGATCTTATTTTCATTTCCTTTCATAAGCCATGGAGGCTCAAGTCAATAGGAAAATGGTAGTTCCCGTGAACCCAAATGCGGGTACAACGGCTATTCGAGTTTGTGACTTCAATTGGATGGACCGAGGATCCACAAGAATTTATTTAGGGCATTAGTCCGGTGGATAAGAAGGACTTATAGGCTTATCAAGTTAAGGGAGTTTCTCAAGTTTGGTACGAGTAATGGATGGATAAAAAGAGGTAGAGATGATGGCCCCATTGATTGGGAAGAATTCAAGAGTGCTTTCCTTGACCAATTCTTTCCCTTAGAGTTAAGGAAAGCCAAGGTACAAGACTTCATCAATTTGTGCCAAGATAATATGAGTGTGAGGGAGTATGCCTTAAAGTTCACTAAGTTGTTGAAATATGCTCCTTTTTTTTATCACCAATCCAAGGGCATGTATGAGAAAATTTATTTCGGGTGTGTCTGATTTGGTGGTCAAAGAATGTAGAACCTCCATGCTAATCAAAGAGATGGATACTTCAAGGCTTATAAGACATGCCAAACAAATATAGGAGGAGAAGCTAAAAGAGAGATCTACAATGAAGTCTAACAAGCCTCGAACTGATAGTGGTAATTTCCCATACCGTAAGTCCGGGAATGGTGGTCTTCCTAAGTTTCATCTGTCACGACCTGACCCAGGGTCTAATCGTAATATGGAGATCGAAACCCCGAAGTTCTCCAACCAAGCCTCTTGTACATACCATAAGCATACATAAGGTGAAATATAAAAGCGGAAAAATCAAAAGAAAATCTAAAACATGAATAGAAATCTGAAAATGTCTTATGAAAACATAGACTCAACGTTATGTCCAACGAGATGCCTCTAAATATGAGTATGGGTGGGGGATAAGACATGTACTTAGCTCACCCTTAATACACAATATAGGAAAAACTCTTTTGACAAGAAAATAGTAAGTAACTTGAAATTAGTCCCCGGACTATGAGGACTCACCACAACACCTTGGGATAGGAATGCCTACTAGTTATGTGGATGATACAGATCTTCAACCTCAACCTCTACAATATGAGATGATATAGGCAAAAGTATGCATTAGTACATTGGAATGTACAAAGTATGAGGGTGTGACATGCAACGTGAATTATGGAATGCAAATGTCAAATAAAACACATGATAATATAGAATACGTAAAGTCATGAGAAAATCGTAATTGACCAAAGCATTTAAAAGTACAAATTCAAAATCATGACATACTTAAGAGATCATACATATGTGGGATAGGAACCATAAACGACAATAAGACCATGTGAACTATAACAGGGAATCAAATGATACCACGTTGAGAAGGAGGAGGCTACTTTTCCAAGGTAGACTTCTAATTATGAACATGTGCTATTTGTGGATCCACTAGCTAGGCCATAAAGGCAACCTACAGTGACACGTAGTTTTTGGGACATGAGGCTTCTACTAAGGCTTTTGGTAAGGCCCCCACCTCAAGTCCACTCGGTGCTAAGTCAAATCCCATAGAATACATACATAACATAGGATCATAATATCATATATCATAGTCATGATCCTAGGCTTGAAATCATAGAGTTGCTCATTTTCATAACATACTTGTAATGTCAGAATAGTCCTTTCATCCTTACAATCATATTTACATAATTCATATCATTAGATCTCAGGTCACCACATAGGACCCTAAGTCACCTTATTTCATAACTTGCATGAAATTCCTTAATTTGAGACATACTTATTATTCATGACCATAATGGAAATATATAGTCATAATTCATACTTTAAAAATTCATGACCATAGCTTGAACTTGAAATTTGGGTATGAAATGAATGCATGATCAATTAACTTGAAAAATATAAAATTTACTTGAATATATGCATGATCATAAACTTTGTATCAGCCCATACATAATTCATATAGATAATATCCTTTAGAAGTATAAATCAAAATACTCATAATTTACATCAAGAACCCTAGAAATAAAGATAGGAGAATTTATGGAAAAACACTTCAATTTAATTCAATAACCATCAATTTATATCAAAATAGTATCATGATCCTGCATTAAATTAAAATTCAAGCAATTGAAATAGAGATAAAAAAAACCCATCAAATACAATACTTTAATTTGATAGAAAACCTTTAGATATTGATTGGGATTCATGGTTGAAAGGATCCATGAATCAATATCCACATACTTTGAGTGAGAACCCCAATTAATTTTAAAGAACTTGAGAATTTTAATGGAGAAATTGAGTGAATTTGCTTGAGGTCTTCAATGGAAACCCTTGAGAGCCTTTTTGTAGAGAGAGAAATATTTGATTATTGAATTGTTGAAGAATGAATAGAATTAGAGGTTTAAGTTAATTTATAGAGTTGAATTAGATCCTAAAAACGTCCATGTTCATTAATTAATAATTTGGGAGAAGTCTAAAATGCCCTAAAGAACTAAATTCGGCCAGGAAACCTTCCCAGGTCTGCGATACGGTCTCGTCGCGACCAACTGGAACTGCTTCCCAGGTCCGCGACGTGGTCCTATCATGGACCATACTATTTTATGGTTTCTTCAAAAATCCTTCATCCATTCTACGGGTCTTAAAAGTCCACTGAGACTATTTTCCCGCGGGTTTTGACCTCCTGATCAATATTCTGGACACAGATTTTCCAAAAAGATTAAGGATAATATGTTAAATGAGCAACCTATTTCCAAGGCATTCTTAAGGTATTTTTTGGGCATTTTTCATGGATGTTACAATATCTCCCCCTTGGGAACATTCTTCCTTGAATGATATTCAACTAATACTGGAAACACATGGATAAAGAATTTAGAAACTTGACATGGACATGAGGACACTTTGAAAAATGCACAGAATGTGTAAACTTCATACTTTAAAATAAAACATAGTCCGTGAGAGAAATAATTTTCATGAATCATGCATGTAGATGAATGACATATGGAACTGAAGCATAGAAGTTTAAAAGATTTGATCATGAGAAACTTAGTACCTTTAGGCTTCAGTAAAAGGAAAGAGATAAGGATATCTCTTCATCATGTTTGATTCCGTTTCCCAAGTAGCACTCTCTACTTTTTGATTCCTCCACAACACCTTGACAGATTGAACGTCTTTATTTCTTAGCCTCTTTACTTGGCGGTCTAAAATCTCAATCGGGACCTCCTCATAAGTCAAATTCTCTTAAATACTTATATTCTCTCTTGGTACAATAGAATTTGGATCACCCACAAATTTCCTCAACATCGACACATGAAATACCGGATGAACCAAAGCCAACTCAAGTGGAAAGTCTAACTCATATGCTACCTTGACAATGCGCTTCAATATCCTATACGGTCCTATATATCTAGGGCTCAATTTCCCTTTCTTACTAAACTGCATTACCCCTTTTATAGGTGAAATCTTCAAATACACTATATCATCCACATCAAATTCAAGCTCTCTCCTCTTAGTGTCCGAATAGGACTTTTGACGACTTTTAGTCATTTAAAATCTTCTTATGAGCCTTATTTTTTCATTGCATCAATTAAAAAATCTGGACCAATCAATGCCATCTCACAAACTTCAAACAACCCCACCAGAGACCTACATCTTCTCTCGTACAAGGTGTCAATAGGAGCTATTTGGATGCTAGAGTGATAACTATTATTATAAGCAAACTCAATCAATGGCAAATGGTCATCCCAACTTCCTCTAAGGTCAATCACACATTCCCTTAACATATGTCCAAGGTTTGAATTTTTATCTCGGCTTGCCTATCGGTTTGAGGATGAAAAGCGGTACTTAGCTTGATTTTAGTGCCAAGACCTTTTTGAAATGACTTCTAAAAATGTGAACTTAATTGGGTACCTCTATCTAATATAATCGACAAAGGAAAACCATGAAGTTTTACAAGTTCAGGAATGAACAACTTAGCATAGTCTTCGGCACCATAAAAAGTTTTGATGGGTAGAAAATGTGCTGATTTGGTCATTCGGTCCACAATGACCCAAATAGAATCATGTTGTCTTCTAGCATGAGGCAAACCCATGACAAAGTCCATATTCATATCTTCCCACTTCTATGTAGGAATTTCGATTTCTTGAGCTAGGCCTATTGGCCTTTGATGCTAAACTTTAACTTGTTAGCAATTTGGACACTTAGCCATGAATTTCTCTATGTCCTTCTTCATTCCATTCCACCAATACACTTCCCTCAAGTCACGATACATCTTGGTGAATCTCGAATAAATTGAATACCAAGAACTATGAGCCTAATTCAATATCAACTATCTTATTCCATCAACATTTAGAACACACAACCGACCTTAGTAATGTAGTACCCGATATTCTCCTAGAGAGAAAGCCTCAATGGACTTTTTGGCAACCGACTTCTTCAATTCGACCAAAATTGGCTCATTGTCTTTCTTGGCCTTGACTTCTGCTGCAAAACACAATTCTGAAACATTATGTATAAGAACGCCTGCATCATTGGAATCAACCAAACACACACCTAAAAGTGCTAATCTATGGAACGCTTTTACTAATTCCCTTTTACCTTCCTCAATAGATGCGATACTACCCATAGGCAACCGACTAAGAGCATCGGCTATAATATTTGCCTTACCCGAATGGTAGAATACGCTCATGTCATAATATTTTAGGAGTTCAAGCCACCTCCTTTGCCTATGGTTTAAATGCTTTTGAATAAACACATATTGCAAGCTTCTATGGTCGGTAAACACATCAACATGCACCTCCATAAAGATAATGTCGCCAAATTTTCAATGCAAACACAACCGCCGCAAGTTCAAGATCATGGTTTGGATAGTTTCTTTCATGTATTTTAGGTTGCCTAGAGGCAAAGGCTATAAACTTACCGTGTTGCATCAAGAAACAACCCAAAATAACACGTGAAGCATCACAATAAACAACAAACCCATCTGAACATTCGGGCATTGTCAAAATAGGGGCTGACATAAGACGATCTTCCAGTATTTGGAAACTTTTCTTACATTCTTGCGACCATTGAAATTTTTCCTTCTTTTGTGTCAGCTTAGTTAAAGGCGAAGAAATAGATGAGAACCCTTTAATAAACCTTCTGTAGTATCCGACTAAGTCCAAAAAACTTTTAATCGAAGGAGATAATTGTCTAGGCCAATTTTTAAGTGCCTCCATTTTCTTTGGATCTACTTGAATCCCATCACCGGATACCACATGGACAAGAAATGCAACCTCTCTTCGCCAAAATTCGCACTTACTAAATTTAGCAAATAGTTTCTTTTCCCTTAATGTTTGCACCACAATCCTCAAGTGACCCATATGATCTTCCTCATCTCGAGAGTAAATCAAGATTTCATCAATAAACACCACGACAAACATATCCAAATATTGCTTTAAAATGCGATTCATCAAATCCATGAATATAGCGGGAGCATTACTCAGTCCAAACGACATTACTACAAATTCAAAATAACCATACCATTTCTGAAAGGTTATCTTGGGAATATCACACTCCCTTACCCTCAATTGATGATAACCGAAATGGAGGTCAATCTTAGAAAAATAGCTTGCTTGTTGTAATTGATAAAGTAAGTCATCTATCCTTGGAATTGGATATTCATTCTTTATGGTGACCTTATTAAATTGTCGATAGTCCATACACATTTGGAGTGACCCATCTTTCTTACTAATAAACAACAAGGGAGCATCCCAAGGTAAAATACTTGGTCTTATGAATTCCTTATCCAACAAATCCTTCAATTGTTCTTTCGATTCCTTAAGTTCTGCCGGAGCCATATGATAAAGAGGAATAGAGATAGGTTGGGTATCGTGAAGGAGATCTATGCCAAAGTCAATCTCTATTTTGGGGGGAATACCGAGAAAATCATTGAGAAACACATCGGAGAACTTTGTAACTATAGGGACCGATCAAGAGTAGGAGTTTTGGAATCAATGACCCTTAATCGTATGATATGATAAATGCACCCTTTGGAAATCATTTTCCAGGCCTTAATACATGAGATGAATCAACCCTGAACCAATGAATCATTACCCTTCCATTCAAGAATAGGCTCATTACGGAAGTGAAACTTAACCACATAAGTTTTACAATATATAGATGCGTAAGCGGCATGTAACTAATCCATACCAAGAATGATGTCAAAATCAGTCATATCAAGTTTAATAAGGTCACATGGAATAACTTCATGCCAGAACCAAACGGGAAAATTTCTATAAGCTCTCTTGGCTAATATTGAACACCAATGGGAGTGTAAATCGAGAAAGGTTCTATTAATATTTTGGGGTACACATCAAACCTCATAGAAATGTAAGGAGTAACAAAAGACAAGTTGGAACCCAAATCAAGCAATGCATATACATAGAAGTTAAAGACTCGTAACTTACCTGTGACCATATCGGGAGACTCATCAACCTCTTGCCTAGCATGAAGATCATAGAATTGATTGTTGCATTGGCCACACTTAGATTGAGCTTGGGCGCCTTATTGCACTTTGCCTCCTATAGGAAAACCATCTCCACCCTTATTATTTATAAAAGGGCACTCGTATCGCTTATGGTACACTTTGCCACATCCATAGCAAGCACCCATTCCGATCAAGCACTTTCCTCCATGATTCCTTCCACACTTTGCACATTTTGGTAGAGAAGGGTTACTAGCATTTACACCTCCTCCACCTTGAGCTTTAGGGTATGACACCCTATCCTAAGCAAACTTATTCCCCGAGATTTGACCTTGATGAGAGAGTCCAATGCTACCTACGGTCTTAGTATTAGAGAACCCTCTTTCATACAAGGAGCTCTTAGAATCCTTCATCCTTATTTCTTTGAGATTTTCTCCTTCAATTTGTTCGGCAAAGGCCATAAGCCAAGATATGTCCATCTCCTTAATAAGCATAGCAGTGCGACAATTTTTAACAACCAAGTCAGACACTCTGATATGAGTTTACTAATTCGAGCACGTGGATCGTATTACATCCATACTTTTGTACCTTGGAATATGTTCTTAAGTCTCTTAAAAGGCTCTTAAGTTTCTTGGAAGGATTGTAAGCCTCTTATGTTTCTTAAGATTTCCTAAAGTTTCTTAAAGCTTCTTAACACTTCTGAAGAACTATTAACCTTCTTAAGAGTTACCATGTGAGCCGGATAATCTATAACGCTATCAAACAGCTCTAAGGAAAGGAGAATGTGATACCCCATAATAGAGAAGATTAGAAATAGAGTTATAAGAATCCGGAAGAAGTTGGAGACCAAATGAGGAGTCGTAGGACACAAATTATTTACCTAAGATACCAACTTGGAAATCTTACATACTTAATCTACTGGAGTACATACCAAGCTTGCGTAACAAGGATTACATAGGTTTGTAAAGTAAGACGAGATTACGAACCCACGAGGGGAAAAAGAGTGTGCCAAGTGGAAGCATGGGAGAGTGCCACACGGAAGCAGCTGGGAGTGCCACATGGAAGCAGCTGGAGCGAATGGGGTGGGACCCACATGCCCCATGGAAGCCCATGAATGGAGAAAGGGATGTATTGGCCCAATAAGGGCTTGACACGTGTCACTACTTAGGGCTTGACATGTGTCACTACTTAGGAGTTGACACATGTCACCCCTAAGGTGGACTATATATATATGTGTTTTATGATCATTCTTATCCAAACAACCATTCTTCCTACAAAGTTCTAGAGAAAGAAAGAAGAGAAAAAACCCTAGAGCTAGAGAGAAACTAGTGGCGGCCAAGGTGAGAAAAATGTATGTTTTCCAATTTCATTCCGTAAATTATTTATCTAGGGTATACCATGATGGTATTAAGGTGTTATTAATGATCATTTATGGTTTGGATCATCCCAGAACGTTAGCAAATAGCCATGAAATATTAGGCAAGCAAAAGTAACTTTCGAGGGAAGTTTCGATGAGTTTGATGAGTTTTGGGAAAGGTAAAGGCTTCTCTTTAAAATTGGAGTTTATGATGATGTTATGAGGTATATTAAATGTCTTTAAAAAGGTTGGAATTGGAAAAATTTCATAAGGACTCTTGACGTTAGAAACAAAAAAAATTGAAGTGGTTATAGCTAAATCGAAGTCGAGTAGTGGGTTGTCGTTGTGGTGCTATGGGTTCAACTGATTGGATTGAATGTTTCAAGGCTTTAAATTGTTTTAAAAAGGGTGTGGGTGCTTTTGGTTTCAGCAACATGACTCTACATTTGGTATGGTTAAAGATTTCACGAAATAAAGGTTAAAAACTCTATTTTGATATCGTAGTTTTGAGCTAGTGGTTTGGAGTTGTATTGAGTAATGTTGAAGTGATTTACATGTATATATGCTGATGGTTGTTGTTGTTGGTATGTTGTGGACATGGTTGACGATTTGAAATCTCGGGGATGTTGAAGTTATACGGGAGATGCTACTCGATTTTCTGTAGATTCGAAACTAGTAATAAACTAATCAAGAGAAATAGATAAGGAAATGATCTCTATGAAGCCTATGTTGTAGAGTTGGAATTGGAAAGTGAAATTTCATTAACCATAGTATTATTTCATGTTAAATAGGTTTAAGATACAACGAGGCAAACATATTAATAGTAATCCGTAAGAGGTATGAAAAGCTAACTGTTCCTTCTTTTGGCATGTCTTTGGCATAAGTATGTAAATCTAACAGTTCTTTCTCTTATTTTGACATAGGTATATAAAGCTAATCTTCTTTTTTGGCATGGTTATTATGAAACAAGTATATGACTTTTATATGATTCCAAGGAAGTTCCTGTTCGTAGAGCCGCTAGGATGGCCAACTTCTTAATTTTCCAAAGGATATTTTATCGTGCCTAGATAGATGCATATGATTCCAAAAGTTCTGTTTTGATATAACTCATAGTGATATTGAAAAGGTACTTGATACGACTCTTGTCTTGATTGTTGAATAATAGCTCATTTTGTTAACTCCATCGAGTCTCAAACATGATTTAAAGTGCATTTAGTTTCTCACTACTCTACTCGTGGATACCTCAATGCTTCCTTCACCAAGCTCGGGTAAGGTTTTATTATCGTGCGTACTTCTTTGCATTGTTCACCATGCCCCAATGTGAGGGTGCAGGTATGACCTGTACATGGGTTTTGTGGAGTTATAATGTGGCATGTACACATATTATATGATAAGATATGATATGACCATATAATATGATATGATATGTTACAAAGATATTCCCTACTCTGGAGTTATGTTGTGCTGTGGCACTAGTGACGGGGTGGCGACCATGATTTATTTATCGAGTCCAATAATGGGGCCAGATATGGCATATGTTTTTATGCATATATTATGTGTGGTTATGAAAAGAATTTTGATATTCTGGATATTTTGCTCATTTTTGCACTTTCTGTTCTGGTAATGGATTTACTTATTAAATTCCATGCTTTACCTACTCGGTACATTATCCGTACTAACCCCCCTTTCTTTGGGGGTTGCGTTATATGCCCACAGGTACAAACTCTCAATTTTCTGATCCTCTCTCTTAGGACATCCACCTTGTTTGTTGGTAGTGCTTCTTTGTTTGGAGCCCCATGTTGGTACTAACTTTTCTGTTATACATTTGTACATATTGGTTAAGGGTACGATGAGGCCCTGTCACATCTAATGACTATGCTATAATTCTATATAGGTCTGTAGACTTGTGATGTGGGTTATGTATATATGTTTTGGGCTTTGTGTTCCAGGATTGCCTTTAATGACCCTCTTGTGCTATATCTGTTCTTATGCGCTTTTTAGAGAACCCTTTTCGATTTCTACTTTTGTTTATTCAGCTAACACGCTAAGTGGGGTTAAGGGTACGTATGGGTGCCCAACTCGGGCACCAGTCACGGCCTACGGAGTTGGGTTGTGACAAAAGTGGTATCAGAGCGGATATTTAGGATGTTGCCTTTTTTTCTTGTCTTAGATCGTGCGATAGAGCCCAGCCATAGGAAATGAAATTCCTTTTTTTCTAACCTCTAGTTTCAGTTGAAGAACGACATCGACAGAAGAAAGTGATGGATGATATTGGAAGCTATACAATATACAGGTAAGTAATGGTGCGAAAGAGGCAAGCTAGATAAGGTAAGAAGATTAAAATATGATTGAAATGTAAAGTTGAAAATTAAAAGGAAAAGTAGACAGGAAAGTGTAACGGGTGTAGTTCAAGTTGGACATACGAGGTAAGTCCATCATTTTATACTGTTGTTGATGTTGGGCGGTCTGTGTGGGTGTGATATGAATATATATATGTTGGACCTATGAGGCATTGTTGGTATTTCCTAAGTGTAGATTTAGGATAGTAAGAAATATAGAGGAAATGCTGCCAAAATATTTTTAGAAATAAAAAGAGAATGAGATATAAGGTTATAGTATATCTTGAAATATTGTATCCATTGTAACAATGAGATCCGACTAAAGTAGGAGTAAAACTAACTTTGGGAAATAAGTTAATTATGATATGGGTGGCAAGTAGAAGGTCAATACTGATATGGTGAGAAGAATGGTGATGGATATGAATGTCTTAAGACAGCCTGCGAGGTATTAAGGATGAGAATGACGAGGAAGGATATGGGGGTAAGTACGCTTGCTCCACCAGGTGGAGTTAGCCCAGAGTAAGGATCGTGAATAAAAGTTAAGAAATATTACCCTCCGGGATTGACCATGAGCAGAATATAGTGTTAATATAATGATGATCATCATGGGAGTACGTAGAGCCTAGTAAAGAAGTAACTAAAGAATATGATTATGAGTAAGATTAGGAGTTAGCATTGGATACATGATAAGGATGAAAGCTCATGAAGCAGAAAGGGGTATTGTGTATATGTACCTCAACTTTGGAAATAGTGGGATCCCTCGAGGATAGGGAATGGAAAATTGCAAAACAACTGAGGCATTGTGAAACTATTAAAGGAACAAGTGGTATCCTTTGGGAAAAAAAGAGGTGATAACAAAACGTGAAACAAGTGTCATCAGAGTATAAGTTCCGCTGAATGGAGAATCGGACACGATTATAAGCACTAGTGACGTACTGATTGGGATGAATGAAATGTGGCTTCGGCTAAACTACTACATTAGTTATATGACTCAAGTAGCAGTAGTTGGACTAGAGTGTGTACTATTTATCGAGAATTCTAAGCACCCCATGGTTGTACTAGGGTTTCTTATAGGGGCAACCTCAATTATGGATGATTTAATAAAGGGTGTAGACATGGTGCAGCATGTTAAATATGTTGGAATAGAATCATTCGCGCCTGAATAGTTTAAAATAAACATAGGATGACATGGGTACACCCTAAAAGGGGGGAAGCGGACAATATAAATACAAGTGTAGGAGAAAATCAACTGATGCTATCATATGTAAATGGAAACGGTTAAAATTCAAATGAGATCCCATAAGGTATGGATGGATCTCTAGGCCAATAATAATAGATAGAAGCCACGGTATCTGAGACTGTGTGAGGAACCATTGGTGGAGACCTTAAGGGATGGATGCGATCATACTAACATTAAAACACCGGATCCCGTCAGAACTCCGCAGTTAAGCGTGCTTGGCCGAGAGTAGACTAGGATTGGTAACCCCCTAGGAAGTGAAGGAGGAAATGAAACACAAGTATCTGTACCTATTCTCTATATCTACTGGTAATCCCAACCTTTGCAATTTTGATTGTGAGTGCTCGATGGAAGTATACGTTATTGTAGTGGAACAAAAAAACTCTCCATATGGTCTGTATAAGATCTTGAGGAAGGTTTTGGTTCACATTAGAGGACGAATATTCTAAAGAGGGGAAGGATGTTACACCCCATAATTTTGTACCTTGGAATGAGTTCTTAAGTCTCTTTAAAGGCTCTTAAGTTTCTTGGAAGGATCATAAGCCTCTTAAGTTTCTTAAGGTTACCTAAAGTTTCTTAAAGCTTCTTAAGACTTCTTAAGAACTATTAATCTTCTTAAGAGTAACCATGTGAGCCAGATAATCTATAACGCTATCAAACAACTCTAGGAAAGGAGAATGTGATACCCCATAGTAGAGAAGATTGGAAATAGAGTTATAAGAATCCGAAAGAAGTTGGAGACCGAATGAGGAGTGGTAGGACACGAATTATTTACGTACGCTACCAACTTGGAAATCTTACATTCTTAAGCTACTGGAGTACATACCAAGCTTACGTAGCAAGTATTACTTAGGTTCGTAAAGTAAGATGAGATTATGAACCCACGAGGGGGAAAAGAGAGTGCCACGTGGAAGCATAGGAGAGTGCCACGTGGCAGCAGCTGGGAGTGCCATGTGGCAGAATCTGGAGCAAAGGAGGTGGGCTCCACATGCCCCAGCCCGTGAATGGAGGAAGGGATGTGTTGGTCCAATAAGGGCTTGACACGTGTCACCACTAAGGGCTTGACATGTGTCACCACTTAGGAGTTGACATGTGTCACCCCTAAGGTTGCCTATATATATATGTGTTTTATGATCATTCTTATCCAAACAACCATTCTTTCTACAAAGTTCTAGAGAAAGAAAGAAGAGTAGAAACCCTAGAGCTAGAGAGAAACTAGTGGCGGCCAAGGGGAGAAAAAGGTATGTTTTCCGATTTTTTTCCATAAATTATTTATCTAGGGTATACCATGATGGTATGAAGGTGTTAGTAATGAAAATTTATGGTTTGAGCATCCCAAAACGTTACCAAACAACCATGAAATTTTAGGCGCGTTAAAGGAACTTTCGAGGCAAGTTTCGACGAGTTTGATGAGT
This sequence comes from Solanum dulcamara, assembly GCF_947179165.1. NCBI lineage: Eukaryota > Viridiplantae > Streptophyta > Magnoliopsida > Solanales > Solanaceae > Solanum > Solanum dulcamara. The sequence goes on along the minus strand of NC_077245.1, from coordinate 31,078,679 downwards.
TTCGGGAAAGGTAAGGGATTCCTTTTCAAATTGGAGTTTATGATAATATTATGAGGTATATTACATGTATTTAATGAGGTTTTAAGTAGAAAAATTTCACAAGGACGCTTGACGTTAGAAACAAATAAAATTAAAGTGTTTATAGCTAAATCAAAGTCGAGTAGTGGATTGTCGTTGTGGTGCTGCGGGTGCAGCTGGTTGGGCTGCGTGTTGCAGGGATTTAAATTATTTTAAAAAGTTTGTGGGTGCTTATGGTTTCATCTACACGTCCCTACATTTTGTATGGCTAATAATTTCACGAAATAAAGGTTAAAAACTCTATTTTGATATCGTAGTTTTGAGCTAGTGGTTTGGAGTTGTATTGAGTAATTTTGAAGTGATTTACTTGTATATATTCTGGTGGTTGTTGTTGTTGGTATGGTTGTTGACATGGTTGACGGTTTGAAATCTCGGGGATGTTGAAGTTATAGGGGAGATGCTGCCCGATTTTCGATAGATTCAGAACTAGTAATAAACTAGTCAAGGGAAATGGATAAGGAAATGATCTCTATGAATACTTGGTTGTAGATTTGGAATTGGAAAGTGAAATGTGATTAACAATAGTATTACTTTCATGTTAAATAGGATAAAGAGACAACGAGGCAAACATATTATGAGTAATCCGTAAGAGGTATGTAAAGCTAACCGTTCCTTCTTTTGGCATGTCTTTGGCATAAGTATGTAAAGCTAACAGTTCTTTCTCTTGGCATGTTTTGACATAAGTATATAAAGCTAATATTTATTTTTTGGCATGGTTTTTATGAAACAAGTATATGAGTTTTATATGATTCCAAGGAAGTTCTTATTCGTAGAGCCGCTAGGATGACCAACTTCTTAATTTTCCAAAGGATATTTTATCATGCCTAGATACATGTATATGATTCCAAAAGTTTTTTTTGATATAACTTAAAGTGATATTCAAAAGGTACTTGATACGACTCTTGTATTAATTTTTGATATTTTGGATATTTTGCTCATTTTCGCACTTTCTGTTTGGGTAATGGCTTTACTTATTATAGTCTATGCTTTACATACTCGGTACATTGTCACTACTAACCCCTATTTCTTCGGGGGCTTCATTACATGTCCATAGGTACAGACGCTCGGTTTGCTGATCCGCTCACTTAAGACATCCACCCTTTTGGTTGCTAGTGCTCATTTGTCCGGAGCCCTATGTTGGTACTAACTTTTCTGTTGTACATTTGTACATGTTGGTTAAGGGTACGACAGGGCCTTGTCCTGTCATATGACTAGGCTATCATTCTGTAGAGGTCTGTAGACTTGTGATGTGGATTATGTATATACATTTTGAGCTTTGTGTTCCGTGATGGCCTTAACGGCCCTCTTGTGCTATATTTGTTCTCATACGCTCTCTAGGGAACCCTTTTCTATTTCTACTTTTGTTTATTCTTCTAACACACTAAATGGTGTGAAGGGTACATATGGGTGCCCAACTTGGGCACCAGTCATAGCCTACGAAGTTGGGTAGTGACACATCAACAACTATTGAAAGAGATAACTTGAATAACTTAGTGAACTTGAGGGCATAGTGCCTTATCCCCATATTGCCTTGTCGAAGATTTATGAACTCCAACACTTTAGCCTCTCTTAACTTAAGAGGGAAAAAGTTATCAAAGAAACCAAGTTTGAAAACTTCCCATTCGACAGGACCTTCATCTACCCTCTCTGACTTCCAATGAGTATACCATAGTTGAGCAACACCTTTGAGTTGGTAAGCTGCCAACTCCGTTTTTTCTTCCGAAGTCACCCCCATAATACTCACTATCTTGTACATCTTATCAATGAACTCTTGAGGCATCAACCTTTGAGCCATGAAACTCCAGAGTATTCATTTGTGCAAAGTCCCATACTCTTGAGGATGAAGTAGGAATATTAGGAGGAGCCACGACACCTTGGTTGGTCTCTACTCTGGCTAACATAGTGATAGCAGTTTGGAACTCCGCATTAGTCACTTCATTTGGTAGAAGACCATTTTTTTGAGGAGTCAGGGGAGCTTGGGATTCATTAACATTCTCTCCCCTTGGAAATGGTGGTCTTCTTAGAGCCATTTCTCTGAAAATTGCAAATAAAAACTATTAGGGAAAAGAAGTCTTAATGTAAACTCTATAGCACAAGATGGATCATGAAAGAGGTGAGATTTTTCTAAAACTCCTTATAGACTCTTACTCATCAGTGTGGTGTGTTTCACACCTATGAATAAGACTCTGCTTGACACGGCATGTTGGACACCCTTGGAAACTTGAAAAACCTAGTGCTCTGATACCAAGTTTGTCACGACCCGACCTAGGGCCTAGTTATAACACGATGATCGAAACCACGAAGGGATCCAACCAAGCTTCTTGTACATATCATAAGCATACATAAGGTGAAATATAAAAGAAAAAATATCATAAGAGAGTCTAAAATATGAATAGAAATCTGAAAATGTCTTATTAAAACATAGACTTAACCATATGTCCAATGAGATGCCTCTAAACATGAGTATGGGCGGGGGCTAAGATATGTCCTTAGCTCACCCTGAATACACAACATAAGCAAAACTCTTTTGACATGAAAATAGTAAGTAATTTGAAACTATTCCCCGGTCAATGAGGACTCACCAAAACACCTTGGGATGGAAGCGCCTACTAGTTACGTGGACGATAAGGATCTTCAATCTCAACCCCTACATTATGAGATAATGTAGGAAAAGTATGCATTAGTATGCTGGAATTTATTAAGTATGAGGGCGTGACATGCAACATAAATCATGCAATGCAAAGGTCAAGTTAAACACATGATAAGATGTAATACGTAATTTCATGAGAAAATCATAATTGACTAAAGCATTTAAAAGCATAAATTAAAAATCCTAACATACTTAAGAGATCATACATTAGTGGGATAGGAACCATAACCGACAATAAGACCATGCGAGCTATAACATGGAATCCAATGATATCCACATCGAGAACAAGGAGGTTACTTTGCCAAGGTAGACTCCTAATCATGAACATATGCTATTTGTGGATCCACTAGCTAGGCCATAAAGGCAACCTATGGTGGCACGTTGTTTATAGGACATGAGGCTGCTACTAAGGCCTTTGGTAGGGCCCCCACCTCAAGTCCACTCGGTGCTAAGTCAAATCCCATGAAATACATACATAACATTACATCATAATATAATATATCATAGTCATGATCATAGGCTTGAAATCTTAGAGTAGATCATTTTCATAACATATGTCTAATGTGAGAATTGTTCTTTCATCATTACAATCATATTTGCATAATTCATATCGTTAGGGCTTAGGTCACCACATATGGTCCTAAGTCACCTTACTTCATAACTTGCATGAAATTCATACATTGAAACATACTTATAATTCATAATCATAATAAAAATACATAGTCATAATTTATACTTTGAAAATTCATGATCATAGCTTGAACTTGAAATTTGGGTATGACATGAATGCATGATCAATTGACTTGAAAATCATGAAATTTACTTGAAGATATGCATGATCATAAACTTTACATCAGCCCATACATAATTCATATAGATAATATCCTTTAGAAGTATAAATCAAAATACTCATAATTTACATCATGAACCCTAGAAATAAAGATAGGAGAATTTATGGAAAAACCCTTCAATTTAATTCAATAACCATCAATTTATATCAAAATAGTATCATGATCATGCTTTAAATCAAAATTCATGCAATTGGAATAGACATCACAAAACCCATAAAATACATTACTTTAATTTGATAGAAAACTTTGAGAAATTGATTGGGCTCTATGGATGAAAGAATCCATGAATCAATACCCACATACAATGAGTGAGAACACCAATTAATTTGGAAGAACTTGAGAATTTTATTGGAGAAATTGAGTGAATTTTCTTGAAATCTTCAATGGAAACCCTTGAGAGCCTTTTTGTAGATAGAATGAATAGAATTAGAGGTCTAAATGAATGAATATAATTAGAGGTTTAGGTTAATTTATAGAGTTGAATTAGGTCCTAAAAACGTCTAGGATCATTAACTAAAAATTTGGGAAAAGTCTAAAATGCCCTAAAAATATAAATTCAGTCAGGAAACCTTCCCAGGTCCGCGATGCGGTCCTGTCGCAACCAACTTTGCCGGAATTGCTTCCCAGGTCCGCGATGCGGTCTTATCGCGAACCACACTATTTTGTGGTTTTTTCAAAAATCCTTCCTCCATTCTACGGGTCCTAAAAATCTATCGAAACTATTTCCCCACAGGTTTCGACCCCCTGATCAATAATCCGGACTCGAATTTTCCAAAAAGATTAAGGATAATGCGTTAAATGAGCAGCTTATTTCCAAGGCATTCTTAAGGTATTTTGTGGTCATTTTTGAGGGATGTTACAATATCTCCCCCTTGGGAACATTCTTCCTAGAATGAGATTCAACTAATATAGGAAACACAAGAAAAAAGAATTTAGAAACTTGGCATGGATATGAGGACACTTTGAAAAATCCATAGAACGTGTAAACTTCGTAATCGGGACCCCCTCAAAAGTCAAATTCTCTTCAATACTTACATTCTCCCTTGGTACAATAGAATTTGGAACACCCACTCAAGTGGCAAGTCTAACTCATATGCTACCTTGCCAATGCGCTTCAATATCCTATACGGTCCTATATATCTAGGGCTCAACTTTCCTTTCTTATCAAACTGTATTACCCCTTTTATAGGTGAAATATTCAAATACACCATATCATCCATATCAAATTCAAGCTCGCTCCTCTTAGTGTCCGAATAGGACTTTTGTTGACTTTGAGTCATTTTCAATCTTTCTCTTATGAGCGTTACTTTCTCCATTGTATCAATTACCAAATCTGGACCAATCAATGCCATCTCACCAACTTCAAATCACCCTACAAGAGACCTATATCTTCTCCCATATAAGGCTTCAAAAGGAGCCATTTGGATGTTAGAGTGATAACTATTATTATAAGCGAACTCAATCAATGGCAAATGGTCATCCCAACTTCCTCTAAGGCCAATAACACATGCCCTTAACATATCCTCTAAGGGTTGAATTTTTCTCTCGGCTTGCCCATCAGTTTGAGGATTAAGAGTGGTACTGTCATGACCAAACCCCATAGGCCGCAACTAGGGTCCAATTTGAACCCCCGTATACGTGACTATCAACTGTGGTCAAGTCGAACTGTAATTAACATAATACCATACAACAGAACCCTATTGGGTGATAATATTTTCATAAACTAGTTGCCTCTTTCATTTGTATCATATCATGAAAGGGCGCATAAGCCGATGAGGTTGCCATACAAATAAACTTTTACAATATTTCGAGTAGACCCAGCTGAATAATACTTACACACATAACCCACATATACATGTATGTAAACCTCTAACAATATCAATGACAACATATAGTGGGATAGGGACCCTATCGTACCCCTGAATAACAAAACAATACTATACATCAATGGCCAGTGCCAAAAACTAGGCTTCGATACAATGAAGCCTCTTCCAGCTGAGCTAAGAGGGATCCTAAGATAACGGAATCCCAAAACCTGTATCTATACCTGCAGGCATGAAACGCAGCGCCCCCTCCTCCCGAGAAAAGGGGGTCAGTACAATATATGTACTTAGTACGTAAAACATAACACAATACAACTAGAGGCAAATTTGAAATAGAAAAGGAGGGGATAAAATATCAAATCACAAATCTGTACCTAGGAAGTAAAATCATGCATGCTCAATTTTTATAATATAGCCGGCCCTATCAGGGATTCGGTGAATCATATATGTCAAACCATCATGGCCCCAGTGCCATCACCACCTTATTACAATATATCATGTATATATATATATATATATATATATATATATATATATATATATATATATATATATATATATTATCCCCAGCCCTCTAGTGAGCGCATGATGAACAAAGTAGTGAATAGTGCATAATTACTTTTCCCAACTCAGACGCAATGAAAGAAGTGTTATAGTATACACGAGTAGAGTAGTGAGAAAATAAAACACGGTTTAAATCATTATTGGAGACTCAATGAAGTCATCAAGTAAACCATCACCTGGAGATCAGGGTAGGAGTGTAGTTATATCAAGTGCCCTCTAACTTTCACTCGGGGCTGTACCAGTTAGGACATCAAGGACCCTAGATATGTACTATATTAATGCTAACCGCTTATGAATCTAGAAGCATTTGTCTTTATTTTGTCTCTCAGACTAGGAGCCTGGATAGCTATTACCTCATTAACATATATAAGTTTCTAGGGAACTAGTTCAACTATTATAAGAGTTCAATGTTCAAAAGTAAATAAAAGATGTTCAAGGATGGAGTTACCCAGAGTTCGTATAATATTTAACTTACAATTAAGACATGACAAAAGAAGAGAAAGAATAGGGTTTACATACCTATACAAAAACATGCCAATAGAAGCTTCACATACCTGTTATGAGTTACTCTTTATCCCATTCGCCTCGTCTTCCTTTGAACCTATTCAACATGAAAGTAATAAGAATATCAACCCTGATTAGCTCATCAGTACCCTTGCGAAGCATCACTATCTGATGGACTGGGCGTATAGTTTCCAAATAAGGTGGTAAGCTCAACTTACCGGCCACTTTTCCCACCTTAGGAGCAACTTGATACAGTCTAATATATTTTGGGCTAAGTTTCCTTTTCTTGCCGAATACTATTACTCTCTTCTTGGGTGACCCTATTACGAACACCTAATCATCAATTTTGAATTTTACCTATCGGTGTCGATTATCTGTATATCATTTTTTTTGACTCTAGGCTGCTAATCCTTAGCTTGCTCAATCATGTCGGGGCCTTTTCGCTTAGTCTGTCTAACATTGACCCATCCAATAGGGGAATTACACATGTTGCTCTACCAGTCTTGTACGGGGCCATTAGGATACCAGAGTGGTAGCTATTATGGTGAGCAACTTGATAAGTGATGGATAATCATCCCAGCTACCTTTGAAGTTAACAATACCATCTCATGATATATCTTCTAGCGTTTAAATGGTACGCTTTATCATGTTCATCAGGTTTGAGGGTAAAGTAGTGTACGAAGACTTATGTGGCTTCCCAGTTTCTTCATGGACTAATTCTCGGTAGTTAACTGTAACTTGGGATCCTTCATCTAGGATAATAGCTATGGGGACCCCGTAAGGTCCTACCACTCTTTTACCCTATAATTGTACACCTTCTCGGCTAAGTAGGTGGTCTTTGATTGAAGGAGCATGGCCTAATATCATTAATCTGTAGGTAACATTCCCTCCAAAGTCATCTGTCGACAGAGTGCGAAGTGGGTCTTGTAGCCCTGGTCATATTGTGGAATTTTTGACCTCGTGTATTACTTTTTGTCTTCCTTAAATTAAATCAACTGGTACCCTTACCTTTTGGGTTTTGTGTTTTTGCCCTCAGAGTTGGCTACCAAGTGGTGTTAAAATTACCCCACCCTCTGGCCCATATAGACATCATGTGGTTTGCCTCACATTAACTGGTACTTTTTTGAAGAACTGCGGCATACGAGTGCATCGTCAGTTATCAATTAGCTAATCCTTCTTGTCTTGCTTAAATCCTTTTTAAAATACACTCAATGTAACTTATAGTACTCCAGGAACATAATCTCATATCGTTTCTCCGCCGCTAGTTCAGATTCTTCCATCTCGCCCGACCACACCCTCACGATTGCACTAAATTCCTCAAGAATTTAGAAATTCATCATGCTTGGGTGAGAGTAATACTAGGATGGGTGACATTCCTAGGAAGTCTTCATGTCAAGTTTCATTGTAATCCTTGCCATATTCTGTGGGGCACTCAACTTAGCCCAAGATTTATCTTAGCATCATCTCACCAGTCTTTATATGTTGCCTTGTCCTTTCCCCTGTTAACTTGCAACTGGTATAGGGTTAGATCTTTAGTTCCACTACGACCATGTCCTTTTTTTGTCATTTTGGTTTAACTCCTCCTATTGTATTCACCCCTTTTTGTATGCACCCATTCATTAGGGTTGGCTACCGAGTAGCGCTAAAGTTCGTTCATATAGTGACCTTCAGAGCCACTTTGAGTTCTGTCTATCCTTAGCTGACATAGTTTTAAAGGAATTTAACATATAAGCTTGTCAATCTGATAGTAACCAGCTAATTATGTACATCTTATTTAAACCATTTCACAATTTTTCCTTACCCCCTCGTGTAACCTTTTTGACATATTCTTGTGTCATTTTTTACCTTTACGGTAATTTGAGAGAGTGCAAGAAATACGTTGTCGCACCTCTTTCTATTTCCTTATTTACTCCTTGCTCATCTTATGTACTTCCATAAAAATCTTGCTATTTCTTTTCCTTGGTTATTTATCTATCGCAATATCATTTGCGACCAACTCTACAGCCAACATATGGCTTTAGATCTAGCATGCTATCATTATCCTTCATAGTGTCCCTTGAGTTATTCGATATCCTTTCATTGGTATATTCTTTTGCTTTTATACGTACCCACCTTATAGTGTTATGTCATTCAGGTCTCGTCAAAACTTCTTAACGCTGTCTTATACACTATTCTGACTTCTATCCAATTACTAATGGCTTCCAGATCTTTCTAACTTGGTGCAGCAAGGGGTCTTATTGTAGTTTACACATCCGTCTCAAGTATGTTGCCCCATCAATTGCCTCCATCTTACCCTGACCGTCCTCTCACTTGCTTCCCCCTTTTAGAGGGTACTTATACTTTTACCTGCTTAAACCTTGCTCTATCTCTCTAGGTCCATTCTTAAATTCGTCTGGTCTCCTTCCCAAGTCTACTTAGTACTGCATCATATCCCCATTTTTCTGTACATTTTATAACCTGATTATCCACGTACGGAACCTTGGCTAAATCACAAAGCGACTAGAACCTTTCCATACATAGTGCGACATCTCTTCTATTAATTTGTACTTAAGTAATGGGACCCCTTGAACAACTCTCCCAAGGCCACATTCTACTTATCCGTATAAAAGTTAATATACACTTGTAGCCATTCTAAATTTTCTTTTAACTAGGCCATATTTCTGTTCTGACATTTATTGTCCAAGGTTCTCTTCGAGTAGTGGCTTTTCCAACCTATATCCTTTGTTTCTTGGGATGAATGAAAGTTGTACCATTTATTCCTTAAGTTTGCCGTCTTTTTCTCTTAAGAGTTCCATTATTTTTGAGGCGACATTATATACGCACATTACTCCTTTACACCTTATAGCCCTTACCCTTACTGTGTACCCAACACAGGATTTTAACTTAGTCAACGTATACTAAGTGTGCCTTACTAGTGGTCCTACTTTATCCCCATTCAATTCATACTTACATATCCCCTTTTTAGTTCGTACTCACATTCAGTTCCTGCTATCTCTTTGAGGTGCTTCTGTTCGAAGCTCTTTCCCCAATTTGTCGGTGGAGATCTATAAACTGTTATCGTAAACCATTTTCCAACCATTGTTGGAAGAAACTAGAATCTCTTAATCATCACAGTACTTCTCATAATACTTGACCTACCTTGTTTCCTTCTGAGTTTATCCTCGAATTATGAACAACTTATCTAATTTACAATTAGGAGTTGGGGCTTGGTACTTTCAAAATGAGTGAAGCTCAATTACTGGACATCTTACCTTTCAACCTGAGCTTCTTTTTTTTTCTACAATACAATTACGGTTGGAGATACTGTGGTCTAAACTATAATGCTCAGACAAACTTTTGTTTCTCCGGAAAAAAACTTCCCCAAGTAAAAAGGGTATCCCTTATTGACGACATGAAGAGTAACTTTTACAGCTTTAATTTAGCATAATATGAGTACTCGGTATCAATTTCTAAGACATGTTATAAATCTATGTTTTATTCCCTTCTTTTTGATCTGGGAAAATTTGAGCAGAGTTTCCTCTATAATCCTTACTACCCCACAACCTGTACGCAGAAAATACCAACGCCTCACAGGGCCTACATACATATACATATATTCACATCATATAGTATTACCGACATAATGCCTCACAGGACCAATATATACATATGTTTATCACATCTCATGTTACAACCGCACAAGGCTTCCTACATTGTATCAAAACAAAACCGACAAAATTACCCCATATAGTCAACAAAACTTTACCTATCACTTCCCTGCACCTGTAGCCAATTAGTCTCTTGTATGTCCCGGTGACCCAGGAGGTGAAGTATGCTCTTCCTCTTTATCTGTATGCCATCCACTTGTCTGTCCCTCATCATCTTCCTCACTTACGTCCAAAGGACATGAATAACCAAGCAACCTCTGGTTTACTGACGTCTAAGATAAGGGGCTCGAGTATGCAGTAACACTTACCATAGGAGTTGGGCTGACATAGTGCTCCGTCATTAGAGCAACTAGCGTGGCTTCTGGAACTACTTCCTAGGTCATCGGACATTCTAGTGCTATTGCCGTTGGGCCTTTCAAAGAATCAACCTTACTAGTATACTGGAAGTTCTCTGAAGTATCGGTCTGGATAGAATAACTAGGGTCCTCCAAGGGGTCAATCTCAATAGAATAGCTCGGACTCCGCCTGCTTAGTCTTGGAGCCTGAGATCTCGGTCCTGAAGGCACCCTAGGGACCTTTCCCACACCCCCTCTACTTTCTAGATCTGGTTTCTACATATTTCACCTCGATCTGTACCTATCTACAAGAGAAAAGGTCAGAAACAATCTCCTCTTTAGAGAAATCACCATACACATAATAGTTTATTAAGAAGGGATTGTCCTAATGACACAGCTCTATCACACAATCTTAAATATGAAATAAAGGGTAACAAAAAAAAATAATAAAAAATAAAGGGTAACATCCTACATGTCCTATAGCCTCCTGTTTATAGATGTGACACGTAATACATCGATAACCAAGACTATACTAGACACGGTCTGCAGACACTCAAAGAAAGAACTGCTCTGATACCACTTCTGTCATAACTCAACCCTGTAGGCCACGATTGGGGTCAAATCTGAACCCCCATATACGTGTCTATCAGCTATGGTAAAGTCAAACTATAATTAACATAATACCATGCAACAGAACCCTATTGGGTGATAACATTTTCATAAATCAGTTGCCTCTTTCATTTGTATCACATCATGAAAAGGCACGTAAGCCGATGAGGCTGCCATACATATAAATTTTTACAATATTTCGAGTAGACCCAACTGAACAATACTTACACATACAACCAACATATACATGTCTGCAGACCACTAACTATATCAATAACAACATATGGTGGGACCGGGACCCCATCGTACCCCTGAATAACAAAACAATACTATACATCAACGGCCAGTGACAAAAACTAGGCTCTGATAAAATGGAGCCTCTTCCAGCTGAGCTGAGCGGGATCCTAAGATGAAGGACTCCCAAAACCTGTATTTATACCTGCGGTCATGAAATGCACCCTCTTGAGAAAAGGGGGTCAGTACAACATATGTACTAAGTACTTAAAACATAAAATAATACGACTAGAGGCATATATGAAATAGAGAAGCAGGTGATAAAATATCAAATCAGAAATCTGTACTTGGGGAAGTAAAATCATGCATGCTCAATTTTTACAATATAGCCGACCCTATCAGGGATCCGGTGAATCATATCTGTCAAACCATCATGGCCCCAGTGCCATGACCACCTTATTACAACACATCATTATATACATATATACTATTCTCGGACCTCTAGTGAGGGTGCGATGAACAATGCAGTGCATGGTGCATGATTACTATTCTCAGCCCGGGCGTGATGAAAGAATTATTACAGTATATACGAGTAGAGTATTAAGAAACAAAACACAGTTTAAATCATTATCGAAGACTCAATGAAGTCATCAAGTGAACCATCACTTGGAGATCAGGGTAGAAGTGTAATTATGTCAAGTGCCCTCTAACTGTCACTTGGGGCTGTACAAGTTAGGATCTCAAGGAACCTAGACACGTACTACAGTAATGCTAACCGCTTATGAATCAAGAAGCATTTGTCGTTATTTAGTATCTAAGACTAGGAGCCTGGATAGCTATTACCTCATTAACATATATAAGTTTTCGGGGAACTAGTTCAACTATTATAAGAGTTCAATGTTCAAAAGTAAATAAGAGATGTTCAAGGATGGATTTACCCAGAGTTCGTATAATATTTAACTTACAATTAAGACATGCCAAAAGAAGAGAAAGAATAGGGTTTACATACCTATACCAAAACATGCCAAGAGAAGCTTCGCATACCTGTTATGAGTTACTTTTTATCCTGTTCGCCTCGTCTTCCTTTGAACTATTAACATGAAAGTAATAAGAATATCAACCACTCTTATCTTTCCATCATCTTAGGTTGCACCTTAGTATTCATGAAATCTATTTCCTTGTCCGTCTCCTCGATTAGTTCTTTAATTAGTTAAGGCATTAATGAAAATTGGGCAGCACCTCCCCTATAATATGACCTATCCAAATTTTCAATTATATCCCTAATCACTACATCCAACCAACAACAAAAAACTACAGCATATTTTTAGGAAATTCACACCAACAATATACATCATAAACTCCAAATGACTCGCTCAAAATTATAATATCAAAATAGGGTGTCTAGCCTTTTTTTGTAAGACCTTTAATTATAAAAAATGAGGGGTCATGAGGATGCAAACAGAAGCACCCAAACCACTTTTATAATACATTTAGGCCCTAAAACACACCCCCACACACCTGCAGCAGCTCACCACAAGCACAATACTTTATTTTGACGATAATTCAACTCTAGCGACTACAATTTGGATTGTCTCCAACGTCAAGCATTCCTATAGAATTTTTATGTTTACATCCACAAAAAAAGCCGTATAATACACTCCATAACATCACCATAAATTACAAATTAAAAGGAGAAACCTTACCTTACCCGAAATTGGCCAAAACTGCCAAATTACAACTCAGAACTTCTCCAAACGTGCTGAAATTGAGCGGGCGGTTTATGTCCCTTTTCTGCTTCCCCAAATTGTATTTTTTGGTTATTAAACACTAATATATAACCCTATGAAACGTAAAATAATTAATTCACAGAACGAAACTAGAAGGCTTACCTTGGCAGCCCCAACCCATAGCCCCTCTAGCTTGTACCCCTAACATTTTCCTTCAGCTTTCTCTTATTAGTTCCAGATGTTAAGCTTAAGATATGGTTCTGTAGACATCATAAGGTACATATATACACCCCCAAGTGGTTGAGTAACACCCTAGATAACTAATTCAAGAAGAAAAATTGAAGAACTTACCTTTAATTTCTCAAGACTATAGCTGCCTTATTTTTTTCCTTCTTCACATTTTTCTCTCTATGTTCTTTGCTGATTTTTGGATAATGAACAATTTAAGAGTCACATAATACATATATACACCTCTTTAGAAGGTTCCACGTGGAAGCCCACTAGTGACAAGTGGCAGCTTCGTAGGGTGCCACCTCAACTTATTCGGACAATCTCATGCTGCTATGTGGAAGTGGGGTCCACCCCAAGCTTCTGTGTCACCTACTTGACCCTAAGTAGGTGCATCACCTACTTTTCCAAGTAGGTGCATCACCTTCTTGCTTTGAGTAGGGGCGTCATTTCTTTATTTCTCTTTGATTACCTCTTAATCTCGTCTTACTTCAAGAGCCTGTGCACTCCTTTCTACTTAAGCTCAACGTGTACTCAAGTAGCTTAAGTGTGTAGGACTTCTAAGTTAGTAGCTTACATAGGTAAGTCGAGTCCTACGACTCCTTACTTGGCCTCCAACTTCTTCCGACTCCTCATAACCCTATTTTCAACCTTTCTTACAATGGGGTATCACATTCTCCCTTCCTTGGAGTTATTTAATAGCATTGTGGATTATCCGACTCACATAGTAACTACTAAGAAGCTTAACAGACATTCTGAGCTCCAGAGTGTGGGGGTGTAACATCCTTTCCCCTTTAGAATATTCGTCCCCTAATGTTAAATAAAACTTCCTTCAAGACCTTATACCGATTGTAGGGAGATTGTTTTCCATTACGATCACACATACTTTCATCCAAGTAATTAATATACGAGTTTCAGGAGTTGTAGTTACATTTAGACATCATAAATGGGTACGAATACTTGTGTTTTATGTCCTTTTCAATTTCTCAGGTCATCCCCTTTTCTAGTTTTGTTTTTGCCACAGTTTCTTGACGGAAGGCACGTCTTTAGTCTACAATCTTCCAGTTTGCCGACTTAAGATGATGATAGGTTGTTCCTCATAGGATTCCATTTACTGGACATCATCTATGGAACATACCCTGGGTGGCTCTTCAGTACCCTTGCGAAGCATCAGTATTTGATAGACTGGGCATATAGTTTCCAAATAAGGTGGTAAGCTCAACTTACCGGCCACTTTACCCACCTTACGAGCAACTTGATATAGTGTAATATATTTTGGGCTAAGTTTCCTTTTATCGACGAATCTTATTATTCCATTCCTGGGTAACCCTATTACGAACACCTAATCATCAATTTTGAATTCTGACTGTTGGTGTCGATAATCTGTATATTATTTTTTTCGACTCTAGGCTGCTAATCCTTAGCTTGCTCAATCATGTCGGGGCCTTTTCACTTAGTCTCTCTAATATTGACCCATCTAATAGGGGACTTACACGTCTTGCTCTACCAGTCTTGTATGGGGACATTGGGATATTGGAGTTATAGCTATTATGGTGGGCAACTTGATAAGTGATGGATAATCATCCCAGCTACCTTTGAAGTTAACAACACAAGCTCATGACATGTCTTCTTGCGTTTAAATGGTACGCTTTAGCCTATTCATTAGGTTTGATGGTAAAGTAGTGTATGAAGACTTATGTGGCTTCCCAGTTTCTTCGTGGACTGATTCTCGGTAGTTAACTGTAACTTGGGATCCTTCTTCTGGGATAATAGCTATAGGGACCCCATAAGGTCCTACCACTCTTTTACCCTATAATTTTACACCTTCTGGGCTGAGTAGGTAGTCTTTGATTGAAGGAGCATGGGCTAATATAATTAATCCCTAGGTAACATTCCCTCCAAAGTCATCTATCGACGGAGTGCGAAGTTAGTCTTGTAGCCCTGGTCATATTGTGGAATTTTCGACCTCGTGTATTACTTTCTCTCTTCTATAAATTACATCAACTGGTACCCTTACCTTTTGGTTTTTGTTTTTTCTCCCTCAGAGTTGGCTACCAAGTGGTGTCAAAATTCCCTCGCCCACTGGCTAATATAGCCATCATGTGGTTTGTCTCTTATTAACTGGTACTATGTTGAAGAACTGTAGCATTCAAGTGCGTCGTCAGTTAGCAATTAGATAATCCTTCTTGTCTTGGTTAAATCCTTTTTACAATACACTCAATGTAACTTATAGTACTCTAGGAACATAATCTCATATCGTTTCTCCTCTGCTAGTTCAGATTCTTCCATCTCGCGCGACCACACCCGCACTATCGCACTAAATTCCACAAGAATTTAAAAGTTAAGTGTGCTTGGGCGAGAGTAATACTGGGATGGGTGACCTCCCTAGGAAGTCTTCGTGTCAAGTTTCATTGTAATCCTTGCCATAATCTTTGGGGCACTCAACTTAGACCAAGATTTATCTTAGCGTCGTCTCACCAGTCTTTATTTATTGCCTTGTCCTTTCCCCTGTTAACTTGCAACCGGTATATAGGTAGATCTTTAGTTCCACTACGACCATGTCCTTTTTTTGTCATTTTTGTTTAACTCCTCCTATTGTATTCACCCCTTTTTGTATGCACCCATTCATTAGGGTTGGCTACCGAGTAGTGCTAAAGTTCGTTCATATAGTGACCTTTAGAGCCACTTTGAGCTCTGTCTATCCTTAGCTGGCATAGTTTTAAAGGAATTTGACATATAAGCTTGCCAATCATATAGTAACCAGCTAGTCCTGACCGTCTTATTTAAACCATTTCACAATTTTTCCTTATCCCCGCTTATAACCTTCTTGACACATTCTCGTGTCATTTTTTACCTTTACGAGAATTTTAGAGAGTGCAAGAAATACCTTGTCGCACCTCTTTCTATTTCCTTATTTACTCCTTGTTCATCTTATCTCCTACCATAGGAGTCTTGCTATTTCTTTTCCTTGGTTATTTATCTATCGCAATATCATTTGTGACCAACTCTACAACTAACATGTGGCTTTTGATCTAGTCTTGCTTTCATTGGTATATTATTTTGCTTTTATACGTACCCACCTTATAGTGTTATATCGTTCAGGTCTCGTCAAAACTTCTTAAGGCTGTCTTACATACCATTCTGACTTCTATCCAATTACTGGTGGCTTCCAGATCTTTCTAACTTTGTGCAGCAAGGGGTCTTATTGTATTTTACACATCCGTCTCAAGCATGTTTCCCCATCAATTGCCTCCATCTTACCCTGGCAGTCATCTCACTTGTTTCCCCCCTTTAGAAGGTACTTATACTTTTACCTACTTAAACCTTGCTCTATCTCTCTAGGTCCATTCTCAAATTTGTTCGGTCTCCTTCCCCAGTCTACTTAGTACTGCATCATGTCCCTGTTTTTCCGTACATTTTATAACCTGATTATCCACGTAGGAAACCTTGGCTAAATCACAAAGCGACTGGAACCTTTCCATACATAGTGCGACATCTCTTCTATTAATTTGTACTTAACTAATGGGGCCCTTGGAATAACTCGCTCAAGGCCACATTCTACTTATCCTTTTAAAAGTTAATATACACTTGTATCCATTCTAAATTCTCTTTTAACTAGGACACATTTCTGTTCCGACATTCATTGTCCAAGGTTCTCTTGGAGTAGTGGCTTTTCCAACCTATATCCTTCGTTTCTTGGGATGAATGGAAGTTTTGCCGTTTATTCCTTAAGTTTGCCGTCTTTTTCTCTTTAGAGTTCCATTATTTTCGGGGCGACGTTGTATACGTGCATTACTCCTTTACACCTTATAGCCCTTACCCTTACTGTGTACCAACACAGGCTTTTAACTTAGTCAACGTATATTAAGTGTGCCTTACTAGTGGTCCTACTTTATCCCCGTTCAATTCATACTTACATATCCCTTTTTTAGTTCACACTCACATTCAGTTCCTGCCATCTCTTTGAGGTGCTTCTGTCTGAACCCTGTTCAATGCACTCCTTTCTACTTACGCTCGACGTGTACTCAAGTTGATTAAGTGTGTAGTACTTGTAAGTTAGTAGCTTACATAGGTAAGTCGAGTCCTACGACTCCTTACTTGGCCTCCAACTTCTTCCGACTCCTCATAACCCTATTTCTAACCTTCCTTACTATGGGGTATCATATTCTCTCTTCCTTGGAGTTGTTTAATAGCGTTGTGGATTATCCAGCTCACATAGTAACTGCTAAGAAGCTTAAGAGACATTCTGAGCTCCAGAGTGTGGGGTGTAACATCTACTTAGCTTGACTTTAGTGCCAAGACCTTTCTGAAATGACTTCCAAAAATGTGAACTAAATTAGGTACCTCTATCCGCTATAATCATCAAAGGAATCACGAATGTACAACTTAGCATGGTGTTCGACACCATAAGAAGTTTTGAACGGTAGAAAATGTGCCGATTTGGTCATTCGGTCCACAATGACCCAAATAGAATCATGTTATCTTCTAGTACGAGGTAAAATCGTGACAAAGTCCATATTTACATCTTCCCACTTCCCTGTAGGAATTTTGATTTCTTGAGCTAGGCCTCTCGGGCTTTGATGCTGAACTTTCACTTGTTGTCAATTAGGACACTTAGCCACAAATTCCGCTATGTCCTTCTTCATTCCATTCCACCAATACACTTCCCTTAAGTCACGATACATCTTGTGGATCCTAGATGAATTGAATACCGAAAACTATGAGCCTAATTCAATATCAACTCTCTTATTCCATCAACATTTGGAACACACAACTGACCTTGGTAACATAGTACCCAATCTTCTCCTAGGAAGAAAGCCTCAATGGACTTTTCGGCAATTGACTTCTTCAATTCGACCAAAATTTAATCATTGTCTTTCTTGGCCTTGACTTCTGCCGCAAGAGACTATTCCGAAACATTATATATAAGAACGCCTGCAACATTGGAATCAACCAAACACACACCTAAAAGTTCTAATCTATGGACCTCTTTAACCAATTTCCTTTTACCTTCCTCAATATGTGTGATACTACCTATAGGCAACCGACTAAGAGCATCGGCTACAATATTTGCCTTACCCGGATGGTAGAATACACTCATGTCATAAAATTTTAAGATTTCAAGCCACCTCATTTTTCTAAGGTTTAAATCCTTTTGACTAAACACATATTTCAAGCTTCTTTGGTTGGTAAACACATCAACATACACCCCATAAAGACAATGTCGCCAAATTTTCAATGCAAACACAACCACCGCAAGTTCAAGATCATGGGTTGGATAGTTTCTTTCATGTACTTTAAGTTGCCTAGATGCATAGGCTATAAACTTATCGTGTTGCATCAAGACACAACCCAAAACAACACGTGAAGCATCACAATAAACAACAAACCCATCTGAACCTTCGGGCAATATCAAAATAGGGGCTGACGTAAGACGATCTTTCAATATTTGGAAACATTTCTTACATTCTTCCGACCATTAAAATTTTTCAACTTAGTTAAAGGTAAAACAATAGATGAGAACCCTTCAACAAACCTTCTGTAGTATTCAGCTAAGCCCAAAAAGCTTTTAATATCCGAGGAGATAATGGTCTAGGGCAATTTTTAACTGCCTCTATTTTCTTTGGATATACTTTAATCCCATCACCGGATACCACATGGCCAATAAATGCAACCTCTCTTAGCCAAAATTCGCACTTACTAAATTTAATGAATAGTTTCTTTTCCCTCAATATTTGCAACACAATCCTAAAGTGACCCATATGGTCTTCCTCATTTAGAGAGTAAATCAAGATGTCATCAATAAACACCAACAAACATATCCAAATAATGTTTGAAAATGCGATTCATCAAATCCATGAATATAGCGAGAGCATTTGTCAGCCCAAACGACATTACTACAAATTCAAAATGACCATACCTTATCTTAAAGGCCATCTTGGGAATATCACACTCCCTTACCCTCAATTGATGATAAACAGAACGGAGGTCAATCTTAGAAAAATAACTTGCTCATTGTAATTGATCAAATAAGTCATCTATCATTGGGATTGGATATTCGTTCTATATGGTGACCTTATTGAATTGCCAGTAGTCTATACACATTTGGAGTGACCCATCTATATTCCTAACAAACAACACGGGAGCACCCAAGGTGAAATACTTGGTCTTATGAAACTCTTATCCAACAAATCCTTAAATTGTTCTTTCAACTCCTTAAGTTCTGTCGGAGCCATAAGATAAGGAGGAATAAAGATAGGTTGGGTATCGAGAAGGAGATCTATGCCAAAGTCAATCTTCCTTTCGAGGGGAATACCCGGCAAATCATTGGGAAACACGTCGGAGAACTCAGTAACTATAGGGACCAAACAAGATTAGGCGTTTTGGAATTAATATCCCTAACGCACATGATATGATAAATTCACTCTTTGGAAATCATTTTCCGGGCCATAATACATGAGATGAATCGACCCTTGACCACTGAATCATTACCTTTCCATTCAAGAATAGGCTCATTATGGAAGTGAAACTTAACTACACGAGTTCTACAATATTTAGATGCGTAAAAGGCATGTAACCAATCCATACACAGAATGATGTCGAAATCAGTCATATCAAGCTCAACAAGGTCACATGGAATAACTTCATACAAGACCCATACGGGACAATTTCTATAAACTGTCTTGGCTAATACCAAACCACCAATGGGAGTGTAAATCGAGAAAGGTTCTATTAAAACTTCGGGGCACACATCAAACCTCATAGCAATTTAAGGAGTAACAAAAGACAAGTTTTAACCTAGACCAAAGAATGCACATACATCAAAGTTAAAGACTCATAACTTACCTGTGACCACATCGGGAGACTCATCAACCTCTTGCCTAGCATGAAGAGCATAGAATAGATTGTTACGTTGGCCACCCTTAGTTTGAACTTGGGCGCCTTGTTACACTTGGCCTCGTATAGGACAACTATCTCCACACTTGTTGGCTACAAGAGGGCACTCGGATCGCCTATGGCCCATCTTGCCATATCCATAGCAAGCACCCGTTCTGATCAATCTTTTTTCTCCATGATTCCTTCCACACTTTGCACATTTTGGTAGAGAAGGGTTACTAGAATTTACACCTCCTGCACCTTGAGGTTTAGGGTATGGAACACTATCCTTAGCAAACTTCTTCCCCGAGTCTTGGCCTTGATGAGAGCGTCCACTACTACCAACGGTCCTAGCATTACAGAACCCACCTTCATACCGGGCCCTCTTAGAATCCCTCAACCTCATTTCTTAAACTTTTCTACTTTAATTTGTTTGGCAAAAGTTATAAGATGAGATATGTCCATCTTCTTAACAAGCATAGTTGTGCGACATTACATAGTAACCAAGTCTGACACCCCTGCTATGAATTTACTCATTAGGGCACGTGGATCGGCAACCATTGAAGGAGAATATTTGGATAGCTTAGTGAACTTGAGGGCATAGTACCTCATCCCCATATTACCTTGTCGAAGATTTATGAACTCCAACACTTTAGCCTTCCTTAACTCAAGAGGGAAAAAGTGATCAAGGAAAGCAAGTTTGAAAACTTCCTATTCGACAAGACCTTCATCCACCCTCTCCGACTTCCAATGAGTGTACCATAGTTGAGCAACACCTTTGAGTTGGTAAGCCACCAACTCCACATATTCTTCCAAAGTCATCCCCATAATAATCATATACCTCATCAATGAAATCTTGAGGATCCTCATAAACCTTTAAGCCATGAAACTCTAGAGTATTTATTCGTGCAAAGTCCCTTACTCTTGAGGCTGGAGTAGGAGTAGCCACGACACCTTAGTCGATCACTACTCTGGCTAACATAGTGATAGCGGTTCAGAATGCCGCATTAGTCCCTTGATCTGGTAGAGAACCATTGTCTTGAGGATTCGGGGGTGCTTGGGTTTCATTAAAATTCTCTTCCCTTGGAAATAGTTGTCTTCTTAGAGCTATTTTTCTGAGAATTGCAAAGAAAAACTATTAGGGAAAAGAAGTCTTAACGTAAACTCTATAGCACAAGATGGATCATGAAAGAGGTCAGAATTCCTAAAATGCCTCATAGCATCCTACTCATAAGTGTGGTGCGCTTCACACCCATGAATAACATTCTACTTGACGCGGCATGTTGGACACCATAGGAAACTTGAAAAACCTAGTGCTCTGATACCAAGTTTGTCATGACCCGACCTAGGGCCTAGTCATAACATGACGATCGAAACCCCAAAAGGCTCCAACCAAGCCTGTTATACATATCATAAGCATACATAAGGCGAAATATAATAGAGAAAACACCATAAGAGAGTCTAAAACATGAATAGAAATCTGAAAATGTCTTATGAAAATATAGACTCAACCATATATCTAACGAGATGCCTCTAAACATGAGTATGGGTGGGGGCTAAGACATGTCCTTAGCTCACCCTGAATACACAACATAAGCAAAAGTCTTTTAACAAGAAAATAATAAGTAATTTAAAACTAGTCCCTATTCAATGAGGACTCACCACAACACCTTGGGATAGGAACCCCTACTAGTTACGTGGACGATATGGATCTTCAAGTTCAACCCCTATATTATGAGACAATGTAAGAAAAAGTATGCATTAGTACATTGGAATTTACTAAGTATGAGGGCGTGACATGCAACGTAAATCATGAAATGCAAAGGTCAAGTAAAACATATAATAAGATGGAATACGTAAAGTCATGAGAAAATCATAATTGACCAAAGCATTTAAAAGCATAAATTCAAAATTATAACATACTTAAGAGATCATACATATGTGGGATAGGAACCATAACCGATAATAAGACCATGCGAGCTATAACATAAAATCCGATGATATCCACATCGAGAAGGAGGAGGCTACTTTGCTAAGGTAGACTCCCAATCATGAACATGTTCTATTTGTGGATCCACTAACTAGGTCATAAAGACAACCTATGGTGGCAAATAGTTTATGGGACATGAGGCTGCTACTAAGGCTTTTGGTAGGGCCCCCACCTCAAGTCCACTCGATACTAAGTCAAATCAAACGTAATACATACATAACATAAGATCATAATATCATATACCATAGTCATGATCATAGGCGTAGAATCATAGAGTAGCTTATTTTCATAACATACTTATAATGTGAGTTCTTTCATTATTACCACCATATTTACATAATCCATATCATTTGGACATAGGTCACCACATAGGACCCCAAGTCACCTTAGTTCATAACTTGTATGAAATTCCATAATTTGAGACATACTTAGAATTCATGATCATAATGGAAATACACAGTCATAATTCATACTTTGAAAATTCATGACTATAGCGTGAACTTGAAATTTGGGTGTGACAGGAATGAATGATCAATTAACTTGAAAATCATGAAATTACTTGAAGATATGCATGATCATAAATTTATATCAGCACATATATAATTTATATAGATAATATCCTTTAGAAGTATAAATCAAAATACTCATAATTTGCATCATCAACCCGAGAAATCAAAATAGGAGAATTTATGGAGAAACTCTTCAATTTAATTCAAAAATCATCAATTTATATCAAAATAGTCTCATGATCATGCTTTAAATTAAAATTCATGCAATTAGAATAGATATCACAAAATCCATAAAATACCATACTTTAATTTTATAGAAAACCTTGAGAAATTGATTGGGCTCCATGGATGAAAGGATCCACGAATCAATACCCACATTCCTTGAGTAAGAACACCAATTAATTTTGAAGAACTTGAGAATTTTAATGGATAGATTGAGTGAATTTTCTTGAAGTCTTCAATGAAAACCCTTGAAAGCCTTTTTGTTGAGAGAAATATTTGATAGATGAATTGTAGAATACTGAATAGAATTAGAGGTTTGGAAGAATGCATAGAATTAGAGGTTTAGGTTAATTTATAGATTTGAATTAGGTCCTAAAAATGTCTAGGTTCATTAACTAATAATTTAAGAAAAGTCTAAAAACCCCTAAAAAACTAAGTTCGGCTAGGAAACCTTCCCAGGTCTGCGACGCGATCCCGTCATGACCAACTTGGCCGAAACTGCTTCCCAGGTCTGCGACGTGGTCCATTGCGGACCAAACTATTTTGGTTTCTTTAAAAATCCTTCTTCCATTCTACGGGTCCTAAAAATCTACAAAGACCATTTTCCCACAGGTTTTGACCCCTTGATCAATATTCTGAACTTAGATTTTCCAAAAAGATTGAGGATAATGTGGTACATGAATGGCCTATTTCCAAGGCATTCTTAAGGTATTTTGTGGGCATTTTGAGGGACTTTACATCATCAAAAGTATTCTGGCCAAAATCCATCAAGAACGCCATCTCCAATATTCAATAAAGATAGGGTGCCTAATACTAAGGTTCAAGGAGGAGCTTCAAGTGGTCAAGTCATCCCTTCAATTAAGAAGTGTGGAATGAAACACAAGGGAGAATGCTTAGCAGGATCGGATGCATGCTATAGGTGTGGAAAGTTGAGTAATCAAGCGAAGGATTGTAGGAGTGGTTCTACACCCCAGGCTCAAACTCAAACTATAGGTCATCTAGATGAGCATGGTACTACTTTAGGTGTCAGTACCAAAACAAATTTTATGCCTTTCAAATTCGTTAGAAGTTAAAAGATACACCGGACATGGTAATTGTTATGTTGAAAGTCATTAACTATGATGTTTATACATTGTCAGATACGAGTGCTACCCAATCATTTGTTACTCCTTACCTTGCTATGAAATTCATTGTTAGTCCCGAGATCTTGGTAGAGCCTTATTTGGTCTATATTCATATTGGTGATTCAGCCAAAAAAGTTTATCCAAATTGCCTAGTTTCAATTTTTCATAAATTACCTCAATTTATCTTGTAGAACTTGATATGACCAAATTTGATATTATATTTGGTATGGATTGGCTTCATGAATATTATGCTTATATATATTGTAGTACTTGTGTGGTCAAGTTTTAATATCCTAATGAGTTAGTCCATGAATGGAAATGTGGTAATTTATTATTTAAGGGTCAATTCATCTCGTGCCTTAAAAGAATGAAAAATAATTTCCAAGGGTTGCTTCTATAATTAGTCTGAGTTAGGGATAGAAATTCTGAAGCTCCTACTCATGAGTCAGTTTTGGTTATTAATGAATTTTAAGATTTTTTCCCGATGACCTCCAAGTGTCCCTCTCGAAAAGGAAATAGACATTAGTATCGATCTTATCCCTGATACCCAATCTCTCTCTATACCTCCTTACCGAATGACCATGACAAAACTTAAGGTGTTAAAGGAACAACTGAAAGATTTATTGGATAAGGGTTTCATTAGATCAAGTATTTCACCATGGGGTACTCCTATTCTCTTTAATACGAAGAAGGATGGTTCACTTCGGATGTGTATCAACTACCAACAATTAAACAAGGTCATAATTAAGAATAAGTATGTTGTTCCAAGGATTGATGACTTGTTTAATCAATTTCAAGGGACAAGTAACTTTTCAAAGATTGTTTTTTGTTCGGGTTATCATGTACTCTTAGTAAGGGAATATGACATTCTGAAGATGGCTTTCAGAATTCGTCAATGTCTTTTGAATTTTTGGTTTTGTCTTTTGGACTAATAAATGCTCCTACAACTTTTATGGATTTGATGAATAGGGTGTTCAAGAAATATTTTGATATGTTCATAATTGTGTTTATTGATGATAATTTGATCTATTTACAGAGTGTGGGGGATGATGCCCATCATTTGAGTATTGTCCTACAAATGATTTTAAGCAGACCTAATTATTTTTTGGGCTTATTTTAAGCATAAAATATCTTTGAGTTGACCAGCCAAACACTCAAAAAAACTAAAAACAACTTATAAGTAACTTATAGGCCAATCCAAATAGGCTCTAAGTTTAGCAAGTGTGAGTTTTTGGTTGAGGCCAGTTGCTTTCCTTTGCTATATTTTCTCCATTGAAGGTATTATGGTTGATACTAAGAAGATCAAAACAGTTAAGAGTTGGCCTAGCTAGTCCTTTGTCTCCTTCTGATATTTAGAGTTTAATGGGCTTAGCCAGTTATTATAGATTATTTGTGGAATAGATTATCTTCCATTTCATTTCCCTTGACTGCTTTGACTAAAACCAAGGTGAAATTTGAATGGTCTGAGGAATGTGAGAAGTGCTTCTACAAGTTGAAAGATAGGCTTACTTCTGTTCATGTGTTGTCCTTGCCGAAACGATCCGATGGGTATGTTTTTTTATTTTAATGCTTTAAGTTTTTTTCTTGGTTATGTTTGGATGCAAAATTTTAAGGTGATATCCTATGCTTCTAGGCAACTCAAGATGCATGAAAAGAACTATTCGACTCATGGCTTGGAATTAGCGGCGGTGGTATTTCCTTTAAGATTTGGAAACACTACTTTATTGTGTCCATGTTGATGTATTTACCTATGAAAAGAGTTTGTAATGTTTATTCAATCAAAAGTACTTGAACATTCAATAAAAGAGATGGCTTGAGTTGTCAAAGAATTATTATATAAGTGTGTTTTACCATCCGAATAAAAGCAATGTGGTAGTTGATGCTGTAAGTAGATTTTCTATGAGTAGTGTTACCCATGTTGAGGATGAAAAGAAGCAGTTGCTTTGGGATGTTTATAGATTAGACAGTTTTTATGTATACTTGGTTGATTTCGTTGATGGTGGTGATATTGTCCTAAATGGTTCTGAATTTTCTCTTGTGACGGATGTTAAATCCAACCAAGATAATTATCCTACTTAAGTTGATTTGAGGAAAGCGGATGATGAAAAAGCCATTGAGGCATTCTTCCAAGGAGGAGATAGCAAGGACGATTGTGTGTTCCCAATATTGATAGCTTAAGGGAAATGATATTATTCGAAGCTGATAGTTCACTATATTCTATTCATCTAGATTTCACAAAGATGTATCGAGATTTGAGGAAACTGTATTGGTGGAATGAGATAAAGAGGAATATTACTGAGTTTATGGCCATATGACCCAATTGTCAACAAGTGAAAGTTTAGCATAAAAAACGAAGAGGTTTAGCTTAAGATATTTAGATTCTTACTTGGTAGTGGGAAGCCTTTAATATGGACTTCATTATAGGTTTTACTTATACCCATAGGAAATATTATTAGATTTGGGTGATTGTTGACCAATTGACTAAGTGAACTCATTTCCTTTCCATTAAGACTTCTCACTCAGATGAGGACTATGCTAGATTGTACATCCGAGAATTGATTAGGCTTCATGGTGTCCCATTTTTGGTCATTTTAGATGGAGGTACTCAATACATATCTCAGTTTTAGAGGTCCTTACAAAAGGTCTTGGTACTTAAGTTAAGCTGAGCATAACTTTTCACCCTTAGACCGACGGTAAATCTGAGCATACTATTAAGACCTTAGAGGAAATTTTGGAGGGATTGCGTCATTGATTTCAAGGGTAATTGGGATGAACATTTTCCATTAATATAGTTTATCTGTAATAACAATTATCATTCCAGCATTCAGATGAGCCCATTTGAGGCCTTATATGGTAAGAGGTGTAGGTCTCATATTGGTTAGTTAAAAGTTAGTGAAGTTTTCTTGATAAGACCATAGGTTGTGCCTGAGGCTATGAAGAAGGTTAGAATGATTAGAGAAAGGTTTAAGACTGCCTAGAGTGGACAAAAGTCCTATTTATATGTGAGTAGAATGGAACTTGAATTAAAGGTAAATGATTGGGTTTACTTCAAAATTTCACCCATGAAGTGTGTGATGCATTTTGGCAAGAAAGGGAAGCCTAGTTCCTGCTATATGGGCCCATATCATATTTTGAGGTGGATTGGCAAGGTGACATATGAGTTGGATTTGCCTTCTGAGTTCGCATTGGTGTTCCGGTGTTCCATGTTTCTTTGTTGAAAAAGTTTGTTAGTAATCCTAGATCTATTATCACTTTGGACAGCATTGGTGTGAAAAAGAGTATATCCTATGAGGAGTTTCCGGTTGAGATCCTAGTTCGGCATGTTCGAAGGTTGAGGAACTAGGAAATAAATTTAGTTAAGGTGTTATGGAGGAACCAAGAGGTTGAAGGGGCTACATGGGATGTCAAAGCTGATATGATGTCATAATATACTCATCTCTTTCATTCCATTCCTAGTTGAGGTTTTGAGTTCCTTCATGATCCACTCAATCCAATTTATCCATTTTAGTAATTCTCATGTTTTCATATGTATTCATGTTCATAAAAGTCATGATTTATCTTGGGATTGAGTATTCCATCCTGTTCGACTACTATATCTCGATCTGATTCCATTCATGCTAGTTTGAGTCCAATTCAAGGAGGAACTTTCCCATGGGGTAGATATTGTATTACCCTGGAATTTGGTAAGTCGGAAAATATGGTTTAAAGGAATGTTCCATAGGAAGTTGCCACTTTTGGCACCAGGTAAACTTCATAGAGCCCGTCACAGACCGTCAAGGACACAACAGGCCATGTAGAGGCACAATGGTAAATTCCTGTAAGTTTGAGGATCAGAGGAAGGGCCCGTGATAGGGTTCACAGATAGTGGTAGACTCCATGGGCTGTAGAACCTTCCATAGAAGTAGACCCCAAAAACCTAATGTTGGGTAAGAACCACGATGGAGACCAAGAGTATTGGTCATCAACATGAGTCTTAGTGACCCCTGTAGAAGCCAATACCTTCTAGCCAAGTTGACCCCCAAGACCACGACTCAAGGTAAGCTTCACATGCAGCGATGGCACTATCGTGCAGGTGCCCAACTCAGGTAAGCTAGGGGTGTTTTGTTCCTTTCCCTACTGAGTCATTAATGTATTTGGACTTTTTTTGGGTTAAATCCTATTGTATTAACTAACCTAAACCCTCCTAAACCTCTCATTACTTACTAAACACCCAAATTCCAAAATCTTCTCTCTAAAGCTCTCTCTCAAGGGTCTTCTTCTTCCTCAAGTGAATTTCAAGAGAATTCAAGGTCAAGTGTCTGATTAATTGCACTTTGGGCTTTCAAAATAATTAAGGTATGTGAAAATTCATTCATGGAACCTTTCACCAATGGAGTCCTAAGGTTTTCTCTAAAATCTCTGTAGGTGTTTTTTTCTTTTAAGTCCTAGTTTTCGTGAAATTGCATTAGGTGTTTTCAATTATGATATATTACATTTTTATTCATCTAATTATGCATAATTCACACTACATTGCATGATTTTAAGTTGAATTTGATTGACCCATGCCATGTGATACTTTTAATAATATTTTTCAAGGAATTATAACCATGAACATTAAGGAATTTCAATGAATATTTTATGAATGATTATCAAGACTTATAAATGACTCATGAAAGGTTATGAATGATGTTTCAATGACTTTTCCTGAAAGTATTTCTATTTAAAACATAATTCTCATACAATCATGTTAAAGAGGTTTAAGGACATTCTCACTAACTTATGGATTCTTATGAATCAATCATGTTAATAAGCTACTCTTATATTTATTTTTATGATGAGGATTGCTATCTACTATTGTGTTTCCTAGTGATGTAAATGACTAAGATTTATGTCTTTCGTTGGGATAATGACTAAACATCGAGAGGACTTTAAGGTAGGGATTCAGTATGGTAGCTAAGTGGCTACCTAAGGGAATCCTAGTAGCATCCTTTAGTCCATAACTACATTGTCTGCATAGGTTAATGATACCAATATGGCCTAGCTAGTAGATCCACATACAACTCATGATGTTATGATGTTCTCACATAGTCTACCTTGTCAAAATAGGCTCTCCCTTCTCAATATAGGAGTTACATCGGATTCTATGTTATAGCTCGCATGGTCCTATATGCCGGTTAAAGGTCTTATCCCTCACTAAGGTATATAAAAGGTATAATTTCTTAATATGATGTTTTTGATGCATTTACGACATGATTATGATGTTTAAATGTTTTCAAGGATTTATTCATATTTTATGATATTGTTTATTCATCCCATGTTCATTTTGATTATGTCCTATTTTCATTATTCATTCATACTTCTCACATACTTAGTGCATTCAATGTACTAACGTATACTTTAGCCTACATTATATCATAATATAGGGTATGACGATTATGCTCATCCTCATGTTCATGGCTAGAGTTTATTACTTTTCTCATTGTGGTGAGTTCTCATGTTTTGAGGACACGACAATTTACTTTTTCATATGTTCTTATGATATTTATCTTGTTTATTGGGTTAGCTAGTACCTTGTCTAATGCCCTCATCCATATTCGTAAAGGCTTCTTGGATTTCATGGAGGCTATGTTGTATTATCATTTCAAGTTTGAGACTTATTCTCTTTTATTGGGACTATCCTCTTTGAGACTTTATTTCCACTTCTGTGTTTAAGTCTTATTGCTTTGTTACCTTATATATGCTCATGAATAATATGTTAAGAGGCTTGGTTGGGGTCCTTCGGGATTATAATTATTGTGTCACACATAGGGACTAATTTGGGTCATGACAATATTGT
This sequence comes from Solanum dulcamara, assembly GCF_947179165.1. NCBI lineage: Eukaryota > Viridiplantae > Streptophyta > Magnoliopsida > Solanales > Solanaceae > Solanum > Solanum dulcamara. The sequence goes on along the minus strand of NC_077245.1, from coordinate 31,048,893 downwards.
ATGATAATACAAATAAATAATGATAAAGGAATAGAATATTTTAATGACCCTGAAGGTCATTTTTGGATTTTTTGTAAAATGACCATTTTACCCCTCCCTTTAGTTGCCTCAACTAGCTTCTGATTGGTACTGGGTATTTATTTTTAGAAAATCCTATGCAAAGCTGAGTTTTTGGAAATTTTAACTTTTCATAAGCTTTAAGAGTTCAAAAGAGATATTTGGGGTCAATCAGAACTATGGGTCTTGGAACGAATTTTCATCGATTCCATCAGCTTTGGAATGTGGAAATTGGCCAAGGATTTTTTAAAGAATCAATTTGGGAGTTCTAACGAAAATTTGAGGTTTTGAGTTGGGAATTTGAGGAATTTTAGGTCAAGGTTTACTTTGGTCAACTTTCAGAGTTCCAATGCTCGGAATAGAGTTTTGATGACTCTGTTGGATTCAAGGGATGATTTTTGGTCTAGAAGAAGTGTTGGTCAAATTTTTAGAGGTCCCGAGCCCATTTAAATATTTTGAAGGCCTAAGTTGGTTTAGTAGTGACTTTTTGAGTTTCGGTTCAAGAAGATCTCAAATTCATATTTTGATGATTCCATCAGCTTCGAAAGGGCAAATTTAGTCTAGTAGCATTGTCAACAAGAGTATCGAGGCAATCAATATGAGTTTGGGTCCATTTGGTGCTTTTGACTTTAAAAGTTAACATATGATTTGCTTTGGTCAACATTCTTGCATAACGTATTTGAATGAAAATTTTGATGGCGCAATTAGTTTCGTTATGTCAAGAACGACCCTTCGTTCTCATGTGTAGACCTTCGTTGTAATCTCGAGACTTGTTGTGGAATGTCGGGTAAAATGGCACTTAGGTGTGGGACCCCATTTTTATTATAATGACCTCATAATTTTAAATGCGTCATTGAGTCCAGAACATTGAATTTGGTAGGGTAGCATATCTCATTTGCGTGCATGGGGTTCAAAATAAATCCTGAGCACCACGTCGGAGATTTTTTACTGTGCCAAAAAAAGGTTGCACCCAGTGCTGGTGCATTCCCATTTTTGGGTATTCCCATTTATTGGGCTATAGAGCTCTAAATTGGGTGATACAAATAAAAACTTGTGAGATTTTTTGAGGAGAAAGCCTTGGGAATCTAAAAAACTGATTTGGGGTATTCGATTGAGGTTAAATCTTGATTCTAGTTGCTGCATTGTCCATTTTCAGAGTTAGCTTTTTAAGAACTTTGAGAAATTATTTCTTGGTCTTTATAAACCCGATTTTGGCAATTTAATGATGTAAGCTCAAAAATATTGTGTGGGGATTTTATTAATGAGCTCGGAAACTTGATTAGGAAAGGTAAATTCACTAATCTAGCCGCTGACTTTATAACTTTTGAGTTGTAATTATAATGAATTTTGGAGGATTATTTTATGGTCATCTTAGCTCCATTTTCAATGACTCTTGAGGTTAAATTATGGGTTTTTCCGTGAGAAACATCGTAGTTTGCTTGATTTGGGTCGTGGGTGCTTTTTTTCAATTAATCACTATTTATTGATGCTACAATAGTTGTTTTTTGGCTTGAAATATGAGAATTTTGTTGCATGCTCGTTCCATGTAGTTTTCAAACCTCGGACTATGTTTCACTTTGATTTTTGAGCTCGGGGTACTATTTCTGACTAGTTTTAACGGTTAATTTTGGAATTCCAAATGCGGGCTCCATATTTCCTATTTTGGACCCCGAAATACGTCCGTCTCCAAAAATTGTAAAAGTATTATCTAAACGACCATAATGATGTTATGATTCAGTTTTTTACAGTGTGGCAGCATTTCGAGGCCGTTTAGAAAGGGAAAGCTCAGATTTCATGATTTAGAGCACGCACGGTTGTCCTACATGTAGAATAGGATTTTCCTCCTTTTAGACTGAGCATGTTTAGGAACTTGTATACTGAATTGAATGAGGTTGGACGGTTTTGGGTGTCGAGCATGCTAAATTCGTACAACTCATGTTCTAAGCATTATTTTTGGGATATGGGTGGACTGTTAAAGCATGACTCCAATCGATGTGGTTATCTGTACTTAATTGCATGTGTTATTCCTTTGGGTTGTATATATTTGGAAACATGTTTGACCTTATTCTAGGATTAGACTAGTGTTGCCTTAGACTTGCGCAATTTTGGTGCCATTGGGCCTTAGAATTTCTCCAATTTCTTTTCCCACTTGAGTCTGATAGCCTGAGCTTTAGCTAGGAAGTAACATAGATTAAGAACCTTACCTCCATTATGTCATATTCTTCTATCGGTATCGTATAGCTTGGTTCTTGGTTCTAGGTTCTTTTCCATGATTTTGGGGGATGTGGTTTGGGCTATTGGGATTCATTAATGGCGCTCGGTATGGGGGTACTCTTAGGGATGCTCGGTTGGACGCATATCCTAATTTTGACCGACTCACCTCCATTCGTGGTTCAAGTCCCCAATTCACTCACTTAGCATGGTTCGAGCCCACCGGCTTTATATAGTCTCGATTGATGTCCTTCATTCCTCACTTAGCCGTACTTTGAGTGCACTGCTTTTATATAGCGTCAGTTCAAATTCGTTGCTCCTCACTTATCCATGGTTAGAGCCCACTTCTTTTATATAGCCTTTATTAAAGTTTTTCGCTCCTTACTTAGCCATAGTTCTAGCCCAATGCCTCCACCGCCTTATATAGCTTTGGTTCAAGTCCATTGTTCCTCTATTTGTAGTGGTTTCAGCACTGCCTTTACATAGCCTCGATTTAAGTCGTCTCTCCTTACTTAACCGTGGTTTGAACCCAACGCCTTTATATAGTGGAACGACCCAAGCCTAGGTCCTAGATGTGACATGGCGAATGAGGAATCTGAAAGTACCTCAAACAAGGCTCTTAGCATTCTTTTAGCCATTTATAGGTAATGACAATAAATAAACAAGAAGAAAATCATAATCGTAAATCCTTGAATTACATATGTCCAACAATACCTCCAACTTTTAGATTTAATGGGGCTAATACAAGTCCCTAGCTCACCCTCAATCATAATAGAAAGAAATGCCATAGTAAGTATATAAAGATCTCAACATATCATAAGCTAGAAAGATAAAAGAGTATTGATCCCGTAACATAGAAACTCACCAAAAGTAGTCTTCACATGAAATTTTACCTAGACATGTAGAGGAGAAAGCGGAGGAGCACCGCTCCCTACATGGTGATATCATGTAGGCAAAAGAGTATGCGTTAGTACTTCGAATGTACTAAGTATATAAGCATGCATTAACATTAAGAAAAAATTAAAACATTTATTTAATATGAAACATAATGCAATGCATGCATAATCAATCACATAGATATCCTTTAAAACATTCATTTTGTGGGAAAATGACCATAACCGACAATTAAGACCATGCAAGCTATTAAATGGAATCCAACATAATCTTCTACATTGGCCGGGGAGAATACTTTTCGGGTAGAACTCCGTCAACTTCATTCATTTCTTTAATTTTAACTTTAAGGGCTTTCACGGTTCCATTAACATATGCCTACAAGGGATCCTATGTTGGCACATAGTCTAATGAGATAAGGGGCTGCTACTAGGACTCCCTTACCGAATCCCACCTCAATTCCTCATTCGGTGCTAAATCAATCCCACAGAATTATTTAATACTTCAAAATATTAATAGCATATACCTTGAGAATTCAAAATAGCACATTCGGTGGAATAGCTCAATAAAACCTTTAGTGATACAAATATGCAAGAATTGTACTTATAACATAAAGAATCTATCATTCATCGCATTTCATCATTATTTTATATTATAAGACCTCCCTTTTTATCATAGACATTGCTTTCATAAACATTCGTTTTGAGTCAAAACTATTAAGTCAAACTTCATTAAAAACATAGTAAACTAGGTAGGTTCAAATCACTTCAACTTGCAAACATGTATGTAAATAAATATGCATAAATACTTTGAAATCCATTAATTAAAAATCATTCCTTAAACAACCCACCATAAATTTTAAGAACCTTTAAAGAAATAAATAGAAAAATTATTTGTAATCCAATAATTCATACATATGAAATCATGCTGCATCAAAATAGAGTAATAATTATTATTTTAACCATGATTCATGCTATTAAGAAAAAATAAAATTACCCATAAGAAAATATTACTTGAAATTAAGAGATTTAATTGAAATAGTTTTTGAACTAAATGGGTGGAAGAACCCATGGATGAACACCCACATAACTTAGAGTAAATCTTAAAGAAAATAAATATAATTTATAATATAATCAAAATACTTTAGGCATGAGAGTGGAAGGAATACTTTCATTGAATCCTTACATGCCTCGAATCTGAAGCGTTACTCAGAATTAAAGGACTTAATAAATACTCTTGAATCCTAGCATTCTTTACTCACCAGAGCATTTTGTGTACTACCCAGAGTATATGAATCACCGAAATAGTATCTCTACACTACTTAGAACTAAAACTGTATTTTGATAATGAGTAAAGGAATGTATTGAGAGAAGAGTTGCTTGAGATAGCTTGATGAACAAAATGATGAAATAAGGTGGGTATTTATAGGTATGAAGGGAGAACCTAACAATAATTAAAATAATTATAAAGAAAAATATAAAAATTTAATAGAAGATTGTGATGTCATGGGTTATGTCAATTGGAGGACTATTGATATCATGGGTGATGTAAAATGGATCTAGATCTTTCCATGGTTGGTGAGATGAATCTTCTTTTAACGTAATACCCTTTTTCGGAGCTGCATATGAAAAGGATAACTTCCTTATTGGGATTTGGTGTCTTGTAAGAATTGTTTCTCTAGAAGTTTAGTTTCATATATTTGAAGAATTAACTAATTTGAAGCATCCTATAGAGAGATATGATTTTTCATCTACAAACAATCCATTTCATCACAACACTATTTCTTGAAACAGTTAATTTATTTGTTCTACTTAACCTCCGAAACATAAAATATGGTCTTCACAAAGGTTGTAGGTAATAATTTTTTTGTTATTACCTCAACATAGACACATGGAACAGCGGATGAACCATGGCCATTTCCAATGGCAACTCTAACTCATATGCAACCTTGCCAACACGTCGCACAATTCTATAATGCCCTAAATACCTAGGGCTCAATTTCTCTTTCTTACTAAACCGAACCATACCATTCATGAGTGAAGCCTTCAGATACACCAAATCATCCACAGTAAATTCAAGAACCCTTCTTCTAGTGTCGGATAGGACTTTTGACGAGTTTTAGCCGTCTTCAACCTTTCTCTAATGATCTTCACCTTATTGAAAGCATCAAGTACCAAATTGGGTCCCAACAAGTTCATATCACCTACTTCGAACCAACCAACTGGGGATCTACATTATCTCCTATACAAAGCCTCAAACAGTTCCATCTCAATACTTGAGTGGTAACTATTATTATAGTCAAACTCAATGAGCGGTAGATGATCATCTTAATTTCCTTTAAACTCCAATACAAAAGCCCTTAACATATCCTCTAGTGTTTGAATCATCCTTTAATCGTGCCCATCTATTTGAGAATGGAATGCGGTGCTCAATTTTACCTTAGTACCAAGGTACTTTTGAAATGATCTCCAAAAGAGAGAAGTGAATTGAGTACCATGATCCAGAAAAATGCATAACGACACACCATGCAACCTCACCAACTCCCTAATATACAACATGGCATAGTCTTTGGCACTATAGAAAGTCTTAACCGGTAGGAAGTGAGATGACTTGGTCATTCTATCAATAATTACCCAAATTGAATCATGACTCTTCCGGTATAAGGCAAACCCACTATAAAATCCATATTCACATCTTCCCACTTTCAAGTAGGAATTTCAATGTCTTAGGCTAGACCACCAGGACTTTGATGTTCGGCCTTCACTTGTTGGCAATTCGGACATTCTTACCTGAACCTTGCTATGTCCTTCTTTATGCCACACCACCAGTAGAACTTTTTTAAGTCTCGGTATATTTTTGTCGAACTGGGATAAATGGTATATGTAGAATTATGAGCCTCCATCAATATCAAACTCCTTAGGCCATCAACATCCAGAACACGTATCTAACCTTGATAGTATAGCACCCTATCTCTCCCTTGGTAAAATACCTCTATCTTCTTTTCCTTCACCAACTTCTTTAACTCGATAAACGTCGGGTCAAGATTATGTTTTGATTTAACATCCACCACCATAGATGATTCAGACCTATTTTGTACAACCATACCACAATCATCAGTACTATATAACTTTACCCCTAATCAAGCTAGCCGGTGAACATCTTTCACCACCTCCCTCTTACCTTTTATCCACATGGGCCACACTCCCCATAAACATTCTGCTAACTGCATCCATAACCACATTGGCTTTACCCAAATAATAGAGCATGCTTATGTCATCATTCTTAAGGAGTTCTAGCTACCTCCTTTGCCTTAGATTAAGTTTATTCTGGGTGAACACATATTGAGGACTTTTATGATCGGTATATACATCCACTTGCACCCCATAGAGGTAATGCCTCCAAATCGTCAGAGCAAAAACAACAGCTGCCAATTCAAGGTCATTGGTAGGGGAGTTACGCTCATGAACCTTTAATTGTCTAGAAGCATAGGCTATGAACTTGCCATTTTGCATTAAGACACAACCTAAACCAATATTTGAAGCATCACAATAAACTACAAACCCTTCTAATCCTTTTTGTATAGTCAAAATAGGAGTGGAGGTAAGTCGATCTTTCAAGGCCTGGAAACTCTTTCACACTCATCCGTCCATATGAATTTGGAATTCTTTTGGGTCAATTTCTTTATAGGAGATGAGATGAAAGAAAACCCTTCAACGAACCTTCTATAGTGCCCGGTTAGAACCAAGAAGCTCCTAATGTCTGAAGCAGACAACGATCTATGTCAATTCTTAACTGCCTCTATTTTCATAGGATCAACCTTGATCCCATCACCGGACAATACTTCTTTAAGAAATGCCACCTCTTCCATCTAAAATTCACACTTACTAAATTTTGTAAACAATTGCCTATCCCTCAATGTTTGAAGCACAACTCTCAAGTGATTTTTATGTTCATCCTCACCCCGTAAATCAAAATATCATCAATGAAGCCCAGCAAAAAAGTATCAAGGTAAGGTTTGAACACCCTATACATCAAGTCCATGAATTTCATCGGCATATTCGTCAACCCAAAACTCATCATCACAAGATCAAAGTGACCATACCTTGTTCGGAAAGTTGTTTTGGGAATGTCACACTCCCTCACCTATAGTTGGTGAAAGCTGGACCGAAGGTCGATCTTGGAGAAGTGACTTGCCCCTTATAATTGATCAAACAAGTCATCTATTCTAGGGAGTGGATACTTGTACTTAATGGCCATCTTATTTAATTGCCGGTAGTCTATGTACAATCGGAGCGACCCATCCTTCTTTCTCACAAATAACATAAGAGCACCCCATGGAGAATACTTGGTCTTATGAACCCCTTTTCTAAGAAGTCCTTTAATTGTTATTTCAACTCTTTCAATTCTGTCGGGGCTATCCGATAAGGAGGAATAGAGATAGTTTGGATATCATGGAGGAGATAGATACCATAATACACTTCCATTTTGGGAGGGACAACGGGAAGGTCATAGATAAAGACATCAGGGAACTCATTGACTATGGGGAGTGACTCAAGAGGAGGACTTTTGAAGTCGACATCCCTAACCCTAGTAATGTTGTTAATACAACCTTTAGAAATTATTTTTCAGGCCTTAAGATAAGAAGTCAACTTACCCTTCACCACTTAATCATGACCCTCCCATTCAATAACAAACTCATTTGGAAATTAGAACTTAAGTTGATGAGTCCTACAATATATAGAAGCATAAGATGCATATAACCAATCTATTGAGATCAAAAGGAATAACTTTATGCAAGATAGTAACGAATAATAAATTTGCACCCAGATCTAATAATGCATACACATCATGAGCAAAGACCTTTAACATATTAGTAATGACATTGGGTGCATCCTCAACCTCTCATCTCCCATGCAAGACATAAAGGGGTTGGTTCCTTGGACACCTCCTTGGGCTTGTTGACCATGAGAAATTTGCCCTTGAGGCTTACCACCACCATCTCTATAATTCCTAGCATGGTGTCCCAGCTTACTACACCTAAAGCATGCATTGGAGTTGGGTAAGAATTCCCTTTTATGAGTCTTTCCACACTTCTTGCAAGCGGGGAAAGTTTGAGCAGCAACATTCTCTCTCTGAACCATTGGTTTAGCACCCTTGTCCTTAATGAACCTTAGAGAAGGAATGTTGGTGGAACCTTTTCACACAAACCATTGCCCACCTTGTCCTTTTCCATTGTTATCATAATTAGAACTTTGAGGATTTATCCCTCCACCATCCACTCTAGCCTTTTTGAACCCTCTTTATCTCTCTCTCAACTTTTCTTCTACAATTTGTTCTGTGTAAGTCATTAACCGAGAGATGTCCATATCCTTGACAAACTTGGTCATTTTGCATTCCCTGGAAACCAAGCTTGAGACACCAGAAATAAAATTTCTCATCCTAGCTCTTGGGGTCAGAGACCATGAAGGGAGCATACTTTGAAAACTTATTGAATTTTAGAGCATACTCTATCACGCTCATACTCCCTTGACAGAGGTTGATAAACTCTTAAATTTTAGCCTCCCTTAGCTCCAATGGGAAGAAGCGGTCTGGGAAGGCACCTTTAAACTCTTCCTATCCTATCAGGCTAATTTCTTTATCCCTCTCAACAACCCATTGTTCGTACCATACTCGAGTCACACCTTTGAGTTAATAGACCACTACTCAGCCTTAGGATTTGGTGGCACACCCATGATTGCCATAATCCGGTATACCTCATTAATAAACTCTGTATGGTCCTCATTTAGTTTAGAATCATTAAACCCGAGTGGATTTATCCTTTGGAAATCCGAAATCCTAGAGGCCAGATTTTTTATTTGGGGAGAAGGAACACCTTGATACCCTTGGTTGGATACGACTTGAGTCAACAACGTAGTGATATTGCGAAATTCGCCATAGGTTACCCCTTCCTCATAATTTGGGGCATTTTGAACTGGAGGAGCTTGGTACTCATCGTCGACCCTTTCTCTTGGCAGTGCTCTTCCATGAGTCATTATATAGAGAACACAAAATGGGTTATTAGTTAAAGGAAAGCTTAGAATACTCTAAAGTACACCATGAATTTGAAAGAAGTGAAAACATTCCTAAATGTCCCATAGTCTCCTATTCATAGTTATGACACGCTTCACAACCATGAACAATTCCTATTTGATGTGGTATGTTGGACTCTGAAAACATTTAAAACCTCAAGCTCTTATACCATGTTTTTCACGACCCAAGCCTAAGGCCTAGACATTACATGTGGAATGAGGAATCCAAAAGTACCTCAAACAAGTCTCTTAGTATTCTTTTAGCCTTTTATAGGTAATGACAATAAATAAACAATAACAAATCATAATAGTAAATCTTCGACATATATATGTCCAACAATATCTCTAACATTTAGATTTAACGGGGCTAAGACAAGTCTCTAGCTCACCGTCAATCATAATAGAATGAAATGCCATAGTAAGTGTCTAGAAATCTCAACATATCATAATATAGAAAGATAAAAGATTATTATTCTCGGAACATGGTAACTCACCAAAAGTAGTCTTCAAACGAAATCTCAACTAACCATATGGAGGAGAACGAGGAGGAGCATCGGTCTCTACATGGTGATATCATGTAGGCAAAAGAGTATGCGTTAGTACTTTGAATATATTAAGTATGTAAGCATGCATGAAAATCGAGGAAACATTAAAGTATTAATGTAATATGAAACATAATGCAATGCATGCATAATCAATTATATATATATCTTTTAAAATATTCATTTTGAGGAAAACTGACCATAATGGACATTTAAGACCATTCGAGCTATTAAATGGAATCCAACATAATCCCCTGCGTTGGCCGAGGTGAATACTTTTTGGGTAGAACTCCGTGAACTTCATTCATTTCTTTAATTTTAACTTTAAGGACTTTCACGGTTCCATTAACCTATGCCTACAAGGGCTCCATTGTTGGCACATAGTTTAATGAGATAAGGGGCTGCTACTAGGATTCCCTTACCGAATCCCACCTTAATTCTCCATTCGGTGCTAAATCAATCCCACAAAATTATTTAATACTTCAAAATATTCATAGCATATAGCTTGAGAATTCAAAATAGCATATTCGGTGGAATAGCTCAATAAAACCTTTAGTGATACAAATATACAAGAATTGTCCGTATAGAATAAAAAATCCATCATTCATAGTATTTCATCATTGTTTTATTTTATAAGACTCCCCTTTTATCATAGAAATTGCTTTCATAAATATTTATTTGGAGTCAAATCTTTTAAATCAAACTTCATTGAAAATATAGTAAAACTAGGTTGGTTCAAATCACTTCAACTTGCAAACATGTATGTAATTAAATATGCATAAATACTTTGAAATCCATTAAATAAAAATCATACTTTAAAAAACTCATCATGAATTTCAAGAACCTTTAAATAGAGAAATAGAGAAATTACTTGCAAACCATTAATTCATACATATGAAATCATGTTGCATCAAAATAGAGAAATAATCATTAGTTTAACCATGATTCATTCTATTAAGTAAAAAATAAGAATTACCCATAAGAAAATATTACTTGAAATTAAAAGATTTAATTGAAAGAGTTTGACTACATGGGTGGAAAACCCTTGGATGAACACACACATAACTCTGATTAAAGCTTATAGATAATAAGCATAATTTATCATATAATCAAAATACTTTAGGCATGAGAGTAGAAGGAATACTTTCATTGAATCCTTACATACCTGGAATCCAAAACGTTACTCAAAATCAAAGAACTTAATAAATACTCTTGAATCCTAGCAAGTTTTACTCGTCGGAGCATTTTGGGTACTACTCGGAGTGTATGAATCACCGGAATAGTATTTACACACTACTGAAAAATAAAACTATACTTTGAGAATGAGTAAAGGAGTGTACATATAGTTTCTTGAGAAAACGTGATGAACAAAATGATGAAATAAGGTGGGTATCAATAGATGTGAAGGAGAAACTTAACAATAATTAAAATAATTATAAAGAAAAAACTAAAAATTTAATGGAAGATTATGATGTCATGGGTGATGTCAAATGAATCTAGATCTTTTCATGGTTGGTGAGATGAACCTTCTTTTAACTGAATACCCATTTTGGAAGCTACGTTTGAAAAAGATAACTTCCTCATTAGGATTTGGTGTCTTCATATAAATTGTTTCTCTAGAAGTTTTATATATTTAAAAATCAACTGATTTGGAGCATCCTACAGTGATATATGATTTTTCTTCTACAAACACTCCATTTCATCACAACACTATGTCTTGCAATAATTAATTTATTTGACCTACTTAAACTTTAATACTTTAAATATGGTCTTCAAAAAGATTGTAGGTAATAATTTTTGAGTTATTTAGAAATTCAAATCACCTAATTTGGACCATCCTATTAAAAGTTATATAAATAATACAGAAGTGATATCATTTTTCATCGAGAATTGGAATATAACATACAACGCTGTTAGGGAGTGTTACGTTATCTCCCCCTTGGGAACATTTGTCCTCGAATGAGGAAAGACGAAGCTTAAGTAGAGTATAGTGTAAACCAACAACCCATTATTAATGCAATAGTGTAATTTAAAACATCATTCAAAACATATTTCATAATTTTGCAAGCATATGACAAGAAAAGTTGAAATGCAAGGATTTCAACTAATTGAGCAAGCACAACTTAATACCTTAGGTTTGGGTAGAGGGAAAAAGATGAGGGTATTGCTTAATTATATCCGCTTCCTCTTTCGATTTGTTGATTCCTCCAAAGGACTTTAATAGATGCAACCTCTTTGTTTCTCAATCTCTTAATTTGCTGGTCCAAAATTTAAACTGGAACTTCTTCATAGGTCAAGTTTTCTTCAATATTCACTACTTTCAAAGGAACAATAGAACAAGAATTACCCACACATTTTTTCAACATAGACACATGGAACACCGGATGAACCATGGCTATTTCCAATGGCAACTCCAACTCATATGCAACCTTTCCAACATGTCTCACAATTCTATAAGGCCCTACATACCTAGGGCTTAATTTTCCTTTTTAACAAAACTGAACCACACCCTTCCTGGGTGAAACCATCAGATACACCCAATCAGCTACATTAAACTCAAGATCCCTTCTTCAAGTGTCGGAATAGGACTTTTGATGACTTTGAGCCATCTTCAACCTTTCTCTAATTATCTTCACTTTCTCAAAAGCATCAAGTACGAAATTGGGGCCTAACAAGGTCATATCACCTACTTCAAACCAACTACCTGGGGATCTACATCGTCTCCCATACAAAGCCTCAAATGGCGCCATCTCAATACTTGAGTGGTAACTATTATTATAGGCAAACTCAATGAATAGTAGATGATCATCTTAATTTCCATTAAAATCTTACACACAAGCCCTTAACATATCTTCTAGTGTTTGAATCATTCTTTCGGCTTGCCCATTCATTTGAGGATGGAATGCGGTTCTCAATTTTACCTTAGTACCAAGGCCCTTCCGAAACTATCTCCAAAAGTGAGAAATGATTTGGGTACCACGATCTGAAATAATGGATAACGGCACACCATGCAACCTCACCAACTTCCGAATATACAACTTGGCATAGTCTCCGACACTATAGGAAGTCTTAACCAGTAGAAAGTGAGCCAACTTAGTCATTCTATAAATAATTACCCAAATCAAATCATGAATCTTTCGAGTATGAGGTAAACCTACTACAAAATCCATATTCACATCGTCCCACTTCCAACAGAAATGTCATAGGGAAAGACATCGGGGAAGTCATTGACTATGGGAACTGACTCAAGAGGACTTTCAGAGTAGACATCCCTAATCCTTATAATGTGGTAAATACAACCCTTAGAAATTATTTTCCAGGCCTTAACATAAGAAATGAACTTACCCTTCACCATTGAATCATGACCCTCCCATTTAATAATAGACTCATTTGGAAATTGGACCTTGACTCGGCAATTCCTATAATTATGGAAGCATAAGATACATGCAACCAATCCATCCCAAGAATGATATCGAAATATATCATGTCAAGCTAAATGAGATCAGAAGGAATAACTTTATGCAAGATAGACATGGGATAACCCCTATAGACATTTCTAGCAATAACCAACTCACCAATAGGGATAGACACCAAATAAGGCTCTAATAACATTTTGGGTGATACATCAAATCTATTATCAAGGAATGGAGTAACAAACGATAAATTTACACCCAGATCTAATAGTCCATACACATCACGAGGAAAGACCTTAAACATACAGGTAATGATATTGGGTACATCCTCAACCTCTCATCTCCCATACAAGGCATAAAAGAGGTTGGTGCGTTGGACACCTACTTGGGCTTGTTAATCATGAGCGGTTTGGCCTTGAGGCCTACCACCGCCATCTATACAATTCCTAGCATGGTGGCCAGTTTGCCACACTTAAATCATGTATTGGAGCCGGCTAAGCATTCCTCTTTGTGAGTCCTTCCACACTTCTTGCAAGTGGGGAAAGTTTGAGCAACAACATTCTCTCTTGGAACTATTGGTTTAGCACCCTTGTCCTTATTGAACCTTGGAGGAGGAGTATTGGTGGAACCTTATCCCACAAACTTTTTCCCACCTTGGCCTTTGCCATTGTTACCATAACCAGACCTTTGAGGGATTAACTCTCCACCATCCACTCTAGCCTTTATGAACCCCATTGATCTCTCTCTCAGCTTACCTTCTTCAATTTGTTTTGTATAAGTCATTAACTGAGAGATGTCCATCTCCTTGACCAACGTGGCCATTTTGCATTCCTTGGACCCCATGCTTGAGACACCTAAAATAAACTTGCTCATCCTACCTCTTGGGTCAGAGACCATGAAGGGAGCATACTTTGACAACTTATTCAATTTGAGAGCATACTCCCTCATGCTCATACTCCCTTGACGGAGTTTGTTAAACTCTTGGAATTTAGACTCCCTTAGCTCCAATGGGAAGAAACGGTCTAGGAAGGCACCTTTGAACTCTTTCCATCCTATAGGCCCCATTTTTTCATCCCTCTCAACAACCCATTATTCATACCATACTCGAGCCATACCTTTGAGTTGATAGGCCACTATCTAGGGCTACTAATTCGGTGTCACACCCATGATAAAAATAATCCGGTACACCTCATCAATGAACTACATAGGGTCATCATCTATTTTAGAAGAACCAAACTCTGGTGGATTCATCCTTTGGGAAATCTTGAATCCTAGAGGCCAGATTTTGCATTTGGGGAGGAGGAATACCTTGATGCCCCTGGTTGTCTACGACTTAAGTAAAAAATGTAATGATATTGCAAAACTCGACATGGGTTACCCCTTTCTTATGATGTAGGGCATTGGGAACCGGAGGAGCTTGGTCCTCATCATCAATCCTTGCTCTTGAATGTGCTCTTCCATGAGTAATTATCTAGAGAACACGAAATGGGTCATTAGTTAAAGGAAAGCTTAGGACACTCTATGGCATAACATGAAGTTGAAAGAAGTAAAAACTTTCCTAAATGTCCCATAGTCTCCTATGCATAGTTATAGCATACTTCAGAACCATGAACAAGATCCTATTTGACGAGGTATGTTGGACTCTGAGGACCATTCAAAACCTCAGGCTCTGGTACCAAGTTTTTCCATGACCCAAGCCTAGGGCCTAGATGTGACATGTCGAATGAGGAATCCAAAAGTACCTCAAACAAGTCTCTTAGGATTTTTTTAGCCTTTCATAGGTAATGACAATAAATAAACAAGCAGAAATCATAATAGTAAATCTATGACTTACATATATCCAACAATACCTCTAACTTTTAGATTTAGTATGGCTAAGACAAGTCCCTAGCTCACCCTCAATTATAATAGAAACAAATGCCATAGTAAGTGTCTAAAGATCTTCGAAATTGAAGAACAATTGGGGTAGAAATCCTAGGTTTAGATCTATTTACTGAATATAGATGTAGGTATCAGAATGAACTTAATACATCACTATGAATAACCTTTTATACCTGGAAGAACAAACTTCTTAAAAAAACTTTAAGAAGAAGCTTGAAACCCTAGTTTTCTCTTGTTGATTATTGCTCCTAAGCATTCAGAAAGATTATGAGGTTATTATGATTGAATAACAATTACAAAAACCTTAATTAGTGTAAAAAAGTCGAGATTAAGTTTAGAAGTGGTGGGAAAAGATTAAAATAACCCCTTTTAAAACTGGCAGATGCCATCTATGAAGTGCCATTGACGGTCCATAATTTCTTTTACGTTCCTTACATCCCACTCATAGAAAACATGCCATATTTTTGGGTTTCTTTAGCCAAGATCTATGAACCCTTTTATAGACCATAATCACTTTTATGGGTCTTCTTGGTCGTCTATAGAAATCATACTGGAATTTGAGTTTCAAGGCTTCATACCACGAGACAAGTCTACGAGCCATAATGACTTTTATGGATCGTAGAAATGGCTCATGCAAATTAGAAAGAATACTAGGTTACATGACCTTTATCTATGGAGCAATCTATGGTCCATATAATGGTCCATGACTCATGAACCAGGCTCGTCCTATTCACATAAAGAATGTTTAAATTTCTAAACATGACCAATAAAGTATATGACTGGTAAAAATATTTACGGTCTGTAAACTTGATCCATAAATCTCAGACCTTTTCCTCTTTTTTTTGGAATTTGGTTTCTTAAGGCACTTTTACGAGCCGTAGATCTATTTACGGGTCATAAATTGTGCTCGTGAAAACTGATTTTCTGCAGACTTAATTTCTTTTCTAGGATTTTCTGATCTTAGATAGAAACTTGAGGTGTTACAATATGTCCTCCTTGGGATCATTCATCCTTGAATGGTGACTAAGCTAGGAAATTACACAATGCACGAATACAATATAGAATTTGAAACATTCAGCACACAAATAAATAATTAATTTGAAATATGGGAGGAGTGTTACCTTCAATATCAACACTAGGAGGAATGATTATATGAGGATATCTAGCTTTTATATCCACTTTGGCTTCCCATGTAGCCATTTCAACAGTCTAATTCTTCCACAGAACTTTGACTGACCCAACCTCTTTGGTCCTCTAATTATGAATATAATGATAAATAGTCTGAATCGAATTTTTTTTAGAGGACAAGATATCCTTTGCACCAATACTTTATGTGGGCATAATGTGTGATGGATCACCCAAGAATTTATTATTTATGGAAAAGTGAACACTGGATGGTCCACCGCTAACTCTGGTGTTAGCTCTAATTCATAAGCTACACTACTAATCCTTTTCAAAATTTGGTAGGGACAAATATAACGGAGATTGAGCTTCCCTTTCTTCGCAAATATTATGACACATTTCACGGGTGAAATTTTAGAATAATCCCAATCATTCACTTATTACTCTATGTCCCTTCACGTTTGTCTCAGTATAGGACTTTTGACAACTCTGTGTGGTTTTCAACCTCTCTTAAATAATCTTAACTTTTTTCATATCCTGATGAACCTAGTCTGGCCCGATAAACTTTGCTTCACCCACTTGAAACCAAAAATTTGGATATCTATTCATTTGCCTATAAAGATCCTCATACTGAGCCATCGAAACATTAGAGCGATAAATGTTATTATACATAAACTCTAGGAAAGGCAAGTGATTAACCCACTTTTCTTTGAAGTCAATGACATAAGCCCTCACCATTTCCTTTAGGGTCTAAATCTTACCCTCTGTCTGACCATTTGTATAAGGATGAAAAGTGGTACTAAGGTTCACCATTGAATCAAAACCCTTCGAATATGACTTCCAAAACTAGGTGGTGAACTGATCACCCTTATCTAAAATGATGGACAAGGGAACTCCATGATGTCTTACTATCTCGTGGATATACAATAAGTCGTAGTTCTCTATTGAGTCAGTTATCTTTGCTGGCAAGAAATGGGTTGATTTAGTTATGTGATCTATAATCACTCAAATCAAATTATGCCATCAATAAGATTATGGTAAACTAGCAATGAAATCTATATTTGATCATATCCCATTTCTACTCTGAAAGTTTTACGTTCCAAGCCATGCCACATAGACTTTAGTACTGAACTTTAATTGACAAGTCAAGAACTTAGAAACGAAGTTTACAATAGCTCTCTTCAAGCCATTCCACTAGTATACTTCTCTCAAGTCATGGTACATCTTTGGGAACCTGGATGAATCCACTATTTGGAACTATAGGCCTCTATCATGTCCCTATCTCAAAGAGCACCAATATTTGAAGCACATAATCTGCCTTGGTACCTAAATACACCATCTCCCCCTTATATAAAATACATAACCTTCTTCTTTTGAACATCTCCCTTAAATTAAAGTAGGATGGGGTCCTTGTCTTTCCTTTCCCTCACTTCCACAACTAGAGATGATTCAGCCTCATTCTGAACAAGAACACCACCTTCATCAGAGTCTATAAGGCAATCACTCAAATATGCAGGTCTATGAACTTCCTTATCCAACTTTCTCTTTTCTTCCTCCACATAAGAGGTACTTTCCTTGGATAATCTGGTAAGAGCATTGACAATGTTGTTAGCCTTACCCAGGTGGTAGAAAAAACTCATATAATAGACCTTATGCAGTTCAAGCCATTTTATCTGCCTAAGGTTTAGATCCTTTTGACTGAAAACATATTGGAGTCTCTTTTGGTTGATGAGTCGATGATATTAGACTCATTTATATATTTTTTCTTTTGACTTTGTGTCACTTACATAGAGAATGAGTATAATATCCTTTTAATGATGTTTTTTTCAAGTATTTGTTGCTTAAAAGGAGTTTTGATGGAAAGCAAAAGAGTTGAGGAGAAAAGAGTTGAAAAATAATAGAGTAGAAATAGAGGAAATATGTCACAACACAACTCCGTAGGCTGTGACTGGTGTCCGATTAGGGCACCCATACATACCCTTAGCCCTACTGAGTATGATAGCCGAATAAACATATGAAGAAATCAAAAAAAATAGCTAGATAGTGCACAAAAATAGATGTAGCATACGAAGGCCGTTAAGGCCATCACGGAACATAAAGCCCAAAACATATATACAGAACCCACATCACAAGTCTACAGACCTCTATAGAATGCTAGCCTAGTCATATGATGGGACAGGGCCCCATTGTACCCTTGAATAAACAAATATTTATATCAAATGACCAGTATCAAAAGTTAAGCTACGAAACAGTGGAGCACTTCCAACATTGCTGAGTAGAAACCCTAAGCTGGCAGATCTCGAAAGTTAACATCTGTACTTACGGGCATGAAACGCAGCCTCCCAAAGAAAGGGGGTCAGTACGACATATATACTGAGTATGTAAAGCATGGACTGTAACAAGTAAAGCCATTACTAGAACAAAAGGTGCAAAAGTGAGCTAAATAGCCAGAATATCAAAACATTTTTCATAACCACAAATAATGTATGCAGATAAACATATGCCATATCCGTCCCCATTATGGGACGCGGTGAACAAAACGTGGTCGCCACCTCATCACTAGCGCCACAACACAACATACATCAAGAGTAAGGAATATCTCCGTAACAGATCATATCATATAAGCTGGTCATATCAGATCATATCATATCATATGTGTACATGGCACATCATAACTCCACAAATCCTATGTACAAGTCATACCTTCCCTCTCACATCGGGGCACGATGAACAATGCACAGAAGTACGCACGATAACAAAACCTGGACTGGGTTCGGTGAAGGAAACATTGAGGCATCCACGAGTGGAGTAGTGACAAACTATATGCAATTTAAATAATATTTGAGACTCGACGGAATAATCAAAATGAGCTTTCATTCAAAATCGAGAAAAAAGTCATATCAAGTACCTTTTAAAAGTCACTATGGACTATATCAAAATAGAACTTCTAGGAATCATATATATGTATCAAGGCATAACAAAATATCTTTTGGAAGTTGAGAAATTGGCCATCCTAGTGGCTTTAAGAATAGGAACTTCTTTGGAATCATATGAAAGTCATATACTTGCTTCGTAAAAACCATGCCAAAAAGGGAGATTAGCTTTGTATACTTATGTAAAATTATGCTAAGAGAAGGAATAATATTTACATACTTATGCCAAAGACATGCTGAAAGAAAGTATAAGCCTTATATACGTATGACAAAACATGCCAAAAGAAGAAAATGTTAGCATTACATACTTGTTACGGGTTACTTTTTATCCCGTTCGTCTTGTCGTCCTTTAAACCTAAGTAACATAAAAGAAATACGAGTATTAACAACCCTTTGCTTTCCAGAACCTTAGTCTACACATGAGTATTTGTATTACTCATCCCCTCGCTCACTTTCTCGACTAGTTCCCTAACTAGTTAAAGAGTTAACAAAAATCGGACAGCATTTCCCCTATAATGTGCCCTATCCGAATTTCCAATTATACTCCTAATAGCTATAGCCAACCAACAACAATAACCTGCAGCATATATATATATACAATTAACATCAATCTTATACACGTAAACTCCAAATGACTTGCTCGAAACTACGATACCAAAATAAGGTTTCTAGTTTCCGTTTTGCAAAACCTTTAACCGTACGAAGCGGGGGTGTCGTGTGGATACAACCAGAAGTTCCCCCACCTATTTTAGGACACATTTAGGACCTGAAACACACACCACACACCTTAATCCACACACCACAAGCACAACACCTTGGTTCGACTATAATTTATCTATAGCGACTCCAATTTGGTTTGTTTCAAATGTCGAGCATATTTATGGAATTTTCATATTTCCAGACACTTACACAATGTGTAATACCCTTCATAAAAACACCATAAACTCCAAATTGAAAGGAAAACCCTTACCTTAACCTAAACTCATCAAACTCGCCACAACTATCAAAACGTGAATTATGGACAGCCTACTGTCTTGTATTGTCGCTTAGTTTCAAAGGGGTAATTTAGGGAAACAAGATTTGTGGCCTAAATTAAAGTTATATACATGTGTCTTAGGGTCTCATACAATTTCTAATAAACCCTACAACAATTCGATACCAAAGGATATGTCCAAAATATCAATAGCAGCCCGTGTAGAATTTCCGAAATGAAATCTGGGTAGCACCTCATCTATACTTCATCATCCTTTTTCAAGAAGATAAAAGAAAAAATGGGTATAGACAAGAACGAGAACCTCCTCGAAACCCCAACTATAAATTTTATGTTGTTAAACACCGTTGCTTAACCGAAGAATACCTTAAATAATTAATTTATGAAATGAAATTAGAGGGCTTACCTTGCTTAACCAAATCCGTAGCTCTCTCTCCATGTTCTCTAAGTTTTTCTCCAATTTTTTTTAAGTGAAAAGATGCTGAAAAATGAGTTGATCGAACAATACACATGTATATATATCTGTGTCCTTAAGTGGGGACATGTGGCAGCCCCTAAGAGTGACACGTGGCAGCCCCTAGGGCGCCACCTCAATCATGCATCCAATTCAAAGCCGCCACGTGGCAGCGTGGGGGTCCACCCAAGCTGCTGCATCACCTACATGACTCTAAGTAGGTGCATCACCTTCTTGTCCAAGTAGGTGCATCACCTACTTGCTTCGAGTAGGCGCGTCGTTTCCTTATTTCTCTTTCATGAGCCCATAATCTCATATTACTTCAAGAGACTATGTATTCCTTTCTACTTAAACTCGACGTATACTCAAGTAGTTTAGTATGTAAAATGTCCCAAGTAATAGCTTTCACAAGTAAGTCAAGTCCTACGACTCACTACTTGACCTCCAACTTCTTCCGGTTTCTTATGACCCTATTTCCAATCTTCTCTATTATGAAGTATCTCCTTCTCCTTTGCTTAGGATTATTTGATAGCGTTATAGATTATCCGACTCATATGACAACTTCTACGAAACTTAAGAGCCTACCCAGAAACTTAAGAAGCTTAAGAAGCATTCCAAGGTACCAAAGTACGGGGTGTAACATCCTTCCTCCCTTTAGAACATTCGTCCTCGAATGTGAACCAAAACCTTCCTTCGAATCTTACACCGACTATATGGAGAGTTCCTCTATCGCGTTGCCATAACATATACTTTCATCAAGCAATCAATATCAGAGTTCTAAAGGTTAGGATTACTTATAGACGTAGGGACTAGGTACGAATACTTGTGTTTTATTTCCTCTTTCTCTTTCTAGCGGGTCACCCATCGTAGTACTACTCTCACCCAAGCACACTTAACTTCAGAGTTCTGATGGGATCCGTTGTGTTAGTGCTAGTACGATCGCATCCATCCCTTATGGGATCTCTTTTGAAGTTTAAGCATTCCCATTTACATATGATAGTGTCAGTTCATTTTCTCTTACGCTTGTACTTCTCTTGTCTAGTTCCCCCTTTTAGGGTGTATCCATTTCATTGTCTGTTTGTGTTATACCTTATGCCCTTATTTCAAATTTTCAAATGTGTAAGATTCCTTTCCAATACCTTTGGTATACCACACCCTATCTATACATTTCTTTATACCATTTATACCTTTAGTTGCCCATGTATGACATCTTAACATACTCGTGAGGTGCTAATCCAATCTAATCATTGGTACTCGAGTCACGTATACATAATACATCTTTATGCTTTATGAGCGTTCATCTTTATCGTGCACCCGATGCTCACTTTCTCAATATCATATCGAGCTTACTTTAATACTAGGTTTACCTTGACACCATATTGTTGTACTACCCTAGTAAATCTATGACTATACATTCTCCTTTTTCTCCGTCCTCATATTCAGTTACTTATGTCTATCTTGGGTACCTCTGTTAGAACTTCCTTATTATTTCTTACTTATTCTCATAATGACCTTCGTTATATTCACATGGTATCATGTTCGCATTCAGTCCCATAGTATAACACTGCTTGACCTTCTTCACGATTCTTACTATGTGTTACTTACCCTTCTTAGTTAGTCTTATCCTTAATATCTCACAAGCTATCTTATTAACACTTCACTCCCGTCATAATTCTTTTTCCCTTGTACTCTTGTCTTAATCATACTGATACTTCTTTCAACTATAACTCATCATCGTTTATCCCTGTGTATTAATTCTGGCGATGCCTTAATATATCATTTTATCCCGATCTATCAATCTTCTCTAAATCATCTTTTTTGGCTTATAAGTCTTTTCCAATTTTGTTCTACTATACCAGTATCAACCTCCTAGTTTCTATTGCCATCAATTTAGCAATTAACTCATTTCTCGAGGTCATCGATACTCGTAGTTTAATCAAATCTCATCATTGTTGTGGGCACAACCTTTCAAGACATACTATAGCCCTGTATCTCATTCTCTTCTTATTTCTAAGAAAATTTGGACAGAGTTTCCTTTATATTTCTTACTATCTCAACACCTGCACGTAGAAAATGCCAACAGTGCCTCACAGGGCACACATATATATATATTTAGATCATATCATATCGCAGCCACACAGGGCGCCCAATATCAACAGTATGAAAATGGACTTACAGGATCTGCTCGACTCAAACTGCACTTGTTACCCTGTCCTGTCTACTTTTCCTTTCCATTTTTACCTTTACATGTCAATCGTACTTCAATACCTCACCTGACATATATCTTCTGTGCCTTTGCTTACATGCGTACTTTGTAACTTCCAATATCGTCGGTCACCTTCTTCTATCAATATTGTCCTTCTGCTGAAACCATATGTTAGTATGATGAATTTTATTCCCTATGACTCGGCTCTATCGCACGATATTAAATATAAAAGAAAGGTAACATTCTAAATGTCCTATAGCCTCCTGTTTATAGATGTGGTGCACAACACACCAATAAACAAGACTCTACTAGACACGGTCTGTAGATACTCCAAGGATGAACTGCTCTGATACCAGTTTTATCGTGACCCAACTCCGTAAGCCGTGAATGGTGTTCGATTAGGGCACCCATACGTACCCTTAGCCCCACTGAGTATGTTAGCTGAATAAATATATGAAGATATCAAAAAAGAAATCACTATAGAGCGCACGAAAATAAATGTAGCATACAAAGGCCGTTAGGGCCATCATGGAACATAAAGCCCAAAAGATATATACAGAACCCACATCACAAGTCTACAGACCTCTACAGAATGCTAGCCTAGTCATATGATGGGCCAGGGCCCTATTGTACCCCTGAATACACAAACATTTATATCAAATGACCAGTATCAAAAGTTAAGCTCCGAAATAGTGGAGCATTTCCAACATTGCTTAGTGGAAACCCTAAGCTGGCAGATCTCCAAAGTTAACATCTATACTTGCGGGCATGAAACGCAGCCCCCCGAAGAAAGGAGGGTCAGTACGATATATGTACTGAGTATGTAAATTATGGACTGTAACAACTAAAGACATTACTAGAACAGAAGGTGCAAAAGTGAGCTAAATACCCAGAATATCAAAATGTTTTTCATAACCACAAATAATGTTTTCAGATAAACATATGCCATATCCGTCCCCATTATAGGATGCAGTGAACAAAACATGGTCGCCACCCCATCACTAGCGCCACAGTACAACATACATCAAGAATAGGGAATATCTCCGTAACAGATCATATCATATCAGATGGTCATATCATATCATATCATATCATATGTGTACATAGCACATCATAACTCCGCAAATCCCATGTACAGGTCATACCTGCCCCCTCACATCGGGGCATGGCGAATAATGCAGAGAAGTACGCATGATAACAAAACCTGGCCCGGGTTCGGTGAAGGAAACATTGAGGTATCCACGAGTGGAGTAGTGAGAAACTATATGCAATTTAAATAATATTTGTGACTCGACGGAATAATCAAAATGAGCTTTCGTTCAAAATCGAGACAAAAGTCATATCAAGTACCTTTTGAAAGTCACTATGGACTATATCAAAATAGAACTTCTAGGAATCATATATATGTATCAAGGCATAACAAAATATCTTTTGGAAGTCGAGAAATTGGCTATCCTAGTGGCTTTAAGAATAGGAACTTCTTTGGAATCATATGAAAGTCATATACTTGCTCGTAAAAACCATGCCAAAAAGGGAGATTAGCTTTGTATACTTATGTCAAATCATGCTAAGAGAAGGAATAAGATTTACATACTTATTCCAAATACATACTAAAAGAAAGTATAAGCCTTACATACGTATGCCAAAACATGCCAAAAGAAGAAAACGTTAGCTTTACATACCTGTTACGGGTTACTTCTTATCCCGTTTGTCTCGTCGTCCTTTAAACCTAAGTAAAATAAAAGTAATACGAGTATTAACAACCCTTGTCTTTCCATAACCTTAGTCTACACACTAATATTTGTAGAACTTATCCCCTCGCTCGCTTTCTCGACTAGTTCCCTAACTAGTTAAAGAGTTAACGAAAATTGAGAAGCATTTCCCCTATAATGTGCCCTATCCGAATTTCCAATTATACTCCTAATAGCTACAGCCAACCAACAAAAATAACCTGCAGCATATATATATACAATTCACATCAATATTATACCACATAAACTCCAAATGACTTGCTCGAAACCACGATACCAAAATAAGGTTTCTAGTTTCCGCTTTGCAAAACCTTTAACCGTACGAAGTGGGGGTATCGTTTGGATATAACCAGAAGATCCCCCACATATTTTAGGACACATTTAGGCCCTGCAACACACACCACACACCTGTATCCACACACCACAAGCACAACACCTTGGTTCAACTATAATTTATCTATAGCGACTCCAATTTAGTTTGTTTCAAATGTTGAGCATATTTATGGAATTTTCATATTTCCACCCACTTACACAATGTGTAATACCCTTAATAAAAACACCATAAACTCAAAATTGAAATAAAAACCCTTACCTTAACCTAAACTCGTCAAACTCGCCAAAATTATCAAAACGTGAATTCTGGACAGCCTACTGTCTTGTATTGTCGCTTAGTTTCGAAGGGGTAATTTAGGGAAACAAGATTTGTGGCCTCAATTAAATTATATACATATGTCTTAGGGTCGCATACAACTTCGAATAAACCCTACAGCAACTCTATACCAAAAGATATGCCCAAAATACCAACAACAGCCCGTGTAGGATTTCTGAAATGAAATCTGGGCAGCACCTCACCTATACTTCATCATCCTTTTTTGAGAAGATAAAAGAAAAACTGGGTTTTATAGTATAAACAAAAGTTATAGACCTATGAAATATATTTCCAAAACATCTTGAATCACTCGAAACGAAGCTTTACACAAGGAGTTATACTATTATTACTAACAATAGTCTCATTCCAAAAACGGGTTTGTTGACAAGAACGACAACCTCCTCGAAACCCCAACTATAAATTTTATGTTGTTAAACACCGTTTCATAACCGAAAAATACCTTAAATAATTAATTTACGAAATGAAATTAGAGGGCTTACCTTGCTTAACCAAATCCGTAGCTCTCTCTCCATGTTGTCCAAGTTTTTCTCCAAATTGTTTTTAAGTGTAAAGATGCTGAAAAGTGAGTTGATCCAGCAATACACATGTATATATATATGTGTCCTTAAGTGGGGACATGTGTCATCCCCTAGGGGTGACATGTGGCAGCCCCTAGGGCGCCACCTCAATCATGCATCCAATTCAAAGCCGCCACGTGGCAGCGTGGGGTCCACCCAAGCTGCTGCATCACCTACATGACCCTAAGTAGGTGCATCACCTTCTTTTCCAAGTAGGTGCATCACCTACTTGCTTCGAGTAGGCGCGTCATTTCCTTATTTCTCTTTCATGAGCCCATAATCTCATCTTACTTCAAGAGACTATGTATTCCTTGCTACTTAAACTCGACGTATACTCAAGTAGTTTAGTATGTAAAATGTCCCAAGTAATAGCTTTCACAAGTAAGTCAAGTCCTACGACTCACTACTTGACCTCCAACTTCTTCCGGTTTCTTATGATCCTATTTCCAATCTTCTCTATTATGGAGTATCTCCTTCTCCTTTCCTTAGGATTATTTAATAGCGTTATAGATTATCCGATTTACATGACGACTTCTACGAAATTTAAGAGCCTACCCAGAAACTTAAAAAGCTTAAAAAGCATTCCAAGGTACCAAAGTACGGGGTATAACAAAATAAAACCTCTGATTTGGCAAATACGACTCGAAATTCGCTTAAGCGATGGCCAAAAATAGTGGAAGTAGCTGCTTTAGAAACCACATGGGGCTCACTTTAGTGAGAGGGTCCACAAAGTCAACCTCCGATTTATCGAGCTATATCACAGCTTTAGCGAGAGCATAAGATACTTTGGGTGCCTCTTTTGTGATAAGGACCTCACTTTAGTGAGGGGTGCTTAAGAGACTGCCATGTTTCTTTAGCAACTGTCGAGGCAATTTTCAAGGGCCAACAAAGGAATTTTAGATGTTTGGAGAACAAATTCTCCATAAAGCTTATGGACAGCTAATGGAAAAAATACCTTTTACATTTTTTTGGTATCTTGGAACTTTAAAGAATAAGCCATAGCTAGGACTTAGGTTTTGATAACAGTTTTCCTTATTCACCATTAGATTGAAGATTTCTCAATTGTAACCATTTTTTTACTTTCTTCATTTTCTTGTTTTGTAGTGCATAAATTTTAGGTGTAATTAATCATAGAAGAATTGGGGTCTTGTGCTAGCTAAAAATAGACATTTGTTGGGTTGTTGATTTTATTCTTTTGAGTTCATAATTAATTGAATGTTTTCTCATTTATGAAATAAGTCTTTGATTATCTAATCAATTTCATGCTAAAATTCTTTCCTAATGGATTTGATCGCTCCTTTGACTCACCCATTGACTTTGATTTAGCTTGAAAGAGTCAATTGAAGTTGAAAAAAGATGATTGGTACATAATTTGAGGTGTAACAACTCATATATCAGATTATAGAAAGAGATAGTGTATAATATTCCGGGTGTTTAAAGGTTGAAATATGATATCATAGGGTAAAACACAAAAATATGACCTTGGTAGATTTTTAGGTTGAATATTTTGGAAATTTTTTTCTTCTAAAACTTACATTTCGAGAGATGTGGGCGACCACTCTGCATCACATAGATGGTCCATCATAGTGCAAAATCCTCCTTGATCAAAATGTCTCCAAATTTCTCATTCGCTCAATATTGGCCTATTGTGAACCCTCTCCGCATCGCAGACCTAGGTGAGTATTTTTATCCGATTTGAATTTTAAGTAGGGGTACTTTGGACTTTTCCTTACCCATTAGTTAATGAACCTGGATATTTTTAGGACTAAATTTTACTCTATTAACTACCCAAGAACCCCAATTCTCCCATATTCTTTCAGAACTCATCAATTTCAAAAATATTCTCTCTCTACCAAGGCTCTCAAATCTACATTGAAGACCAACAACCAATCCTCTCAACTTCATCATCAAAATTAAAAATTTCTCCAAGTTTCTTCTAAATTCTTATCCAAGGTATGTGGGTTTTCACCCATGGGTCTCTTTCACCCTTGGAGACCAACAAATTCTCACCTTTTAAAATCAATTCAAAGTATGTATTTATGGGTTTTGTGATCTCATTCCAATTACATGTACATGGGTTTTATGATCTCAATTTTAATTACATTAATTAAAATTAAAATTAAGATTATGAATCAAATTCAATTTGAATAAATCACTATTGCATGTAATTGAAGAGTTTTCTATGAATTTCCTACATTACTCTTTAGGGTTCATGATATGGATGATGGGTATTTTCAATTATGCTTCAAGATGGTATTATTTTTCATGAATTATATATGAATTGATATAAATTGGGTTGTATTGAAGTTTACACCCAAATTCCCTCCAATTTCATCTTGGAATCATGAAGGTCAAAGTGAGATATTTTAATTTTGACTTCTATTGATATGCTTCTTCTCAATTAAGCATGAGTTTATTCAAATTATATGACTATGCATGTTTTCAATTGAATTTCATGATTTCTTGGTCAATTGATTGTCAAACCATGGTTTCACTTTATTTTAAAGTATAATTCATAATTATGGAATTTAAGTGTTCAAGCAAGTTTATAAAAAAAGGTGACTTAAGATACTAATGATATTCCTTATGAAATAAGATTTGTAATGATGGAGGGCATACACCACTTCACATGAATCACATGATAATGAGTTATTCCATTGAACAAGTTTTATAAATTGGATTTGTAGCTTTTGATTGCCTTTGCACATGATAAGTTTATTACTTCAAGGCAAGTATAAACTATGATTTATGACAAGTATGACTTATGATTATGTATGATTTTCCATTGAGAGATGACCTAGCACCTAGTAGACATTGGGATAAAGGCTCACCCATTAGTAGAGGCTTAATTCATTAGATTGGTCACCCGTTAGTTTAGTTGATGCTTGATTACTTAGTAGATTAGTGGATCCACTTAAGCATCGTAGTTTGTACCTTGTCAATTATGGACCCCCTCTTTTTGTGTATGAGTTAAACACCAGACTCCATTTTATAGCTCACATGGTTTATGTCGGTTAACAGTATCTCTCACAAAGACTTATGTCTCTGATAATGACTTTTAATATCCCAAATATGTATGACCTTTATGATGACTTACTTGATTAATGCTCACATTTACTTTTACATGATAATCTTATGGTTTATTGTGCATTGATCCTTCTCATTTCTGCTTATGATTTTACTACCTCTTTTATAATGTTATTTGAAATGGTCATTTTCACAAAATGGTTTTATTATGCATTACATTAACTATATACTTAGTTCATTCAAATTTACTACACCATACTTAATTGCCTATATTATATCACAATGTAGGGATGGATGCTCAATCATATTCTCGTGGCTAGTTTATGATTTGCCGAAGATTTTCTAGTATGTCCTCATTATTAGAGGGGAAGCCATGTCTATATTTTATTCTCTTTCAATTCTTAGACTAATATGATACATTGAAACTATTCCATGTTATGACATTACTTTTCTTTAAGGGTGAGCCAGACATAGGTCCTAGCCACTGCATATATTAATTCACATAGAGGCATATTGGATATGTGTATGGAGACTATGTTGTCTTCTTCATCCTCACTATCATATGTTCTTGGATTTTTATGAGTTTCCACCTAATTGTTACTATATGTATGCTTATGATATGCTAAATGATTTTTTTAGGGTTTCTTAGGGAATCCTAATCATCGTGTCATGCCTAAGGCCTAGCTTGGATCATGAAAATATATGTATCAGAGCATAAAGTTTTGACATATCCTAAGGATTCCAATATGCCGCCTCATGTAGAGTCTTATTTATGGGTGTGAATTGCTCCACATCTATGAGTAGGAGGCTATGACACATTTTTAGGAAATCTTCATTTTTTATGATCTATATCGTGCGATCGAGTGTACTCCATGTTTTTTCCCTCTAATAATTTTTATTTGAAAATCATAAAAAATTCCTCCAAGAAAAGCTCTATTCCAAAGAGGGGTTGATGTGAATGAGGGACAAACCCCTCATGTTTTTAATGATCCTCTAGCCGATCAAGTTAATCATGTCGGATTCTAGACCACCATCTCTATGCTATCCCAAACCGTGAATACTCAAGTGAACCAAGGGGTGGTGGATCCTCCGAATGTGGTTACACTAGCTTCAAGGGTCAGGTACTTTACAAGGATGAACTTTCCCGAGTTTAATGGGTCTAAGGTTGATGAGGATTCCCAAGACTTTACTGATGAGGTGTATAAAATTGTTGCTATCATGGGGGTGTGTTAGGAGGAAAAGGCGGAGTTGGAGGCCTATCAAGTAAAGGTAGTTTCCCAAGTGTGGTACAATCAATGGAAAGATAAACGGGTTGAAAGAGGTCCCATAGGTTGGGAGAACTTCAAAGTTGCATTTCTTTACTACTTCTTTCCTCTTGAATTGAGGGAGGCAAAATTGTTGGATTTCATCAATTGAAAACAAGATAATATGAGTATGAGAGATTATGCCCTCAAGTTCACAAAGTTGTCCGAGTATGTTCCTTCTTTGGTAGTCGATTCCCATGCCCAAATAAGTATGTTTATTTAGGAAGTGTAAAATTTGGGGATGAAACGATGTTGAACCACAATTCTTAATTAGGAGATGGAAATTCCTAGGCTCATGACACAAACCGAGCAAATACAGGAAGAGAAGTTGAAAGAGAGGTCTGTAAAGGAATCTAAGAAGACTCGAACCAATAGTGGTTCACCTTTTTCTAGTGATTCGATGCCCAATTTCAATAAGGATAGATGTCCTTTTCCCACCTGTCAAAAATCTGGTAAGAATAACCTAGGATAGTGCATGGACGACAATAATGGTTGTTATGGGTGTGGAGAAATTGGAAATAAGAGGAGGGATTGTTGAGTGGCTTCTAAGAGAGGAAGGAAGATTCGTCAATAGACTAAGAATGGAACTTCATCCGGTATGTTGTGAGTTCTTCGGTTTTGATGTTATTCTTACTATGGATTGACTTTATGTTCGTTTTGCCATGATTAACTTTATAACCTGAATGGTTGAATTTCCATTTAAATGGAAGTCTTAGATCATCATACCTACTTTTATGATTCCCTTCGTTTCATCTTTCCTATGTCTTTGCATATACATTCATGTTCAGGAAATCGATTTTAAAGTATGTTTTATGATAAAGTTGAAAAAGTCATGATTTATGCATTTTAAAGTTATCATTGCATTCATGTTGGGTTGGTAGTCCTTTTTTCATGCCCTATTCATTCTATTTCTACCTCATTCGAGGAAGAATATTTCCAAGGGAGATATAATGTAATATTCCGAGCATTTGAAGGTTGGAATATTATATAATAGGATAAATTATTGCAAAAATAGCCTCGATGGATTTTTAGGTTAAATATTTTGGAAAATTATTTTTCCAAAAATTGCATTTCTAGAGATTTGCGCGACCACTCTACGTCACTGAGATGGTCCAACACAATATAAATTCCTCGATCAAAATTAGTACAAATTTCTCATTCGCTCAAAATTAGCTTATTGGGAACTCTCTCGGCGTCACAGACCTGGGTGAGTATTTTTTGTCCGATTTCAGTTTTTATGTATTGGTACTTTGGAATTTTTCCTACGTATAAGTTATGAATATGGACATAACTTGGACTAAATTCTAACATATTAACAACCCAAGAACCACAGTTCTCCCTCATTCTTTCACAACTCAAAAATGAAAGTGTGGGTGAAATTACGTTATAGAAAGAAGCTCTTGGTAGAGTCTAGTCCTCCGGAAGACGATTAATAGGGGAGTGTACACCAGGAATTTTTCTGGTATTTTATTTTGGTAGAGATCTACACTGAAAGGAATTGCCGCAACTTCAAACACAATTCTCTCTATACCAAGTCTCTCCAATCACCATTGAAGAAAAAACAAGCAATACTCTCAAGTTCTTCATTAAAATTCAAAATTTCTCAAAGTTTCTTATCCAATGTATGTGGGTATTCACCATGGGTCCCTTTTACCCATGGAACTCAACCAATTCTCAACTTTTTCAATCAATTCAAAATATATATTTTATGGGTTTTGTGATCTCAATATCAATTACATTAATTAAGATTTAAATTATGATTATGAACCTAATTCATTTTGAATTAATGATTATTGCATGAAATTGAAGAGCTTTTTATGAATTTCCTACATTACTCTTTAGGGTTCATGACATGGATGATGGATATTTTTAATTATGCTTCAAATTGATATTATTTTTCATGAATTATGTCTGACTTGATATGCTTTTTTGAAATTAAGCATGATTTTATTCAAATTATATGATTATGCATATTTTCAATTTAATTTCATGACTTCTTGGCCATTTGATTGTGAACTTATGAGCATTTCAAGTATAAGTCATGATTATGGAAGTTCAAGTGTTCAAGCAAGTTTATGAAAAGGGGTAATTTAAGATCCTTAATGGTTACTTAAGATCCTAATGATACTCCTTATGAAATAATATTCATATTGATGGAGGGAATACACCCAAATTCAATGAATCACATAATAATGAATTATTCCTATGAACAAGTTTTATGAATTGGATTGGTAGCTTCTGATTGCCTTTCCACATGATAAGTTTATGACTTCAAGAAAAGTATGAGCTATGATTTATGATAAGTATGACTTATTATGATGTATGAATTTTTTTTGAGAGTTGACCTAGCACCGAGCAGACCATGGGATAGAGGCTCACTCGTTAGTAGAGGCATGAAACAACTACTAGAAATTCCATTTCCTATAGCTACATGCCATCGTAGGTAGAAGGATCATCTGTTAGTAGAGGCTTGATTCCTTAGAAAGGGTCACCCGTTAATTGAGGCTTGATTAATTAATAGCTCAGTGGATCCACTTAGGCATCATGGTTCTTACCTTAGAAAGTATGGACTTTCTCTTTTCGGTGAGTGAGGTAAACACCGGACTCCATGTTATGGCTCACATGATTTATGTCGGTTAAAAATATCTCTCACAGACTTATGGCTCACAAAATGACTTTTAATAACCCATATATGTATGGTCCTTTATAATGATTTGCTTGATTAATCCTAGCCTTTACTTTTACAAGATACTCTTACGGTTTATTGTGCATTGATCCTTTTCATGTCTGCATATCATTTGACTAGCTATTTTATCATTTTATTTGAAATGGTCATGTTCACAAAATGGTTTTTACTGTTCATTGCATTGCCCGCATACTTAGTACATTCAAACATACTAATGCATACTTCATTGCCTATATTATATCACAATGAAAGGATTGATTCTCCATCCTATTCTCATGGTTATTTGGTGATTTATTGAGGATTATGTGGTGAGTCCTCATGTTTCGAGGGCAAGCCGGGTCTATATTTTCTTCTCTTTCCATTCTGAGGCTATGCTGATACATTGAGACTATTCCACATTATGTCATTACTTTTTTTTAGAGTGAGCGAGGAACATGTCCTAGTTCCCGCCTATGTTAGTTTACCTAGAGTCATCTTGAATATGTGTATGGAGTCTATGTTGTCTTCTTCATCCTTGCTATGTTACATTCTTTGATTTCTTCTGAGTTTATGCTTTATTGTTACCTTATATATGCTTATGATATGCTAAGAGGCTTGGTTGGTTTTTCTTTAGGAATCCTAATTGTCATGTCACACCTAGGGCCTAGCTTGGGTGAAATCATGCAATGCTTATAATTGGATTGATTGTGTTGTCAGATAACTAGGTTTTGGAGAACTAGTTGAGAAGTATTTTCCTACGATATTACCTATGATTGATTGAGTCTACATGATATTAAGGTGAAATGGATCATGTGAATGTGAATTGACTTTCCATTCCCTTATTCGCTTTGATTCTTTACTTAAAAAGATTTTTGAACCCGTTCCCTTGTTCTTTTTTCCCTTTATCACTGAATGTTACCGATATTTGTTATTACGAATTTAAACTAGTCTCTTATAATTCTTTATTTCTTCAATAGCTTGCACACTATTCCTTGTAGGATTTCACCTCAACCATATATATTTGGTTTATATTTCTATAGACCGTCTACCCTTTGATTTATATTGGTGTAGTTGAGCTTATGAAAAATGATGTCGTTGCCGGGGAATAATTGAACGTATTGAATTTATTTAGACTTTATAGTTTACTATATTCTATCCAAATTGTGAATATTTTTTTTTGCTTTCTTTTTGTTGGTTGTATTGCTTCTTATGATGAAACCGAACTTGGTGGTTGCAATTCCTATGTTTATGACCTATGGCCTTGTTGAGGACGACTTCATGTTGGAGAAAGTTATGTGGAGTCCTCTTTAGATAAAAAGAATTGCGAAGAATTAGGTGTGGTGAGTCAAACTTGGCATATAAGCTTCACCAAGAGCTTGAACAAAGTGAGAGTCTACAACATTTAATGCTCCAAATGGGGGATAAATTCTATAATTTTCACCTAACTCGGTGCCATGAAATGATCCAACTTGTATTTGAAATTGAAACTTTGATGACCAACGTCAGAACAAGATGTGGAGTATGTAATGCTGCTCATCAAGTGGTCAAAAGTAGCGAATTGGAGTTGGAGTCTCAAGAAAAGAGGTTGTTATAAAGTGGAAGAAATAATAGGTATTTGGATACAATCCAAGACAATAATAATCCAAGATGCCAAAATCAAAGAAATGATACTGGAGTTGCAAGCAATAGTGAGAAATATTATTTATGGAAACATTAGTTCATTTGGGAGTGAGAGAGTCGCTTATTTGAAGGCTAAGAGTTATGAAGTACAATGTTCGAAAGGCCTAGTGATCCTCTAACTTATGCCCAATGATCCTCAAAGAAAGAATGATGAAAAATTTGATAAGAAATTCAAATATTTGAAGTGGAGAGATCGAGTGATACTCTTCATTCACTCATGTTGTCCCTTTAAAGTTGGGGAGGAGATTCATCGCTTCAAATTGGAAACATAAATTCGGCGTCACACCATGATGTTAAATTGTGTTCTTTGTGGGAGGCAAACCATTAGTTTCTAATTTGTTTTACTTTGCATTTAATTTTCAGTTTTTGATTAGTAGTTTAGAATAGGATTTTAATTTGACTAATCCTAATAATTTCAAAATATGTGGTGGTGATTTGAATAGGTTCGGAGGAATGAATCTCAAGGGAAATGAAATTTGAGGTTGCATAACCTTGAAAATGAGGTTTTATCAACTTTTTGGGAGCATAAAATGGCCCAATGCAGTTTGCGAGTCGCCGAATTGACTAATTACATTGTCCAAACTTTCAGAGAACTGCCTACAACTAAGTAGTCTCTTATGTCACTAAAGAGGAAGTTTATCGCTATAGCAACTATTGCTAAAGTGATCAGATGACTACTAAAAGCATGTCTCTAGTTATTATCGGAGTTCATGAAAGCAATATGTCAGTCGCAAAAGCAAAAACTATAATTTCACTAAATGTTGCAAAAATGACCAAGATGTCACTTAAGTAGTACCTTAGACAACAAAAGTCTAAAAAAAGGGACAAGGTCATAAATGAAAGAAAACACGAAGGTTCTCTCTCCCCTCTCTCATTCCATCCCAATTTTTTCTAAATTCGTTAATCTCCATATTGAATGCAAAATTCGGTATGTTCTTCTACTCTCTCTCTCTCTCTCTCTTGTTATGGTAACTTCATTTTTGTCCTCATCTTGCGTTACATAAATTTGGGTATTGTTTGGGTGAAGAAGTTCAATTATTGAAAATATTTATTTGATTGAATTTTCAAAATTTGAGTGTTAGGGTATGCATATTTGAATTTGTGAAGTAGGGAAGTATTGACTACCATTTATTTTCAAAGAAGTTGAAAAATAGGGTGCCCACTAAATGTTTGATAAAATGTTGATGATAAATCAGAACCGATTGGTAGAGGTTTTGTCATGAAATTTTAAAGGGTTTGAAATATTTTAGATTGTTGTTGTAGTCGAACTCGTGTGGATTCATTGTTGTGTTCACAATAGGGTGCGAAAGTTAGTTGTGTAAATTGGTGACGAAAGGCCATAAAAGCGGACCTATAAACTCTAAAGAGATCATCACTCAAGCGGCCTCCCCTCGCTTTCGGAGTTCCAACTTATGTGGCACAATGTCGCTAAACTAACGTCCTCTTAAGTGGACCTCTGGTTGTTATCCTGACATCAAAGACCATTTTCTACCTATCTGTAGGTTTCAAAAATGTTTATATTGGAAAGTTTTGTCTCAAAGTATTTCTTAACTTATTTCTTTGACTTCAATCAGTAGCATTGCACTGTTTAACACATGTTTCTTACATTTTCATTGTATTATGATATTTTTAGATTTTCTAAAAAGTCAAAAAAGGCAAATTATCTTTCTGATGAAGTGGAAGTAGATGAAGAATATGAAAAAAATCAATTTTGTTCTCCTTGAAGTCAAAACATCTACTACTGGAACTTAATGAGGAAGAAATTGTTTCTCAAGAGGGGGATTGCAGTTGAAAAATTTGTTGAAACTCTTATAGGATTCTATAAAAGACTAGAGACCACTACATGCATATGCTTTGCACGATCCTTGCAAGGAAAATGAGCAATGGGTGAGGGAATTTTATGCTAACCTCATGGTGACAAACATGTCTATCAAGGTGATGACTATTTGAGGAAAAGTGGTTAACTATGGGCTAGAAGCAATAAGTGAAGTATATGGGTTGAAAATTCATAATACTGATGACTTAATGACAAAATATTGGTGAACGGGCAGTTGGTTAGACTCAAAGTTATCCTCGGGAAAGAATGTGCCTGGGGCCATTTTAAAAACTAGGAGCACACCCACCGAGTTTTTGGCCGAGGTTAGTAATTAGATGTCGATTGTTTGTAGCCAAGTGTCCTTTAATGGGAACACTAGTAACATTCTAGTTTTGAGGGCACAAAACAGTTGCATGCATACTTTATGCCATCCCATTGAATGTTGCCCACTTGATACTCAATGATCTCCAAGAGTTCAAACTCCACGACAACCCCCTACTGATGTTTCCATCTCTGATCATGGAGATATGCATGTGGGTTTAAGTTGGGGCATCACTAAAAGATATTAGGGTAAGCCCGAGAATCCCAATTTTTTCTTTGAAACAATGAGGTGAAGGGACTGCCATTAGAAGCAAGAAGCGGAACATGGATTCTGGGTACTTGGTGAGTGTTGAGGAGAGTTCTATTAGACCATCGATGGTGGGGACATTTGAGTCATTTGCTGAAGAGTTGAGGGTGGTCCGAGATTTTGTGAAAAAGCTTCCCCAAGGACCCGATGAGACATTTGGGGGACCTTATTCTTTCATCCCACAAAAGGAGTTTGATGTTTATTTGGAGGATCAAATAAAGTAAAAAGCTCATCTATCGATATTGGAGAAGACATACACTGATCTTTCCAAATGGCAAGCTGAGTTGAGTAGCTCCCATGATAAAACAACAAACCAAGAGAGGAAAAGAGATAAAAATTTACCCGAATGTGGAAAGGTGTGAAAGGGTTGATGAAGGTCTTGAAAGAAAATGAGAAATTTCCTTTATCGAGACCAGATAAGAGTGCAGATGTACCGATGGTGTGGTCTAATGATGATGATTATGATACTAAGGATAGTGAGGACAACGAGTGATACAGTCCAAGGAGCCCCTCATATTCTTATTATGATTTTCATGTTTGTAATATGAGAAAACAATACTATTTTAGTCGGGGATACTTCTCTCTTAGGGTGTTTTTGGTTGATGTTTTTATTTTATGCTTAAATTTGACATTGTGGATTTGGATTATTTTTGTGCGCTGTCGGGCCTTTATTTTTATAGAGTTTTGCCCTTGTGATGCTTTACCATATTGTGTTGGATAAGTCATTTCTTATTTTCTATTTTATATTAGTTTGGTGTTTCTTTTGTTAGTCTTTTTGTAATGATTTTGTTATGTGTCGTTTCCCAATGATACATAAAGCAATGAATTTCTTAAGGGAAAATCGTCATTATTGAGTGGTTGTTCTTCTAGTCTACATGGTGAAGTCTGAATAACCATTGCATTCCTTTAAGCAGAGAAAGTCGGAGTACCCATGTCTAGTGAGAATTGGGATTGTCCTTGGTGAAGTGTGAGTAATTGGTTATTGTTGCCCATAGCGAAGTCTGAGTAACCAATTGTTGTTGTCATGGTGAACTCTGAGTAATTGTGGCATTGTTGTCCTTTTTAGAGCCTTAATGGGAGATTGTGACTTATTTGGTACTAATAGATTAAGTCAAGCATTATAAATCGTAAATGAGTATACCCCACCCCCCATAATTTTTATGACGGGCAATTTTTGGAATTGTGATTTTGTGACAATATTTTGACTCTAATAGTGACTCTTTATTCATTAGATGGTGAGTGTGAAAAATGCCTCCTTTCTTCTTGATAGGAGAATAACTTGATCCATCCAGAATCATTTGCTTCTCATGTGTCGCGAGTAATTGAAATAATTCTTGTGTTCACTTGTTGTCACGACCCAAGCCTAGGGCCTAGACGTGACATGGCGAATGAGAAACCCGAAAGTACCTCAAACAAGCTTCTTAGCATTCTTTTAGCCTTTCATAGGTAATGATGATAAATAAACAAGCGGAAATAATAATAGTAAATCTTCAACTTACATATGTCCAACAATACCTAACTTTTAGATTTAACGGGGCTAAGACAATTCCCTAGCTAACCCTTAATCATAATAGAAGAAATGCCATAGTAAAATATCTCAATATATCATAAGCTAGAAAGATAAAGGAGTATTGTTCCCAGAACATGGGAACTCACCAAAATTAGTCTTCAACGGAATCTCAACTAGCCACGTGGAGGAGAATGAGGAGGAGCACTGGTCCCTACATGGTGATACCATGTAGTCAAAAGAATGTGTGTTAGTACTTTGAATTTACTAAGTATGTAAAGATGCATGAACATTGAGGAAACATTAAAACATTTATGTAATATGGAATATAATATAATGCATTCATAATAAATCATATAGATATCCTTTAAAACATTTATTTTGTGGGAAAATGACCATAACCGACATTTAAGACCATGCGAGCTATTACATAGAATCCAACATAACCCCCTACGTTGGTCGGAAAGACTACTTGCCAGGTAGAACTCTGTCAACTTCATTCATTTCTTTAACTTTAACTTTAAGAGCTTTCATGGATCCATTAGCCTAAGCCTACAAGGTCTCCTATGTTGGCACATAGTTAATGAGACAAGGGGTTGCTACTAGGATTCTCATACCAAATCCCACCTCAATGACCCATTCGGTGCTAAGTCAACTCCACAGAATAGTTTAATACTTCAAAATAGTCATAGCATATAGCTTGAAAATTCAAATATCATATTCAGTAGAATAGCTCATTAAAACATTTGGTAATTCAAATATGCAAAAAATGTCCTTATTGCATAAAGAATCCATCCTTCATATCATTTCATCATTCTTTCATTTCATAAGACTCCCTTTTTATTATAGACATTGCTTTCTTAAATATTCATTTGGAGTCAAAGCTTTCAAGTCAAACTTTATTGAAAATATAGTAAAACTAGGTGGGTTCAAATCACTTCAACTTGCAAACATGTATGTAAATAAATATGCATAAATACTTTAAAATCCATTAATTAAAAATTATGCTTTAAACAACCCATCATGAATTCCAACGACCTTTAAAAAGATAAATAGAGAAATTACTTGCAAACCATCAATTCATACATATAAAATAATGTTGCATCAAAATAGACAAATAATCACTAAATGAGTGAAAGAACCCATGGATAAATACCCACATATAACTTACAGTAAAACTTAAAGAAATAAACATAATTTATCATATAATTAAAATACTGTAGGCATAAGAGTGGAAGGAATACTTCCATTAAAGCCTTACATACCTAGAATCCGAAGCTTTAGTCAGAACCGAAGGACTTAATGAACACTCTTAAGTCTTAGCTTTTCTCCTCGCTGGAATTTTTTGTGTACTACGCTGGCGTATATGAATCACCGGAATAGTATTTTTTCACTACTAAGAACTAAAACTATATTTGACAATGATTAAAGAAGTGTATAGAGAGAAGAGTTGCTTGAGAAAGCTTGATGAATAAAATAAAGAAATAAGGTGGGTATTTATAGGTGTAGAAGAGGGACCTAACAATAAATAAAAATAATTATAAAGGATAATCTTGAAAGTTCAATTGAGAATTTTGATGTCATTGATGATGTCAAAGGGTTCTAGATCGTTCCATGGTAGGTGAGATGAGTTCTCTTTAACAGAATACTCTTTTTCGGAGCTGCGTTTGAACAAAATAAATTCCTTATTAGGATTGTGTGTTATTTAAGAGTTGTAGATATGGAAGTCTAATTTTTTTTCATTCAAGAATCAACCAATTTGGAGAACTTACAGTGAGATATGATTTTTCTTCTATAAATACTCTATTCCATCACAGCATCCTGTCTTACAACAATTAATTTATTTGACCTACTAAACCTCCAAAACTTAAAATACGATATTCACAAAAGTTGTAGGTAATGATATTTTGGTTACTCAAAAATTTGAATCACCTAATGTGGACAATCCTATGAAACGTTATGTCAAAAATATAGAGGTTGTATCACTTTTTTTAGCGAGAATTGAAACATCGTATATAACATTTTTAGGGGATGTTACATTATCTCTCCCTTGGGAATATTCGTCCTCGAGTGAGAAAAGACTTAGCTTGAGTAGAGTAGTGTGTAAATCAACAGCCCATCATTAATGCAATAGTGTAATTTAAAACATCGTTTGAAACATATTTCATAATTTTGCAAGAATATAACAAGAAAAGTTGAGATGCAAAGATTTCAAGTAATTGAGCAAGGACAACTTAATACCTTAGGTTTGGGTAGAGGAAAAAAGATAAGAGTATCGCTTAATCATATCCTCTTCCGCTTCCCATATTGCACTTTATATTTGTTGATTCCTCCAAAGGAGTTTAACAGATGCAACTTCTTTGTTCCTCAATCTCTTAACTTGCCGGTCCAAAATTTCAACAAGAACTTCTTCATAGGTCAAGTTTTCTTCAATATTCACTACTCCCATAGGTAAAATTGAACTAGGATCACCCACACTTTTTTTCAATATAGACACATGAAACACCGGATGAACCATGGTCATTTCCAATGATAATTCCAACTCATATACAACCTTGCCAACACGTCTCACAATTCTATAAGGCCCTACATATCTAGGGCTCAATTTCCCCTTTTTACCAAATCGAACCACACTCTTCATGGGTGAAACCTTTAGATACACCCAATCGTCCACATTAAACTCAAGATCCCTTCTTCTAGTATCGAAATACGACTTTTGACATCTTTGATCCATCTTCAACCTTTCTCTAATGATCTTCACCATCTCTAAAGCATGAACTACCAAATTGGGGCCCAATAAGGTCATCTCGCCTACTTCGAACCAACCAACCGGTGATCTACATCATCTTCTATACAAAGCCTCAAACAGCGTCATCTCAATACTTGAGTTGTAACTATTATTATAGGCAAACTCGATGAGCGGTAGATGATCATCCCAATATCCTTTAAACTCCAACACACAAACTCCTTAGGACATCAACATCTAGAACACATATCCGACCTTGGTAGTATAGCACCCCATCTACCTCTTGGGAAAAGACCTCTATCTTCTTTTCCTTTACCAACTTCTTTAACTCGATAAACTTCCGGTCAAGATCTTCCTTTGATTTAAAATCCACCACCAAAGAGGATTCAGACCTATTTTGAACAACCATACCACCATCATTAATACCACACAACTTCACCCCTAATCTAGCCAACCGGTGAACATCTTTCACTAACTTCCTCTTTCTTTCATCCACATGGGCCACACTCTCTATAGATACTCTACTAAGTGTATCAGCAACCGCATTGACTTTACTCGGATAATAGTGCACACTCATGTCATAGTTCTTAAAGAGTTCTAGCCACCTTCTTTGCCTTAGATTAAGTTCCTTTTGGGTGAATACATATTGAAGACTTTTATGATTAGTATACACATCCACATTCACCACATAGAGGTAATGCCTCCAAATCTTTAGAGCAAAAACAACGGCCGCCAATTCAAGGTTATAGGTAGGGTAGTTATGCTCAAGCACCTTTAATTGCCTAGAATCATAGGCTATGACCTTGCCATTTTGCATTAAGACACAACCTAAACCAATCTTTGAAGCATCACAATAAACTATAAACCCTTCTAATCCTTTTGGGAGAGTCAAAATAGGAGCGGAGGCAAGTCGATCTTTTAAGGTCTAGAAACTCTTCTCACACTCATCTGTCCATATGAATTTGGATTTCTTCTAGGTCAATTTTTTCATAGGAGATGAGATGGAAGAAAAACCTTTGATGAACCTTCTATAGTACCAGGCTAGACCCAAGAAGCTCCTAATGTCTGAAGGAGATAATGGTCTAGGCCAATTTTTGACTGCCTCTGTTTTCTTAGGATCAACTTTAATTCC
Organism: Solanum dulcamara; assembly: GCF_947179165.1. Taxonomy (NCBI): domain Eukaryota; kingdom Viridiplantae; phylum Streptophyta; class Magnoliopsida; order Solanales; family Solanaceae; genus Solanum; species Solanum dulcamara. Next base: position 31,006,641 of record NC_077245.1, on the reverse strand, counting down.
ATCACTGGACACTACGTGACCAAGAAATGCCACCTCCTTTAACCAAAATCCACACTTACTAAATTTTGCAAATAATTTCCTATCCCTCAACGTTTGAAGCATAACTCTCAAGTGATTTGTTTTGTTCTTCCTTACTCTAAGAGTAAATCAAAATATCATTAATGAAGACTACCAAAAAAGTATCAAGGTAAGGTTTGAACACGTGCATTCGTTAACCCAACACTCATCACCTCAAAATCAAAGTGACCATACCTTGTTCGGAAGGCTGTTTTGGGAATGTCACACTCCCTCACCCATAGTTGGTGATAGCCGGACCGAAGGTCGATCTTGCAAAAGTTACTTACCCCTTGCAATTGATCAAACAAGTCATCTATTCTAGGTAGTGGGTACTTATTCTTAATGGTCATCTTATTTTGACCAATCAACGCCATCTCACCAACTTCAAACCATTCTACCGGAGACCTACATCTTCTCCCATACAAGGATTCAAAAGGAGCCATTTGGATGTTAGAGTGATAACTATTATTGTAAGCAAACTCAATCAATGGTAAATGATCATCCCAACTTCCTCTAAGGTCAAACACACATTACCTTAATATATCCTCCGAGGTTTGAATTGTTCTCTCGACTTGCCCATCGGTTTGAGGATGAAAAGCGGTACTTAACTTGACTTTAGTGCCAAGACCTTTTTGAAATAACTTCCAAAAATGTAAACTAAATTGAGTACCTCTATCTGATATAATTGAAAAACAAACACCATGAAGTTTCACAAGTTCACAAATATACAACTTAGCATAGTTTTGGCACCATAAGAAGTTTTGACTAGTAGAAAATACGCCGATTTGGTCATTCGGTTCACAATGACCCAAATAGAATCATGTTGTCTTCTAGTACGAGGAAAACCCTTGATAAAGTCCATGTTCACATCTTCCCACTTCCATGTAGGAATTTCGATTTCTTGAGGTAAACCTCCCATCCTTTGATGTTTAACTTTCACTTGTTGGCAATTAGGACACTTAGCCATGAACTACGCTATGTACTCTTCTTGACATTCCACCAATACACTTCCCTAAAGTAATGATACATCTTGGTAGATCCCGGATGAATTAAATATTGAGAACTATGGGCCTCATTCAATATCAACTCTCTTATTACATCAACATTTGGAACACACAATCGACCTTAGTAATGCAATACCCCATCTTCTCCTAGGGAGAAAGCCTCAACGGAATTTTTGGCAACCGACTTCTTCAATTCGACAAAAATTGGATCATTGTCTTGTTTTGCCTTGACGTCTGCCGCAAGGGGCGATTCTGAACCATTATGTATAAGAACTCCTACTTCATTGGAATCAACCAAACGCACACCTAAACGTGCCAATCTATGGACTTATTTGACCAATTCCCTTTTACCTTCTTCAACATGTGCAACACTACCTATAGACAATCAACTAAGAGCATTGGCTACAACATTTGCCTTACCCGGATGGTCAAATAGGCTCATGTCATAGTCTTTTAGGAGTTTAAGCCACCTCCTTTGCCTAAGGATTAAGTCTTTTTGACTAAACACATATTGCAAGCTTCCGTTGTCGGTAAACACATCAACATGCACCCTATAAAGATAGTGGCACCAAATTTTCAATGCAAACACAACCGCCGCAAGTTCAAGATCGTGGGTTGGGTAGTTTCTTTCATGTACTTTAAGTTACCTAGAGGAATAGGCTATAAACTTACCATGTTGCATCAAGACACAACCCAAACCAACACATGAAGCATCACAATAAACAACAAACCCATTTAAACCTTCGGGCAATGTCAAAATAGAAGAAGACGTAAGACGATCTTTCAATATTTTTAACCTTTTCTCATATTCTTCTAACCATTGAAATTTTGCCTTCTTTTGTGTCAACTTAGTTCAAGGCAAAGCAATAGATGAGAACCCTTCAACAAACCTTCTGTAGTATCCGGCTAAGCCTAAAGATCTCCTAATGTCTAAAGGAGATAATGGTCTAGGTCAATTTTTAACTTCCTCTATTTTCTTTGGATCTACTTTAGTCCCATCACTGGACACCACATGGCCAAGAAATGCAACCTCTCTTAGCAAAATTCTCATTTACTAAATTGAATGAATAATTCCTTTTTCCTCAACGTTTGCAATACAATCCTCAAGTGACCCATATGATCTTCCTCATTTCGAGAGTAAATGAAGATATCATTAATAAACACCACTAGAAATATGTCCAAATATGCCTTGAAAATGCGATTCATCAAATCCATTAATATAGGGGGAGCATTTGTCAACCCAAATGACATTACTACAAATTCAAAATGACCATACCTTTTGCGAAAGGCCATTTTGGGAATGTCACACTCCTTTACCCTCAATTGATGATATCCAGAACGGAGGTCTATCTTGTAAAAATAGCTTGCTCCTTGTAATTGATCAAACAAGTCATCTATATTTTGGATTGGATATTTGTTCTTTATGGTGACCTTATTCAATTATCGGTAGTCTATACACATTCGGTGTGACCCATCCTTCTTCCTAACAAATAACACGGGAGCACCCCATGGTGAAATACTCGGTCTTATAAAACCCTTATCCAATAAATCCTTCAATTATTTTTTCAACTCCTTAAGTTCCACCGGAGCCATACGGTAAGGAGGAATAGAGATAGGTTGGGTATCAGGGAAGAGAGAAACATAGGCAAATCATTGGGAAACACATCAAAGAACTCATTAACTTTAGGGACCAACTCAAGAGTAGTAGTTTTGGAGTCAATGTCCCTAACTCACACAATATGATAAATGCACCCTCTAGAAATTATTTTCCAGGCCTTAATGCATGAGATGAATCGAGCCTTAACCACTGAATCATTACCTTTCCATTCAAAAATAGGCTCATTAGGGAAGTAAAACTTAACCACACATTTCCTATAACATATAGATGTGTAAGCGGCATGTAACTAATCCATACTAAGAATAATGTCAAAGTCAGTCATATCAAGTTCAACAAGGTCACATAGAATGACTTTGTGCAAGACCCATACGGGATAATTTCTATAAGCTCTCTTGGCTAATACTGGACCACCAATAGGAGTACAAATCGAGAAAGGTTCTATTAACACTTCGGGGCACACATCAAACCTTATAGCAATATAAGGAGTGATAAAAGAAAAGTTGGAACCCGGATCAACCAATATATATACATCAAAGTTAAAGACTCGTAACATACCCATGACCACATTGGGAGCCTCATCGACCTCTTTTCTAGAATGAAGAACATAGAATTGATTGTTGCATTGGCTACCTTTAGGTTGATCTTGCGCGCCTTGTTGCATTTGGCCTCCTATTAGATGACCACCTCCATCCTTGTTGGCTAAAAGAGGGCACTCGGATCGCTTATGGCCCATCTTTCCACATCTATAGCAAACATCTATTTCCATTAGGCACCTTCTTCCATGACGCTTTCCACACTTTGCACACCTTGGAATAGAAGGGTTACTAGCATTTGCACCTTCTTCACGTTGAACTTTAGGGTATGGCACCCTATCCTTAGCAAATTTCTTCCCCGAGCTTTGGCCTTGATGAGTGCGTCCATTGCTACCAATGGTCCTTGCATTGGAGAACTCACCTTTATACCGAGCCTTATTAGAATCCCTCATCCTCATTTCTTTGAGCTTTTCCCCTTCAATTTATTTGGAAAAAGTCATAAGCCAAGATATGTCCATCTCCTTAACAAGCATAGCGATGTGACATTCCTTAGTAACAAGGTCAGACACCCCTAATATGAATTTACTCATTTGGACACGTTGATCCACAACCATTGAAGGAGCATATTACTCCCCACACTCTTGAGCTCGGAATGTCTCTTAAGCTTCTTAGAAGTTATCATGTGAGATGGATAATCTACGACACTATCAAACAACTCTAAGAAAGGGAGAATATGATACCCCACAATAGGGGAGATTAGAAATAGGGTCGTGAGAAGTCGGAAGAAGTTGGAGGCCAAATAATGAGTCATAGGACTCGACTTACCTATGTAACCTAGAAGTCTTACATACTTAAGCTACTTGAGTACATACCAAGCTTTGGTAGCAGGGATTACACGAATTCCTAAGATAAGACGAGATTACAAACCCACAAGGGAGATAAAAGGATGACACATGGAAGAAAGGAGAGTGTGCCATATAGAATTAGGAGGAGGGTCCATGTGGCAGCAGCTGAAGCAAGGAGGTGACCCACCTACCTGCTTGGGGGGGACCTCACTTCCACGTGGCAGCCTAGGGGTCGGTGCATGATTGAGGTGGCCCAATGAGGACCTAACATGTGTCACCCTTAGAGGATGACACATTTCACCTCCTAAGGCAACATATATACGTATGTTAAATGACTCTTAGATTCATTCTTTATCCAAAACAAGGAACAAAAAAAAAGAGAACTTAGAGACTAGAGAGAGAGACTTGCGGGTTTGAGGGGCTACCAAGGTAAGGACCAATTTTGTTTCGTGAATTAATTATTTAAGATATACTAAGGTGATATAGCGGTGTTTGATAACGTAAAATTTCATTTTGGGGCAGAAAGGAAGTGATACAAGCAGTCCGCTAAATTTCAGCATGTTAAGAGAACTTCCGAGATAAGTTTTAGCAAGGCATGGTTTGGTTCTCTTCTCCCACATTTTGGTATGGATTTGGACATGTTATTAGGGTGTTAATAATTTAAATTTAAGGTTTTTAGTAGCACCAAGTGGACAATAAATAGCCACAATGTTTTAGTCGCGCTGGAAGAACTTCCGAGGTAAATTCTGGCAAGCTTTGGCCAATTTCGGGTAAGGTAAGGGTATCTGGAGTTTATGTTGTGTACATGGATTATATTATACGTCTTATATGTGGCTGAAAGTATAAAAATTGCACAAGGATGCTTGGCGTTAAAAACAAACTAAACTAAGGTCGTTATAGTTAAATCGAAGTCGAGTAGGGTGTTGTAGTTTTTGTGCTGCACTTGCAGGTGTTTTTATTGTGTGTTGCAGGTATTTACCATGGTATAAATAAGTCTTGGGTTCTGATGGTTTTAGCCACATGACCCTCCATTCTGTACGGTTAGAGGTTTTATGAAATAGCAACTAAAAACCCTATATGGGTATCGTAGTATTAAGGGAGATGTTGGAAGCTTGTATTGCGTAATGTTTCCATATTTTAATTGTATATGAGCTGATTATTTGTTGTTTTTGGTTGGCTGCTAAGGTTTGGGGGTTAAATTGAATGTTCGAATAGGAAAAGTTATAGAGGAGATGCTGCCCAAATTCCATTAACTTCTAACTAATTAATAGACTAGTTGAGAAAGGAGAATAAGTAATTGGTTCCTATGGGTAGTTGGTGGTAGAATTGAAAGTTGGAAAGTCGAAGGTCACTAACCCTAGTATTACTTCCGTATTAAATAGGTTAAAGAAGTAACGAAGTGAGCTTGGATGCGAGTAACTCATAACAGGTATGTAGAGCTATTCATCTTTTCTTTTGGCATGTCTTAGGTATAAGTTATGAATGGTTTATATATGAAATATGGGGATGATTCCATTCATGAAGCTCCAAGTGTAATTCATAGACTTTATTCACTTTGTTATGTTAAGACTCCTGTAATAGTTGAGTTATTGCCTTTTAAGTCTTCTAGATCATGAACAGTAGTATATGCAAAGCCTGTCTCTTCTTCCTTTTGGATTGTCGTAAGAATAAATGAAATGGTATATGATATGAGGTGGAGATAAGCTCTGATTATGACTAGTGACTTTTATTCACTACTTGATGTTAGAATTCTTAAAGTAGTTGAACTAATACCGTCGAGTCTCCTATCTGATGAATAATAATTGAATGCATCAGCTCCTATTCCTAAGGTCTCTTTGATGACAAACGTCTCTAATTTTGTAAGTTGATTAACCTTGCCTCGATACATGTCTATGATTCCTAAAACTTCATTTGATATAATTTTTAACGATATTTATAATGTACTTAAGACGATTACTACTCTGGTCTTCAGGTGACAGTTCACTTGACTATTTTATTGAGTCTTAAATGATGACTTAGCTGCATATGGTTTCTCACTACTCTACTCATGCACACTATAACCCATCTTCTTACAAGTCTCATAAGAGAGACGGAAATGCGGTCGTGCCTAGCTTTACTATTCGTTCACTAAGTCCCAGGCTAGCTATATATATATATGTATGAAGTATATAAGGATGAATTGCCATATACGATGAACTGAAGCATAAGATGACACCATATGTGATGATGCTCGTCACCTCATCCCGGGATAGACATATAGGTGATAATATAATGGGAAATTATGGATCGAGTCGTACATTCCTCGGTATTATTTTAAAATATGGATCGGGTCATACATTCCTCGACAGTGTTTTAAAATATAGATCGGGCCATACGTTTCTCATCATAATTTTAAATTATGGATCAGGCCAAACATTCCTCAATATATTTTACTATATGATAGTGGCACCGTACTATAGTGGGCCGGGTGTGGTACGACATGTACACCACTTTTTCACTAAGACCCTCACTAAAGGGTCAGATATAATAGATAGGCCTACTTGTAATGTGTGAAATGATGTCGTACACGATGGTATGATGTTGTATAAGATGATATGGTAACACCAAGTCTCCTAGCGGGCCGAGAGTGATATGTCAGGATGATATACATGCCCTCTTTTCATAAGATGCAGGTATAGTGAACTATTAACTGTCATACTTGTGTCATGCACCCCTATTCTAGTTGTTATCTCAGTTGTGTTATGTTATACTTTATATACTCAGTACATATATCGTACTGACCCCCCATTCTCCGGGGGATGCATTTCATACCCACAGGTACAGATGTTTATTTTGGAGATCCAACAGCTTTGAGTTTCCACTCAGCGATGTTGGAAGCGCTCCACTATTCTGGAGCCTAACTTTTGATACTAGTCATTTGATATATATGTTTGTTTATTCAGGGGTATGGTAGGGGCCCTGTCCCACCATATGATACAGTTAATACTCTTAGAGGTCTGTAGACATGTGTATGTGGGTTGTTTGTGAGTTTGTTCAGTTTTGAATATTTTTATGTGATGGCAGCCTTATCGGCTTGCATGCCCTTTCATGATATGATACGAATAAAGAGGCTACACGTACATGAAAATGTTATTACCCACTTGGGTTCTCGTGTGTATATTTCTTATATTTGACAGTTAGGTGTACGGGGGTCCAGGTCGGACCCTAGTAGCGGCCTATGGGGTTGGATTATGACAGAAGTGGTATCAGAGCACTTTATCCTTGGAATGTCTACAGATTGTGTCTAGTAGAGTTGTTTCTATTAGTGTGTTGTGCACCACATCTATAAACAGGAGGCTATAAGACATTTAGGATGTTACATTTTTTCAGATCTAAGATCATGCGATAGAGCCGAGTCATAGGGGTGAAATTTCTCATACTAACCTGTGATTTTAACAGGAGGACAACATCGATAGAAGAAAGTAACTGGCGATATTGGAAGTTACGAGGCACGCAAGTAAGTAAAGACACGAAGGTGATATGTTAGGTAGGGTGTTGACATGCGATTGGCATATAAAGTTGAATTGTTAAAGGAAAAGTATACAAGAAAGTGCAACAGGTACAGTTCGAGTGGACATACGAGGGAAGTCTATTTTCATAATGTTAATTATAGGCACCTGTGTGGCTGTGATATGATATGATGTGAATATATATGTTGGCCTGTGAGGCATTGTTGGCATTTTGTACGTGCTGGTGTTGAGATAGTAAGAAATACAGAGGAAACTATGCCCAAATTTTCCTAGAAATAAAAGGAGAAGGAGATACAAGGTTGTAGTGCGCCTTGCCTATAATAATTATGAGATTTGACTAAACTACGAGTATGGATGAACTCGAGAAATGAGTTAATTGTTGAATTAATGTCAATATAAAGAAGGAGGTCGATACTGATATGGTAGAATGAAGTTAGAAAAGACTTATGATCAAAAGAAAATGATTTAGAGAAGACTGATAAATCTGGATAGAATGATATATTAAGGCACCGACTAAATTGATACACAGTGATAACCTATGACGAGTTATAGTTAAAAGAAGTAACAGTATGGTTAAGACAAGAGTATAAGGGAAAATGAACTGTGATGGATATGAAATATCAATAAGACAGCTTGTGAGACATTAAGGATAAGACTAACTAAGAAGGGTAAGTAACCCATAGTAAGGATCGTGAAGAAGGACAAGCAGTGTTATACTATGGGACTGAATGCGAACAGAATACCAACTAAAAATAATAAAGATCATTGTGAGAATAAGTAAAGCTTAGTAAGGAAGTAACTAGAAGGTATGATGTGGTCCATATTATTGGAATATAAAAATAGGTGTGAAATGGAAAAGCGAGCTATGGAACAAATAAGGAAGACTTATCAAGTTCTGTAAGGAAAGTTTCGAATAAAGGTTATATGAAGAAGAAAAGGATAGCTAGTGCAAGGAAATAAAGAGTAATATGGAATTCCTTTCGCACAACCAAAAATGGACATAAGCTGGAGGAATAATAAGGAAGTTCTAACAGAGGAACCCAAGATAGACATAAGTAACTGAATACGAGGACGGAGCAAAAGGAGAATGTATAGTTATAAGTTTAAAGGGGTTGTACAACAATATGGTGTTACGATAGCCCTATTATTGAGGCAAGCTCGATATGCTGTTAACAAAGTGAACATAGGGTGTACAAAAAGGATGAAAGATCATGAGGCATAAAGAAGTATTGTGCATACGCGACTAGAGTGCCAATAATTAGACTGGATCAGCACCTCACGATTATGTTAAGATTTCATTCATGGGCAACCAAAGGTATGGATGATATAAAGGAAGGAATAGATGTGGTGCAGTATACCAAATGTATTAGAAAAGAATCATAAGCATTTGAAAATTTGAAATAAGGGCATAGGGTAGAACACAAACAGATAGTGACATGGTTACACCCTAAAGGGGGGAAGTGACTTCAAGTGAGATCCCATACTGGCATAAGTTAACAAGATCTAAAAGCCAGCAATGAATGGATAGAATCCATAATACCAGAGATAGTATTGAGAATTATTAGTAAGGAACTTGAATAGTGTGACATCAAAGGATGGGTGCATGCAAATGGGATGAACACGATAAGAGAATTACAATGAGAACTTAAAGATATTATAAGGGATAGCTAGGCTACACTTGACTAAAGGCCAGGATGTTGGTAACAAAGTTACTGGCTACTGGCATTGTGATATATAAGTGGCAAAAGAGAAAGGTTAAGAAATCTCTCCTATACTGGAATATCAGAAAACTTAGGAGTAAGTGAAGGAAGCAAAACAAGTATGACAAAAGAGACTATAAGTGTGTGTTAGTACAATGACATATGTAGAGTAGAGTGAACCAAGAGCATGAAAGACAATGACTAAAATGGAATGCACTTCATGCAAATTGTACAAGAATATTGTGCAGCCTACGAACAGTGGTATACTAAGAGTAAGATCAAGTGATTACTCGATAAAAAGAAGTCAGTAATAGCAATGTGACTGCCATATTTAGAATCTATTAAAGAAAAGTGCAAGATGGTTCGAGGTAGAACTATTAAGATATAATCAGTCTTAAGGACAAAAGCCATAGTGGAGCCCTGGCCTCGACTGAAAGAGGTAAGACACTAGTATAGCGACGCTAAGGCATTTTTTGGACTTCTCTAAATACCTACACATGGTTGTGTAAGCATTACAATATGATGTGTGATAAGAGAACTAGAGAGGAGCTCTGAGTAAAAGCGCAGGATAGCGTGCCTAAAGGGTTACAAGTTGCATTAAGAGGAATTATACAATAGTTGAAACAAAAATTGAGCATCAGAATCTTGATAGCCTATTACAGGAGATGGAAATCCCGACTCAGAAATAGAAAGCAGTTAATGTGGTTTATAGTATAGGCTAACCTCGCATTCTATGGAAATATGAGTTTATATGTGTTATGGTAGATAGGCTGACATAATCAACCCATTTTCTTCCAGTTAGGAAGACACATTCAGTTGAGGATTATGCTAGATGATATATCAAGGAGACAGTAAGATTTCACGGAGTTCCCATACCTATTATCTCAGGCAGGGAAGTTCAATTTATAGCTAACCGCTGGAGATCATTGTCGAAGGGATTGGGGACAAAAGTGAATCTTTGTACAGTATTTTTTCCTTCAATTAATGGATAGGCCCAGATGGGATCCAGCAAGTTATGGATGAAGTAAAGCTTATTTAGGAAAAACTATTAATAGCCCAGAGTTAACCCAAGTCATACATAGATAGTCGACGTCGACCTTTTGAGTTGAAGTGGATGAATGAGTATTTGTGAAAGTGTCACCAAGCTTATTTATTCACTACTTGATGTTAGAATTCTTAAAGTAGTTTAACAACTACCCTCGAGTCTCCTATCTGATCAATAATAATTGAATGCATCAGCTCTTATTCCTAAGGTCTCTATGATGACAAACGTCTCTAATTCTGTAAGTTGATTAACCTTGACTCGATACATGTCTAAGATTCCAGAAACTCCATTTTATATGATTCTTAACGATATTTAGAAGGTACTTAAGATGATTACTACTATGGTCATTAGGTAATGGTTCACTTGACTATTTTATTGAGTCTCAAATGATAACTTAGTTGCATATGGTTTCTCACTACTCTACTCATGTACACTGTAACCCGTATTCCTCTTAGTTTCATAAAGGGGTTGGGAATGCGGTCGTGCATAGCTTTACTATTTGTCACCGAGTCCCGAGATGGATATGTATATATGTATGAAGTATATGAGGATAAAATGTCGTATACAATAAAATGAAGCATACGATGACGGCGTAAGTTATGATGCTCGTCATCGCATCCCCAGCAGGACATATAGGTGATAATATAATGGGAAATTATGTATCGAGCCGTATGTTCCTTGGCATTATTTTAAAATATGAATCGGGCTTTACGTTCCTCGATATTATTTTAAAATATGGATCGGGCCGTATGTTCCTTGGTAGTGTTTTAAAATATGAATCAAGTCGTACGTTCCTCGATATATTTTTAAATTATGGATCGGACCAAGCGTTTCTCGATATATTGTACTATATGATAATGGCATCAAGTCACATAACGGGTTGGGTGCGGTATGATATGTACACCACTCTTTCACCGAGACCCTCACTAAAGGGCTGGATATGATAGATAGGCATATATATGAAAACATAGTGATGTACTTGTAATTTGTAAAATGATATCGTACATGATTGTATGATGCCGTATACAATAATATGGTAACACCGAGTCCCCCAATAGGCCGGGAGTGATATGTGAGGATCATATACATGCCCTATTTTCATAAGATGTAGGTATAGTGAACTATTAACTGTCATACTTGTTTCCTTCACCCCTATTCCAGTTGTTATCTCAGTTGTGTTATGTTATGCTTTATATACTCAGTACATATATCGTACTGACCCACCATTTTTTAGGGGGCTGCATTTTATGCTGCAGGTATAGATATTTATTTTGGAGATCCACCATCTTCGGGTTTCCACTAAGCGATGTTGGAAGCGCTCCACTGTTCCGGAGCCTAACTTTTTATACTGGTCATTTGATATATATGTTTGTTTATTTAGGGGTACGGCGGGGGCCTTATCCCTCCATATGATACAGTTAATACTCTTAGAGTTCTGTAGACACGTATATGTGGGTTGTTTATGAGTTTGATCAGTTGTGAATGTTTCTATGTGATGGTAGCCTTGTCTTCTTACGTACCCTTTCATGATATGATACGAATGAAAGAGGCTACACATACATGAAAATATTATTACCCACTCGGGTTATTGTGTGTATAGTTCTTATATTTGATAGTTAGGTGGAAAGGGGTCCAGGACGGACCCCAGTCGCGGCCTACGGGGTTGGGTCATGACAGAGCATACTTGGATAGCTTAGTAAAATTGAGGGCATAGTCCCTCATCCCCATGTTGCCTTGTCCAAGATTCATAAACTCCAACGTTTTAGCCTCCCTTAACTTAAGAGGGAAAAAGTGATCAAGAAAAGCATGTTTGAAAGCTTCTCATTCGACAGGACCGTCATCCACCCTCTTAAACTTCTATTATGTGTACCATAGTTGAGTTACACCTTTGAGTTGGTAAGCTGCCAACTCCTTTTTTCTTCCGAAGTCACCTACATAATACTCACTATTTTATAGACCTCATCAATGAACTCTTGAGGATCCTCATCGACCCTTGAGCCATGAAATTCTGGAGGATTCATTCGTGCAAAGTCCCTAACTCTTAAGGATGGAGTAGGAATATTAGGACGAGCCACGACACCTCGGTTGGTCACTACTCTGGCTAGCATAGTGATAGCGGTTTGGAACTCCACATTAGTCACTTAGTCCGGTAGAGGACCATTGTCTTGTGGAGTTGGGGGAGCTTGGGCTTCATTAACATTCTCTCCCCTTAGAAATATTGGTCTTCTTAGAGCCATTGTTTTTTGAAAATCGCAAAGAAAGACTATTAGGGAGAAGAAGTCTTAACGTAATCTCTATAGCACAATATGGATCATGAAAGAAGTGAGAATTCCTAAAATGCCTCATATCCTCCTATTCATAAGTGTGGCGCGGTTCACACCCATGAATAAGACACTACTTCACGCGGCATATTGGACACTCTAGGACACTTTGAAAACCTTGTGCTTTGATACCAGGTTTATCATGACCCGCCCTAGGACCTAGTTGTAACACGACGATTGAAACCCCAAAGGACTCCAACCAAGCCTCTTTTACATATCATAAGCATACATAAGGTAAAATATAATAGAGAAAATATCATAAAAGAGTCTAAACCATTATTAGAAATCTGAAAAAAAATGTTTTATGATAACATAGACTCAAATATATGTCCAACTAGATGCCTCGAAACATGAGTATGGACGGAGGCTAAGACATGTCCCTAGATCACCCTCAATATATGATGTAAATAAGTTTTTTGATGGTTTTTCCGCTTCTCACAGCTGCTCTTTCCATCTTTTGGAAGAAAACAGTAATCAACTTGAAACTAGTTCCCGGTCAATGAGGACTCACCAAAACACCTTGGGATAGGAACGCCTACTAGTTATATGGATGATAAGGATCTTCAATCTCAACTCCTATATTATGAGATAATGTAGGCAAAAAGTATGCATTAGTATGTTGGAATTTACTAAGTATGAGGGCGTGACATGCAACATAAATCATGAAAATGCAAGGGTTAAGTAAATCACATGATAAGATGGAGTACATAAAGTCATGATAAAATCATATTGACCAGAGTATTTAAAAGAATAAGTTCAAAATTATAACATACTTAATAAATCATACATATGTGGGATAGGAACCATAATCGATAATAAGACCATGCGAGCTATAACATGGAATCCGATGATCCCCACATCGAGAAGGGGGAGGCTACTTTTCCAAGGTAGACTCCTAATCATGAACATGTGCTACTTGTGCATCCACTAGCTAGGCCGTAAAGGCAATCCTATGGTGGCACATAGTTATGAGATAAGAAACTTTATATAAGGACCACTTGCTTTGAGCCCCTATCTCAAGTCCACATTCACTGCTAAGTCAAATCCCACTGAATAGATACATAATATAAGATCATAATTTCATATATCATATTCATGATCATAGGCTTGAAATCATAGAATAGCTCATTTCCATAACATATTTGTAATGTGAGAATTGTCCTTTCATCATTACAATCATATTTGCATAATTCATATCGTTAGGTATTAGGTCGCCTTACTTCATAACTTGCATAAAAAACCATAATTTGAAATAAACTTATAATTCATGATCATAATGGAAATACATAGTCATAATTAATTCTTTGAAAATTCATGACCATAGCTTGTACTTGAAATTAGGGTATGACATGACTGCATGATCAATTTACTTGAAAATCATGAAATTAACTTGAAGATATGCATGATCATAAACTTTATATCAGTCCATACATGATTCATATAGATAATATCATTTGGAAGTATAATTGAAAATACTCTAATTTTACATCATGAACCCTAGAAATCAAAATAGAAGAATTCATAGAAAAACTGTTCAATTTAATTCCATAACCATTAAATTATATCAAAATAGACTCATGATCATTCTTTAAATCAAAATTTTTGCAATTGGAATAGTGTTCACAAAACCCATAAAATATCATACTTTAATTTGATGGAAAACTTGAGAAATTGATTGGGCTTCATGGAAGAAAGGATCCATCAATCAATACCCATATACCTTGAGTGAGAACACCAATTAATTTGGAAGAACTTGAGAATTTGTTTGGAGAAATTGAGTGAATTTGATTGAATTCTACAATGGAAACCCTTGAGAGCCTTTTTGTAGAGAGAGAAATATTTGATAGATGAATTGTAGAAGAATGAATTGAATTAGAAGTTTACGTAAATTTATAGAGTTGAATTAGGTCCTAAAAACATCTAGGTTCAATAACTAATAATTTGGGAAAAATCTAAAATGCCATAAAGAAAAAACTAAATTCGGCCAGGACACATTCCAGGTCTGCGATGCAGACCTGTCATGACCAACTTGGCCAGAAGACATCCCCAGGTTCGCGACGCATTCCTTTCGTGGACTGCTCTATTTTATGTGGCTTCCCGAGTTCGTGACGTGGTCTTGTCGTTGACCACACTATTTTTTGGTTTCTTCAAAAATCTTTCTTCCGTTCTATGGGTCCTAAAAATCCACCAAGACCATTTTTTCGCAGGTTTTGACCATCTGATCGATATTTTGAACTTGGATTTTCCTAAAAGATTAAGTAGAATAGGTTACATGAGAGACCTATTTCCAAGTCATTCTTATGGTACATATATAAAAAAATTATTATTTCATTTTTCAAATTTTGAGGGATGTTACAAAGGGCAATGAGTTATTGTTAAGGGTCAATTCATCTCATGCATTAAGGCCCGAAAAATGATTTTCAAAGGGTGACCTTATCATATTGTGCAATTTAGGGACATCGATTCCAAAACTCCTACTCTTTAGATGGTTCCTATAGTTAATGAGTTATTTGATGTGTTTTCCGATAATTTGCCCGATATTCCTCCTGAAAGGAAAATTGACTTTGGCATAGATCTCCTTCACATACCCAACCTATTTCTATTCGTCCTTACTGTATGGCTCCGGTGAACTTAAGGAGTTGAAGGAATAATTGAAGGATTTGTTGTAGAAGGGTTTTATAAGACCGAGTATTTCACCATGGGGTGCTCTCGTGTTATTTGTTAAGAAAAAGGATAGGTCTCTCCAAATATGTATAGACTATCAGAAATTGAATAAGGTCAGCATAAAGAATAAATATCCAATTCTAAGGATAGATGACTTATTTGATTAATTACAAGGAGCAAGCTACTTTTCTAAGATTGTCGTCTATTCCGGTTATCATCAATTGAGGGTAAGGGAGTGTGATATTCTCAAAAATGGCTTTTTGAATAAGGTATGGTCATTATAAATTTGTAGTAATGTCATTTGGTTTGACTAATGCTCCCAATATATTCATGGATTTGATAAATCATATTTTCAATCCATATTTGGAGATGTTTGTAGTGGTGTTCATTGATGATATCTTGATTTATTCTCGAAATGATGAAGATCATATAGGTCACTTGAGGATTATTTTGCAAACATCAAGAGACAAGCAATTATTCGCTAAATTTAGTAAGTGGAAATTTTGTCTAAAGGAGGCTGCATTTCTTAGCAATGTGGTGTCCAGTGATGGGATTAAAGTAGGTCCAAAGAAAACAGAGGCGGTTAAGAATTGGCCTAGACCATTATCTTCTTCGGACATTAGAAGATTTTTGAGCTTAGCGGGATACTACAAAAGGTTTATTGAAGGGTTCTCATCTATTTCTTCGCCTTTAACTAAGTTGACACAAAAGAAGAAAAAATTCCAATGGTCGAAAGAATGTGAGAAAAGTTTCCAAATATTGAAGGATCGTGTTATGTTGGCTCCTATTTTGACATTGCCTGAAGGTTTAGATGGGTTTTTTGTTTATTGGGATGCTTTGCATGTTGGTTTGGGTTGTGTCTTGATGCAACATGGTAAGTTTATATCCTATGCCTCTAGATAACTTAAAGTGCATGAAAGGAATTATCCAACCCATGATCTTGAACTTGCGATGGTTGTGTTTCAGTTGAAAATTTGGCACCATTTTCTTTATGGGATGCATGTTGATGTGTTTACCGACCACATAAACTTGCAATACGTGTTTAGTCAAAGGGACTTGAACCTTAGTCAAAGGAGGTGGTTTGAACTCCTAAAAGACTATGACATGAGTGTATTATACCATCCGAGTAAGGCAAATATTATCGCTGATGCCCTTAGTCGGTTGTCTATGGGTAGTATTACACATGTTGAGGAAGATAAAAGGGTATTGGTTAAAGAGGTGCATACATTGGCTCGTTTAGTTATGCATTTGGTTGATTCCAATGATGCAGGCATTCTTATACATAATGGTTCGGAATCATCTCTTGCGGCAGACGTTAAGGCCAAACAAGATAATGATTCAATTATGATCGAATTAAAGAAGTCGTTGGTTAAAAAATCTGTTGAGGCTTTCTCCCTAGGAGAAGATGGGGTACTACATTACCAAGTTCATTTGTGTTTACCAAATGTTGATGGATTAAAAAAGTTGATATTGAACGAGGACCATAGTTCTCGGTATTCAATTCATCTGGGATCCACTAAGATGTATCTTGACTTGAGTAAAGTGTATTGGTGGAATGGATTGAAGAAAGAAATAGCGGAGCTTATGGCTAAGTGTCCAAATTGTCAACAAATGAAAGTTGAACATCAAAGGCCAGGATGTCTAGCTCAAGAAATAGAAATTCCTACATGGAAGTGGAAGATGAGAATATGGACTTTGTCATAGGTTTTCCTTGTACTAGAAGACAACATGATTCTATTTGGGTCATTGTGGATCGAATGACCAAATCGGCACACTTTCTACCAGTTAAGACTTCTTATGGTGTCGAAGACTATTCTAATTTGTACATTTGTGAACTTGTCAAACGTCATGGTGTTCCTTTATCGATTATATCGGATAGAGGTACTCAATTTAGTTCACATTTTTGGAAGTCATTTAAGAAAGATCTTGGTACTAAAGTCAAGCTAAGTACCGCTTTCCATCTTCAAACCGATGGACAAGCCGAAAGAACAATTCAAACCTTGGAGGATATGTTAAGGGAATGTGTGATTGATCTTAGAGGAAGTTGGAATGACCATTTTCCATTGATTGAGTTTGCCTACTACAATAATTATCACTCTAGCATCCAAATGGCTCCTTTTGAGGCCTTGTACAGGAGAAGATGTAGGTTTCCGGTGGGGTGGTTTAAAGCAGGTAAGATGGAATTGATTGGTCCATATTTGGTAATTGATGCAATAGAGAAAGTGAGGCTCATAAGAGAGAGTTTAAAAAGGGTTCAAAGTCGTCAAAAGTCCTATTCGAACACTAGGAAGGAAGCGCTTGAATTTCATGTGGATGATATGGTGTATTTAAAGATTTCACCTATGAAAGGGGTAATGCAGTTTTGTAAGAAAGGGAAGTTGAGCCCTAGATTTATAGTACCCTATAGGATATTGAAGCGCATTGGCAAAGTAGCAAATGAGTTAGATTGAGTTGGCTTTGGTTCATCCGGTATGTCACGTGTCAATGTTGAGGAAGTTTTTAGGTGATCCAAATTCTTGTGCCAATGGAGAAAGTAAGTATTGAAGAGAATTTGGCTTATAAGTATGTCTCGATTGATATTTTAGACCGGCAAGTGAAGAGGTTAAGAAATAAAGACGTTGCATCCATCAAAGTGTTATGTAGGAATTAATAAGTAAAGAGTTCTACATAGGAAGCGGAATCATACATGATGAAGTGTTACCCGTATCTCTTTCTTTTCACTCGAGCCTAAAGATACTAAATTGTTCATAATCAAATCGATTAAACTCCTACGTTTCAGTTCCATATGTCTTTTATATGCATGCATGATTTATGAAAATATTTTTTTCTCAAGAACTATGTATACATGCATGCATTTATATGAAGCTTACATGTTCTATGCATCTTTCAAAGTGTCCTCATAATCATGTTGGGCTATTAGTCCTTTTTCCATGTCCTTCCTATATTAGTTCAATCTCAATAGAGGACGAATGTTCCCAAGGGGGAGATATTGTAATATTCCTCAAAAATGCTCACAAGTTCCTTAAGAATGCCTTGGGATTAGACAACTCATGTAACACCTTATCCTTAATCCTTTTGAAAAATTTGAGTTTGAAATATCGATCAGGTGGTCAAAACCTATAGGAAGATAGTTTCTGTAGAATTTTAGGACCTATTAATTGAAATATAGAATTCTCAAGAAACTGCACAAAATAGAAAGGTCCGCGACAAATTCGCATCGTGGACCTGACAAAGGTTTTCTGGCCGAGTTGGTTTTTTAGTAAATGCGTTTTAGAGTTTTCCCAAATTGTTAGATAATGAACCTTGAAGTTTTTAGAACCTAATTCAACTCTACAAATTAACCTAAACCTCTAATTCTATTCATTCTTCTATAATTTACCTACTCAAATATTTCTCTCTCTACAAAAGACTCTCAATGACTCCATTGAAGGCTTCAAGTAAATTCACTCAAGCTCTCCATCAAAACTCTCAAGTTCTTCAAAATTATTTGGCTTTTTATCTTAAGGTATGTGAGTATTGATTCATGTGTTCTTTCATCCATGAAGCCCAATCAATTTCTCAAGGTTTTCTATCAAATTAAAGTATGGTATTTTATAAGTTTTATGATCTTTATTCCTATTAGATGAATTATGATTCAAAATATGATCATGAGTCTATTTAGATATAAATTGATGGTTATTGCGTTGAATTGAAGAGTTTTCCTATGAATTCTCCTATTTTGATCTCTAGGGTTCGTGATGTAAATTATGAGTATTTTGAATTATACTTCCAAAGGATATTATCTGTATGAATTATGTATGGGCTGATATGAAGTTTAGAATCTTGCATGTTTTCAAGTGAATTACATGATTTTCAAAGTTAATTGATTATGCAATTGAGTTTTCCTCTAGGTTCAAGGTATGAATTTCATACAAGTTTTGAAGTAAGGTGACTTAGGGCCCTATATGTTGACCTAAGGCCTAAAAGGTGACTTAGGGCCCTATGTGGTGACCTAAGGCCTAACGATATGAATTATGCAAATATGATTGTAATAATGAAAGGATAGGTCTCACATTACAAGTATGTTATGAAAATAAGCTACTCTATAATTTCAAACCTATGATCATGACTATGATATATGTAATTATGATTTCTATGCTATGCATGTATTCCGTGGGATTTGACTTAGCACCAAGTAGACATGAGGTGGGGGTAGACAACAGGATTCCATCTTATAGCTCGCATGGTCTTATTGTCGGTTATGGTTTCTATACCACATATGTATGACCTATTAAGTATGTTATGATTTTGAATTTATTCTTTTAAATGCTTTGGTCACTATGATTTTGTCATGACTTTACTTATTACATCTTATCCTGTGTGTTACTTGAACTTTGCACTCCATGAGTTACGTTGCATGTCATGCCCTCATACTCAGTACATTCCAACGTACTAATGCATACTTTTTCCTACATTATCTCATAATGTAGGGGTTGAGGTTGAAGATCATTCTCATCTACGTGGCTAGTTAAGCTTCCCTATTCAGCGGCGTTGTGGGGAGTCCTTATTTATCAGAGACTAGTTGTTGAGTTAGATACTGCTTCCAAAGACATTTGTTATGTTTTATATTGAGGGTGAGCTAGGAACATGTCTTAGCCCCCGCCCATATTCATGAGTAGAGGCATATAGTTGGACAAATATTTTGAGTCTATGTTGTTATGTGACATTCTTCATTTACTATTCATGGTTTAGACTCTCTTATGATGTTTCCGCTTTTATTTTAACTTGTGTATGCTTATGATATGTACAAGAGGCTTGGTTGGAGTCCTTTGAGATTTCGATCGTCGTGTTATGACTAGACCCTAGGTCGGGTCATGACATTCATCCATGAAGCCCAATAAATTTCTCAAGGTTTTCTATCAAATTTAAGTTTAGTATTTTATGGATGTTATGATATCTATTCCTATTGCATGAATTTTAATTCAAAATATGATCATGAGTCTATTTTGATATAAATTGATGGTTATTGCATTAAATTAAAGGATTTTTCCATGAATTCTCCTATTTTGAGCTTTATGGTTCATGATGAAAATTATGAGTATTTTCAATTATACTTCCTAAAGATATTATCTATACGAATTATGTATGGGCTTATATAAAGTTTATAATCATGCCTATTTTCAAGTCAATTATATGATTTTTAAATCAATTGATCATGCATTCATGTCTTACCTAAATTTCAAGTATAAGTTATGATCATGAATTTCCAAGTATGAATTATGATTATGTATTTCAATTATGATGATGGACTATATGTATGTTTCAAAAGATGATTTTCATGCAAGTTATGAAGTAAGGTGACTTAGGGCCTTATGTGGTGACCTAAGGCCAAACGATATGAATTATACAAAGATGATTGTAATGATGAAAGGACAATTCTCACATTACAAGTATGTCATAAAAAAGAGCTAATCCATGATTTCAAACCTATGATAATGACTATGATATATAAAATTATAATTTCTATGCTATGTATCTATTACGTGGGATTTGACTTAGCACTGAATGTGGACTTGAAGTGGGGGATCGAAATACGAGGTCCTTATATAAAGTCTCTTGTCTCATAACTACATGCCACCGTAGAATTGGTCACTATGATTTTCTAATTTAGGAAAGTCTTCTCTAGAAAATTCTGGAATCTTAAATATGGGGTTAGTCTCAATGTGAGGGTTATTGTAAGAAGTACTAGGTTTATTTCCTATCTGGGAAATTCCTTTGTAACTGCTACTTTTGGATTCTTCTATTTGTTTTGATACGATGTGAAGAACCTGATTGGTGTAGTTATTTTGCTCATAAATGTTGTTGATATCAGCTCCTGTGGGAAGAGAGGTGTCCTTTTCAATGGGTTTTTTGAAAGGAGAAGCTTTGAGGATATTTTTCCTATAGGGAATACTAAGTCCTTCTAGGGGAGGAGTAACACTCTCTATCACCTGTTCTCTAGTGTACCACTTGTTAACGAGGACTTGCAGGGATGATTTGGTGTCATCTATTTGTCCTGAGTGTTCAAACCATTTGAAAAATTCAATTTCAGTTTTGAATCTTTCCATGTCCTTAAACCATTTGTCTCTAAAGGAGGTTCTTTGTTCTAAGGAGTATGTGGCTTTGTACCAGTCAACCTTCCGTTGATGTTTAGGAAGTTTCCACCACTTGTTGAGCTTTCTTTTGTCAAGAACAAAGGTATCATCAGAGGTTAGGACCCCTAGAGACTCTTTTTGCTTATGACCAGGTTTCATATCGCTAAAGGTGGGGCTGTCAGGAGCAGTAGTTTCATAGTAGACTTTTGGGATAGTTCCGGAGAAATCTACTCCATGGACTTTTCCCTGATCAGTAGGCTCATTGGACGAATCATCTCCCTCTCGGGGGCAAAAAGAAGAAGGTCTAGCCGAAGACATTCTTCTACTTGAAGAAGCTTGACTGTAAGAGTTGGATCTTAAAAACTTAAGGTTAATAGACCCATCTGGAAATTGAATAACCCTGTCGATTTGAGATCTATCAGGTTGGATAGGCAAAGGATGGGTAATGGAATCGAATTTCCACTCTTCGTCAGTCAAGATGTCATCCCATTTTAGGAGCCTGGGGATGAAGGTAGTACTGTGCTCTTGGTTTGCTTCCATGAGCATAGTAACTCCTTTGACGCTAGTGGATATAGCCTTTGGGGCTATAGTGGTTTTCATTAGCTTGTAATATACCCTATATATTACAGCTATTTCTCTAGTGTCGGCTTTACTGTTCATATTTTTGTTTTTGACATTAAGTGTCAAAGTATCCATAATGTTTGGATCATGGATATCAACCGAGAAATTGGGATAACAGTTAAAGTATACCGGGCCATTGGCTAGGTTACTTTCTAGGACTCCTAACAGAGAATCATCAAAGTTAAGAAGTCTATCATCTCTAAGTAATAGGCAGATAGGAATATTTAAACCTTTACGGAAAAGAGGTTTAACAGCTACTTGAACAAGACCAATATGAAGGAACTTAAACTCCTTCTGGTATCTATTAATATCAGCAGCAATTAATAACTTGATAGTTTCAAGGCAATTATTGATAGCAATAGTAGACTCACAAGTCTTAATATTATATTTTTTAAAGAGTAAAAATTTACCTAACTGGTAAATCTTTTCAAAAGGTTCTTTCGGAATAGACCAATTTTGTAAATCGTTTTCTACCTTAGAGATAGACAAGTTAACACTATTAACAGTATACTGATGATTATTCATTTGAGAAATATGCCTTTGATTATATTATGCAGGATGATAAATGAATAGTAATAGTAAGTTCTTAATAAAATTATGAACAAATTATAAAATATATATTTCTAAGTCTGAAAGCATAATTATGGAATTATAACAAGGATATTACATTAAAGATCTTGGATTTTACAAGAGTCTAGTCAAACAAACCACCTTACAGTCTAAGACGCCTATCATCGGCTAAACGACTGTCTGTCGGCATCGGAACTATTTGACAAGATTTCTTCACCTCACTTTAATCACCAGAAATAATCTCCATACTTATAATTTTAGACTAAGAGATATATGTATTATAATTAAGACATAATAATACGAAGAACTAGTTATTACTACTAATTTATCAAAGCATAAATATAATCTAGGCAAAGATTATTTAGCTATGCAATGCTAGTAAATATAATCAATGCAATTTGGATACCATAATGGAGTTACGTGAAAATATCAACACTATAGTGATAATCATAAGTTAATGTAAGAAGTCATTTGCTTTAAAAAATGCCATGATACAATAAGGTGATACAATGGGCCATTTTAAAACCATGAAGTCATTTGAAATACTATTTGATACGATGAGACTTGGTCAATGCAATATAGGAACTATCATGAATCATAAAAAAACTTAAACACTATAATAGAAATCATAAGTTATTATAGAAAAATATATACTTTGAAAATACCATGAATCGTGATGAAGTATACCATAAATCCTTTGGGAGAAACCTTTAACCGTGTTAGAGCACATACTTTACCTTGTGAGAGATAACTCTATAGTAAGAAATACCTTAAACATTTTGAGAGTGACTTTTTAACTTTTTGTGAGAGCTACTGTTATCCAACATAAATAATATGAGTTTTATCATGGAGTCCTAATGTTACCCCTACATCGGAGGAAAGGGGGAGACTACTTGCGAAGATAGACTCCTATATGCCTAAGTTGATCCACTAAGCGGTTGTGTGAGTCGGGTACCATAATGCAACCTTCTTGTCATGAATGGACCTAGGGCCTAGTAGTAACACGGTGATCGGTATGCGAGGGACCCCAAGCATAAGACATCTTAGCATACATCGCATACATAAGGTAAAGAAAAACATAAAAATTAGTGGAAGTAATTATTAAGTGGGGAATTGTACTAAGGGAGATCAACTCTATAAAACGTCCAACCGTACTACACCATAATATCATCTAAACATGCCTCTAGTCTAGTCCTTGATGAGGACTTAGGACAAGCTTCTACCTCATCCTAACAATAGAAGAGAGTTTAAATAATAGTAACATGAATAAAGTTCTTGTCCTTGGTAGAATGAGGACTAACCAATTTCTTTGAAATCTAAAGCAAATCTCTAGCCACGAGTAGGGTGATCGTGAGTGTCATCTGCCCTACATTATGAGACAATGTAGGCAGAATATACATTAGTACATTTGAATATACTAAGTATGTGAGGTATGCTTGAACAAGTAAAGAACGTAATCGATATGCCATAGGATGCATGACCAATCATAATGAACATGAGTATAGTTTAAAAGCAATTTAAATCATAAGAAACTCTTGGTCAATGCATAACATAAAACTTTAGCATAAACTCATAACTTGACATCTAATGGATTCAACCTCAACTTGTGTGGGATAGGACCATTAATTGATAACTAAGACCATGTGAGCTATTAAATAGAATTGGATCACTCCTACATCGAGATAGGATGATGACTCCTGCATTGAAACAGGGGAGGCTACCTTGCCAGGGCATACTCAACTCAACTCAACTGTGCTATATATGGATGCACTAACTAGGCCATGAAGGAAACCTATATTGGAAACGTAGTTTGGAACTTTAGGTTGCTACTAAGATTCCCTTGAATAACAAACTATGTTACCGGGCCGAACCCCACCTAGAAGCCCTCTCGGTGCTTAGTTAATATCCCAACGGAAACTCATAAATATTATCATAATATAGTAGGGAAAGATAGTAAATGCCTATCAATCCATCTTTAAAACATATTAGGAATAGCTCATCTATTGAGTGATTCATAGGAATCTATAACTTCGGTGAGAATTGTCCCTATCACCATCTTTAAACATCTTTTGATCTTAACTCTGATCACCAACGTAACTTTAACTTTAGAATCACAAATCTCAACCTTAACTCATATAAAAGTTTCATTAGAAATCATTTAAGTCATGTTCAACTCATTACACATTTTTAAATCATAATTCATACTTGGAAATTAGGGTAAAACATGAATACATGATCGATTGACTTGAAAATCATGAAATTTACTTGAAAACATACATGATCATATACTTTGTATCAGCCCATAAATAATTCATAAAGATAATATCATTTAAGTCTTGATCAACTCATAACTCATCTTAAAATCATAATCCATGAATCAATACCCATATACCTTAAGTTAGAAGACCAAAAAACTTGTAATAATTTTAGAGTTTTGATTGAGAGCTTGAGCGAATTTCTTTGAAGTCTTCAATGGGTTCTTTGAGAGCTCTTGTAGAGAGAGAAATATTTGAATGGGTTAATTGTATAAGAATAAATGGAATTAAGGGTTTAGGGTAGTTTATAGAGTAGAATTAGTCCCTAAAAATATCAAGATTCATTAACTAACAATTAGGAAAAATTCTAAAGTTTCCTTACTTAAAAATTGAATTTGGGCAAAATTTCTTGCCCAGGTCCGTGATGTGGAGCTTCTCCTGGATAGGCCAATTTTAGCGAATTAGATTTTTGGCCAGATTTTAACTTAGGGAGAAATTACACTAAATAGGAATAGGTGGGCGACGCGGAGCTGTCACGTACCTCACTTTTTTGTGTAATTTTTCAAAAAATTTATCTTTCAATACATGGGTCCTAAAAAACTACCAATACCATTTTCCTGTAGGTGTTGACCCGCGGATCAACATTTAGGACTCAGATTGCCAAAAAGAATAAGAATAATGCATTACGCGAGTGGCCTATTCCCAAGGCATTCTTAAGGCACTTTTGAGCATTTTGAGAAATGTTACAATATCTCTCACTTGGGAACATTCGTCCTCGAATGAGATTAAACTTATCCTAAGAAAGACATGAAAAGAGGACTAGCGGCCCATCATGATTAAGATGACATCTTAAAATGCAGGGAACATGAAATCTTCAATTTAACATAAAATCATAACTTTGAAATCAACTTTTTCATGAACATGCATGCATATGAATGACATAGGAGGAACTAAATACGTAAGAGTTCAACTACCTTGATTAAGAACAACTTACTACTTTAGGCTTGAGTAGAGGGAAAGAGGTATGGGTATTATTTCATCATATCCGCCTCTGCTTTCCAAGTAGCATTTTCTACTTGTTGATTCCTCCATAACACTTTGACGGACACAACTTCTTTGTTTCTTAACTTCTTAACTTGCCGGTCCAAGATTTCCACCAGAACTTCCTCATAAGCCAAATTCTCCTCAACACTTTCATCATTCAATGTCACAATGGAGTTCAAATCACTCACAAACTTTCTCAACATAGACATATGAAACATCGGTTGAACCATAACAAACTCAAATGCAAAATCTAATTCTTAAGCCACTTTGCCAACACGTCTCAATACCTTGTAAGGTCCAACGAATCTAGGACTCAATTTTCCTTTCTTGCCAAAATGTGTTACACCCTTCATGGGTGAAACCTTCAAATAGACTCAATCATCCCCTTCAAATTAATGCTCTCTTTTGCTAACATCGGAATATGACTTTTGATGACTTTGAGTAGTATTCAACCTCTCTCTTATGAGTGTTACATTCTCCATAGCATCAATAACCAAATCTGTACCAATCAAGGTCATCTCACCTACTTCAAACCATCCCACTAGGGACGTACATATCCTCTCATACAATGCTTCGAAAGGAGCTACTTGGATGCTAGAGTGATAACTATTATTATAGGTAAACTCATTTAATGGAAAATGTTCATCCCAACTTCCTTTGAAATCAATAACACACACCCTTAGCACATCCCCTAAAGTTTGGATTACTTTTTGGGCTTGACCGTTGTTTTGAGGGAGAAAAGCAATACTTAACTTAACCTTTGTGTTGAGACCCTTTCGAAATGACCTCCAAAAATGTGAAGTGAATTTTGTACCTCGATCTGATATGAGTGACAAGGGGACACCACGAAATCTTACTAACTCATGTACATACAATTTAGCATAATCTTCGGCACTATAGAAAATCTGAACTGGTAGAAAGTGAGTCGACTTGGTCATCCGATCTACAACAAATGAAATAGAATCATGTTTCTTCCTAGTGAGAGCAAAACCCATTACAAAGTCCATATTTACATCTTCTCATTTGCAAGTAGGAATTTCAATATTATGGGCTAGACATCCTAGTCTTTAATGCTCAACTTTAACTTGTTGGTAATTTGGACACATAGAAACAAAGTCGACTATGTCCTTCTTCATGTCATTCCACCAATTCACTTCTCTCAAATCACGATACATCTTGGTAGAACCCGGATAAATCGAATATTGGGGACTATGGGCCTTATTTAATATCAACTCTCTCAACCCATCAATGTTGGGTACACACAACCGACCTTGGTAACATAGCACATGAAAAAGACTCAATGTCATTTTTGGCAACTGACTTCTTTAATTGAACAAACATTGGATCTTGGTCTTGCTTGGCCTTGACATCCTCTAAAAGAGATGATTCCAAACCATTATGAACAAGAACACCTCCATCATTGGATTTAACCAAACACACACCTAAACGTGTCAACCTAGGAATATCTTTAATCAATTCTTTCTTATTTTTTTCAACATGTGCCACACTACTCATGGACAACCTACTTAGTGCATCGGCAACCACATTTGCCTTGCCCAGATGATACAACACACTCATATCATAATCCTTCAACAACTCATGCCATCTTCTTTGTCGAAGGTTCAAATCTTTTTGCTTAAACACATATTGTAAACTCTTATGATCGGTGAACACATCCATATGGACACCATAAAGATAGTATATCAAAATCTTCAAGTCAAACACAACTGCAGCTAGTTTAAGCTCATGGGTTTGATAGTTTCATTCATGTACCTTAACATGCCTAGAAGCATAGGCTATTACCTTACCATGTTGAATCAATACAAAACGAAGGCCAACCCTTGAGGTATCACAATACACCACAAAATCATTTTACCCTTCTGGCAAGGTCAAGATAGAAGCGGTAGTGAGATGATCATTTAATTCTATGAATCTCTTTTCACATGCTTCTGACCACTGAAACTTTACCTTTTTTGAGTAAAATTTGTCAAAGATGATAAGATCAATGAAATTCCTTCCAAAAATCTTTTATAGTATCCGTCTAAGCCCGTGAAATTCCTAATATCCGAAGGAGATAATGGTCTAGGCCAATTCTTAACTGCTTTGTTTTTCTTAGGATCAACCATAATCCCTTCACCGGACATAATATTACCAAGGAAGGTCACCTCCCTTAACCAAAACTCACATTTGTTAAACTTTGCAAATATTTATTTTTCTCTTAGTGTTTGCAACACAATCGTCAAGTGACGTGCATGGTCCTCTTCATTCCGAGAGTAAACCAAAATATCATCGATGAATACAATCACAAATATATCTAGGTATTGCTTGAATACCCTATTCATTAAGTCCATAAAAGTCGTAGGAATATTGGTCATACCAAAAGACATGACTAGAAACTCATAATGGCCATACCTTGTCCGGAATGCCATTTTGGGAATGTCACACTCCCACGTCCTTAATTGGTGATAACCGAAACAAAGGTCTATCTTAGAAAAGTAACTTGCCCCTTGATCAAACACTCATCTATTACCGAAATTGGATACTTATTCTTGATGGTTACCTTATTCAATTATCAATAATCAGTGCACATACGTAGTGAACCATCCTTCTTGCTAACAAAGAATACGGGATCACCACATGGAGAAATACTTGGCCTAATGAACCCCTTGTCTAACAAGTCCTTCAATTGATCCTTCAACTCCTTTAACTTTGCTGGAGCTATCTTGTAAGGAGGGATAGAAATAGGTTGAGTATCCGGAAGTAAGTCTATATAAAAATTGATCTCCCTTTTCAGGAGGAACACCGAGTAAATCATTCAGAAACACATCTGGAAACTCATTTAAAATAGGGACCTACTATATGATAGGGGCTTCATAATTCTCATCCCTAACCCTCACAAGATGATAAATACAACCCTTGAAAATCATCTTCCAAGCTTTAAGGCATGAAATAAATTGATATGTAAACATGGAGTTACTACCCTTCCATTCTGTGACCGACTCATTTAGGAATTGAAACTTAACCACTCGAGTTCTATAATCAATACAAGAATAACATGTAATGTCCAATCTACTCCAAGGATAACAACAAAATCGGTCATCTCAAGTCAACTAGGTCACATAGGTTAACTTTATGGAAAACCATAACTAGACAACTACTATAGACTCTTTTAGCCACAATCGACTCACCAACAGGAGTATAAATGGAGAAAGGTTCTCAAAATCTCTCAGGAATAACATCAAATATAATGGACACATAAGGGGAAACAAAAAATAAATTTGCACCCGGATCAATAAAAGCATAAACACCATAGTGAAAGTCTCATAACATATCGGTAAAAACATCGAATATCTCCTCCACCTCTTTCCTACCATAGAGGGAGTAGAACCTATTATTGTGTTGACCACCCTTAGGGTTCCCTTGGCCACTATAAGAAACTTGGCCTTGAGGACAACCATCTTTGACCTTGCATTCCCTAGCATGATGACTCGGCTTACCACACCGGTAGCACACATTTAACCTGGCTAGACATCCGCCCTTGTGGTTCCTACCAAACTTATTGCATGCAAGAGTAACTTGGCCTATAGGAGAACCTTCTTGAGTTTTAGGGTTGGGCACCCTATCTTTGTCAAACCTTTGAGTAGTAGAATTAGAAGACCACTTCTCGGTGTACTTTTAGCGAAAATGAGGACGTCCACTATTTTCGGATGTAGCATGGGAGAATTCACTATAGGTCATAATTCTAGATATATCAATCTCCGAAATCAACATTGCCATTTTGCCTTACATTGCAACCATGTCCTACACACCCGATACATACTTGCTCATACAAGATCTTTAGTAGGCAACCATGAATAAAGCATATTTTGACAATTGAGAAAAATTAAGGGAATACTCCTTCACACTCATACCACCTTGCTTAAGGTTGATAAACTCTTGCACTTTGGCCTCCCTCAACTCTAATAGGAAGAAGCGATCAAGAAACACCCCTTTGAACTCATCCCAAGTCATGGGCTCTGCCTTTCTAGGCCTCTCACTTTTCCATTGACCAAATAAAATTTGAGCAACACCCCTAAATTGGTATGTTGACAACTATGCCCTTTCAACCGGGATAATTCCCATGATCTCAATAATCTTATAAATTCTATCGACAAACTCTTGGGGATCCTCATCAACTTTAGAACCCTAAAACTCTGGAGGATTCATCCTTATGAAATATTAAACTCTTGTTGTCATCGTACTAGCATTCAGATTCATGGGAGCAACCACCGCACTATTTACTTGAGTCATAATAGCTTGAGCAAGCACTTGAAAGGCAGCTCAGAACTTGGCATTGGAAACTTGATCATTCATAGGGTCATTCAGATCTTTGTTCTCCTATTAAACCACATTCTTTCTAATGGAGTATCTTTGTGGAGGCATATTCTGAAAATTGCAAAGAACAAGAATTCGAGGGAAAAGACTTAACCACTCTACCGCACAACATAGATCATGAAAGAAGTGAAATATTTTCCAAAGACATTCGTAGCCTCCTATTCATGGATATGGCACAATTCACATCAATAAATAAGACTCCATTTAACGCGACATGTTATACTCACAAGAACTCTTCTAATACTTGTGCTCAAATATAAATTTTTTCATGACCCAACCCAGGGCCTAGTCGTAACACTACAATCGGGATGCATAGGACCCCAACTATAAGCCATCTTAGCATAAATCACATACATAATGTAAAGAATAACATAAATATGAGCGGAAGTAATCATTAAGTAGGGAAAGGGTAATGGGAGATTAACTTTATAAAATGTCAAACCGAACTACACCATAATATCATCTAAATATACCTTTAGTATAGTGTTCGAAGGGGTCTTAGTACAAGCTCCTAGATCACACTAACAATAGAAGAAATTGTAAACAATAGTAACATCAATAAAAGTCTTGTCCTCGGTAGAATGAGGACTCACTAATTTCTTTGAAATCTAAAGAAAATCTCAAGACATGAGTGGGGTGATCATTTTTGTTGTCTGCCCCTACATTATGAGAAAATGTAGGCAAAATATGTGTTAGTAAATTTGAATGTACTAAGTTTATGAAGTATGCATGAATAAATAAAGAACGTAATAAATATGTCATAGGATGCATGAACAATCATAATGAACATGAGTATAGTTTAAAATCAATTTAAATCATAAGAAACTCTTGGTCAATACATAACATAAAACTTTATCATAAACTCATAACTTGACATCTCATAGCTTCAAATTCAACTGGTGGGTGATAAGACCATTAATCGATAACTAAGACCATGCGAGCTATTAAATAGAATCGAATCACTCCTGCATCGATATAGGACAATGACTCCTGCATTGAAACAGGGGAGGCTACCTTTCAAGGGCATAATCAAAAAATAACTCTACTCAACTCAACTATGCTATATATGGATCCACTAGCTAATCCATGAAGGCAGCCTACTAGTTTACGACTTTAGGTTGCTACTAAGATTCTCTTGGGTAACAAACTATGTTACTGGGTTGAACCCCACCTAGAAGCCCTCTCGGTGCTTAGTTAATATCCCAATGGAAACTCATAAACATGATCATAACATAGTAGGGAAAGATAGTAACTTTCTATCAATTCATCTTTAAAACATATTAGAAATAGCTCATCTATTGAGTGATTCATAGGAATCCATAACTTCGGTGAGAATTGTTCTTATCCCCCTCTTTAAACAACTTTTGATCTTAATATGATCATCATCATAACTTTAACTTTAGAATCACAAATCTCAACTTTAACTCATATATAACTTTCATTCGAAATCATTTAAGTCATGATCCACTCATAACTCATCTTAAAATCATAATTCATATTTGGAAATTAAGGTAAAACATGAATACATGATCAATTTACTTGAAATTCAAGTAATTGATTAGAAAACATACATGATTATATACTTTTTATCATCCCATACATAATTCATAAAGATAATATCATTTAAAAATATAATTGACAATACCCATAATTCATATCATGAACCCTAGAGATCAATGTAGGATAATTCATGGAAAAATTGGTCAATTAAATGAAATAACCATCAATTTATCTTAAAATAGATTCATAACCATGAGTTGAATCATAATTCATGCAACTTGAAAGAGATCATCAACCTCATAAAATCCTATACTTGAATTTAATAGAAAACTTTAAAAATTGATTGGGTTTCATGGATAAAAAAATCAATGAATCATTACCCACATATTTTGAGTGAGAAGACCAAGGAATTTGGAAGAATTTTAGAGTTTTCACGTAGAGCTTGAGTGAATTTATTTGAAATATTCAATGGATTCCTTGAGAGCTCTTGTAGAGAGAGAAATATTTGAGTAGGTGAATTGTAGAAGAAGGAATAAAATTAAGGGTTTAGGGTAGCTTATAGAGTAGAATTAAGCCCTAAAAATGTCAAGGTTCATTAACTAACAATTAGGGAAAAGTCTAAAGCGTCCTTACTTAAAAACTAATTTCGGGCAAATTTTCTTGCCCAGGTACGTAACGCGAAGTTGCTTTTGGATAGGAAAATTTGTAGCGAATGAGATTTTTTGCCATATTTTGACTTAGAGAAAAAATACACTTAATGGTAAATGGTGGGCAACGAAGATTTGTCGCGTACCTCACTATTTTGTGAAATTTTTGACAAAATTTATCTTTCGATAAATGAATCCTAAAAATTCACCAAGACCATTTTTCTGCAGGATTTGACCCCCTGATCGATATTTCGGACTTGGATTTGCTACAAAACATAAGGATAACTTGTTACGTGAGTGACCTATTCCCAAGGCATTCTTAAGGCACTTGTGAGAGTTTTGAGGAGTGTTACACTTATGAATAGAAATTGTACAATGCATAAATAGTCTGTTATAATGAAGAATCATAAAAGAGCTTGCAATTTCATAAGTTGCAGTAAGGATCCTAAATCTTATTAAGAGTTATAAGACCACGGGGGAGAGAACATATTAACTATAGTAAGAAATACCTTAAACATTGAGAGAGGGACCTTGTACCTTTGTGAGAGCAAACTTTAACCAACATAAACTATGTGAGCTATAACATGGAGTCCCTATGTTAACCCTACGCAGGAGAAAGGGGAGAAAACTTATCAAGGTAGACTCCGTCAATCCTAAGTGGATCTACTAATATACACTAAGGATCAAGCCTCAACTATGGGTGACCCTCAAAGGAATCAACCCTCTTCTATAGGGTATCCATTATCCTATAGTGGCACGTAGTTATTAAATAATAGGATATTCCTTTGGGTCCCTTGAATTTACTACAGGAGAGAATACCTATCCTAGGGTCAACTCGGTGCTAGGTAAACTATTATACCCCACACTTTTGTACATGGGAATATTTGTTTAGTTTCTCTAAAAGTTGTCATGTGATCCATGTTATCCATGATATTCCCAAATAATCCAAATAAGGAGAGGATGTGATACCCCATAATTTGCATAAACTAGTTCTATGTGCGTAGTGATGGTTGGAAATAGGTTTGGAAGGATTTGAAAGGAGTTGGAGTACAAATAATGAGTCGGGGTAATCGACCTACTTTCTTAAGCTAATGGTTTGGATGTTTTACATAATTAAGCTATTTGTGTACATGTCGAGCTCAAGTAGCAGGGATCACACAAGTTGTTAAGATGAGACTAGATTACGAACCTAGGAAAAAGGGTAAGTAGGTGATGCACCTACTTTGAATGAGTAGGTGATGCACCAACTAAAGTGGACCCCACCAAGACACATGGCAGTAGCTGGTTGGAGCATGAAGGGGATGGACGTATAGGTGTTGGACACGTGTCACCCTTGGGGATGAAAACATGTAGGGGTTGAAAATGTGTCACCCTTAGAGGATGGCATGTGTCACTCTCAAGGGTGGTGTATATAGGCCTAAACTAATGACTAAGAGTTCATTTTTAGCTCATTAGTCTTCTTTCTAACTTAGAAAAAAATAGAGAGATAGAGAGACTTAGAACTTCAGCCATGGCTAGATAAACTTGCAGCCCAAATTAGTGATCTAAACCTAATCTTTACCAAGTAATTCCATACTTAGAAGGTCTACAACAACGTGGGGTGATCCTAGGAGCAACAATATCGAGTTGATTGAAGCCATCAATTTTCAGCCAAGTTGTTAAGATAGGGTTTCTTCTTTTCAAATTGGAGTTAATGATGTTGTAATGGAGAAATTACTTTGTATTAAGTGGGGTTAGAGGTAAGAAAATTATATAGTTATTGTTGACATTGTAAATGGACAGAATTGAAGTTGTTCTAGTTGGATTAAAGTTTTATTAGTATTGTCATTATTGTGGTACTGTATTTGAAGGTAATTTATGTATGTTGAAGGGCTGGAAATATAGTTATAGATGAGTATAAGTGCTTCTATTGGCAGCCACGTTATGCTCATTCCGTGTGGTTGTGATTTTACAAAGTAAAGATCGAAAATTATATTTTGATATCGTGGTTTTCGGTGGGATGTTTAGCACTTGTATTGAATGATATTGAAGTAGATTTATTGTGTGTGGATGGTGGTCATTGTTGTTTGTGGTTTTGTGCTAATCAGAGGTTAATTGGAAGTTCGTATTAGGCTAGTTATGTAGGGGAAATGATGCTCGATTTCTATTAAGTTCTTAACTAATCAATATATTAATCAAAAAATGTGAATGAAGAAATTATTCCTATAAGTGATTAGTTTTAGATTTATAAGATGGAAAGTCTAAGGTTATTCATAATAGTGTTACTTTGATCTTAAATAGGCTAAAGGGGTGATGAGGTAAGCTTGGATACGGTGGATCTATAACAGGTATGTAAAGTTATCCCTCCTTTCTTTTGGCATATATTAGATATAAGTAAGGAATGATATGTATATGAAAATTGGGTTAATTCCATTTATAAGCTTTTAGTGTACTTCATGATTCTTATTCACTTCTTGATATTACAATTCTCAAGTGATTGAGCCTCCCCCTCCAGTATTCTGTATGTTGGATAATAGTCGATATATACCCATTTCTATTCTTAGGGAATCTATGATAATTAATGTTCGGACTTCTATAGGATTTTTCATACTATAGTGACATATGACTGATTCTTGAGGCTCTTTAACATACTTTATAGTGATATTCGAGGGATGTCTGATATATTTTTGTGTTTTACATGCATATGTATGTATTATATTATATATGGATCGGGACGTACATTCCTCATCACTAACATATCATATTATATATGGACAAGGTCATACGTTCCTCGGCACTATTATATTATAAATAGATCGGGTCGTACGTTCCTCGGCACTAACATGTTATATTTATAGATCAAGACGGACGTTCTTCGGTACTATTATATTATATATGGATCATGTTGTACGTTCCACAGCACTAACAGTTATACTATAATCTATGCCTACCATACGCCGTAAAGTCAAATTCAGTTATATAGAGTTATGCAAATATTATCACATGTTGGCGACAGATGCATTTGATTATTGAGACTGTTTTCATAATTCATCTATAAGGTTCTTCTGCTTTATATACTCAGTACTTATTTTGTGTTGACCCCCTCTATTCGGGGGAGGGGGGCTGCATTTCATGCCCATAGGTACAGACACGTATTACGGGGATCCGCCAGCTTAGGATTTCCACTCGGCTATTTTGGAGTGCTCTATTGTAACGGAGCCTAGATTTGTGTTATTAATCTTTTCAATGTATATATTCATTTATTCAGGGGTACGGCTGGGTCTCTGTAGCTCCATATGATACCTTTGACACTCTTAGAGGTCTGTAGATATGTCTATATGGGTTGTGTGTAAGTTTTGTTCAGCTGCATCTATACGATGTGTTGTGAACATTAATATGAAATGGTAGCATTGATGACTAGCGTGTCCTTTCATGATATTATTAGTGGCGACTCCTCATGAGACAAATAATTGGGATATATTTATATGAAGACGTTATCACCCGTTGGAGTTCTTATGTAAGTTATCATATTGTTCGTAGTTTAGCATGACTACATCTGATAGGTATGTATACGGGTGTCCAGGTCGGACCCCAGTCACGTCTTATAGGATTTGGTCATGACATAAACTATTAATTGAATCGATAAACCATAAGACATAGAGTAAACACCATATGGGAGAGACTATATCCACTACACGTCCAATCTTCATAAGACTATGACCATAGAATAGCTCCTTAACTTTAATTCATGTAATGTGAGTGTAGACTTTCCATCATTACATATGTTTCTTTGTAATACATCCTTTGGGACTTAATTCACCCTATCATTAACTTGCGCGAAACTCATAAAAATAATATTCATAACCTCCTTTACATAAAGCATCTTTAAACTCATTCATAAAGCTTTTGTTGGATATAACTTAAAATTCAAGATCATACCTTATACTTTTAAATTTGGGTAAAAATAGCATACATGATCAATTGGCTTTAAAATCTTTTATTTTGAGTGGAAACATGGATGATCATATACTTCATATAAATCCACACATATTTCAGGAAGATGACCTCATTTGAAATGTAATTAGATGTACAAATAATTTGTATCATAACCCTAAATATAAATGTAGGAAATTTATAGAAAATCAATGATACTAGCATTTATAATCTTCAACAATATTCCATAAGTCTCAAACATCATTTATAAAGCCTTCATTCAAAAATTCTTTGAAATTAATCATCATTCATGAAAATCACCATTTAAAATAGCATTATGCATGGGCAGTTATAATCCAACTTGAAATCATGAAATAAATGTAGAATCGTACTTATAATGATCATGGATAACAATTAAGAATGAAATTGAAACAGCCCAATGCAATTCATAAAAACTAGGCTTAGGAACCAATGAAATTTAAAGAGATTTTGAGGAAAATATTGGGAATCCATGGGTGAAAGGAACCCATGGATCAATTCCCACATACCCTGAAGAAATCTAGCCTTAAACTTAAAGATAAAGGAGACTTGATCTTGAATAAACCCTAGCAAATTACTTGATGGTGAAGAGGACCTTTGAGACGAGCCCTTAAGAGAGAAGACTTGTAGTTTTTGAGAGTTAATAAGAACATGAGAGTTTAGGAATACTTAGTGTAGTCAGTAGTTGAGAACCTAGTCCCAAATACCTCCATGTACATTAACGAACTTATAGGGAAACTTCCAAACAACCTCTCATAAAATCTGGTCAGCAGACCCTACGAATCACTCTTTATGAGACATCAAAAGTTTTAAGGGTGGCAGACCAAATACTTCTTAGAAACCCCTGAAAAATGTTGAAAACATGCACCTCTGATATTTGTTATCTTTATAAGTCGTAACTAGTTCTATGATTCATAGCATTTTCCTACGATTCGTAACTCAACATTGTAAATTTTTTGATGTGGCAGTCTATAGTAAATCAGTCATAACATTTTATTCTGAACTCCAAATGAGGCAGACTTTGTGGCGTTGAAAAGAGGACTCAAAGAACTT
The DNA here is from genome assembly GCF_947179165.1 of Solanum dulcamara. Taxonomy (NCBI): domain Eukaryota; kingdom Viridiplantae; phylum Streptophyta; class Magnoliopsida; order Solanales; family Solanaceae; genus Solanum; species Solanum dulcamara. The sequence continues at coordinate 30,969,217 of NC_077245.1, read as the reverse complement.
TAATATCATCAGTCACGGGCTACCTAATTCATTTCATTATATTATATGATATATTGTAGTTTGAAGTTGACCCAAGTAAAATCTTTCACCAAAACTCAATCGGTAAGGAACCTTTCAATGTGACTTTTTGCTAGGGGATTCTTGTGACCTTAAAAATCTCCAATTCTATTTCCACACTTAAGAATTGACCTTAACATCTATTCACAATTAATAATCACTCTTTGTGACACTACAGATGGCTTTATTGACTCGTCATATAGTCTATGGGTCATCAATATGAGTCGTCAAAGTTCTGCTCTAAAATCATAGGCTACTGGAATGAAACTGGGTCTCTACAACCTATCATTATGAGTCATCGAGTCTCCTACGAGTCATACAAATAAATCATCAATTTCACCCTTTTCTTAGTCAAAAGTCAAAACTTTGTACCCAATCCTACGAGTCCATTCTATGACTCGTAACTCATCATACGAATCATCCTGCTGAGTCATTTCAAAACTACTAAGGCTTGTCAATTTCACAAAATCAGAGATCAACTCTACAACTCAGTCTATAAGTGGTCACCATTCCTATGAGTCATAAACTTGACTCATAAATGCAATTCCAAACTTAGTCAATTTTCCAACCTCAATACCATTCTTACGAGCCACTCCTATGACCCGTAGGAGTCCCTACGACTAGTAGGACAAGTCGTAAACTCTGGGACAGTCCCTTTTCTTGGAATTTTATTTTATTTTGACTTTTCAACTTCTAGGGTCTTACAATATGCCCCCTTGGGAATATTCGTCCTCAAATGATATTCAACTAGTATAGAATGGATACAGAAAGAGGACTAGGAACCCACTATGAATGCAATAACACATCAAAATGCATAGAGCATAGGATTTTCAAGCCTAGCATAAAACATGACTTTTAAAATCAAGTTCAAGAACATTCATGCATATAAAAATACATGAGATTAACTAAAATTCGAGAATTCGCAAAAATTGACATGAGAAGCTAACACTTCACCTACACGTAAACTCAAACACTCCAATTATCATGACCAAATGGCACCATGAATACAAAACCAAGATATACCAACCATTATCATGACCAAATGGAACTAGTAACATACCCGATGATGCATCCCGAGCCATCTCCCTTCCTCTTTTAGTAGCCACTGGACAATCCCTCATCTTATGTCCCATATTACCACTCTTGTAGCAACCCTCCTTACCAGCCATGAATTATCCTTGGTGAGTCCTAACAAACCTTCGACAAGGGGGAAAGGGTCGTCCTTCCTTGTTAGGCCTAGACACCGGGGCATTAGCAAAAGAAGGACCACTATCGATTCGTGCCCTTTTAAAGTCCATGGATTTCTCCCTTAGATTTTTATCTTCTATTTGTTCCACATATGTCATGAGTTGGGAGACATCCATCCCCCTTACCAACAATTTCCATCTTACACTTTTTATAAACCAAGTCAAAAACTCTCAAAATAAACTTGCTTATCCAAGCTCTAGGGTCGGCAACCATAAATAGGGCATGCTTTGACAATTGGTTGAACTTGAGGGCCTACTCCCCTATACTCATGCTTCCTTGTTTGAGGTTAATGAACTCTTGTACCTCGGCCTCCCTCAAGTCTAACAAGAAAAAGTAGTCAAGAAACACTCCCTTAAACTCCTCCTAATTTATGGGATCCGCCTCCATAGGACTCTTACTCTTCAATTGATAAAACCTAATCCTAGAAACACCTCTCCATTGATAAGCAGACAAGTCATCCTTCTCCTATAAATTCACTCCCATAATATCCAATATGATATACACCTCATTAATGAAGTCTTGGATTTCTTCATCAATACTTGAACCATAGAACTCGGGAGGTTTTATTCTTGTAAAAATATTTATCGTTGAAGCTAGAGTAGGAGAAATAGGAGTAGAAACAATCATTTGGTTGGCCACAAAATGAGCTTTCATAGTGATGGTAGTCCGACACACGACATTGGTCACTTGGTGGGAAAAGGGACCATTTTCTTCTAGGGATTATCTTCCTGGAGCCATTTTTTTGAAAATCGCAAAGACCAATCGTTAGAAAAAGAACCTTAGGGTAAAAATCTATCGAACGACATAGATCATGAAAGAAGTGAAACATTTCCTTAATTGACTCATATCCTCCTATTCCTAGAGGTGGCGCGCTTCACACCGATGAATAATACTCTACTCAAAGCGGTATATTAGATACCCTAGGACACTTGAACCTTGTGCTCTGATACCACTTTTTATCACAACCTAGACTAGGGCCTAGTTCTGACACCACAATCAGGAATTTGAAGAAACCCAATCAAGCCTCTTAGCATACATCACATTCATAAGGTAAGGTAAAACATAATATACACAAGATGAAGAAGAATCTCAAACCTGTAAGTGTAAAAATGAAATAAATTCTCAAGTCATATGTCCAAACGGACTGCATGAACTTTATGTCTAAATATGCCTCTATCATACTAACATAGGTTTTGGCAAAGATCAAGCAACTAGCCCCTCAAAAAAAAGAAATGTCGCAAAATAACAACATAGTCTAGAAGGAAACAAGAATATAAAAGCTTGATAGGTCATCCTCAAAGGATGAAGACTTACCAAATCAAGTGAATAAGTCTTCTACCTAGACACGAGTGTGTGTAGGGTGATCTTTGAGCCATACATTATAACACAATGAAGCCAAATAAAAGTATGCATTAGTACATTCAATGTACTAAATATGTGAGAAATACAATACATGATATAAAAGCAATAACGTACAATCAATGCTAGAACATATACTAAGTAGACCATTTACACGCAAAAGTGAATCATGAGTAAGACTAATGTCATTTTAAACCTTAATTCAACCTTATGAAGAGAACCTTTACAATGCATGGATAGTCATGAGTTATAGTGATGTATCATAAAAGAGCTTGCAAGTTCATAAGCAGAATTAAAGATCTTAAATCATATTAAGAGTCATAAAATCATGGTGAGAGAACATATTTTACTTTATGAGAGACATGTTATCTATAGTAAGAAATACCTTAAACAATGAGATAGGGACCTTGTACCTTTGTGAGAGCGACCATTAACCGACATAAACTATGTAAGCAAAATATAAAGTCCCGATGTTACCCCTACACTGGAAGAAAGAAAGAGACTACTTGACAAGGTAGACTCCGTCAAGCCTAAGTGGATCCACTAAGTTACTATAAGGATCGAGCCTCAACTATGGGTGACCCTCAAAGGAATCAAGGCTCTTCTACGGGTGATCCTTTATCCTACAGTGGCATGTATTTATGGGACAATGGAATCTTTTTATGAGTCTCTTGTCTATACTACGGGAGAGAATGCCTATCCCAAGGTCTACTTGATGCTAGGTAAACTCTTAACAGAATAGATAAACCATAAGACATAGAGTCAATATCATGTGGCAGGGGACATATCTACTACCCGTCCACTCTTTATAAGAATATAATCATAGAATAGCTCCTTAACTTTATCCCATGTAATGTGAGTATAGTCCTTCTATGATTACATATATTTCTTTGTAAAACATCTTTACGGCCTTAAATAAACCTATCATTAAATTTCTTGAAACATCATAAAAAAGCATTCATAACCTCCTTTACAAAAACCATCTTTAAACTCATTCATAAATATTTACATAAACCATCTTTGAGATCATAACTTATACTTTAAATTTGGATAAAATATGCATACATGATCAATTGGATTGAAAATCATGGATTTTGAGTGGAAACATGCATGGACATACATTTCATATCAACCCACATATATTTTTTGAAGATGATATCAATTTGAAACATAATTGGATGTACCAATAATCCATACCATAACCCTAAATATCAATGTAGGAATTTTTTTAAAAAATCATTGAAATCAACATTTATAATCTTCACCAGTATTCTATTAAGTCTCAAACATCATTTATAAATCCTTCATTGAAAAACCCTTTGAAACTAATCATAATTCATGAAAATGACCATTTGAAAATAGCATTATGCTTGGGCATTTATAATCCAACTTGAAATCATGTAATAAATATATAATAATGCTTATAATGATAATGGATAACAATTAAAAATAAAATTAAAATAGCCCAATGCAATTCGTCAATACTAGGGATAGACACCAATAAAATCTAAGTAGATTTTGAGGAACATCTCGGGACTCCATGGGTGAAAGGAACCCATGGAGTAATTCCCACATATCTTGATGAATTCTATACTTGAACTTGAAGAAAAATGGGACTTGATCTTGATGAAACCCTAGCAAATTTCTTCATGGTGAAGAAATCCTTTGAGAGGAGCATTTGAGAGAGAAGACTTGTAATTTTTGAGAGTTAATAATAGAAAGAGGGTTTAGAAATACTTAGGGTAGTCAGTAGTTAAGAACCTAGTCCCAAAAATGTCTACATACATTAAGGAACTTCTAGGTAATAGACCAAACAACCCTTCATAAAATCTGATCGAAAGACCCTACGAATCACTTTTTATGAGTCATCAAAAGGTTTATGGGTCGTAGACAATTCATCCTCGCAACCCCTGAAAATGCAAAAAAATGAGCTTCAGATCTATGTTTACGACTAATCTTTATGATTCATTACTATTTCTACGATTTGTAGCTTTCTCCTAGGAGTCCTAACTTCAAGTTCTAAAATTTCTGATCTGGCAGTCTATAGTAAATCGGTCATAACATTTTACTCCAAACTCCAAATGAGGCAAACTTTGTGGAGTTGGAAAGAGGACTCAAAAAATTTAATTTCAAAGGTAATGTACTACCTAATTTGTTATATTTTAGGATATATGATAATTTGAAGTTGACCCAAGTAAAATCTTTCACCCAAACTCAATTGGTAAGGAAGCTTTGAACTCAACTTTGTGCTAAGGGATTCTTGGACCTTAAAACATCTCAAAATATATTCCCATACTTAATAATTGACCTTAATATCTATGAACAATTAATAATCATCTTTTATGACACTACCGATGGCTTCTATGACTCATTATTTAGACTACGGGTTGTCAATATGAGTCGTCAAAGTAGTGCTCCAAAATCATAGGCTACTGGTATGAAACACTATCCCTACAACTCATCCTTATGAGTCTTCGACTCTCCTACGAGTCATATAAATGACTCTTAAATTTCCCCTTCACTTAGTCAATAGTCAGAACTTGAGACTCAATCCTATGAGTCCATTCTACGATGGGTAACACATCCTATGACTCATCTTGTTGAATCATTTTTGAAGTGTTGAGGCTTGTTAATGTCAAAATATCAAATATTAACTATATGACACACTCTAAGAGTCTTCACCATTCGTATGAGTTATCAATTTGACTCGTAAACTAAGTTCCAAACTTAAACAATTTTCTAAGATCAATATCATTCCTATGAGCAACACCTACAACTCGTAAGAGTCCCTATGTCTTATAGGCTAGGTTGTAAACTATGGGACAATCTCTTTTCTTGGAATGTTCTTTTTATTTTGATTTTTCAACTTCTGGGGCCTTAAAAATGTAGAGTTTTGGACTGCTATCACCATGTTATCCCATGTAGTGTCCAACTGATGGGTTGCGACTCCACCTAATGCTCCTACTCTAGCCTCTACGGTAAGGTACTTTGCAAGAGTGACCCTCCTGAGGTTCATAGTTTGAAAGTTAATGAGGATCCCCAAGAGTTTATTGATATGTTCTAAAATATAGTGAGTATTATGGTGCTAACTTCGGAAAAGAAACAAAGTTGGCAGCTTACCAACTAAAGAGTGTGGCCCAAGTTTAGTAAACACAATGAAAGTTAGAAAGAGTTGATAAAGGATACTTTCTTTCCTTCATTGCTTTTTCCTTCTTGAGTTAATGGAAGCCAAGGTGTTAGATTCATTAATCTTTGTCAAGGCAACATGGGTATGAGGGAATAAGCCCTCAAATTCACCAAGTTATCCAAGTATGTTGCTTTATTATTTTCCTATCCATGTGCCTGAATGAGTCAATTAATAATGGGGTTGCCCAACATGGTCGCAAAGGAGTTACATACCACCATGCTTGTTAAGTAAATGGACATATCTTGGCTTATGACTTTTTCTGAATAAATTGAGGGAGAGAAACTCAAAGAGATGAGAATAAGGGATTATAAGAAAGTCTGGTATGAACGTGGGTTCTTAAATGGTAGGATTGATGGTAGTAGTGGTTGTTCTCAACAAGGCCAAGGTTCGGGAAATAGGTTTTCTAAGGATATGGTGTGATACCCTAAGCCTCAAGGTAGAGTTGTGAATTGTTAGTCGCCCTTCGTTTCCCAAGTGTGGAAAGTGTGGAAAGAATCATGGAGACAAATGCTTGATGGGAATGGGTGATTTTTATGGATATGGTAAGATCATCCATAAATAATATGAGTTCCCTCACATTGCCATTAAAGGTGGAAAAGGTCATCCTTAAGGAGGCCAAGTTCGATAAGGCGCCCAAGCTCAACTAAAGAGTGGCCAAGACAACAACCGATTCTATGCCCTTCATGTTAGAAAAGATGTGGAAGAGTCTCCCAATGTGGTCATGGGTCTTTAACTTTGATGTTTATACGTTGCTTCATCTGGATGCCAATTTGTCTTTTGTTACTCCTTACCTTGCTATGAGATTTGATGTGTTCTGTGAAGTGTTGTTAGAACCTTTTTCAGTTTATACTCTTGTTGGTGATTCGGTGTTAGCCAAGAGAACTTATATACATTTTCCCTTGTTGGTTTTGCATAAAGTTATCCCTTGTGATCTTGTTGAACTAGAAATGACCTATTTTGATACTATTCTTGGTATGGATTGGTTACATGCCTCTTATGCATCTATCAATTGCAGAACCCGTAGGATCAAATTTCAAATCCCTAATGAGCCTATTCTTGAATGGAAGGGTAATAATTTTGAGGCTAAGGGCCAATTCATATCATGTCTTAAGGCCCACAAAATGATTTCCAAAGGGTACATTTATCATATTGTGCGAGTTAGGGATGTAGATTCTGAAACTCCTACTCTTGAGTCCGTCTCTATAGTTAATGAGTTTTCCAATGTGTTTCCTGATTACTTTTCAGGTGTTCCTCTAGAAAGGGAAATTGACTTTGGCATAGATCTCCTTCCCGATACTCGACCTATTTCTATTCCTTCTTACGATATGGCTCTGGTAGAACATAAGGAGTTGAAAGAGCAATTGAAAGATTTGTTGGATAAGGACTTAGAAGGCAAAGTATTTCACCATGGCGTGCTCTTTTATTGTTTGTTAGGAAGAAAGAAGGGTCACTCCAAATGCATATAGATTTCCAGCAATTCAATAAGGTCACAATAAATAACAAGTATCCAATTCCTAGGATAGATGATTTGTTTGACATATTATAAGGGGAAAGCTACTTCTCAAAGATTGATCTCCATTTCGGTTATCATCAACTAAAGGTGAGGGATGTGATATTCCTAAAATGGTGTTTCAGACAAGGTATGGTCATTTTGAATTCAGTGTCATGTTGTTTGGGTTGACTAATGCTCCATTTATTTTCATGGATTTTATGAGTTGTATTTTCAAGCCATACTTGGACATGTTTGTAGTGGTGTTTATTGATGAAATCTTTATTTAGTCTTAGAATGATAAAGATCATATGGGTCACTTAAGGATTGTATTGCAAACATTGATAGATAAGCAACTATTTACCAAGGTTAGTAAGTGAGAATTTTGGCTAAGGGAAGATGTATTACTTGTCCATGTCGCGTTCGGTGATGGGAATAGAGTTGATCTAAAGAAAATAGAGGCGGTAAAGAATTGGCCTAGACCATTATCTCCTTCAGATATTAAATATTTTTTGGACTTGACCAAATATTATAGGAAGTTCGTTGAAGGTTTTTCCTCTATTGCTTCGCCTTTGATTAAGTTGACCCAAAAGAAAGTGAAATTTCAATGGTCAGATGAATGTGAGAAGAGTTCTAAAATATTGAAGGATCATCTTACGTTGGCTCCTATTTTGACATTTTCTGAAGATTCGGATGGGCTTGTTTTTTATTGTGATGCCTCACATATTAGTTTGGGTTGTGTCTTAATGCAACATGATAAGGTTATAGACTATGCTTCTAATCCAACCCTCAATCTTGAACTTGCGGCGGTTGTGGTTGCTTTAAAAATTTGGAGTTATTACGTTTATGGGGTGCATGTGGATGTTTACCAACCACAAAAACTTGCAATATATGTTTAGACTATGGAAAATGAACCTTAGGCAAATGAGGTGGCTTAAACTCCTAAAGGACTATTATATAAGTATGTTGTACCATCCAGGTAAGGCGAATGATACTCTTAGTCAATTGTCCATGGATAGTGTTGCACGTGTTGAGGAAGATAAGAAGAAATTGGTTCAAGATGTCCATAGATTGGCACCTTTAAGTTTGCATTTGTTTTACTCCAATGATGGAGGTCTTCTTGTATATAATGGCTCATAATCATCTTTTGTGGTAGATGTTAAGTCCAAACAAGATCACGATCCAATTTTTATTGAATTGAAGAAGTCAGTTGCCAAAAACGTTATTGAGCCTTTCTCCCAAGGGGGAGATAGGGTACTACATTACGAAGGTCATTTATATTTTCCCAATATTGATGGGTTAAGAGAGTTGGAATGAGCATTTTCCAATGATTGAGTTTGCCTACAAGAATAGTTATCATTCTAGTAGCCAAATGGCTACTTTTGAAGCCTTGTATAGGAGAAGGTGTAGATCCTCAGTGGGATAGTTTGAAGTGGGTGAGAAGGAATTAATTGGTCCCAATTTGGTAGTTGATGCAATGAAAAAATTAAGGCTCATAATAGAAAGATTAAACATAGCTCAAATCGTCAAAAGTCCTATTCGGACACTAAAAGAAGAGAGCATGAATTTGATATGGATGATTGGGTATATTTGAAGCTTTCACCTATGAAGCTGTGTAATTTGTTTTGGTAAGAAGGATAAATTGAGTCCTATATATGTTGGACTCTATAGAATATTGAAATGTGTTGGTAAGGTGGCATATGAGATAGATTTTCCATTTGAGTTGGCTATTATTCATCTAGTATTTCATGTATCGATATTGAAAAAGTTCATGGGTTATCCAAATTCTATTGTACCTTTGAAAATTATGAACGTTGAAGAGAATTTGACTTATGTGAAGGTTCCGGAGGAAATGACAGACCGGCGAGTAAAGAAGTTAAGGAATAAAGATGTTGTTTCCGTGAAGGTGTTGTAGAGGAATCAACATGTAGAGAGGGATACATGGCAAGTGGATGTGGACATGATAAAGCACTATCCATATCTTTTTCCTTACACTCAAGCCTAAGGTACTAAGTTGTTTATGATTAAGTCGATTAAACTTCTACGTTTCAGTTTCGTACGTCTTTCCTATGCATGCATGTTCATGAAGTTGGTTTTAAACAAAACATGATTTAAGTAAAGTTTGAAAATCTAATGGTTTATACTTTTTTATGTGTAATTGTATTCATGATTGGGTTGATATTTCTCATTCCATGTTCTTCCTACGCTAAGTTAATCTCATTCGAGGATGAATGTTTCCAAGGGAGAGATATTGTAACAACCCGTATGATTAAAAGTCGAAAAAATAGATAATATTAGGAGAAATTGGACAGACCCCAGGTTTGTCAGTCAATCTATAACTTGTAGAGACTATTACGAGTCGTTTACGACTCGTAGAAGTTGGGTTAAGGTGGTAAATTTATCCAAGGAAAGTAGGTAACTTAACCAGTCAAATAATGACTCGTACAGCAAATGACAACTTATAGAAATGAGTCATCGTTACAAGGTCTGATAACAGACAAGTGCCTACCCTCAGAACCCACTCTATGACTCAACAGGACGAGTCGTAGAGGAGTAGAAGACTTGACAAAATGAGAAGTACAAAAATTTCAGAGATTCTTAAAGTTTTCATGTTTCCAAACCTGCAAGATGAGTCGAATCGATGACTCATAGTCACAACAACGAGTCGTAAAAATAACTCGTAAGCTCAACTTCAGAGACATGATTTTTAGGGTTTTTGCAAAACTTGCAGGACGAGTCATCTTGATGACTCGTCACTATTTCTATGACTCGCAGGAGTCCTTTCGTTGGTCCAATATTCCTAATTTAATGATGGCTAATTTCATCATTTCCCAAGTTCGTTTCAATAAATCTAGACACTTTTATGGCCAAGTTCAAAATTTATACTTATGTAATTCTTCAAATTCTCCTCCTATTCAATTCATTCTTCAAAATTTCTCCAAGGCAAGACTAAGAGATCCTCTTAAAGCTTCTTGTCCAAACTTCAAACTAGGTTTTCAAATTCATCAAGATTCCTCTTCAATTCTAGGTTGATCCTACCAAGGTATGTGGGAATTGATACATGGGTTATTTTCACCCATGGAGTCTCAATGTTTTCCTCAAATAATCACATAAAATTTCCTTATCTTTAAACTCAAATTTTGATGAATTGTGTTGGGTTGTTTCAATTATGTTTTTGTTTGTTATCAATGATCATTATAAGTACGATTTAATATTAATAGAATAATTTCAAGTTGAATTATGAATGCTCATGAATGAAGCTATTTTCAATGGTGATTTACATCAATTATGACTATAAAGTCCAATGATTTTTCAACTATCTTATGGTTTTAAGTCAACTATATCATGTATTCATGTTTTACCCTAAATTCAAGAGCTTGAATTGCATATATGACTATGGATTTCAATTATGATCAAATTATGAATTTAACGAATGTTATGGAAAAGGTGACTTAGGGCCCTAAGTTGGTGACTAAGGAACCTGATGATATGAATTATGCAAGTATTATATTGTATTGTTGAATGTCTAATACTCACATTGAAAGTATGTTATGAAAATTAGCTACTCAAAAAATATTAAGCTTATGGACAAGTCTATGGTATACGTTAACTATGATTACTATGCTATGTTATATATTCCATTGTATTTGACTTAGCACCGAGCGGACTTGTGGTGGGAGCCCTACAAAAATCCTTAATAGAAGCCTCTAGTCCCTTAAATTATGTTCCACCATAGATTGCCTTCATGTCTTAGCTAGTGGATCCACATATAGCGTATGTACATGACCCGCCTAGCGAAGTAGAGTCTATCTTGACTAGTAGATTCCCCTTTTTCCTGTTGTACAGGGAGACATCGAGATATAATGTTATAGGTTGCATGGTCTTATTATCGGTTATGGTTCCTATCCCACTTATGTATACTATTCTTATGTTCTTCTACGATTTCAACTATGTCTCTTAAATGCTTTGATCATTATGGTTTTCTGATGACTTTAATTATCAGTTTGACCAAGTATGTTATTTGATTATTGCATTCTATGATTTATATTACATGTCATGCCCACATACTTATTACATTCAAATGTACTAATGCATATTCTTTGCCTACATTGTCTCATACTGTAGGGGTTGAGATCACATTCATACCTGTGGCTAGTTGAGTTCTATTCAGCGAAGTGTTGGTGAGTCCTCATCATATCAAGGGCGAGTTATGAATTTGTTCTATCCTAAAGGCTTTTTACTTAATTCATGTTGAGGGTGAGCTAGGGACATGTCTTAGCTCCCACCTATCTAAAAGTAGTAGAGGAATTTGTTGGACCAATGTTTTAGAGTCGATGTAGTCAAGCTACATTCATCTTTTATGATTCACGATTTAGACTCTTTCTATGTTATTTTTGTATTTACTGTACCTTATAAATTCTTTATGATATGTCAAGAGGCTTGGTTGGATCCCTTCAGGGTTTTGATCATCTTGTTATGACTACGCCCTAGGTCAGGTCATGAGAAACTTGGTATCAGAGCGGTATGTTTAAGATGTCCTAGGGTGTCCAACATGCCGCATCAAGTAGAGTCTTATGTGAAGCAAACAACATCTATGAGTAAGACTCTATAAGGAATTTTAGGAAATTCTCACTTCTATCATGATCTATGTCGTGCTATAGATTACACTCTAAGACTTCCTTTCCCTAATTATCTTTGTTTGTGATTTCAATAAAATACCTCTAAGAAAAGCACCTATGCAACGAGGGGTCAATGCTAATAAGGACCAAGCTCCTCTGATCCCTCAAGACAATATTCCCATACTCGACTAATTAAATAATACAGAGTTTCGGACCGCTATCACTATGCTATCCCAAGTAGTATAAGATCCAGTAAGACAAAAAGAGGAACAAAAGAAATTTTTTCAAAGAAAATGGAACTGCCTAGACCTACGGTTTATTCTATGACTCGTTTTAGTTTTTATGGGTCATAAACATGGCTCGTAGAGGTGAAGAAGAGGATTGGAAATTTGTCTTAAGCAAAGTTTGGGTCTACAAGTCATATTATGACTCAAAAACATGTCTACGACTCGTAGAAATGAGTCGTAGTGCAGGCCTCGAACCCTACAAACCATTGACCCTTAGAATCTACTCTACTACTCAACAAGACGAGTCGTAGAGGATATAAGGACCCTTCAAGATGAGTTATGATAAAACTTTAGAGACTATCAACTTACAGGTTATTCAAACCAGCGAGATGAGCTATTTTAACAACCCGTAGAGAGGATGATGAGTCGTAAACATGACTTGTAGCAAAAGTACTGAGGCTCGACTTTTAGGCTTTCTGAGAATGAGTCATAATTATGACTCTTCACCATATATACGACTCGTAGGCTCAAGTATAGGGTTGCCTAATTAGAATTTAATGAGGGGTAGTTTTGTATTTTCCCTACATTGTAATAATGTATGTGGACATTTCTAAGGACTATATTCATTACAAATTGGATCCTAAATACTCCTAAATTCTTTATTTTCCCTTATTTTTCCCCAAAACAAATTTTTAGACTTCTCTCCCCAGGTTACTCAAGAGTTCATCAAGCTTTTACTAGGGTTTCTCCAAGATCAAGTCTTCTCTCTCAAATTCAAGTCTAATTTAAATCAAGGTATGTGTGGATAGATTCGTGAGTCCCTCCACTCATGGATTCCGAGGTTGAATTCTCAAAACCTCATGAAATCTCATTAATTTTGTACTTCAATTTTGATGAATTGTGTTAGGCTGCTTCAATTTCATTTTAAATCATTATTTATGATCATTATAAGTACGTTTTGTACGTAAATTACAAGATTCCAAGTTGAATTATGAAAGCCCACACATGAAGCTATTTATTATGATGAATTATGCATTATGTTCATGGAGTTCAATGTTTCCAAGATATTCTCATGGTTTTCAATCAAATTGATTATATATATGAGTTTTACCCTAATTTCAAGTATTACTTACGATCATAAATAACAAGTACATTCAAGTTATGGTATTCATGGAAGTACAAAGATAGGTGACTTAGGTCCCTATAAGGTGACTTAAGGCCTAATGATATGAAATAGTTATGTACGATTTGTAATGTGGAAGGACAATACTCACATTGCACTTATGTTATGAAATGAGCTACTCTATGAATTTCAAACCTTTGATCATGTCTATGATATTTTAATTATGATTACTATGCTATATATGTATTCCATGGGATTTGACTTAGCACCAAGAGGACTTGAGGTGGGGGCCCTACCAAAAGCTTTGTAGCAGCCTCATGTCCTAAAAACTACGTGCCACCATAGGTTGCCTTATGGATTAGCTAGTGGACCCACATATAGCATATGTACATGACCCGCTTCATTATACGAGAAGACAACGGGACTCCATGTTGTAGCTCTCATGGTCTTATTGTTGGTTATGGTTCCTATCCCACATAAGTATATGTATATCATGTTATTTTATGATCTTCAACTATGTCTTTTAAATGCTTTGATCATCATGGAATTCCTCATTACTTTACTTATCCTTTTTACTATGTATGCTCTTGATCATTGCATTTCATGATTTACAATGCACGTCATGCCCACATACTTAGTACATTCAACCGTAATAAGACATATTATTCCCTACATTGTCTCATAATATAGTGGTTGAGATTGAGGACCGTATCCATCCACGTGGCTAGTTGAGCTTGCTTATCCAAGAAGTTATGATGATTACTAGTTTTGGGCTATTGTTCTCCTATTTCCAAAGACATGTATTTTTCATATATTGAGGGTGAGATAGGGACATATCTTAGCCCCCACCCATTATCATGAGTAGAGGAATCTAGTTGGACAAATGTTTTGACTCTATGTTTTCAAGTGACATTCTTCATTATGTTTCATATTCTAGACTCTCTTATGATGCTTCCTCATTTACTTTACCTTGTGTATGATTTTTGATATGAAAATAGGCTTGGTTAAAGTTCTTTAGGGATTCAATCTCCGTGTTAAGATAGGCCCAAGGACAGGTCATGATAAGTAGTGGACAACTAAGGGGTTGCGGCTACTACTAATGCTCATTCTCCAGTTTCTATGGTAAGGGACTTTGCAAGAATGAACCCTCTCGTGTTACATGGTTCATGTTATGCCCCGTACTTTTGTACATTGAAAAGCTTTCTTAAACTTCTTAAACAGTTGCCATGTGACCTAGATTATCTATAATGTTATCAAATAACTCTAAGGAAGGGAGGATGTGATGCGCCATAAGTGTGAAGGTTGGAAATAGGGTTATAAGGATTTGAAAGGGGTTAAAGGCCAAATAACAAGTCGTAGGACTCGACTTACTCGCTTAAGATACCAACTTGAATGTCTTATATACTACATCTACTTGAATACACGTCGATCTTAAGTATCAAGGATTACATAGGTTCTTAAAGTATAATGAGATTACAAACTCATGGAAGAGGCAGAAGGAGGTGTAGCACCTACTTTGAAGCAAGTAGGTGATGTACCTACTTGGACTAAGTAGGTAATGCACCTACTTGGACCAAGTAGGTGACTCACCTTCTTGAGGTGGAACCCACTGCCATATGACAGCATGTGAGTGGCCGCATCGGCTATGGTGGCGCCCTAGGGGGCTGCCACATGTAATCCCTAAGGGGCTGTCATGTGTCACCCTCTTAAAAAGGGTATATATACATGTAAGTTGCTGAATATTTTTATTCTTCATCTTTAAGCTTGGAAACAAATAGAGAAAACCCTAGAACTAGAGAGGGAGAGCTACGGCCAAGCATGGATGCAAAGGTAAGCCTCAATTTCACTCTGTGAATTAATTATTTAAGGTAAACAATGGTTAAATAATGTGTTTAACAACTTAAAATAATTATTTGGGGCAGCAATGAAGTGACGCGAATATCCCGCAAACTTTCAGCATGTTAAGGAGCTTCTAAACTTGATTTTTTGTAAGGTATGGATTGATTCTCTTCTCCCATTTTTTGTTAAATGTTTAAAAATATTATGGATGTGTAAATATGAGTTGAAGATGTAAAAATATGTATGTTATGGCTGAAGTATGTTGCAGGCCGTATAGGGGTTGTTTTGATGATATTCTAATAGGTTAAAGTTTGTCTAGTGTCGTTGTTATTGTAGTGTTGCAAGGATGGAAACATGTCTAAATATAGGTATAGGTTATTCTGGTTTCAGCCACATCATGTTCCGTTTCGTGTCATTGAGAGTTTACGAATAAAGATTGAAAATCGTATTTTGGAGTCGTAGTTTGAGCGCGCTGTTTGGGACTTGTTTTTTGTACTGACAAAGTGGTGTAATAGTGTATTGCCTGCTGTTTGTTGTGGTTAATATGTCTTCTAAGGTTTGGTGGTTAATTTGAAGTTCGTATAGGGCGAGCTATAGAGGAGATGTTGCCTGAATTCTGTTAACTTCTTAACTAACTTATAGACTAGTTGAGACTAGTCGAGAAAGGCGAATAAGGAATTGATTCCTATGGTGCTTGGTTTTTGATTTAGAATTTGGAAAGTTAAAGGTTATTAATATTAGTATTACCTTCATGTTAAATAGGTTCAGAGGACGACGAGACAAGCCGGGTTAAAAGCAATCGATAAGAGGTATGTAAAGCTTATCTCTTCCTTTATTTTGGCATGTCTTCAAGATAAGAAATGAATGATATATGCTTGGGGGTAAATCTACTCATAAATGCCAAGCATAATTTACATTCCTTATTTACTCCTTGATGAAAGCACTCTTACGGTAATTGAACTAGGGCTTCTCAAGCCTCCCATACATTAGGAAGTGATGAGTATGTAAAGCCTATCTCTTCTTTCTTTTGTCATGTCTTAGTCTTAAGTGGATTGTATATGTAATGTGGGAATAATTCCATTCATAGAACCTCGAGTATGGTTCGTAAATCTTATTCCATTTTTGATGTTCGAACTCCTGTAATAGTTGAGTTATGGCCTTGTAAGTCGTCGACATGATAAAATATAGTACACGTGAAGCCTATACCTTCCCTCTCTTGAAATAGTTTAATGTAAGTAAAGAGATATATGATATGAGTTAGAGGTAATTCCTTTGTAGGTTCCGAGCGTAACTCATGACTTGTAATCATCTTTGAATGGTAAGGGTCTTAAAATAGTTGAACTACGACCCTCGAGTCTTCGACATACTGAATAATGATTGGATGTGTAAGCTCCTAGACCTAGAGGCTCTTGGACATACTTTATGATAATATGTTGAGGGAAGTTTGATATGTTACCATGTTTTACATGCATGTATATGTATTATTATATTATGTAGGGATCGGGCCGAACGTTCCTCGGCACTAATGTGTTATATGTATTGGGATCGGGCTGGACGTTCCTCCGCACTAATATATTATATGTATAGAGATTGGGCCGGATGTTCCTCGGTACTAACATATTATATGTATAAGGATCGGGTCGGACGTTCCTCATCACTAACATATTATATGTATAGGGATCGGGTCGGACGTTCCTTAGCAGTAACATATTATATGTATAGGGATCGGGCCGGACGTTTCTCGGCACTAAATTACTATATGCATGGATCGGGTTGTATGTTCCACAATGCTAATAGTATATATATGCTTGTGATGATAAAGTGATGCATTTGTAACGCCGAGTCCTCGAGCAGGCCGGGTAGGGTATATGATAATGGTATACATGAATTTATTTTGTAAGATGCAGGTATAGTACTTTGTTAGACATTATACTTTCCCCCTGCGTCCCTATATCATCTGTGATCTCCTTGTGATATTTTGTACTTTACATACTCAGTACATATATCGTATTGACCACCTTTTTTCGAGGGGGCTACATTTTATGCCCGCAGGTATAGATGCATGCTTTGAGGATCCGCCAACCTAGGACTCCACTCAGCGGTGTTGTGGAAAAGCTCTATTATATTGGACCCTAGTTTTGGTACTACTCTTCCAGTGTATATATTTGCTTATTCAGGAGTACGACGGAGGCCCTATCCCACTAAATGTTATCACTAATACTCTTAGAGGTTTGTAGATACGTGTGTGGGTTGTGTATATATGTGTGTTCAATTGTGTCTAGATGACTTATGTTTTGGGACGTTCCCTTTCTCGTGGTAGCCTTATCAGCTCGCGTATATGTTTATAATGGGACGACCTCACATGCTACAATAGCCTCATCGACTTATACGATGTATTGCTTATTGATACATTGTGACCTATACAAGAGATATGTTGGGATAGTATTTAAACCTATGATTGGTTTACTTACAATTACCAGGGGTATATACGAGTATCTAGCTTGGGTACCCAGTCATGGCGCACGGGGTTGGGTCGTGATAGTTTAAAAGTTGATGAGGATCACCAAGAGTTTATTGATAAGGTCTAAAAGATAGTGAGTATTATCCGGGTGACTTTTGAAGAAAAAGAGAAGTTGACAGCTTACCAAATCAAGAGTGTGGCCCAAGTTTTGTAGACACAATGGAAGTTAGAAAAAGTTGATGAAATACCTATTGATTGGAAAACCTTCAAACTTTTTTTCCATGATCGCTTTTTCCCTCTAGAGCTAAGGGAAGCCAAGGTGTTGGAGTTCATCAATCTTCGATAAGGCAACATAGGTATGAGGGACTATGCCCTCAAATTCACCAAGCTATCCATGTATGCTCCTTAATTGATTGTCGATCCACATGCCCGAATGAGTCAATTCATATTGGGAATGAACCACTTGGTTGTAAAGGAGTGTCTTACCGCCATGCTTTTTAAGAAGATGGACATATCTCGGCTTATAACATTTTCCAAACAAATTGAGGGAGAGAAACTCAAAGAGATGAGAATGACAGATTCTAAGAGATCCTGTTATAAGGGTCAGTTCTCAAATTCAATGAAAGGTAGTAGCAGTGGCCGTTCTCAACAAGGACATGGTTTAGGAAATAAGTTTGCTAAAGATAGGGTGCCATACCCTAAGGTTCAAGTTGGAGGTGTGAATGTTAATAGCCCTTTATTACCCAAGTGTGCAAAGTGTATAAACAATCATGGAGGAAAATGCTTGATGGGAATGGGTGCTTGTTATGGATATGGAAAGATGATCCATAATCAATCCGAGTTCCCTCACATTTCCAAAAAAGGTGGAGAAGGTCATCCTCAAGGAGGCTAAGTAAAACAAGGCGCCCAAGCTCAACCAAAGAGATGCCAATGCGACAACCGATTGTATGCCCTTCATGCTAGGCAAGATGTGGAAGAGTCCCCTGATGTGCTCACGGCTATGTTACGGTTCTTTAACTTTGATATTTATACATTGCTTGATCCGTGTGACAATTTATATTTTGTTACTCCTTACCTTGATATGAGATTTGATATGTGCCCCGAAGTATTGTTAGAACCTTTTTTAGTTTATACTCCCGTTGGTGATTCAGTGTTGGCCAAGAGAGTTTATAGACATTGTCCCGTGTTGGTTTGTCTTAAAATTATCCCTTGTGATCTTTCTGAACTAGACATGACCAATTTTGACATTATTCCTGGTATGGATTAATTACATACCTCTTATACATTTATTGATTGTAGAAAAATTTCAATTTTCTAATGAACTTATTCTTGAATCAAAGGGTAATGATTCGGTGGTTAAGGATGAATTTATATCATGTCTTAAGGCCCGAAATATGATTTCCATAGGGTGAATTAATCATATTGTGCGAGTTAGGGATGTTAATTCTGAAACTCCTACTCTTGAGTCGGTCCCTATTGTTAATGAATTTTCTGAAGTTTTTCTCGATGACTTACTCGGTGTTCCTCCTAAAAAGGAAATTGACTTTGACATAGATCTACTCTGAGGTAGTCAACCTATTTCTATTTCTCCTTTTTGTATGGCTCTGGTGGAACTTATGGAGTTGAAAGAACAATTGAAGGATTTCTTGTAACATTCCTCAAAATGCTCACAAGTGCCTTAAGAATGCCTTAAAAATAGGTCGCTCATGTAATGTATTATCCTTAATATTTTTGGCAATTACGAGTTTGTAATATCGATCAGGGGGTCAAAACCTATGGTAAAATAGTCTTGGTGGATTTTTAGAACTCGTATATCGAAAGATAGATTTTTCAAAGAAACTGCATAAAATAGTAAAGTTTGTGCCAAGTCCGCGTCGCGGACCTGGCGATGTTTTTTTCACCGAATTTCATTTTTAGTAAGGGCACTTTAGAATTTTTCCTATTGTTAGTTAATGAACCTAGACATTTTCAGGTCTAATTCAGCTCTATAAATTAACCTAAACCTCTAACGCTATTCATTCTTCTACAATTCACCTACTAAAATATTTTTCTCTCTACAAAAGACTCTAAAGGACTCCGTTGAAGACTTCAAGTAAATTCACTCAAGCTCTCCATCTAAACTCTTAAGTTCTTAAAAATAATTTGGTTTTCTCACTCAAGGTATGTGCGTATTGATTCATTGATTCTTTCATCCAAGAAGCCCAATCAATTTTTCAAGTTTTCTATTAGATTAAAGTATGGTATTTTATGGGTTTTATGATCTCTATTCCAATTGCATGAATTATGATTCAAATTATGATTATGAGTCTATTTTAATACAAATTGATGGTTATTGCATTGAATTGGAGAGTTTTTCCATGAAATCTCCTATTTTAATCTCTAGGGTTCATGATGTAAAATATGAGTATTTTCAATTATACTTCCTAATGATATTACCTTTATGAATTATGTATGGGCTTAAAGAAACTATAATATCATGCATGTTTTCAAGTCAATTACATGATTTTCAAGTCAATTGGTTATGCAATTGAGTATTACCCTAAGTTCTAAGTATGAATTTCATGCAAGTTATGAAGTAAGGTGACTTAGGTCCCTATGTGGTGACGTAGGACCTAACTATATGAATTATGCAAATATGATAGTAATGATGAAAGGACAATTCTCACATTAAGAGCATGTTAATAAAATGAGCTACTCTATGATTTCAAACCTATGGTCATGACTATGATATATGTCATTATGATTTCTATTCGACGGTGATTGTGGTGAGTCCTCATTTATCGGGGACTAGTCATCGAGTAGGTTGTTATTTTCAAATACTTTTGTTATGTTTCATATTGAGGGTGAGCTAGGGACATGTGTTAGCCCCCTCCCATACTCATGAGTAGAGGCATCTAGTTGGACAAATATTTCGACTCTATATTTTCATGTGACATTCTTCAATTTCTAATCATGGTTTAGACTCTCTTATGATGTTTCCTCTTTTATTGTACCTTATATATGCGTACGATATATACAACAAGATTGGTTGGAGTTCTTTGGGGTTTTGTTCCCCGTGTTACGACTAGGCCCTAAGTCGGGTCATGACAAACTTGGTATCAGAGTACAAAGTTTTCAAGTGTCCTAGAGAATCCAACATGCCAGTTCAAGTAGAGTATTATTCATTGTTGTGAAGTGCGCCACATCTATGAGTAGGAAGCTATGAGAAATTTTAGGAATTCTCACTTCTTTCATGATCCATGTCATGCTATAGAGTTTACCGTAAGACTTTTTTCCCCTAATGTTCTTTCTCTGCTATTTTCAGAAAAATGGCTCCAAGAAAACCATTATTTCCAAGGGGAAATAATGCTAATGATGCCTAAGCTCTCCCATCTCCTCAAGACAATGGTCCTCTACCAGACCAAATGACTAATGCAGAGTTTTGAACTGCCATTACTATGCTAGCCTAAGTGGTGACCAACCAAGGGATTGAGTCTCCTCCTAATATTCCTACTCTGACCTCAAGAGTAAGGGACTTTTCACAAATGAATCCTCTAGAGTTTCATGGCTTAACATTTGATGTGGATCCTAAAGGGTTCATTGATGAGGATTACAAGATAATGAGCATTATGGGAGTAACTTCGGAAGAAAAAGAGGATTTGGCGGCTTACCAACTTAAGGGTGTTACTCAAGTATGGTACACTTAATGGAAGTTGGAAAGGGTGAATGAAGATCCTATTGAGTGGGAAGCTTTCAAGCATGCTTTCTTTGATCACTTTTTCCCTCTTGAGTTAAGGGAGGCTAAAGTGTTGGAGTTCATACATCTTCAATGAGGAAATATAGGGATGAGGGACTATGCCCTCAAGTTTACTAAGCTAACAAAGTATGCTCCTTCATTAATTATCAATCCACGTGCCTGAATGAGTAAATTCATATTGGGGGTGTCCGATTTGGTTCCTAAGGAATATCGTACCATTACTTGTTAAGGAGATGGAATATCTCGGATCATGACTTTTATGGAAAAAATTAAAGGAGATGAGGATGAGGGATTCTAAGAGGGCCCGGTATTAAGGTAGGTTCTCCAATGTTAGGACGGATGGTTGTAGTGGATTCTCTCAACAAGACCAAAGCTTGGGGAAGAAGTTTTCTAAGGATAGGTTGTCATACCCTAAAGTTCAAGAAGGAGGAGGTGTGAATGCTAGTATCCCTTGTTTTCCTACGTGTGCAAAGTGTGGAAAGAACCTTCGAGAAAAGTACTTGATGGGAATGGGTGCTTGCTATGGATGTGGAAATATGGGCCATAAGCAATCCAAGTGACCTCATGTTGCTAACAAGGGTGGAGAAGGTCTTCCTCTAGGAGGCAAAGTGAAATATGGCCCCCAAGCTCAACCTAAGGGTGGCCAATGTAACAACTGCTTTTATGCTCTTCACACCAGCAAAGATGTTGATAAGACTCCTAATGTGGTCATGGGTATGTTACGAGTCTTTAACCTTGATGTTTATGCATTTCTTGATCAGGGTGCCAACTTGTATTTTGTTACCCCTTACATTGCTATAAGATTTGATGTGCGCCCCAAAGTGTTAATAGAACCTTTCTCAATTTATACTCCCGTTGGTGATTCGGTATTAGCCAAGAGAGCTTATAGAAATTATCCTGTATGGGTCTTGCATAGAGTTATTCCATTTGATCTTGTTAAACCTGACTGGACTGATTTAGACATCATTCTTGGTATGGATTGGTTACATGCTACTTATGCGTCTATATGTTTTAGGAGTAGTGTGGTTACATTTCAGTTTCCTAATGAGCATATTCTTGAATGGAAGGGTAAAGATTCAGTGGCTAAGGGTTGATTCATGTCATGTATTAAGGCCCGAATAATGATTTCCAAGGGGTAAATTTATCATATTGTGTGAGTTAAGGACGTCGATTCCAAAACTCCTATTCTTAAGTTGGTCCCTATATTTGATGAGTTTTTTGATGGGTTTTCCGATGCTTTTTCCAGTATTCCTCCTTTAAGGGAAATTGACTTTGGCATAGATCTCCTTTCCTATACCCAACCTATTTCTATTCCTCGTTACCGTATGGCTCTTGGTGAACTTAAGGTTTTTTTTTCCTGGAATAGACCCTACATGAGGCTCCCACCTCTCATGCACAGCCAGGGGTTGAGCAGCACCACCAAGCCTTATTATATATGAAAATAGAAAATACAAGGAGGGGTACATAAACCTAACCTCTGATCCTATAATTGTTTATAAGTCGGTTAACCTACTAATGTCGGCTAACTTATTTGTTGGATAAGGATTTTATAAGATCGAGTAATTCACCATAGGGTGATCTTGTGTTATTTATTAGGAAGAAATATGGGTCTCTCCGAATGTGTATACACTATCGGCAATTAAATAAGGTCACAATAAAGAACATTTACCCAATTCCAAGGATAGACGACTTGTTTAATCAATTACAAGGAGCAACTTACAATTGAGGGTAAGGGAGTATGATATTCCCAATATGGCTTTTCGAACAAGGTATGTTCATTTTAAATTTGTAGTAATGTCTTTTGGTTTGACTAAGACTCCCGTGATATTCATGGATTTGATGAATTGTATTTTCAGGCCATATTTGTACATGTTTGTAGTGGTGTTCATTGATAACATCTTGATTTAGTCTCAAAATGAGGAAGATCATATAGGTCACTTGAGGATTGTGTTGTATTGACAGAGAAGAAATTATTTGCTAAATTTAGTAAGTGTGAGTTTTGTCTGAGAGAAGTTACATTTCTTGGCAATGTGGTGTCCGGTGATAGGATTAAAGTAGATTAAAAGAAGACAGAGGCGGTTTAGAATTGGCCTAGACCATTATCACCTTTGGATGTTAGAAGATACTACAGAAGGTTTGCTGAAAGGTTTTCATCTATTTCTTTGCCTTTAACTAAGTTGACACAAAAGATGGCAAAATTCCAATGGTCGGACGAATGTGAGAAAAGTTTCCAAATATTGAAGGATCGTCTCACGTCGGCTCCTATTTTGACATTGCCTAAGGGTTCGGATGGGTTTTTTATTTATTGTGATGCTTTAAATGTTGGTATGATTTTTTTCTTGATGCAACATGGTAAGGTTATAGCCTATGCCTCCAGGCAACTTAAAGTGCATGAAAGGAACTATCTAACCTATGATCTTGAACTTGCGGCGGTTGTGTTTTCTTTAATAATTTGGCGTCATTATCTTTAGGGGTGCATGTTGATGTGTTTACCGACCACAAAAGCTTGCAATATGTGTTTAGTCAAATGGCCTTGAACCTTAGGAAAAAGAGGTGGCTTGAACTCCTAAAAGACTATGATATGAGCGTATTGTACCATCCGGGTAAGGCAAATATTGCTGCCGATGCTCTTAATTTGTTGTCTATAGATAGTGTTGCACATGTTGAGGAAGTTAAGAGGAAATTGGTTAAAGAGTTCCATAGATTGGCACGTTTAGTTGTACGTTTGGTTGATTCCAATGATGGAGGGGTCCTTATACACAATGGTTTGGAATTAACTCTTGCAGCTGATGTTAAGGCCAAACATGACAATGATTCGCTTTTGGTCAAATTAAAGAAGACGGTTGCCGAAAATGCCGATGAGGCTTTTTCCCTAAGAGGAGATGGGGTACTACATTACCAAGGTCATTTTTGTATTACAAATATTGATGGATTAAGAGAGTTGATATTGAATGAGGCCCATAGTTAACGGTATTCAATTCATCCTGGATCCACCAAGATGTATCATGATTTGAGGGAAGTGTGTTGGTTGAATGGGATGAAGAAGGACATAGCAGAGTTTGTGGCTAAGTGTCCTAATTGTCAACAAGTGAAAGTTGAACATCAAAGGCCGGGAGGTTTAGCTCAAAAAATCGAAATTCCTACATGGAAGAGGGAAGAAGTGAATATGGATTTTGTCGTGGGTTTTCCTCGTACTAGAAGAAAACAAGATTGTATTTGGGTCATTGTGGACCGGATGAACAAATCAATGAATTTTCTACCGGTCAAGACTTCTTCTGATGCCAAAGACTATGCTAAGTTATACATTCGTGAATTTTTGAAACTTCATGGTGTTCTGTTGTTGATTATATCGGATAGAGGTACTCAATTTAATTCACATTTTTGTAAGTCATTTCAAAAAGGTCTTGGCACTAAATTCAAGCTAAGTACTATTTTCTATCCTCAAACTAATGGACAAGCCAAAACAACAATCCAAACCTTGGAGGATATGTAAAGGGCATGTGTGATTGATCTTAGAGGAAGTTGGGATGAGCATTAGCCATTTATTGAGTTTGCCTATAATAATAGTTATCACTCTAGCATCCAAATGGCTCCTTTTGAAGCCTTGTACGGGAGAAGATGTAGGTCTCCAGTGGGGTGTTTTGAAGCAGGTGAGATGGCATTGATTGAACCAGATTTAGTAGTTGTTGCAATGGAGAAAGTAAGGCTCATAAGAGAAAGATTGAAATTGGCTCAAAGTCATCAAAAGTCAGACTTGGAAACTTGAATTTGATGAGTATGATATGGTTTATTTGAAGGTTTCACCTATGAAAGGGGTAATGCGATTTGGTAATAAAGGGAAGTTGGCTCCAAGATATATAGGACCCTTTAGGATATTGAAGCGTATTGGAAAAGTAGCATACGAGTTAGACTTGCCACTTAAGTTGCCTTTGGTTCATGCGATATTTCATGTGTCAATGTTGAGGAAGTTTGTGGGTGATTCAAGTTCTATCGTGCAATGGAGAATGTGGGTATTGAAGAGAATTTGACTTATGAGGAGGTCCCGATTGAGATTTTAGACCGGTAAGTCAAGAGGTTTGTCATGACCCAACCCCGTAGGCCATGACAGGTGCCCGAACTGGGCACTTGCGTATATCCCTGCTATCTATAAGTAAATTTGTCCCCTGTTTAAGTTATAGCACATCAACAGGAAGGATAATATATAAGACGACAAGGCTTATCATAGGCACCATTGTATATACATGCATATACAACCCATACACAACCCACATTCATGTCCACAGACCTCTAAGAGTAAGAACAGTAACATAAGGCGAGACAGGGTTAATATATACATCAAGGGTTAATACCAAAACTAGGCTCCTGCATAATGGAGTGCTTCTAAACTACTAAGTGGAACTCCTATGCTGACGGATCTCTAAAGTGTGTATATGTACCTTCGACATAAACGCATCCCCCCCCCCCCGATAAAGGGGGATTAGTACGATATATGTACTGAGTATGTAAAGCATAGACATCATAATGAAATTACAGTTGGCGTAGGGATGCAGGGGGAAAGTATAACATTTAACCATTTACCGTACTCACATCGTATCAAAAAAAGTCATACATATTACCATCACGTACTGTGCCCGACCCATTTTGGGGATTACCATCTACATCATTCTATCATCATATACACATATATATTATTAGCGTTGTGGAATGTACAGCTCAATCCATGTGTATAGTAAGTACATGCCGAGGAACGTACGGCCCAATACATATATTGTATAATAATGTCGAGGAACGATGGCACAATCCATATATCATATAGTAATACCGAGGAATGTTCGTTCCAATCCACATATCATATAGTAATGACGAGGAACATTTGGTCCAATCCACGTATCATATTGTAATATCGAGGAACGTTCGGTCCGATCCACATATGATATAGTAATACCGAGGAACGTTCGGTCTGATCCATATATCATATAGTAATACCAAGGAACGTTTTGTCCGATCCACATATCATATAGTAATGCCGAGGAACGTTCGGTCCGATCCACATATCATATAATAATTATTATATTATAGCTAGCTCGAGACTTGGTGAAAGATGTATTACAGTATACACGAATCAAGTAGTGAGTAACCATATACAATCTAAATTATTATCAGAGACTCGACAATGTAAGAAGATTAAGATATCGTCCGAGGACCAGAATAGTAGTGTAGCCATCTCGAGTGCCTTCTAAATGCCATTGAGGCCTATATCACTTAGGATATCGGAGACCCTAGACATGTACTAAAGTAATACTAATAGTTCATAGAATTAGGGATACCCATCATCACATGGTCCTTAGGACTAGGAGCTTATGCATCCAGTACTTCTCAATCTATGGAGTTCAAGGAAAGTAGTTCAACTTACTACAAATGTTTGACATTAAGAAGTGAATAAGAGATACGGATTACATTTAGGACATAAAAGTGGAGTCACCCCAGATCTTGTATCACATTTTACTTACAATTAGGACATGCCAAAGGAAGAGAAAGAACAAGCTTTACCTAGTCTCTACTTTTTCTCAAGGAGTCATCATTACATATATCGTACCTGGCCCGTCATGGGATCGGTATCATAACCTTATTATTGAATTACCTTACCATCATAGCACCACACTTATGTCAAAGACATATCAAGAGGAAATAAGGGTAGCTCTATGTACTTATGCCAAAACATGCCAAGAGAAAGGAGATAACTTTACATACTTACTACTCTCCATCATATAGAAGCCTTGAGAGGCAATAACTCAACTATTATAGGAATTCTACCATCGAGAAGTGAATAAGACTTATGATTCATAGTTGGCATTATCTGAATGGAATTATCCCCACATTCCGTATATCAATCACTTAAGGCTAAGACATGCCAAAAGAAAGCTTCACATACCTTTTTCGGTATTAATTGAAATCTGACTTGCCTTGATACCTCCTTAACCTATTTGACATGAAAGTAATACTAAAATTAATAGCCTTTCACTCCAATATCCCACTCTATAACCAATTCCTAATAGGAGTCATTTCCTTATCCATTACCCTCGACTAGTTTGTTACTAGTTCTGATGCTACAGAAAATTGGACAGCATTTCCCCTGTAACTTCAACATTCCTGAGGTTTCAACTCATCCACAGTGTCAAAATCCATACCAACAACAACAACCAGAAGCATATATACAAGTAAAACACCTCAACATTACACAATACAACTCCAAACAACTAGCTCAAAACTACAATACAAAAATAGAGTTTTCTATCTTTATTTCACAAAATCTTTAACCATACCAAATGGGGGGTCGTGTGGCTGAAAACAGAAGCACCCACACCCTTTTTAAAACACTTTAAAGCCCTGAAACATGTAACCCAACCAGTTGCACCCGCAGCACCACAACGACAACCCACTACTCGACTTCGATTTAGCTATAACCACGTCAATTTAGTTTGTTTCTGACGTCAAGAATCCTCTTATTCAATTTTTCCACTTACAACCTTATTTAAGATATTTAATATAACTCATAACAACATCATAAACTCCAATTTGAAAGGAAAGCCTTTACCTTGCCCAAAACTCGTCAAACTCGTCGAAACTTGCCTCGGAAGTTCCTTTAGCGTGACTAAAACTTTGTGGCTGCTTACTACCATTTTGGTGCTGCTCCAAACCATAAATTTATATTACTAACATATTCATAACATCATTTTATACCCTAGATAAATAATTCACAGAACGAAATTGGAGAACTTACCTCTTTTTTCCTCACAAAACCATGTCTCTCTTTCTCTTCTAGCTAGAGTTTCTTCTCTTCTTTTTTTTCTCTAGAGTTTTCTAGAATTTTGAAGATAAGAATGAATTTTTGGATAAGTATGATCATGAAACTTATATATAGAGAGGAAACTTTAGGGGGCGACATGTGTCAACCCATAAGTAGTGACACATGTCAAGCCCTAAGTGGTGACACGTGTCAAGCCCTCATTAGGCCAACACACCCCTTTCCTCTAATCACAGGCTGCCACATGGCATATGGGATCCACCACTCTTGCTCCAGATGCTACCACGTGGCACTCTCTCATGCTACAATATGGAACTCTCTCATGATGCCACATGGCACTCTCTTTTCCCCTCGTAGGTTCGTAATCTCGTCTTACTTTATGAATATATGTAATCATTGGGATATGCTCAGTTTTGGCTATTCGGGGTGTTGATGCCCTTTCTTGACTTACTGATGCCCTGGGTTACTCTTGCTAGATGGGCCATGCCCCTAGGAGTTTACTAGCTAGCTGGGAGGCCCCTTTCCAGGGTGCTCACGATTTGAGAGTACTATTTTACTGATATCCAATGCGGCTTCATTCTTTCTACATCGGCTTGGATGCTCACTCTTTGGTACCACTACGGGGATACTATATGTCTATGTAAGACCTGATTCGGGGCCTAGACAGTTTCTATGGACTTCCTACATCCCCTATGGGCCCCTCTATCCAGTGCACCACTAACTAGATGAGAGAGACACATGGGTCCCACCTGGTAGGCTGGGGGCTAGGATGGGTCTATACACATGTTGTTGTAGATCTCTGAGAGACACTGATAATGTTATTGGGTTTTACTACAAACTTGCACTCATTAGCAACGCCTATCACCAATATACTTGTATGGTGTGGTCCCTCAATTTTATGGGGGGCGAGGGTATGTTTGTCATTATTTTTACCTTTCGGGAGTATGGGCTTCCAGTCGGTTATTATCTTATTATACTTGTTCTTATCTCTTATTGCACTTATAGCTGGTACCTTTGGATTATAGTTGTAGTTGGTCTACGTGGTATTTGAATTGGATAGTAGTTGGTAAACCCTATTAGGTTCAATCTGAATAGTTTCTAGGTAATTATGGGGTTAACATTGCTGTTAGCACTGTATTTTCATTAGTAGACTCCTATGATGCCGTCTTCCTATTAATAGGTGGTGGATTGCGTTTCAGGTGCGTTCTTTGATTCTGCTCTTTTATCTATGCCTCCAGTCTCCTTGTCTCATTTCCTGTTGTTATTGTGATATTTCCTGATTTTCTATTTGTGCAGTATTTACCTAATTATATGTTAATTATACTTGCTTTATATGTGGAGGTCAGTCGGCCTATGTGTATTGAGTATCATTCATTTTGTACTCATACTATAACTATACTCCTTATAGATCATAGTACGGGTTATCTCGATTGATTTGGACTGGTGTAGAGCAGCTCTTGATTCAGAGATTTGGTAAGCTCCCAGCGTTAGAAGTTGTCAATTTCTATCCATGCTGAATTAGAACTAGTCTTTACTTGATTTATAAGATTGCCTATACTCGTATTGTCTTTGTAAAAGCCTTGTACTCCTATTTTGATTTAGATGCTCAATTATTGACTGATGCCATGTCTTGGGGGTGATTTCTTGCGTTGTTTGAGTTGTTCTCTTTCTTCTCATTATTACTTACTTTCCACTTTATTTATTCATCTCGTAGCCTTCGGTTCTATGCTAAGGATTAAGGGTTAGGCTTACATGTTGGTCGGTGTTGGCAAGTGCCATCATGTCCTAAGAAATTGGATTGTCACAGTTTTCTCCACGATTACTTGTCCTAAGCCTTAAACCCATTCCCTTAGATAATCTTTCAATTGCCTCTCTAGCTAGGCCTTTTGTAACTGGATCTGACATATTATTTCTAGACTTTACATAGTCAATAGTAATAATTCCACTAGAGAGTAGTTATCTTACGGTATTATGTCTTTATCGTATGTGATGAGATTTTTTGTCGTACAAAACGCTCCCTTCCCTACCTATTATTGCCTGACTATCACAGTGTATGCATATAGGCCCCAAGATTTGAGCCAGAATGGATTGTCTTCTATGAAATTTTGGAGCCATTTAACTTCTTCAGTGTAATACCCCAAAAGTTGGAAACTCAAGGCAGAAATCTAGGTAGAAGGCAACCATAAACAAAAGTAAAATTAGAATATCAAAACCAGTAAAGAAAAAAATCATAAACAATAAAGAAAATTAAGACAACTAATGCATAGTGTATCCTTAAGGAAATTATTTCCTTCAAGTACATGAGGTTAAAAGAATCTATCCTCCCAAGATCGAATGATTTTAGTCACTTGTGTATTGCTACCAAAAATATGATGTCAGCGAACCACTCAACGGGAGCAAAGTACACTAGATTTCTATGAGGTCATGTACAAACCATACAAGGCTCTACGATCGGTAGAAGGAAGTTGTAGAGAGGAAGTCTTGAAGATTTTGAAAATATTATTCGACTAGGTTTCTATGGATGGATGTACAGCCCCTATAAAGGTCTACAAATCGTATGGCCATCAGTAGAACTAAAGAAAGTTGTTAAGGGGAGTTGCACAAGCACCTATACTGCCCGTAATAATTTACACAACACGTTGACCCTTTTCTATAAGCGAAACCTCCTGATCCCAGACCACCTTCATTTCCACGGGCACTTGTACGGTCCGTGGTAACTTGTACGGACCATATAGGGATCCATGAATAGGGCCGCGCTAGTTATTTTATTTTTAAGGGCATTTTAGTCTTTTCCACTCTTTTAGTTCTAAAACCAGTTCATTTTCAACTTGCTTAGAAGGGTTTAAATAATTCCCTAAGGAACCTAACCCTTCATTCTCTTACAATCTATTCAAAAGATTTCTTCTCTCTCATGTTTGCTCTCAAGCCTTCCTTCCAAGTCCAAGAGCAAGATCACAAATTCAAGTCTCCTTCTCCAATTTTAATCTAAAATTCTTTGAGGTATGTGAAAATTTCATCCATAGATCCTTTTCCATCCATGGAATCATAAATTTCCCCCACCTTTTCCCATGAATTTGAATCTAAATTTCTAGAGATTTGATGATCTTGCATTGGATTCAATCAATTATGTTTTTATTCAACCTCAATAATCTTATTATGGATAATTTTATCTTAATTACATGATTTGATGAGTTTCACATGAATCCATGCATTATGCCTATTTTATGATTATGAACTATGTTTGAGAATTATGCATGCATTATGAACTTATGAATTATGATTTCAAGGATGCTGTTAGATAAAGTGTAAGGCCTCGAAAATTAAAAAGATGAAAAATGGAGTTTAAAGTGGAAATCTCAGAAAACTTACACTAGATGCCCTTTATAGGAATGTTTAAGGCGTGAAACTCACCACGGGTCGTGAAAGATACTGTGGTAGAGTCCCGAAGGATTTGAGAAAAAGTAACATTATCCACGAGAGGGTTTACAGGGCATGGCAGACTCTATGGACCGTAAACCCATCCATGAAGATGTCTCCCCAAAGACCCTAAGTAGGATGAAGACCACGGTTGGGTCCATGACCCGTGGAGAGAACCACGCGATGTGGTGGACTTTATGGAAGTCAACCCACCTAAATTTCAGTCCCCCCCCCCCTTCATATTCATGAGACCCTTCACAGACCATGAAGGGATACACGGTCTATGAAGACCCTCCATCCAGGTGCCCTCGCTCAGTTTAAGTTAAGGGTATTTTGGTCTTTACCCTATTGATTCATTAATGTATTTGGATGGTTTTTGGGTTTAGTCCTATTCTATTAACTACCCTAAACTCTCCTAACACTCTCATTCACTCCCTAACACCCAAGTTACAAAATCATCTCTCTAAAAGTTTTCTTGAGGTCTTCTTCTTCCCCAAGCAAGGTTTCTAAGAGAATTCAAGTTCATGTCTCCTTATTAAAGTGCAATTTAGGGCTTCTAAAGTCTAAGGTATGTGTAAATTCATCCATGGATCCTTTTATCCATGGAGTTTCAAGGTTTTACCTTGATTCTCTTTATGAATTCTTCCTTCTAAGCCCTAATTTTCATAAAATTGCATTGGATTTTCTCAATTAGGATATAATTCATTGTTATTGAACTAATTATGCATAATTCACTTTACATTGCATGATTTCAAGTTTAATTTCAATGACCCATGCTATATGTTATTTTCAAGTATGCTTCCAATGGTCTTATGATTATAATTTATAAAGGATTTCAATGAATGATTTATAAGTGCTTATCAAGGCTTATGAATGACTCTTGAAAGGTTATGAATGATGTTTCTATCAAGTATCTATAGTGTGAAAGGTAATTCTCACACACACATATTAAAAAGGTGAAAGGACATTCTCATCAACTCATGGATTCTTATGAATTAATCATGTTAATGAGCTACTCTTATAATTATTTTATAATGAGGATTGATATCTATTATTTTCTTTCCTTAATGATGTTAATGACTATGATTTATGACTTTTGTTGGGATAATGACTAAGCACCGAGAGGACTTTATGGTGGGGGTGGGTCCGATATCCAAAGTAGCTACCCAAGAGAATTCTAGTAGTAACCTTTAGTCCCTAACTACGTTACCCGCATAGATTTATGATGTCAATATGGCATAGATAGTGAATCCACATATAGCTCATGATGTTATGATGTTCTCGAAGAGTCTACCTTGGCAAAGTAGCGTCTCTTTTCTCAATGTGAGAGTTACATCAGATTTTATGTTATAGCTCGCAAGGTCTTATATGTCGGTTAACAGTCATATCCTACACAAGATATATGAAAAGGTATACATTCTCATGATAATGTTTTGATGCATTGACCATATGATTTTGTTGTTTAAATATTTTTATGGTTTTACTCATGTTTTAAGACATTGGTCATGAATCCCATATTTATATTGATTATGTCCTATTTTTATTGTTCATACATAATTCTCACATACTTAGTGCATTCCATGTACTAACATATACTTTTGCCTATATTATATCATAATGTAGGGACTGACGATCATCGCGCATCTCCTATTCATGAGTAGAGTTGAGCTTGCTTATTTATATTGTGGTGAGTCCTCATGATTCGAGGACAAGACACTTTATCTTATTGTTTCTTATGAATTTTTCATCTTTTATATTGGATGAGCTAGGATCTTATCTTATGCCCCTATCTAGACTAGTAGAATCATGTTGGATATCATGAAGTCTATGTTATTTTTTCATTTCGAGTTTGAGACTTATTCTCCTTTATTGATACTATTTATGTTTAGACTTATTTCTACTTCTTTGTTTAAGTATTATTGATTTATTGACCTTATGTATTCTCATGAATAATATGCTAAGAGGCTTGGTTGGGATCCCTCGGGACTCCGATCGTTGTGTCAGGCCTAGGGCCTAGCTTGGGTCATGACATAAAGTATCAATACGATTTTATGAAGATAAAGTTTGCATCAAAGTAAAGTATTTTTATCATGAAGGTTTTACATTATTTTCTATGAATAAGCTTAACATGACTTTGGATGCTTAGATAAGTATCTCTATGAACATGCTATGATATTATGATTTTCTAAAGGAACTATTCATATGATTTTCAAGTATTTTTGATGAATTTGGTCTTACAAGCTTATCACCATTTTTGATGACTATGTTATGCTTATGAATATTCTTATTGAGGGTATTACCTAACACCAACCAGATATTGGGATGAAGGCTCTCCCGTATTAGAGGTCGGGTCTCTAGTAGAAATTTCTTTATGCAAGAACTATGTGCCCCCATAGGATATCTCAAGTGGTCATTTAATGTTTAAGCTAGTTAATCCACAAATAGATAATGTAAATGGTTCTTACCATGGCAAGTAGGTCAATCTCTTTTCGGTGTGGGCAAAATGGCACCGGACTCCATGTTATAGCTCACATGGTTTAAGTCGGTTATGGTATCTCTCACTTATGATATGCTTTGATTAAAAATATTGCATTGACCATGTTTTATACTTCTAATGATGTTTTAAAGGATTTTATTATGTTTAGCTTGGTGATTGCATTAATATGTTTTATGTCATGCATTGCATATTATCCATATTCAGTACATTCTATAGTACTAATCGCATACTTCTTTTGCCTATATTATTTTATAATACGGGTTACGGTTCTCCCACTCATGCCCATGGTTAGTAAAGGTTTCCTATTGGTGTAGCACTATTTTGGTGAGTCCTCATGGTTAGAGGGCACAACATGTTATGCGTTTCTCTTTATATCTTTCGTTTTAGACTTATTTCATATTCAAACTATTTTGGTGAGATAGGGCTTGTTTTATACCCTGTCTATGTTAGTAGAGGCTATGTTAGACTTAGTATATTTTCCACATTGTTAGACTTGTACTCAGATTTCCTTTTTATATGTAAGGTTTCAATTTAAGACTTACCTCCCACATTTAAGTTTGTTGATTGCCATATTATCTTAGGTCATGCTTATGCTAAGAGGGATGTTTAGGATCCTTTGG
This sequence comes from Solanum dulcamara, assembly GCF_947179165.1. Lineage (NCBI taxonomy): Eukaryota > Viridiplantae > Streptophyta > Magnoliopsida > Solanales > Solanaceae > Solanum > Solanum dulcamara. The sequence goes on along the minus strand of NC_077245.1, from coordinate 30,934,533 downwards.
GATCCTATTTGTCGATTCATGTCTAGGGTCTCTCTTGGGTCGTGATACCGGCTTTATCTAAAGCAATAAATTCAGATTCCATTATAGAGCGAGCGATACAAGTCTGTTTGGATTATCTCTAAGACATTGCTCCTTCACCAAGGGTAAATACATACCCACTTGTGAATTTTACTTTATTTGACCCGGTGATCCAATTTGTATCACTATATCTCTCATGGTGGGATATTTATTATAATGCAAAATATAGTTTTGTGAATCGACTCAATCTTCTAATAGCACATTCTATATCTAGTCACATATAATTCATAATATACATCAAATTTCCCAACTCTTTTACGTAGTCTAATAGTGAATCACTTTCACCTTCATTCTTCTAAAATACAAAGCTTATGTCAATTAGAGTCTTGACAATATTGAAATCTAAATACTTGAACTTGTCAAGTACTCTTTCAATATAATGAGATTGCGATAATGCTAACATTGTGGAGTTTTATGAATTTTGATTTCTAAGATCAAATCAACAACTCTTAAGTCATTCGTAAACTTATAAGACAGCATGCCCTTAGTATCAATTATATCGTTAATATCTTTACTCATTATCAATATGTCATCTACATATAAACAAACAATGAGTTTATAATTTAAAATGTTTTAAATGTAGAAACATTTATCACACTCGTTGATCTTAAATCCATTTGCCAACACTGTTTGTTCAAATTTAGTACACTATTATTTGAGTGCTTGTTTGAGCCCATAGAATGACTTAACAAGCTTCCACACTTTTCTTTCTTAACGAGGAACCACAAATCCCTCAGGTTGTTCTATGTAAATTTCTTCATCCAATTCTTTATTTAAGTAGGTTGTCTTAACATCTATTTGATATATGTCAAGACCATGTAAAGCCGCTAAAGTCACTAATACTTGAATAGATGTTATCCTTATTACTGGAAAGTATGTGTCAAAGTAATCGAGACCTTATTTTTGTCTATAACCTTTGACTATAAGTCTAGCTTTATATTTGTCAATAGTGCCATTAGATTTCATTTTCCTTTTAAGGGTCTATTTTTATCATAAAGGTTTATATCCAGGAGGAAGATCAACCAGCCTCATGTATGGTTATTCAAAATTGATTTGATCTCACTATTGACTGCTTCTTCAAAAATGTTGATCCAGAAGAGGACATCGCTGCTTTAAATGTTTGATGCTTATTTTCCAGCAAGAATGCTATAAAATCTGGTCCAAAAAAAGTAGATGTCCTTTGACATTTGCTACAGCTTGAATAATCTTTACTTGGTGTACTTTCCTTTGGTTACTCCAGCGATCATTTAGATCTTTATCTTGACGAATCACATTAAGTTTTTATATGGATAAATTTATTTAAAAAATTCAGCATTATCTGACTCAAGTATTGTATTAACATGAACGAACATGCCATAAAGCATTTGATTCCAATAAGTAAATAGAAGAAGAATTCTTATTAATAATGTCAACAACCATTATATTTAGCTTGGAAAGGCCCTCATTTAGGTAACCCTTTCTAAGAATATTTCATTCTTACTTATTACAACTTTGTCACTAAAAAGAACATACCTAACCCCATTTTTAATTAGTAGTCTAGCTGAAATCAAATTCTTTCTAATTGTAGGAACGTGCAGAAATTTGTTGAGAGTCATCACCTTGCCGGAAGTCATCTTCAAAAGTACCTTCTCACACCTTTCAGTCTTGGTTGTGGTAGTATTTCCAATGAAAAACTCCTCATTGGATTCAGCAGAATTGTAGCTTGCAAATGTTTCTTTCATAGAACAAACATGTCGAGTGGCACTAGAGTTAAAAAACCACTCCTTCATATTTCCAATCAAGTTGCACTATGATATCATAGCACAAAGGTCATCCACATCCTCCTTCTTATACATCATGTTTGCTTGAACCTTGATCATGTCCTTGTCCTTCTTCGGGGCATGACAATCAAAAGCCTTGTGTCCAATTTTTCTATAATTATAGCAGTTTCCATTGAACTTTTTCTTGGCTTGCTCTTTCTTCTGTACAGTGGACTTCTTTCACTTCTTGCCTTTTATAGGAGCCTCTTCAATAATATTAACTCCCATAACTATTGAATTCCCATATGACTTCTTCTCGGCTGTTATGTTAACTTCCTCAATTTTGAGATGAATTAGAAGATCTTCAAGCTTTATCTTTTTGTGTTTGTGTTTTAGATAGTTTTTGAAGTCTCTCCACGAAGAAGGTAACTTTTCAATCATCGCAACCACTTAAAATATTTCACTAACCACCATATCCTTAGCAATAAAGTCATAAAAAATAAATTGAACCTCTTGCACTTAGGTTCCAACTGTTTTGATGTCTATCATTTTATAGTCTAGTGACACAACTCAAAATCAGACCATGATGGTGCCTACTACAACCCCCAAGTAGGAAAGTCTAAACCTAAATACAAAACTTGCGGAAGACAATAATTTAAATATAATAATAAGAATAAGCGGAAGACAGGAATAATATATAAAAAAGTGACCATATCATAAATATGCAATTCGATACAAAATATACAAAAGAGGTTCGAAAGTGACCAAGATGATAAAGTAATACAAGACCTAACCCCGAATCTAATTTAACCTATCCAAGAGCTACTAAGTACAGAAAGACTATACATATATATAAGAGAACTGACTTATCAAAATACGAAATACAAATCAGTACAAAAAAGGGAAAGCAATAAGTTTCTGAATGCCAGGATCTCACAACGATCCAAGTCGATGATGGCAAACGAAGATCCAATGCTCATGGAGGGTGGCTCATATTTGGAGATGAATCAAAAAAATAATGTAAAAATATAGTATGAGTACCAAAATACGGGGTACTCAGTAAGCATCGTTGGCCGACCGAGCTAGAAAGATCACATATATAAGATAGTGCTACAACTATAGTCTAACGGTTAAGCTTTAAACCAATAGCACCTAGTATAGAGAAATTCACACATTAACAAGAGAGCAGTAACCAAATACATGAAAAGTCACAATTACATAATAGGGAAAGATGATGCAATGCAATGTCCAAATACTTAAAAGTAAAAGCCCAAAAGAACCCTCAAGCCATCCAGAATGATACCTCGAGCTTCACAATAGATGATATGCAAGTGAATCGTAACGCAAAATTTAGTCTATGGGCCGCCCCGGAGTGAACTCCCTGAGCTTATTAAAAAATAATTTTATTTTATTCACAAGTCTTGTAAATCTTTACCCAAGCTTGGGCCTCGAATGTGAAACTATTAAGAATAAGTAAAAAGGTCTCTTTTTTAAGGAACATAACTCCAAAATAGTATATTTTCCTTCCTAAACATGCTCCTTAAGTTAAAATAATATCTCGCTCCCCTGGAGCCCAACAGGTAGAAAACATAGTAAAACAATTTAAAAGGGCTTGAAATTCATGTTTTCTTTCTTTAGCAAGAACAAGTCATGCCATATGAATATGTAATTCACATGAAAGCATTCTAGTCAATATCAACAAATCTCACAACAAGTCACATCTCACAAAAACTAGGCAAACACCCGTCAAGAGCAATAGTACTAACCTAGAGCTCCATCTAGTTCAATTTCAAGTTCTTAGGCCTAACAATACAATCAATAAACCGATAAAAGCCATGAATAAACATAAAAGCATCCAAACATTCCAAAACACTCAAACACACGAAAAGCTAAGTTTCATATCACCTAGAAGCATTCTAAGGAGTTAAACTCATCAAAAAAATCTAAGGATCGACCTAATCTAAGGGTTAACATCTATATACTAAGCTAAAACACCCGAAAATGGCCAAATCAAAGTCTAAACATCACGCAAGCCTAAAATTACCACCTAAAAACCCTTCTAATGATCATACTATTCATATATATAAGCTAATCGAGCCAAGTCTAGAATAAGAGATCATAAACTACCTCAAGGTTGAAACCGCACCAGAACCTCTATTATAGAGATTTTCCTTTCCAAGCAGCCTCCGAATGGTGTCACGCTATCATATTAGCAGAGAGAACATCAAACCAAGACAAACGATACCTATATTGCATTTTAAAAAATCAAATAAAAAATAGAAAAAATAGGACCACAGGACTTGCGCACGAAATCAAAGAAACGACTTCATCACAAGGTCCCAATAATCTCAAGGAACTTATGCTTCGAAACTGGGCAAAATCCAAGCATTACTCAAGCCAAATCAGACACACCATTATTTATCTCAAAAAGGATAAAAAATGGAGAATTAAGGAAGAATTTGAGGGACTTACAAAGATAAAAGAAATATTCAATAGCCCCGAAATGTCTCAAAGAAAATTCCCGATGCAATCCAACAACAATCTCTCAATTCCACCAAGAATTCCTCTCACAATCACCAAAAAACTAAGTTAAGGATGAGGAAAAGCAAGCTGCAAATGAGTCTTTTTAAAGGACTGAAGTTCCAGGTGTTTTGCCTCCGTGAATTTGGAGCTTAGCTAGCGAACGCGGAGGTCGGGTCAACTGGCCCTCCATGAATGCAGAGGCTAGCCCGCAATCGTGATCGTGGTTCCCAAGATCCTTAACCTCCACAAATGTGGAGCTTATCTAGCGAATACGGAGAACACCCCGACATACTGATAACGCTCAACTACACCATTATGATTCAAAGTGTAGACGGTTGCTAGCAATATAAACCCGACGTGTAAGGTAGGGGTCGAATCCCACAAGGAACAATGTGTAGGCAATTGAAGAAATAAAGAATTACAAGCCACTAGTTTAAATCCGAAACAAACATTTTGAATCCAAAACAAACAATAAAATTATAATATGAAGATTTTAGTAACAATTTAGGACAAGGGAAAGGGAATACTGATACAAGGGCAAAGGCCTTTCCAAGCAAGGAATCAAAGGTAATTTGGGAAATGGAAAGTCAACTAACATTCACATGATCCATTGCTCCTTAATCAAATATAGTCTCAGTTAATCATGGGTAATATCACCTATTCCTAGAATCTAAAGCATTCACCTATTTCTCTCGAACATAGACAAATATTTCTCAACTAGTTCTTTCGAACCCAATTGAGTGACAATACAATTGATTTAACATAGGAAATTCATGGAGATTACTATTTCTAGCTAAACTCCCATATGAGATTCTAAACCTCAAATTATGCACTAATTAACTTTTTCCAACCTCAATGACTCTTTCAAGCTCAATCAAAGTAAATGGGCATGTCCAAGGAGTGATCAAATCCATAGAAAAGCATTTAAAGCATGAAATTGATTAGATAATCAAAGACCCAATTCATAAATGAGAATATATTCAATTAATTGTATAAGCAAAATAATAAAATCAACAACCCAATTAATTATCTATTTCTAGCACAAAACCCATTTCTATTGTGATAATTACACCTACAATTCATGCAATACAAAGCAAGGAAATGAAGAAAGGATAAAAAAATAATTACAATTAAAAATTCAATCTCCAATCCGATAGAGAATTCTAGAAAACTTGTTATGAAAACCTAATCCCAAGCTATGGAGTATTCTTCAAGGTGTTCTCTCCATGTGTGATCTCGAATATTCTCAAAAAATGGCTGTTGATGAGTGTATAATGTGAATTTAGGAATAAATTGAGAAGTTACAAAACTGTCCCTACATCTGACGCTTTTACTCATCGTGGTCGCGATGGTTAACCGTGATCGCAAAGTCAATGCTGACTAATCTACCGCAATCGCGACCAGTCTTCACGTGATCATGAAGATTTAACACTTGTTGACTGCAATCGCGATCGCGAAAGACCATTTTTGTGCCAAATCCTTTTTTCCTGTTTTTGCCTTCTTTTTGACTCGTTTTTACTTGATTTCTTCCATTAATCCCCGAAGTAACTAATAACACCTTATCCTACACAATATGAAGAAAACCATATCAAAAGCACCTATTTTCACATAAACAAGACAAAATCATGAGTTTAAATAGCTTTAATGAGTGAAAATCACACACTCATCAACACCCCCAACTTAGAAAATTTGCTTGTCCTCAAGCAAAACAAAATCAAAGCATAAGAGACATTCACATTTTGTACAATTCACTTTCAATTCAACTAAGGATCATGATTATGTCTTTGGTTGGGACTAACAATTAGTCCATATGCAATTTTTTACAACAATAATCTCCTTCACTTTCATGGTCTATTTTTCAAAAACCAAGACTGATTAAATGACAACAACTAAAACTCAAGAAGAGACTCAACTCTTTAGCTCTTTTACATGATCACTTGATTCAATTTGAAAATTTCAAAATCACCACTCAATCAACATACATGCCCTCACAAGGAAAGAAATGTCCCAAAACCACTCACAAAGTATTTACAAACTAGGGACAACAACACAAACACTCACAATCACAATAAAATATCTCATGAACACAAATGCCACACCACAGGCTTGCCCATATTTTCAATCAACATTGACTCAACTTCGTTTGGTTAGAAATCACAAAGAACTTTGTTGAGCTTTTAATGTAGGATTAGGAAAGGTTAGGAAATCATTTAGGGATAAGTGACTGCACCCTCCTTGAACAACTCATCAACTTTCAACATTTCCACATTTTTTAAACCAATACACATTTCAAATTTTCATTTTCATTCAAAATGCCCCACACATACAACCATTTTTAATCTTTTGGAGGATTCAAAAATTTATTTATTCACCTTCTTTCCTTAATTTTCAAAACTTTGTTCATTCTTTACAAATTTTTCCTCCATTCATCAATCTATTTTTTTTACCAAGCTCTTACGTGATAGGCATCTCTTTCATGATTTTTCCATAACACCCCAACTTAGGCTTTTAGCCTCCACTTTCACAATTTCAAGTTCAAGGAGGGTAAGGGTTCAAAAGAGGAATGTTGGTTCAAAATTGATAAGGCTTTTAATAAGGTTGCCGATAAAAAGAATAAGGCTCAAAGGGGACAACTAAGGATACATTTAGTGCAAATGTGGGATTTTTAGGCCAATTGGACTTTAAGAACAATCAAAGAATGCCTAAGATCATTTTTCCAACAAAACTCAATTAAGACCAAAATTTCAAGACCAACCAGGCAAGTTCTAGGTAGCACAAGCGAACATAAGAAATTATTCAAAAACTCACCACACATGGCATGCAAATTAATCAAGATAGTTCAAAATCATATTTCCTTTTCAACATACAAGTGACATTGAATAGTCAACCCACTAATGAATCAAAAGCCACAAAAAGAGTTATAAGAGTTGTCACAAAATCATTCAAAATATGCAACTTTCAAAATGAAGGGGTATGCAACATGTAAGACTATGTTCCTAGTACCAACCAAACCATAATCTCCAAAAAGATGACGATTTTTCCCTTAAGAAAACCATCAACCAATCCATCATTGGACAAACTCATACATCTCTTCAGGACTGGCATATGGCTACCTAGACTTCACCATAAAACGACATTCAAATACACTTACAACCAATCAATGATTTTCCCTTAAGAATATTATCACTCTATCTATGATAGGGCATCACCATTGAACAACATCATCAGAATAAAGAAAAATACCAAACGAACTAAGAAAAGGCTAACAAAGTAAAAGTAAAAATGACTAACAAAGTAAAAGAAAAATAAAAAATGACTAATCCAATAAAATTAAAATCACAAGCCCGACAAGGGCACATCATCAATAATCATCAAGGCCCAGTAAGGGCACACAACTCCATAACAAGCCCGACAAGGGCACACAACTCCATAACAAGTTCGGCAAGGGCAACATCAAAATAATCAATAGGAGCAATAACAATCCAGAATCAAAAATCCCAACATCGACTATACAAAACAAAGGATCCTAAATGAAGCACCCCCAAATGAAAATACAACTATGTCCTCTCAGTAAGAATATCAGACAGAGAATACAAGGGGCTCTCTAGGATGTCTCAATCAGAACTGGAGCTACTGGGTCCTGGAAGGATATCATCATCTCTATAACCAAAGAACCTCTCCTGAGTGTGTTCATCATCTTGTTGAGGAATTTTCTCTTCTTCTTCTCATGCTCTTTCATCTTCTTTTGCCTCCTCTCAATCTTAGCCAACCTATCTTTAATTTGTCGCTGCTTAGTCACACTAGTAGACAGGGTTGAAGACATAATACCTTAATAGAGGATGAGGACTTTTCAAGGCCGGTAGGGAGCCACCATACAAGCTCCCGAATCTGCAAATCAATGCCATGCACTTGGCCAAATATGTGGACCAAAGATGGAGGCCCAGTTTGTAGTGGCCTACCAGGTAAAGAAGTAGACTATGGATCAAGAGGAGCATTACTCTCGGCGAATGTACCAAATGCCGGATCAAGTATGCCAATCTTTCTCTTCTTTTTTACATTCTCCGGTCCCTTTTTCATTAATGGATGGATTGTCTTTTCGAGACCCGTAAGGCTATCCGTTTCCTTTTGTTCAACCCCATCCGTCCGGAAAGTGAAATCAAAGAAGGGAAGTAGATACTTTTGGTACCTCTAATGACTACCTCATACATCTATTGGGCAATCAACTCACCAACATTTAGTTCAACACCCTCCATAATAGCACATATGAGAATTTCCCTATCAAGGAACACATCAATTTCATTTCCTAAAGGTATTATACGGCTATAAATGATAGATAGCCATGTTTTGGCCTCGACGGTAAATTTGAAGGAATAAATCTAAAGATTGAAAGCAATCCATTGTGGCCTATAGCCATCATGCAAGTACCTCACAAACCATTCTTGCCCTTCGGTCCATGCTTTTGCCTTATGCACATCATTGTCTGTGGGAGGACATAATAAGAATTGATAGTAGTAGAGTCAAATTGGACTTGTTTCCCTCGAACCATGACCATCAAATCAGCATTGAAGTCCATTTCGGTGGTATTGGCATAGAACTCACAAACCATAGAGTGATTCACCGTGATAGGATCCGGTGCAAAGCACATCCAACCACTGGCCTCCAAACACCCATAAAAATTAGCCATTTTAACTTGAAGCTTCTCCAAAAGAATGCCCCTCTCTTTTGTGATATTTTTGGAGGCAAGGCGGTCATTCAATTGGTGACAATTGAGTGATATGAACAACTCTTGATTGTACTCCTCATCTTTTAATTGTTCCTCAACTTGTGGCTCATTTGAAATCTTGTTTGAGGCTATTTTGCATAATTAAAGTACCTACATATGATGCAAACTTGTTAGACAAGTAGATAGGCACATAAAGCAATGTATTAGTATGAAACTAGGCTAAAGAAATAGATGGAAGAGGGCTCAGGGACAGCGGGTAAAGCTACTATTTTTGGGCAGTTTGACTGCTAGAAATTTAACTCATCCCGATCACAGACCCTCACGATCGTGAGGAACAATTAGGGTCAGCCTCACTTTAACCCTTTGCGATCGCGAAATTTGCATCGCGATCGCGAAGGTCAAGTATCTTTAGAGGGAATTTTCATTCACGTATTTTGTCGAACACATCAAGTGATTTAACTTTCAAGCAAATTTTTTAGCATTATGATGTCGCCCCTTCATCCCAAATATCAATTTACAGCCCATAACAACATATTATCAAACTACTTCCTGAATTTCCATCGAAAATAAATAAATTCTATTTCAAAAAATTTGGGCGAAAATCAACCCATATTTCAACTAGCTTACCACTCAATAGAGAATAAAAGAAGAGGATGAAGAACACATACCTTGCAAGATTAAACATTGAAGAAGATCTTAGCATAAAGTGAAGTAAATGAGAGTTGAGTATTTGGACTAAAATTTGAGTTTTGGGGGAAATGGGAACTGGAAGTACGAATTAAACTCAGTCCTTTTAGACTAACAAAGAGTCATTGCGGTCGCGACCCGATCCTCTCGATCGCGACTAGGCAGTTAATAACACTTCGCGATCACGTCCATTGTCTCTCACGATCGCGATGAGTTGCTCCTGACTGAACCTGTAAACTTTCTGGAATTTTTATCGAGGTGCAGGCTAGTTGGTGATTTTCCCTTCAACATCTTCAGCTTCTAAAAATTGTTCCAAACCCCATTTTGAAGGTTTTTCAACCTCAACTTCAATTTCAATCAAATTTTAGCTTCCAAACCTACTCAAAATACTTCCAAACACTTGAAATTATGAGGATTAGTCAAAAACAAAATCCTAATCTAATTTTTTTAAAAAATCAAACACTCAAAATTAAACTACAAATTTTAAATTTGTGGATACAAATGGGGTGCCTCCCATCAAGCACAATTTAACATCGCGATGCGACATCAGTTTTATCACCCTTTGTGTTCCATTCGAGGCGATGAACCTTCTCCCCAATTTTAAATCAATTTCTCTTCGAAACTCATGGGAACAAAATGAGAGTACCAAGAATCTCACTCGATCTCTCCACTTTGAAGACATGAATTTCTTATCCAATTTCACACTATTTTTTCGTAACAGAGCATTGGGCAAGAGTGATAGAGTTACTAGGCCATTCGAATATCGAACTTTATAATTCTTGGCCTTCAAGTGAATGACAGTATCAATTTCAAATGAACTAGAGTTGCCATATATAATCTTTTTGGCTTTTTCTTGCAACTCTAGTATCATTGCTTTGATTTCGGCATCTTAGAATTTTATTGGCTTGGTTTGATTGCAAACACCCGAGATTTCATCAATGTCAAGAACAACCCCTTCTTTTTGAGATTCCAACTTCCATTTGCTATTTTGACCACTTGGTGAGGAGCATGACATGCTTCAATTCTTGTTCTTACATTGGCCTTCAAAGTTGCAATTTCAAACTCAAGTTGGATCATTTCATGACACCGAGTTAGGTACAAATTTCAAAAATCATCCCTCGTTTTAAGCATTAGATGTTGGAGCTTCTCACCATGTCCAATCTTTTGGGTTAAGCTTATGATCCAAGATTGACTAACCACACCTATTTTTTCATACATCTCTTCATCAAGAGAGACTTCTACAACACAATCCCAACATGGAGTCCTCAACAACAAGTCCATGGGCTATCAAGGTAGGGATTGCAACCACCAAGCATTGTTCCTTCACAAGAAGCCATAGAAATAAATAAAAACAAAACAAAAGTAGCTATGCACAATTTGGATAAAAACTAGCAAAACTCTAAATTCTAAATCAATTCAATATGCTAAATTGTTCTCCGGTAATGATGCCATATTTTATAATGCTCAACTACACTTTTACGATTCAAAGTATAGGTGGTCGCTAGCAATATAAACCCAACATGTAAGGTTGGGGTCGAATTCCATAAGGAACAATGTGTAGGCGATTGAAGAAATAAAGAATTACAAGCCACTAGTTTGAATCCGAAACAAACAATATAATTATAATATGAAGATTTTAGTAACAATTTAGGACAAGGGAAAGGAAACACGGATACAAGAGCAAAGTCCTTTCCAAGCAAGGAATCAAAGGAAATTTGGGGAATGGAAAGTCAACTAACATTCACATGATCCATTGCTCCTTAATCTCATATAGTCTCAGTTAATCATGGGTAATATCATATATGCCTAGAATCTAAAGCATCCACCTATTTCTCTCGAACATAGGCAAATATTTCTCAATTAGTTCTTTCAAACCCAATTGAGTGACAATACAATTGATTTAACATAGGCAATGCATGTAGATTACTATTTCTAGCTAAACTCCAATATGAGGTGGTAAACCTCAAATTATGCACTAATCAACTTTTCCCAACCTCAATGACTCTTTCAAGCTCAATCAAAATAAATGGGAAAGTCCAAGGAGTAATCAAATCCATAGGAAAGCATTTAAAGCATGAAATTGATTAGATAATCAAAGACCTAATTCATAAATGAGAATATATTCAATTAATTGCAAAAGCAAAAGAATTAAATCAACAACCTAATTAATTATCTATTTCTAGCAAAAAACCCAATTCTATTGTGATAATTACACCTACAATTCATGCTATACAAAGCAAGAAAATAAAGAAATGATTAAAAAAATAGGTACAATTAAGAATTTAATCTCCAATCCAATAGGGAATTATAGAAAACTTGCTATGAAAATCTAAGCCCAAGCTATGTAGTGTTCTTCATGGTGTTTTTTGTATGTGTGATCTCGAATACTCTCAAAAAAATGATTGCTGATGAGTGTATAATGTGAATTTGGGAACAAATTGCGAAGTTCCAAAATTGTCCATGTGCCTGACACTTTACTCATCGCGGTCGCAAAGGTTTACCGCGATAACGAAATCAATGCTGACTAAGCTACCATGATCTTGAATAGTGTTCACGCGATCGTAAAAAGTTAACACTTGTTGACTGTGATCATGATACATGGTCTTCGCGCTCGCGAAGACCATTTTTGTGCCAGATCTTTTTTTCTAGTTTTTGCCTTCTTTTTTCCTCGTTTCACTTGATTTCTTCAATTATTCCCCAAAGCAACTAATAATTCCTTATCCCACACAATATGAAGAAAACCACATCAAAAGCTCCTATGTTCACATAAATAAGACAAAATCATGAGTTTAAATAGTTCCAAATGAGTGAAAATCACCCACTCATCACATACCTCTACAGATGCGGCCAAGGGCCTTCAAATGTGGAGAACAAATATGAGCTGCTAAAAACATGGAATAGGTATTTTCCTGATAGGGGCTCGAAATTCATTCAAAACCCAATCGAAGCAAATAAATTATGCTACCCAATTAGAACGATATTCTTGACTTAATAGAATCAACGAAACAATCAAAGGAAGTCATTTTGTCAAAATGCTGATCCAAGTCATCACTTACAAATAATGAAATAACAAAACGCCTAAATCCACAAACTCACTCTGCACACCTTACCAAATCAAAGATTGTTCTAGACCAAACTCAATGTTTCAAAGTTAACTATGCTGACATAATTTTCATCTGAGTGAGTTTATCGAGAATATTGACCAAAGTCAAATTTTAGCTAAAACTTCAAGTTAAAGCACCTAATGGCACAAACTTAAAACGAACGCCTCGAAACCCAAACCAACCATCACACTAGACCAAAATGACCTTCTGGAGTCGATGAATTTGTTAAAATTCTCATACGACATCAGAATCTCTCAATGTTGACTAAAGTTAATTCTTTCACTTTAGAACTTCCAAAAAGAGAAAACTTGCCCAAAACTCGGCCGACCTCCTCTAGAAGCATGCCACCCAATCCAACACCACACAAAAGCTACAAGGAAGCTATAGAAAGTAGCAAAACAATAAAAGCACGCAAAAATATGAAAATGACCTCGAGGGTCATAATATCTAGAAACATGGCAACCACAAACTTTTTCAAGCATGTTCAGTCTTGTACTTTTTCTCAAATGCATCCCACAACTTTTTCAAAGTAGTCAATGCACTATAGACATTGTATGAGTCATCTTCTAAATCACTTATGATATAACCCTTGCATAGAAAGTCTGCTTGTTTCCATGCCTCAACAATCATGAACTTATCTCCTTCTGGCATATCAACGACAGGTATTGGAGGTTCTTCATTAATAAACTTCTGAATACCAAGAGTTGTAAGCTAGAAGAATACCATTCGTTTTCATCATTTAAAGTTTACTTCAGAGAATTTTTCTGGTTTCTCTGTTGGTTGCACAATAGTTCGGCTGGGTGCCACAATAGTCACAAAAGTAGTAGCATTTGCAGTTGTCAGTTTTCACTATCAAAATTAAGAAAACTTGATTCAGTAAGTAATAAATAGAATCACAAACTTATCACAACAACAATGACAAAGTTTTTGTATTTCTCACATCGTTGTACAAGTATGAACTTTAATATTCCAACAAAATTTTTATATACTTCAAATTGAAATATTAATTCATATTTCATACTTTGTATTTAATAGATTGGTGAAGTTTTTATACCTTTTAAACTAAATGCACAGTCAAATTTATTTGGTGAAATTTTTATATTTTTCGAATCAAAGGAGTAGAAAATAAGAAGATTTTAGTCTCCAAAAAATCATACACAGCTAAATTTCAAATGGAGTAGAAAACCATACAGGTTTTAGTCTTCTACTAGAATACAAATTAGAACAAAACAGTAATTTCTTTAAGATTGTTATCCAATTTGTATCACAAAATATTTAGAACAATAACTTTGCAGAATTTCGTTAAGAAAAGTTTACACAATCTTTTCAAAACCAGAAACTTAAAAATAGTAAAGAAAAACAAAAAAGAAAAACAAAGAAGAAAATTGAGTTCACTGAATGCATAATGTGGCCTTAAGAAAATTATTTCCCTAGATCTGGAGGAAGCATCTGGTCACGTATCCCCAAGTACCCGATGTTAAATAAATATATCTTCACCATCATAGAACGATTTTACTCACCAGTGTATCAGTACCAAAAATGATGGTGTCAGTGAACAAATCAACGGGAGCAAAGTACACTAGATTTATCTGTGCAGAAGAAGAAGAAGAAGTCAGAAAAGTTCATAGTGAAAAGTCTGAGGAATCACAACTATTTATAGCCACGAAGTACTGTTTCTGAAAGTTTGCAACCTTCCAGAACAATCACTAAGAATAATTATTTCTGGAAATTTAAATAAATTCGGGAAATAAGGTTAATCGGCGCGGATCCAAATCTGAATTGGGACGTTCAGGTTGGCTAATTAAATAATTAATTATATAATTTTTTAAAAAAAATGTCCAAAGTCGAAGTCAAGCCGAACGAGCAATGACGACCACGGTGAGAGGGCTCCCTCTTTTCAACACTTTTGGGATAATATTGGAGCCATCCATCTTGCCCATAATCCGGTCTTTCACTCCAAATCAAAACATGTTGCTTTGGACTATCATTTTATTCGTGAGAGATTACCCAAGGTGACCTTACCGTTTCTCATGTTTACACCTCACAACAGCTTGCAGATGTTTTTTACCAAAGTTGTCTCTGTTACAAAATTCAAGGAGTTACGGGCCAATCTTCATGTTCGTTCCTCCACTTCACATTGAGTGAGGGTGAGAAGGATATTATTGTACATATAATTTAAAGAGTCATGCACTTGTAATTGCCCTATAAATAGCACACGTTCAGGCCCTTGTTATTCACACATGCCTTTATTAATCTTGGCTATTATTTTCTCTCATCTATTTGTAACTTAAACTTCAATTGGTTTTTTGATCCAATGGTTGGAGAAAGGGATAAATTTGATTCGTAGAAGAAGGGCATTTGTGAACCATTTCTTATACGTTGACGACATTTTTAAATCTTTACTAATTTTATTATTATACACTAAATGAGTAGGTACAATATTTCTGTACTACCATAACAGGTAAATTATAGTAATTTTATTGTCATAAAAAATAATTTTATATTCTACTAGTAGTCAGTATATATATGTGAAAAGTAATTTTGTGACAAATTAAGACCATCTCCAACCCACCTCTATTTTACTTTCTATTCTCTATATTTGGAGAGTAAAATAGAGAATGAACAGTCCAATCCCCCTCTATTTTACTCTCTACATTCCAAATATAGTGAGTTGAAACTACTATTCACGCTCTCTATTTCACTTTTTGAATACTTTTCATTATTATATTATATTTTTATTTTCTATTATACAATATTTGTAATTAATATATTATAAATCATATAATGCTATTAATTAAATCTCATATATTCATAATTCCTTTTTAATGTAATACAATATTTTAAAAAATATATTATTTAATATATAGTACTATCATTCCTGATTAGTAATATTTTTAATTTTTTTAAAATTTTCGTTAAATATTTCAAATATATTATTTTTAATTTTTATCAAATATTTCAAATATATTATTCGATATAATTTGATTATGCCGAACATAATATAACATTGCGAAAAATTAAAAATTAAAATTACTAATTCGATGTTCTCCAAATTGAAAGTTGATTTATGTAATATTTACGTAATTGTATTTCATTAATGATATCATTTTTATTTGAATTATCTATTCATATGTATATTATTTAATGTTTGCTTGCAATTTATGTTATTTAAAAATTTAAAATAAAAAATTAATTTTATATTAAATATTGAGAATTTGAAAAAAATAAATTTTATATTACATGAAAATTAAATATGGTAATTATTTTTTTAAAAAGAAAGGATTTATATTAAAAATAAGAAAATAAAAATAAAATAATAATAATATAATATTGAAAAGAGAGGAAAAAATTTCTTTATAGAGATTACAATAGAAAAGTGAATTGAAGTTGATTGTCTCGAATAATCACTATTCTTTATATTTGAAAAGTAAAATAGAGAATGAATTGAAAATGGTGTAAGCTTGGAAAATGATTTAAAACATTCTCTCTTTTTTGTTGATGGTTTTGGCTAACCAAATGATGGTACTTGTAAGGTTTCTCTATTTGGGTCCCACAACGTCCACGTGGAAAAGAGGAAAGAGATTCGGGTCCCATCCCTTACTGCAGTGCACGTCAGAGTTGAAATGCGACATTCTTTTGCTTCTTGCAGAAAATAAGCATGGAGATTTGTACATGGAAATATGAATGCACGAATTAAGAGAGACCAAAAGTATAGCAAACAAGCAAGGAAAAACAACAAGAAGGTATGTCTATGCGTTTCATGGAAAAATAATAGTAAGTGGTTGTTCGTGTTTTTCGCTCATTTCTATTTCCTTTCTCATCAATGCTAATGAACATCCTAAAATATATGGGTAAAAATCTTGTCTTTTTTCTTTTTCTTTTTCTGAAAATAAAGAAATAAAATAAAATGTAAACTTTTTAAAATAAAAATTAAAATGGCAATTAATAAAAGCAGTTGAAATATTTCGTGGAAAAAAGTTCAGTTTTGTTCCATTCCCCCATTAGGGTATCCTTGACCAGAGTTCCTGCATCAATCCTTTTAAAGAAAAAGCATATACATAGTTTTTGGTGCACCAACCTATTGTTCCTCGATCTTTTTATATGCTGGAATCTTGATTTCTTATGTTTTGTTGTAATGCTGGATTTTTCTGGTCTGGGTTTTTGCCTTAAGATTTTTCTTTTCTTGTAGTTTCTACATATTTGAATACAAAATTGTTATGTTACAAGACCTTAATTAATTATGGGGTGATATTGAAGAAATCATATAGTTCCTCCTTCCTGAGATCCTGGACATTAATTGGTTTTTAATACTGGCATTCTTGAAATTTTGGCTTCTTCAGAGGATTCGCTATTATTGAAGAGATCGAGGAAGGCTTTGAATTGACAAAGAGGATTTGGAGGCCAGCATTGATTGGTAATAAACTAGAAAATGACAAGTTTATTTAATTACAATATAAAATTTTCCACTGAATTTAGGGTTGGTGCAGGTTTATTATGCGGGTCTCGAATGTGTGTTGAGTGACTGAACATATTTGCTACAAAAGTATGGGCTGCATTTGCTCAAAGGGTTCTTCCGAAAATGATTATGTTTTCGAACATGACAAGGAGAAGCAAAAAGAAGATAAATCTTCTGTACATATGGTTGCTCCCTTACAAAGAGAGGAGATTAAAGTAGACTTAGTTAATCCTAAGATTGAAATACCTATGAAATCTAAATCAAAGCGAACATCAGAATCTGCTCTTCTTTCTGTTCTTGCAACAAAAGTTGAGGATGATGGAAAAACAAGAATTATCGAGAGGCCTAAGAAAGGCCATCACAAGAGACGGTCCACCGTTGATTTTGGAGTGCAACAATCAATGTCTAGAGTTGTAACCATACCTAATGCTGCAAGGGGTGAACTAGGAGCTGTAGGATGGCCATCGTGGCTTACTTCTGTCGCAGCTGAGGCTATTCAAGGGTGGGTTCCTCGAAGTGCAGAGTCATTTGAAAAATTAAACAAAGTCAGTTCTATAGCTTCTTCTCTCTGCTCATTTTTTTATTTACAAAACATGCATTTTGTTCTACATCTTTTTAGTTACAACGGCCATAATTTGCTGAACTTTGATATCTGCATCTTGTAGTTCAGGGGTCCTTGTTCCTGTTATTACTTAAAACTTTCATTTATGTAATGCTGTTTATCTCCAAGCTGTCACTCATGTACTGTTATCTTCAGACTTTCCAAATTTTCTGGAAATCTCATGCTGTACTCAGGCTATTGAATTTGCTTCAAGCATAAAGACCATTTGTTTCTGACAGAAGTAGCTGAATCGTTTTCCATCCAAAGTGGTCTTGTTCTAAAAGTTTCTTTATGATCCACTAGAGTTTTTCTTTTCTTTCTTGGGTTACTTTGGAGTACCTCTGGAAAATGGATTGTTTTTTTTTTTCAAAAAAAATAGGGATAGGGGAAGGTAAGTACAAGATAGGGAATCAAACCATCACCAACAAAGTGAAAGTTTAGCTAGTCGTCAACCAACTGAGCTACTAAGATTCCCCAAATGGGTAGTCAACTCTAATTGTAAATAAGACTATTTTCAACATGACTACTATTTTTTTCTTGGTTTCTTTTGAGTTCCAAATATGAATTTTCTTAACATAGGCTGAGAGTGCTTGATTACCTTGTACTTGATGGAAAAAATGTGGAAACAGGATCTTTATATTTTTGTCCAGCCAAATTTTGATGTCATTTAGTTTTTAAGAGATCTTTGGAAAAATAAAGAGATCGAATTTTTATTCTGGCAATTAAGTCCGTAAATGTTTAAATTTTATGCAGATTGGTCAAGGAACATATAGTAGTGTGTACAAGGCTCGTGACCTTAAAACCAATAAAATTGTCGCAATGAAGAAAGTGAGATTTGTCAATATGGATCCAGAGAGTGTTCGCTTTATGGCAAGGGAAATTTGTATTTTACGTAAACTGGACCACCCAAATGTTATGAAACTTGAGGCTTTGGTCACATCTAGGATATCAGGCAGCTTATATCTTGTATTTGAATACATGGAGCATGATCTTGCTGGACTTGCAGCAGCACCTCGGGTTAAGTTTACTGAAGCACAGGTACATCTTTCTCTTCTTGTCTGAAAAACCCTGGGATGTTCATAATTAGCACACCCAAGTTCCAACTAGATGCAAAGGCAGCAAATCCTCCCAGAATAAAAATCTTTCAACTTGCTTAATATGACTCCTTAATGGACTGAACCTAGAGAATATTGTGACTAATTGAAAGCAAGAAAATGATGCCCAAAGACAGACAAAATTATTTGTAAATTGAACTTATTTTACCACCACCCTTCATAGCTGCATTTTAATCTACAAGATATATTTCGATGTTCTCCACATTTTTACATGCTGGTTCACAGATTAAATGTTATATGCAACAATTGCTTCGTGGACTTGAACACTGTCATAGCCGGGGTGTACTTCATCGAGACATTAAGGGTTCAAACCTTCTCATTGATGATAATGGTGCTTTAAAGATTGGAGACTTTGGCTTGGCTACAACCTTTGAGCCCAACCAAACACAGCCATTAACAAGTCGTGTTGTAACTCTATGGTATAGAGCTCCTGAGCTTTTGCTTGGTGCAACGGAATATGGAGTGGCCATAGATATGTGGAGTGCTGGCTGCATCGTCGCTGAATTATCTGCTGGAAAGCCTATCATGCCTGGAAGAACAGAGGTACTTCCAATTCACTCTTCAATTTTAAACTTTATTCACTTATGATTGATTATCTTCTTCTAACACACTTCTGATCTCTTTAGAAGTGTCACTTTAGAATTATTCCATTACCGGAAGAGTTTAAAGCTACTCTCTAATTTCCACTTCAAATTTATTTGATGCTTTTAACACACAAATTCTAGTTCTATACACTTCTTTCAGTTTCACGCATGCTGACTCACAATTCATTGTTGGTTCCTGTAATTGTTAACTGAAACAATTTGCAGGTGGAGCAAATGCATAAGATTTTCAAACTTTGTGGTTCACCTTCCGAAGAATACTGGAAGAAATCAAAACTACCTCATGCTACTAGCTTTAAGCCACAACACCCATACAAGCGATGTGTCACTGATACATTCAATGACTTTCCCCCTTCAGTTTTGGCCCTTGTTGACATCCTACTTTCAATAGAACCAGAAAAGCGTGGTACTGCTTCTTCTGCACTCAACAGTGAGGTAATAAAACTGTGTTCTTTGAATAGCAACACCTCTTTAGTCTCTTTTCCATGAGTGACAAATATCGTCTATGGTTATTAGCCAACTAAGAGTATTTCTTTCCTTTGTTTATAATGGTCATTCAGATTCCTTGTATCATGATTGGAAGCTTTTCTTACCCCATGCACGTTTAAGCAAGTATGATTACATTATTACATTCTCTTCTATCCTGTGAACATTCAGAAAATTTTACTTAATGATCATATTTGCTTTAGAATCAATCTAGTTGTTTCTTTTTGAATGAATCTGGTTATGCAATCCTTTTATAACTACTTGGGAGGTTTTTCTCTACATCATATGAAAACTTCATGAATTCAAAATGGTCCAAGCAGGTTCATGTCTGTTTGTTGACCTATTCATTCTGCATTGATGTTTAGCAGCCTGCCAACATTGATATGATTTAAGTTTTTTTATTTTTTATTTTTGGACATGATTGTTTTATCTTATTTGGCACACCAAGTTTGTCTTTCGCAAATTACCAAAAGTGTTCTCTGTCTTTTTGTAAGTACTTGCTCTGCTTTATATCTTCTTTTTTTTTTCTTCTTTTTTTTTAAACTTTCAGTTCTTCAGTACAAAGCCCTTACCTTGTGATCCATCTAGTTTACCGAAATATCCTCCAAGCAAGGAATATGACTCTAAGATTCGAGAAGAGGAAGCAAGAAGGTATCTAATTTTAGCTCTTTACAACCTTTTCCTCGTATCTAAAATCTGCATATCATTCCATTGCTACATTATTATTCTATGTTCTGGTCTCTGCATTTTTTTCTTTTTTTCAATATTAGTTTAACTTCAAGGTGCACTACTGTTACATTCTCCAATTAATTTGATTAAGAACAATAGATATCAAGCACAAAAGTAATCTTACCTTTTGAAATACATAGTTTTTGTAAGGTTTAAAGATGAATCATAAGTAGCTATTACACAAAGGTGTAAAGAAAATAACTTTCAATATTACTGATAACATTGTTGTTGTCAAAAAGAACAAAATCCACCCATATATACAAGGGAAAAATCATCCAACCCTCTCTCAAATAACATGAGATTCAAATACTACTTTTATGAAAATAATAACTAAAAAAACCTAACTTGTAAATTTTAAACTAGAAAATTTTTAAGCTAGAAAAACATGTAAAATTAATATCACACTTCTTCCGGGAACTACTTAACAGAAAGTAAGCAAAGAAGTCAAATTTGCACCAAAACACACATGCCATAATCCGCCCTTTGGGTGTTGCATTCCAGCCCATGTTCGGCATGATTTGCAGCCCACATTGGGCCAAATTTCAACTCTTTTGTTGGGCTCCATGTGGGTCCCCTCTCTAGGGGTTCCATGTGGTCCAATCTTACTTCTCTTGGACTTGGTCTTGAACCACGAAATACATGTAGCACTTGGCACATTCCTCGCATAATTTTGGGTTCATTCTTGGCTTGATTTCCCATTGAAACCCATTACCCTTGTCTTGATGTCCTTAGCTTCCAAAGTTTCATCCAAATTCTTTGATAGAAGTATGCCACCATGGATGCTATTCACAAAGTCTTTAGAACTCTATCTTTTATGAGAACAACTAACAAATTTCCCTAACCTAAGTATCTGTTAATAAAATCATGGACTATGGACCATCGTATTAGTAATCCCTTTCTTCCTTTGAATTGGCTCATGATTAATTTGCTTTAGACTATACTTTTTCACTTTGCATTTTTTTGTGTAACCAAGCTTTAATGTTGCTTTGTAGTCTCACAATTTCTATTTTTGTTAATCCCAGGCGGAAAGCTGAGAGTGTGAAAGGATGTGGAGATGAATCATTGAGCAAGTCATCAAGGCAATCAAAGGGAGAAAGCACTACAGAATCCATTGCTGGGCAGGTTCATCTTCTTTTATTTTCCTTAAGAAATTGAATTAAGGCTGTTCTGTTCACTGTCATTGAAATAAATGGTTTCCACATTGCAGGGACAATCAAATATCAGCATCAGTGTTAAATATAATCCTCTAGAAGAAAGTGGAACTGGATTCCCTATTGAGCCGCCAAGGGTGAAAAATTGGAACGGATTCATTCATTCTACTTCAGTGATCCATCCTAATGCAGCTGGATATGCTCGCAAAGACAAAGAGGATTCATGTACATCCCAACATGGTGGAAAGTTTCTAAGGCAGGGTTCTCACACGTCAAGAGCTGTAGGAGAATTTTCTAGTGTTCATTCAAAGAGGGATGATGGGTCATCTTATGGGGATTCAACGGTGTGTACAAACTTTACTTTCCAATTATCTTAACTAAACTTGTTTGCATGTCTCATTTAACATTGAAACGTTTTACCTTCCTTTTTCATGTTACAGGTTTATGTGCCAAAGAAAAGTAGACTGCTTTGTTCTGGACCACTAGTGCCACCAGGGGGAAGTATGGAAGACATGTTAAAGGAACATGAGAGACAAATCCAAGAAGCAGTTCGTAAAGCTCGTCTAGAAAAAGGAAGGACCAAAAAAAATTGTTATGATTATGACTAGGCCAAATTCATGATCCTCCTCCTCCTCCTATCTTTTGAACTGATTGCCCACTTCTGCCGGAACAAGTATGTGCTTATTTACTTCTTTTGTCATGTAAATGTGATCCACAGTTGGAAAGGACCTAGGAGGAGATACATTCCAGTGTATAGTGTCTCGCATAAAGGCCATTTCCTTCGGGGGGAAAAACCTCGATTTGGAAGGAGCATAAAGCTAAGCATGTTGTCAAATTAGTGGCCTTATATATATATACACACACCCCTTTGAGGATGGGAAATTTGCTTGTATAGTTTGAAGAATTTCCTGATTCCTGGATTGGTTTATATTATGTGTACATGGTAAATCTATTTCTTCTTTAATATCTGGGAATATTGAAGTCCACCACTTGTTTATTGGAGAAGGAAAGTTATCCATGTAATTTTCTGGATAGATAAATTTGGTCAATCTAGTCTACATTAAATTACAAATAACGGTTGCTTATGACGTGCATTTGTTTGTGTTAAAAATTTTCAGCCTCAATAGTTGTATTTTAAACGGAAAGGGTTTAAAATGCTCTTAGACTATGTGAAATTGAACAAAATGTCCTCAATTAATGATTTGGTCTAAAAATGCCCCTGCAGTGAATAATTTAGTTCAAAATGCCCTTATTGTTATTTTATGGGTCAAAAATGTCATTTTCCTAAATAAACATATTATTTCTTTTTTTTAACACATTCTTTTCCTAATAAAAATATTACTGTCAAGAACTCAATTATTTTTTCTTTTTTTTTAAAATTCACTTTAACTAATAAATAAGTAGAAAATAATCTTTTTTTAATCTCATTTTAACAATTAGAATAGAATAACTCCATGTATCTTTTTAACTGATAATTAGTCATATAAATATAAAATCATAACAACCCCATCATTAACTTTTCTTTTGATAATGATAAAAATATTACTAATAAATTAGAATATATATATATTTCCGAATTGAAGTAGGAAAAAAAATGTGTTTAAAAAGAACAAAAATAATATATTTATTTTACTAAAGCCATTTTTGACCCATTAAATAACGATAATGACATTTTTAGTCAAACTATTGATTGCAAGAGCATTTTTAACCCAAACTACTAACTGAAAGCATTTTTCTTTAGTTTCACATAGCTTTAAGGTATTTTTGTGTCACGACCCAAGCCTAGGACCTAGACGTGACACGAGGAATGAGGAATTTGGAGGTACCTCGCCCAAGCCTCTTAGCAATCAGTTAGCCTTTCTTAGGTAATGACAATAAATGAACAAGCGGAAAACAAAGGGAAAGAGGAACTAGAGGGAAGCATCATAGCAAAACCATAGTAGTCAAACTTCATCTTACATGTGTCCAACAATACCTCTAACTTTTAGATTTGATGAGGGCTACAACAAGTCCTAACTTACCCTCAATTAGAAATAGAATGAAATGTCATAATAAGTGCCTAAAGATCTCATCATATCATAAACTAGAAAGATAAAGGAGTATTGTTCCCAAAATATGGGAACTCACCAACGGTAGCCTCCGACGATCCCAACTAGTCACGTGGAGGAGAGTGATGAGGAGTGTCGATCCCTACATAGTGATATCATGTAGGCAAGAGTATGCATTAGTACTTTGAATGCACTAAGTATGTAGACATGCAATACAATGAAAATCATTAAGACTTTATAAAGTACAGTACATGAGTAAGTGCATGCAAGAGTAATCAAGTAATTGGCATTTGAAACTTTCATTTGTGGGTAGATGACTATAACCGACATTAAGACCATGTGAACTATAACATGGAATCCTACGTAACCCCCCTACATTGAAATGGGAGACTACTTGTCAAGGTAGAGCTCTGTCAACATTCATTTCTTTAACATTAAATGACCATTTGTGGATCCACTAGCCTAGCCTACAAGGGCTCCTATGTTGGCACATAGTTAATGAAATAAGAGATTGCTACTATGATTCCCTTATCGAACCCTAACTCAAACCTCATTCGATGCTAAGTCAAATTCCACGGAATAACCTATCTTAATAACAAAACATGTATATACATATACTTTGAGACATCAAATCATCATTAGGTAGAATAACTCCTTAAAACCTTTAGTGATTCGAGTATGCAAGAATTGTCCTTCTGCATAAAGAATTCATTAATTTGGGTGAGAAGACCTCACTCCCACATTCATTCTTTCATTCAAAGACTCCCATAACCAAAATCATTAGCTTTCATAAATATTTAATTAGATTCCATAACTTCAAAATCACATTTTCATGAAAATAGATTGAAACTAGGCGGGTTCATGACAAATCAACTTTCCAACATGTACGTATTTGAAAATGATGCATAAATACCATGCAATTCATCAATTCAAACTCATGCTTTAAGTAACCCACCATGAATCTCAAGGACCATGAAGAAACTAAGTGGATAAATACTTGTAATCAATCAATCCATGCATTTGAAGTCACATTACATCAAAATAGACCAATAATCAATAATTAAATAATGATTCATGCTATTAAGTAAAAACGTAGAGTAAACCCTAAGAAATTCTTACTTGAAATCAAAGACTTAGTTTGGAAAGGGGTTTTGGGCTCCATGGGTGGAAAAATCCATGGATGAAGGCCCACATACCTTGATATATTTTGACCTTGAAAGTGGAGGAGGAGGCTTGGTCTTGAGGAAACCCTAGAATGTGTTTGAGATAAATGTCACGACCCACTCCGTAGGCCGTGACTAGTGCCCGAGCTGGGAACCCATACGTACCCTTAGCCCCACTTAGCATGTTAGCAGAAGAAACAAATGTAGAAATCAAAAGAGGTCGCTAAGGAGCACATGAAAGCAGATGTAGCACACGAAGGCCGTTAAGGCTGTCACGGAACATAAAAGTCCAGAATACATATACAGGACCCATAGAACATATAAAGAACCCACAACACAAGTCTACAGACCTCTACAAAACAATAGCCTAATCATATGACAGGATAAGACCCCTTTGTACCCTTGACCAATGTGTACAAATATGCAACAGAAAAGTTAGTACCAAAATAGGGCTCCGGATAAAGGAGCACCATTAAATAGCAGAGTGGATGTCCTAAGCAAGTGGGTCAGCAAACGAGCATCTGTACCTGCGGGCATGTAACGCAGCCCCCAAAGAAAGGGGGTCAGTACGAAAAATATACCAAATATGTAAAGCATGGGCTGTAATAAATAAAGTCATCACCAGAACAGAATGTGCAAAACAAATGACAAAATATCCAAAAATATCAAAATGCTTATCACAACCCCTGATAATGCATACGGAAAAACATATGTCATATCCGGCCCCATTACGGGACGCGATGAACAAAACTTGGTCGCCATTCCATCACCACCGCCACAGCACAGCATAAGTCCATAGTAGGGAATATCTCTGTAACAGATTATATCATATCAGATGGCCATATCATATCATATCATATCATATCATCAGACATCAACATACGTGTACATGGCACAACATAACTCCACAACCCATGTACAGGGCGTACCTGCCCCCTCACGTCGGGGCATGGCGAACAAGGCAGAGAAGTACGCACGACCATGTATCTCTTGGCCCGGGCTCAGTGAAGGAAGCATTGAGGCATCCACGAGTAGAGTGGTAAAAAACTAAGTGTAATTTAAATCATATTTTAGATTCGATGGAATGATCAAAATGAGCTATCATTCAAAAATCAAAACAAGTGCCATATCAAGTACCTTTTGAATGTTACTATGGATTGCATCAAAATAGAACCTCTAGAAATCTAAAACATTGGCCATCCAAGTGGATTTAAGAATAGGAACTTACTTGGAAGCATATAAAAATCATATATTTGTTTCACAAAGACCATGCCAAAGAAAGAAAGATAGCTTCACTGTTATACCCCACACCTTTGTACATTGGAGCATATAATTTTTTATTCTAAAAGATTGCTATGTGGTCCATGTTATCTATGAAGTTCTACGCGAGTAGTGACGGCTGAAAATAGGTCTATAAGGATTTGAAAGGAGTTGGAGGCCAAATAACGAGTCGTGGAACTCGATATGCTTGGGTAAGCTATTGACTTGGACGTCTTGCATAATTAAGCTCCTAGAGCACACGTCGAGCTTAAGTAGCAAGGAATACATATGCTCTTAAAGTAAGACGATATTATGAACCCACGGAAATGAAGCAAGACGGTGACAAGTAGGTGACACACCTACTTAGGGTGGGCTCCATGCTTCTACGTGGCAGCTTTGAATTGGATGCATGGATGAGGTGGCACCCTAGGGGGCAACCACGTGTCACCCCTAAGGGATGCCACATGTCACCTCCAAAGATAAGCTATAAAGGTCATTTTATGACTAGGAGAAAGTCATTGTTCATCCTTTTCTTAAAGATTAACGTAGAGAAAACTAGAAAGAAGAAAAAGAGAGTTCAAGCCATGGCACCTACGACCATGGCTGTCCTAACTTATGGCTTTGCGTTTTGGTCCGTAAGTTAATTCTCTAAGGTAATATCGACCTATTAGAAAGGTGATTAGCTACGTGGGTTTCGTTCTTCATCTTTTACCTCGGAAAATTGGAGAAGAACTAGAGTGAAAGAAGAGAGGAGCTACGGGTTTGAGCAAGGAAAGGTAAGGCTCCGATTTCTTCTCTATAAATTAATTATTTAAGGTATTCTACGATGATATGACGGTGTTTAATAATGAAAAATTTCTATTCGGGTCAGCGTAGAAGTGATACAAACAGTCCACTACTTTTCAGCGCATCATGAGAACTTTTGAGGTGAGTTTTGGCGAGTTTCGGGTAAGGTAAGGTCTTTCCCTTCAATTTAGAGTTTATGGTATTGTTATGAAGTGTATTACACATTGTGTAAGTGGCTGGAAATATGAAAATTCCATAAATATGCTCGATGATTCGAAACAAACTAAATTGGAGTCGTTATAGTTAAATTGTAGTCGAAATGAGGCATTGTGCGTGTGGGGTGCTGCTGCAGGTGTTTGGTGGTGTGTTATAGGGCCTAAAAGTGTTATAAAAGAGGCGTGGGAGCTTCTGGTTTCAGCCACACGACCCTCCACTTTGTACGATTAAAGGTTTTACGAAATAATGACTAAAAACCCTATTTTGGTATTGTAGTTTTAAGCGAGTTGGTTGGAGATTGTATTGTGTAATATTGCCATGTTTTAATTGTATATGAGTAGCTGATTGTTATTGTTGGTTGGCTGTAGTAACAGAGAGTATAATTGGAAGTTCGGATAGGGCAAGTTATAGGGGAGATGCTGCCCAATTTCCGTTAACCCCATAACTAACGAATAGACTAGTCAAGAAGAGTAAATAAGGAAATGATTCCTCTGGATGATTGATTTTGGATTAAGGGACTGGAGAGTCCAAAGTTATTAATATCAGTATTACTTTCGTGTTAAATAGGTTCAGAGAACGATGAGACAAGCACGGTTAAGAAGAATCCATAAGAGGTATGTAAAGCTAACGTTTCCTTCTTTCGGCATGTTTTTGGCATAAGTATGTAAAGCTTATCTTTTCCTTCTTTTGGAATGTCTTCAAGTTAAGTAGTGAATGATATGAGCTTGAGAGTAAATCTACTCATAAATGCCAAGCGTAATTCACGACCCTTATTTACTTCTTAATGAAAGCACTCTTACAGTAATTGAACTAGGGCTTCTCAAGCCTTCCATAAGTTAGGAAGTGAGGAGTACGTAAAGTATATCTTTCTTTTCTTTTGGCTTGTCTTAGTCTTAAGTGGATTGTGTATGTAATGTGGGAATAATTCCATTCATAGAACCCCGAGTATGGTTCGTCAATCTGATTCACTTCTTGGTATTAGAACTCCTGCGATAGCTGAGTTATTGTCTTGTAAGCCTCTTACGTGATGAAAAGTATTATACGTGAAGCCTATCCTTTCCTTTCCTTGAAATGGCTTAATGTAAGGGAAACGATATGTGATATGAGTTAAAGATAGTTCCATTTATAGATTCTGGATATGATTCATGACTTGTACTCACCTTTGAATGATAAGGGCCTTGAAGTAGCTGAACAACGACCCTTGAACCTTCTATAGGCTGAATAGTGATTGGATGCATAAGTTCCTATTCCTAAGGTCTCTGCGACGACAAATGTCTCTACTTCCATAAGCTATTTAACCTTGTCTTGATACACGTCTACGATTCCTAAGACTCCAGCTAATGTGATCCCTAACGGTGTTTAGAAGTTACTTAAGACGATTACTACTCTGGTCTTCAGGTGACGGTTCATTTGACTGTTTCATTGAGTCTCAAATGAGGACTAAATTGCATATGGTTTCTCACTACTCTACTCGTGCACACTGTAACCCATTTCTCTGAGTCCCATAAGGGGGCCGAGAAAGCGATCGTGCCTAGGTTTAGTCTTTGATCACCGAGTCTTGGGCCGGTTATATATATATGTAGAAGTATGTGATGATGAAATACCGTATATGATGAAGTGAAGCATACGATGACGCCGTATGTGATGATGTTTGTCACCGCATCTCGGGCCGGGTATGTACATGATGATATGATGGAAAATATGGATCGGGCCGTATGTTCCTCAGAATTGTTTTAAAATATGGATCAGGCCGTACGTTCCTCGGCATTGTTTTAAAATATGGATCGGGCCATACGTTCCTCGACACTATTTTAAAATATGGATTGGGCCGAACGTTCCTCTGTATATTTTACTATATAATAATGGCACCGAGTCCCATAGTGGGTCGGGTGCGGTACGACATGTACACCTTTCTTTCACCGCGACCCTCACTAAAGGGCCGAATATGATAGATAGGCTTACACATGAAAACATAGTGAGGTACTTGTAATATATGAAATGATGTCGTATATGATTGTATGATGCCGTATACGATGATATGGTAACACCGAGTCCTACAGCGGGCCGGGAGTGATATGTGAAGATGATATACATGCCCTCTTTTCATAAGATACAGGTATAGTGAATTGTTAACTGTCATACTCGTTACTTGCATCCCTATTTCAGTGTTGGCTCAATTATGTTATGTTTTACATACTCAGTACATATGTCGTACTGACCCCCTTTTCTCGAGGGGATGCATTTCATGCCCGTAGGTACAAATGTTCATTTTGGAGATCCACCAGCTTCGGGTTTTCACTCAGCGATGTTGGAAGTGCTCCACTGTTCCGGAGCCTAACTTTTGATGCTAGTCATTTGATGTATATATTGGTTTATTTAGGGGTACGACAGGGGCCCTGTCCCGCCATATGATACAGTTAATTCTTTTAGAGGTCTGTAGACATGTATATATGGGTTGTGTATGTCAGTTTGGTTCAGCTGGGTCTATATGATGTATTGTACGCGTTATTATGTTGTGGCAGCCTTGTCGTCTTGCATGCCCTTTCATGTTATGATACAAATAAAAGAGACTACAAATAAATGAAATGCGATGACCCATGGGGGTTCTCATGTACGTATCATGTTGTTTGTAGTCCGGGTTGACTATACTTGATTTATATACATTACGTGTTTATAATACGACTTGACCGTAGCTGATAGATATGTATACGGGGGGTCCAGGTCGGACCCCAATCGCGGCCTACGGTGTTGGGTCATGACATTCATATTTTTTTTACTACTCTCCATCATATCGAAGGCTTGAGAGCCATAACTCCATTATTATGGAAGTTCTAACATTAGGAAGTAGATAAGAGTCATAAATCATGCTCGGAGCTTTATGGATGGGATAACCCCCAAAACTTACATCATGTAATACTTATCCCAAAACATGCCAAGAGAAGAAAAGGGTAGCTTTACATACCTATGCCAAAAACATGCCAAGAGAAAGAAGGTAGCTTCACATACCTCTTATGGATTACTCTTAACCACGTTCACCTCATCATCTTTTGAATCTATTTAATATGAGAGTAATACTAAGATTAATAACCTTTCACCTTCCAATTTCCAACTCTACAACCACGTATTCATAAGAATCATTTCCTTATCCATTTCCCTTAACTAGCTTATTACTAGCTCCGAAGTTACCAAACATTGGGCAGCATCTCCCCTATAACTTCAATATCCCCAAGATTTCAACTCGTCCAAAATATCAACAACCATACCAACAAAAACAACCAGTAGCATATCTACAAGTAAATCGCTTCAACTTTACACAATACAAATTCCAAACAACTCGCTTAATTACGATACCAAAATAGAATTTTTAATCTTTATTTCGCAAAACCCTTAACAATATAAAATGGAGGGTTGTGTGGCTGAAACCAGAAGTAACCACACCCTTTTTAAAATACCTTCCATCCCTGCACCATGCAACCAAATCAGCTACAACCGCAGCACCACAATCACAACACACTACCCGACTTCGATTTAACTATAACGACTTCAATTTAGTTCATTTCTAACGTCAAGCATCCTTATGCAATTTTTCCACTTCCAACCTTATTTAATACATGTAATATAACTCATAATATCATCATAAACTCCAATTAGAAAATAAAAACCTTACCTTACCCGAAACTCGCCAAACTCGCCAAAACTCACCTCGAAAGTTCCTTTAGCGCGACTAAAACTTTGTCGCTACTTGTTGTATTTTTGGTGCTGTCCCAAATCATAAATTTACATTACTAACACCTTCATATCATAGTTGTATACCCTAGATAATTAATTCACAAAATGAAATCGGAGGGCTTACCTTTTTAGCTCCAAATTCGTGGCTCCCTCTCTCTAGTCTAGAGTTTCTCTTTTTTTTTTCTAAAATTTTCTTGGAGATAAGAATGAGTTATTTGGATAAGGATAATCATAAAACATATATATATATAGGCTACCTTAGGGGGTGACACGTGTCATTCCCTACGTGGTGACACATGTCAAGCCCTTAGTGGGACAACGCATCACCTTCTCCACTTAGGGGCTGTCACATGGTATGTGGGGGCCTACCCCCTTGCTTCAGCTGCTGCCATGTGGAATTTCTAGCTTCTGCCATGTGGCACTCCCTCTTGCTTCCACGTGTCACCTTCTTTACCTCTTCGTGGGTACGTAATCTTCTCTTACTTTATGAACTTATGTAATCCTTGCTACGTAAGCTTGGTATGAACTCAAGTAGCTTAAGAATGTAAGATTTTCAAGTTGGTAACTTACGTACGTAAGTCGATTCCTACTACTCATTACTTGGCATCCAACTTCTTCCGGATTCTTATAACCATATTTCCAATCTTCCCTACTATGGGGTGTCACATTCTCCCTTCCTTAGAGTTATTTGGTAGCGTTATAGATTATCCGGCTCACATGGTGACTTCTAAGAAGCTTAAGAACCTTTCAAGAAACTTAAGAAGCTTAAGAACCTTCTAAGGTTCAAAAGTACGGGGTATAAAAATGAAGAAGACCTTGAGAGAAGCTTTGGGAAGAAAGGGTATTTTTTTGAATTTGAGACTTAGTGTGAGAATGAGGAGTTTGAGATAGCCTAGGGTCATTAGATAGGGTAGATTTAGTTCCCAAAACGACCACACTTTCCTGATAAAATATAAGAAAGGACTAAAATGCCCTTCTTAAAATCTTGACGGACAGACCCTACTAATGCTCCTTATGAATCGTAGACCTCCCTACAACTCATAAAAAGGACTCATCCTGCAGGTTCTGAGAAAACCCTGAGGACTGAGTCTTTAAAGTCTCTCCATAACTCATCTCTACGACTTGTAAAATCTTCTATGACTTTTGGAAGGGACTCATTCCGCAAAGTCTGAGACACCCTGAGAACTGAGTCTTTGAACTTTCTCTATGGGTTGGTTTCACGAGTCGTCGAAGGAGAAATGACTCGTCAACTCCACTCGTAGGGTCTCCTTGACCCTTAGTCCCTTTTCTTTCCTCAGGGCTCTCTTTAGAGTTACTCCTGCGACTCGTAGAAGTACCTTCGATTCGTAGGTGGACTCATAAACTTGAGGGCAATCCACTTTTCTAAAGTTTTTCATTCATTTTGACTTTTTGATTTATGGGGTCTTATATTTGGACCCTTTTCCATATTTTAAATGGTACTTAACATTGGAAAGTGTTTCAGAATACCAAAATTGAATTGTGATTTTATTAGAATGAACCATTCTCCATCAACAAAATAACTTGCAAGTTCAATAGGAAATTCCTCTATCTTTATATCAATCAATAAGGAATTTATATATATATACACACACACTAGATAATTTGCTCGCGCGTTGTGTGGTCCTGAATGACCTCATTAAACTTATAAATGATCCTTTTCTAATTTCTAAATATTAAAAATAACTAAAATGTAAATTCTAATAAACATTAAAAAATCAAGAATATTCCAACATACTTAGAAGATTTGACACTATCACATAACTCAAGAACTTTTAATTAATGACTGCAAAATTCTTTATTTTTAATCAACTTCATCTTCTACATATTTTTTGATGCTAACATTTGTTCTTTTCTTTCTAAAAATGAATGATCTTTCATGAATATCATGAATAATCGATCATCCATTTATCTAGCTAAGAGTAAAAAAATATTCAATTTCACGATGTACACACTTGTTTTCAAGAGATGCATGGTGTGAAAGTTCTTTGCAAATTGTAATCATCACTATGAAGACCAATAGTAATTTATTTAAATAAGTTGGAGCTGTTAATAAGAAACATATTTTTTTATGACTAAATCTTAAGTGTATGATAATCTTGATTGGAAAATGTCAAGCACAATGTACTATCAATAATCTTCATTCTTCAAATCACCATTGAAATTCTAGCATTAGTTTGTATCTAATGAAGAAACACAAAGAAAATAATGAAGATAAATAGATTGCATCTATACTACTAATTAATTGTGATGTATTCTACGATTGATTTTATAAAATATCATCAACAGATTCTACAAAAAAATGTATTTGCAAAGTTTAAATATTTAAAAAAGTTGAATATCAAACGAAATCAAAATAAATAACTAAATAAAGATAAAAAAAATAGTGTGTATAAAGTCTTTAATCTCATATGAGAGTAAGGAACAAATCGAATATCATGCTCACATAAAAATTAACATTGTATCTTAATCATTTTGCACTCTATATGAAGGTTTCAGTGTGCAACGAAGGCAGCTAATAGTATTTTCTTCTGTTGAACAATTAGAATAATTTCGGACATTCATCAATCTAGAGAAAAGATCAATCTTAACTTTCTTTTATTATAGTGAATATAATAAAGTATTTCTTCTATTTACCTTGTAATCATCCACAATGAATTATGGCAATATGTTACCAACTTGTAGAAGAGAGTACCTATCGTTAATTTTTTGTTGTATCCTGAAGAAGCAGAATTTCACATCCACAATATTTTTCTCTTGAAGATTCTATTGATTACATCTTTCATAGATTTTATATGGGATTATTAATTGGTAAGCTATAGATATGAATCTTGATAAAAGCCTAATTTGATATGTTCCAGTTAGTTCCAAAGTTGTCAAGCCATTATAACATTTTGAACTTCCAGAGGGAATTTCCCCAAGTGACTAACTAATAGCAAAAAAGATTTTAATTTAGACTAAAAACTTGTTCAAATATAGTCATAATCTAAACATCACGCATACGAGAGGTGTACATCAAATATGAGATAGATAGCTCACAAAAATTGTATGTGCAAAAATAAATAAATATGTAACTTTAGCAATTAGAACTTTTATGGAGAATTCTAAAAAATGTCATATAACTTTACAAGACATAAATTAGTTGAGCAAATATTTTACAAAAAACCTATTGTTAGGGGACCACAAGATGAGAATGAATAAGTTTTAAATGGGTCCAGAATACACTATCACATTTTTATTATTTTATCCTAAACTAAACAATGTTTAAATAATATCAAAGAAATACAATCAAGTTGCCGAAAGAAATGGAATTGTAACTAACTTATTATACTCCCTTCCTCTATAATTCTCATTTATTGCAATCACTTCCACTCATAACTCTTCATGTGCATCTATTTTTTAACTTTTCAGAAATCATCTTTCTTTTCTAATTGTTCTATTTTAAAAAGTCTATGATAAGTTGGTATTTTACCAACTTATTTAACTCTTAAGCATGAATTGCTGCCTTATTTTAATGCTTGAAAGAATTTTATGCCCTTGTTCTCTTGCATACAGACATTTCATGAAAATTGAAGATAGTGAAGGATTGAAATTGAAATTGAAGGAATTCACTGGTTGCCTACATGGGTAGGACAAGACAACCTGCGTCTCGCAGGTGCTAGCACAGGGAGACATAAGCAAAGCTAAAACAAGCGTGTTAGGAAATCTGTGTGCCGCATAACTTAACATGTTGCAGATGCCAACACAAGTGAGTTGAAGGGAATTTTAAGGGTAAAATCATTCATAGAAAAATGTTACGACCCAAAAATCGAGGTCATAATGGCACACATCCCAAACCCCATCCCGATGTGTAACCTAAAAAGTAAAACCATATGAGACTTCCAAAGGGAAGTAAGGCCATGAATAAACAAAAAATAAAGGATAATAACAAAATTATCCCAAAACTTGGTGTCATTTGTTTAAGAGTATCTAAATACAAATCTGAGCCTGAATATACATCTTAAGTCTCCGAATATAGAAAAGACTGTAAATGAAAAATGGACTAGCGGTGATCTGGATCCCAAGATCTCACCACTAATCTAATGATGATGTATCCGCTAAAATCAACTACCGCACAAGACACCCTAACTAGTATCTCATCAAAAAGGGACACGGAAGTAGGGGTGAGTTCAATCCATATCTACTTAGTAGGTTTAACCGACTGAGTATACGAAATTAATTAAAAACTATGAAATAAACTAAGAAACGCTTTCACCTTCACGCAGAAAAGTTCAACTCCGACTACGCTGCCGCCAATTAATACCAAACAGCATGAATGAAGTAAACACATATTTATAGTTCAATATCACAATCAAACATATAGAACAATTATCATAGGTATCAATGCAATGCAATGCACTATAATGATGCAATGATATGATGGTAGGTGAGATCAAGACTATTGCACAACCTGTCATGTACACCAACCGAGCTGACCCATGGGGGTTTTGCAGACCATATACCTTATCACAATTTTAATGTATCAACTACATCGCCACCCAGCTCGTGACGAAGGACTCGTGATACTAATCTCTCATTCGCTTGCCACCAAACTCGTGGTCAAGGAAAAAAAGTGTCACATTTTCTTTCTCAAAAGGATTTTCCATGACTCTCAACTTTTCAATTATCAATGATAGTACAAATGAGGATGAATGCAATCACAATATATAAGGCATGGAGGTAATATTTAACTCAATATGTAGTACAAGGTTCAAAGTTCTCAAAATTTAACTTAACCATGATATTCACCTTCAATAGACAGTAATGGAAAGGAAATACATTAGCTTAAGTGTTTATCCCTTTCTCAACAATATCTCAATACTTAGGCATGCTTAAAATCCCCAACTCAACCCCTCAGCAGGGCCTTAAAAGTGAAATAACCTCTTCACAGTTCCACTCAGTTAAGTCATAGAGTACAAAGTCTCAATCACAGATATAATATCACATAAGGTCCCCACACGGGCTACACATCACATATAAGCCCAAAGTCTCAATCATAGATATAATATCACATAAGGTCCCCACACGGGGTACACAATATATATAAGCCCCTACACAGGTATGACAATATCAGTTATCAGTCCTAAACTATACTATGACCCCATCCTAAAGTCTACAACATAAAACTTGACTAATCACCCCAACTCAGCCCCAAGAAGGATAGTCAAAGCAACCTCGATAGCCGAAACTGCACTCGAACACCTCTACCGGATGATCAACTCTCAAATTCAATGCCCGGAATGACAATCTACTTTCAAGAATGAAATATACGTGTTATAAGAAGTCCAATGATACCCATATTGATAGGTTTTAGAATTGGGGATAAAATAGTCTAAGAAGGAAAATATTGCACTCCGCTAATGCGGAAACACTCCGCAAACGCGGAGAAGAGGATGAAGCCCTCCGCGAACACAACACATCATTTTGCGAATACGAAGAAGAGTAGATCAGTGACAAATATCAGCAACTTCCCCACACATAAAATTTCATGGAATGGACCTTCGAGATTCGTTTGAAATCCCGTACTCACAAACCATATATGTACTCCTACTAAATTCGATATTCCAAACTCAATGGAATTATCAAAATTTGATTTGAGGTCTCCTTGATACGAAATCCGATAAATGGCAACTAAAATAGTTTTGGTACTTGAAATTCCCAAAATACTCTCAGAACCTCTAAAAATTACAACAAAGACATTTCTAGCGTTAAATCAGCCCCGAAACTATTGGAATCATCTGAAATCCAATCCGAGTCTCCAAACTTGATTTGTTGAACAAAGTCAAACTTAACTCATTTCAAACTAACTTTCCAACTTGGGACCTCATATTCATACTCCAAATCTGATTCCGATGACTCTACTTGATCAATTTCCATATTTTGGAGCAGATGAAGCTAACAGAATCCTATTCTAAGACACGTAGCTTTGATTGATCCCAAAAACCAGTTTTTCACCTCTAAACTCTATAAAACTTAAGAATTTCCCCATCACTAACTATTTAGACTTAAACACATTCAACCACACAAATTGAACAAATAACACTCGGAGGCATTAATAATAGGGGTAAAATGGTAATTTTTTACAAATTTTCAAAAATGACCTCAAGGTGATTACAACATCCACCACTAAAAAGAATTTTCGTCCTCAAACATAAGATAAAGGAAAGTACCTGCGGTCTAAAAAAGATGAGGGTACCGGGCCTGCATATCAAACTCTAACTTCCAAGTCACCTCCTCAATTGGCCAATGTCGCCACTACACCTTGACCGAAGCGATCTTCATGGTCTTGAGCCTATAAATTTATCTATATAGGATAGATACCGAATCCTCCTTATAAGTCAAATACAGACCCAACGCTACCGCATCATAAGAAATCACATGGGAAAAATTCGGTATGTACTTGCGTAGCATGGAGACATGAAACACCGGATGGAAAGCTGACATCCTAGTGCGTAAGGCCAACTCGTATGCCACCCCACCTATTCTCCTCATAATCTTTAATAGTCTAACAAACCTCGGGCTAAGCTTGGCTTTCCTGCCGAACCTCATAACACACTTCATGGGTGATATTTTATGCCACATACAATTACCCACTATAAACTGTAAGGGACAAACCCTCTTGTTAGCATAGCTCTTCTGATGACTTTGAGCTATCAATAGTCGACCCTGAATCAAACGTACTTGCTTTATAGCATCCCTGAGTAAGTCAGTATTTAATGCATCAACTGCAATCGAATCAAACCACCTAATGGGTGACTGACCCCTACAACCATACAATGCCTTAAATGGTGCCATCTGGATGCCGAAGTGATAACTGTTATTATAGGAGAACTCCACTAAGGCCAAGAATTGGACCCATCATGCACCAAAATCAATCACAGAGGCCCTAAGCATATCCTCCAACACATGAATAGTCCGCTTGGACTGACCATCGATCAGAGGATGAAATGCTGAACATATCTCTAGCTGTGTACCCACACCGTGCTGCAATGCTTCCCAAAAGGGAGAGGTGAAAATAGAACCCCAATCCAACACAGTATAAATAGGCGCCCCATGCAACCTTACAATCTCAGGAAGATAGATCCTAGCTAACTGCTCCGCATTGTAGCTAGTCTTCACCAGAAGGAAATGGGCTGATTTGGTCAATTGGTCCACAATCACCCATACAGAGTCATACTTACCCAATGCCATGGGTAATCCAGACACAAAATTCATAGTAATTCGCTCCCACTTCTACTTAAGAATGGGTATCCTTTGCATAGAACCTCCCAGTTTTTGATGCTCATACTTTACCTATTAGCGATTCAGACACTTAGCCACAAAATCAACAATGTCCCTCTTTATGCCGCACCACCAATAGTACTGCCTCAAGTCATGAAACATCTTTTCCACTCTCGAGTTAATTGAATACTTGGAAAATAATCCTCCTCCAATATCATGTGTACCTAATCACCAACCTTAGGCACACAAATACGACCATTAATCCTCAAAACTCTCTCCAGATCAAAAGAGGCTATTTTTTCTTCACTACTCAATACTTTGTTTAGAATGGCCCTCAACTTGTCATCTTCAAATAGGTGTGCACGAATCTAGTCCATCAAGCTAGACCTAGTCTCCATAAAGTCCAAAATGCTATGATATGTAGAAATATCAAGTCAAACCAACTGCCTAGCTAATGATTGAACCTTCAAAGCCTAAGGTCTCTCATTTGCCTTAAGGAAGGCCAAACTACCCATACTAGGTTCTTTAAAACTCAAGGCATCCGCTATCACATTAGGTTTTCCCCAGATGATGAAGAAGGGTGATGTCATAGTCATTCAATAACTCCAACCACCTACTATCATGACCCAATCCTAGGGCCTAGATATGACACAGCGAATGAGACACCCGGAGGTACCTCACCCAAGCCACTTAACATTCATTAAGCATTTTATTGGTAATGATAAACAAATCAAGTAAAAAATAAAAGGGATGTAGGGACTAAGGGGTTTCACATTTAATAAGAGTCAAAGACAACATACCATCTTTTTCTATGTCCAACCATACCTTCTACATTAAAGACTTAGCGGGGGCTAAGAAATGTCCCTAGATCACCCTTAAAATAAGTGTCAAGAGATGCCTTAATAAAAGTCATAATGTTCTAAATAACATAAGCTTAGAATAAAAAGGATGTTGTTCCCGAAACATGAGAACTCACCACAAGAAATCTTTAACCTAATCTGAGCTAGCCATGTGGAGGAGGTCGAGGAGCAACGTCGGTTCCTACATGGTGATATCATGTAGACAAAAGTATGCATTAGTACTTTGAATGTACTAAGTATGTGAGTATGCTATGAAATGAAGAGCATAAGAGTGACATGAGTAAGCAATATGCATAAGTAAATGCATGCATTAGACATCATCATATGAAGCCTTAAAATATTCATTTTGCGGGGAAGTGACCATAACCAACATCTAAGATCATGCGAGATATTATATGGAATCCAACATAACCCCCTATATTGGCACGGGTAGACTACTTGCCGGGTAGAACTTTGTCAACTTTGATCATTTCTTTAACTTTGACTTTAAGGGTTAATTGTGGATTCACTATCCTAAATAGCCTACAAGGGCTCCTATGTTAGCGCATAGTTAATGCAACATGAGACTTTACTTAAGGACCCCTTAGGTCGAGTCTCTATCTACATGCTACATTCGGTACTAGGTCAATCCCACGGTATAACATTTATATATCATAATAACATAAGCATTGTATAACTTTAGACATCAAATTATCATCGATGGAATAGTTCATTAAAATATTTCATTTGATTAAAATATGTGAGAATTGTACTTTTACATCGAATCCTTTCTTTGGCTAAAAGCCCTTTCATCATCATTCAATCATTTCACAAGACTCCCTTAAATATAGGTATTTAATTCATAAACTTCCATTTGGTGTCAAAACTTTCAATTCAACTTCATTTCAACATAAGAAAACTAGGTGGGTTTATTTTGTATAACTTTCAAAAACATTTAATACATGAGAGTGATGGAAATGCATCATATGAAATATCTTAAAACAACCCACCATATACACTTTAAAACTACCTTTCAAGCCTTCATATAAGAACTTTGATAAACCATCCATTTCATGTAAATAAGAATCCACATAAGTCAATATAGGTAAATAAACTTCAAATATTCAAGAATCTATGCATTTGGAATCGTAGTATGAAAATCCATAAAAACTCATCACATGAAATTGAGAGTCAATATACACATATATCAATAGGAGTAAATAAACTTAAAATATATCATAATCTATGTATTTGGAACCATCATGTAAAAACCTATATGATTTCATCATTTGAAATTAAAATACTAAGTTGAGAAAATATTTGGACTCCATGAGTAGATAAATCCATGGATGAAAACCCACATACCTTTAGAGTAGAACTTGAAGAAATATTGATTTTTGGTCCTAAATGGGAAGCTTGAATCCTTTGAGTTTGAGAGAAAAATTGGAGGGGATGATTTGAAAGAGAGGAGGATGAAGTTTAGGGTTTTAGGTTGGTGAAAGACTACAAAAATGACCCCAAAACGTGTCTAAGTTCATATATATATGTTTAGGTAATTGTCCAAGATGCCCTTCATAAAAAAATTTTGGAAAACAGGCTCAAAACCCTTCAGGCGCAATAGTGGCGCGCCGCGCTAAAGGCCAAACTACTGCAACTAGTTTCGAGTACGTTGATGGCGCACTGCGCCAAGAGCCAAACTACTGCAACTAGTTTTGGGTGCTCAATTGGCGCGCCGCGCCAAGCTCATAAACTGCTGCAGCGGTAGTCTTTGGTAAAATGATCATAACTTTTGACTCTGAACTCAGAATGAGGCAAACTTGGTGGCTTTGAAAAGATGACTCAAAGAACTTAATAGGTCATGGAACACCTAATTCTTTATATAATAGGAGATATGGGCGTTTGAAGTTGACCCTATTTTGAACTCATACGAAAACTTAGCCGATGGAAATTCTTTAGACTTGACTTGGTGTTAGAGCTCCCTTATGACTCTAAAACACATCTAATAAACTTCAAATACTTAGGAATTGATTCTAACTCATATGTAAAATTAGAATTCGGTGAGTTCAAGCCTATACGCCTTTGAAGAATGGTTCGAGTCTTGACATAAAAGTTTTTGAGGTGTTACACCTATGTTGCCTCATGTTCAGATTTGGCTGAGAAAAGATATACTTAAGGCTACAGTGGTCAGTAAAGACCTCAAAATGCACCCCATAGAGATAGTTCCCGCACAACTTCATAACAAACACCGCCGCCACCAACTCTAGGTCGTGGGTAGGATAGTTCTTCTCATGTACCTTCAACTATCGAGAAGTATAAGATATAACTCTACCCTTTTGCATCAATACACCACCCAAGCCTACTCCCGATACATAACAAAATATAATAAATGCCACACCCTTCTGGGGTAAGGCTAGAATAGGTGCTGAAGTCAATAGCTCCTTGAGATTTTGAAAGCTCGCCTCGCACTTTTGGGTAAAATGGAGAATAGGCTGGAAGCCCTCTACGAAAGCAGTACATCATACTGTGAATGTGGAGAAGAGTGGATCAATCACAGATATTAGCAACTTCTCCATACTTTGAATTTCACAAAATGGACCCTCTGAATTCGTTCAGAATCCTGTACTTACAAACCATATATTCACCCCTACTAAATTTGATGTTCCAGAATCAATGGAACTATTAGAATTTGTATTCGAGGTTTTCTTGACCCAAAATCTGATAAGTCCCAACTAAACTAGTTTTGACACTTAAAATATCAAAAATACCCTAGAAACTTCTAAATATTACAACAAATCCATTTCTAGTGGTAGAATCACCCCCCGAAATCATTGAAATCATCAGAATTCCAATTCAAGTCTCCGAACTCGATCTGTTGATCAAAGTCAAACTAAACTCATTTAAAACTAACTTTACAACTTGGGACCTCAAATTCACATACCAACTCCAAATCTGATTCTGGTGATTTCCCTAGATCAATTTTCTCATTTTGGAGCTGATGGAACTAACAAAATCTCGTTCCGAGATCCATAGCTCCAGTTGATCCCAAAACTACCTTTTCATATCTTAACTCTATAAAACTCAAGAATTTACCCAATTGACTAACTATTAAGACTTTAACAAATTCAACCTCACAAACTAAATAAATAACACTCGAGGGCACTAATTATATGAAATTTCTAAAAATGATCCTCAAGGTCATTACAAAAAATAACGTACTTTGGAAGCTTCTTATGTCATTTTGAGGATCCGTGCAAGAATGATATATGATTATGCTTTCCCAATTAGGTATTGTGCATTGTAGAGAATTGAAAAGTGAATAGAATACTCTTGAAATTGATTATATTTTTTCATGATGAATGCAATTGAGGAATTCAATCTTGGTATAATTCCTATTTCTTCCATTAGGAGTAGCTAAATTCTGTTCTAGGGGTGTGTGTGCATTATAGGATATTATTGTGTATTGACTAACTATTCTTAGAATCGATTATAATGTATGGATATATTGTTGTCTTCAAGTTTTTATCTACAAATCAATTGTTGCAAATGTTGATTGAACTCTATAATTTCACTTTTGCTTGAGAAAGTAAAGCGAGTTTGGGTAAGTCTTCAATGGTGAGGACTTGAGGTTTTAATCAAAGGATTAGATCTAGAAATAGTCTAAATTCGATTAAACTCTCTTCTAAGGGCTTGAGCTAGAAATAGTCTATGTCCACTCAAGCTAATGTTTGGTTAATTTTATGGTATGGTTATGGGGTGTGAAAGAACCCAAAACAAGCACATTCATTGGGATGAAAAGCTTTAAATGCATTTCAAGTCAAAGGCTATCCATATGGTAATTCATTATGATATAGTTAATCAATACTTATCAAATTGACACCCCATAAAATATACACCCCTAGTCTCTCCAATCTTGTTAAATCAACAATTTTGGTATGTTTTGATATTGAAATCTAAAAAGGATCACTTGTTACAAAGAAAATCCCCCATTTACGTTTATTATTGATAAAATATTCATTCTCTTGTGAGTTGAGAAATGAATTTTGGTAAGTCCTACTTCCAATCCACATGGTATTTGACCACCAACTTATAATTGAGTAATTATTTTGCAAACTATCATAGCTACCTCCTTAATTGGAGAGTTTTATTGTCGGGGATTTAAATGTGATTTCCATTGTTTGTTTATTAATTGTCACTTGCTTACATCTTGTTTTTCTTTTACTTTGTCTCATTGTTTGTGTTATTTAAGCAGGTTGAATGATGAGTCACACTATCGAGAATGCTAGCATGGATCAATTTATATACATAGAAGATGAGCAAATTGGACATGAAATGGATGGTGCCATTTGCCTACCTCCAATGGTAGGAAATGTGGTGTTTCACATGACAAGAACCATACTTCATCACTTTCAAATGAAAGTTTTATTTAGTAGGATTTTCATTGAAGATGCCAATCGCCATATCTGAAATTTTATAGAAATATGCCATCCATTTAGTATTAGAAATATTAGCCAATAGTCCATTAGGCTAAGGTTATTTCCTTTTTCTTCTCTCATGGGAGAAGTGACAACTTGGATAGATGAATTGCCTCAATGTCATGACCCAATCCTAGGGCCTAGATGTGACACGATGAATGAAGCATCCGGAGGTACCTAACCTAAGCCTCTTAGCATTCATTAAGTTTTTCATCAGTAATGATAATAAAAAACAAGAAGAAATATAAGGGATAATGGGACTAAGGGATTCCATATAGAATAAGAGTCAAAGTCATCTTAAACATCAAACATTTTATCC
The DNA here is from genome assembly GCF_947179165.1 of Solanum dulcamara. NCBI lineage: Eukaryota > Viridiplantae > Streptophyta > Magnoliopsida > Solanales > Solanaceae > Solanum > Solanum dulcamara. Next base: position 30,890,429 of record NC_077245.1, on the reverse strand, counting down.
AACAATACCTTCTACATTTAAGACTTGGCGGGGGCTAAGATATGTCCCTAGCTTACCCTCCAGATATAAGTCAAAAGTATCAAAAGTAACGCAATAGTCTATATATGACATAAGCTAGAAAGAAATGAGTGTTTTTCCCGAAATATGGGAACTCACCAAATATTGGTACCCTTCAATGATCAAACTTAGATGGGAGGAGAGTGTGGAGCAACACCAGTCCCTACATAGTGATATTATATAGACAAAAGTATGCGCTAATACTTTGAATGTACTAAGTATGTGAGCATGCTATACAATGAAGAGAATTAAGACATTTATAAGCAATATGTATAAGTGAATGCATGTATGAGAAATCATCATATCAAATAATAAAACATACATTTTATGAGAAGATGACAATAATCAATATTTAAGACCATGCGAGCTATTATATGGAATCCAACATAACCCCCTACGTTGGCACGGGGAGACAACTTGTCGGGTAGAACACCATCAGCTTTAATCATTTCTTTATCTTTAACTTGAGAGCTAATTATGTATCAACTAGCCTAAATAGCCTACAAGGACTCCTATGTCAGCGCATAGTTAATGCAATATGAGACTTTACTTAAGGAGCCCTTAGTTCAAGTCCATATCTACATGCTACATTCGGTGATAGGTCAATCCCACGGAATAACATTTAGATATCATAATAACATAAATATTTATATAACTTTAGACATCAAATCATCATTGGGTGGAATAACTCATTAAAGCATTTCATTTTATTTCAATATGTGAGAATTGTCCTTTCATATTGAATCTTATCTTTGGATAAGAGGCCCTTTCATTATTATTTAATCATTTCATAAGACTCCCTTAAACACAAACATTTACTTTATAAACTTTCGTTTGAAGTCAAAGCTTTCAATTCAACTTTATTTTATCATATGGGAACTAGGTGAGTTTATTTCATCAAACCTTCAAATACATTTTAAAACAATACTTGCATGCATGAGGGTGATGGAAATACGTCAATTCGAAACATCTCAAAATAACCCACCATTTAAACTTTAAAGCTACTTTCAAGCCTTCATATAAGAACCTTGATAAATCATTCTTTTCATGAAATTGGAAGTCAATACATATCAACATAGGTAAATAAACTTTAAATAAGCCATAATCTATGCATTTAGAATAATCATGTAAAAGTCCATAAGATTTCATCATTTATTAAAATACTAAGTTGATAAAATATTTAGGTTCCATGGGTGGAATAACCCATGGATGAAAACCACATACCTTGGAGAAACAAAATCCCTAATGAAAGCATGAGAAGGAAAGGAGACTTGAATATGCCTTGAGATGAAACCCTAGCTTAGCTTGAAGTTCTTGGGAGATTTTGAGAGGAGAGAATTTATGTATCTTGAGTCTAAGTGTGAAGAATTAGTGTTTTGGAGGGTTTAGGGTCTTGATCTATATTTCAAAACAATGCCGAGGAACGTACAACCCGATTCATATTTTAAAACAATGCCGAAGAACGTACGACCCGATCCACATTTTCCATCATATCATCATATACATACCCAAACTGGGACACGGTGATGAGCATCGTCACATACAACATCATTGTATGCTTTACTTCATTGTATATGATATTTTATCATCATATACTTCTACATATATATATAACCGGCCCGGTACTTGGTGAGCGAAGAGTAAAGCTAGGCACGACCACATTTCTGGCCCCCTTATGAGACTCGGAGGAAGATGGGTTACAGTATGCCTGAGTAGAGTAGTGAGAAACCATATGCAATTTACATCATCATCAGATACTCGATGAAATAGTCAAGTGAACTGTCACTTGAAGACCGGAGTATTAATCGTCTTAAGTACCTACTAAACACCATTCGGGATCACATTAGCTGGAGTTTCAGGGATCGTAGATGTGTATTAAGACAGGGTTAAACAACTTATGGAAGTAGAGACGTTTGTCATCATAGAGACATTAGGAATAGGAGCTGATGCATTCAATTATTATTCATCAGATAGGAGACTCGAGGGTAGTAGTTTAACTACTTAAAGCATTCTAATATCAAGTAATAAATAAAACAAGTTATACCCGGATCGTATAACTGGAACTACCTCCACCTCATATCATATGTCATTGTATTTATACTTAAGACACTTCAAAAGGAAGAAGAGACAGTCCTTACATATACTACTGTTCATGATCTAGCAGCCTTAAAAGGCAATAACTCAATTATTATAGGAGTCCTAGAACCACAAAGTGAGTAAAGTCTATGAATTACATTTAGAGTTTCATGAGTGGAATTATCCCCACATTTCATATACAAACCATTCATAACTTATACCTAAGACATGCCAAAAGAAAAGAAGAGTAGCTCTACATACCTGTTACGAGTTAATCATATCCAGACTCGCTTCAATACTCCTTTAACCTATTTAACACCAAAGCAATACGAATATCAACAACCCTTGACTTTTCAACAGCTCAAGGTGCACCCAAGTATTCATAGAACTCATTTTCTCGCTTGTCTTCTCGACTAGTTCTTTAGTTAGTTACGGAGTTAATAAAAATTGGGCAACACCTCCCCTATACCATGCCCTATCCGAACTTCCAATTACACCCTTATTCACTATAGACAACCAAAAACAAAACCCTGTACCAAAAATGACTCGCCCAAAATTACGATATCCAAAATAGGGTTTCTAGTCTCTATGTTGCAACACCTTTAATCATACGTAGAGGAGGGTAGTGTGGATGAAAACAACAGATACCACACCTATTTTAGTATACTTTTAATCCCTGAAACACATCAACACACTACCTACAGCTTCAGCACCACAAGCACAATACCCAACTCGACTTCAATTTAACCATAACGACTTCAATTTAGTTTGTTTCTAACGTCAAGCATTTATAAGACATTCTTACACTTCCAGCATCATAAAAGGTGTATAATTCACCCTATAACAACATCATAAACTTCAAAGTGGAAGGAAATACCTTACCTTACCCGAAATTGGCCAAAGCTTTCCAAAATTCGCCCCGGAAGTTCTCTAGTTGCGGCTGAAATGTCGTGGCTGTTTGCTATCCGTTTGTTTCTGATCCAAACCATAAATTTACATAATTAATACCCTCATAACATTTCCAAACCCTTACCAAAATGTGGGAGAACAGAACCAAGCCATACCTTGCCAGAACTTGCTAAAACTTATCTCAGAAGTTCCCTTAACAAGCTGAAAAGTAGAGGACTATTTATATCTCTTCCTTGATTTCCCAAAATGAAATTTTACATCATTAAGAACTTGTATATCACCATAGAATACCTTAAATAATTAATTCACGGAATGAAATCGGGCCTAATCTTGGTAGCCCCTCAAACCCGTAGGTCTCTCTCTCTAATCTCTAAGTTCCCTTTCTTTCTTTTGTTCTTGTTTTGGCTGAAGAATGACTCTAAGAGTCACATAACACATATATATATGTTGCCTTAGGAGGTGACACATGTCATACCCTAAGGGTGACACTCATCCCCTCATTGGGCCACCTCAATCATGCAATCAATTAGGGACTGCCACGTGTCCTTAGTGGGGCCCACTCCCAAGTAAGTGGGTCACCTACTTGACCCCAAGCAGGTGGGTCACCTGCTTCCATGTGGCACTTTCGTATGCTTCTATATGGCGCCTCCTCTTGCTGCCATGTGTCGTTCTATCCTCCTCTTCGTGGGTTCGTAATCTCGTCTTACTTTAAGAACTCATGTACTCCTTGCTACATAAGCTTGGTATGAAATCAAGTAGCTTAAGAAGGTAAGATTTTCGAGTTGGTAGCTTTTGTATGTAAGTCGAGTCCTATGACTCATCAATTTTCCTCCAACGCCTTCTGACTTCTCATGACCCTATTTCCAACCTTCCCCACTATGGAGTATCACATTCTCCCTTCCATAGAGTTGTTTGATAGTGTCGTAGATTATCTGACTCACATGATAATTTCTAAGAAGCTTAAGAGACATTCTAAGCTCAAGAGTGTGGGGTTTACCAAGTTATATGACTCGAGTACCAGTAGTTGGACTAGATTGGGTACTAGTTATTGAGAATTATAAGCACCCCATGGTTATATTAAGGTTTCTTATAAGGGCAACCTAAAGTATAGAAGAGTTAACAGAAGGTGTAGACATGGTGCTGTATGTCAAATGTGTTGGAACAGAACCATATGCGTATGAATAGTTTAAAATAAACACAGGATGACATAGGTACACCCTAAAGAGGGGAAGTGGACAAGAGAAATACAAGCGTGAGAGGAAATCAACTGACACTATCACATGTTGACAGGACCACTTAAATTTCAAGAGACATCCCATACTGGCATGAGTTAGCAAGAGCTCAAGGCCAACAATAAATAGATAGAAGCCGCGGTATCTGAGAGCGTACGAAGAATCATGGGTACCTATAAAAAGGGGTGAATACAATAAGAGAGTAGGATTGAGCAAACTAAGGGCCGCAAAAAGGGTAGTAGGGCCGTGTTTGAGTAAAGATTAAGATAAGATAACAACGTTATTGGTCGCTGATATTGGGACGTACAAGTAGCAAGGAGAATAGAAAATCTCCTACAGTAGGAAATGAGGAGACCAAGGAGTACGTAAAAGAAGAAAAAAAGAAGTAGGAAAAAATAGCGTTAGCACGAGCAAATCCTAGTGTGAAGTCGATATGTAAAGCAAGACGGACCAGGAGACAAAAAAATGCGTTTAGCTCATACTAGTGGTATAAGAGTAGTTGTGCAACCTACAAATAGTTATATACAATATAAGACCAAGAGGAGGAGTACATGATGAAAAGGAGTTATGATATTTTGGAGATGTTGCATAGGAATACAAAGAGAAATTAAATCAAATGGCCAAAAAGGACACAATCATGGTTGAATTATAAATCTACCCCAACACCGGTTGTAAGAGAGAAGAAGAGAGGGCAAGGCAAAACATGAAGACTAGCGAGAAGTTGCTAAGGTAAATCTTGGGCTAAGATGAGTGCCTTCACACATTATTACAAGGATGGCAATGGAAAGTGACATGAGGACTTTTCGGGAGGGTCACCCATCCTAGTACTACTCTCACCTAAGCACATTTAACTTTGGAATTCTAGTGGGATCCGGTGCATTAGTGCTATTATGATCGCACGAGATGGGAGAATTTGAACTAGCGGTGAAACAATGACACGAGATTATGTACCTAGAGTGTTATAAGTTACGATAAGGGAATTGTGAAAGAGCTTAAGCAAAACAAGCAGGATTAGCCGATTACTAACAGATGACTCACTTGTATGCCACAATTCTTCAACATAATACCTGTTAATGATAAGGCAAACCACGGAACGGCTATATAGGTCATTGTATGAGGGGACTTCAGCACAACTTGGTAGCCAACTCTGATGGGCAAAAAGTAAAACTCAAAACGAGAGGGTACCAGTTGATGTCATCTAAACAAGGCAAGAAGTAATATATGAGGTCGAAGATTCCATAATACGACCTTGGCTACAAGACTCACTTTGCACTCTTTGGACAGATAATTCAATATAGAATGTTATCCGTAGATTAACAATATCAGCCCATTTTACTCTCAGAGTGATGAACATACTAAGCTTACTAGCTAAATGTTAGATGATATGTTGCAGACCTATACGGTTACTCCAAAGGTAGCTCGGATAATTGCCTACCACCTATCAAAAATACTTACAATATTAACTATCATTCTAGTATCCAGATGGACCCATACGAGACTTGGTATGGCAGACAGTATAGGTCACCAATTGATTGGTTTGATGGTAGTAAAACACGACTAATATGACCAGATGTGGTTCAATAAGAGGTATAGAAGATGAAGCTTATTTAGGAGAGATTATTAGTAGCTCTGAGTTGACAGAAGTCATACGCGGATAATCGACATCGATCTATAAAGTTTCAAGTTATAATTAAGCACTCTCGAAAGTGTCGCCCACAGAGAAAGTGATGAGAGCTAGCAAGAAAGAGGACCTTAGTCCAAGATTCATTGGTCCTTATCAGACCCTTCATTGAATAGGTAAGGTTGCTGATGAGTTGGACTTACTGGTGGATCCGGAAGCAGTACATTCGGTCTTCTAATTATTGATTCTTTGCAAGTGTATTGGTGATCCAACCCAGGTATATCCCGTAGAGGGTATCCAGATCACAGAGGAGTTATCCTACGAGAAGCAACCTATCGCCATCCTGGGTTGGTGAAGTAGAAGATTATGAACTAAGGACGTAGCTTCCATCACGGTATTGTGGCGAAATTAAAATCGTGAAGAGATGACCTGGGAAGTGGAGGAGGAAATGAAACACAAGAATCCGTACCTACTCCTTATGCTATAGGTAATCCCAAACTTTGGTACTCTGATAGTGATAGCTTGATGAAAGTATGTGTTATTGCAATAGACAGGAATTTCCATATAATCTATATAAGATCTTAAGGAGGTTTTGGTTCACATTCGAGGATGAATGTCCTAAAGGGGGGAAGGATGTTACACCCCATACTTTTGTACCTTGGAACACATTCTTAAGTCTCTTGAAAGGTTCTTAAGTCTCTTGAAAGGCTCTTAAATTTCATGGAAGGATCGTAAGCCTCTTAAGTTTCTTAAGGTTTCCTAAAGTTTCTTAAAGCTTCTAAAAGCTTCTTAAGGTTTCTTAAGAACTCTTAAGCTCCTTAAGAGTTTCCATGTGAGACGGATAATATATAATGCTATCAAACAACTCTAAGGAAAGGAGAATGCGATACCCCATAGTAGAGAAGATTGGAAATAGAGTTATAAGAATCCGTAAGAAGTTGGAGACTAAATAATGAGTAGTAGGACTCGGCTTACTTACGTAAGATACCAACATGGAAAGGTTACATGCTTAAGTTACTAAAGTACATACCAAGCTTACGTAGAAAGGATAACATAAGTTCGTAAAGTAAGATGAGATTATGAACCCACGAGGGAGAAAAGAAGGTGCCACGTGGCAGCATGAAGGAGTGCCACATGGAAGCAGCTGGGACTTCCACATGGCAACAAATGGAGTAAGGGGGTGGGTCCCCATATGCCACGTGGAAGCCCATGGTTGGAGGTGTGGTGCGTTGGCCATATAAAGGCTTAACACGTGTCACCACTTAGGGGTTGACATGTGTCACCCCTAAAAGTGGCCTATATATATGTGTTTTATGACTTTAGTTCATACTTATCCTCTAGTCATTCTTATCAAGAGATTTCTAGAGACAAAAAAAAAGAGAAGAGAAATCTAGAACAAGAGAGAGGAGAAACCTTAAACTTGAGAAAGAGAGCCACAAATTTGGAGCCAAAAAAAGGGTAAGTTCTCCGATTTCATTTCGTGAATTAATTGTCTAGGGTGAAACAAGATTTTATAAAGGTGTTAGTAATGAAAATTTATGATTTGTAGCAGCGCAAAATGTTATCAAACAGCCACGAAGTTTTAGGTGCGCTAAAGGAACTTCAGAGGCAAGTTTCGATGAGTTTGATGATTTTTGGGCAAGGTAAGGGATTCCATTTCAAATTGGAGTTTATTATGTTGTTATTAGGTATATTAAATGTCTTGAATAAGGTTCCAAGTGGAAAAATTGCATAAGGATGCTTGACGTTAGAAACAAACTAAATTGAAGTGGTTGTAGCTAAATCAAAATCGAGTAGTGGGTTGTCGTTGTGGTGCTGCGGGAGTATCTGGTTGGGTTTAGTGTTTTAGGGATTAAAAGTATTTTAAAAAGGGTGTGGGTTCTTCTGGTTTCATCCATACGACCCTCCGTTTGATATGGTTAAAGATTTTGTGAAATAAAGATTAAAAACTCTATTTTCGTATCCTAGTTTTGAGCTAGTTGTTTGGAGATGTGTTGTGTAATGTTGAGGTGGTTTATTTGTATATATGCTGCTGTTTGTTGTTGTTGGTATGGTTTTTGACACTGTGGCTGAGTTGAAACCTCGAGGATATTGAAGTTACAGGGGAAATGCTGCCCGATTTTCGGTAGCATCGGAACTAGTAACAAACTAGTTGAGGGTAATGGATAAGGAAATGAATCCTATTTGTACTTGGTTGTAGAGTGGGATATTGGAAACTGAAAGGCTATTAATATTAGTACTACTTTCATGTCAAATTGTGTAAGAAGGTATCAAGGCAACAGCCTTAAGTGGTTGATATACAAAATATGGGGATAATTCCATTCATATAACCCCAAGTATGACTCATAAGTTTTATTCACATATCGATGGTAGAATTCCTATACTAGTTGAGTTATTGCCTCTCAAGGCTTTTATATGATGGAGAGTAGTAAGTATGTGAAGTTATCTCCTTTCTCTTGGCATGTTTTGGCATAAGTATGTAGAGCTACCCTTCTTTCCTCTTGATATGTATTTGACATAAGTGTGGTGCTATGATGGTAAGGTAATGCAATAATAAGGTTATGATACCGAGCCCATGACGGGCCAAGTACGATATATGTAAATGATGACTCCTTGAGGAAAAGTAGAGGCTAGGTAAAGTTTATTCTTTCTCTTCCTTTGGCGTGTCCTAATTGTAAGTAAAAGGTGATATGAGCTCTGGGTTAACTCTACTTTTAAGTCCTAAATGTAAGCCGTATCTCTTATTCACTTCTGAATGTAGAACTCTTGTAGTAAGTTGAACTACTTTCCTTGAACTCCATAGGTTGAGAAGTACTGGATGCACAAGCTCCTAGTCCTAAGGACTATGTGACGACGAGTATCCCTTATTCTATGAACTATTAGTATTACTTTAGTACATGTCTAGGGTCCCCTAGATCCTAAGTGATATCGGCCTCAATAGCATTTAGAAGGCACTTGAGATGGCTACACTACTATTGTGGTCCTTGAGCGATAGCTTAACCTTCTTATATTGTCGAGTCTCTAGTAATGATTTAGATTGTATATGGTTACTCACTACTTTATTCGTGTATACTATAATACATCTTTCACCGAGTCTCGATCCGGCTATAATATAATTATTATTATATGATATGTGGATCAGACCAAATATTCTTCGGCATTACTATATGATATGTGGATTGGATCAAACGTTCCTCGGCATTATTATATGATACGTGGATCAGACCGAACGTTCCTTGGCATTACTATATGATATATGGATCGGACCGAATGTTCCTTCGCATTACTATATGATACGTGGATTGGACCGAACGTTCCTCGACATTACTATATGATATATGGATCAGGCCATCGTTCCTCGACATTAGTATATGATTTGCAGATCTGGCCGTATGTTCCTCGGCATGTACTTACTATATACATGGATTGGGCTATACATTCCACAACGCTAATAATATATATGTTCTTATGATGATAGAATGATGTAGATGGTACATCGAGTCCCCTAATGGGCCGAGCATAGTACATGATGGTAATATGTATGACTTTCTTGTATACAATGCGAGTATGGTAAATGGTTAAATGTTATACTTTCCCCCTGCTTCCCTACACCAACTATAATTTCCTTATGATTTCTATGCTATACATACTCAGTACATATGTCGTACTGATCCCCCTTTCTCAGAGAGGGGCTGCATTCATGCCCGCAGGTACAGATACACACCTTGGGGATCCATCAGCATAGGAGTTCCACTCAACAGTTCTGAAGTGCTCCATTGTGCTGGAGCCTAGTTTTGGTATTAACCCTCAATGTATATATTTATTTTTTCATGGGTATGGTGGGGGACCTATCCCACCTTATGTTACTGTTCTTACTCTCAGAGGTCTGTGGACATGTATGTGGGTTGTGTATGGGTTGTATATGCATGTATGTACTGTGGTGCCTATGATAAGTCTCGCCAGCTTATAGGTTATCTTGTCTGTTGATGTGCTATAACTTAAACAGGGGATAAATTTACTTACAGATAGTAGGGATATACACGAGTGCCCAGTTCAGAAACCCATCATGGCCTACGGGGTTGGGTCGTGACAATGACTAAGAATTAAGAGGATTATTAGGTGGGTTATCATCGAGAGGAATTTTAGATGGGGTTCAGTCTGGTAATGTAGTTAGTTACCCAAGGGAATCCTAGTAGCAACCTTTAATCCTAATTTACATTGCCCGCATAGGTTTACGTATTCCAATATGGCAAAGCTAGTAGATCCACATAGCAAAGATAAAAGAGTTACTTAATGGAGTATGCCCTGGTAAGATAGCTTCCCATATATCAATCCATGAGTCATCGGATTATATATATTAGCTCGCATGATCTTATATATCAGTTAAAGATCCTATCCCTTGCAGTTTCAATTGAGTTATGAGTTCTTATCATTATTATGAGATTTTTTTAATGCATTAACCAATGAGATAAATGTTTTAATGTTTTCATGACCTTACTCATGTTTTAAAGATATTGGTCTTGCATCCCATGATTCATATTGATTATGTCCTATGTTTATTGTTCATGCATATCCCCACATACTTAGTGCATTACATGTACTAACATGTACTTTTTGCCTACTTTGTATCATAATGTAGGCATCAACAATCACGTTTATCCTCCTCCCGCTCGTGGCTAGGATTTGCTATTAGCTTCTTATTAGTGAGTCCTCACAGTTCAAGGACATGACATTTATTTCACATTAGACAGTCTTATTTCATTACTCTTATGTTGTCTATTGGGTGAGCTGGGGGATTGTCTCATGCCCCCATCTAGTATTAGAGGCATGCTAGATAGTAACGAGTCTATATTGTCATTTTCTCATTTCGAGGCTGATTTTCTCTTTGAGATTTTGCTTTCGTAACTTGATTTATCTTTATTGCTTATCAACCTTATGTATGCTCATGAATGTCATTCTAAGAGGATTGGTTGGGGTGATTTGTGATTCTAATCTCCGTGTTACAACTATGTCTTAGGTCAGGTGAAGACAAACTTTGTATCATAGCACAAGGTTCAAGTATCCTAGGGAGTCGAACATGCCATGTCAACTAGTGTTTTGTTCATTGGTGTGAAGCAAGTGCATTTATGAATAGAAGGTTATAAGGCATCTTAAGAAACACATTACTTATTTCACGATCTCATCGTGTTATAGAGTTAAACTCTAAGGTTTTGTCCTCTAACACTTTCTCTTTGGGATTACATAATCATGTCTCCATGAAGAGCTACCATCTAAATGAATGTCTAAGAAGAGCCACAATCTCCAAATGTTCCTTTTAATGATCAAGTGACTAATATGGAGTTCCGACCAGCTTTTCAAATACTAGCCCAAACTATTACTACTCAAGTGAATTGAGGGGTAGATGCTCCTCAAATTGTGACTACTCTAACTTCAAGGGTTAGAGACTTCATGAGGATGAACCCTCCTGAGTTTCATGGATCCATGGTGTATGAGGATCCCCAAGACTTTGTCGATGAGTTGTACAAGATTATTTATATTATGGAAGTGTCTTCGGATAAGAAGGCTAATTGGCGGCCTACCAACTCAAGGATGTCACTCAAGTGTGGTACAACTAATGGAAACTCGAAAGGCTTGAAGAGGGTCCCATAGGTTGGGAAAGGTTCAAAGTTGCATTTCTTGATCACTTCTTCCAACTTGAGTTAACGGAGGTGAAGGTGTATGAATTTATCAGCCTCAAGCAAAGGAACATGAGTGTGAGGGAGTATGCCCAAGTTCACAAAATTGTCAAAATATGCTCCATTCTTGGTAGCCGATTCTCGTGCCCGAATGAGCAAGTTCATTTTAAGAGTATCGAATTTGGTTATGAAAGAATGCCTAACCGCTATGCTTATCAAGGAGATGGATATTTCTAGGCTCATGATTTAAGCCAAGAAAATTGAAGGAGAGAAGCTTAATGAGAGAAATGCAAGAGAGTCCAAGAGGGCTCGATATGAAGGTGGAGTTCCTTACAACAAATTCGGTGGTAGAAATGGTCATTTCCAACAAGGCCAAAAGTTTCAAGGGAAGGTTCTTCAAACACTCCAACTCCAAAATTTGAGAAGGAAAATGTGCCAAATCCTAAAGTACAAGTTGGAGCTCCGGGTGGTCAAGTCATTCCTCCATGTTAGAAGTGTGGAAAAAACCATAAGGGAGAGTGCTTAGAGGGATTAGATGTGTGCTATATGTGTGAAGATCAATCATCATGCAAGTGAGTATAGGAGTGGAGCTAGACCCTAGGTTCAGACTTAGGCTACCGGTCATCAGGATCAGTGTGCTACTACTTCGGTTGGTGGTCAATGTCATAATAGACTTTATGCCCTCCAAACTCATCAGAAGTTAGCGAATTCCCTCAATATTATGACTGGTATGTTGAAAGACTTTGAATTTGATATTTATGCATTATTAGATTCGGGTGTTATTCTATAATTTGTTACTTCTTATCTTTCTATGAGATTCATTGTTAGTCCCGAGATTATACTAGAGCCTTTTTCGATCTATACTCTAGTTGATGACTCACTTATGGCTAAAAGAGTCTATATAAATTGTCCAGTTTCAATTTTTCATAAATTCACCTCTGTTGATCTTGTATAGCTTGATATGGATGATTTTGATGTTATTCTCAGTATGTATTGGCTCACGCATGTTATGCATTTGTATTTTGTAGAATCTGTATGGTTAAGTTTCAATTCCTAATGAGCTAGTCCTAGAATGAAAAGGTAGCAATTCCGTATTTAAGGGTTAATTATTATCATTCCTTAAAGATCAAAAAATATTTTTCAAAGGTATCTACCATCTAGTTTGGGTTAGAGATACTAACTCCGAAACTACTACTCGAGTCAGTTTCAGTTGTTAATGAGTTTCTAGAATTTTCCCCCAATGATTTACCAGGTATTCCTCCCGATAGGGAAATAGACTTTGGTATTGAATTTCTCCCCAATACTCGGCCTATCTCTATTCCTCCTTATCGAATGGCGCCGATAGAATTGACATATTTATAGGATCACTTGAAGGATTTGCTAGAAAAAGGTTTTATTAGACCGAGTATCTCTCCATGGGGTGATCTAGTTCTCTTTCTCAGAAAGAAGGATGGTTATCTTCGTATGTGTATTGATTATCGACAATTGAAAAAGGTCATAATTTAGAATAAGTACCCAAATATAATGATTGATGACTCTTTCGATCAACTTTAAGTAGCAAACTACTTTTCAAAGATCGATCTTCGATCGGGGTGTCATAAACTCCGAGTAAGTGAATGTGACACCCCGAAGACGGCCTTTAGAATTTGGTATGGTCACCTTGAGTTTTTTGTTATGTCTCTTGGATTAACAAATGCCTCTATAACTTTAATAGATTTGATGAACAGGGTGTTCAAGCAATATTTGGATATGTTGTGATTTTCTTCATTGATGACATTTTTATCTAATCTCAGAGTGAGAAAGAGAATGCCGATCATTTGAGGATTGTGTTGGAAATTCTCAAAGACTGTCAGTTATATGCGAAGTATAGTAAATGTGAATTTTGGCTGAGGTCAGTTGTGTGCCTTGGTCACATTGTTTTTGGTGAAGGAATTATGGTTGATCTAAAGAAGACCGAGACAGTTAAGAATTGGCCTAGACCATTGACTCCTTTTGATATGCGAAGTTTCTTAGGATTAGACAGTCATTAAAGATGGTTTATGGAAGGTTTCTCTTCCATTGTATCTCGTTTTTTACTTTGACTCAAAAAAGAGTGAAGTTCCAATGGTCCGAGGCATGTGAGAAAAGCTTCCAAGAGTTGAAGGATAGGCTTACCTCTGCTCCGCTGCTAACTTTACCTGAAGGTTCTGATGGGTTTGATGTGTATTGGGATGCTTCATGAGTTGGCCTTGGTTTGTTCTAATGCAAAATGGTAAAGTGATAGCTTATGTTTCACTCAACTCAAGGTTCATGAGAAGAATTACCCAACTCTTGACTTGGAGTTGACAGGGATGGTATTTGCTTTAAAGTTGTGTGCGGCGATGGTATTTTATTTGAAGTTATGGAGACACTAATTGTATGGAGTCCATGTGGATGTTTTCACTAATTACAATAGTTTGAAATATGTGTTCACTAAAAGAGACTTAAACCTTCGACATGAAGATGACTTGAATTGTTGAAAAATTATAATATGGGTATGCTATACTATCCTGGTAATGAAAATATGGTTGCCGATGCTCTTAGTAGATTTTTCATGAATAGTGTTTCTCATATTAAGTATGAGAAGAAAGAGCTGGTTTGGGATGTGCAAAGATTGACCTATTGGGGTGTTCGATTGTGGTATTCCTAGGAAGTAGTGTTATTCTGCAAAATGGTTCCGAATCATCTCACGTGGCAAATGTTAATGCAAAACAAGATAGTGATTTTGTCACAACCTAACTTCGTAGGCTGTGACTATTGCCTGAGTTAGGCACCCATTTGTACCCTTAGCCCCACTTGGCATGTTAGCAAAATAAATAAAAGTAGAAATCAAAAAGGGGCCGCTAGATAGCACATGAGAACAAATATAGCACAAGAGGGCTGTTAAGGCCATCACGGAACACAAAGCCCCAAAAATATATACATAACCTAAATCATACGTCTACAGACCTCTACAGAATGACAGCCTAGTCATATAACGAGACAGGGCCTCATCGTACCCTTAACCAATATGTACAAATGTACAACAAAAATGTTAGTACAAAAATAGGGCTCCGGATAAAGGAGCACTGCCAACCAACAGGGTGGATGTCCTAAGCGAGCTGATTAACAAATCGAGCATCTGCACCTGCGGGCATATATCGCAGCCCTCGAAGAAAGGGGGTCAGTACGGACAATGACCGAGTATGTAAAACATGGACTGCAATAGGTAAAGCCATTACCAGAACAGAAGGTGCAAAAATGAGAAAAATATCCAAAATATCAAAATACTTTTCATAACCAAAGATAATATATGCAGAAAAACATATGCCATATCTGACCCCATTATGGGACTCGGTCAACAAATCGTGGTCGCTACCCCATTACTGGCACCACAACATATTATAACTCTAGAGTAGGGAATATCTCCGTAACAAATCATATCATATCAGTTTGTCATATAATATCATATCATATCATATGTGTACATGGCACATCATAACTTCACAAATCAAACACATGTACAGGGCGTACCTTCCCCCTCACGTCGGGGCACGGCGAATGATGTAGAGAAGTATGCATGATAACAAAAACTTACCCGGGATCGGTGAAGGAAGCATTGAGGCATCCACGATTGGAGTAGTGAGAAACTAAATACACTTTAAATCATTTTTGAGACTCGATGGAGTTAACAAAATGAGCTATTATTCAAAAATCAAGACAAGAGTCGTATCAAGTACCTTTTGAATATCAGTATGAGTTATATACAAATAGAACTTTTGGAATCATATACACATATCTAGGCATGATAAAATATCCTTTGGAAAATCAAGAAGTTTACCATCCTAGCGTCTCTACGAATAGGAACTTCGTTGGAATCATATAAAAGTCATATACTTGTTTCATAAAAACCATGCCAAAAAGGAAGATTAGCTTTATATACTCATGTCAAAACATGCCAAGATAAAGAACGGTTCTCTTTACATACTTATGCCAAATACATACCAAAAGAAGGAATGGTTAGCTTTACATACTTATGCCAAAGACATGCCAAAAGAAGGAACGGTTAGCTTTACATACCTCTTACGGATTACTCCTAATACGTTAACCTCGTCGTCTCTTGAACCTATTTAACATGAAAGTAATACTATGGTTAATGTCCTTTCACTTTCAGATTCCAATTCTACAATCAAGTCTCCATAGAGTCCATTTCCTTATCCATTTCCCTCGACTAGTTCATTACTAGTTCCTAAGTTACCAAAAATCGAGTAGCATCTCCCCTAGAACTTCAATATCTCTGAGATTTCAACTCGGCCACCATGTCAAAAACCATACAAAAAAAACAACCCGCCGCATATATACAAGTAAATTACTTCAACATTACTCAATACAACTCCAAACCACTAGCTCAAAACTATGATATCAAAATAGAGTTTTTAACCTTTATTTCATAAAATGCTTAACCATACCAAATAGGGGGGGTGGGGGGGTCATGTGGCTGTGAAACCAACAGAAACCAAACCCTTTTTAGAAAATTTCCATACCTGAAACACACTACCAAACCATCTGCAAATGCAGCACCACAATCAAAACACACTACTCGACTTCGATTTAGCTATAACGACTTCAATTTAGTTTGTTTCTAACGTCAAGAGTCCTTATGAATTTTTTACACTTAAAAACTCATTAAAGATATGTAATATACCTCATAAAATCATCATAAACTCCAGTTCAAAAGGCAAACCTTTACCTTACCCGAAACTCGCCAAAACTTGTCGGAACTCGCCTTAGAATTTCCTCTAGCGCAGCTGAAACTTTGGGGCTGTTTGTTAACGTTTTGGGGCAGATACAAACCATAAATTTACATTATCAGTACCTTAATAACATCATGGTATATCCTAGATAATTGATGCACAGAATAAAATTGGAGAACTTACCTTTTTCCTCTTCAAATCTGTGGCCTTCTCTCTCTACCTCTCTAGTTTCTTTTCTTCCTTTTTCTCTTATTCTTGAGTTTTCTAGAAATGTATGGAACTTTGATAAGTCTTAAGAAACATATATATATATTCCACCTAAGGGGGTGAAACATGTCAACCCCTAAGTGGTGACACATGTCAAGCCCTCTTTGGGCCAACACATCACCTCCTCCAATCTAGGGCTGCCATGTGGAATATGGGGCCCACCCCTTGCTCCAGCTACTTCCACGTGGAACTCTCTTATGCTTCCACGTGTCACTCTCTCATTCTTCCATGTGTCACTTTCTTTTCCCCTCGTGGGTTCGTAATCTCGTCTTCTTTTACGAATCTATATAATCCTTGCTACGTAAGCTTGGTACGTACTCAAGTAGCTTAAGTATGTAAAATTTTCAAGTTGGTAGCTTATGTATGTAACACATCCAAAGTAATAGATTACATAAGTAAGTCCGGTCCTATGACTCACTACTTGACATCCAATTCCTTTCGGATTCCTATAACTTTATTTCCAATCTTCCCTACCATGGGGTATCTTATTCTCCTTTCCGTAGAGTTGTTTGATAGTGTTATAGCCTATCCAGATCACATGGTAACTTCTAAGAAGATTTCAAGAACTTAGGAATCTTTCAAGAAACTTAAGAAGCTTAAGAATTTTTTTTCTTAAGAAACTCAACAACCTCTCAAGGTACCAAAGTCTTTCGAAGTGCAAAAGTACGGGGTATAACATCCTTACTCTCTTTAGAGCATTCGTCCTCGAATGTGAACCAAAACCTTCCTCCGAATTGTATACTGACTATATGGAGAGTTTCTCTATCCCATTGCCATAACATATAATTTCATCGAGCAATCAATATAAGAGTTCCAAAGGTTAGAATTACTTGTAGATGTAGGGAATAGGTATGGATACTTGTGTTTCCTTTCCTCTTTAACTTCCTAGGGGGTAACCCATCCTAGTACTACTCTCACCCAAGCACGCTTAACTTCAAAGTTTTGATGGGATCCGGTGCGTTAGTTCTGGTATGATCGCATCCATCCCTTAAGGTTTCCACCAATGGTTCCTCACATGGTCTCAGATACCGCGATTTCTATCTGTTTATTGCTGGCCTGGAGATCCATCCATCCCTTATGGGATCTCGTTTGAAGTTTAAGCATTCCCATTTACATATGATAGCGTCAGTTGATTTTTTCTTATGCTTGTATTTCTATTGTCTACTTTCCCCCTTTTAGGGTATACCCATGTCATCCTCTTTTTATTTTCAACTATTCACACGCAAATAATTCTATTCCAACATATTTAACATGCTGCACCATGTCTACACCCTCAGTTAGATTATCCATACTTTAGGTTGCCCCTATAAGAAACCCTATTACTACCATGGGGTGCTTAGTATTCTCGATAGATAGTACATAATTTAGTCCAAGTACTGGTACTCGAGTCATATAACTAATATAGTAGTATATTCGAGACCACATTTCATTCATCCCAATATTTATCAGTAATCAACGGAGAAATATATGATGATGTAAAGCCTGGATCTATCAGTACATATACAGTCTGGGAAAAGGTCAACAATATACCTGTGATCACGTCTTGAGATGCCTTCTCATCCTGTCGGGTGGCCAAAGCATAAGTGCGATTCGAAGGATAACTAGAACCAGAGACCCCACCACGGTCTCTACCGCGGCATGCTGGTATAGCCACACCCTGCCCCATGGGGTGCATAGCTATCGAAAAAGACAATGACCCAGCAGCTACCCTTATACGGGAAATCTCTCATCGTATGGCCTTGATGGCCACAAGAAAAACAAGCCCCTGTAACACAGTAGCACTCTCCCAGATGGTATCTGCCACAATAAGAACACTGACGCCTGGGTGGCCTCATCTGACCAGAGTCTCTGTTTGGATGCGAACTAGAAGCCCTATAGTTCGGACCTGCTCCAGAATATCCTATGCCGTCTAGTCTCCGACCAAGGGACTGTGGAGGTGTACTCTGCGCTGGCTGGGTGGGTTGTCTGCTATTCTGCTGCAAAGATGGTCTGATCTAGAACTCTCTAGAATACCCGGCTGATCTGGCTCTTTTGGGCTGACTCCTACCAAAATCCCGGTCGGACTGGTATCCTCTATGTCTGTCCTCCATGCTCTGATCATATGCCTGTATATTGGCGATGTCCATCCCTGGCTGGGCAGCCATCACGAAACAACTATCAACCAGATACTGATCTAGGCCCAACATATATCTGTGCATCTTATCAGTCATGTCAGCTACCAAAGCAGGTGCATATCAGGCCAATGAGTCGAAGTCCAAACTATACTCGCGAACACTGCGGCCTTGCTGCCTCAATAGTAAAAATCTGTCCACCCTGGCTCTCTACATCTTAGGAGGCAGGAAATGACTAAGAAAAGCCTCTACAAACTTTTCCCATATCGCTGGAGAAGCGACTCTGCCCCTAGACAACTCCTAGGACTCATACAAGTTAGCAGCTACCTCATGCAGTCAATTTGAGGCCAACTCAATCTACTCCATCGCAAAAGCCTTAATTAGATGCAATGTATGCTGCATCTACCTAATTAACTCCTGGGGATCCTCCTCTGGCTTTGTCCTAAAGAACTTTAGAGGATTACAGGTTAGAAACTCACGAGTCCTCAAACTATCTGACCTGAGTACCTAATCTCTGCCTAAACCTTGTCTGTGCTCGTGGGTTGCCACCAATCTAGTCAAAAGCTGAACTGCATCCTGTATAGCCCTGTCCTCAACTCCTGGATGTGGATCTAGAGGCTCGGGTGCTGGGGCTTCGAAAACTGGCGGTAAAGACTCCCTCTGATCTACAGCTCGGGCTACCCTAACCTCTTCTGATACTGACGGTGTCACAAAACTGGCTGTCTGGGGCATAGTCTCCTGCTCAAGCTAAGGTCAGGCCCTAGTAACCCTGTAAGCCTGACTAGCCTCACCGAATGCTGCTAATTTTCCTTTCTGGGCAACCGTCACTTTCCTCGGAGGCATTATTGAAAACCATAACAATTCATTTTGTTAGGGAAAATCATCTTAATAATACATCTCTATCGCACGATCTAAGACAAGAAATAAAGGTAACATCCTAAATGTCCTGTAGCCTCCTGTTTATAGATGTGGTGTACCACACACCGATAAACCTAACTCTACTAGACATGGTCTATAGATATTTCGAGGACCAAACCACTTTGATACCACTTTTGTCACAACCAAACTCCATAGGCCATGACTGGTGCCCTAGTTGGGCACCCATATGTACCCTTAGCCCCACTTAGTGTGTTAGCAGAATAAAAAAAAAGTAGAAATCAAAAAGGGGCCGCTAGAGAGCGCATGAGAACAAATATAGCATAAGAGGGCCGTTAAGGCCATCACGGAATTCAAAGCCCAAAACATATATACATAACCCATATCACATGTCTACAGACCTCTATAAAATGATAGCCTAGTCATATGATGGGATATGGTGTAATATCCCCTAAAAACGTTGTATACGATGTTTCAATTTTTGCCTAAACATGATACAGTCTCTGTATTTTGGTCATAACTTTTCATAGAAATATCCAAATTGAGTGATTCAAATTTCTGAGTAACCACAAGATCATTACCTACAACTTTTATGAAGACCATATTTTAAGATTCGGAGGTTAAGTAGGTCAAATAAATTAATCTTTGTAAGGTAGAATGCTGTTACGGAAATGAGTGTTTATAGAAGAAAAATCATATCTCACTGTAGGTTTATCCAAATTGGTTGATTCTTGAACGATATGAAACTAGACTTCCATATCTACAATTCTTATGAAGACACCAAATCCTAATAAGGAATTTATCTTATTCAAACGCAGCTCCCAAAAAGAGTATTCTGTCAAAGATAACTCATTTCACCTACCATAGAAAGATCTAGATACATTTGACATCACTCATGACATAAATTGTCCTCCATTTAACATCATCCATGACATCAATATATTCCACTAAATTTTCAGATTTTTATTTATAATTATTTTATTTATTGTTAGGTCATCTTTCCCACCTATAAATACCCACCTTATTTCCTCATTTTATTCATCAAGCTTTCTCAAGCAAATCTTCTCTCTATACACATTCTCAAATATAGTTTTAGTTCTTAGTAGTGAAGAAATACTATTCCGGTGATTCATATATTCCGGGTAGTACACAAAACGTTCCGGCAAGGAGAGAAGCTAGGACTCAAGAGTGTTCAT
Organism: Solanum dulcamara; assembly: GCF_947179165.1. Taxonomy (NCBI): domain Eukaryota; kingdom Viridiplantae; phylum Streptophyta; class Magnoliopsida; order Solanales; family Solanaceae; genus Solanum; species Solanum dulcamara. Next base: position 30,869,658 of record NC_077245.1, on the reverse strand, counting down.
TAAGTCTTCCGGTACCAACTAAAGCTTCGGTTTCCAGGTATGTAAGGTTTCAATGAGAGTATTCCTTCCACTCTCATGTCTAAATTATTTTGATTATATGATAAATTATATTTATTTTCTTTAAGCTTTACTCTAAGTTATGTGGTGTTTATCCATGAATTCTTCCATCCATGTAGTCCAAAAACTCTTTCAATTAAATATCTTGATTTTAAGTAATATTTTCTTATGTTAATTCTTATTTTTACTTAATAGTATGAATCATGGTTAAACTAATGATTATTGCTCTATTTTGATACAACGTAATTTTATATATATGAATTTATAGTTTGCAAGTAATTCCTCTATTTATCTATTTAAAGGTTCTTGAAATTCATGGTGGGTTGTTTAAAGCATGATTTTTAATTAATGATTTTTAAAGTATTTATGTATATTTAATTACATACATATTTGCAAGTTGAAGTGATTTGAACCCACCTAGTTTTACTATATTTTTAATAAAGTTTGACTTGAAAGCTTTGACTCCAAATAAATGTTTATGAAAGAAATATCTATGATAAAAAAAGGAGTCTTATGAAATGAAAGAATGATGAAATAATATGAATGATGAATTCTTTATGCAATAAGGACAATTCTTGCATATTTGAATTATCAAATGTTTTAATGAGCTATTCTACCGAATATGATGTTTGAATTCTCAAGTTATATACTATGAATATTTTGAAGTATTAAACTATTCCGTGGGATTGACTTAGCACCGAATGAGGCATTGAGGTGGGATTCGGTAAGGGAATCCTAGTAGCAACCCTTTGTCTCATTAACTATGTGCCAACATAGGAGCCCTTGTAGGCTTAGGCTAATGGATCCATAAATAGCCCTTAAAGTTAAAGTTAAAGAAATGAATGAAGTTGACGGAGTTCTACCTGGCAAGTAGTCTCCCCGGCCAACGTAGGGGGTTATGTTGGATTCCATGTAATAGCTCGCATGGTCTTAAATGTCGGTTATGGTTAGCTTCCCACAAAAATGAATGTTTTAAAGGATATCCATATGATTTATTATGCATGTATTACATTATGTTCCATATTACATAAATGTTATAATATTTTCTCAATGTTCATGCATCCTTACATACTTAGTACATTCAAAGTACTAATGCATACTCTTTTGCCTACATGATATCACCATGTAGGGATCGCTGCTCCTCCTCGTTCTCCTCCACGTGGCTAGTTGATATTCCATTAAAGACTACTTTTGGTGAGTTCCCATGTTCCGGGAACAATACTCCTTTGTGTTTCTAGCTTATGATATGTTAAGATATTTTATTATGGCATTTCTTCTATTATGATTGAGGGTGAGCTAGGAACTTGTCTTAGCCCCATTAAATCTAATAGTTAGAGGTATTGTTGGACATATGTAAGTTGAAGATTTATTATTATGATTTCCGCTTGTCTATTTATCATCATTACCTATGAAAGGCTAAAAGAATGCTAAGAGGCTTGTTTGAGGTACTTTCGGGTTCCTCATTCGCCATGTCACGTCTAGGCCCTAGGCTTGGGTCGTGACAAACTTGGTATCAGAGCCCAAGGTTTTGAATGATCCTTGGAAGTCCAACATGCCGCGTCGAATAGTTTCTTGTTCATGGTTGTGAAGCGCGCCACAATTATGAATAAGAGACTATGAGGCATTTAGGAAAATTTTCACTTCTTTCAAATTCATGTCGTGCCTTAGAGTGTCCTAAGCTTTCCTTTAACTAATGACCCATTTTGTGTTCTCTAGATAATGACTCGTGGAAGACCACCTCGAAGAGCAAGGGTTGACGATGAGGACCAAACTCCTCCGATTCCTAATGCCCAACATCATGAGGATGGGGTAACCCATGCCGAGTTTCGCAGTGTTATTACTTTGTTAGCTCAAGTCGTAGCTAACCAAGGGAATCTAGGTGTTCCTTCTCCCCAAATGCAAAATCCAGCCTCTAGGATTCGGGATTTCCAAAGGATGAATCCACCCGAGTTCGATGGTTCTAAACTAGATGAGGACCCTATGGAGTTCATTAATGAGGTGTACCGGATTGTGGCTATCATGGGTGTGCCACCAAATGAGAAGGCCGAGCTAGTGGCCTATCAACTCAAAGGTGTGGCTCGAGTATGGTACAAACAATGGATTGTTGAGAGGGATGAAGAAATAGGGTCGATAGGATGGGAAGAGTTCAAAGGTGCCTTCCTAGACCGCTTCTTCCCATTAGAGCTAAGGGAGGCCAAAATCCAAGAGTTCATCAACCTCCGTCAAGGGAGTATGAGCGTGAGGGAGTATGCTCTCAAATTCACTAAGTTGTCAAAGTATGCTCCTTTTATGGTTTCTGACCCAAGAGCTAGGATGAGCAAGTTTATTTCCGGTGTCTCAAGCTTGGTGTCCAAGGAGTGCAAAACGGCCATGTTGATCAAGGAGATGGATATCTCTCGGTTAATGACTTACGCAGAACAAATTGAAGAAGAGAAGCTTAGAGAGAGATCAAGGGGGTTCAAAAAGGCTAGAGTGGATGGTGGAGGGTTTAACCCTCAAAGGTCCGATTATGGTAACAATGGCAAAGGTCAAGGTGGGCAACGATTTGTGGGACAAGGTTCCACCAATACTCCTCCTCCAAGGTTCAACAAGGACAAGAGTGGCAAACCAATGATTCCAAGAGAGAATGTTGCTACTCAAACTTTCCCTGCTTGCAAGAAGTGTGGAAGGACTCACAAAGGGGAATGCTTAGCTGGTTCCAATGCATGCTTTAAGTGTGGCAAGCTGGGCCACCATGCTAAGGATTGTAGAGATGGTGGTGGTAGGACTCAAGGCCAAATTGCTCATGGTCAACAAGTCCAAGGAGGTGTCCAACGCACTAACCGCTTTTACGCCTTGCATGGGAGACAAGAGGTTGAGGATGCACCCAATGTCATTACCGGTATGTTAAAGGTCTTTTCTTTTGATGTGTATGCACTATTAGATCCGGGTGCAAATTTATCTTTTGTTACTCCATTCCTTGCTAATAGATTTGATGTTTTACCTGAAATGTTATTAGAGCCCTATTTGGTGTCTACCCCCGTTGGTGAGTCAGTTATTGCTAGAAAGGTCTATAGGGATTGCCTTGTGTCTATCTTGCATAAAGTTATTCCTTGTGATCTCATTGAGCTAGATATGGTAGATTTCGATGTCATTCTTGGGATGGATTGGTTACATGCATCTTATGCTTCCATAGATTGTAGGAATCGTCGAGTCAAGTTCCAATTTCCAAATGAGCCTGTTATTGAATGGCAGGGTCGTGATTCGGTGGTTAAGGGTCAGTTTATTTCTTATCTTAAGGCTCGCAAAATGATTTCTAAGGGATGTATTTACCATATTGTGAGGGTTAGGGATGTCAACTCCAAAAGTCCTTCTCTTGAGTCAGTTCCTATAGTCAATGAATTCCCCGATGTCTTTCCTGATGACCTTCCCGGTATCCCTCCCGAAAAGGAAGTTGATTTTGGTATTGATATCCTCCCCGATACCCAACCTATATCTATTCCTCCTTACCGCATGGCCCCAGCAGAATTGAAAGAGCTGAAGGAACAATTAAAGGACTTGTTAGAGAAGGGGTTCATAAGACCAAGTATTTCGCCATGGGGTGCTCCCGTTCTATTTGTAAGAAAGAAGGATGGGTCACTTCGAATGTGCATAGACTATCGGCAATTAAATAAGATGACCATTAAGAACAAGTACCCACTCCCTAGAATAGATGACTTGTTTGATCAATTACAAGGGGCAAGTCACTTCTCCAAGATCGACCTTCGGTCCGGCTACCACCAACTACGGGTAAGGGAGTGTGACATTCCCAAAATAGCCTTCCGAACAAGGTATGGTCACTATGAGTTTGTGGTGATGAGTTTTGGGTTGACGAATGCACCAGCGGTGTTTATGGACTTGATGAATAGGGTGTTCAAACCTTACCTTGATACCTTTGTAGTAGTCTTCATTGATGATATTTTAATTTACTCTCGGGGTGAGGAAGAACATAAAAATCACTTGAGAGTTGTGCTTCAAACATTGAGGGATAAACAATTATTTGCAAAATTTAGTAAGTGTGAATTTTGGTTAAAGGAGGTAGCATTTCTTGGTCACGTAGTGTCCGGTGATGGAATCAAGGTTGATCCTAAGAAAATAGAGGCAGTCAAAAATTGGCCTAGACCATTATCTCCTTCAGACATTAGGAGCTTCTTAGGTCTAGCCGGGTACTATAGACGGTTCGTCAAAGGCTTTTCTTCCATCTCATCTCCTATGACAAAATTGACCCAAAAGAAATCCAAATTCATATGGACAGATGAGTGTGAGAAGAGTTTCCAGACCTTAAAAGATCGACTTACCTCTGCTCCTATTTTGACTCTCCCAGAAGGATTAGAAGGATTTGTAGTTTATTGTGATGCTTCAAAGATTGGTTTAGGTTGTGTCTTAATGCAAAAAGGCAAGGTAATAGCCTATGCTTCTAGGCAATTAAAGGTGCATGAGCGCAACTACCCTACCCATGACCTTGAATTGGCGGCTGTTGTTTTTGCTCTGAAGATTTGGAGGCATTACCTCTATGGGGTGCATGTGGATGTATATACTGATCATAAGAGTCTTCAATATGTGTTTACCCAAAAGGATCTTAATCTAAGGCAAAGGAGGTGGCTAGAACTCCTTAAGGACTATGACATGAGTGTGCACTATCATCCGGGTAAAGCCAATGTGGTTGCTGATGCACTTAGTAGAATATCTATGGGGAGTGTGGCCCATGTGGATGAAAGGAAGAGGGAGTTGGTGAAAGATGTTCACCGATTGGCTAGATTAGGGGTGAAGTTGGGTAGTACTAATGATGGGGGTATGGTTGTTCAAAATAGTTCTGAATCCTCTTTGGTGGTGGATGTTAAATCAAAGCAAGATCTTGACCCAAAGTTTATCGAGTTAAAGAAGTTGGTAAAGGAAAAGAAGATAGAAGTCTTTTCCCAAGGGGGAGATGGGGTTCTATACTACCAAGGTCGGATATGTGTTCCAGATGTTGATGGCATAAGGAGTTTGATCTTGATGGAGGCTCATAATTCTAGATACTCCATTCATCCCGGTTCAACAAAAATGTACCGAGACTTAAAGGAGTTGTATTGGTGGGGTGGCATGAAGAAGGACATAGCAAGGTTTGTGTCCGAATGTACAAATTGTCAACAAGTGAAGGCCGAACATCAAAGACCGGGTGACCTAGCCCAAGACATTGAAATCCCAACTTGGAAATGGGAAAATGTGAATATGGATTTTGTAGTGGGTTTGCCTCATACTCGGAAACGTCATGACTCGATTTGGGTAATTATTGATAGAATGACTAAGTCAGCTCACTTCTTACCGGTTAAAACTTCCTATAGTGCCGAAGACTATGCCAAGTTGTATATTCGGGAGTTGGTGAGGTTGCATGGTGTGCCATTATCCATTATTTCAGATCGTGGTACCCAATTCACTTCTCACTTCTGGAGATCATTTCAAAAAGGCCTCGGTACTAAGGTAAAGTTGAGCACAGCATTCCATCCTCAAACGGATGGGCAAGCCGAAAGGACGATTCAAACACTAGAGGATATGTTAAGGGCTTGTGTATTGGAGTTTAAAGGGAATTGGGATGATCATCTACCTCTCATCGAGTTTGCCTATAATAATAGTTACCACTCAAGTATTGAGATGGCACCATTTGAGGCTTTGTATGGGAGACGATGTAGATCACCGGTAGGTTGGTACGAAGTAGGTGAGATGACCTTGTTGGGCCCCGATTTGGTACTTGATGCTTTAGAGAAGGTGAAGATCATTAGAGAGAGGTTGAAGACGACTCAAAGTCGTCAAAAGTCCTATTCTGACACTAGAAGAAGGGATCTTGAGTTTAATGTGGATGATTGGGTGTATCTGAAGGTTTCACCCATGAAAGGTGTGGTTCGATTTGGTAAGAAAGGGAAATTGAGCCCTAGATATGTAGGGCCTTATAGAATTGTGAGACGTGTTGGTAAGGTTGCATATGAGTTGGAATTACCATTGGAAATGGCCATGGTTCATCCGGTGTTTCACGTGTCTATGTTGAAAAAACATGTGGGTGATTCTAGTTCCATTGTACCTATGGCAGTAGTGAATATTGAAGAAAACTTGACCTATGAAGAAGTTCCTGCGGAAATTTTGGACCGGCAAGTTAAGAGATTGAGGAACAAAGAAATTGCATCTGTTAAAGTCCTTTGGAGGAATCAACAAATAGAAAGTGCAACATGGGAAGCGGAAGCGGATATGATTAAGAGATACCCTCATCTTTTCCCCTCTACCCAAACCTAAGGTATTAAGTTGTCCTTGCTCAATTACTTGAAATCTTTACATCTCAACTTTTCTTGTCATATGCTTGCAAAATTATGAAATATTTTTTTTAAATGATATTTTAAATTACACTGTTGCATTAATGATAGGTTGTTTGTTAATACTCTACTCTACTCAAGCTAAGTCTTTTGTCATTCGAGGACGAATGTTCCCAAGGGGGAGATAATGTAATATCCCCTAAAAACGTTGTATACGATGTTTCAATTTTTGCCTAAACATGATACAGTCTCTGTATGTTGGTCATAACTTTTCATAGAAATATCCAAATTGAGTGATTCAAATTTCTGAGTAACCACAAGATCATTACCTACAACTTTTATGAAGACCATATTTTAAGATTCGGAGGTTAAGTAGGTCAAATAAATTAATCATTGTAAGGTAGAATGCTGTTACGGAAATGAGTGTTTATAGAAGAAAAATCATATCTCACTGTAGGTTTATCCAAATTGGTTGATTCTTGAACGATATGAAACTAGACTTCCATATCTACAATTCTTATGAAGACACCAAATCCTAATAAGGAATTTATCTTATTCAAACGCAGCTCCCAAAAAGAGTATTCTGTCAAAGATAACTCATTTCACCTACCATAGAAAGATCTAGATACATTTGACATCACTCATGACATAAATTGTCCTCCATTTAACATCATCCATGACATCAATATATTCCACTAAATTTTCAGATTTTTATTTATAATTATTTTATTTATTGTTAGGTCATCTTTCCCACCTATAAATACCCACCTTATTTCCTCATTTTATTCATCAAGCTTTCTCAAGCAAATCTTCTCTCTATACACATTCTCAAATATAGTTTTAGTTCTTAGTAGTGAAGAAATACTATTCCGGTGATTCATATATTCCGGGTAGTACACAAAACGTTCCGGCAAGGAGAGAAGCTAGGACTCAAGAGTGTTCATTAAGTCTTCCGGTACCAACTAAAGCTTCGGTTTCCAGGTATGTAAGGTTTCAATGAGAGTATTCCTTCCACTCTCATGTCTAAATTATTTTGATTATATGATAAATTATATTTATTTTCTTTAAGCTTTACTCTAAGTTATGTGGTGTTTATCCATGAATTCTTCCATCCATGTAGTCCAAAAACTCTTTCAATTAAATATCTTGATTTTAAGTAATATTTTCTTATGTTAATTCTTATTTTTACTTAATAGTATGAATCATGGTTAAACTAATGATTATTGCTCTATTTTGATACAACGTAATTTTATATATATGAATTTATAGTTTGCAAGTAATTCCTCTATTTATCTATTTAAAGGTTCTTGAAATTCATGGTGGGTTGTTTAAAGCATGATTTTTAATTAATGATTTTTAAAGTATTTATGTATATTTAATTACATACATATTTGCAAGTTGAAGTGATTTGAACCCACCTAGTTTTACTATATTTTTAATAAAGTTTGACTTGAAAGCTTTGACTCCAAATAAATGTTTATGAAAGAAATATCTATGATAAAAAAAGGAGTCTTATGAAATGAAAGAATGATGAAATAATATGAATGATGAATTCTTTATGCAATAAGGACAATTCTTGCATATTTGAATTATCAAATATTTTAATGAGCTATTCTACCGAATATGATGTTTGAATTCTCAAGTTATATACTATGAATATTTTGAAGTATTAAACTATTCCGTGGGATTGACTTAGCACCGAATGAGGCATTGAGGTGGGATTCGGTAAGGGAATCCTAGTAGCAACCCTTTGTCTCATTAACTATGTGCCAACATAGGAGCCCTTGTAGGCTTAGGCTAATGGATCCATAAATAGCCCTTAAAGTTAAAGTTAAAGAAATGAATGAAGTTGACGGAGTTCTACCTGGCAAGTAGTCTCCCCGGCCAACGTAGGGGGTTATGTTGGATTCCATGTAATAGCTCGCATGGTCTTAAATGTCGGTTATGGTTAGCTTCCCACAAAAATGAATGTTTTAAAGGATATCCATATGATTTATTATGCATGTATTACATTATGTTCCATATTACATAAATGTTATAATATTTTCTCAATGTTCATGCATCCTTACATACTTAGTACATTCAAAGTACTAATGCATACTCTTTTGCCTACATGATATCACCATGTAGGGATCGCTACTCCTCCTCGTTCTCCTCCACGTGGCTAGTTGATATTCCATTGAAGACTACTTTTGGTGAGTTCCCATGTTCCGGGAACAATACTCCTTTGTGTTTCTAGCTTATGATATGTTAAGATATTTTATTATGGCATTTCTTCTATTATGATTGAGGGTGAGCTAGGAACTTGTCTTAGCCCCATTAAATCTAATAGTTAGAGGTATTGTTGGACATATGTAAGTTGAAGATTTATTATTATGATTTCCGCTTGTCTATTTATCATCATTACCTATGAAAGGCTAAAAGAATGCTAAGAGGCTTGTTTGAGGTACTTTCGGGTTCCTCATTCGCCATGTCACGTCTAGGCCCTAGGCTTGGGTCGTGACATATGGCCCCATCGTACCCTTAACCAACGTGTACAAATGTACAACAGAAAAGTTAGTACAAAAATAGGGCTCCGAAACAAAAGAGCACTGCCAACCAACCGGGTAGATGTCCTAAGCGAGATGATTAACAAACCGAGCGTCTGTACCTGCGGGCATATAATGCAGCCACCGAAGAAAGGGGGTCAGTACGGTCAATATACCGAGTATGTAAAACATGGACTGTAATAGGTAAAGCCATAACCAGAACAGAAGGTGCAAAAATGAGAAAAATATCTAAAATATCAAAATGCTTTTCATAACCACATATAATATATGCAGAAAAACATATGCCATATCCGGCCCCATTATGGGACTCAGTCAAAAAATCGTGGTCGCCGCCCCATCAGTGGCGCCACAACACATCATAGCTTTACATACTTATGCAAAAGACATGCCAAAAGAAGGAACGGTTAGCTTTACATACCTCTTACGGATTACTCCTAATACGTTCACCTCGTCGTCTCTTGAACCTATTTAACATGAAATTAATACTATGGTTAATGACCTTTCCCTTTCCAATTCCATCTCTACAACTAAGTCTCCACAGAGGTCATTTCCTTAACCATTTCCCTTGACTAGTTCATTATTAGTTCCTAAGGTACCAAAAATTAGGCAGCATCTCCCCTATAACTTCAACATCCCTGAGATATCAAATCGGACACCATGTCAACAACCATACCAACAAAAACAACCCTCAACATATATACAAGTAAATCACTTCAACATTAATCAATCTAACTCCAAACCACTAGCTCAAAATTACGATATCAAAATAGAGTTTTTAACCTTTATTTCATAAAACCTTTAACCATACCAAACGGGGGGGGGGGGGGGGGGGTCATGTGGCTGAAACCATAAGAACCCAAACCATTTTTATAACACTTTCCATCCCTGCAACACACCACCAAACCAGCTACAAATGCAGCACCACAATTACAACACACTACTCGACTTCGATTTAGCTATAACGACTTCAATTTAGTTTGTTTCTAACGTCAAGCATCCTTATGAAATTTTTACACTTACAGCCTCATTAAATACATGTAATATACCTCATAAAATCATCATAAAATCTAGTTCTAAAGAGAAAACTTTACCTTACCCAAAACTCGCCTAAACTTGCTGTAACTCGCCTCAGAATTTCTGGTAGCGCAGTTGAAACTTCGGGGCTGTTTGTTTACGTTTTTCAGATTCTACAAACCATAAATTTACATTACCAATACCTTCATAACTTCATGGTATACCCTAGATAATTAATTCACGGAACGAAATTGGAGAACTTACCTTTTTCCTCTCTAAATCCGTGGCATTCTCTCTCTACCTCTCTAGTTTCTTCTCTTCCTTTCTCTCTTCTTCTTGAGTTTTCTAGAAATGTATGGAACTTTGATAAGTATTAAGACACATTTATATAGGCCACCTAAGGGGGTGATACATTTTACCCCTAAGTTGTGACACATGTCAATCCCTAAGTGGTGACACATGTCTAGCCCTCATTGGGCCAATGCATCACCTCCTTCAATCTGGGGATGCCATATGGCATGTGGGTACCACACCTTGCTCCATATTTTTCCACATGGCACTCTCTCATGCTGCCATGTGTCACTCTGTCATGATGCCATGTGTCACTTTTTTTCCCCCTCGTGGGTTCATAATCTTTTTTTCTTTTACAAATTTATGTAATCCTTGCTACGTAAGCTTGGTACGTACTCAAGTAACTTAAGTATGTAAAATTTCCAAGTTGGTAGCTTACTTATGTAAAACATCCAAAGTAATAGCTTACAAAAGTAAGTCAGGTCCTACGACTCACTACTTGGCCTCCAATTCCTTCCTTGGGGTATGACATTCTCCTTTCCTTAGAGTTGTTTGATAGCATTGTAGCCTATCCGGCTCACATGGTAACTTCTAAGAAGCTTTAAAGAACTTAGGAATATTTCAAGAAACTTAAGAAGCTTAAGATTGTTTTTAAGGAAACACAAGAACCTCTCAAGGTACCAATGTCTTTAGAAGTGCAAAAATACGAGGTATAAAAGATTCTGCTTTGGTTGAATTAAACAAATAGGTTGAATAAAAATCCATTGAGGCTTTCTCCCAAGGGGGATATGGTATTTTGAGATATCAAGGTTGGTTGTGTTTCTGAATATTGATGGCTTGAAAGATATGATATTGTCTAAAGCTCATAGTTCACGGTATTCTATACATCCCAGTTCCACAAAGATGTATCAAGATTTGAGGGAAGTTTATTGGTGGAAAGGCATGAAAAAGGATATTGCAAAATTCATGGCTAAGTGTTCAAACTATCAACAAGTGAAAGTTGAGCATAAAAAATCGGGAGGTTTGGAACAAGACATTGAGATTCCTACTTGGATGTGAGAATGCTTGCATATGGACTTCGTTATTGGTTTACCTTATACTCATGAATCCATTTGGGTGATTGTTGACAGATAAATAAATTAACTCATTTTTTTCCTGTTAAGGTCTCTTATACAACTATGGATTATGCTAGATCATATATCTGAGAGTTGATCAAGCTTCATGGTATTTCATTTTCTATCATTTTAGATTGAGGTACTCAGTTTATATCTCAATTTTAGAGATCTTTCCAAAAGGGTCTTGGCACTCAAGTGAATCTTTTCACCCACAAATAGATGGTCAGGCCGAGCATGCTATTCTGATATTAGAGGACATGTTGAAAGCCCACGTTACTGATTTTAAAAGAAATTGGTATGATCATTTGACATTGATAGAGTTTGCCTATAAGAACAGTTATCGTTCTAGTATTGAGATAGCTCCAGTTGAGGCTTTATATGGTAGGCGGTGTAGATCTCCTATCGGTTGGTTCAAGGTTGGTGAAGTTGCTTTGATAGGACATGAGTTAGTATTATGAAAGCCTTTCATTTTCTTCTTTTTAATGGAAGTTTGATTTTCCTAGAATGTATCCTAATTTTTGGCCTAATTCTTCTTCTAATGATCAATTTTGAGGCTATAGAGAAGGATAGGCTCATTAGAGAAAGATTGATGATAGCCCAAAGCCAAAAAAAGTCCTATTCGGATGTGAGGAAAAGGGAACTTGAATATGAAGTTAATGATTGGGTTTACTTGAAAAGTTCACACATAAAGGGTGTAATGCATTTTTGTAAGAAAGGGAAGCTAAGTCCCTACTATGTTGGCCCATATCAGATTTTTAGGCGGATTGGTATGGTGGCTTCTGAGTTGGATTTGCCTTCCGACTTGGCATCGGTTCATCGTGCTCAAAATTAAACAAAGTCTTTCATATGGGGAGGTTTTGGTTGAAATCTTGGACTGGCAAGTTAGAAAGATGAGAAACAAGGAAATAGCTTCAGTTAAAGTGTTATGGAGGAATCAAGAGGTTAAGGGTGCTACATGGGAAGCCAAAGCTGATATGATGTCCCGATATCCTCATTTCTTTCTTACCGTGCCTAATTAAGGTATTTAGTTCCTTCATGATTCAACCAGCCAAAATCATATATTTCAGTTGTTCTCATGGTTTCATATGCATTCATGTTCATGAAATGAGTTTTAAAGTGACATTTTAGCATGAGATTTAAGATTTCATAATTTATGCAGTATCGACATGTTTTGTATTAATGTTGGACTATTATATTGCTTTTCTATTCCATTCATGCTAGCTTAAGTCCCATTTGAGGATGAATACTCCCAAAGGGGGGATATTTTAAGACCCTAATAGTTGGAAAAACGAGAAAAATGGGAAACAAAAGATGAAATTCCTTAGAAATGTGGCTTTTGGCACCAGGTGATGAACACAAAGGCCATAATGGGTTGTATTCAAACCACGACTCGTGGTATGCCTCTGGGGTGGTTTTTTCGTATCTTGATTTTTTATTGCTTATTCACATTATGTATCCTCATGAATGTTATGGTAATAGACTTGGTTGGGGTCCTTTGGGATTCTAAATGCCGTGTTATGACTAGGCACTAGGTCGAGTTTTGACACTAACCTTACCCAAATTGTATGCTCTCACTCAATATCAATCAAGCACCTTGAGGCTCAAATAAATCACTTATCAGCTCAAATGTATTCTTGGATAAAAGGTATGCTTACTAGTGACACTCTTCCTAATCTAAAGAATGATGGTCATTGTATGATTATTGTTACTAGAAGTGGTAAGGTGCTTCATGTTGAGAGATGACCCAAAAAGATTGTGTGGAATGATAGGGTGAAGCTTAGTTCACCCATACCAATTATTGAGGATAATGTTGTTGTGAATGACGGGGAACCTTCTTCGAAGGAACAAAAGTAAAATGCTCCTCCTCATATGGTAGTTGATGATGAGAAAGACAAGGAGAACAAACTTTTGAGGGAAGTATGAGTACCCATTAGATTCAAGATTTTGTTGAAAGGTTGGCCGAACGAACTAAGGCCTATTAAAGTTAGTTTTAGCATTTTCAAGTACATGCATGCAACATGTGTTGCCCTACATAATGCAACTGCAACATAGGTGAAGGCGTAGAGTACCATCTCTACTAACTAACCCTTGCATTACATCTAGGTGTTACAGGTCTTCATCTGTGAAATATAAATGCTAATGTATGCAGTACAGTCTAATTATTGCCAGTTATCTTTGTGCAGCATGCGCTGGATATGCAATTTTCCACCTACAAGCCGCATGTCCCTCGCAAATATTGTCTAGTTGACATGCGGCTTGTAGGTGGAATAAAGTTGTATTTGAACATAAACCTCTTGCATTTCATTTTATTTTGCTTTATTAACTACTTTCAGTTGTTTCTTTTATTTGTTATGAAAAAAATCAAATAAAGGTCTTATTATGTTTCCATAGTACGAACATTGCTCTGTAGGATATGACTTCAAATAGGAAAATTTTTGATAGGAGAGCCCACAAGGTGTCCTCCTCTTCAAAGATAAAAAACAAGAACAAAGCTCCTCTGACTCTAGCCATTGAGAAGGATAAGATCCAATTTTGTGTAGAGGGAATGAATCCTACTTTATTATGTTCAAATACAACCAGTCTTTCACATTGGAAGAGAGTTCCAATTTGGCAGGGCTTGGGAGTTAGTTCGCAAACATCATAAAAAATTTTAATACTAGAGATTGGTTGCTATTTCTGGATGCACTGGGAGGTTATTTTCCCAACTTGGTGCTCGAATCCTATGCCTCTTATCAAGCGAGGCAAGATGCAATGAAGCAGAAGGGAAAGGTAGAAGAGTTCCCATGCTTAAATTTCATTTTGGAATGGGGGAATGAGATTGACATCACCCTGATCCTATAAACTCCATTTACTGGAGTCTCACACTCAGGGACACATTGAACAACAACTGTTAGGGAAAGATCTATATCATTGACTCATCAGAAGCCATTAAGAATAAAAGCATCCCATTGCTCTGGGTTTATATATTCGGAGAACATTTCCACCAAAAGTCACTAACTTAAATAGGTGGATGATGATATAGTGGTTGGCCAACCTACATGGGGCCACTTTAGGTGGGGAAATTTCTAGGAAAGACCTCAGGTTTGAGGCCAAGTTATGGCTTGATTTTTCCTGTTCTCGCATCATGACTTCAAAGAATGATCAGAAGGTCCACATAGAGGAAACCATTCTTATTAGTTTCATCATGTTCGACATCCACATGAATTTTGGAGATATAGTGGCGGTTCAAACAAAATGGAAAGATCTCCAACTATCTTTGTCTATGCCTTTCCTTGTTCTGATTAGCGAATTGTGTGCTTGAGAAGATATTCCATATTTTGAGTCTGATCTAGCTTGCCATGCTATTAAGGTAACTGATATCGAACGAAAGTGAGATACTTTGGCCCCTAGGATTAAAAAGAGAAGACATCAAACTATGGGTATGTTTGATAGTGCCCCTTCTCATGATTTAAGTAAGCCTAGTACGGATGTACCTATTCCTACATTATCGAGAAATGCCTCTAACAGAAAGGAACAATATCCTAGGACTTCTCCACATTTATTCACCTTCGTACCGAGTGATTTTTAGAAGCCAGTTGACATGATGTATGCCAAAAAAAATTAGCTCACTAAAATGGAAAAGGATCGACCTACTCTTACCTAAGAAGCCATGAAAATGCATTAAAATAGGTTGTTAACAGTTTGAACAACCTATGCAAAAGAGTTGATATCGTCGAAGGTGCTGTAGCTTCTCTCCAATATAATGTGAACAAAATGAAAGGGAAATCCCCAATTTTATTTGGGGACACGACCTTCCATGATGATGCATTGACTACTCTAAGAGATATACCAAGGCCAGTGGATGATTTACTAGGAAGCTTGGGCATTAATGTGGCCTAGGGATTTGATGAAGAGGACGAGAAACTTTAATGGGTGCTAAAGGAGTCATTGACCATAGCTCACTATCGGGAGGGTGGAGTAGGATCTAACTTTCATTTTGATCAGCAAGAGGCTGACTCCAAGTAGCTGACACAGGGAATGTGTTGTTTTCCCCTTTTTATCCTCTATTTCTAGCATTGGGGACAATGCTTCTTTATTAGTTGGGGGTGGTTGATTGTTTTACATTTGGTTTTTTTGCCCTTCTTAAACTTGATTGGTGTAATGTTTTGGATGATCTTTATGTTGGCCCTTGGTAGGAATGTTTTGGATATATATTTTATTTATGATAGTTCACCCTCGTCAAACATGTTTTTATGATTAATTTGAACCCTCTACAAGTTTGATATATTATGATAAGTGTGTGTTTCTTGGGCATCGGATTGGTCTTACCCGTCTATTGTTTTACTAACTGTGCTTGAAAAATGGGCTTAAAGCCCTCATCGGGCCTTTTTGCGAATGATCCTTGAGCGTGCGATTAAATATCGACCTTGTTAATAGTTGTTGGTCAAATAAAATCAGAGGGTTTTCTTTATACCATAGTTCTTTTTCAAGGAGAAAATCTTTTTTTTCTTTATTTTGTGTGTCGAACCGGGTTTGCATCTTATATGATAGATTGAGAGGCAACTTTCTTAAGAAAAGAATGCCATGTTCTAGTTTTATTTTGAGTCATGTTACACTTGTCTCAAGCGGGAACACCAAAATTTTTAATTGGTAAAGGATTTTGAAAATCGAGAAAAAGGGAAAAGTCAAATTGAAAGCACTCTCTTATAATGACTTACATAATTTATTTTGGTTTTTGATTCAGAATTTGGTTGTGATGAATCCGTTATAGTTTTTTAAATGTCATTCATTTCAATTCAGATATAGAATTGCTATAACTCATTAAAATCATGATGACTTGTGTGGTGAGATTGTAGCTTGTTCTTATATATGCATGCCGTCTAGAGCTTGCCCAAATGTGATTCAAGGTGAAATTCTAAATGTGGCTTACCTTGGAAAATGACATTAGGCCTTCTTTGAATAAAAGATTCACCAAAGGTTTCCTTCCCTTAACATTGATCTTAGTCAATCCCGTTGAGCCTGACTCTAATTTTTGGATTCCATGTACCACACCTTGACCTTTTTATATCCTCTATTTTAACATCCATTTCTCAATGACTAGTGATTAAAATGTGGGCTAAAAATCCTAAGTTGTGGTGGAGGATATAAATGGAAATGGATCAGTGAGATTGGCAAAATCCTAAGTTTGGGTGTGTGCGCATTAAATAATTAAACATAAATGAGCTTAAATGCATTATAACACTGGATGCTAGAATTGAGAAGTGCTTGGTTAAAATTATTGATGAAAGAAAAAAGAAGGAAAATAATGAATTAGTGCTAGGTCTTCTTGTGAACATGCATAGTGTGGATAAAAAAGGTGTTTAAAAGAATGCTTGATGCCATAAGAAGGATAAATAAGGTAAGTTGAATCATTGATGCGAGCAGTGTGCTCAATTTGATGAATGATATTGTTAGGGAGGTAATTCACTTGAACCAAATAATATCCTACCTTTTACTCCAAGATTATACTTAACCCGCAATTCCTTGGTGATTTTGAGCTTTGAAACTCTACATTAGTTGTGAATTACATAAAGGTCAAGCCTATGGATCGATGCATTAATGCTTGAATATCTTTAAGAGAGTGAGTGCATTTGCATGATTTTATAATCCCTATAATGTGAATTACATGATTGTGAGTGGAATTCTCTCTTGATGTGAGTAACATTACATTCCTAGAGTAAATGATAAGGTTTTGATTTCAATTGAGATGCATGAATGGGACAAGTTATGAAGTGAAATTTGAGGCAAACGTTGAAGGTTGATATCACTGACTTGAGATAATTGTAGATGTTCTTGATTGAATGATGTAAGATCCTGATAGTTAGAAAGTCGAAAAATGAGGATCAAAAGACTATTTCTCAGAAAAACTGAGCTTTTGGCACTAGGTGGTCTTCACGAGAATCACTATGGGCCGTGAATAGGACCACTGGCCGTGAAGGACCACCATGGTCTATGCTAGCCATTTGAGTTCTTGATATGGCGACCATGAGAGGGCACTATGAGCCGTAGTGTGGACCATGGTCTATTATGTCCTCCGTAGTAAACCCATCCTGCAGGCCCCTAGTCAGGGTCATCTTCACGCCCATGTTCACGGAGTGTACTGACCACCACGGACCGTGAAGGTCTCTGTGGAGGAAGTCCTGAAACTTTTCCTGCAAATCTCAAGTTCAAGTTTAAGTCACGGACCGTGATAGGTATTTTGGTGGGAACCCTCTTTTCAGAAAAGCCTAAGTCCCTCACCACAAATGAGACCATGGACCGTATTTCCCATAACGGTCTATGGTGATGGTCCATCCTTAGTCCAGATTCAGTTTTAAGTTGGCGTTATTTTGGATATTTCCTTATATTTCATTAATGAATTTGAATGGTTTTTGAAACTATATTACCACTTATTAACTACCCTAAAGTCTTCTAATCTTCTCATTCTCACCATAATTCCCAAAATCACAAAACCTTCTCTTCCAAGTCTTGTCTCAAAGGTCTTCTACCTCCTCAAGCAATTCAAGGGTTTTCTTCATAGTCAAGCTTCCATTCTCTTCAATTTAGGGATCATAAAGGCCAACGTATGTGGGACTTCATCCACTGGTACCTTTCATCCATGGAATCCCAAAAGATTTCTTCTCAAACTCTCTTATAATTTCTTCAATTAAAAGCCCTAATTGCATGATTTTCATCGAGTCTTATCTATTATGATATATTCAAAGTTATTAGTCTAATTATGCATAATTCACATAGTATTTCATGATTTCAAGTTGAACTTCAATGACCCATGCGATATGCTAGTTTCGAGCATGATATATGAGATATGATCATGATTTTTCAAGTTATTTCAATAAAAAATTTATGAATGAGATTAAAGATGCTTTATGCAAAGAAGTTTATGAATAATGCTTTAATGATATTTCAAGAAAGTTTAGGAGAAAGGGTGACTTAGGATCATTGAAGGTGACTTAAGACTCTAATAAAATGGTGATGTAAGATCCGTGAAGGTGAATTAAGAATCTAATGAAAGGGTGACTTAAGATCCTTGAAGGTGACTTAAGACTCTAATGAAAGAGTGACTTAAGATCCTAAGTGAGAAAGCTGGCTTAAGACCCTAAAAGTGTTTTGTGGAAGGCGTATACCCACATTACATGAATTACAAGATAATGAGCTATTCGTTTGAACAAGTTTCTATGAATTATGATTATGAAAAGCTTATGATTATTGTAAGTATGATTTATGATTATGATATTGTCATGACCCAACCCTGTGGGCCGCGCCTAGGGTCCGACTTGGGCCCCCATATATGTATCTAGCAGATGTAACGATTAATATAAGAACTATACATAAGAACCCTAGTGGGTCATAGCATTTTCATTCCTGTAGCCTTTTTTATTTGTATCTTATCATGAAAGGGAATGCAAGCTGACAAGGCTGCCATAGTATCTTAATATTTACAATACATCATGTAGACATAACTGAACAGAACTTACACGTATAACCCACACATATGTCTACAGACCTCTAAGAATATTAATAGTAACATATGGCGGGACAGGGCCCCCACTGTACCCCTGAATAAACAAATATATACATATGAGGTTTGGTACTACAACTCCTCTCCGAATCAATAGAGCATCTTCCAAACTGGCTGAGTGGAATCCTAAGCTGGAGGACTCCCAAAACCTGTGTCTATACCTACGGGCATGAAATGCAGCTCCCCGAAGAAAGGGGGGTCAGTACGACATATGTACTGAGCATATAAGCATAATGTAACTAAGATAACAACTGACATAGGCATGCAGGAAATTAAGTATAGCATTTAATAAGGTACTGTACCTGTACCTTACAAAATAAAGTCATGTATACCTTTATCACATACCATTTCTGGCCCGCTCGGGAACTCGGTGTTACAAATACATCATCTATCATGATAGGCATATGCATATTATTAGCACTGTAGAACGTACAACCCGATCCATATATATAGCAAGTAAATGCTGAGGAATGACGACCCGATCCATATATCGTGTAATAATGTCGAGGAACGATGGCCCGATCCGTATATCATCTGATAATGACAAGGTACGATGGCCCGATCCATATATATCATATGATAATACTGAGGTACGATGGCCCAATCCATATCTCATATATTAGTACTGAGGAACGATGACCCAATCCATATATCATATAATAATGCCGAGGTATGATGACCCGATCCATATATATCATATGATAATGCTGAGGTACGATGGCTCAATCCGTATCTCATATATTAGTGCCAAGGAACGACGGCCTAATCCGTATGCATACATATCATATAATAATGCCAAGGAATGATGGCCTGATCCACATATCACATAACAATGCATATACGTGCATGTAACACTTGGTAACATGTCAAACATCCCTCAAGTATCACTATAAAGTATGTTGAAGAGCCCCTAGGTATAGGAGCTTACACATTCCATCACTATTTAGCCTATAGAAGGCTCGAGGGTTGTAGTTCAACTACTTTAACAACCTTATCATTCAAGAGTGAGTGCAAGTCATGAGTCACATCCCGAACCTATAAGTGGAACTGTCTCTAACTCATAGCATACATCATTTCACTTACATTAGGCTATTTCAAGAAAAGGAAGAGATAGGCTTTACGTGTATTACTTTTTATCACGTAGAAGGCTTACAAGACCATAACTCAACCATCGCGAGAGTTCTAACATCAAGAAGTGACTAAGATTAACGAGTCATGCTCGGGGTTCTAAGAATGGAACTACCTCCACATTACACATACCAACCACTTATGTCTAAGACATGCTATAAGAAAAGAAGAGTTAAGCTTTACATACACTACTTTTCAGCATATAGAAGACTTGAGGAATAGGAGCTTAACTACTTTAAGAGTCTTAACATTCAGAATTGAACACGAATTATGAATCATGAATCATGTTCAGAGCTCATAAATAGAGTTACCCCAAGCTTCACATACATATCATTTGTCACTTAAATCTAAGACATGCCCAAAAGAAAGAAAAGATAGGCTTTACATACCTCTTATCGATTGCTTTGAACCCGGCTTGTCTCGTCGCCCTCTGAACCCATTTAACACGAAGGTAATACTATTATTAATAATCTTTGACTTTCCAGCTTTTAATTCTGTCACCAACTATCCATAAGAAACAATTCCTTATTCGCCTTCCACGACTAGTCTCGACTAGCCTATTAGTTATTTAAGAAGTTAACGGAATTCGGACAGCATCTCCTCTACAACATGCCCTATCCAAATTTCCAATTATGTCCCTAATCACTATAGCCAAGAAACAACAACACCCTACAGCATATATACAAGCAATTCACATCAACAGTACACAATACAAACTCCAAACGACTCGCTCAAAATTACGATATCCAAAATAGGGTTTCTAGTCTCTATTTTGTAAAACCTTTAACCCTACGAAGCGGAGGGTCGTGTGACTGCAACCAGAAACACCCACATATATTTTAGAATACTTTTAGTCCCTGAAACACATCACCACACCACCTACATCCGCAGCACCACAAGCGCAACACCTTACCCGACTTCAGTTTAACTATAACGACTCCAATTTAAATTGTTCCTAGCGTCAAGCATATTTATGGAATTTTCATATTTCCAGCCACCTACATGACGCGTAATATACTTCATAACAACATCATAAACTCTAAATTAAAAGGAAAGACCTTACATTATATTAAACTCATCAAACTCGCCAAAACAATCAAAACGTGAATTCTGGACAGCCTACTGTCTTATATTGTCGCTTAGTTTCGAAGGGGTAATTGAGGGAAATAAGAATTGTGGCCTCAAGTAAAGTTATATATATGTGTCTTAAGGTCTCATAAAATTTCAAATCACCCCTACCACAATTTTGTACAAAAGAATATGCCCAAAATACCAACAGCAATCCGTGTAGGATTTCCAAAATAAAATCTGGGCAGCACCTTCCCCATGCTTCATCACCCTTTTTCGAGAGTATACAATACAAAATGGGTTTTAGAGTCTAAATGAAATTTATATCCCTATGAAATATCTTTACAAAACATCTTGAATCACTTGAAACGAAGCCTTACACAAGGAGTTATACTCATATTACTAACAGCAGTACCCTTCAAAAATGGGTCTGTTAACAAGAACAAAACCCTCCTCTTTTCCCTAACGCTAAATTTTATGTTGCTAAATACCATCATATCACCGTAGAATACCTTAAATAATTAATTCATAGAATGAAATTGGGCCTTACCATTTTGTCTTGGCCAACCCGTAGCTCCCTTTCTTGGCTTCTCTAGTTTTTCTCTCAACTCTGTCTCTATTTTTTCTAAGTGTAAAATGAATATAAGATGAATTAGTCATTAAAGGGAACATATATATCCTTTCTTAGAAATGACACATGTTATCCCCTAAGGGTGACACATGTCAAACTCTCATTGGGCCACTTCATCCATGCAACCTATTAGGGGCTTTCATGTGGCCATGTGGGACCCACCTCAAGTAGGTGTGTCACCTACTTGGTCCAAGTAGGTGCATCACCTAATTGCTTCCAAGTAGGTGCATTACCTACTTTCTTCCGAGTAGGTGCTACACCTCCTTTCGCCTCTTCTATGGGTTCATAATCTCGTCTCACTTTAAGAGTCTATGTAATCCTTGATACGTAAGCTCAACATGTACTCCAGTAGCTTAGTTATGTAAGATGCACAAGTCGGTAGCTTACGTAAGTACATTGAGTCCTATGACTCGTTACTTAGCCTCCAATTCCTTCCGGATTCTTTTAACCCTATTTCGAATCTTCACTCTAATGGGGCGTCAGTCCTCCATTACTTAGAGTTATTTGATAGAATGGTAGATAATATAGATCACGTGGCACTTTCTACGAGACTTAATATAATGTCCCAAGGTACGAAAGTACGGGGTATAACAGATATGATACATATCATGTGGGATGATTTATTTAGCACCGAGTGGACTTTGAGTTAGGGGCTCGACCTAAGCCCTAGTAGCAACCTCTAGTATCATAAACTACATTACTACCATAGGTTTTCCAACATGGCATAGCTAGTGGATCCACATATAGCATATGATAATGATAATGATTGGATGAAGCCTACCTTGGAAAGTAGCCTCCCCTTTCTTGATGTGGGGATCATCGGATTTCATGCAATAGCTCAAATGGTCTTAATGTCGGTTACAGTTATCTCCCACATACGTAAGTTCTTGTGATGATTATGATGTTTGGATGCATAGACCAATGAGGTAAATATTTTATTGTTCTCATGACATTACTTATGATTTAAATGATATTGGTTTTGCATCCATGATTCATATTGCTCATGTTATATGTTTATTGTTCATGCATCTTCTTACAAACTTAGTGCATTCCAAGTACTAACACACACTTTTGCCTATATAGTATTATAATATAGGGTTCGATGATCATGTTCATCCAACTCCCTCTAGTGGCTAGAGTTAATTACTGTTATGTTTGCTGGCGAGTCCTCATGTTCTGAGGATGAGATATTTACTTGCTTATGAGCTTATGACATTCTTTAATCTTTCATATTGGATGATCTGGGAGATTGTCTCATGCACCCATTTATTAATAGAGGAATGTTAGATAGCAAAAAGTCTATGTTGTCATTTTCTCATTTTGAGACTTATGATTTTATTGAGATGTTGGTTCCGTATAATGATCTTGCTTATTTACTTATTTTACCTTAAGTATTTTCATGAATGTTATTCTAAGAGGCATGATTGGGGTCCTTCGAGATTCTAATCGCCGTGTTATGGCTAGGCCCTAGGTCGGGTCATGATATATGATGTCCCTAATTTTAATTAAAAAGTGATGCTTTAAATGAGATAAGATTTCAAAGAAATCATCCTTGCCTTATGTATATGGTGGTACCAATTGCTATTTGTGTTTGTTTATATAGTCTTTTGTTTTGAGTTTTATTTTTTTTATTTTATTTTAGTTGATCCATTTGTATGTGTTGCCCTTGTGTCATGGTCAGCACAAGTGATCATATGCTTAATAAATGCTTTGCTTGAGTAGAAACAATAGTTCAAGTTTGGGGGTGTGATAAGTTGGTATTATACCAACTTATTTAACTCTTAAGCATGAGTTGTTGCCTTATTTTAATGCTATTTTAAGGATTTTACGCCTTTATTATATTGTATTCATTCATATCTTAGAAATTAAAAATAGTGAGGGATTAAGATGGAATTGGAAGAATTCACTGGTTGCCTACATACATGCCTCAAGATGTCACCTGCACCTCATAGGTGCCAGCGTATGAAGACATGAGCAATGCTGAAACAAACACTTTAGGGAATTTCCATGATATGGGTCTTGAATTATAAATTGTAGTACCAACACAAGTGGAATGATGAGAGTTTGAACGGACAAATTGTCCATGGGAAAATAACGTACTTTAAAAGCTTCTAAAGTCATTTTGGGGATCTTTGCAAGGATAGAATGGGATTATTCTTCCCCAATTGGGTATTGTGCATTGTAGAGAATTAAACAGAGAATAGAGTACTTTGAAGTACATTCTTAGATTTTTTTTTGAATAAAACACCATTATTGTTGAAACTCAAGCTTGGAATTGATTATATTTGCTCATGATGAATGCAACTTTGAATTCAACATTGGTATAATTCATATTTCTTCCATTATGAGTAGCAAAATTCTCTTCTAGGTGTGTGTGCGCATGATGTGTGTTTAGATTTGATTGAGCAGTGACTAATTATTTTGAAAATTGATTATAAAGTATGGATTTATGTTGACTTCAAGTTTTAATCTAAAAATTAATGATTTCAAACATTAATTGAACTCTATAATTTCCCTTTTTCTTGAGAAAGGAAAGTGTGATTGGGTAAGGCTTCAATGATGATATCTTGAGGTTTAATCAAAGGAATAAAGTTAGAAATAGTCTAAATTCAATCAAACCCTCATTTAAGGGCTTGAGATAGAAATAGTCTATACCCACTCAAGCTAATGTTTGATATTTTAAATGGTAAAATTTTGAGGTTTGAAATAACCCAAATGTAATGACCCTCTAGATCATTTTCTCTATTTTCCCATATTTACAACATTTAGAAATTTCCTATACCTGCCCCAAGTTAGTTATGACTTGGTGGGACTAACAAGACGATCACTGGGTGGTTCATTTTGTTTTTATACAAGTTTTTATGTCTTGGAGCTTCTTAAGTTTAGATGTTTAACTTCGATCAAAACTTTAGGTAAACGACTTCAAAATATAAGTTTGATGGTTCTCTAAACTTCGAAACATTGATTTTAGTCTAGATGAACCTTTGGTTTAGGTCCTGAGACTTACAAACTCATTTTGAGCTACCTTTTGGCATTTTTCTAAAACAGAGCATTGGGTATGAAACCCACTTTTCATCAAAACAAACTCCATAAGAAGTTTTGACATCTTTGTTTAGTCTTGAATGTTGAATTTTATGGGAAAGCATACTTTGTTTGGGTGTGTGGGGGTTACAAATGAATCCCAAGCCCCTATTTAGGTACTTTTTCAGCTTGAGTTTAAGCTGGTGCAACCATTGCTAATGTACTATGCCTTACTCTTTGCTTCCGTGCTCTTGGTTCTACATTCGCGAAGGCCAAAAAAATTGGTCTTCACAATCACTATCTTGGTACCGCATTCGTAATGGTCATTTCTTGGTCCTTGCATTTACGAGCCTTGACCATCACAGCTGTAATGATATATCAATTGACCCAATCAAAGATTGACTATCCCAACCGTGACACTGGGGTCTCACGATCTCTACAAGTTAAGATACTAGTAGTTATATTCTGGTTTAGTATTTTCATCTTTGATTTCTCATATATTTTTCCTTTGTTAGTGCTATTGTGAGCTCGAATTTGAAGGAAAATTCATAGGATTCGATGGGAATTATTGGTGAATTTCTTAGGGCCACTATAGGGTTTGATGATATCACGTTTATCCCTTAAATTTCCTATGAATTCGATCCTTTCAATCCTTTTATGGGTATTGTTGAGCTTGATTTTAATGGGCTGATATGAGGAATTTTTGAGCTAGAATAGTGCCTATTTTTGTGGAACTAGTTGTTGGAGCTAGTTAGAACCTATTTACAGAATCAGTTTTGATGATTCTTTGCTTGAGTCCTATAATTCAATTTTAGACCTAAACTTGATTCTTTCAATATGGGTGTCAAAATGATTATTTTGACATTGAGATCTCTATTTTGATAGTGTGACATTATTTGGAGGCTGCTCGAAAAGGAAAGCTCCTATTCTAGTGGATTTTAGAGCATGCATATTTGGCTTTGAGAAAGGTTGTGTCTTCTATTCTTAGAGCTAGCTTGTTGGTTATTATAGCATTATGATTATTTAAGTGTTAGGCTAGTATTTTAGTATATTTCCTTGTTATTATCATTATTGATTTGATTTAGCCTTATTTTGGTTGTTTTGGGTAATATTGTGGGTTGATACAAATTAGTTTGTTGTTGTGGTTTTTCCCATGTGTTTGAATAAGCTCGGATGGCCTTAATATTAATGTTATAGATATTTATCCTAGGTTTGGGTTGCGCGTTCTTTAGCTATTGACTTTGGTGTCCCATGGGGCATGTTTTAGGAATGTATTAGGGTTAGATGCAACCCTTTGGGCTAGGTTGTGACCTTTAGATAGCCATTTTAGTATGCAATTAGCTGACCCGAGGTGAGATTTTTAGAGGGGCTCGATAGTGGCACTACTATTTTGATGTAGGATTCCAGGATATGTTAGGGTTCTGTACAACTGATTCCATGTAAGATTATGGGAGCTGCTAGGTTTCTATGTAGTATTTATGATGTAAGATTTCATGACTAACTTGGTTTCTGTGAAAACTCCGATGTAAGATTTTGGGAGATGCTAGAACTATTCTAATGTTATTCCGATGTCATATTCTAGAAAATGACAGCTTTCTTATGGCCATTTTGATAGAAGATTTTAGGGTAGGTCTAAATTCTCTGATGTAAGATTTTAGGGGATGTTAGTGTCATGACCCAACCCCATAGGCCGTGATAGGTGCCCAAACTGGACACTCGCATATACCCATGCTAACTATAAGTAAAACTATCCCCTATTTGAGTTATAATGTATCAACAGGCATGATAACATATAAGCCGACAAGGCTATCGTAACATATAGGGTCGTCTCATAATAAAACATGTGCGAGCTGACAAGGCTGTCATGATAAAATGGACGTCCCAAAACATCTTCTTATAGGCACAACTGCACATACTTATATATACAACCCACATACATATCCACCAACCTCTAAAAGTAAGAAAAGTAACATAAGGAGGGACAGGGCCCCCGCTGTACCCATAAACAAATAAATATATACATCGAGAGTTAATACCAAAATCTAGGCTCTAGCACAATGCAGCACTTCTGAACTGCTGAGTGAGAATCCTACGCTGGCGGATCCCCAAAGTATGTATATGTACCTACAGGCATGAAATGCATCCCCCCAAGAAAGTGGGGTCAGTACGACATATGTACTGAGTATACAAAGATTAATTGGAAGCATATCTGAAATAGAGAGAATCAGGGGGGTAAATACGTTACTTAAGAAAACACTGTACCTGTACCTTATGGATCATGAAAACATGCATGCTTATATTATATAATATAGCCGGTCCTTTCAAGGACTCGGTGAATCATAACTGTAGGACCATCATAGTGTACGATGCCATTACCATCTTATCACATCACATCATCATACATATATATATACATACGTACCTGGCCCTCTAGTGAGAGACTCGGTGAGTTGTTCATGTCATTACATTATCATTTTCTCATATAACGTACCCGGCCCTTTAGTGGGGGACTCGGTGAGTTGCTCATGTCATTGCATTATCATATCCTCGTATAGCGTACCAAACCCTTTAGTGAGGAAGTTGGTGGATAATACAGTGAACTGCGCATGATTACATACCCGGCCTGGGACTCGGTGAGAGAAGGGTTACAGTATACACGAGCAGAGTAGTGAGTAACCATATGTAATTTAAAATGGTGTCAAAGACTTAATAAAGTAACAAATATGAATTTTCATTTGAAAATCACGACGATAGTCATATCAATCATCTCTCAAATATCACTATTGATCATATCAAAAGAGTATTAGAAATCATAGGCATGAATCAAGATGATATAAAATAACTCATAAAAGTCAAGGACATTAACTATCGGAGCATCTTTAAGAACAGAAATCATGAATCACCCTCGAGACTTACGAATAGAATTACCCCCAAAGCTCATATTAATCCTTACTTAATTCTAAGACATGCCAAAAGAAACAAGGGACAACTTTACATATTCTCTACTTTCCCTCATGTAGTCACCATATACATATGTGCCGAGGAACATACGACCCGATCCTTAAACAGTAACATATGTCGAGGAACGTACGGCCCAATCCTTAGATAGTAACATATACCATACCCGGAACATCAAGGAAATCGGTACCATAAACATCTCATCATAACATCATAACTTATATTAAGGACATATCAAGGGAAAAGAAGGGTAGCTTTATATACTTATGCCAAAAACATGCCAAGAGAAAGAAGGTAGTTTCACATACCTCTTATGGATTACCCTTAACCAAGTTTGCCTCATCGTCTTTTGAACCTATCTAACATGAAAGAAATACTAAGGTTAATACCCTTTCACTTTCCAATTTCCAACTCTACAACCAAGTATCCATAGGAATTGTTTTCCTATCCATTTCCCTCGACTAGTTCATTACTAGTTCCGAATATACCGGAAATCGGGCAGCATCTCCCCTATAACTTTCCCTATCAAAACTTCCAATTACATACTTAATTACTACATCCAACAAACAACAACAACCAGAAGCATATATATAAGTAAATCACTTCAACATTACACACTACAAACTCTAACCAACTCGCTCAAAACTACGATACCAAAATAGAGTTTTTAATCTTTATTTCATAAAACCTTTAATCATACAAAATAGAGGGCCGTGTGGATGAAACCAGAAGCACCCACACCATTTTTATAACACTTTCCATCCCTGCAACACACAACCAACCCAGATGCAACCGCAGCACCACAATCACAACACACTACTCGACTTCAATTTAACTGTAACGACTTCAATTTAGTTTATTTCTAACGTCAAGCACCCTTATACAATTTTTCCACTTACAGCCTCATTTAAGACATTTAATATACTTAATAAAAACATCATAAAATCTAATTTAAAATGGAAAACCTTACCTTGCCCGAAACTCGCCAAAACTTTCCAAAACTCACCTTGGAAGTTCTCCTAGCGTGGCTGAAACTTCGTGGCTGTTTGTTATCCTGTTGGTGCTGGTCCAAACCATAAATTTACATTAATAACACCTTCATACCCTCGTGGTATACCCTAGATAATTAATTCACAGAACGAAATCAGAGAATTTATATTTGTTCCTCCCAAAATCCATAGCTCTCTTTCTCTCTAGCTTAAGGATTTCTCTTTTCTTTTTTTTTTCTAGGATTTTCTTGGATAAGAATGAAACTATAGGGTAAACATGAACTAAAAGTCATAAAACATATATATATATATGCTACTTTAGGGGTGACAAGTGTTATCCCCTAAGTGGTGACACGGGTCAAGCCCTTATTGGGCCAACACATCAAGCCTCCACTCATGGGCTGCCATGTGGCAGATGGGGTCTACCCCCTTGCTTCAGCTATTGCCACATGGCACTTCCAGCTGCTGCCATTGGCACTCTCTCTTGCTGCCACATGTCACTTTCTTTTCCTCCTCATGGGTTCGTAATCTCATCTTACTTTACGAACCTATATAATCCTTACTACGTAAGCTTGGTATGAACTCAAGTAGCTTAAGAATGTAAGATTTTCAAGTTGGTAGCTTACGTAAGTAAGTTGAGTCCTATGAATAATTACTTGGTCTCCTTCTTTTGGATTTTTATAACTATATTTCCAATCTTCCCTACTATGGGGTGTCACATTCTCCCTTCCTCAGAGTTGTTTGATAGATTTATAGATTATCCGTATCACATGGTGCCTTTTAAGGAACTTAAGAACCATTCAAGAAACTTAAGAGACTTTCAAGAACCTTAAGAAGCTTAAGAACCTTCCAAGGTACAAATGTATGGGGTATAACATCCTTTTCCCTTTTAGAACATTCATCCTCGAATGTGAACCAAAAACCTTCCTCAAGATCTTATACAGATTACAAGGAAATTTCTTTCTATTACAGTAACACGTACTTTCATCACATAACAATTATAAAAGTTCAGAAGTTGGATTACTTGTGGACATAAGGAATAGGTACGGATACTTGTGTTTCATTTCCTCTTCAGCTTCCCAGGTCATTTCTTTGCGATTCTCATTTCGCCACAGCACCTTGAAGAAAGCTATATCCTTAGTCCACAATCTTCTAATCCGCTGATCTAGGATGGAGATAGGTTGCTCTTCGTAGGATAGCTCCTCTATGACCTGGATATCATCTACGGGATATACATGAAATGGATCACCGAAGCACTTGTGAAGCATTGATAAAATAAAGACTGTATGTACTGCTTCCATATCTCTTGGTAAGTCTAGCTCGTAGGTAACCTTGCCTATTCGGTGAAAGATCTGGTAAGGGCCAATATATCTCGGACTCAGCTTCCCTTTCTTGCCAAACCTCATTACTCATTTTATGGCGGCACCTTTAAGAACACCCAGTCACTCACTTGAAATTCCAAAGGTCGACCTCAATTGTCTGCATATGACTTTTGCCAACTCCGGGTAGCTAATATTCTTTCCTGAATAAGCTTCACCTTCTCTACAACTTGTTTGACCATGTCGGGGCCTATTAGTCGAGTTTCGCCAACATCAAACCAACCAATAGGGGATCTGCACTTTCTGCCGTATAAAGCCTCATACGGGGCCATCTAGATGCTGGAGTGATAGCTTTTATTGTATGCAAACTCAATAAGTGGTAAATGATCATCCCATCTACCTCTAAAGTCAATATTATAGGCACACAATATATCTTCTAGCGTTTGACTAGTACGCTCGGCCTATCCATCAGTCTGAGGATAAAATGTTGTACTAAGACTCACCTGCGTTCCCAAGCATTCTTAGAATGATCTCCAAAAGATGGCTGTGAACTAAGCTCCCCTGTTTGAGATAATAGATGTGAGAACTCCATGAAGTCTTACTATCTCCTTGATATATAAATTCGCATAGTCCTTCCCTGAGTATGTGGTCCTGAATAGAAAGAAGTAGGCTAATTTTGTCAACCTATCCACAATATCCCATATGGAATCCTATTTTCAGAGAGTGCGAGGTAAGCCCTAATGAAGTCCATGTTAATCTCTTCCTATTTCCAAGTTGGGATCTCCATCTCCTGTAGTAACCCACCCGATTTCTGAAGTTCAATTTTAACATGTTGTCAGTTCGGGCATTGGGCTACGAACTATGCTATATCCTTCTTCATACCATCCCACCAATATTGTTACACCCCGTACTTTGGTAACTTGGAATGCTTATTAAGCTTCTTAAGTTTTTGGGAAGGATCTTAGGTTTCTTAGAAGTCGTCATGTGAGTTGGATAATCTATAACGCTATCAAAAATCTCTAAGTAGGGGAGAATGAGATACCCCATAATGAGGAAGATTGGAAATAGGGTTATAAGAATCTAGAAAGAGTTAGAGGCCAAGTAATGAGTCGTAGGGCCCGATCTACTTGCATAATCTACCAACTTGGATGTCTTACCTACTTAAGCTACTTGAGTACACGTCGAGCTTAAGTAGCAAGGACTACATAGGTTCTTAAAGTAAGACAAGATTACGAACCAATGGAAGAGGTGGAAGGAGGAATAGCACCTACTCGGAAGCAATTAAGTGATGCACCTACTTGAAAACAAGCAGTTGATGCACCTACTTGGAAGCAAGCAGGTGACACACCTACTTGAGGTGGGTCCCATGCTGCCACGTGGCGGATTTGGATTGGATGTATGGATAAGGTGGCGCCCTAAGGGGATGCCATGTGTTACCCCTAGGGGATGCCACATTTCACCTCCTAGGACCACATATATACATGTATATGTGACTTATACTGCAGTTCACACTCTTAAAAATTCAGCAAACAAAAGTCAAGAACAAACCCTAGAACAAGAGAGAAAAATGTGACGGCTAGAAGGAAAAAAATAGGTATGTCTCGATTTCGTTCCTTCAATTAATTATATAAGGTATTACTTAACTAAGTGGAGGTTTTAATGATGTAAATTAACCATTTGGGGCAGAAATATAGGTTTGAAAACAGCCACCAAAGCTCAGCCGCGTAAAGGAGTTTCCGAAGTTAATTTTCAGCAAGTTTGGGAAGCCGTTTGTTAAGGTATGGCTTGGTTCTTTTCTCCCAAGTTTTGGTAAAGGGTTTTACATGGTATGAACGTTTTAATAATTTAAAATCATTTCTTGGAGCAGCACCAAATGGATAACAAGAAGTCCGCGTGATTTCAATAAGTCTGAAGAGTTTCCGAGTTGCAATTTGGCAGTTTTGGCCAATTTCGTGTAAGGTAAGATTTATACTTTCAATTTGGACTCTATGGTGTTGTTATGAGGTGTGTTAAAACCCCTATAGGTTGCTATAAATGTGAAAATGTCATAGAAATGCTTGACATCGAAGACAATCTAAATTGGAGTCATTATAGTTAAATTGTCGTCGAAGTAAAGTGTTATACTTGTGGTGTGCTATTGCAGGTTGTGGGGGTTGGTTGTAGGGAATAAATGTGTTCTAATAGGGGTGTGGGTTCTGATGGTTGCATCCACACGACCTCTCTTTTTGTATAATTAAGGGCTTTTTGCGAAATAAAGACTAGAAACCCTATTTTGATATCGTAATTTTCAGCAAGTGGTTTGGAGCTTGTGTTGTGTAATGCTGCCTTGTTGTAGGTGTATATATACTACAGGATGTTGTTTTTGGTTGGCTGTAGGTATTAAGGACATAATTGGGGATTCAGATAGGGAATATTATAGGGGAGATGCTACCCGATTTCTGTTGACTCACTAACTAACTAAGGAACTAGTCGAGAAGGAGAGCGAGAATATGAGTTCTATGAATACTCGTATGTAACTTAAGATGCTGGAAAGTAGAGGGTTGTTGATGCTAGTATTACTTTCATGTTAAATAGGTTCAAGAGACGACGAGGCGAACGTGTTAAGAGTAATCCGCAATAGGTATGTAAATCTTATTCTTTCTTTTGGTATGTTTTTACATAGTATGTAAAGCTAACATTTCTATCTTTTGGCATGTTTTTGGCATAAGTATGTAAGGCTTATACTTTCTTTTCACATGTCCTCGGCATAAGTATATTAAGCTTATTCTATCTCTTGGCATGTTTTGGGAAAAAATATGTAAAGCTAATCTTTTTTATTGACATGGTTTTTATGAAGCAAGTATATGACTTTTATATGATTCCAAGGAAGTTCCTATTCGTAGAGCCGCTAGGATGGCCAACTTCTTGATTTTCCAAAAGATATTTGTTATGCCTTGATATGGGTATATGATTCCCAAAAGTGCTATTTTGATATAACCCATAGTAACTTTCAAAAAGTACTTAATATGATTCTTGTCTTGATTTTGAACGATAACTTATTTTAATTATTCCATTCAGCCACATAATATATCTGGAAATATGGAAATGATTTTAGAAAAACTATTTTGACATAGTCCATCGTGACATCTGAAAGACATGCAATATGATTATCGCTCAATTTCTCTTATATGACTTGGCATCGGAGTTACGCTATCGAGTCTCTACAAATGTTTTATCTTTATTCATCATATAGTTTCTTACTACTCCACTCGTGGATGCCTCAATGCTTCCTTCACCGAGCTCGGGTCAGGTTTTGTTATCAGTCATACTTCTCTACATTATTCGCCGTGTCTCAACATGAGAGGGCAGGTATGAACTGTACATGGGTTTTGTGGAGTTATGACGTGGTATGTACACATATGATATGATATGATCTAATATGACCATCTGATATGATATGATCTGTTATGGAGATATTCCCTGCTATGGAGTTATGATGTGCAGTGGCGCCAATGAAGGGGCAGCGACCACATTTTATATTTGTTCACCGAGTCCCATAATGGGGCCAGATATGGCATATGTTTTTCTACATACATTATCTGTGGTTATGAAAAGTATTTTGATATTCTGAATATTTTGCTCATTTTTGCACCTTTGGTTCTGGTAATGGCTTTACTTGTTATAGTCCGTGCTTTATATACTCAGTACATATATCGTACTGACCCTCCTTTCTTTGGGAGGGGCTACATTTCATGCCCACAGGTATAAATGTTCATTTTGGAGGTCCACCGGAACGGCTTAGGCTTTCTACTAAGCAATGTTGGGAGCGCTTCGCTGTTTCAGAGCCTAACTTTTGATACTGGTCATTTAATATGCATATATTGATTTGTCCAGGGGTACGGTGGGGGCTCTGTCCCGTCATATGTTGCTATTACTATTCTTAGAGGTCTGTAGACATATATATGTGGGTTGTTTGGTGGTGCCTATACGGCATGTTGTAAAGGTTTTTATGTTACAACAGCCTTGTCGGCTTGCGTGCCCTTTTATGGTATGGTACGAATAAAAAAAAAACCATTCGTACATGAAAAGGTTTTAACTTATTGGGTCTTTTGTGAGTAGTATCACTTTATTCATAGTTCAGTTTGACTACAACTGATAGGTATGTATACAGAGGTCCAGGTCGAACCCCAGTCGTGGCATACGGGGTTGGGTAGTGATAAATATAAACATCTGAGGTCATGATATATCTTGGTTGACCCCAGATGAATAGAATAAAAGGCATGGTGTGCCTCTCCCAGTACTTTCTGCCGTAGCCCTGCAACTTCCGGCACATATACTCTGCCCCTATATTATAGTACCCCACCAGGTGTGATCTCGAATGACATATTTTTCCTATGGAGAGCTACGTCCCTATACTGTGTCAGAACAGGTTCCTTGTACTGACATTTCTTTATCTCTTCCATTATTGAGGATTCAGCAACTCCTCGAACAGAAACCCAACCATCATCCGAATCAGCTAAGCAGACTTCAAGGCTAGCTAATTGGCAAATCTCACAGACTATCTCCCTACATTCTGGTTGTACACCTTCCAAGCTACCCATTGATTTATGGCTGAGTGCATCTGCCACCATATTTGCTTTCCCTAGGTGATATAGAATGTCAACATTATAGTTGTTCAGTAATTCTAGCCACCTTCTCTACCGTAAATTCAGCTCTTTCTGTTTAAAAATATACTGGAGGCTTTTGTGGTCCGTATAGATATCAACATATACGCCATATAGGTAGTGCCTTCATATTTTTAAAGCATGAATCACCACTGCTATTTCTAAATCATGAGTTGGGTAATTCCGTTCGTGCTTCCTGAGTTACCGGGAGGCATAAACTATAACTCTACCATGTTGCATTAATACATATCCCAGCCCAACACCAAAAGCATCACAATAAATAACATAGCCTTTTGGTCCTTCTGGAAGGGTTAGAACATGAGTCGTAGTCAATTTATCTTTTAGCAACTGGAAGCTTCCCTCACAAGCATCAGTTCACTAGAACTTAGCTGCCTTTTGAGTTAGCCTAGTTAAAGGCGCCGAAATGGAAGCAAACTTTTCTACGAACCTCATGTAGTATCCTGGTAGCCCTAAAAAATTACGTACCTACATAGGGGTTGTAGGTCTTGGCCAGGCCTTCACGGCCTCAATTTTCTTCGTATCTATGCGAATACCATCGGCCCCAATAACGTGCTCCAAGAATGCCACTGAAGTCAGCCAGAATTCATATTTAGAGAACTTAGCGTATAACTTCTAGTCTTGGAGTACACCCAGTACCACCCGCAAATGATTCGCGTGATCCTTTTTTGATCACGAATAAACCAGAATATCATTAATAAATACAATCATGAAAAAATCTAGAAACAGTTTGAACACACGGTTCATCAGATCCATAAACACCGCTGGAGCATTTGTCAGCCCAAAAGACATCACTCTAAACTCATAATGTACGTATCGGGTTCTGAACATGGTTTTTGGGATATCTGCTTCCCTTACTCGCACCTAATGATAGCCCGACCACATGTCTTTCTTCGAAAAGAACTTAGGACCCTGTAATTGGTCAAACAAATCATCAATATTGGGGAGGGGATATCTGTTCTTAATTGTTACCTTGTTCAGCTGCCTTTAGTCGATGCACATTCGCCGCGACCCATCTTTCTTTTTTACAAACAGTACCGGTGCTCCCCATGGTGATGTGCTGGGCCTAATGAAACCCTTTTCCAACAAGTCTTTCAGCTTCTCTTTAGCTCCTTTAACTCTGTGTGTGCCATTATATATGGAGGGATAGAGATGGGCTGAGTATCTGGTAGCACATCTATAGTGAACTCTATCTCCCATTCAGGAGGAAGACATGGGAGTTCATCTGGGAACATATCTGGATATTCATTGACTACGAGCACTGATTGGAGAGTTGGCACTTCCGCTTCCAGATTATGCACACGGACTATATAATAGATATACCCCTTTGTAATCATCTTCCTTGCCTTGATATATGAAATGAATTTACCCTTCAGCGATGCTGTGTTCCTTAACCACTCGACAATTGGTTGACCTAGGAATCAGAACCAAACTACTTTGTTTCTATATTCAACATTGGCATGACAAGAAGCCAACCAGTCTATAGCCATAATAACATCAAATTCCGTCATATCTAACTCTATCAAGTCAGCCAAGGTATGACGATCATATACATCTACCAAATAATTTCTATATATTTGTTTTACTATAACTGAGTCTCCCATCGATGTGGCCACCTCAAATGACTCTATTAGCTCAGTCTTTATTCCAATTCTACTAGCAACAAAAGAAGATGTATATGATAAGGTAGAGCCTGGATTTATCAATGGATACATATCCTGAAAAAAGATTGCTAATATACCTGTAACCACGTTGGGTGATGCTTCTTTATCCTGTCTGCTCGCTAAGGCATATATACGGTTGGAAAGACACCTAGAACTGAAAGCTCCCCTATGGCCTCTACCACGGACTGCTGGTGTTTGTATACCTTACCTCATAGGGTGCATAGTTACTGAAGAACAAGAATCCGCAACTGACCCAATTGGCTGAGCCGCACCACCCGGAGTACCTTTGAATGGACATTCCCTCACAACATGGACTTGGCGGCCATAAGAGAAACAAGAACCTGTATTCCAACAACATTCTCCAAAATAAGGTCTACCATAATGGCGACACTGGGGCAATAGTGGTCTTAATTGTCGAGAACCCCGATTCACCTATGTACCTAAAACCCTAGAGCTTTGATCGGTTCTCGAATACCCGGTGCTCTCAAATCTTCCACATGGAAACTATAGGGGTGCACTCCGAGCTTGCTGGGAGGGATGTCTACTATGCTGTTGAGGCTGCCTACCTCAAAAACCACCATAATAACAAGTTGATTTAGTTCTCTTATGTTGGCCTCTATTAGAATCTCTCTTGGGCTGACGCCCTCTGTGCCAATCCTCTACTTCTTTTGTATACGCCTGTACACAAGCAATATCCATGCCTGCCTGAGAAGCTATGGCCATACAACTATCAATCAGGTAAAAATAGTGGGCACATGTCTTGGCAACGAGTCAAACTCAAGGCTATAATCTCTAATGCTCCTACCATTCTATTTCAACTTTAAGATTTTATCAACTCTAGCTCATTTCATTTCTAGAGGTAGAAAATAGCCAAAGAAGGCTTCCACTAACTCATCCCATTCAGCTGGAGGATCACCTATTACACCCTACACCTTTAAACTTAGAATGTCTCTTAAGTTCCGTAGATATTATCATGTGAGCCGGATAAGCTACGACACTATCAAACAACTCTAAGGAAGGGAGAATGTGATACCCCATAGTAGAAAAGGTTGGAAATAGAGTCATAAGAATCCGGAAGGAATTGGAGGCCAAGTAATGAGTAATAGGACCCGATTTACCTATGTAAGACACTAACTTAGAAGTTTTACATACTTGAGCTACTTGAGGACACACCAAGCTTACGTAGCACAGATTACATAAGATCTTAAAATAAGATGAGATTACGAACCCACGAAGAAGGGGAAAAGATGATATGTGGCAGCCAATGAAGGAGTGACATGTGGCAGCACATAAAGCAAGCAAGTGACCCACCTTCTTGGGTTCAAGTAGGTGACCCACCTGCTTTGGGGGAGGTGGGCCCCACTGCCATGTGGTAGCCTCTCCCTGAGTGTATGGATGCGATGGCCCAATAGGGACTGGACACATGTCCCTCTTAGAGGATGATACGTTTCACCTCCTAGGACCACCCATATATATGTACATGTATAATATACTTCAGTTCATAGCTTTAAACTTCAGCAAAAGCCAAGGAAAACAAACCCTAACCTAGAGAGAAAAACGTGACGGCTTAGGGAGAAAACATGGTAAGTCCCAATTTCACTTCATAAATTAATTATATAGAGTATAAAAAGATGATATGGAGGTGTTAATAGTATAAAATCATGGCTTGGTTCCGCACAAATCGGAAAGCAAGCAGCCACGGTGTTTAAATCGCGCTAGAGAAGTTCCGAGGCATAATTTTGGCTTGTTTTAGCCAAATTCGGGTAAGGTAAGTCTTATACTTTCAATTTTGACTTTAAGGGGTTGTTAGAAAGTTTATTATACACCTTATACATGGCTGAAAGTATAAAACAATCTGTGGAAATGCCCGACATTCGAAACAATCTAAATTGAAGTCGTAATAGCTAAATTAAAGTCGAATAGTGCGTTGTGTTTGTGGTGTGTGGATGATGGTAGTGTGGTGGTGTTTTAAGGTACTATACTATGGTTTAATTAGGGCGTGGTATCTTCTCTTTGCATCCACACAACCCTCCACTTCGTACAATTAAACATTTTACAAAATAAAGGTTAAAAACCTTATTTTAGTATCGTAGTTTCGAGCGAGTCGTTTGGAGTTTATATTATATAAGGTTGATGTGAATTTCATATACATATGCTGCAGGTTATTGTTTTTGGTTGGATGTATCTATTAGGAGTGTAATTGGAAATTCGGATAGGGCACATCATAGGGGAGATGCTGCCCGATATTTGTTAACTCTTTAACTAGTTAAGAAACTAGTCGAGAAGGCGAGCAAGGGGATGAGGTCTATTAATACTCGTGTGTAACCTAAAGTGATGGAAAGCTAAGGCTTGTTAATATTTGTATTACTTCTATATTAAATAGGTTTGGAGGACGACGAAGTGAACGTGACTAAGAGAAGTCCGTAAAAGGTATGTGAAGCTTTCTCTTGGCATATTTTTGGAATAAGTATGTAAAGCCTGTCTCTCTTTTATTTTGGGCATGTCTTAGATTTAAGTGAAAAATGATATGTGTATGAAGCCCGGGCTAATTCTATTCATGAGCTTTGAAGATGATTCATGATGCATAATTCGTACCCACTTCTGAATGTTAAGACTCTTAAAGTTGTTAAGCTCTTATCCCTCAAGTCTTCTAAATACTAAAAAGTAGTGTATGTGAAGCTAACATTTCCTTCTTTTGGTATGTCTTCAAGTGAAATAGTGAATGATATGAGATTGAGGGTAAATCTACTCATAAATACCAAGTGTAATTCATAGTTCTTATGTACTCCTTGATGAAAGAACTCTTACAGTAATCGAACTAAGGCTTCTCAAGCCTTCCATACATTAGAAAGGGATGAGTATGTGAAGCTACCCTTTCTTCTTTTTGGCATTACTTAGATGTAAGTATTATGTATAGGAAATTGGGACTTATTCCACTCTTAAAACTCTAAGTGTGAGTTAAGGTTCTTGTTCACTTCCTACTGATTAGAATTCTTGTAACAAGTTGAGTCATTACTTTTCAAGTCTTCTATGTGATAGAAAGTGGTACATGTAAAACTTGTCTTTTTCTACTTCTAGGAAGACTGGACTATAGGTACTATAGATTCTGGATGTAGCTCATGACTTGTACCCACTTTTGAATGATAAGGGCCTTGAAGTAGTTAAACTACGACCCTTGAGCCTCCTATAGGTTGAATAGTGTTGGGATGTGTAAGCTCCTATACCTATGGGCTCTTGAACATGCTTTATGGTGATATTTAAGAGATGTTTGACATGTTACAAAGTTTTACGTGCATGTATATACATTATTATATATATGGATCGGTCCGAACGTACCTCAGCATGTTTTTCTATGTAAGGATCAGGCCTTACGTTCCACGGCATGTTATGCTGTTTATGGATTGGGACGTCATACCTCGGCATTGTTACACGATATACGGATCGGGGCATCATACCTCGGCATTGTTACATGATATATGGATCAGTCCATCATACCTCAGCAGTGTTACATGATATATAGATCAAGCTGTCGTACCTCAGCATTGTTATATAATATATGGATCGGGCTGTCATTCCTCGGCATTATTAAAAAATATGTGGATCGGGCCATCATTCCTCGACGTGTTCTTTGTATATACATAGATCGGGCTGTATGTTCCACAATGCTAATGGTATGTATTTTCTTATGATGACAAAATGATGTAGTTATTATGCAAGTCCCCGAACAAGCCGAGTACAGTACATGATGATAGCATGTATGCCTTTATTTTATAAAATGCAGGTACGGTAGATGGCTAAATGTTATACTTACCCCTGCATCCCTATTCCAGCTGTTGTCTCAGTTATGGTGTTTTATGCTTTATATACTCAGTACATATATTGTACTGACCCTCCTTTCCTCGGGGGGCTGTGTTTCATGCCCGTAGGTACAGATGTTTATTTTGTAGATCCTCCAGCTTAGGGTTTCCACTCAGCGATGTTGGAAGTGCTCCGCTATTCTAGAGCCTAACTTTTGATACTCATCATTTGATATACATATATGTTTGTTTATTCAGAGGTATGGTGGGGTCCCTGTCCCACCATATATTACCATTACTATTCTTAGAGGTCTGTAGACATATGTATATGGGCAATATGTGAGTTTTGTGCAATTATGGTTGTATGATGCGTTGTAAATGTTATTATGCTATGGTAGCCTTGTCAGCTTGCTTGCCCTTTCATGACATGATACAAATGAAAGAGGCTACACGTGTATGAAAATTTTATCACCCACTGGGGTTCATATGTATAGTTATTATATGTGATATATACGTATACGGGGGTCTAGGTTGGACCCCAGTCGCGGCGCTCCGTACTTCCTAAAGTACGCAGAAGAGTTATGCTAATCGGATGGTTCAGCCTTAGGTGTTTATGGTTGGAGACTGAGTGTTCCTTCTAGTGTCTCCCATGCAGGGCGCGATGAGATTCGAGAGTTGGGGTAAGCTTAGCCCCAAGTTCATCGATCATTTTAAGATCTAGATACTGGTAGGGAAGGTAGCTTATGAGTTGGACTTGACCCCAGCAATATCAAGTCTTCACCCTGTACCCCATGTTTCAATGTTGCGATGGTACATCTAGATAAGTATCATGTGCTTCAGTGGGATTCGGTCCAATTTGATGAGTCCTTAGTAATTGAGGAGGAGCATGTGGCTAGTTTAGACAGGCAGGTTAGGAAGTTGAGGTCTAAGGAGATTCCATCGGTGAAAGTTGAGTGGAGGTTTCGTCCAGTCGAGGAGGCTACTTGAGAAATCGAGCAGGTACCTTTCATCATTTCCTTGTGAGGAAGAAAATCTTATTAGTAGTAGATGTTGTAATGATCTCCACGGCCAGTTTCGTTCTTTTGTATATTTTACCATTTTTCCCCTTCTCGTAGCTTTTTTATAGCTCGTATGTGATGTTGGGAAGGGTGAAACGCTCCTCAAGGTGACTGGTTGAGTTTTGAGGTGGTTTGGCCATTTTTAGGCTTAAGATTTGAAAGAGTTGACTTTACTCAAAATCTAGAGATTCGGGCATCATATGAGAATTCCGTCGGTTTTATAAGCCACGAAAGGTCCAGTTTTCCCTAGAAGGAAGGTTGGTATGGGTTTTGGAGTGTTTTTTTTTGAGTTTGTGCGATTTGTCATTTTAACCAAGTTTGACTTCGGTCAATAATTTGAGTAAACATGCTCGATTGAAAATTTTATCAGCTCGGTTAGCTCTGGAATTCCTAATTTGGTATAGAAGGACCTTTGATTCAGTTCCCCAGGTGCTCGGATTGAGTTTTAGGTCATTTGTGGGTTTTGAATGTTTTCTTTGGAAAGTATTGACTTTGGTCAACATTTTAATGAAACTACCTCTGTTGGGAAATCCATCAATGCCATTGAGTCTGGATTGCCATTTTTGGTTGGGTAGCATAGTTCATTTACATTCATGGGGTTCCCGAATCAATTTTGAACCCCTATAGGAGAAAATCCCATTTCTCCAAAGTTCAGCACCAGCTGAACTACTGATTCAGGCAATTTTGCTCTCTGCATTCACGTGCCAGAGGACGCGATCGTGAAGGAATGACTTGTTGGTCATTGCGATCGAGAAGATGAGTGCCGTAATCACGAAGGTAATTTTTATTAGGTCTCGTGATCGCAAACCTGGGTACTGTAATTGTGAAAGGTAAATTCACTAACATTAGTGAATTAAAATTCCCATTTTCAGCAGTCTAGGTCCCATTTGCGACTTAGAAAAAGAGTGATTTGGAGAGCAATTCTTGACCATTTTTGATCATTTTTGTTCGGGTGTGTTGGTAATTCTTGTGGGGATGTTTCAAAACCCTTTGTCATCCAAAATATTATCAAGACCCAACCCCGTAGGCCGCGACTGAGATCCGACCTGGACCCCCGTATACATACTTATTAGCTATAGTTAAGTTGAACTCTGAATAATGTGATGCTATACATAAAAATCCCAATGGGTAAAAATCTTTTCATGTACATGTAGCCCCTTGCATTTGCATCATATCATTAAAGGGCACGTAAGCCGATAAGGTTGTCATACATACAAATATTCACAACGCGCCGTATAGGCATAACTAAAACAAACTTATAAGCAACCCACATACATATGTCTACAGACCTGTAAGAATAGTAATAGTAATATAAGGCGGTACAGGTCCCCCATTGTACCCCTAAGTAAACAAATATATACATAGGAGGAGCAGTACCCAAAGGCTAGGCTCCGGATTAGCGGAGTACTTCAAACACAGTTGAGCAAAAATCCTAAGTTGGAAGATATCCAAAATGAACATTTGTACCTTCGGGCATAAAACGCAGCCCTCGAAGAAAGAGGGTCAGTACGATACATGTGCTGAGTATATAATGTCACGACCCAACCCCATTAGCTTTGGAAGTTCCTTAATGTGCTGAAACTTTAACGGACTATTTTTATCCTTTTGGTACTTCTCTAAACAATAAATTTACATTAATAACACCTTCATTTCATCGTGGTATACCCTAGATAATTAATTCACGGAACGAAAGTCAGAGGCTTACATCAAATTGGCCAAATCCGTGGTTGCCCTCTCTTGTTCCTCAATGTTTTTCTCTTCTTTTTCCAAGGATAAACATGCTGAGAATGAATTATATTTCAGCATAATGTACATATATACACCTCCTTAGGAGGTGACACATGGCAGTCCCCTAGGGCGCCACCTC
Source organism: Solanum dulcamara (assembly GCF_947179165.1). Lineage (NCBI taxonomy): Eukaryota > Viridiplantae > Streptophyta > Magnoliopsida > Solanales > Solanaceae > Solanum > Solanum dulcamara. Next base: position 30,826,635 of record NC_077245.1, on the reverse strand, counting down.
ACGCCATGCCTCTAATCCTTGGCTGCCACGTGGCAGCATGGGGTCTACCCAAGTAGTTGAGTCACCTACTGGGTCAAAATAGGTGCATCATCTACTTAGTCCAAGTAGGTGCATCACCTACTTTCTTCCAAGTAGGTGCTACGCCTCCTTCGCCTTTTACATGGGTTCGTTATCTCGTCTCACTTTAAGAACCTATATAATCCTTTCTACGTAAGCTCAACATGTGCTCCAGTAGTTTAAGTACGTAATACATCTAAGTTGGTAGCTTACACAAGTAAGTCGAGTCCCACAACTTATTATTTTGGCCTCCAACTTGTTTTAAATCCTTATAACCCTATCTCCAACCTTCCCACTTATGGCGCATCACATCCTCCATTCCATAGAGTTATTTAACAACATTATAGATAATCTTGGTCACGTGGAAACCTTTAAAAACTTTAAGAAAGCTTTTTGAAGTACAAAAGTACAGGGCATAACATCCTTCCCTCCTTTAGAACATTCATCCTCGAATGTTAACTAGTCTCATAAGGTCTTGCGAGGAATTTAGGAATTCTGCGTAATAGTTGTCATCCATAGTCCTTTTATTCATCACTCAACTAATATAGGAGTTTAGACTTCCTGTAGACATAGGGAACTTGTGTTCACAATCCCTTCCAGAATGATCTCCAGCGGTTAACTGTAAATTGAACTTTCCTGTCTGAGATAATAGATGTGGGAACTTAGTGAAATCTTACTGTATCCTTAATATATCATCTCACATAACCCTTACCCTAATATGACTTCCTAACTAGAAAAACATGGGTTGATTTTATCATCCTATCTACCATAACCCATATACCATAACCCTCTACCATAACCCATCTGAACTCATACTTCCGTAGATTGCGAGGTCAGCCTATACTATAATCCATATTAACTTCTTTTCATTTCCATGTCGTGATTTCCATTTTCTGTAATAGGATACCAGGCTTCTGATGCCCAATTTTGTTTACGTTGTCATACAATTTCTCTTACCCTAACTTGCAACACTCCAGGCATATTCTACTATGCCTTTACTCAGCTCTTCTTTCTAGTTCTCATGCCCCATATCATATTGCAATCTTTACACGAACCTGAGTAGGTATTGAGATCAGCCTAGCAAAAGCCTTAGCATTGCCCTACTAGTCTTCATGCAGGCTCTATATTATCTCTTAGGTCCTTCGGTTGATGTCAGGGCTCACTATGGCTTTTGCCCTCAATAGTAGTCATGTCTCAATAGTTTTACCTCAACCCATCTTATACTTCCCGTTGGTGTATCTGAAATATTGCAATCACCTTGTTGTTATTGAATTCATATTATTTTTAACAAGTAACCACTTGATTTCACCCTTTATATACCAACATTCATAGGTTGCATAACTATTCTTGTACAATTTGTACCAAGTGCGTTCCATTTTAGTCATAGCCTTTTCTGCTTTTGGCTTACTCTGCTCTACATATTTCATTGTCTTGACACACAGTTTCATTCTATATTGTCATACTTGTTTTGCTTCATTTACTTACTCTTAAGTTTTCTCATATCAATATTGACCTCCTCGTTACCATTACTATCACTTCAGTAATTAACTTATTTCTTGAGGTCAGCCATACTCATAGTTTATTAAAATCTCATTCTTATTATGGATAAGGGATACTACAACCTTGTATCTCATTCTCCTTTTATTTCTAGGAAAATTTGGGTAGAGTTTCCTTTGTATTTCTCCCTATCTCAACACCTACACACAGAAAATGCCAACAATGCCTCATAGGGCCAATATATATATATTCATATCATGTCATATGGAAGCCACACAAGGCACCCAATATCAATAACAGTATAACATGATGGACTTAACTCGAATGTCCAACTCAACTACACCTGTTACACTTTCCTGTTTACCTTTCCTTTCAATTTCAACTTTACATTTAAAGCGTACTTCAATACTTTACCTAACATATATCCTTTGTGCCATTGCTTACCTGTGTGCTTGGCAACTTCAAATATTTTTAGTCACTTGCTGAAGTCAAAGGTTAGTATAAGGAACTTTATTTCCTACGACTCAGCTCTATCGCACGATCTTAGATATGAAAGAAAGGTAATATCCTAAATGTCCTGTAGCCTCTTATCTATAGATGTGGTGCACAACACACCAATAGATAAGACTCTACTAGATATGGTCTATAGACACTCCAAGGATGAACTGCTTTAATACCACTTCTGTCACGATCCAACCCCATAGGCCGCGACTGGGGTCCGACTTGGACCCCTATATACATACCTATCAGCTATAGTCAAGTTGAACTTTGAATAATGTGATGCTATACATAAAAACCCCAATGGTTCAAAATCTTTTCATGTACATGTAGCCCCTTGCATTCACATCATATCATGAAAGGGCATGTAAGCCGACAAGGTTGTCATACATACAAATATTCACAACGTGCCGTATAGGCATAACTAAAACAAACTTATAAGCAACCCATATACATATGTCTACAGACCTCTAAGAATAGTAATGGTAATATAAGGCGGGACAGGGCCCCAACTGTGCCCCTAAGTAAACAAATATATACATAGGAGGAGCAGTACCCAAAGGCTAGGCTCCAGATTAGCGGAGCACTTCCAACATAGCTGAGCGGAAATCCTAAGTTGGCGGATCTCCAAAATGAACATATGTACCTGCGGGTATAAAATGCAGCCCCCCCGAAGAAAGAGGGTAAGTATGATACATGTACTGAGTATATAATGTCACGATCCAACCCCATGGGCCATGACTGGGGTCCGACCTTGACCCCCGTATATGTATCTAGCGGATGTAACGATCAATATAAGAACTATACATACGAACCCCAGTGGGTCATAGCATTTTCATGCATGTTGCCTCTTTCGTTTGTATCTTATCATGAAAGGGTATGCAAACCGACAAGGCTGCTATAGTATCTTAATATTTACAATAAATTATGTAGACATAACTAAACATAACTTATACGTATAACCCACACATACGTCTACAAACCTCTAAGAATATTAATAGTAACATATGGTGGGACAGGGCCCCCTCCGTACCCCTGAATAAACAAATATATACATAGGAGGTTTGGTACTGCAACTCGGCTCCGAATCAATGGAGCTTCTTCCAAACTGGTTGAGTTGAATCCTAAGCTGGCGGACTCCTAAGACTTGTGTCTGTACCTGCGGGTATGAAATGCAGCCCCCCGAAGAAAGTGGGATCAGTACGACATATGTACTGAGTATATAAACATAACATAATTGAGATAACAACTGACATAGGGATGCAGGAAATCAAGTATAGCATTTAATAGGGTACTATACCTGCACCTCACAAAAGAAAGTCATGTATACCTTTATCACATATCGTATCTGGCCCGCTCGGGGACTCGGTGTTACAAATGCATCACTTTATCATCATAGGCATATGCATACTATTAGCCTTGTGGAACGTACCACCCGATCTTCATATATAACAGGTTAGTGCTGAAGAGCGTTCGGCCCGATCCATACATATAATAGGTTAGTACCGAGGAGTGTTCGACCCGATTCATAAATATAACATGTTAGTGCCAAGGAACGTTCGGTCCGATCCCTATACATATAATAGGTTAGTGCCGAGTAATGTTCGGCTCGATCCCTATACATATAATACGTTAGTATCGGGGTACGTCCAGCCCGATCCCTCTATAATATAATAATGCATATACGTGCACATAAAACTTGGTAGCATAACAAACATTTCTCGAATATCATCAAAAGGTGTGTCAAAGAGTCTCTAGGTATAGGAGCTTACACCTTCAATCATTATTCAGCATATAGAAGGCTCAAGGGTCGTAGTTCAACTACTTTAAGGCCCTTATCATTTAAAAGTGAGTCCAAGTCATGAGTCACATCCAGAACCTATAAATGGAACTGTCTCTACCTCATATCATATATCGTTTCACTTACATTAAGCTATTTCAAGAAAAGGAAGAAATAGGCTTTACGTGTATTACTTTTTATTATGTATAAGGCTTACAAGACCATAACTCAACCATTGCAGGAGTTCTAACATCAAGAACTAACTAAGATTAATGAGTCATGCTCGGGGTTCTAAGAATGGAACTACCTCCACATCACACATACCAACCACTTATGGCTAAGACATGCCACAAGAAAACAAGAGTTAAGCTTTACATACACTACTTTTCAGCATAAAGAAGACTTATGGGATAGGAGCTTAACTACTTTAAGAGTCTTAACATTCAGAAGTGAACACGAATTATGAATCATGAATCATGTTCAGAGCTCATGAATAGAGTTACCCCAAGCTTCATACACATATGATTTGTCACTTAAATCTAAGACATGCCCAAAAGAAAGAAAAGATAGGCTTTACATACCTCTTATGGATTAATCTTTACCACGTTCGCCTCGTCGTCCTCTGAATCTATTTAACAAGAAAGCAATAGGAATATCAACAACCCTAGACTTTTTAGTGTCTTAAGTTATACATGAGTATTCATAGAACTCATTTCCTTGCTCGCTTCCTCGACTAGTTCTTTAGTTAGCTTGAAAGTTAACGGAAATCGGACAGCAACTCCACTATAACATGCCCTATCAAAATTTCCAATTACATCCCTAAGCAATACATCCAACCAACAAAAACAAGCTGCAACATATATACAATAAATTCACTTCAACATTACATAATACAAACTCCAAGCGACTCGCTCAAAGCTACGATATCAAAATAGGGTTTTTAGTTTCTAGTTTGTAAAACCTTTAACCATATGAAGCAGAGGGTCGTCTGGATGCAACAAGTAGCTCCCACACCTCTTTTAGAATACTCTAAATCCCTGCAACACATCACCACACCACCTACAGATGCAGCACCACAAGCATAATACCCAACTCGACTTTAATTTAACTATAACGACTTCAATTTAGTTTGTTTCTAACATCGTGCATTTCTACAACATGGTTACACTTACAGCACTATAAAAGGTGTATAATAGATCTTATAGCAACATCATAAACTTCAAATTGGAAGTAAAGACCTTACCTTATGCTAAACTCGTCAAACTCGCCAAAACTATCAAAACGTAAATTCTGAACAACCTACTGTCTTATATTGTCGCTTAGTTTCGAAGAGGTATTTGAGGGAAACAGGATTTTTGGCCTCAATCAATGTTATATACATATGTCTTAGGGTCACATAAAATTTTGAATCACCCATACAATATTTTTTTACAAAATGATATGTCCAAAATACCAACAGCAGTCAGTGTAAGATTTCCAAAACAAAATCTGGGCAACACCTCCCCTATACTTCATCACCCTTTTTCGAGTAGACAAAGGAAAAAATGGGTTTTAGAGTCTAAATGAAAGTTATATAACTATGAAATATCTTTCCAAAACATTTTGAATTACTCGAAATGAAGCTTTATACAAGAAGTTATACTAGTATTACTAACAGAAGTCCCATTTAAAAATTGGTTTGTTAACAAGAACAAAAACCTCCTCGTTGCCCCAACGATAAATTTTATGTTTTTAAACACCATTTCTTAACTGAAGAATACCATAGACACTTACCTTATGGAACGAAATTGGAGGACTTACCTATTCTTGGCAAAATTCGTGGCTGCCTCTAGCCTTCTCTCTAGTTTCTCTAAGTTTTCCAAAGTGAAAGGATGAAGAAATGAAACATTTTCAGCATATTACACATGTATATATCCCTCCTTTAGAAGGTGACATGTGGAATCCCCCTAGGGGTGACATGTGTCAGCCCCCTAGGGTGCCACCTCATCTATGCCTCCAACCTAAAGCTGCCACATGGCAGCGTGGGGTCCACCCCAAGTAGGTGAGTCACCTACTTTCTTAAAGTAGGTGTGTCGTCTCCTTATTTCTCTTCCTTAGTTTCAGAATCTCTTCTCACTTTAAAAGCCTATGTATTCCTGCTACTTAAGCTGGCATGTACTCAAGTAGCTTAGTTATATAAGAAGTCCAAGCCGGTAGCTTACACAAGCAAGTCGAGTTCCACGATTTGTTAGTTGGCCTCCAACTCCTTTCAAATACTTATAACTCTATTTCCAACCTTCACTATCACGGGGCATCACATCCTCCCTTCCTTAGAGTTATTTGGTAACGTGATAGATAATAAGGATCACATGCTAATTTTCAAGAAACTAAAGAACACGTCTCAAGGTACAGAAGTACGGGATATAACATATAAAGCATAACACAGTATAAGTGAGATTATAGCAGAATTAGGGGTACAGGAAACAAGTATAATATTTAGTAAATCACTGCACCTGCATCTTATAAAATGAAGGCATGTATATTATCCTCCCATACCGTACCTGGCCCGCTGTAGGACTCGGTGTTATTATATCATCGTATATGGTATCATACCATTGTATACGACGTCTTCTCATATGTTACAAATACATCATCATGTTTTCATATATATGCCTATATACTGTATCCGTCCCTTTAGTGAGGGACTCAGTGAAGAGAGTATTGTACATATATAGCGTACAGATATATTGTATTCGTCCAATCATGGGACTTGGTGTCACAAATGTTTTATTAAGTCATCATATGCACATATGTATCGTACCCATCCATCTAGTGAGGGACTCGGTAAACAATCATGCTATCATAATAATCATACCATCATATATCATACCCGACCCTTTATGGGACTCGGTCGTACCAGACCCTTTATGGGACTTGGTGAATGCTCATATCATCATATATCATACCCAGACCTTTATAGGACTCGGTCGTACCCAGCTCTTTATGGGACTAGGTGAATAATCATGTCATCATATATCGTACCCGACCTTTTATGGGTCTCGGTCATATCCATCCCTTTATGGGACTCGGTGGAAGATGTTTTAATAGCATGCACGAGTAGAGTGGCGAGTAACCATATTCAATTAGCTCATCATCTAAGACTCGGTAAAACTATCATCATGGACTATTATTTGAGGATCAAAATGATCATCATCCTAAGTATCCTCTAAATGCCATGAGGGGCCATATCAAATAGAGTCTTAAGAATCATAGACTTATATTAACACACTGCCAAATGACTTATGAAATCAGAGACACTTGTCATTATAGAGTCCTAAGGCATAGGAGCTCGCATATTTAATTACTATTTCACATATAGAAGGCTCAAGGGTGAAAGCTCAAATACTTTAGGAGCCTTAGCATTTAGAAGTGAACACGAGTCACGTGTTATACTCGGAACGTACAACTGGAACTACCTCCACACTCATATCATATCTCATTTCATTTGCATTTAAGACATCCCAAAATAAAGGAGCAATAGGCTCTATATATATTACCTTTTATCATATAGAAGCTTTAAAAAGGCAATAGCTTAACTATTACAGAAGTTTTATCATCACGAAGTGGATAAGAATTATGAACTCTACTAGGAGATTTATGAATGGAATTATCCCCATGTTTCATATACAAACCATTCATAACTTATATCTAAGACATGCCAAGAGAAAAAACAATAGCTTTACATACCTTTTATAGAGTAATCGCAACCACTCTTGTCTCGTCGCCTTCTGAACCTATTTAACACGAAGGTAGTACTAACATTAACAATCTTTAGCTTTCTAGCTTCTAAATCCACAACCAAGCACCCATAGGAATCAATTCCTTATTCGCCTTTCTTGACTAGTCTCGACTAGTCTCTTAGTTAGTTAAGAAGTTAACGGAATTCGGGCAGCATCTCCTCTATAACTTGCCCTATCTGAACTTCCAATTAAATTTTCAATTAGTAAAGCCAACCAAAACAAAAACCAGAAGCCAATACACAATTATACCACCTCAACATCACACTAAAAAAGTCCCAAATAGCCCGCTCAAAACTACGACTCCAAAATACGATTTACAATCTTTATTTCATAAAATCTTAACCAGGCGAAATGGGGTGTCATGTGGCTGCAAACATCATACCTTATACCCATATTTAGAAATGTTTCCATTCCTTCAACACTACAAAAAAAATTCCCAATACGATACTACAATAACAACGACACTAGTTATATTTTAAGCCACAAGAATACGTCAAAATAGTCCCTACACAACCTGCAACTTTTTTCAGCCGTAACATCAATATTTTAACGTCTCCAACTAATGTTTACACACCCATAAAATGATTAAACCTTTAACAAAACATGGGAGAAGATAATCAAGCCATACCTTAACAAACGGCTTCCCAAATATGCTGAAAATTGGCTTCGGAAATTACTTAATGTGCTGAAACTTTAGCGGACTGTTTGTATCCATTTGGTGATGCTACAAACCATAAATTTACATTACTAACACCTTCATTTCATCATGGTATACCCTAGATAATTAATTCACAGAATAAAAGTCGGAGGCTTACCTCAAATTGGCCAAATCTGTGGCTGCTCTCTCTTGTTCCTCAACGTTTTTCTCTTCTTTTACCAAGGATAAACATGCTGAAAATGAATTATATTTCAGCATAATGTAAATATATATACCTCCTTAGGATGTGACACGTGGCAGTCCCCTAGGGCGCCACCTAACACCATGCCTCCAATCCTTGGCTGCCACGTGACAGCATGGGGTCCACCCAAGTAGGTGAGTCACCTACTTGGTCCAAATAGGTGCATCACCTACTTTGTTCCAAGTAGGTGCTATGCCTCCTTCCGCCTCTTTCGTGGGTTCAGTATCTCGTCTCACTTTAAGAACCTATGTAATCCTTGTTACGTATGCTCAACGTGTAATCCAGTAGCTTAAATAAGTAAGACATATATATTGGTAGCTTACGCAAGTAAGTCGAGTCCCACGACTTATTATTTTGGCCCCCAACTTGTTTCAAATCCTTATAACCCTATCTCCAACCTTCCCACTTATGGTGTATCACATCCTCCCTTCTGTAGAGTTATTTGATAATATTATAGATAATCTTGGTCACGTGGCAACATTTAAAAAGTTTAAGAAAGCTTTTAGAAGTACAAAAGTACGGGGCATAACAAAAATATTTTAAGTTTTGGGTAAATTTGTGGTTTCCTTGCATTTTTGGCAAATCTTGCGCTTAAAATTGGTGGGGTTGTTTTGAGCTCTTCCGTTGCTTGGAATGTGCTAATTTTTTGAGAATAAGTTTATTTGAGCTATTTGGGACCTTGTGACAAAGTTGGTTTTTTGATTTTGTGTGTGGGTCCTAATGCCAAATTTTGACTCAATTTTGGTTCCGTGTTTAATTATAGTAGTATAGGTATTGTTGTCTTTGTTTTGTTATGTTCTTTGATAATTTGATAGAGTGGGATCATTTGGAGGATGCCCAGAAAGGAAAGGCTCAAGTTTAGTGGTTCGTGTGCAGTTTCAGCCTTGAGGTAGGTTATGGTTTACTCTTGTTAGACTTGGCTTGGTTAGAATTGGTATATTTTTTAGTAGTAGCGTGTGATTCGGGTTGGTGATTTAGGCATTGATATCCCATTGGGAAATTTGGAGTCGATGATCTTTGTCAGTGACTAGTTTGGGGTTTTGGTAGTTGGAGGCTTAGTCTAGGCGATATCTTGACTTGTTTGCCATTTAGAATCCTTAGAACTTGCTTCTAAGGGGTTGAACTTAATATGTCATTGTTTGACTTGTTTGGTTTTAGTGGCTCGTTTGATGTAAATTCAGTTTATGCTTGTGTCTTGGTTGTCATGATATGGAAATATTGGGCCCGAGGCCACACTTTTGGTACTCTGGAGTCTCAAGTAAGTGATTTGATGCCTTTGAAGGGATATTTACTCGGCTTGAGTGATATATGATTTTGACATACTACTTGTTTTATTTACCTCGCCGGTGTTAAAAACAAATTTAAAATAAAGGATAAAAGATGAGATTAAGACCTTCGATTGAGGAATAAATTTGAGGAATTTAAGAAATATGGTGTTATCTTAGTTATTGCGTGTCATTATTGATGTGCTCGAGGTATGATTCTGGCAAGCCCTTTTACTGACCTTGGGCTACACTTTATTTCATTTGATGAGCACGAGCTGTGAATTTTGGGCGGCCCGTTGATACATATTTTGGGTTATTATTTTGATGTTGATGAGCTCGAGGTATGATTTCAGGCGCCCCTTTATTTGATGAGCTCGAGGGTTATTCTGGGCACTTTATAGGCACTTTATGGTACTTTTAGAGGATATTGAGCCTTAACTACAATTTTGTATTGGTGCATTCTTCCAATATTTTATGAGTTGAGATTATTGATGTGATTACATGATTGGTTGGACTTACTTGACTGCCGTATAACTCTTCCCATACCCTTTTTCCCTATAATTGTAGTTTTAAGCTTATTCCCTGTTATTAGTAGTATCATGTATTTATTCTTTATGAACTCGGTCGATCTATGTTGCCAACTTAGTACCCCATGTTTTGGTACTCATACTGCACTTCTGCATCTTTTTGATGCAACTCCCAATTTGATCGACCCCTAGCACGCGCCTGATCATCCATGCTGTGCCATATTCGGTTTGTGGTGAGCTCCTAGCGTTCAGAGTCTTACTACATTCCCTCTTTTGCTCTGACTTATATATTGTATTTTGGATAGTTAGTTCTACATTGTATATTCATATTGTCATATTTTGTACTTAGCAACTCCTATATAAGTGACACCAGGTTTGGAGTTTGGTCTAGCATTAGTCCGTTATTTTTGGTCCCTTTCGGGCCTTTTCTATATTTTTATCATATTTTCATTCTCTGCCTTAGCCCAATTTTGTTTGTTAAATTCTTCTTACTTCCGTATTCTTATGTTATTAGATATTTCCTTAAATTAAGATTTGACTTCAACTTTAGTTGGGTTTTTAGCTTCCCTACTCGAGGGTTATAGTAGGCGCCATCATGGCCTGGATTCGGATCATTATAGAGTGGTATCAGAGCTTAGGATCAGTTGTTTTACCATTATGGGAGCAAGTTTCTAGTAGAGTCTCGCAGATTGGTACGATGACGTCCGTATCTAATATTCAGGAGGCTATCAGACATTGTTAAGAATTAATTCACTATTCTTCTTTCTGATCATGCGCTAATGATGATGAAATCCTCTAAATCCTATTTGTTTCACTCTTTCTTAGATGGAGAGGATGAGATCCACCCAGGGCGGACTAGGACCCCCTGTATATATAGATAGAGTCCCAGCTCGGGTAGATATCGAGTTCGACATAGAGGCAGAGGTAGAGCTCAAGATAAAGCACTAGTGTAGGAGCCAGATATAGAGGTTGAGAAGTTCAAGCATCAGCTGGCAGACGAGCATCTAACCCATCCTCAACCTTGATTCGTGGCCACACATGTGTTAAAAGATACTTTGCCTGGATCCTCAGCTTCATGAAGGGTATATTGCGAGTAGAGACACTATCTAGCACTTCAACCGGACCCTAGGTCAAAGATGCAGGTCAGACTTCAAGGCAGTTTGGGGCACAATATGATCAATCCTCAGATCTACATCCTACTAATATAGCTCCCCGTCTGGTGATTCAGCTAATTCCTATAGTTTTTCAATACATGGCATCTAGACCGATTATGACTATAGAGGAGCAGATGATATTGCAAAAGTTTATCAAATTGGCCCCTCCTAGGTTTTCAGGTGCCGCGGGTGAGGATGTTCACGAGTGTTTGGTTAGTTTCTAGGAGAAGTTGTATAAACTCAGATTGGTGGAGTCCCACAGGGTTCATTACACTGCGAAGTATGCACCCTATAGTTTAAGGGAGAGGCTGAGAGATAAGTTCACAGTTTTGGTACAGGGATCGATGGCAGTCATAAATTATGAGTCTCGGTTCCATGAGCTCTCCAAGCAAGCTACCATGGTTATACCGGTAGGAGAGAAGCGGGTATGCCAGTTTGTTAGAGGGTTATCTGTTCCTTTGAGGCTATCAATAGAGAAGATGGTTGCATTAGGCTATTCGTTCTTGCGGATAGTAAACCATGCCCGTACTATTAAGGCTATACATCATGAGGCATATGTATGTAGAAACAAGAGGCCTCACCACCAGGGTAGTTTCAGTGGATGCTAGTCAACGGTAGGGGTTCTTTGGCAGTGGCCATCCACAACAGTATTCAGCTAGTAGACCAGTTCAGGAAGCCTTACCGCTTACCAATAGTGGATCAATAGGTGCTGGCAGTTAAAGTGGCAAGACTTAGGGTTAGACTTTTGGGTATTTAGGCCATGGTGGCCATTTATCTCTTATTGGCACATCACAGAAAGGATCATTCAAAGGGTCGTGCTATGAGTGTGGTGTGGTAGGATACTTTGCAAGGGAGTGTCCTACTATTATCTATCACAGATGTCAGAGTTAGTAGGGTCCACAGGGTCAGCTAGTTCAGGCCTGTAAGGCACTAGTTCATCCACTAAGACAAATTATGCAGGGTAGGTGAGGTGATTCTCAATGTACTGGGGTGATCCCAGGCAAGACGGATAAGTGGTCGAGCTGGATGCAGTCATATATATGCCTTTCCAGGAAGGCGAGAGTCGAATACCTCGGATATTGTTATATCAGGTACAATCTATGTCTCTCATCATCCCGCCTATACTATATTTGATCCGGGGTCGACTTACTCATATGTTTTTGCTTCTTATGCATCTCTATGTGATGTTTTATGTTATCCATTGCCCGTTCCTATATGGTAGACTATCTATCTTGTGTGGTGACTATCTAATAGTATGATACTAGAGCGGACTTCATTGTACTAGATATGGTAGACTGTGACTTGATTCTAGGCATGGATTGGTTGATGACTATCATGTGGTTTTGGATTGCCTCTCCAAAGTTGTTACCTTGTGTGTGCCTTATATTCCTCCGATCGTGTAGGCAGGAGAAGTTATTCATGTACCGTGTGGTGTGATATTCTTCCTCAGGGCCCAACGATTAGTGGGAAAGAGGTGTCTAACCTATCTTGCTTATGTCCATAACACTAGTGCCAACACTCTTTCTATTGATTCTGATCTAGTGGTCCGACAGTTCTCTGATGTAGGACCATCCTCCTAAGCATGATATTGATTTCAGCATTGATGTTGAGCTAGGTACACAAGCAGTCTTTATTCCCCCATATCAAATGACTCTAGTTAAGTTGAGGAAGCTTAAGGTACAATTCCAAAAATTCTTGAATAAGGGGTTTATTATGCCCAGTATGTCTCTATGAGGTGCTCTTATTTTTTTTGAGAAAAAGAAGGATGGTACCTTACGTATGTGTAATGATCACAAGCAGCTGAATAAGGTGACTACCAAGAATAGGTACTCGATTTTGTGGATTGATGACTTATTTGATTAGCTCCAGGGTGCAACAGTATTCTCTATAATAGATTTGACGCCAGGGTATCACTAGTTGAAGATTAGGGAGTCAGATATCCCTAAGACTACTTTCAAGACTCGAAATAGGAACTATGAGTTCTTACTCATGTCTTTTGGGTTCACTAATGACCTCGCTGCATTTATGGATTTAATGAACCGTATCTTAAAGCCTTACTTGGACTCCTTTGTCATTGTATTAATTGATGACATTCTAATCCATTCCGGGAGTAGAAAGCAGCATGAGCAGCACCTGAAGATAGTACTTCAGACCTTGCGGGATCAATAGTTGTATGCCAAATTCACTAAGTGTGAATTTTGGCTTGAATCTGTGGCATTCCTAGGGCACGTAGTTTCTAAGGATGGGATTATTATAGATCCGGCGAAGATAGTGGCAGTTCCTGATTGGACTATGTCCACATTTCCTACAAAGGTTTGTAGCTTCGATGGCTTTCTCATGGTATTATGGACGGTTTGTGGAGTGGTTCTCGTGTATTGCAATGCCTTTGACCATGTTGACTTAAAAGAATATTCCTTTCTAGTGGTCTGGCGAGTATGAGGCAAGCTTCTAGAATCTCAAAGCCTTATTGACTTCAGCACCGATTCTACTCTTACTGTCGAGGACTAGGGATTTATAGTGTATTATGATGCTTCAGGTGATGTCTTGAGCTATGTTCTGATAAAATAGGGTAGATTTATTGCATATGCTTCCAGGAAGCTGCAGGTGCCTTAATGACACTACCCCACATATGATTTAGAGTTAGCGATGGTGGTATTCGCATAGAAGATTTAGAGACATTACTTTAAGGGAGCCCATTATGAAATCTACACTGACTACCGTAGTCCACAGTACATATTTAGTTGCTGAAGGAATATAACATCACTATTCGCTATCACCCAGGCAAGGTAATGTAATAGCAGATGCTCTAAGATAGAAGGCAGTGAGTATGTTGAGTTTGGTATTCTTATTAGTTGAGGAGTGACCTTTAGCTTCAGACATTCAGTCCTTAGCTAACCAGATGGTTCGTCTTGATATTTTTGAGCCGGGTAGGGTACTTTCTTGTGTAGAGGCTAGGTCTTCCTTGATGGAGTAGATTCAGGAACATAAGTTTGAGGACCAATAGCTGAGGGTGATTCGGGATAAGTTACTTAGTGGAGAGGCTAGGATGGAGACCTTCAATCCGAAAGGCATTTCAAGGATTGAGGGTCCTATTTGTGTTCCTAGAGTTTGAGATCTAGTAAGGCTCATCCTTGAGGAGGCCCATTGTTCTAGATAATCCATTTCTCCCGATGCGGCGAAGATGTATCTCGACGTATTACATCATTATTGGTGGTATGGGATGAAGTGAGACATTGCAACTTTTGTGTCTAGGTTCTTGAACTATCAGCAGGTTAAGTTTGAGCATTAGAGCCAAGCAGTTTGACACAACGACTACCCATTCCAAAGTGGAAGTGGGAGCGGATAGCTATGGACTATGTAGTGGGTTTACCATATACTTCCTGAGGTTTTAATTCTATTTGGGTCATTGTAGATTGATAGACCAAGTCTGCTCACTTTCTACTGGTCTAGACTACCTATACCTCATAGAGGTTGGCTCAGATTTACATCTGAGAGATGGTCCGATTACATGGGATGCCAGTATCTATCATTTCAGAATATGGTACTTAGTTTACTTTACATTTTTAGGGGTGTGTTCAGAGAAAGTTGGGCACTTGAGTCGAGCTCAGTACAACCTTCCACTCCCAGACCGATGGTCTGTCAGAGAGGACTATTAAGGTCTTAGAGGACATTTTACAATCTTGTGTTATTTATTTTGAAGGTTAGTGGGATCATTCTGTGGCTTTGGCAGAGTTTGCATATAATAATAGCTACCATTTGAGCATTGAGATGGCTCCCTCTAAGGCACTGTATGGTAGAAAATATCATTCTCCAGTAGGTTGGTTTGATGCATTTGAGGTTAAGCCCTAGGGAACTAATTTGTTGTGTGACTTGATGATAGATTTCGTATGATTCAAAAGAGGCTCCATACTATCAAAAGTAGGCAATGGATTTATGCTGACCGAAGGGTTCGACTTTGGAGTTTATTATTGGAGACTGAGTATTCCTATAATTGTCTCTCAAGAAAAGAGTAATGAGATTTGGGAGAAGGGGTAAGCTTATCCCTATGTTCATTGGTTCTTTTGAGATGTTAAGATGGGTAGGGGAGGTAGCTTATGAGGTTGCCTTGCCCCCAGTACTATCGTAGTTCACCTGTATCCCATGTTTCAATGTTGCGATGGTACGTCTAGATGAGTCTCACGTGCTTCAGTGGGATTTGTTCCAGTTTGGTGAGTCTTTAGCCTTTGAAGAGGAGCTTGTGGCTATTTTTTACAAGCAGGTTAAGAAGTTGAGGTCTAAGGAGATTCCATTGGTGAAAGTCCAGTGAAGTCATCTTTCGATCAAGGAGGATACTTGGGAGATAGAGCAGGACCTACAAACTCGATATCCTCATCTTTTTGAGCAACTAGGTATTTCTTCATTGACCTTCAAGGACGAAAGTCCTTTTAGTAGTGTATATTATAATGGCCTCCTAGGTCAAATTCGTGCTTTTGCATGTTTTTAGCAATTTACACCCTCCTGTGGCTTCTTTATAACTCGTATGTGATGTTGGAATGGGTGACACACTCTCCGAGGTGACCGGTTGAGTTTTGAGGTGGTTTGGCCATTTTTGAGGCTTAAGGTTTGAAAGAGTTGCCTTTGTCAACATCCAAAGATTCAAGCATCGTATGAGATTTCCGACCATTCTATCAGCTCCAGATTGTCAATTTTGGTCTAGAAGGACGTTGGTTTGGGTTTTGGATTCTTCGTTTTGAGTTTGTGCGATTTGTCATTGTAACTTTAAAGTTTTGTCCATATTTGACTTTGATAAAATTTTTGAGTAAATGTGCTCGGATGAAAATTCCATCCCCGCGGTTATCTTCAGACACTGCGTTAGGTTTAGAATGACCTTTGGTTCGGTTCCCGAGGTTCTCAGATTGAGTTTTAGGCCATTTGTGTGTTTTGAATGTTTAGTTTTGAAAGTGTTAACTTTAGTAAACATTTCAATGAAACGACATCGGTTGTGAAATTCTTCAATTCCATTTGGTTCGGAATACAAATTCTGGTTGGGTAGCATAGTCCATTTGCATTCACGGCGTCCAAAAGTTTTCTCTTAACGTTCGTGTACTAAGGGCCGTGATCGCGAAGGACAGACTCCGTAGTCATTACGATCGCAGAGATGAGTATTGCGATCGCGTAGGTAATTTTTATTGATTCTCATGATAGCAGACCTGGATTCAACTATCGCGAAGGGTAAATTCACAGGTATCAGTGAATTAAAATGCCTATTTTCAACAATCTAAGTCCCATTTGGGACTCAGAAAAAGAGTTATTTGGAGAGCAGTTCTTGCCTTTTTTCAATCAATTTTTTGGTGCTTTGGAAATTCTTGAGGGGACATTTTGAAACCCTTTCTCATCCAAAAATCTTGTAATTTTCGTGTAAATTTATTATTTCCTTGCATTTTCGGCTAATCTAGGGCTTGAAATTCGTGGGGTTGTTTTGAGATCATCCATTGCCCGGAATATGCCTATTTTTTAGCATAAGTTTCTTGAGCTATTTGGAACCTTGTAACATAGTTGGCTTATCAATTTCGTGTGCGGGTCTCAATGTCGAATTTTGATTCAATTTTGGTTTCGTTTTTAATTATAGTAATATGGGTATGATTGACTATGTTTTGATTTGTTTTTCGATAATTTGATAGAGTGGCATTGTTTGGAGGTGTACTAAAAAGGAAAGGTTCATGTTTAGTAGTTCTTGTGCGGTTTCGGCCTTGAGGTAGGTTATGGTTTACTCTTGTTAGACTTGGAATGGTTAGAATTGGTATATTTTGAGTAGTAGCATGTGATTAGTTGGTAATTTAGGCATTGATATCCCATTCGGAAATTTAGAGTCGATGATCATCATTAGTAACTAGCTTAGGGATTTGCTCATTAGAGCCATAGTCTAGGCGATATCTTGACTTATTTGCATTTTTTAGAATCCTTAGAACTTGTTTTTAGGTGGTTGAACTTAAGATGTCATTGTTTGAATTTTTTGGTTCAGTTGCCTGCTTGATGTAAATTTTGTTTATACTTGTGTCTTGGTTATCTTGATATGGAAATGATGAGCCTGAGGTTGTGCTTTCGGTACTCCGGAGTCTTAGGTTAGTGATTTGATGTCTTTGATGGGATTTTTACTCAGTTTGAGTGATATATGATTTTGACATACTACTTGTCTTATTTACCTCGCCGGTGTTAATCACTTTTTTAAAAGAAAGGATAAAAGATGAGATTAAGACCTCGGTTGAGGAATAAATTTGAGGAATTTAAGAAATATGGTGATATCTTATTTATGGCATGCCATTACTGATGAGCTCGAGGTATGATTCTGAGTTGCCCTTTTATTGACCTTGGGCTACACTTTATTTCATTTGTTGATCGCGAGGTGTGAAATCCGGGTGGCCATTTGATACATATACCGGGTTATTATTTATATGTTGATGAGCTCGAGGTATGATTTCGCGCACACCATTATTTAATGAGCTCGAGGGTTATTCTGGGCGCTTCATAATACTTTTGGAGGATATTGAGCCTTAACTAAGATTTATCATTGGTTCATTCTTTTGGTATTTTATGAGTTGAGATTATTGATATGATTACATGATTGGTTGTACTTACTTGACTACCATATGATTCTTCTCGCACCCTCTTTCCCCAAAATTGTAGTTTTATTCTTCTTCCCTGTTATTATTAGTATCGTCATTCTGCTTATTATATATTTATTCTTTCTGAGGTCTATCGGTCTATGATGCCTAATGAGTACCCCGTGTTTTGGTACTTAGACTGTATTTCTGCATCTTTTGATGTAGCTCTCTGTTCGTTCCCCTCAATGCATGCCTGATCATCCGTAGTTGTGCCAGATCTAGATTGTGGTGAGCTCCCGACGTTCAAAGACTTACTACATTCCCTCGTTTGCTCTGACTTGTATATTATATTTTGGACAGTCAGTTCTGCATTGTATATTCATATTGTCAGCTCTTGTAGTTAGAAGCTCTTTGTATAGGTGACACCAGGTCCAGGGTTTGGTCTAGAATCAGTCCATCATTTTTTGTCACTTTGGGGCCATTTATATATTTTTATTGTATTTACATATCTATTGTTTGGACCGATTTCTTTTGTTTAATTCATCTTACCTCCTCATTCGTATGTTATTAGCTATTTATTTAAATTGAGATTTGACCTCAACATTAGTCGGGTCGTGACATCACCTCTGGAACTAATTGGCTGGGCATCGATTATGGTTGCCTTACACGGCACTTACTGGATCATGTGAAGACCATCCCAAAAGCTGCATTTTTTAGGAATTTCATCTTTTGTTCCTCATTTTCCGACTTTTTAACTTCTGGGGTCTTACAATATCTCCCTCTTAGAAACATTTGTCCTCGAATGGGACTCAAGCTAGAATGAATGGAACAAGAAAGGAACATAATAGCCCAACATGAATGCAAAATATCTCGAAAATGCATAAAATATGAAGTATTTAATCTCAAGCTAAAACATGACTTTAAAACTCATTTCATAAACATGAATGTATATGAAACCATAAGAAAAACTGAAACATATGATTTGGGTTGATTGGATAATGAAGGAACTAAATACCTAAACTAGGCACAGAAGGAAAGAGATGAGGATATTTGGACATCATATCAGCTTCAGCCTCCCATATAGCGCCCTCAACCTCTTGGTTCCTCCACAACACTTTAACTGAAGCTATTTCTTTGTTTCTCAACTTTTTAACTTATCGGGCCAAGATATCAACCAGAACCTCTTCATAAGAAAGATTCTCTTTAACCTGAATGTTTTCCAATGGAACGATGGAGTTAGGATCACCAACAAACTTTCTCAATAATGACAAATGGAACAGTTGAAGCACCGATGCCAAATCAGAAGGAAAATCCAACTCATAAGTCACCTTACCAATCCACCTCAAAATATGATATGAGCTAACATAGAGGGGACTTAACTTCTCTTTCTTACCAAAATGCATCACACCCTTCATGGGTAAAATTTTCAAGTAAACTCAATCATTAACCTCACATTCAAGTTCTCTTCTTCTCACATCCGAATAGGACTTAACTTCTCTTTCTTACCAAAATTCATCACACCCTTCATGGGTGAAATTTTCAAGTAAACTCAATCATTAACCTTAAATTCAAGTTCTCTTCTTCTCACATCCGAATAGGACTTTTATCGGCTTTGGATTGTCTTCAATCTTTCTCTAATGAGTATAACCTTTTCCATAGCCTTAAATACCAACTCGGATCCTATCAAAGCAACTCCACCTACCTTAAACAACCAGATAGGGGATCTACACCACCTACCATACAAATCCTCGAATGGAGCTATTTCAATACTAGAATGATGACTATTATTATAAGCTAACTCTATCAATTGCAAATGATCATCCTAATTTACTTTAAATCAATAATGCATGCTCTCAACATATCCTCTAATGTCTGAATGGTACACTTGGCCTGACCATCTATTTGTGGGTGAAAATCTATACTATACTTGGGTACCAAGATCCTTTTGGAAAAATCTCTAAATTTGAGATGTAAACTGAGTACCTCGATCCGAAATATAGAGAATGGAACACCATGTAGCTTAACCAACTCTCGAATGTATAATCTAGCATAATCCTCGGCTGAATATGAAGTCTTGACCGGAAGGAAACGAGCTGAGTCACCCAACTAGACTCATGATGTCTACGAGTATGAGTTCAACCATTAAAAAATCCATATTCAAGGCTTCCCACTTCCACGTAGGAATCTCAATGTCTTGAGGCCAACCTCCTAGTTTTTGATGCTCAATTTTCACTTGTTGAAAATTAGGACACTTAGCCACGAATTCTTCAATGTCCCTTTTCATTCCATTCCAATAATACACTTCCCTCAAATCTCAATATATCTTTGTGGAACCGAGATGAATAGAATACCATGATCTATGAGATTCATACAATATCGTATATTTCAATCCATCTATATTCAGAACACGCAATCGGCCTTGATATCTTAAAACACCATCTCCCCATTGGGAGAAAGTCTTAATGGGTTTTTTGGCAACTACTTTCTTCAATTCAACCCAAGTGGGATCACTATCTTGTTTTTCCTTTACATCTGCCACAAGAGTCAATTTGGAAACATTTTGCACAATAAAACCACCATCCTTAGAATCAACCAATCAAACGCCCAAACGAGCTCATCTATTCTCATCCCAAACTAGCTCTTTCTTTTCATCTCTAATATGAGAAACACTGTTCATGGAAAATCTACTAAGAGCGTTGGCAAGCATATTTGCCTTACCCAGATGGTATAGCACACTTATGTCATATTTCTTCAAAAGTTCAAGCCATCTCCTTTGTCAAAGGTTCAAGTCCTTTTGAGTGAACACATATTGCAAACTCTTGTGATAGGTGAAACATCCACATGAACACCATAAAAATAGTGTCTCCATAACTTCAAAGAAAATACAACCGCCGTGAACTCCAAGTCATAAGTTGGGTAATTCTTCTCATGTGTCTTGAGTTTTCTTGAAGCATAAGCTATCACTTTACCATTTTGGATTATAACACAACCAAGACTAACTCAGGAAGCGTCTTAATACACAAAACCATCGAAACCTTCTGGTAAAGTCAACACGGGAGTAGAGGTAACCCTATCCTTCAACTCTTGGAAGATTTTCTAACATACCTCTGACTATTGGAAGAAAATCCTTCTACAAATCATCTACAATAACAGGATATGCCCAATAAACTTCGAATATCATAAGGAGTAATTGGTCTATGCCAATATTTAACTACCTCGGTCTTTTATGGATCAACCATAATTTCTTCTCTAAAAATAATGTGACCAAGGAATAGAACCGACCTTAACTAGAATTCACACTTAATAAACTTTGCATACGACTAATGATCCTTGAGAATTAGCCACTATCGTAATCTTAGACTGAGGCCAAGACATGATACAACAAATGATACACCCGAAGGTACCTTACTGTCACGAACCAACCCCGTAGGCCGCGACTGGGGTCGAACATAGACCGCCGTATACCTACCTATTAGTTGTTGTCAAATCGAACTAATAACAAAGTGATACTACTCGCAAAAATCCCAATGAATTAAAACTTTTTAGTGTACGTATGACCTCTTTCATTCGTACCACATCATGAAAGGGCACGCAAGACGACAAGGCTACTGTAACATAAAAACATTTACAACATGCCATATAGGCACAATCAAAACAAACTCACAAATAACCCACTAATATATGTCTACAGACCTCTGAGAATAGTAAAAGCAACATATGGAGGGACAGGGCCCCCACCGTACCCCTGGACAATTAAATATATACATATCAAATTACCAATATCAAAATTTAGGCTTTGGAATAGTGGAGCGCTCTCAACATCGCTGAGTGGAAACCCTAAGCTGGCAGATCTCCAAAATGAACATCTATAACTGCGGGCATGAAACGCAACCCCTCGGAGAATGGGGGGTTAGTATAACATATGTACTGAGTATATAAAGCATAATATATCATAACTGAAATAGCAACTGAAATAGGGATGTAGGAAACAAGTATGATAGTTAACAATACACTATACCTGCACCCTATGAAAAGAAGGTATGCATATCATCCTCACATGTCACTCCCGGCCTGCTGTGGGACTCGGTTTTACCATATCATCATATACGACATCATACCTTCGTATACGGTTTTATTTCACATGTTACAAATACCTCACTATGTCTCCATATGTATGACTATCTATCATATCTGACCCTTTAGTGAGGATCTTGGTGAAATAGTGGTGTACATGTCGTACCGCACCCGACCGGCTATGGGACTCGGGGCCATTATCATATAGTAAAATATATCGAGGAACGTTCGGTCTAATCCATACTTTAAAATAGTGCTGAGGAACGTACGACCTGATCTATATTTTAAAATAATGACGAGGAACGTACGACCTGATCCATATTTTAAAACAATGTCAAAGAATGTACGGGCTGATCCACATTTTCCATCATATCATCATGTACATACCCGGCCCGGGATGCGGTGACGAGAATCATCACATACAACATCATCGTATGCTTTACTTCATCGTATACGATATTTCATCATCGTATACTTCTACATATATATATAACCGGCCTAGGACTCGATGAGCGAAGAGTAAATCTAGGCACGACCTCATTCCCGACCCCCTTATATTGGAAAGAATTAATGAAGTGCATTTGACAATAATTGAAAGCATTTGTGCAATTAATTTGAATATCAAAAACCATTTGTGCAGTGCATTTGAATTTATTAGAAAGCATTTGGGAAATGCATTTCAAGAAATTTCAAGATATTATGTATTGAAATATCCGTATTAGAAAATGGGCGTCTATGGAATGTAATGAAATACCCGCATTAGAAGGTGGGCGCCTATGAAATGTGCTACAATACTCGCATTAGAAGGTGGGTGCCTATGAAATATAATGAAATACTCGCATTAGGGTGCCTATAATATATAATGCAATACCTGCATTAGAAGGTGGGCGCCTATGAAATGTGCTGCAATACCCGCATTAGAAGGTGGGCACCTATGAAATTTGCTGCAATACCCGCATTAGAAGGTGGGCGCCTATGAAATGTGCTAAAATACCTGCATTAGAAGATGGAATACTATGAAATGTGCTGCAATACCCGCATTAGAAGGTGGGCGCCTATGAAATATGCTATAATACCCGCATTAGAAGGTGGGCGCCTATGAAATGTGTTGCAATACCCGCATTAGAAGGTGGGTGCCTATGAAATATGCTGCAATACCTACATTAGAAGGTGGGTGCCTATGAAATGTGTTGCAATACCTGCATTAGAAGGTGGATGCCAATAAAAAGTGCTGAAATACCCGCTGCGAAGAAAGGTTCCATGTTTTGAATTTTTGAGATCTTCTCAAAAATTTTGTCCTAGTTTTCGTTGTAAGTGAGAAATGAAAATCTTACGGAAAACATGACCGAGCCATTGTGGTGCCTACATATCCTGTTGGTGTAGAAATCAGGTCAAATATACTTCCAATTTGTTGGATGATGAGTACTGTAAAATTTGAGGTATGATAATCAATAGATACATGTGTAATATGAGCATAATAATATGGAAAATTGTATTACTTGCAATATTTACAATTTATAAACAAGGGACATGCCTCCCATTTGAGATGGACCATCCAATGAAGTAAAAAATAGGCACCTCACACCGATGGGATTAACCTAATGTCACTTTATTTAGAGCAAACCATAAAATTTCAAAGGACAAATGCAACTTTTTTTTTGAAAATGTAAAGAGATAGTCATATTTTGACTACAATTGGTATGAACGGTTATGATTGCATATAAATATTTCTCAATTCTTTTTCCTATACCTGAGATTGACTTTGACGTAATTTCTATAACTTCAAGTAGTACCTCAAACATAGTTAAGTGTCGACAAGATTTTTTTCATCTTGCTTCAAACAAAGGTCTAGAATTATACCAATCCTCATGTTTCAAGTGCCCTCACAATAAATAAAGTCCTATTTCGAACATATCAGAAGTGTTTGATTTGAGGACATTTTGCAAAGTGCACTCACAATCTCAAGAAGGTTCAACACATGCAACTGTGATACCATATGCTTGACCTGCATGTAATACTCCACTAATGTCAGAATATTTGGAATGAGATCATGTAGGGCTTGTTATTGGCTTGTAATGTAGGTTTAGGGATGGATGGGATATTTATTTGGGATAAACGTGATTTAATCTCTCATTGAGCGTCACACTGACTTTGTGCTTTTGATGATTGATACATCTTTTGGCACCCGATCCTCTTTGTTATCTCCTTATTAGATTTCAACTTCTTTTTGAGTCTATTATTTTTTGAGCTTTTTCTCCTTCCTTTTGAGGTTTCCCCTCTTTTGATGGAGTAGTTTCCTTTTTGTCTTACATCGACCTTGTAGGGGGATTTTTTTTAATTTCTTCCAATTCCTTTTTTTTGGAATTCATCTTCGCTTTGGAGACTTTGGAGATTGCCTTTGGCAATTTCAAAGTTGGATCTTCTTCTATAATTTGTTCATCTTTGGTGCGCTCAAGAAGGTTGGGCCAACAGAGGGATAGTGCATGTAAGAACTCAAAAGGGAAATGGCTAACATGTGGTTATCCAAAGAAAAGGTTTTAGGCTTAAAGTAGGGAAAACTAGGGATTAATGTTATTTGATAAGCTTTGAAAGGCACAATCGGGTCAAAAAAGGCCTAAAATCCTTTCTCAAACCAAACATAACTTAGGATTTCACTTCGACAAACATTCAGTCCAAGTTCTAGATCAACAGTGCGATGCAATTGAATTTTAGTCTAAAACTCACCAAACAATGTACATGAAGCCATGAGTTTGGTTTTATTCTTACCTTGAATATCTATAAGAGAGTTTTCAAGCATCACAAAAGTACAAATGAAAGATACCAACAGAAGCTATGGTTTACCACAAAATCAATCATATTCATCATACTGAATATTTCGCATGTTCCTTACTCTATTCATCCCAATAAAAAGTTATGACTTTTAAAATATGTACAAAATTTATTATTTTACACACATATATATATATATATTTATTATTTTTAATTAATTTTTTTTTGTTGTTGAAAATAAATATCAAACCCAACAAGGGCTGCTTACGTATCTCACCGAGGTGAGAATTAGGTGTGCGTAGTTCTTGCAGATATGATATATAAAATAATTTCAAAATTTAGACAAACTCAGAGTGATGTCTCATAAGTCTAGTGCTCGTTGACATCTTCAGTTGGTGAGTGTCATTTGCCTATCTGCACCAACATGTTTCGTGTCCTCTCGGCCATCGATGAGGACACCTATCGTTGTATTGTTTTTCAGATATTCCTCAGAGATTATACATTGGTGTGTTCTTTGAATTTCCTATAATAATCACTTGTTGTGTTCTTTTTTTTTGATTGTCTCTTATGACTTGAATTCTTTCAGCTATTCATGAGAATCATACATTGTTACAACCATCCCCGACTATTATCAGGGATGGTTTTTCTGCAAAGATATGAGAAAAGTGTGAAAACAGGGCCATTATATAAAAAAAATAAGTAACAAGATATAGGAGTAAGACTTCATAAACAAAGACTCCCCCGATATATCTTTCAGGCTGTGTATTTGTGTCTTGTAAAATTCAAGGTCAATGTTATTTCCCATAAACTCTTTGTCCCTCAAAATAGAGTCCAATCATTTATCGCATGATGTCCTTTGGTAATAGCCTCTACAAAGAATTAACTTTGTCGAACTCTAGATCTTTGAAAATAAATTTGGATATCTACTAATTTAAGAAGAAACAAATAGCGTGAAGATCACTAATAAATTACAAGAGTTTGAGAGCATAAGCAAAATTTCCAAGACGTAGATTGAGTGCTAAATTATTTCTACGGAATATGGAATGAAAGGAAAAAATTTTGTTGTTAAAAGTAAGATTATATCCGTATAAGAGAGACTTGAAAAAGCTTGAGAAGAAAGAGAAAAAATAATAATAATAATCTAAAAAGGTAGAATTTTGGCACGAGTCCAGCAAAATTAACGTGCAAAAATATCACACATAATGATGAATAATTAAGCCCATTTTAAAAGACTAAGAAAAATAATTTAAAAGCAAGTTGTGGACACAGGCATTGAAAGGGTAAAAGGAAGAAATTTTAAGATAATGGTAAATCAAGGAAGAAAGTCTTAATTGAGGACACTAAGAGTTGGAGCGAGCTTAGAAATAATTATGATCTTAAACGATGCTCTAGACTAGTCAAAAATGCGGTAAGACATTAAAATTTGTAAAGATGCAATAGATAATTAAATAAAGAGATATATAAGGAAAATTAATTTACTCTTCTGCAAAAATAAGAAAAAAACAAAAATTATATTAGAAATAATGATGTTGCAAATAAATTCATATAGGTTACATAGAAAGAAAATAAATATTTATAAACCACATAATACAAGTATAATGCGTCCTAATATATAGGTGACCTTTTTATACCAGAAGTAGGCCTAACGTGTATTTAAAAAATAAACGTGTCATAATATATCAATTCATTGCTCTTTAATTAATTAAACAAATCTACCCGCAAAATTAAATACAAAAATAGAATTAAGCTTTATTACATGCCAAAAAAAACAATTAAAAATAAAATTCTTCAGTGTTTCTAAGCATCTTCGCTCCATTACATGCTCATTGTTCAAACCCCAGAAGATAAAGTTTGAGATCTTCATAGCTATCTGTATCACAAAAGTATTAGTAATACCCCCCATCTTAAAGTTTAATTAATTTAGTCAAATGGTCCATATTCTGGCACAACTATTTTTCAAATAATGCACACACAAATGATAAAGTCACTTGTGGTCGTGAACCAACTTGGACATTAGGATAAAGTTGACTAATTGACTTAACATACCTAGGATATCAAGCTTCCTAAGTTGAATGATGCATGTCCTAAAAAGGTGTTGGTTTAGCTCTATTATGGGTTAATTAAGAGTGGGTTTACTAGACACAAGGTTCCCAAGCGGACAACTCGAGTGTGAAAGTTATGCGGCCACACGAAAAAAGATCCGGACACTCCGCGCATATGCCAACTCTCCTAAATTTTGGAATTTTGAAGAAAAAATTGTGGGTGCGCAAAATACACCTCACATGTACGTGTGATCGTGTCAATTTTCTAGAATTGGAGGAAGTATGAACGAAATGACAATTTATATAAAGCAATAACAAATAAATAATTTATATAAAGAAATAATAAATAAACAGTTTATATAAAGCAATAACAAATAAATTATATCACATAAGCAGGATAAACACAAATTAAGCAATTTAAATAAAATAAACAAATAAGTGAATAAATAAATTATTAACCTAAGTTAGCTGTGGTTTAGACATTTTGTTCCCTAGCAGTGTCGCCAAGCTGTTATACCCCATTTTAACTCGAGGTCAAACGGCGTATGACATATTGGTGATTCCTAAATTTATACTTAAGACATTCCCAAAAGGAAGAAGAGACAGGCCTTACATATACTACCGTTCATGATCTAGCAGCCTTGAAAGGCATAACTCAATTGTTACATGAGTCTTAACATCACAAAGTGAGTAAAGTATATGATTTACATTTAGAATTTCATGAATGGAATTATCCCCACATTTCATATACAAACCATTCATAACTTATGCCTAAGATATGCCAAAAGAAAAGAAGAGTAGCTCTACATACCTGTTATGGATTACTCGCATCCATGCTCGCTTCGTTACTTCTTTAACCTATTTAACACGAACGTAATACTAGGGTTAGTGACCTTCGACTTTACAATTTGCAATTCTACCACAAACTACCCATAGGAACCAATTCCTTATTCTCCTTTCTCAACTAGTCTCGACTAGTCTATTAAAGAGTTAAAAGTTAACGGAGTTTGGGTAGCATATCCTCTATAACTTGCCCTATCCGAACTTCCAATTACACCCCTATTAACTACATAAAACCAACAAAAACACCTTGAAGCATATATACAGGCAACTCATATCAACATTACATAATACAAACTTCCTATGACTCGCTCAAAATTACGATATCCAAGATAGGGTTTCTAGTCTCCCTGTTGTAATACCTTTAATTATACGAAATAGAGGGTTACGTGGCTTCAACCAGACAAAACCCCAACTTTATTAGAACGTGTTCCATACCTTCAATATACCATAACACAACCTACAGCCGCAGCACCATAAGTACCACATTCTACTCGACTTCAATTTAAGCACAACGACTTCACTTTAGGATATTTCTAACGTCAAATATCTCAATGTTATTTTCACATTTCTAGGCACTTAAACAACATATAATACACTTACAAAAACACCATAAACCCCAAATTGAAAGCAAAACCCTTACCTTATCCAAAATTGGCCAAAGCTTGCCAAAATTCGCCTCAGAAGTTCTCTAGTTGCAGCTGAAATTTCATGGATTCTTGATATCCATTTGGTGCTTCTCCAAACAATAAATTTAAATAATTAACACTATCATAACATTTCCAAACCCTTAACAAAATTTGGGAGAATAGAACCAATCCATACCTTGCTAAAACTTACTAAAACTTATCTCGAAAGTTCTCTTAGTATGTTGAAAAGTAGTGGGCTATTTGTGTCGCTTCTTCGCTTCCCCAAATAGAAAATTTTCATTATTAAACACCGCTATATCACCGTAGGATACCTTAAATAATTAATTCACATAACGAAATCGGAGGCTTACCTTTCTTGGCTTCAAACCCGTAGGTCCTCTCTTCCTTGTTTTTGGTTTTTCTCTCAAGTTTTTCTTACTTGTTCTAAGTCCAAAATATGAACTTGTAAGTAATTAGTCATCAAAGGACATGTAAATACTTTCCCTTAGGGGGTGACACGGGTGACACATGTCAAGCCCTTATTGGGCCACCTCAATCATACAACCAATGAGGGGATGCCATGTGGCAGTGGGGTCCACTCCCCCCAAGCAGGTGGATCACCTGCTGCCACGTGTCACTTCCCTATACTGCCACATGCTACTCCTTTTCTGCTGCCATATGTTGTTCTCTCCTCCTCCTTGTGTGTTTGTAATCTCATCTTATTTTAAGAGCCTCTGTAATCCATGCCACATAAGCTTGGTATGTACTCAAGTAGATCAAGTGTTTAAAACTTCTAAGTTAATAGCTTACGTGGGTAAATCGAGTCCTACGACTTATTACTTGGCCTCCAACTCCTTCTGACTTCTCATGACTCTATTTCCAACCTTCCCTATTATAGTGTATCACATTCTCCCTTCCTTAGGGTTGTTTGATAGTGTCGTAGATTATCCGGCTCACATGATAACTTTTAAGAAGCTTAAGAAACATTTCGAGCTCAA
The DNA here is from genome assembly GCF_947179165.1 of Solanum dulcamara. Taxonomy (NCBI): domain Eukaryota; kingdom Viridiplantae; phylum Streptophyta; class Magnoliopsida; order Solanales; family Solanaceae; genus Solanum; species Solanum dulcamara. The sequence continues at coordinate 30,797,246 of NC_077245.1, read as the reverse complement.
GAGTGTGGGGTGTAACACTTACCCAAGCCTCTTAGCATTCATTGAGCTTTTATAGGTAATGATATTTAATAATAAGTAGAAAAAGGGATAATAGGACTAAGAGAAATGACATAGAATAAGAGACAACATTAATCTTATATTATTACACATTTTTATCCAAACATACCTCTACTAATAGACTTGGCGGGGGCTAAGACATGTCCCTAGCTCACCCTCAATAAATGTGTCAAAGGTACAAAAAAGGTAATCAAAAGTCTATATATATCATAAGATAGAAATGGTAGGTATATTCATCTGGAAACATAGGAACTCACCAATAATAGTAGCCTTCAACGAATCAAAGTAGACACACGGAGGTGAGCGTGGAGAAATGCTAGTCCCTAAATGGTAATATCATGTAGGCAATAGAGTATGCATTAGTACTTTGAATGTAGTAAGTATACGAGCATGCATTATAATGAAAAGAATTAGGACATTTATAAAAAAAAGTACATAAAGTAATGAGCATTTGAAACATTCATTTGTGGGATGATGACCATAACCGACATTTAAGACCATGCGAGCTATTTTATAGAATCATACATAATCTCCTATGTTGGCACGGGGATACTACTTGCTGGGTAGAACTCTGTCAATTTCATTCATTTTGTTAACATTAACTTTAAGGATTATTTGTGGATCCACTAGACTAAGCCTACAAGTGCTCCTATATTAGCATATAATTAAAGTGGCAGGGGTTACTATTAGAATTCCCTTACAGAATCCCACCTCAATCAACCATTCAGTGCTGAGTCAATCCCACAGAACAATTCATATAACATAAGAACATAATCATTTTCATAGATTTAGATCATCAAAACATTATTAAGTATAACAGCTCATTAAAAATCTTTCATTTGATTCACACAAGTGAAAATTGGCCTTTCACAAGCGGAATACATCAATTCATCAATTTTTCATTTCCTAAGACTATCTTTCATCATAAATATTTGTTTTTATAAACATTTATTTTGGAGTCAAATCTTTCAATTCAACTTCATTGATACATAATCAAAGTAGAGGGTTCTATTCAATAAAATTTCAAATCATTCAAATCAATGATAGCATGTATGAGAGTAATGTAATGCATCAATTTAAAACATGTTTAAAGCAACCCACCAATAAACCTTAAAACTCCTTTACATTCCTCCATATAAGGACCTTCGATAAACCAATAATTTCATGAAATTAAGAGTCAATATAATCCAATAGAGGTAAATAAACTTCAAATAGACAACAATCTATACAATTGGAACCATAATAAAAAAACAATAAGATTTCACCATTTCAAAATTAAATTTCTATGTTTAGAAAAAATTTGGGCTCCATGGGTGTAAGAACCCATGAATGAGACCTGCATAACTTTGGGAAATAAATCCCTAATGAAATCTTGAAAATAATAGAGACTTGAAGAACCTTGAAGTGAAACCCTAGACTTTGCTTGAAACCCTTGGGAGAACCTTGAGAGGAAAGAAATTTGGTGTGAGGGAGTTAATGTGAGAAATGAGGGCTTTGGAAGGCTTAGGGTCTTTATATAGGGTCAATTCAGTACTCAAAACGACCTTCCTTTAATATTAAAACACGTGAAGAGACCAAAATACCTTTTTAAAACTAGCAAGACTCAGCTTCACGGAGGATCCATCACGGTCCCTATTGACCTCTCCCTTAACTTTTCTTCCTCAATTTGTTCTGCATATGTCATGAGTCGGTAGATGTCCATTCCTTGACCATAATGGTTGTCTTTCACTCTTTGGTTACCAAGCTAGAAATACCGGAGGTAAACTTGCTTATCCTTGCCCTTGGTTCGTAGACCCTAAAAGGAGCATACTTAGATAATTTGGTGAATTTGAGGGCATACTTCCTCACACTGATGCTCCCTTGGTGGAGATTGACGAACTCTTGATTCTTTGCCTCTCTTAGTTACAAAGGAAAGAATTTGTCTAGGAAGGCACCCTTGAACTCTTCCCACTGTATAGGACCCATATCTTCACCCCTATCAACAACCCATTGCTCATACCAAACCTTTGCCACACCCTTGAGTTGATAGACCACTAGTTCAACCTTCTTATTTGGAGGTACACCCATGGTAGGTACAATTTGAGACACCTCCTCAATGAACTCCATAGGTTCCTCATCCACTTTGGAACCATCAAACTCGTGTAACTTCATGATATTGCAGAATTCCACATGTGTTACTCTTTCCTCATGATATAGAGCTTCGGGGACTGGAGGTGTTTGGTCCTCATCCTCAACCCTTGCTCTAGGTTGAGATGTATTTTCTTGAGGCATGATCTAGAAGACATAAAATATGTCTTTATTTAGAGAAAATCTGAGGAAAACTCTAGGGCACGACATGAATCATGACAAGGGAAAACTTTTCTAAACGTACCATAGCCTCCTATTCCTGATTGTGGCGTGCTTCACAACCATGAACAAAACCCAATATGACATGGTATTTTGCACTCTGAGGACCATTCAAAACTTTGAGCTCTGATACCAATTTTTCTATGACCCAAGCATAGGGCCTATAAGCGACACAACGAAAGAGACACCCAGAGATACCTCACCCAAGCCTCTTAGCATTTACTGAGCTTTTTATAGGTAATGACATTTAAGAATAAGTGAAAAAAAGGGATAATGGGACTAAGGGAAATGACATATAATAAGAGCTAGCATCAATTGTCACGACCCAACCCCGTAGGCCGTGATGGGTGCCTGAACAGGACACTCACGTGTACCTTTGCAAACTATAAGGAAACCTATTTCTTATTTGAGTCATAGAGTGCCAATAGGCAAGACAATATATATAAGCCGATGAGGCTATCATAACATATAGGCACAATTGTTTACACATTCATATACAACCCATATATATGTCTACAGAGCTCTAAGAGTAAAAAGAAATAGAAATATAAGGCGGGTCAGGGCCCCCACCTTACCCTTGAACACACAAATATATACATCAATGGTAGGTACCAAAAGCTAAGCTCCAACACGATGGAGCTCTTCTTAAACCCGCTGGGTAGAATCCTAAGCTGGTGGATCCTCAAGTCACGTGTCTATAGCCACGGTAATGAAATGTATCCCCCCAAAGAGAGGGGCGTTAGTATGAAATATGTACTGAGTATGTAAGCATAAAACACCATAATGAGATTACAATTGGAACAGGGATGTAGGGGGAAAATATAACAATTAACCCATTACCGTGCCTTTATCTCATGCAGTAAAATTATTTTCATCATAATATCATATCATCATCTCTTTGCATCATATATATCACTTTATCGTGTCATCGTATACATCATCATACCATCGTACATGGCATAACCTCATCATATATATACATCATAGCATATCTGGCCCATTATGGGGTTCGGTGTCATAAATGTATCAATATATTTGTACATGCATGCCTACCTACGGTATTCGGCCCTTTAGTAAGGGACTCGGTGAAGAGAGTAGGGTACATATATAGCGTGCCCACGTCATATATATACATACCGTACCCATCCCTATATTGAGGGACTCGGTGTTCCTTCCTTATATCACCATATACCATACCCAGCCCATTATAGGACTCGGTGTCATAATCATCATATTTTATCAGGCCCGAGATGCGGTGAATACTCGTATCATTATCAAATCGTTATATCATCACATCATCATATCATCATATATAGCATCCCCTTCTTATACATGGCATCACCCATCATGTCACTGTATCATATCACGTCCGGCCTGAGACTTAGTGAAAGAAGTAGTAAATCTACGCATGATATTAGGCCCGGTCCCGCATGGGACTCGGTGAAAAAAGGGTTACCATATGCATGAGTAGAGTAGAGAGAAACCATATGCAACTAAATCATTTCTTGAGACTCAATAAAACAGTTAAGTGAATCGTCACTTGAAGACCAGAAAAGTAATTCTCCGAGGTACCCTTTAGATGTTATTAGGGATTACATCAATTAGGGCCTCAGGAACCATAGGCATGTACCAAGATAATTCCACACAGTTTATGCAATCAAAGACACAACTTATGAAATCAGTCACATAGCTTATGCAATCATAGATAAAGCTTATGCAATCAGAGACATTTATCCTCTTAGAGATTTTTAGAGTAGGAGCTTATATCTCCACTTACTATTCAATATATAGATGGATCGAGAGTAGTAATTTAACTACTTTAGGACCCTTAGTATTCAGAAGTGACTACGAGTCACGAATTATATCCAGAACCTATAAATGGAATTACCTCTAAACTCATATCAGACATCATTTCACTTACCTTAAGCTATTTCAACGAAAGAAGGAGATAGGTCTTATATGTACTACTCCTCATCCGAAAGAAGACTTGAAAGGCGATGATTCCACTTAGTGCAGGAGTTCTAACATCCAGAAGTGAGCAAGTGTCTTGACTTATACTCAGAGCTTTATAAAAGTAATGACTCCCAAGTTTTGTATATATATAACTTAAGGCTAAGACATGCCAAAAGAAAGAAAGGGTAAGCTTCACATACCTTTTGTGGATTAACTGTAACCAAGCTCGCCTCGTTATCTCCTTGACCTATTAACATGAGAGTAATACTAAGGTTAATAACCTTTCACTTTCTAATTTCCAACTCTACAACCAAGTACCCATAGGAATCATTTCCTTATCCAATACCCTCGACTAGTTTGTTACTAGTTCCAAAGTTACCAAAAATCGGGCAGCATTCTCATATAACTTTAACATTCCCGAGATTTCAACTCAGCCACCATGTCAACAACCATACAAAAAAAAAAACCAGTAGAATATAGACGAGTAAATTACTTCAACATTACACAATACAAACTCCAAACAACAAGCCCGAAGCTAGGATATCAAAATAGAGTTTTTAATCTTTATTTCGCAAAACCTTTAACAATACGAAATGGAGGGTCATGTGGGAGAAAACAGAAGTAACCACACCCCTTTTAGAACACTTTCCATCCATGAAACATGCCATCCAACCATCTTCAACCGCAGTACCACAATCGCAACACACTACTCGACTTCGATTTAACTACGACGACTTCAATTTAGTTTGTTCCTAACGTCAACATTCCTTATGCAATTTTTCCACTTAAAACCTTGTTTAAGACATGTAATATACCACATAACAACATCATAAACTCCAATTTGAAAGGGAAAACCTTAGCTTACCCAAAACTCGCCAAAACTTGCCAAAACTCGCCTCGGAAGCTCTCCTAGCGCGGCTAGAACTTTGAGGATGTTTGCTAACGTTTTGCTGCTGATACAAACCATAAAGTTTCATTACTAATACCTTCATAACATTGTGATATACCCTAGATAATTAATTCACAAAAAGAAATCGGAGAACTTACCTTTTTGTCTCTAAATTCGTGGCTCTCTTTCTAAAGTTCAAGTTCCTCTTCTCTCTTTCTTTCTAGACTTTTCTTCTCTTTTCCTTTACCTAGATATTTTTGTGGAAGAATGAATTTTTGTTTGTACATAAGGATGACTTATAATATATATACATATATGCCACCTTATGGGGGAGTGACATGTGTCAACCCATAAGTGGTGACACATGTCAAGCCTTTATTGGCCCTACGCACCATGCCTTCCAACTACGGGCTGCCACATGGCAGGTAGGTGTCCACCAGTCTTCCTCAAGATGCTGCCATGTGGCACTCTCTCATGATTCCATGTGGCACTCTCTTTTCCCCCTCGTGGGTTCGTAATCTCGTCTTACATTATGAACCTATGTAATCCTTGCTACGTAAGCTTGGTATGCACTCAAGTAGCTTAAGTATGCAAGTTTCCAAGTTGGTATCTTACATAAAAAGTCGAGTTCTATGACTCATTATTCGGTCTTCAACTTCTTCCGAATTCTTATAACTATATTTCCAATCTTCTCTACTATGGGGTATCACATTCTCCTTTCCTTAGAGTTGTTTGATAGCGTTTAGATTAACCGGTTCACATGGTAACTCTTAAGAAGCGTAAGAGTTCTTAAGAAGGCTTAAGAAGCTTTAAGAAACTTTAAGAAACTTTAGGAAACCTTAAGAAACTTAAGAGGCTTACGATCCTTCCAAGAATATAAGAGCCTTTTAGGAGACTTAAGAATGCATTCCTAAGTACAAAAGTACGGGGTGTAACATCAATCTTAGATCATTATACTTTTCGTCCAAACATAGCTCTATAAATATACTTGGTGAGGGCTAAGACATGTTCTTAGATCACCCTTAAAATAAGTGTCAAAGGTAAAAAAAAAGGTAATCAAAAGTCTATACATATCATAAGCTAGAAAAGGTAGGGATATTATTCCCGAAACATGGGAACTCACCAACAATAGTAGCCTTCAAGGAATACCACAAGCCACATGGAGGTGAGTGTGGAGAAACAATGGTCCCTACATGGTAATATAATGTAGGCAGTAGAGTATGCATCAGTACTTTGAATGTACTAAGTATGTGAATGTGCAATATAGTGAAAATCATTAGAATATTTATAAATAAAGTACATAAGTGAATGCATGCATGGATAATCAAGTAATGAGCATTTGAAACATTCATTTATGGGAAGAAGAGTGTAACTGGCATTTAAGACTGTGCGAGCTATTATGGGAAATCCAACATACACCCCTACGTTGGTACAAGCAGACTACTTGTCGGATAATACTTCGTCAACTTCATTCATTTCTTTAAATTTAACTTTAAGGGCTATTTGTGGATCCACTAGCCTAAGCCTACAAGGGCTCCTATATTAGCGCATAGTTAATGAGACAAGAGGTTGCTACTAGGATTTCCTTACCTAATCCCACGTAAATAAGAACAAAATAATTTTCATAACATTATAACATCAAAACATCATTCGGTAAAATATCTCATTAAAAACCTTTCATTTGATTCACATAAGTGAGCATTGTCCTTTCACAAGCGGAATAAATCATTTCATCAATTCCTCATTTCATAAGACAACCTTTGGTCATAAACACTTGTTTTCATAAAGATTCATTTTGGAGTCAGAGATTTCAATTAAACTTCATTGATAAATAATAAAAGTAGGTGGGTTTTATTCAACCGACTTTCAAATCATTCAAATTCATGATAGCATGCATGAGAGTAATGTAATGCATCAATTTAAAAGAACTTTAAAGAAACCCACCAATCAACCTTAAAACTCCTTTTCGTGCCTCTACATAAGGACCTTTGATAAACCAACCATTTCACAAAATTAAGCATCAATATAATCCAATATAGTCAAATAAACTTCAAATAGACAACAATCTATGTAATTGTAACCATAATAAAAACCCATAAGATTTCACCATTGCAAATTAAATTGCTAAGATTAGCAAAAAATTTGGGCGCCATGGGTGGAAGAACCCATGAATGAGACCCATATACCTTTGGAAAATAAATCCCTAATGAAAGCTTAAAAATAATGGAGACTTGAAGAACCTTGAAGTACAACCCTAAACTTTACTTGAAATCCTTAGGTGAACCTTGAGAGGAAAGAAATTTGGTTTGAGGGAGTTAATGTGATGAATAAGGGATTTGGAAGGCTTAGAGTCTTTAGATAGGGTCAACTCAGTCCTCGAAATGACCTCCCTTCAGTATTAAAACATAGTAAGAGACCAAAATACTCCTTTTTCAAACTAGCCAGACTCAGCTTCATGGAAGACCCATCACAATCTACGTACTCACCACGGCCCATGGTGGTGAATGAATTAGAGGAAAGATTTTGCGATTTTCATGAAAAGTCTCAAGTTCTTCTTTCTCGCTTCGAGAAATGCAGACTTTCTCCATGGAGATCTTCACGGTCCATGTAGGGCATGATAGATCATGAACAGTGGTCATGGTATAGGACCTACAGGAGTGACCACCATGGAACATACCATTGTCCGTGAAGATCTCCACAGCCCATGGTGGTTGTTTGTGGTCCCTTGGAATATTTTCTGAGGCCTTAGGGGAGGGGTCACGACGGAGGACACTACGGTCCGTGGTTCTCACCATGGTCCGTAGTGCTCACCACGGTCCGTGGTACTCACCATGGTCTGTGGTCCCTTATCATGGTCTCTTCCCTCCAGTTCTGGGTTTCTGAATCACCAACACAATTGCTCATGACGAGGAGTGGTGCATACCATGGCCTGTAATGGCCTTCTATTGTCATCACCTGGTTCCAATTTTCTGTATTTTTTTGGGATTTCATCCTTTGTTCCTTGTTTTAGGACTTTTCAACTTTTGGGGTCTTACAACAATACAATCCTCAAATGATCGGCATGCACTTCCTCACTCCATGAGTAAATCAAAATGTCATCAATGAAGATAATAATAAACATATCCAAATAATGCTTGAACATCAAATCTATAAAAGATTCTGAGGCATTCGTTAGTCCAAAAAACATAACCAAGAATTTAAAATGACCATACCGAGTTCTAAAGGACATCTTCATAATGTTACATTCCCTCAGTAGGAGTTGATGATAACCCGATCGGAGATCAATATTTGAAAAGTAGCTTGCTCCTTAAAGTTGATCGATCAAGTCATCAATCCTTGGAATAGGATACTTATTCTTAATTGTTACCTCGTTCAACTTCTGATAGTCAATAAATAATACGAACAGAACCATCCTTCTTTTTGACAAAAAAAATTAGAGCACCCCATGGAGAGATACTCGTCTAATGAAACCATTATCTAGCAAATCCCAGATCCTTTAACTCTTTCAATTCTGCCGGATTGATGCAGTAAGGAAGAATAGAGATAGTCTGAATATCTGGAAGAAGTTCGATATAGATGTCTATTTTCTTTTCAGAGGGAATACCTGGGTGATCTTCGAGAAAAACTTTTGAAAACTCATTTACAACTGAAACTGACTTAAGAGTAGGAGTCTCAGAGTTAGTATCTCTAACCCGAACTAAATGGTAGATGCAAACTTTGGGATTCATTTTTTAAGCTTTAAGACTTGAGATAATTGACCGTTAAATACGGAATAACTACCTTTCCATTTTAGGACTAGCTCATTTGGAAACTGAAATGTAACCACATGGGTTCTAGAAAATATAGAAGCATAATATGCATGAAGCCAATCCATACCCAGAATAATATCAAAATTGGTCTTATCAAAGTCAACTAGATCAACGGAGGTGACTTTATGAAAAAACAAAATGGGACAATTTCTATAGACTCTCTTAGCCATAACCGACTCATCTATGGTAGTATAAACAACAAATGCTCCATTAATATTTTAGGGCAAACATCATATCTCATGGTCACATAAGGAGTAACAAAAGATAAATTTGCACCAGGATCAAGCAAGGCATAAATATGATAGTGAAAGACCTATAACATATCGGTAACAACATTGAGAGTCTCCTCCACCTCTTGCCTACCATGAAGAGCATAGAACCAGTTATTGCGTTGACCACCTTTTGGTTGATCTTGGGTATCTTGTTGAACTTGGCTTCCAAGAGCAACTTTCTCTTGAGGATGACCATCCTTAACCCTACACTCCTTAGCATGACGACCTAGCTTTCCACATCGATAGAACATATTCAAACCTGCTAGACATTCTCCCTTGTGGTTGTTCCCACGCTTCTTGTATGCGGGGTAACTTGTCCAATTGGGGAACCTCTTTGAGGCTTAGGGTTGGGCACCCTATCTTTATCAAACCATGGAGTAGTAGCATTTGAAGAACCTTGACCAAAATATCTTTGATGAAAATGAGGACGTCCACTATTTCTGGACATAGCATGAGGGAATCACCACCATCGGTCATTGCCTTTTCTTGACTCTCTAGTTTTCTCCCTTAGCTTCTCATCCTCTATTTACTCCGCATAGGTCATAAGTCTAAAGATGTACATTTCCCAAATCAACATGGCCGTTTTGCATTCCTTAGAAACTAAATCTGACACACCCAATATGAACTTGCTCATACGAGCTCTTGGGTCAGCAATAATAAATGGAGCATACTTTGAAAATTGGGTGAACTTAAGGGCATACTATCTCACACACATACTTTCTTGCTTAAGATTGATGAACTCTTGTATCTTAGCCTTCCTCAACTCTAATGGGAATAAGCAATCAAGAAAAACTCTTTTGAACTCTTCCCAAATCATGGGATCCACCTCTCTAGGTCTCTCACTCTTCTATTGATCAAACCAAATTCGAGAAACACCCTTCAATTGATAAGTAGACAACTCCACCCTCTGAACCGGTCTAATCCCTAATATCTCCACAATCTTATGAATTCTTTCAACAAATTCTTATGGATCCTCATCCAACTTGGAACCCTAAAACTCCATATGATTCATCCTTATAAAGTCATGTGTCGCTGTACCCATATTTAGGTTGACGAGAGCTACCACCTCACAATTCGCTTGGGCCTTCACAGCTTGAGCAAGTACTTGAAAAACTGCTCGAAATTCAATATTAGTCACTTGGTCATTCAAGGGATCATTCAGAGCTTGTGTCTCTTCTTCAATATTTCTTTGAATGGGAGCTCTTCGTGGAGGCATGATTCTGTAGTTGCGAGGAGAAATCATTCGAGGAGGAAATCTTAGAGTTCAACTCTATAGCATTATGAGATCATGAAAAAAGTGAAGTGTTTCCTAAGACACCTTATAGCCACCTATTCATATATGTGGTGCACTTCACACCAATGAACAAGACTCTACTCTACATGACTTATTAGATTCCCTAAGATACTTGAACCTTGCACTCTAATACAAAGTTTGTCATGACCCGACCTAGGGCCTAGCCATAACATGACGATCAAAAACCTAAAGGATTACAACCAAGACATCTTAGAATATATAGCATAATTAAGACAATTAAACATAATGAAATGAAGCGGAAGAAATAACTCAACAATGAAAGTCTAAGGAAAGAGTAATACTCAAACCAATGTCCAACATGGACTATATCACTTGCAGCATCTAAACTTGCCTCTAAGTCTATACTTTATGGGGGCTTTAGGACAAGCTTCTAGCTCTCTAGAATCATAAGAGAAAGTCAAAATGGTCAACATAAAAGAAAGTCCCATCCTCGATAAATGAGAACTCATCAATGACAACTTGAGAATGATAAGTAAACTCTAGCCACAAATAGAATGAACGTCGTTCGTCCCTAAATTATGAGATAATATAGGTAAAATATGCATTAGTACATAAAAGTTACAAAGTATGTAAAATATGTATAAACAATAAATATAAGGCATAATAAATACGAATGGAATGTAATACCAATACTTTTTAAAACATGTATAACATCGTAAAAACATTAAAAACATTCATCTCATTAGTCAATGCATCAAAAGAATCTCATATTCATCATAAGAACTCATAACTGAACTAAAACTGTGTGGATAATACCTTTAACCGATATCCTAACACCATGCAAACTATAACTTAGAATCCGATGTAACTCCCACGTCAAGAAGAGAGATTCTACTTGCCTAAGTAGACTCTGTGGGAACTTTAACTTTGTGAGCTATATGTGAAGCCACAATCTAATCCATGATGGCAACGCATGAGGCAACGTAGTCTGGGACTTTATGTTGCTACTAGGATTCTCTTGGATAACTAAATATGTTATCAAACAGAACCTCACCTGTAAGTCCTCTCGGTGCCTAGTCAATATCCCTACAGAATTCATTAAGCATATCAAAACATCATCATTAACTTTATCATGGAAATATTTATAAGTGCAGCTCATTAAATTTAGTGATTCATAAGAATTCATAAAGTTTGGTGAAAATTATCCTTATGACCATCTTAAATCATAATTTATGTGAGAATTATCCTTATCACACCATAACATCTTTCTTGGATCATCATTGATCATTATTATAACTTGTAACATTCAATGATAAATCTAAAGTTCATTCATAAGAGCTTTTCATTGAAAATCATTGAACTCATAATCAAAAACTCATGTAAACCATCATTGAACCACATAATAATAATTGAAAGTAGCTTTGTGCATTGATATTCGTAATTCAACTTGAAATTATGTAATTAATGTAAAACCATTCTTATAATAGTCATTGATAACAACTAAAAATGAAATTTAAATACCCTAATAAAAATTATTAAAACTAGGGTTAGAAACCAATGAAATTTAATAAGATCTTTGAAGAAAACATTGGGACTCCATGGGTGAGAGGAACCCATAGATGAATCCTCACATACCTTAGACTTGATGAGCCCTAACTTGTAGATATTGAAAGCTTAAACTTGAAGAACCCTTGAATTGCTTGTGTAAGAAGAAGAAAACTTTGAGAGAAGACTTGAGAGAGAAGGTTTTATGGTTTTGGAATTATGGATAGAATAGGATAGATACAACACTTAGGGTAGTTAATAGGTATGAATTTAGTCCCTAAAACCACCACCATTTATTAGTGATCTATAGGGAAAAGACTAACATAACCCTTATTAAAAATGAATTTGACATCCATAATGAACCATCACCACGATCCGTGGTCCCCTTTATAGTGAGGGACTTTGAAATTTCTGAAATAGTTTTGGGAAGGCTGCCTACCACGACACCTACCATGGCCTATTTTGGGCACCACGGCTCGTGGTGCTCCTTTGTGGTATTTGTCTTAGACCTACATCCTTGGAGTTTGTACGGGTGGTTACAGGGCCTCCTCCACGGAGACCTTTACAGTCCGTGAACATGGATCGTACTTAGGATTTTGATAGTGGGCCTGCAGAGGTGTCCACCACGGAAACCATAATGGTCCATAGTGCGCACCATGGCTCTTGGTGTCCCTTCATGGTCCACACATCTGGAATAAATTGGTTGGGCATGGACCACAGTGGATCTACATAGCCCATGGTCCACTTCACGGCCCGTAGTATGTCCCGTGAAGACCATCTGGTGCCAAAAGCTGCATTTTTTAGGAATTTCATCTTTTGTTCCTTGTTTTCCAACTTTCCAACTTTCGGGATCTTACAAGTTTTTTTTGTTTCCATTTTTGTTGTTTTTGTGTGTGTTTCATTTCTTTCAGGAGAATAAAAGGATACTAAGAGAGAAAGAAAATATTGAGCGTAGTAGTCGTTGGTGTTAAACAAGCGAAAATCAACTATTGATTGTACATCACTAACTAAAATATAGATTCTCCTTGATAGACAGAGAAATTTGGGAGGAATCAGTTCTCGAGTGGTGAAATATCGGTGCAACATTGTGCAATTCTTATTAACGAGCAGATGTAACCCAGTCCTATAGGCACACAGAGCAAAGTCTTCGAGGCAAGAAGTAAAATACTAATGCAAGGAGGTGTGTCTCCTATCACATGTAAGTCAGGTAAAGTAAAGGTTTTGAATTTTGATTTGTAAATAAGAATTTCAAAAGATCAGATTTGACAGACTCTTTCAAACCCCACTCATCTAAAACCCTTTCTTATTCATGTTCCTTTAAACCTTCATTGCCACATTCATCCTCACTCCTTCTAAAACCCTTTAACTTCTCACATAACCACTCACATTCCCATTTTCTACTATATTAACTCTGTACCTCTCTCTTCTTTAGCCTTCATAGCCCCAAATCCTAGACCATACATTTTTGTAAGTTCTTTTTTAAGAAGTTGAACAACCCTCTTTTTAAGCTCAAATTTTCATCTCCTCATTCAAAATCTTGTATATTAATTAATTTTTACTTTATTCTGAGTAGTACATTTTAATTTTGCTGCAAATTTCATGATTTAGAAGTGTTTTCTTTGGAATCCATTTCTTATAACTCAAATTTTCATGCTTAAACACAGGGTTTTATTTCTTTGTTTTATTTAATCTCAAATTTAAGTAGTGCATGAAATAGTTCCATGACAGAATGGATGATATCATTCCAGAGGGAAGAATTGGCATTATGTAAATCTTAAATTTTCAACTCAAAAATTATGAACAAGTAGCATTGTGTGATATTCTTGAATATATTTGAAAGAATTTGTTGAAATTGTTAGGTTGTTATTGCGAATGATAGCTTTGATTTCTGAATATTGGTTGATAGTGTGTCGTAAAATTCTTGATGACGGACATATTTAATTCCCTCTTGAAGAGAAAATTGACCAAAATTATTGATGTTTATTTGGCACATCCTTTGGAGACGTCTGAGTACCTATTTGACTTTTAAATTTTATATGATTAGTTGATTTGAATAAATTTTGGGGGAGAGTGGCATCCATGAAGCATCGGTGCCCTATAATGGATGCTCTGCATTTTGAAGATGCAATGCCGGTCAAGAGTAGGACTTCATTGCTCTTGAACCATAGATTGGCGTTACACCTACGAAATGTAGGTCTCCATTGGTGAAATGCCATTTTGTCTAAGTTTCTTCCCATTATCTAATCTCAGCCTATGGCGTGCAAACTCGCCTTTGCAAAATGCTAATAAAATGTCGGCTTAACCCTGCACTAATTTGTTGAACTCTTTTATACTCTCCTCTTTTCTTTTGCATTTTCTTACTTCTTTAAATGAACATATTCTATGCATAGATCACCCTTCCTCATTGCAGAAATGGTTAGACAAAAGCATGTGGCACAAAAGCCTGCATATACGTCTTTATCTTTAAACAATCGAGAAGTCCTTAACAACCCATAGGAGGAGGCCATAATAAAATTTAGTGTGGAAGGATCCAAAGAGTGTTATTATTTGTTCGAAGAATGGAAATTCACCCCAAAAATATCTCTTAACTGTGATGTTACACAAGGTAAAATTATGAAAATGCCCAGAGGATAGCGCGCTCGCATAACATATCATCCCTAACTTTTTTTTCCAATAGAAGGCCAAAATATCGATCAGGGGGGAAATCATATGGGAAAGTGGTATAGATTGCATTTGAGACCAACCTGTTCAAAAGATAATTTTTGGGGCAAAAGAAGCCTAACCAGAAGAGTGAGCGATAAGTCCGTGTCGCAGACCTCCCCTACCTAGTTCATTTTCTCACTTTGTTCATAAAATACATTTAGTAAGTATGTTTTATGTGTTGTGAAACTTTTGTGCATAAATCTCCTTTGATAAATACAATTTATGTGTTAAATTAAAAAATGGCCTGAAAGGGAATAGGTCCGCATCACGGACTTGCTCCACAATGGTACCATATTTTTAGTTTTAAGGGAGGGGAATTCTAGACTTTTTACCACCATCATATACTTAAACCATGACATATAAAGGTTGTTTTTGACCTTATAAGGGTTTCAAAACCCATTACTTAGAATTTTTACATATTCAAGCAAAAGAAACTACGGCTAAGGAGAGGAAAAAGGGCTAGAGTTCAAGGATTTCAAGCCAGAATCTTGCCAATTTGATTGACTATCTTTATCCCAGGTATGTAAGGCTAAACAAAATCATGAACATTGTCTCTCTATGTGCCCAATTATTGTCATAGTTGATTTGTGAATGAATTGAGTCCCCATGATTGTGTTTCTTGAAAATATCCTTAAATTAAACATATTTTACATAATTTTGCGTAATAGATATTTTCCACGAACTTATTTCTTGAAAATGATTTAATCTACCTATTTCATAAACCCTAATATTATTTTGGCTAGCATCGAATGTATATGTCTAAAGATTGAGTCTAGTGCCTTGAACTTGTGAATGCATGATTGTGATTGAGATGTGAGCATGATGATAGTCTCGATGAAACTTGGTAGTCCGTTACATCTTCATAATTGAACCCAAGTGAATATTCTCAACTAACTATTATCATAAATTATTGTCAAAACTACTCTTGAAATATATGATTGGGATTGTTGGATAGTATGATTGGTCGGGAGGTTTGATTGTGATAGAATTGATGAATTGATTAGAGTCCAATGTGACTAGATGGAATGACTTGTACAAATTGATTGATTTGAGTCTTATGATCATATTGATTCTTGGAAGGAGTATTGAGCACTGATTTTGGTAAGAGTATAGTTACAACTCAAATCCCATGAACTACGTAGCCAGCGTAGGATGGATGATTAAACCTCTTAAGTCCCAAAACAATGGACTTTCATTGAACTTGGATCCAATAATAGTGATTAGTCCCTTACCCTAACAAAGTATTAGATGGGTATGGCAATGACACCGCTTCATTATACATCACCGGCTCATAGGTAATGGATGTCCGTTAAAGAAATTGTCATATCAGTCTTGATAATTCTCTGATTATATTTGATTGTATATGATTGGTCCATGTCTAAAACTTATTATTTCTTTAGATTTATGACATCCTGATTCAGTTCTTTTCTTTTGAGTTGAGTCCATTGATTTGATTGTGGAGATTGAGGTAAGTTTTTTTGATTATTTCTCCTTTCTGTCCTTTTACATACTCGTACATTCCGTGTATTGACACCTTTCGGCCTGCATCATTTTATGATGAAAATACGGGTGATGCAGATCACCAACAGGCACTCCATTGAAGATCTGTCTTCCTTTCCTATTAGTGGGGAGACCTTTTTACTTCAGAGAAATGTTGATTATTTCATTTTCTTTTCATTTTAATTTAAGGTAGCCATGAACCTATCATTGGCACCACTTAGATAGTTGATAGAGGCTTCTTATACTAGATTGTTGATGTGTTGATTGGATATCATCTTTTGGCTAATTTCATTCATACTAGTCTTTGGATTAGATAGATTATTTGCCTTTTGCTTTATTCTATAAGCTATCGATTTAATTATCATGTTGAGTTATTTTCTTTATGAATTAAGTATTCTGCTTATAGAATATCGATTATATGACTGTGTGAAAAGGATAAGTGGTTCACTTGGAGACTAGCAATAGTCTGTGAGTACTGGTCATACCTAGGATACTCTCTCGAGGCATGACATGTGATAGATTAGCAGTGGCTCTTCCTAATATAGAACAATAGATAGCATATTGTATGTGGTTGAAGTTGATTGAAGCACATAATGATTACTACCCAAAGGTGGTTTTGGAATTTTATGTTTCCTGCCAGAACATACAAGATGCTTTTGGGAAAAAGGGGAATGTGGATAACTTTCCATGCTTGTCCTTAGTCATAGTGTGTGGGGTGAAAGATGATGTCTCCCTAAAGGTGATTAATTCAATATATTTGACTGAACTAGTAGGAGATACAGAAGTATATGCCCATAAGATTACCAACAAAACTGATGAGTTCCCATGGGTGGTGCAAATAATTTATGCTAGACCTCAGTTGTTAAATGCAAAAGGGTAGGATATATCCCGGTAGGATTTGTTGTCTAAATACAAAGTGTGGCTAGACTTTATATGCGCCCCTATCATGAAATCCAAGAATAATTAGCATGTTCCCCAAGAGGTTAGTATTCTTATATCTTGTCGGATGACAGGTATTCACATCAACTTTTGGGAGATTGTCACCGTAAAGATTCGTTGGAAAGCCCGTCAACATAACTGCTTAATGCCTAACCTATGTTGATAAGCCAATTGTGTGCCCAATCTGACGTACAGTACTTTCCTACAAATGAGTAAGTAACCACTAGAGTGTGATAGACATAGATAACAAGAGGGATGATAATTCCCTACATATGAAAATGAGATAAATGTATATGAACCAACCATTGGAGAGTTGGGACATTCTTTAGATAGAGAGGAGAAGCAAAACCTAAATACTGATACCTATTAGAAGCTAGTAGATGCAAACAACCACAATAGGAATCAACTAAATATTATTACGACCCAACTCCATGGCCCGCGACTGGGGTCCGATCTAAACCCCCATATACATGTCTATCAGATGTGGTCAAATCGAACTGTAAATAACATAATACAATGCAACAGAACCCTATTGGGTGATAACATTTTCATAAACCTGTAACCTATTTCATTTGTATCACATCATAAAAGAGAACGCAAGACGACAAAGCTTCCATAACATAATAACATATACCATACATCATATAGACCTAGTTGAACCAAAGTGACATATACAACCCACATATACATGTTTGCAGACCTCTAAAAATATTAACGATAGCATATGGTGGGATAGGGCCCCCGCCGTACCCCTGAATAATAGAACAATGATATACATTAGTGGCCAATGCCCTAAAAGTAGGCTCCAAGACAATGGAGCCTCTTCCAGCTGAGTTGAACGGAATCCTAAGATGAAAGACTCCCAAAACCTCTATATGTACTTGCAGGCATGAAAAGCAGCCTCCCGAGAGAAGGGGGTCAGTACGATATATGTACTAAGTATGTAAAACATAACATAACACAACTGAAGTATCTCTGAAATAGAGAAGTAGGGTAAAAATACCAAAACAGAAATATGTACCTATATTTTGTGAATCATAAAAAAACATGCATGCTCATATTGTACCATATAGCCGGCCCTGTCAGGGATCCGATGAATAATTTATGTAGGACCGTCATAGGCCCGATGCCATCACCACTATATGACAACACATCATTATATATATACATACGTAACATAGCCTTCTAGTGAGGGGTGGTGGACAGTACTGTGAAATTGAGCACGAATTTGATAACTGGCCTGGGACTCGGAGAAGAAATATTACAGTATACACGAGTAGAGTAGTGAGTAACTATATGCAATTCAAATCATTATCAGAGACTTGGCAGAATAAGAAAGTTAAGCTTTTGCTTGAGGACTCGAGTAGTAGTGTAGTCATCTCGAGTATCCTCTAAATGCCATTATGGGCAATATCAATTGTAACCTCGGGGACCCTAAACATATACCAATATAAGTTCAAGTCTCTTATGGAACCGTTACCACTTTTTATCATATAGTCTTTAAGACTTGGAGCCTGTACATTTGGTATTTCTTTAACATATAGAAGTTTCTAGGGAAATAGTTTAACTATAGGAGATGATTAAGAATGGAATTACTCCGGAGCTCACATCATACTTAACTTACAACTAAGACATTCCAAAAAAGAAAGAGAACAAGCTCTATTTAGTCTGTACTTCCTTTTGTGTGGTTATCATGTACATTATTTGTACCCGGCCCATCTTGGGGCTTGTTGAAAACTATGGCATCATAATATTATTTTCATACCAATTACATGTCAATAGAAAGGAGAGATGGATTTCCACACACTACTTTTTAACACGTAGAAGCCTTAACAGGCAATACTCAATTTTTGCAAAATTCCAATACTAAGTAGTGAACAGGTATTATGAGGTGTACTTGGAGTTCTGGGAAATGAATTATCCCCAAATTTCACATACAATTCACTTAAGTCTAATATATGCCAAAATGAAAGAAAGATAGCTTTACGTACTTATGCCAAAAATATGCCAAGAGAAAGTTTCACATACCTCTTATGGGTAGTTATTTATCACGTTCACCTCGTCGTCCTTTGAACCTATTCAACATAGAAGAAGTACGAATATCAACCATCCCTGACTTTTCAGCATCTCACGTTGCACACGAGTATTCATAGAACTTATTTCCTCGCTCGTCTTCTCGACTAGTTCTTTACCTAGTTAAGGAGTTAACAAAAATTGGGCAGCACCTCCCCTATAACATGCCCTATCCGAATTTCCAATTAGATCCCTAATCACTACAGCCAACCAACAACAACCTGTATCTCATGTACAAATAAAACATGGAAACATTATACACATAAGCTCCAACAACTTGCTAAAAATTATGATACAAAAATAGGGTTTCTAGTCTTTATTTCGCAAAACCTTTAATTATACGAAATGAGGGGTTGTGTGGATGAAACCAGAAGATCCAAAACCTCTTTTAGAACAATTTTATGCCATTGTACACACCACCACACACCGTCATCATCACACCAGAAGCACAACCTTTTGCTTCGACTATAATTTAACTATAGCGACTCCAATTTAGTTTGTTTTGAACGCCAAGTATTACTATGACATTTTCACATTTACATACACCTATAAGGCGTGTAACACACCCCATAATAACAGCATAAAGTAAAAATTGAAAGGAGAAACCTTAACTTACCCGACATTGGCCAAAACTGCCAACTTGTGACTCAGAACTTCTCTAAACGTGCTGAAATTGAGTGGATTGTTTGTGTCACTTCCTTGCTGAACAAAATTGGAATTTTATGTTATAAAACACCATTATATAACCATGGCATACCTCAAATAATTAATTTATGTAACGAAACTTGGAGGCTTATCTTGGCATCCCCAAACCCATAGCCCTCTCTTTTTGGTTTCTAGCGTTTTTCTCTTCTTCTTTCTTACTCTTCTAGGCGTAAAGCTGAAGAGATGATTACGTAGACATTGTAATATACATATATACATCTTCATGTGGTTGAGGAACATGATAGATAATTAATTTACGGAGAAAAAGTGGAAGCTTACCTTCTTTTTCCTTAGCAAACCCGTAGCTCTACTTGCCTTAGCTCTAGGTTTTTCTCTCAAGTCTCTCTCACTTTATCATGTAGTAAAATGTTAATATGATGAATAATTCATCAAATATGATATATATACATTCCCTTAGGAGGTGACACCTGTCATCCCCTAAGGGTAACACGTGTCAAGCCCTTATTGGGACATCTCAACCATGTAACCAATGAGGGGATGCCACATGTCCTTGGTGGGGCCCACCCCCAAGTATGGGTCACCTACTTGAACCCAAGCAGGTAGGTCACCTACTTACTTGAGTTGCTTCCACGTGTCGCCTTTTTAGGCTGCCACGTGTCCTTCTCTTCTCTTCCTCGTGGGTTCGTGATCTCATCTTATTTTAAGATCCTATGTAATCCGTGCTACGTATGCTTGGTATGTACTTAAGTATATCAAGTGTATAAGACTTCTAAATTAGTATCTTCTGTTGATAAATCAAGTCCTACGACTCATTTCTTGGCCTCCAACTTTTTCCGGATTCTCATGACTCTATTTCCAACCTTCCCTCTCATGGGGTATCGTATTCTTCTTTCTTTAGAGTTGTTTGATGTGTATGGATAGTAGAGGTCTCCTGGACACTTTCAAGAAGACTAAAAACACATTTCAAGGTTCAAAAATATGGGGTGTAATATCCTTCCCCCTTTTGATAATTCATCCTCGAATGTTAGCTCGGCTTCCAGGGTTTTACGAGGATGTCGGGGGTTCTATATAATCGTCTTATATGGTGAACAAGTGCGGATATTTTCTTTCTACCTCCTTTTTGACTTTTCGGGTCATGTTCTTTCTAGTTTTTGTTTGCCACAATATTTTGATGGAAGTCACATCCTTATCACGACCCAACCCCATGGGCTATGACTAGGTTCCGACCTGGACTCTCCGTATATATAGCTATCAGATATAACGATCAATATAAAAACTGTACATAAGAACCCAGTGGATCATAGCATTTTCACACCTGTAGCCTCTTTCATTTGTATCTTATCATGAAAGGGCATGCAAGCCGACAAGGATGCCATAGTATCTTAATATTTCCAATACATCAGGTAGACATAATTGTACAGAACTTACACGTATAACCCACACAAATGTCTACAGACCTCTAAGAACATTAATAATAACATATGACGGGACAGGGCCCCCACCGTACCCCTGAATTAACAAATATATACATAAGAGGTTTGGTATTATAACTCAGCTCTGAATCAATAGAGCTTCCTCCAAACTGGCTGAGTGGAATCCTAAGCTGGCAGACTCCCAACACCTGTGTGTGTACCTGCGGGCATGAAGCGCAGCCCCCCAAAGAAAGGGGGGTCAGCACGACATATGTACTGAGTATATAAGCATAACATAACTAAGATAACAGCTAAAACAGGGATGCAGGAAATCAAGTATAGCATTTAGTAGGGTATTTTACCTGTACCTCATAAAATAAATTCCTGTATACCAGTATCACGTACCATATTCGGCCCGCTCGGGGACTCGGTACTATAAATACATCATCTATAATGATAGGTATATGCATATTATTAGCGTTGTGGAATGTAAAACCCAATCCATATATCAAGTTAGTGCCGAGGAGAGTTCGGGCCGATCCATATATATAACAGGTTAGTATCGAGGAACGTACGGCCCGATCCCTATACATATAACATATTAGTGCCGAGAAATGTTTGGCCCGATCCCTATATAATATAATAATGCATATACGTACACGTAAACCTTGGTAACATATCAAACATCTCTCAACATATTATCATAAAGTATGTTCAAGAGCCCCTATGTATAGGAGCTTACACATCCGATCACTATTCAGCCTATAGAAGTTTCAAGGAATAGGAGTTTAACAATTTTAAGAAGCCTAACCTCAAGAAGTGAGTACAAGTCATGAGTTATACCCAAAACCTATAAATGAAATCACCTCTAACTCATATCATATATCGCTTTACTTACATTAAACTATTTCAAGAGAAGGAAGGGATAGGTTTCACGTGTACTACTTTTCGTCATGTAGAAGACTTACAAGCCCATAACTCAACTATCGCAGGGGTTCTAATATCGAAAAGTGAATAAGATTGACGAACCCTACTCGGGGTTCTATGAATGAAATCATTCCCACGTTATATACACAATCCACTTAAGATTAAGACCTTCCCAAGGAAAAGAAGAGATAAACTTTGCATACTTATGCCAAAGACATGCCAAGAGAATGAATAAGCTTTACATACACTACTTTTCAGCATATAGAAGACTTGAGGAATGGAAGCTTAACTACTTTAAGAGTCTTAACATTCAACAGTGAACACGAATTATGAATCATGAATCATGTTCAGAGCTCATGAATAGAATTACCCCAGGCTTCATACACATATCATTTTCCACTTAAATCTTAGACATGCCCAAAAGAAAAGAGAGACAGGCTTTACATACATTACCTTTTATCATAAAAAAAACCTTAAAAAGGAAATAGCTGGACTATTACAAGAGTTCCGCCATCATAAAGTGGATAAGTATTATGAACTGTACTCGGAGCTTTACGAATGGAATAACTCCCAATTTCACATACATAACACTTACATCTAAGACATGCCAAAAGAGAAAAAAGGGTAGCTTCACATACCTCTTACGGGTTACTTTTTGTCATGTTCACCTCGTCGTCCTTTAAACCTATTCAACACGGAAGCAATACGAACATCAATAACTCTTGACTTTTCAGCATCACAAGTTTGACACGAGTATTCATAGAACTCATTTCCTCACTCGTCTTCTCGACTAGTTCTTTAGTTAGTTAAGGCGTTACCAGAAATCGGGCAGCACATCCTCTATAATATGCCCTCTCCGAATTTCCAATAACATCCCTAATCATTACAGCCAACCAACCACACAACCTGCAGCATATATATAAGCAATTCACATCAACATTTCACAATACAAACTCCAAACAACTCGCTCAAAGTTACGATATCCAAAATAAGGTTTTTAGTAGCTATTTCATAAAACCTTTAACCATACGAAGCGGGGCATCATGTGTCTGAAACCAGAATCTCCCACATCTCTTTTAGAATGCCTTTAGGCCCTTCAGCACACCAACACACACCTACAGCAGCCCCTACACACACAATGCCTCATTTTGACTATAATTTAACTATAACGATTCCAATTTAGTTTATTTCGAACGTCGAGCATTTCTACGATATTCTTACACTTCCAGAAGCATACAAGGGGTGAAATACACCATATAACAACACCATAAACATCAAATAGAAAGGAGAGACCTTACTTTTCCCAAAATTGGCCAAAACTCGCCAAAGCTATAAAAACGTGAATTCTAGACAGCCTACTATCTTGTATTGTCGCTTATTTTCGAAGGGGTAATTAAGGGAAACAGGATTTGTGGCCTCAATATATATGTGAATTAGGGTCTTATAAAATTTCGAATCACCCCTATAGAAGTTTTGTACAAAATGATATGCCAAAAATACCAACGACAGTCCATGTAGAATTTCCAAAACGAAATCTGGACAGCACCTCACCTATACTTCATCATCCTTTTTCCAGTAGATAAAAGCAGAATTGAGTTTTTAAGGCTAAATAAAAGTTATATACCTATGAAATATCTATCCAAAACATCTTGAATCACTCAAAACGAAGCTTTACGCAATGAGTTATATTATTATTACTAACAAAAGTTCCATTCCAAAAATGGGTTTGTTGACAAAAATGAGAACCTTCTCGAAACCCCAACTATAAATTTTATGTTGTTAAACACCGCTATATCACCGTAGAATATCTTAAATAATTAATTTATGGATCGAAAATGGAGGCCTTACCTTCTTGTGTTGCTGTCGTAGCTCTCTCTCTATTCTCCTAAGTTTGTTTCCTCACTTCTCTTAAGTTTAGAGATGCTGAAAAATGAACTCCTTAGTCATCAACTAGGAATATATACACCCCTTTTGGAGGTGACACATGGAAGCCCCTAGGGGTGACATATGGCAGCCCCTAGGGGTTACACGTGGCATCCCCTAGGGCGCCACCTCACACCATACTGCTAATCATACACTACCACGTGGTGGCATGGGGTCCACCCCAAGTAGGTGGGTCACCTACATAGCCCAAGTAGGTGTGTCACCTAGTTGTCACCTACTTGCTTCATTTTTTTGGGTTCCTAATCTCGTCTCACTTCAAGAGTCTACGTATTCCTTGCTACTTAAGCTTGACGTGTACTCCAGTAGCTTAATTATGCAAGACGTCCAAATCGGTAGCTTACACAAGTAGGTCGAGTCCTACGACTCATTACTTGGCCTCCAACTCCTTCCCACTTCTTATAACCCTATTTCCAATCTACTCTATTATGGAGTATCTCATTCTCCTTTACTTAGGATTATTTGATAGAGTTAAATATTATATGACTCACATGACGACTTCTTAAAAAAAATCTTATGAGCCTTCCCAGAAACTTAAGAAGCTTAAGAAGTGTTCCGAGGTACCAGAGTACGTGGTGAAACAGTCCTTATCCACGATCGTCTAATCTGTTGATTCAGGATGGCGATAGATTGCTCTTTACAGGATAATTCCTTTATTACATTGACTTTATCCACGGAGAATATTCTGGAAGGTTTACTTATACAGTTACGGGACATTGACTGGTTGAGGACTAGGTGTATTATTTTTAAACCAGATAGTAGGGCTACTTCATAGGTAGCTTTGCCTATTCCACCCATGGTTTGGTAAAGACCAATGTATCTCGGGCTTGGCTTCCCCCTTTTTGCCAAACCTCATTACTCCTTTCATGGGCGGCACTTTTAAAGACACCCAATCGCTCACTTAAATTTCCAAGGAGCGATGTTGATTGTATGCATATAGCTTCTGTCGACTTTGGGCAGCTACTAATTTTCCATGAACAGCTTTACCTTCTATACCACTTATTGAACCACGTCTGGGCTTATTAGTTGTGTTTTACCATCACTAAACTAATTACTTGGTGACCCACACTTTCTGCCATATAAAGTCTCATACTGGGCCATTCAGATACTAAAATGCTAGTTAATATCATAAGTGTTCTCAACAGGTGGTAGGCAATTATCTGAGTTACCTTTGAGGCCAACCGCATAGGCCCATAATATATCGTCTACCATGTAGCTAGTAAACTTAGTCTGTTCATCAGTCAGAGGGTAAAGTAGTGTACGAAGGCTTATCCGTCTTCTCAGTTTTTTTACAGACTGATCTTCGGTAGATAACTGTAACTTGGGCTCCTTCATCTAGGATAATAGCTATGGGGACTCTGTAAGGTCCTACCACTATTTTACCCTATAATTTTACACTTTCTCGACTGGGTAGGTAGTCTTTGATTGAAATAGTATGGGCTAATATCGTTAATCCACAGGTAACATTCCTTCCAGAGTCATATGTCGATAAATTGGGAAGTGAGTCTTCTAGACCAGGCATATGGTGGAATCTTTGACCTCATGTATTACTTCTTGCCTTCCGTACATGACAATAACTGGTACCCTTACCTTTTGTTTTTTTTCTCTTTGGCCCCTTAGAGTTGGCTGCCAAGTGGTGGCAAAATTCCCTCGCCCACTAGACCATATAGCCATTCCGTGGTTTGTCTATTATAAACTGGTACTATGCTAAAGAACTGTGGCATTCAAGTGCGCCATCAGTTAGTAATTAGCTAATCATGCTTGTTTTTCTTAAGCCCCTTTTTTTTACAATTCCCTCAACGTAACTTATAGTACTTTAGGTACATAATCTCAGGTCATTTCTCCTCCGCTAGTTCAGATTCTTCCATCTCGTGCAATCATACTAGTACTAACGCACTAAAGTCCATCAGAATTTTGAAGTCAAGCATGCTTGGGCGAGAGTAATACTTAGATGGGTGACCTCCCTTAGAAGTCTCCGTGTCGCGTTTTATTGTAATCCTTGCAACAATGTGCAGGGCACTCAACTTAGCCCAAGATTTACCTTAGCGTCGTCTCGCTAGTCTTCATGTTTTGCCTTGCCCTTTCTTCTATTATCTTGCAACCAGTATAGGGGTAGATCATTATGACCATGTTTCTTTTTGGTCATTTTGATTTAACTTCTCCTATTGTATTCACCCCTTTTTGTACGCACCCATTCATTAAGGTTGGCTACTTAGTAACGCTAAAGTTAATCCATATAGTGACATTTAGAGCAGCTTTGAGTTCTGTCTATTATTAGCTGGCATAGTTTTAAAGGAATTTGACATATAAGTCCTCCATCTTCTGGTAACCCATTAGTTCTATTCCCCTTGGGTAAACCATTTCACAATTTCCTTATCCTAGTTTGTCCTACCTTGTAACACTTTAAATACGTTATCTCGTGTCATCCTTTACTTTTACGAGAATATGAGAAGGTGTTCAACTTAATCTGAGAAATACCTTAGCATTGTCTCGCCAGGTCTCGTGTGTTACCTTGTCATTTTCCCCCTCATCCTACAATCAGTATCGGGATAGACCTTTGGTCCAATCATGACCATGCCTTACCTTGCCCGTGGTACTAATTTCATCCCGACAGTTTGGCTTAACCTATCTTTATAGTTTTTGGTGGGGTATCCAAAATATCATAATTGCCTTGTCATTATTGACCCCTATTACTTTTATCATGTACTTACTCACTTAGCATGATGCTTATATATACATACCCATAGGTTTCATGCACAATCATTCTTATGCAACTTGTAGGAGGTAGACGTAGTCTTTCCATCTCCTGGTTCATTCTATTGTACCCATCTCACTCACATTGGGACTTGCTTGTCCCATCTTGTGATACTTCTTTCTTTTACCTTATTCACTCTTTAGTCTTCTCATCTCCTACCATAGAAGGTTTCTTATTCCTTTTCCTTGGTTATTTATCTATCGCAACACCACTTGCGACCAACTCTATAGCCAACATTTTGGCTTTTGGTCTAGCATGATGTCATTCAATATCTTGTTAAAAGCTTCTTAACACTGACTTACATGGCATTCTGACTTTTATCCAATTATTGGTGACTTTCAGACCATCCTAACTTGGTTCAGCAAGGGATCTTATGGCAGTTTAAACACCTATCTTAATTACGTTGCCACATCAATTGCCTCTGCCTTACCCTTGTAATTTTCCCCTTCACTTCCCCCCTTTAGAGGGTACTTACACCTTTATCTACTTATACCTTGCTCTACATCTCTATGTCAAGTCTCAATGGCGTTCAATCTCCTTCCCCAATCTATTTGGTACTGTATCATGTCTCCATCTCTCTACATCTTTTATAACCTGACTATCCATGTACAGAACCTTGGCGAAATCACAAAGCGACAAGAGCCTTCCCATACATAAGGTGATATCTCTTCTACTAATCTATACTTGATTAATGTGACCAAGGAAATAAATCATCGAAGACCACCTTCTTCTTATCTTTATGAAAGGGTAATACCCACTGGTAGTCGTTGCAAATCTTAACTAGGCAACACTTGTATTCCAATGATGATTGTCCAAGGTGCTCTTGGAGTAATAGTTTTAACCCAACCTATATCCTTTGTTTCTTGGAGTGAATAGGAGTTGTGCCATTTATTCCTTAAGTTTGTCGGCTTTGTCTCTTAAGAGTTCTATTATTTTTGGGGTGACATTGTGTACACGCATTATTCCATTATACCTTATGTCCCTTATCGACGGCACGGAGAGTACCTTCTATAGCTTTAGTTAAACATAATAGGGGTACTTCAGTATCAATTTCCAAGGCATATTAAGAGTCTATGTTTCATTCCCTTTTCTTGTTCTGCGAAAATTTTGGCAGAGTTTCCTCTATATTCCTTACTATCCCAAAACTTGCACGCAGAAGATACCATCAATGCCTCACGGGGCCAGCCCATATAAATATCTATATTATATTATATCGCTGCCTAAAATGCCTTACAGGGCCAATATATACATGTGTTTATCACGTTTCATATTACATCCACACAGGGCTTCCCACATTATACCAAAATAAAACAAACAAAATTACTTCAGTTGGCCAAAAAAACTTACTTATCGCCCCCCCGTACTTTTAGCCAATTAGTCCCTGGTTCGACCCGATGACCTAGGAGATGAAGTACGCTTTTCCTCTTCATCTGTGTACAATCGACTTATCTATCCCTCTTCCTCTTCCTTGCTTGAATCCATAAGCCATGAGTTAACAGGTGACCCTTGGTTTATCGACGTCCAAGATAGGAGGCTCGAGTATATGGTAACACTTATCGTAGGAGCCGGTCTAACATACTGCTCCATCATTAGAGTAACTGGCGTGGCTTCCGGAACCCCTTCCCGGGTCATCGAAAATTCTAGGTCTATTGCCGCTAGGCCTTCCAAGGAACCAGCCTTATTAGCATAATTGAGGTCCTATGAAGGATCGGTCTCAATCTATTAACTAGGATGCTCTGAGGGATTAATCTCAATCGAATAGCTCGGACTCCTCCTACTTGGTCCAGGAGCCTGAGATCCCGGTCCCAAATGCACCCAGGGGCCTTCTTTGCACCCCCTCCACTATCTAGAGCTGACGTTTTCATCTTTCACCCTGATCTATACCTACCTACAAGAAAGGAAGTCAGAAACAATCCCCTTTATAGAGGCATCACCGTACATATAACAGTTCATTAGGGAGGGATTAACCTAACAACACAGTTCTATTGCACGATCTTAGATACAAAGAAAAGGTAGCATCCTAAATGTCCTGTAGCATCTTATTTATAGAAGTGGAGCACAACACATCGATAATCAAGACTTTACTAGACACGATCTGCATACAATCCAAGGACGAACTGCTCTGATACCACTTTTTTCACGACCCAACCCTATGGGCCATTATTGGGGTCCGATCTAAACCCCTGTATACATGTCTATCAGCTGTGGTCAAATCAAACTGTAAATAACATAATACCATGCAACAAAACCTTATTGGGTGATAACATTTTCATAAATATGTAGCCTCTTTCATTTGTATCATATCTTGAAAAAGCACGCAAGCCGACAAAGCTTCCATAACATAATAGCATATACCATACATCATATAGACCTAGCTGAACTAAACTAAAATACGCAACCCACATAGACATGTCTACAGACCTTTAAAAATATTAAAGACAGCATATGGCGGGACAGGGTCCCCGCCGTACCCCCGAATAATAAAACAATAATATACATCAGCGGCTAGTGCCCAAAAACTAGGCTCCGAGACAATGGAGTCTCTTCTAGCTGTGCTAAATGAAATCCCAAGATGAGGGACACCCAAAACCTGTATCTGTACCTGCGGGCATCAAATATAGCCCCCCTAGAGAAGGGGGTCAGTACGACATATGTACTGAGTATGTCAAACATAACATAACATAATTGGAAGTATCTCTGAAATAGGGAAGTAGGGGATAAATATTAAAACAGAAACCTGTACCTATATTCTGTGAATCATAAAAAAATCATCCATGCTCATATTATATCATATAGCCGGCCTTGTCATGGATTCGGTGAATCCTGTCTGTAGGACTGTCATAGGCGCGACGCCATCACCACCTTATTACAACACATCATCATATATATACATACGTAACCCGGCCCTCTAGTGAGGGACGGTGCACAATGCAGTTGAATTGAGCACGAATCTGATAACCTGCTTGGGACTTAGAGAAGAAGTGTTACAGTATACACGAGTAGAGTAGTGAGTAACTATATGCAATTTAAATCATTGTCAGAGACTCGATAGAATAAGAAAGTTAAGCTTATGCCTGAGGACTCGAGTAGAAGTGTAATCATCTCGAGTGTCCTCTAAATGCCATTATGGGCTATATCAATTGTAACCTCGGGGACCCTAAACATGTACTAACGTAAGGCCAAGTCGCTTATGGAATTGGAACCACTTGTTATCATATAGTCTTTAAGACTTGGAGCATGTACATTTGGTACTTCTTTAACATATAGAAGTTTCTAGGGAAATAGTTCAACTATAGGAGATGCTTAAGAATGGAATTACTCCGGAGTTCACATCATACTTAACTTACAACTAAGACATGCCAAAAAAGAAAGAGAACAAGCTCTATTTAGTCTGTATTTCCCTTTGTATGGTCATCATGTACATAATTCATACCCGGCCCATCCTGGGGCTTGGAGAACAACTATGGCATCATAATCTCATTTTAATACCAAGTACATGTCAAGATAAAGGAGACATGGGTTTCTACACACTACTTTTTAACACGTAGAAGCCTTAATAGGCAATACTCAATTTTTGCAGAAGTTCCAATACTAAGCAGTGAACAGAGATTATGAGGTATACTTGGAGTTCTGAGAATGAAATTATCCCCACATTTCACATACAATTCACTTAAGGCTAAGATATGCCAAAATGAAAGAAAGATAGCTTTACGTACTTATGCCAAAAACATGCCAAGAGAAAGCTTCACATACCTCTTACGAGTTGCTCTTTATCACATTCGCCTCGTCATCCTTTAAATCTATTCAAAACGGAAGAAATACAAAGATCAACCATCCCTGACTTTTCAGGATCTCAAGTTGCACACGAGTACTCATAGAACTCATTTCCTTGCTCGTCTTCTCGACTAGTTCTTTAGCTAGTTAAGGAGTTAACAAAAATTGGGAAGCACCTCCCCTAAACATGCCCTATACGAATTTATAATTATATACCTAATCACTACATCCAACCAACAACAACAACCTGCAGCTCATGTACACATAAAACATGGCAACATTATACATATAAGCTCCAACAACATGTTAAAATTATGATACCAAAATAGGGTTTTTAGACTTTATTTTGCAAAACCTTTAATTATACGAAATGAGGGGTCATGTGGATGAAACCATAATCTCCCACACCTCTTTTAGAACACTTTTAGACTCTGTAACACACCACCACACACCTGCAGCAGTACACCACAAGCACAACCTCTTGCTTCGACTACAATTTAACTATAGCGACTCCAATTTAGTTTGTTTCGAACGTTAAGAGTTTATATGACATTTTCACATTTACATCACCTATAGGGAGTTTAACACACCCCATAATAACACCATAAAGTCCTAATTGAAAGGAGAAATCTTACCTTACCCGAAATTGGCCAAAACTGCCAAATTGTGACTCAGAACTTCTCTAAACATGCTGAATTTGAGCGGACTATTTGTGTCACTTCCTTGCTGCCTCAAATTGGAATTTTATGTTATAAAAAACCATTATATAACCATGGGACACCTAAAATAATTAATTCATGTAACAAAAGTTGGAGGCTTACCTTGGCAGCCCCCAACTCGTTACCCTCTCTCTTTGGTTCCTAGAGTTTTTCTCTTCTTCGTTCTTACTCTTCTAGGTGTAAAGCTGAAGAGATGATTCCGTAGACATCGTAATATATATATATACATCTTCATGTGGTTGATAAATACCGTAGATAATTAATTTATGGAGAAAAAGTTGAAGCTTACCTTCTTTTTCCTTGGCAAACCCGTAGCTCTTGTTGCCTTAGCTCTAGGTTTTTCTCTCAAGTCTCTCTCACTTTATCATGTAGTAAAATGTTAATATGATGAATAAGTCATCAAATAAGTTAGATATACATGACCTTAGGAGGTGACACATGTCAAGCCCTTATTGGGACACCTCAACCATGCAACCCCTTGCTCTTGGAAATGATGGATCATCATCACAACCCCATCAAGTACTTTAGATTTTTGAATTCCTGGCCAGACCAACCCTCATTCATGGACACTTTCAAGGAGTATTGGATCAGATCAGTAGCAGGTAATCCAATGTGGAGCTTTCACCAAAAAATGAAGAGACTAGCTTCCACTCTAAGCAGGTGGTCCAGAAATCAGTTTGGAGACATTTATGCTAGAGTTAAAGAATATGAGGAGGAAGTTAGACAAGCTGAAGAGAACCTGATAAATATGCACTCCAATGAAAACAAGTCTAAGCTTCATGCCATCTATGCTAAATACATCAAATACCTGAAAATGGAAGATGCAATTCTCAAGCAGAAAACTCAGTTGCACTGCTTCAAAGAAGGAGAAGTGAACTCTAGCTATTTTTATGCCTTTATTAGAGGTAGGAGAAGGAATTTGTATATTCACAGGATCCAATCTGAAGAAGGTTCTTGGGTGCAAGGAGATACTGAAATAGCTGAAGCAGCTTGCAAGCACTTCCAAGACATATTCACTAGGGAGGACAAGTATATTCAACAATAGGCTCTGCAGTGCATCCCCTCAATGGTTACTAACAAGCATAATAAGGATCTCCAAGCCATGCCTACTATGGATGAATTAATAAATGTAGTATTTACAATGAATCCAAACTCAGTAGCAGGTCCAGATGGGATGAATGGAAATATTTTTCAAGTTTGCTGGATATCATCAAAGAAGATCTTCTTAGTGTGGTCAATTCCTTTTTCTGTGGATAAGCCATGCCTAAGTACTTCACCCATACTTGTTTGGTTCTAATTCCAAAAGTAAACCATCCTACCAAAATCTCTAAATTCATACCCATAAGTCTGAGTAACTTCACCAACAAAATCATCTCCAAACTACTTTATTTAAGGCTGGCTCCAATTCTTCCTAACCTTATTTCCCTTAATCAATCTGGCTTTGTCAAGAATAGAAGCATCTCTGAGAATATTATGCTTGCACAGGAAATTATACACCAGATCAAAAAACCAAATATAAGAGGCAATGTTGTGATCAAACTTGACATGGCTAAAGCTTATGATCGCGTCTCTTGGTCCTACACTTGTCTCGTCTTGAGAAGAATGGGATTTGGTGAAAGATTCATTGACATGACTTGGAGAATTATGGCAAACAATTGGTACTCTGTCATAGTTAATGGTCAAGACATGGTTTCTTTCATTCAATAAGGGGTCTCAAGCAAGGAGACTCCCTTTCCCCTGCCTTATTCATCCTTAGAGCTGAGGTGCTCTCCAAACTCATGAACAACCTACACCATCATCCTCAATTTCATGTCTTCTATATGGAAAATCATGGTCCTCAAATTAACCATCTCAGCTTTGCATATGATATCATCATCTTCTCTTCAGGAAGAAAGAAGACTTTGACACTTATTATGGAGACTCTAGATGCTTGTGAAAAAGTCTCTGGACAGTTGATCAACAAGCATAAGAGTCACTTCATGATCCCCTCTAATGCATTCAAGTCTATTGTGGTGACAATCAAGAATTGTAGGCTTCAACCAAAAAGATAGCCCCATAACTTACTTGGGATATCCTATCTATATTGGCAGACAAAGAGTAATTTATTATTCTGATCTTATTGCAAAAGTGGTTAACAGGATAATAGGATGGCATGCAAAAATCCCTAGCTATAGGGGAAGAGCTGTACTAATCAAGCATGTTATCCAAGCCATGCCAATACACCTGCTATCAGCTAGTAATCCACCTTCAACCACCATCAAGCAGATATAAAGCATAACAACCAACTTCTTTTGGGGATGGAAAAATGATAAAAGGAAGTATCACTCGTCCTCATGGAAGAATCTGAGCTTTCCATATGGCTAAGTCCTTTCAATACAAATAGTGGTGGATACTTAGATCCAAGAATACCCTGTGGGGAGACTTCATTAAATCCAAATACTGCCAGAGGGCCAATAGCATCACCAAGAAATGGGACACAGGTCAATCCTTGACCTGGAAATACCTGATGATCAATAAACATAACATTGAGCCCCATATTCACTGGCAAATTCACTCAGGTTCCTTCCTCTTTTAGTGGGATAACTGGCTTGGAGTTGGCCCTTAGCACACTTTACAACTGAAAGTTGCAGATTCAACAACACTCAAGTTTCAAATTTTATTACTAATGGTCAATGGAATACTGATCTGATCACCCAGAAAACTCACCCTCAGCTTGTACCAATCATCCTAGCCACTTACATTAACTATCAACCCCAAAAACAGGACAATCCCTGCTGATCCCAAACAACACAAGGGAGTTTAGTTGCTCTTCTGCTTGGGAGCTTATCAGAGAAAAGAGGACCAAGGCTGTGTCAAATTCATGCACTTGGTACAAGCTCATCTCTTTTAAATGTTCATTCTTGGTTTAGAGAATCCTTAGAGGGAAGTTACCCACTAATGAAAAGATTACCAGCTTTGGACAAACTCCTTCACAGTGCTATTATTGCTATAGACATGGACAGGATACCATTGAGCACATCTTTGTTGCAGGAGCTTTTGCTTAGTGTATTTGGAGGATTTTTGTTGACTCCTTGGGAATTAATAAAGAGTATACATCTATCAGAAACTTGTTAATGAGATGGTAGAACTCAAAGCACAATAATGAGGCTCATAAACTTATTTTGTATGCAACTCCTAGTTTCATCTGCTGGAACCTTTGGAAGAATAGATATGCTTCCAAGTATGGTGGGAAGCAATCTAATCTTGATAGAGTCAAGTTCTCCATCTTTAAAGATACCTCTATCCTGCTCAATACTGCATTTCCATATATTGATTGGCCAAATAACTGGAGGGACCTGGTCCTTTTGATTGAAAAGTGTTACCATGATAACAAAATAACTCTTGTCTGCGGGACCAAGCCAACTGACCACATGGTGAAACTAAACACTGATGGCAATGCTCTTAATAACCCAGGAAACATTAGTGGAGGAGGAATCCTTAGGAATGCACATAGTGAACTCATATTTGCTTATGCAGTCCCTTTGGGTGTAGGTACTAACAACCAAGCAAAGATTAAGGCTGTAATATTTGGTCTCTCTTGGTGTCTTCAACTTGGTTAAACACAGGTAGTACTAGAATTTGATTCTTAGCTTCTACTCAAGTGGCTGCAACATGAAGGAAAGCCACCTTGGGCCATCATAGAGCTACTGGACAAGCTCAACAACATGATCAACCAATTCCAATCTTTCAGCTGCAGCCACACCTTTAGAGAAGCCAACTCTACAGTTGATAGTTTATCTAGACATAGTCATAAATGCACTGCGCCAAAACTCTACTTCACTAAGAAAGATCTTCCTAAAGAGGCAAGAGCTCACATGGAAATAGACAAGCTGGAAATGGCTAACTTCAAAAGGAGAAGGCTCAAGAGAATCAAGAAACCACCATGACCTCTTCAGATTTGTTGGTCCAACTAACTCTTCAAAATGGTTATTATTATGCATAGTTGTAGCTACTTTGAAGGTTCTATAGTTAGGATCAATATAAAGGGGAAAGTCTCCCCAGCTACCTGCTTGCTTAGAATAACCAAACTAACTTTACAAGTTAGGATTAGAATAGATGTTTTCTTCCTTTTTCTTTTCTCTCTTGGCTGTGCAGGTACATACAAACTTTCAACATATTAACCATCAATTAGAAGGCCATTTAAATATGCATCCTAGTATAGTAGTGGCATGATACAATACTTGAAAGCCTGGACCTTGCCTGGGAGATGCAAGTATGATGCAGAACTGCAATAATGGAGCCAACAAACTGAGGTATAGGCTGCTGCAATGCAACCTCTTGTTGGTATATTGTACCTAGTACATGTGCTTTCCTTGGCTTCTTTTGGTGCAGGTACAATACAGGACTATGCTAGGAGCTCTAATAGGCTCTTATAGAAGCATTTTCAACAACCAACAACAACATCACTACAATCCTCATCACAGCCTAAACTATATTCTATAATGTTGGATTCAAAATACAATGATTGAGCCAATAGTTGGATACTCAAGCACCCATCTTGCCCCTTGTGTTGGAGTTGATCATAGAGCTGGAAGCAACTACTCCCTCCAGCCTGTAATAAGAAAGCAACATTAATACCTCAACAGTTACCAGGAATAATACACATCCAGCAAAGTGGTCAGATTGGCCTTTGTGCAGCTGCAGAGCTGCAACTGTTGTATAGGATATGGCAGCTTGTGCAGGTTGCTTGGTTGTGAAATATCTAAGAAGATGTAGTGGGATGTGGAGAGCAAGGGTATAATGTTGAAGGTTGCCACAACAAGATACATTAAGAAGCTCCAACACATGAACCACCAACAACTCCAAGTGATGAAATAAGATGAAACGGCTAATCAGGAAGCTGCAAACATCTTCAAAGCAATATTATAGGTCTTTCATCTCTTGTTAGTTTGTGTTGGTCCTTTTCAGCCTTGTTTGCTAGTTTGTATAGGTACACTACAGTACAAAACCTAGAATGATTCAACACCAGTAAGAACAAGAGGAGCAGCAACTTGTTGGTTTGGTTGGTTTGTTTTTTATGAACTTGCAGGTTACTGGAATAGAGGCAGCCATCAACAACAAAGCCATCAGAGATACTGCACCTATCATCTGCTCAAACTCTCAACACTCACGACAAGATGTAGTACTTATGGTTTTTTTCAATGTGCATCATAACACATTGGCAAACTTTGCAGATAGGGAAATGCAGCACATCCAAAGCTACAGAATTACTGTACCTCCCACATTTTGGGAACCCAAGAAGTTGCAACTTGAATGGATAATCGAAGACGTTAGTTGAGCGATCTTGAAAATCTAGCCATTTTTTTTAAATTCCTTCAATGACGGATACACTATTCATATCCAAATTAGCAATATCATGACAACATATACTTGCCTTGTATGATGCACTCGCATCACATGGACAAACTTGGTATAAAAAGATTAAGAAGGACAACGATGACACAACCACTCTCGATCCATAAAAATGGGAAGTTTCATATACTTGTTCTACTTCGATTTAGTTATATTTTGAATGTAGCTTAGTTGAATAGGACTAGTGTAGGTTTATTTATCATATTTACATGGAAGGGGAGAGTCTCCCTTATTTATGTTTTTCTTAGTCGCATTGTATCGAGAGGAGTCCTCTCATAGGTTTATCATTTTTCAACCTAGTATTCGGGGATGAGTTGCCGACCTTAGTAGGTTAGCCGACTTATGAACTACCTTAAGTTTAGAGGTAAGGTTTATGTCTCCCTACGTGTATTTTTATTATTATTTTTATTTATGATAAGGCTTGGGGGTGCTGCTCAACCCCTGACTGTGCATGAGAGGTGGAAGTCTCGTGTAGGGTCTATTTCAGCAAAAACAAATGCAACAAATGAGGGGATGCCACGTGTACTTGGTGGGGACCAACCCTAAGTAGGTGGGTCACCTTCTTGATCCCAAGCTAGTGGGTCACCTACTTGCTTGAGATGCTGCCACGTGTCCTTCTCTTCTCTTCCTTGTGGGTTCATAATCTCATGTTATTTTAAGAGCCTATGTAATCTGTGCTACATAAGCTTGGTATGTCCTTAAGTAGATCAAGTGTATAAGAGTTCTAAATTAGTATCTTACGTAGGTAAATCGAGTCCTACGACTCATTTCTTGGCCTCCAACTCTTTTAGGATTCTCATGACTCTATTTATAACCTTCCCTCTCACGGGGTATCGCATTCTTCTTTCCTTAGATTTGTTTTATGTGTGTGGATAGTAGGGGTCTCATGGTAACTTTCAAGAAGACTAGGAAAATGTTTCAAGGTTTAAAAGTACGGGGTGTAACAAATATGTTGACTGAAGCACTACCTAAGATGATGGAGAGGGTGAACAAAGATGCATTGCAAGGGTTAGTGGATTCGGTGTTCAAATTTAGATTGAGAGTAAGGGTACTCGAAGGAGCAGTTTCACAAATGTGGGTAGTTGCTAAAAATACCATACAAGACCAACTCGATGCTATGGACAAACTACTTACAAGGATGGGTGGTAATGTCAGACAAAAGAAGAGCAACAAGGAGGATTCAAAAGTAGTGCCATTGCAGCGAGGTGGAGAAAGTTCTCACACACCTAAAGAGGTATGACCCGAACGAACGTAATAGCATAGGGGACATTGCCAGTTCTAAGTGGGGGGTGTTTTCAGTAAATTGTTAATTTTGTTTTGAGCCCTTGTCGGGAAACTTGGATATTTGGAGGTCCTTGGTGGACCTTTTTAATAATGTGTTTTGAGCCCTTTAGGGAAACAATTTGGTTCTTTTTTGGGCCGTAAGTTTTTAAGTCCTTGATAGGCTTTATATTAAGTGTTGTTATTTGATCATATGCATACTCATTTTATGGTAGACTTCGGATGTTTTATTGTGCTTGATTCGCGCTTATTATATTTTTATAGGCCTTATTCTCACAATGAACTTATTGTGCATGATACCTAATCGTCTTTGTAACTATTAGCGAGTCAAATAAACTCGAAAGGTTTTTTATATCATGGTTCTTTCCTAATTTGAAAAAAAATTATTTTTATTTTATTTTATCTCTTTGTATCGAATTGGGTTGGTATTTCCCAATGACAGATTGTGAGACAACCAACTTTCTTATGTAAAATACCAAGTTTTAGTGTTTAATTGAGTTTTTTATCGCACCTCTTACATGAGGGACCACCAAAAAAATTGTTATTGGCAAAGGTATAATTTTTCAAATGATTTTTTTGAAAAAATGATTTGAAAGGCAATCTCTTGTCATGGTTCGTGCATTTTTTATTTAGCTTCATGTCTTACAAGAGAGGACATCCTCGTTGAGGTTTGTTAAAAGTCATGTGATTCAATTGATTTTGGGAAAATCTTGTGAATTTGTTCGATTGAAATACCTTGTGAGGAAATGATTTGATTCATTCTTTTATATATATGTTGTCTAAAACTTGCCCCAAAATGTACTTCAAGGAAAAATTCTAAATTTGGCATGGCTTGAAAGATGAACCGAGGCTTTTTTTAATAAGTCAGTCCATCCCAAAATATTCTACCAAATGACATAATTTTAGTTAGGCCCCTTTTGAGCCTAAACCGAATTCTTTGGCCACCTTGTCGCATATGTTGAACCAATGTAACTCTTTGTCTTAAAACCCTCATGCCTCCTCATATGCTAAAGATTGTGAAATAGTCTAAAATCCTAAGTTTTGGGGAGAAAACAAAAAAAAAATGATAAAAATGTAGGAGGTGTGAGCTAAAGAACTGTAGAGTGCCATAAGATTCATAAAGATTGCTGAAAAATGATAGAATACAAGAAAGAAGCAAAAACAAATGGGTGTCAGCTCAATGTATGCACATACCTCAAGTGGAAAGAGAAAAAGAGAAGTTGAAATCAGTGATCATCATGAAGAAGGAGAAATAAGGTGAATGACAAAGTAAAATATGTGAGCTGATTCTCAAAATGAGGAAAAAGAGGCATTAGGGAGGCGTTAGTATCACTTTAATCAACTTAATTAATCATCTAGTTGTTGATTCACGACGTTAATAATATGGTCACGATCTCTTGACCTCTAACTATCTACTAGAATTAGAAACTTTAGTACATCATTGAGCGGGGATAGATTTAACCAATTATAGAGCATTAAGATTTCATTCTCTCGAGTTCAAAAGTAGACAATATATTTACATCAATGTCGGCCAAGAATCAAAATATTAAGCACAATAATATAAGAACAACTAATATAATAACCAAATATGTTGAACCGAGATATACTAAATAATGATTTAATTAGTCACCATAATCCTAGAATCAGAAGTTTAACTCCACATAGAAATGGAGCAATTACAATAAACCATTCAAAGAAAAGATGTAATAATAACTACTAAAGGAGAACCAAAGATGTAATAATAACTAATAAAGGAGAAGAAAAGATTTAACAAAAATTTGTTGGCCTCCACGATGGCTCCTAGCTCTTCCTAGGTCAAAAGTTATATAAAATTCAATTTTATGGAACATTTATAGGTGTAGGAAAAAAACTCAAATAACATAATTGAGTCCAAACAAATTGGAAACCACAAAACCCTGAGGAGTTATTCCCCGTGGTGTGTTGTCCGCCCTAAACAATGTTATTTTCTTCAGCATGCAGTAAGTATTTCACATTTCAATTGAAAGTCTCAGATATAAATATTAATAAATATTGAATTTAATCCATTAAGTTGCCTGCTGGATTTCCTTCTTTAATCCTTCATCTTTAATTTGTTTTGGCTCTAAATTTCTTCATCTTTGCGTTAGATTAATCCTACAAATAAAATACACTATTTAGCACAATCTATAAAATTTATGCTCAAAAATAACAAATAAAAAATACTACATGTGAGGCAAATAATAATTTACAGTATGTATTTTTAGCCTCACATTACTAGCATACACTTAAAAAAAATCTCGTTCTCAAATAAATGTTAAAGCTCATCAAAACAATTAAACTAGGAACACCACCATTTTGGTTGATACAAGCAATTAGGCAAAATAAGAATTTTAAAACTCAAGTACACTTTCCGATCATTATGCAAGATATATAATAAAATAACAAACTTCTAACCTCAATGAAGGACTCTGACTTATTAAATTTAAGCTTGCTCACCTACTCCATCAAAAAAAGCTAATAAAATAACCTATCTATCATGAAACAAGTGCCCTCACAAGAAGAAATAGTCCACACACACAATTTAAGAATTGGATATAAATTAAGGACTTACATCAAAGAACAACTGTTACACTCACAAAAATATTCACATGTATAAGCAAAGAACCATAGTCTTGCCCATTATGTACATCTCCACTAATTAAGCATGATCAAATAAAATCAAATAGGACTTTAACGCGTTGTAATGTAACCTAGGGGACGAGTAGGAAAAATATATAATATTGACTTACACTTCCCTAAGCACTTTGCACTTTAAGACTTTATCACACATTATTTTCTTTTCTTTATTTTTATCCCTCTATTCAATAATTATTCCACTAGTAATTTTATTTTATCAAGAATATTTCATTATTTTTTCTCATGCAATTTTTTTTATCTTTTTTTCATGTCACATTCTTTCAAAGAGGGCTTTTTCATCACTGTGTAGCTATCATTGATTAGATTTTATGGTCAACTACCCCTTTTCTTTGAATTTAAAAATCATAATAAGTTTATGCGATAGTGCTCAACAAAGCAAGGCTACCAAAAAAATGCTCCAGGCTCAAAAAGGCTGACTAGTGATATAATATCTTAAAAGGCTAAAAATTTTAAGATAAATCAAAGAAAGTCTATTATGATTTTCTAAATAGGGAAATATTTTTTATTGAGCTTCAATAAAAAATAGGGCAAGTTCTAGACTAAGATGCAAAACATGAAATATGTGCAAATTCTCACCACACATGGCACAAATTTCAATCAAAATGGATCAATTCTACTTCTAAGATAGACAGTGTCATAACAAACTATAAAATAAAATAAGTTATATATAGAGTCACAACAATGAGCCAAGGTGTCAAAAATTCTAGGATTTAATGAGCAATCAAACATTCAGAGGAAAGTACTACTCAAAATTAGGCCTAACTAGCAATTACCAAGTCAAAAGGTCTTTTCAATAAAACTAATCTAATCCTTAAAATAATTGATACTCGTTTCAAAGGTACCCCCCTCAAAAAAGAACTGAAAAGAAAAACCATGGGTGGGCAAGTGTGTTTCTACTAAAGATAAAAAGTTAGAAATTAAAAAAAACTAGAATCATTTTGTACTTTTAAATTTTTTTTTTACAAAAAATATTTTTTTAAGGTCTGCGACGCAGACTAATTGCGTACTTAATTTTCCAAAAAAAAATTATAATTTTTTTACAAAATACAATTTCGTTCCAGGTCCGCGATGTAGACTAATTGCGGAATTCATTGTCTAGGATTATTTTAAAAAAATAAACAATGAAATTAAAAAATATTAAACAAAACTAAAGCATGCTCCACCCTAAACAAAAAAATTTGGAAGAATCCCCACCCCATATTTGAAAAGATGTCATGTCCCCAAAGTAATAATTAGAATTTACAAAAAGGGTTAGGACACTACTAATTAAGTTGCTATAATGACCCTCCAAGTTAGTTCCTTCATCATCTGACCTTTTTTAGCTTTTAAACATTTATTGTAGTGACCCCAAGTCATTTATGACTTGCTGACACTGACTTTTTGGTCACCTGGTCCTTCATTTGGATTTTAGGCCTATTTCCCTGTTTTGGAGATTTTATAACTTGAAAAGTTGACTTCGGTTATAAATTTAGGTAAACAACTTCATAATGGAATTGTGAAGATTCCATCATCTCTATAATACCCAAATCAGGTTGGTAGCATGGTCGGCATGAGTATCTAGCCAATCAGTATGAGTTTGGGGCCATTTGGCATTTTTGCCTTTGAAAATCTGGCCTAAGGTTTACTTTGGTCAACATTCTTGGTAAATGCGCTTGGATTGAAATTCCGTCAGCGCGATTACTTCAAAACATTGAGTTTGGTCTATAATGACCCTTCGTTCCCTTCTCGAGGCTTCCGGTCTAATCCCGAAGCACGTTGTGGAATTTGGCTAAAAATAGCACTTGGGTATGGGATGCACTTTTTGTTAAAATGACCTCGTATGGGCTTTTGAATGCACCATTGAGTCTGAAACATTAAATATGGTGGGGTAATCGTTTTGTGCGTACAAGGTTCTAAATGAATCTCGAGCACCCTGGCCGAGATTTTTGACTTTGCTAAAAAAGGCATTGCAGCAGTGCTAGTGCAACCTATTTGGTCTTTTTCTCCAATTTCAAAACTCTGTAACATGAGTTCTAGAGCTCCAAATTGGGTGGTTTAAAAGGTAAACTTGTTAGAGTTTTTGAGGAGAATGCATTAGGGATCTTAGAAACTGATTTGGGGCATTTAATTGAGGATAAATCTCTATTTTAGCTGTTGCATTGGGTAATTTTCAGAGTAAATTTTTGAAGATCTTTGGAAATTAATTTCTTGGTCTATATAAAACTGATTTTGGCTATTCAATGGTCTAACTTCAAGGAAATTTCATGAAGAATCAATTAGTGTGCTTGTAATCTTTAGGTGAGGATTCATGTGAGGTAATTTTACAAAATTAAATGTTGTCTTTTGACATTTTAGAGTTGAAATTGTGTTGAATTTTTAGGTCTTGTTTCTTGATCATTTTAGGTCTATTTTTTGAGATTCAAGAGCCTATTTTGAGGGGTTTTCCACAAGAAACATCATGCTGTGATTAGTTTCATCTATTGAAGCATCCTTTGAGGTAAATTCTATCGCTACAGGACTGTCTCATTCTTGAATTATCCTTTAATGGTGAGATTATGCATGGACTGATTTCCATAATTTTTGAACATCAATTTGTGATGTAAGTTAGAAAATAATTTTGGTAAGCTCAAATGTACCTTTTCACGAAGACGAATTTAGAATTTCCAGTACAGATCTCATAATCCCATTTTAGACCCAATTTTAGGTCCGTCTCTAAATTCATTAATTTTAATATCAGATCAATTGTGTTGAAAAGGTGATTAACATTTTAGTAGCGTGGTGATTGGAGGCAATTCTAAGGTTGAGAGCTTCATCTTAGTAGATTCAGAGTGCGCATGTTTAACTTTGAGGTAGGCTACGGTATCCCCCTTTGACTGAGTTCTATTAGCTATTGTTTTGTATGTATTGAATGTGATTTAGGTTGGTATTGGCCAGTTTTAGGGCCTCCCTCCTTTCTATTCCATTTCATTTACTAGGTTGAACTTTAGACTCGCATAGTCTCTTAAGATCCTCAGTTTGGGTTTGTGGTTTCGCTTGATTAGGTTGGGTGAGATTATGCTTTTTAGGATCGGTAGAAATGGCTTTAGGCAGGGTTTGATCCTTAGACGGTTTAGTTTGTGTTCTAGTGCTTTGTAGCTAGGCGTAGCTTCTAATAGGGGCTTGAGATGGCTGTTGTGACCTAGTGTTAGTGTTGGAGACCTCTGTGGCTTGTCGTAGGCACAAGTTTGGCTTAGATGTGCTCATTTGGAGATGAGATGGAATATTTTTGGGTAAGATGTAGATTCTCGTGGTAATTCTCCCACTATCTGATTTTTAGCTATGTCTCGATTACTTGTTCTTAATCATCGGTAGGCTTAGGATACCTCTATACCTAGTGTCTATTGATTGGACCCGAGGTCATACTCGAGGAGCGATTGTACCCCAAGTTAGTTCCTTCTTGTGTTGACTATGTAGTTTAGTTTGATGTTACTGTTTGTATTGTATGTTTCTTATTTAGATGCTGATGATGGCATGCTTGCATTGATTGAGCATATTCACTCGATTGTGGTACGATCTTGGTACTTCATTGGATTTTCCCTACTTCTTTCAAACTAGTTTTTAATGGGAGTCGTACCACCTGGACTACTTTGATAAAATGGTTTTAGATTTACAAGGCATCGAAGATATGATCTGTTTTAACTAAAAAGTCAAAAGCATAAAGGATGCGCTCAATTTCTGTTTATATCCGATGCGGTGCTGCCTTTTTATACTTTTGCTACATCCAGGATGCCTTTGCCTGTACTTGATTATCCAGCATGGAGTTGTCTTTTTCTACATCATCTTGGCCATTCACTCTCCTGTACCACTATGGGGATACTATATGTCTATGTAAGATCTAGTTCGGGCCCAGGCAGTGTATATAGACTTCCCATACCCCTTATGGGCTCCTTTGGTAAGTGCACCACAGAACTGGATGAGAGAGTCGCATGGGTCCCACCTGGCAGACCAAAATTCGGGGTGGTTCTATACACTTGTTGTTCTTGTTGATTGCTAAGAGCCACCGGTGATGTTACTGGTTTTTCCTACAAAC
Organism: Solanum dulcamara; assembly: GCF_947179165.1. Classification (NCBI taxonomy): domain Eukaryota; kingdom Viridiplantae; phylum Streptophyta; class Magnoliopsida; order Solanales; family Solanaceae; genus Solanum; species Solanum dulcamara. The sequence continues at coordinate 30,752,315 of NC_077245.1, read as the reverse complement.
TTGCATTTATTAGATCGCCTATCACTAGTATACTTGTTTTATGTGGTATCCAGGCTTATAGGGGTCGGGGGTATGTTTACCATTATTTGTACCTTCTAGGGGTATGGGTAGCATTGTTTATCTCTTATCATAGTTGTAGTTGGTTTGCAGGGTGCCTTTGTATGGGTTGTTGATGTTGGGGTTTTCCTGTTAGACTCAGTTGGCTTGGTCCTTAGGTGATATGATTAGCTATGCTAGATAGATTTTCCATCCTTTAGTTCTTATTCTATAAATAGGTTGTATCTTGTGCGTGCAGGTGCATTATTTGACTCTAGCTTCTATACTTATATATATATTCTATCTCTTTACTCTCAATTTCTATTTTACCTTGTGTTAGATCTTATTTGTTTACTTGTGTTATATTTGCCTGATTACTTTTGATTTATACTTGCATTATTTGTGGAGCTTAGTCATCCTATGACTACTGTGTACCATTCATTTGGTACTCATACTACAATTCTACCCCTATAGATAATAGAATGGGTTCTTCCATGGATAATGACTGGTGGGAGCAGTTTCTGATTCAGATACTTGGTTAGCTCCTGGTATTTGGAATTGCCGATTTACATGCATGCCAGATTAAAACTAGTCTTTACTTTCTTTCGATGACTGTATGTACTCATTTTGTATTTGTAAAGGCCTTGTACCCGTATTTTGATTTAAATGCTCGATTACTGATGGATGCAGGCCTTGGGATGGTTTCTTGTGTTTGTTTCAGTTGTTCTATTTCTCCTCATTACTCCCTACTTTTCGCTTTAGTTGTTCATCTTCTGCTTGATAACACGTTGCCTCTAGTTCCGGGCTACGGGTTAAGAGTTAGGCTTACCAGTTGGTGTGTGTTAGTAGGTGTTGTCACGGCCTGATAAATAAGGTCGTGACAAGTTGAGTTGAATACTCCACTCCAAGAGATGATTATCCTGCAAATGACAAGGCCGCATAGATCCCATCCCCAGTGACTTACTTTACCATAGAAAGTTATGAAAAATTGGCTTCATGTGCCCACAAATCACTCTGTCACCTTAAAATAAGCCAACCATCCCAGTCTAAGAGAAAACAAGTCGATAGGCAACGCATAAATAGGGAAACCCGATTGGTAATGGTCTAAGGGCATAAACTCCCACTAACATCACCGCAAACTATTGAATACGACAAAGATAGACCTCACATCCTGAACAAATTCAAAATGACAAATTCTATGAATTACTTTGACCCCATTATATAAATGAACCTTGTAAAAACCTTTAATTTTTCCAATTGAAGCTAAAGTGTGAACCCGCCAAGGGACACCACCATTCCATCCCTAGAACAAAAGCAATACCTCATGAGCTACCAACCCAACTGCAAAGAACCAACCACAACAGCTACAAGGCCCAACAGGAGACCACATTCCCTAAATTCTCAACTAGCCATAGCCAGTACCAAAACTCTCAAAAGAGATAGTTTCAAAAGGTTCAACGAACGGGCTAGAACTTTACTACCGAGGATAAGAGTAAGTCTACAAGAAGAGATGGCCAACTAGGATCACCACAATACCTATGAAGGCTATGCTACTTTTCTCATAACTCTAACAATCACACTCCTCCCAAGTACCATCAAATATGAAATAGCAAGACTAGCATAAAGGAACCAACCAGGTTGGTAAAAGAGAGTAAACCTCAAGTCTGCAGCCTAAGGACTAATAATACCAATAAGGCATAGAGAGGAATCGACAATCTACCATTAATACAAAGATGTTACACCTCCAACACATATTACCTCTATAACCAACCTTTCAACTACGAACCAAATGATATAAAACAATGGAGACAACCGTCTTAGCCAACAAAACTAGAATGGCCGAGGAGGATTACTAATAAGCAAAGCTATCTATGCACAATAGTGAGGAGAGCCATTTAACCACTAACCCAATGAGACAACCAGAAACTAAGGTGACCCTTAAAGAGACTAGCTCCACTAGCACCATATCTCTCAGTAACAACAAAGATGGTCTAGAAACCTATCTAATGAGGAACGGTGCTACAACAACACCAATAGTAAGGGAGAAAAAATGGAAAGCTAACTTACTCGGCTGCAAACTCAAAATAGAAACATAAAGACAAGGTATGGGGAGCTACTCAACCACCACTACTTAACAAAAAACCTCAGCCTAGTCTATCCACAACCAAAACAAATCAGCTACAATACTGAAATGTATACACACAAGCCCAAAATAAGGTTTCCACAATAGAAGGAGGTAACTATAAATCCAAATAGACACGTACGGGTACAAAAACCCCAAAACCATACAAAATGAGCAATATAGAGCGAAACAAGGAAATTAAGCAAATACCATATATACCTAGATTCTCAGCAATAAACTAACTCGTAGAAGCATGAAACAGATTATGAACGACCTCAATCTAAATACTTGCAGCATGACAAGCAACATTCTGAGCACTACCATTAAATAGAGGCGGCAAAAAACCATGATACTAACTGGGCTAAGCAAACTGCACAGGGGTCCCATATTGGGGGAAATCTCTAGAATGATGGCCAAGCTCTACATGGGTACAACAAGGCACAACAAATCCACTCTAGTGAGTATGAGAAGTCTGATATATCTAAAATATTGAATATCGCTTGGGGCACTCTCGGGAACAGTGGTCAAGTAAACCATAACCAAAATACCCTAAAGTTGAATGCCCTATAATAATTCAAATGCGATAGGAAGGGAGTGAATTTGATCCCCTCGAGCACTGGCCAACACTAGAACCATCTTGACAGGGCTGGCTTCCATAGTTATCCCTCCTCCTAAAAGAATGCACCAGGTCCTGCAATGCTTTTTAAAAAAGTGTCCTTTCTGTCCATCCTTATAGAAACCATCACCAATATCTGAGGGTCCAATGTGCTTGCCCTAAGAAGTCTAACCTGAACTATGTCTGTTGTAAGAATCATGACCTATCTTAAAACCTCCTAGAACCTGAGGTGCTACTGCCGTAGGCATGATGAGTTGAGAAAAAAGATGATCCTCACTAAACTGATACTTGCCCTAAATTGAGATGATGTCACCACTATGATGATGTCAAAGCCTCTTACCACTACCTTCGTATGAATCAAGCCATGCCTACTCCACTTCCCTCACGTGGTTGACAATCTAGGAAAAGGTAGACCCATATCTTGATCCACAGGGGAAGATGTGGGGTTATTCCCAGCCAACTCAAGGAATTCCATAACATACTTTGATACTGAGGAGAACCCTGCTGGGGAACTACTAACCCATCTCTGGCCTGAGAACCATCCGTCAAAACTCTGGTAGATCCTACTAATGCATCATATCTTCCAATGGTCCTATATTTCCCATTTTTGTGGTTTTGGTAAGGTTTCGGTTTACTCTTGTGATTTTGGTCAAGTTTGGGTTAATTGAGTGAGAGTTTGAGTCCAAAAGGAAGTTGTAGGAGTTTTGGAGTTTGAAGTGGATTTGAGGATTTTCCATTAGCCTGATTCTATGACTGCATTGTTTTAACCTAGAGGGTGTACAAGGTTTAGCAAGTGTGTAGGGCTAGTACCCTCATCTCTTCATGCCTCTAGGTTGTGACTATACTTTTACTTTCGCAGATGAAAGTTCTTTTATAGTAAATGTTGTAATGACCCTCCAGGTCATTTTATTTTTCTTCTGCCTTTTTTTAACATTTAGACCTCTTTTGTAGTGAACCTAAGTCATTAATGACTTATTGGCACTGACTGTTCGGTTTCTTGGATGTTATTTGGGTTTTAGGCCCGTTTCCCTATTTTGGAGCTTTTATAACTTAAAAAGTTCCTTCATAACTTTAGGTAAGCTACCTCAGAAAAAAAATTTTAATATTTCCATCACCTCTAGAATGGTCAAATTAGGCTGGTAGCATGCTTCGTTATGAGTATCAAGGCAATCAGTATATGTTTGGGGCTATTTGGCGCTTTTGCCTTTGAAATTTACCCTAACGTTGACTTCGATCAACATTCTTGGTAAACGTACTCAGATTAAAATTATGTTAGTGTGGTTAGTTTTGAAATGTTGAGTTTGGTCTAGAATGACCCTTCGTTCACTTCCTATGGCTTTTGATCTAATCTCGAGGCCCCATTGTGCAATTTTGCTAAAATTGGCACTTGGGTGTGGGATTCACTTTTCATTAAAAATGTACCTTTTCACCGAGACAAATTCGAGATTCCCAGTTTGGGTCTCACAATCCCATTTTAGACTCAATTTTTGGTATGTCTTTAAATTTATTAATTTTAGTATCAAACCAACCGTAATGATGATATGATTAATATTTTGGTAGCATGGCGGCGATTGGAGGAGATTCAGAGATCGACGTCAGCTTGGTGTATCAGAGCATTATCTTGGACTTGCGTGTTTGGCTACGAGGTAGGCTACGATCTCCCTCTTTGACTAAGTTCTATTGGATATCTTTTAGTATAAATTGCATCTAATTTTAGTTGCTATTGGCTGAGTTTAGGTCCTCCCTCCTTTCTATTCCATTTCCTTAAATTGGTTGAACCTTAGACTAGCGTAGTCTCTTCAGATACTTATTTTTTGTTCATGGTTTCGCTTACATCGTGGCACCACTTAAGTTACCGCCCATTTTATTCTCTCAAATTTGAACTTATAAATTGTACCCCTACCTTTGCATCAATTTTTCTACTTCCCTCCAGGGATGGTGGTATAAAGATACTGAAGCCAACTAATGGGTATTGCACGTGAAACTACTTGGCTTTGAAATGAAGCATGTTATTTTCTGTGTTTTCTTGTAAAAATTTAAAAATGTAGAATTTTTTTCCTCATCCTCCCATTTATTACACCTGTCAACATCACAAATAACAAAAGAATCATAACAGGGGCTTAGGGAAGAGGGATAAGAGTTGTGACAACCATTCAAATGACCATCTGAACCCCCACATATTTGACAAACATTCCATTCAAAATATTGGATAGGTGAGCACAACTCTCTCTTCTAAATATGATGACAATCAGCATCCAAGTTGGGTCCTCCACAGTGTTGACAAGGATATCTATCACCCAACCACATCTATTCCAACCATCCATATCAATAATAATATCAAACATATTGAAAATAAATAAATATACATACATATATATATATATATAAACACACAAAAAAATTAAATAAATAAATAAAATATATAACCTAGAAAAAGAATTAAATTCTAAGTCCCCAGCAATGGCACCAAAAACTTGTTGCTTCCAAACACAAACGCATGTGTACGTGGTCTTGTAAGTAATAAAGTGGCTCTTTTTTAGGAGATGGATGTGTCACGGCCCAATTTCTCAAGTCATGATGGTTCCTACTATGACCCACCGGTAGGTAAGCCAACTCATATCCCGAAATTATGATTAATGAGATGTTAGGGTAGAAGACTAGCTATATTGTCTAAAACCGTAAATAAACAACAAGAGCATACAATGAACGGGTGGAAGCAACAAAATACATATACAAACAAAAAGAATTCCTCCCTGAATCAGAAAGTCACATGTACAGAAATGCTAACAAAAGAGTACAAGTCCCAAAAGTGGACCACGAAAATAAAGTTACCTCAAAACGCAAAAGACAAGAAAAATATATGTACAGAAGGAGATGGGTAAATCCAGAACGCAGTGTGCTCACCCTCGCCTTTGATCACAACCGAAGCTGGCTAGAATTAACGCTGGTAGCTAGTACTCGGACCAAACAGATACAGAGTGTAGTTTGAATACCAAAACAACAAGTACCCAGTAAGTATCATAGGCTGACTAAGCAAGATGAGCAAAAGTAAACTGAAATGCGAGTAAAAGATCACAATCAAAGATAGGACAAGAAGTTAATGTGGGTATGTACGAGCGTACTAGCAAATAAAGAGAAAGGATCTAATAACTCCGTCAGGCTCCCGTAAACCCGACGGGTACGCTCATACACAAATAAATAGTAACCACCTGTAGGACTCCCGCAAGCCCGACAGATGCAAGAATATTTCAAAGAAAATAAACGAAACCAAAAGGATTTCAATAATATCACCATTTCTTAGACTCAAACCAAACCATTTCCAAACTCTAACACCTCAACCCACAATCGAGAGTAGATGAAGACTTAAATCGAAAATTCATTAGCGAATCAAGAATCGAGCAATATAGGGCCAATAGGAGAATAAGGCATTATGGAGATAAGGTCACAAGCTAAGCTACTGCCTAGCTAAGGCTCAGACTATCAGACTAAAGCCTGCTATATCAGTCTACAGGGAGCTAACCGACCTAAACGACGTTGGAGAAGTTCTAAGGCCGAACGATACTAAAATCGTGTAAGTCTAAGGCAACACTAGTCTAATCCTAGACTAAGGCCAAACATGTTTCCAACATATAACCATAGGCACAATAGTCATCATAGTCTAGAAACCAACAACAACCACATGAGTTATGCTTAAATAGTCTAACTATTTCCCAAAAGTGGCACCTACGATATGAAATCTAGGAATTTAGCATGCTGACACCCAAACCCCTCCAAAGTCACACAATTCAATGTACAATTGCCTAAACATGCTCAGTCTAATGAGGGAAAAACCGTAGCCTACTAGTAAGCCGACCACACGTGCTCCAACTCATGAAATTGGAGCTTTTCCCTTCTGAGCGGCCTCTGAATGTTGTCACTCTATCAAAAATAGAATCACAATGTTAATACAGTCGTTATAACACTAAAATTATAAAATTCAGAGACGAACCAATTTCGGGGCTTAAAGCGGAAAATGTGGGCCATGCATTCGAAATTCCAGAATTGACCACAAGAATAGGTTCTAAAAATCACCCAAATCTCACAAATACATTTGATAAATAGTACACGGTTGGAAAACTACGAAGAACGAGCATGCAACAAAAATTCTCAAAATTTGAACTAAAAGATGAAAATGGTGATTTCTTTATGTAGCTATTTCTCACAAACGACACCCCAATGACCCAAACCAAACATACAAAGATCATGCTCCTTATATTCCACGTTCTATACCTCTATTCCTTTCTCAATTTTAAAAGTATATAATATATTTATTTTAATGTCATCAAAATATCAAAATAGTAAGCACAAGAATATAAGAGTAACTAATATAATAACCAAATATGCCGAATCATGATTTACTAAAAAATCATTAATTTTCACCATAGTCCTAGAACTAGAAGTTTAACACCACATAGACATGGAGCAATTTCAACAAACAATTCAAAGAAAAAATGTAAAAATAAATAATAGAAGAGAAGAAAAGATGAAACAAAAATTCTCCGGCCTCCACGGTGGCTCTTAGCTCTTCCTAGGTCAAAAAGTTGTGTAAAATCCAATTTTATGGAATATTTATAAGTGTAGGGAAAAAACTCTAATAAAATAAATGAGTCCAAAACAAATTGGGAAACCCAAAACTCTGAGGAATTAGCCTTTGACATGTGGCAGACAGTAACTATTTCAGATTTTGAATTGAAAGTCTCATATATAAATATTAATATAATATTTGACGCAATCTGTTAAGTTGTCTGCTTGATTTCCTTCTTCAATCCTTCATCTTTAATTATTTTTGTTCAAAATTTCATTATCTTAGCGTCATATTAACCCTACAAATAAATACACTATTTAGTGTAATTCATAAAATTTATACTCAAAAGGAAAAAATAAGAATACTAAATGTGAGGCATATAATGACTCAAAATCTGTATTTTTGGCCTCACATCAGTGATAAGCTCGCGTGTTTAGAAAGAAGTTTGATTCCATTGACTTGAGATGCTTTGAACTTGTACTTAAAGAGAAGATTGTCCCAAGATGATGTTTTAAAAGATTGTAGTTTAACCCTTTTCTAACGAATGGTGATGGAACCAACAGTGAGTGGTGCATGTCTTAGTGTCATTTTGTTTGAGTATTTTATTTTTATTTGTTTGTTTTGAGTCAAGTATGTGATTGTGCAAATCTTATATTGGGTCAAGCTTAACTTGAATCTTATGCTTAGTGATTGAATTGCTTGAGGAAACTAGTTTAAGTTTGGGAGTTTGATGAGTTGGTAAAATACCAACTCATTAGACTCAAATTCTTGAATTATTGTCATATTTTAATGATAATTCAAGGGGTTTTAGGCCCTAGTTCTCTTATGTGCAGGAAATCCTTAGAAAAAGCAATTTCAAAGGATTCAAAAATCATTGAATCACACTTGCGCCTCATAGAAGCGGACAAGCATCTCGCGGACTGGACTGGAGAAAACTGAAATTGTGTCTTCTCTACAATTAGCATAGCCCAATGAACGATCGGCCATTCGCCGGTCCTAGCATAGAAGTTTTTAGAAGAACTGGAGGTTGAATTGAGGTAGAAAGAAACTTATATCTTCATATTCAAGAACTCCTAGCTTAGGAAGAAAGAAACCTTCAATATTGTATACTCCAAGGGTTTTGATTAATATTTTTAAAAATTAATTGTATGACATGGATCTATTATTTTTTGAAGTTTTAACTTGAAAATTAGTGGTTGCAAACACTGATTGAGCTATCTAACACATTTTTTCTTTGAAAAGAAAATAGAGTTGGCTAATACTCAATAATGAGGACTTGTTGAAATACTCTATGGGTTTGAGCCAGGAGTGGGATAACTCGAGTGATATATCATTTAATGATATGAGCTAGGAATACTCCATTTATTAAAGCAATGTTTGTTGTTTGGTTTTTTGAAAGTGTCTTGAAAGAAACCAAGGGACATACAAAAATTAGTTAGGGAGAATATAAATGTCACACCCATAGTCTACACCCTAGGTGTGGCCGACACTCAAACACCATTATTGGTTCCTAAACGAACCCTTGGCCTGGCTAACTCACTCAGTGAAAGACTTAACTCATAAAAGTAACTTAGATGGGCACAATATGAATATGAAAACTTAACTATCTCAGTTTGAAACTTAATGCTCAAATATATATATATGAAGCCTCTAAGACTTACTCTAAAATAGATATCGGGAAAGGCCCACGGCTACCTCAAACTAAAAAATAAAGAATGAAATGTAAAGACCCAAGAGAACCTTTGAATGCAAAGAGGTCTCACCAAATGCTGGATGAAAATTTTTTCTTCAACAATGCACCTATTAAGGATCTCTATCACCACCATCTACATCATAAAATGATGCAGTGCTAAATGGCGTCAATACATAAAATGTACAGTATGTAAAATAGATGAAAGAAAGCTTACTCAAATATGCTAACTCAAGATACTAAACTAAACTCAACTCAATAAAGTATGCAATATATAAAATAGACAATGATTTAAAAGATATGAAATAATAAATGTAACTCCATATGAAAATAATATTTTTACTCTTAGAGAATTTCTCTAGCCAACAACTAACACTTTTTAGCTATGTGATGAGAAAATGAACTGCTATCATTTTCACAGCCGTCCAATACCTACCCAGGTTAAGGGACACAATTCATCTCATGGATCTAATAAAATTCTCTTTTGGGACTATAAGGAGTTGCCTGAATGAATAGTATGATCCTATCCTACGCTAACTATGTAGCTTATGGGTTTCAAGTTGTTCTATACTCTTACCCAAATCAGTGCTCAATATGACTCCCAAAATATATTTACTATGCTCATATCTAAAGTGTGTGTATTTACTAAATTAACTCATTTAGTGTTTTTTGGACTTAGCTCAAAACTCAACAATTTCTTAACTCATCTCTTCTCTTTAAAATAGATATGTTCTAAACTCAATAAATGCATTTATAAGCATAATTTGACATCTCAACTCGACCTCAAAAATAGATGATTAAATGAATTAATAATTCTACTCAAAATAATTAAAAGACTTCTCAAACTCAACTCATACTCAACTCTTTCTGAATTAAATAATGAAAATAATCATTCTTTAAACTCAAAATAATGCATAAATGCAAATCTCAACAAGGGTTTATGTGAATTCAAACATGAACACATCTCAAGAACACAAATCATGAAAATCATTAAAGTATATTTAAATATATACAAGATCTCAATAGAATTTCTATAGATAACTCAAGAATTCAATTTATCAAAATTGAAACTTAAACTCAAAACTCTACTTGACTCAATGAAGATTTAGGGCACAAGGATGAATCAGTCAAACATTATGATTAGCCTTACGTACCTGGAAGATCAATGATCTAGACTAAACTCGAAGAAATTGCTTGGAATGATTGATCCCTAGCTTCTCCTCTTTTTCACAATTCATGCTCTCAAATTGTAGAAAACGCACATTGGGTATTATTGAGGGACTAAATTTTGTCCCAAAATGTTTTGGGTAAAGTTGGGAAAGACAAGTCTGCCCCTCATTTAAAACTGGCTAGGCTGCTACAGGCCCATTCCTACGGTTTATTGGGTCCCTCTCGTAGGAATTGGGATTAAATTATTAGACTCACTAGAAGTTGGTCAATGGATCTAGGACAAAGATTCTATGGGTTGTAAACTCCAAGATGGGTCATAAGGGACCACAAGTAGGCTCGACTGGAATTATGGCTTTAGTCCTATTGTGTAAGGCCCCAGAATTTGAAAAGTGTGAAAAAGAGGTTCAAAAGAAGAGTTCCAAGAATAGTGCAGCCTTTGGAACCAGGTGGCCTTCACGAAGCCTTCCACAGGCCATAAAGAGAAACCATGTTCTAGTCTCTATAAAAATGGATCAGGGGCAGTACATAAGTAGTACCATGGGTCATGGTGAGCACCACGACCCAAGTTGTCCTATGTGATGGACACCCCCTTCAGAACCCAGGATGACCTACTCACCATGCCCATCACCACAAGACATAGTGACTGTCAAAAACTGTGGTAGTTTTCGTAGAGGAGCCCCTACCAAACCCAATTTCCCTAAAAGCCCAAGTGGATCACCACGACAACCACCATGGGCTGTGGTGAGTTTCACGGACTATGGTGGTCCTCCATCCAGGTGCAATTTCAGTTTTAAATTGGGGATATTTTTGCCTTTCCCTATATTTTGATTAATGAATGTGGATTATTTGTGGGAGGATGTTCTAACCTATTAACTACCTTAAGCCCTCCTAATCCTCTCATTTTCACCCACACACTCCAAATCAAAATCCTCTCTGTAAAAGTGTTCTCTCAAGAGTGTTCTTCCTCCTCAAGCAATTCAAAGGATTTCTTCAAGGTCAAAGCTTCAATTATTTGTAATTTTGGGCTTCTAAGGTCAAGGTATGTGGGAATTATTCCATGTAACTTTTCACCCTTGTAATCCCAAGTTTTCTCTCAAAAATGTCTTATAATTCTTCCTCTAAAATCCCAAATTTCATGATTTTATATTGGGTCTTCTTTCTCAAGATATATCTTTTGATTATTAATTAAATTATGTATAATTCACATCACATTTCATGATTTCAAGACGAATTTCAATAACTCATGCTATATGTTAGTTCCAAGTAAGATTTAATGAGTTATGATCATGAATTTCAAGTTATTTCAAGGAACGCTTATGAATGATTTCCAAAGTTTATGAATGACTTATGAAAAGTTATCAATGATATTTCAAAGATGCTTTAAGCAAGAAGTTATGAGTGATGTTGCAATAGTGCTATAAGAAAAGAATTTATAATGCAATAAGGACAATTCTTGCATAATCATGTTACAAAAGTTAAAGATTATGAGGGAATTTCCTCACACTCATGATGAAGATGATAGATGAGCTACTTTTATGTTATTTTGTAAATATGAATTGGTATCTATTACAACCTTTCATAATGATGTTAATGAACATATTTTTATGAAGTTCTGTTGGGATAATGACGTAGAACTTAGAGGACTTTAAGGTGGGGTTCGGTCCGATAGCCATTGTAGCTACCCAAGGGATTCTTGGTAGCAACCTTTAGTCCCTAACTATGTTGTCTGCGTAGGTTTAAAATTGAAAATATGTCAAAGCTAGTGGATCCACATATAGCACAAAGTTAGAGAATGTACCATGACATAGTATACCCTAGAAAGGTAGCCTCCCCCTTCTCTATTTGGGGATCATCATATTCCATGTTATAGCTTGCATAGTCTTATATTTAGGTTAAAGGTCCTATCCCACACCAAGTTTTATGAAAAGGTATAAAGTTCTGATCATGATGATGTTTTGAAGAATTGACCAATGATTATGATGTTTTAATGTTTTAATGATTTTACTCATGTTTTAAGATATTGGTCTTACATCTCATGATTCATATTTAATATGTTCTATATACATTTTCATGAATACTTCTCACATATTTAGTACATTTTATGTACTCAGGCATGTCTTTTGCCTACATTGTATAATAATGTAGGGACAGACGATCATTGTGCACCTCCTATTCATTAGTAGATCTCCTTGATTACTTACATTGTTGGTGAGTCCTCACTATTTGACATAAAATTTTATTTTCATTGCATCATTTGACTATACCATTATCTTATATTGTCATGGGTGAGCTAGAACCTTGTCTTATTCCCCCATCTAGTTAGTAGAGGCATGTTGGATTTTATGGATTCTACATCATCTTTCTTATTGAAACTTCATGTTGAGACTTTATTTTCGCATCTATTTCTTGCTTTAATTCTTTACTTACCTTATGTATGCTCATTAATGATATGCTAAGAATCTTCGTTGAGGTCCCTCAAGATTCTAATTTCGTGTCATACCTAGGGTCTAGCTTGGGCAGTGCCGAACTTTATATCAGAGCACAAGGCTCATATGTCCTAAGGAGTCTAATATGCTGCATCAAGTAGTGTTATAACCCACACTCTTATTACATGGGAACATTTATTTAGCTTCTCTAAAGTTACCTAGTTTCTCTAAAGTTACCATGTGATTAATGTTATTCTTGACGTTATCAAATAACTCTAAAACGGGAGGGTGTGAAGCCCTATATTTTGCATAAACTATCTCTATGTGAGTAGTGGTGGTTGTAAATAGGTTTGGAATGATTTGGCAGGGGTTGGAGGCCGAATAATGAGTGTTGGTAAACAACCTACTTGTATAAGCTACTGATTTGGATGTCGTATATAATCAAGCTACGTGAGTACATATCGAGATTAGGTATCAAGGATTACATGGGTTCTTAAAGTAAGATTAGATTACGAACTTATGAAAAAGGGGAAGTAGGTAATGCCCCTACTTAGAAAGTGGGCCTCACCAAGCCACGTGGAAGCAGCTGGTTAGAGCATGGATAGGATAGATCTATAGGATATGGACACGTATCACCCTTAGGGTTGGACATGTGTAGGGGATGGACATATGTCACCCTTAGGGGATGACATGTGTCACTTTCAAAAAAGGTGTATATATGCCTAAATAATGACTAGGAACTTCATTTGTTCATCTTTTTCTTAAACTTAGCCTTAGAGAAGAATAGAGAAAACAAGGAGAGTTCAAATCCATGGCAAGTTCAGCCATGGCTAAGGCAAGGTGGAGCTTCGAGTCTTGATCCGTAAATTAATTCTCTACGATAATATCGAATCATTGGAAAGTGATTAGCTACTTTGGATTCATCGTTGGGGAGGCAAGGAGGTTCAATGTGAACCTATGACTTTCAGCAAGACTTAAAAGCTCGTTTTTTAATGTATGGCTTGATTCCCTTTTCATATGTTTTAGTAAGGGTATAAACATGTTATAGATGTGTAAATAAGGACTGGAAACATAAAATTATACACGTTACTATGGAAGGGTATTAAAAATCGTGTAGGGGTTGTTTTAAAGTTATTCTAGTAAATTAAAGTTTGGTTGGTGCTGTTGTTATTATGGTGTTGTATTTGAAGGTGGTTTGTATATTTTGAAGGGTTGGAAATGTGGTTAAAAATGGGTATAAGTGCTGCCACGTGAATCTATGTTGTTCTCCCTTCTGTGTGGTTGTGATTTTATACAATAAAGATCGAAAACTATATTTTAATGTCACAGTTTTGAGTGGCCTATTTGAAGCTTGTATTAAATAGGGTTGTGGTCGTGGAAGTGTATATGGATGGTTGTTGTTGTTGTTCATATGGATGTGGTTATCGGAGGTTAATTGGACGTTCGGATAGGGTGAGTTATAAGAGAAATATTGCCCGATTTCCGTTAACTTTTTAACTAATTGATATACTAGTCGAGAAGTGTGAACGAGAAAGTTGAAGGTTATTAATAATTATGTTACTTTCGTGTTAAATAGGTTAAGGAGGTAATGAGGAAAGCTTGGTTATGATTGATCTATAACAAGTACCTAAAACTATCTTTCTTTTGTTTTGGCATATCTTAGTTATAAGTGATATGTGATGTGAGCTTTGGGGATACTTCCATTCATAAGCTCAGAGTATGACTCATGGTTCTTATTCACTTCTGGATGTTAAAAATCTTAAAGTAGTTGAGCTATTGCCCTCGAGCCTTCTATATGTTGAATAGTAATTGGATGTATAAGCTCCTATTCCTAAGGACTATACAATGACAAATGTCTCTGATTCCATAAGTTGTTTAGTATTGTCTTGATACATGTTTATAATTTCTGAGGCTCCATTTGATATGACCCCTAATGATATTTAGAGGGTACTTAAGACGATTACTATCCTGATCTTCAAGTGATGGTTCACTTGACTATTTTATTGAGTCTTAAATGATCATTTAATTTGCATATGGTTACTCACTACTCTACTCGTGCATATTGTTAATACATCTTTCACCGAGTCCCATAATAGGCCAGGTATGTTATCGTACAAAACTTCACTATATCTTCACCGAATCCCATAATAGGCCGGGTATGGTATGATTTATGTATATGGTGATATGATGATGCAATGATATAATTATGACACTGAGTCCCATAATAGGCTAGGTACGGTATAAGTGTACACTAATCTATTCACCGAGTCCCTTACTAGAGGGTCGGGTACAGTATATAAATATATATATGATGATATAATGGTATAATTGAAACACCAAGTTCCAAAATGGGTCGGGTACGGTATATGATGATGATATGCATGACTTCACTTCATAAGATGCAGGTACAATGATTTGTAAATTGTTATACTTGTCTCCTGCATCCTAGTTGTAGATGTGATCTCATTTATAATATATTATGCTTTATATACTCATTACATATATCATACTGACCCCCCTTTCTTCGGGGGGCAGCATTTCATGCCCGTAGGTACAGACACATGTTATGGGGATCCTCCAGCTTAGGACTTCCCACTCAACTATTTTGGAGTACTCCATTGTACCAGAGCCTAAACTATTAGTATTGATTTGTTGATGTATATATTCATTAATTCAGGGGTACGGTGGAGGCCCTGTCCTGCCATATGATATTGTTGACACTCTTAGAGGTCTGTAGACATATGTGTATGGGTTGTATGTAAGTTTTTTTCAAATGTGTCTATATAATATATTGTCAATGTTAATATGCAATGGTAGCATTGTCGGCTTGCGTGTCCTTTCATGACTTGATTAGTGATGACTCCTCAGGAGACCAATGAAAGGGTTATATGTATATGAAAATGTTATGACCCATTGGGGTTCTTATATATATTATCACATTATTCGTAGTTTGGTTTCACTACAGCTGATAGGTATGTATACGGGGGTCCAGGTTGGACCCTAGTCACGGCATACGGGGTTGGGTTGTGACAAAACTGGTATCAGAACAGTTCATCCTCGGAATGTCTATAGACCATGTCTAGTAGAGTCTTATTTATCAGTGTGTTGTGCACCACATCTATAAACAGGAGGCTACAGAACATTTAGAATATTACCTTTCTTCCATATCTAAGATCATGCGATAGAGTCGGGCCATATGAAATGAGATTTCTTATACTAACCTTTGATTGCAGTAGAAGAACGACACCGATAGAAGAAAGTTATTGATAATGTTGGAAGTTACTAAGTACGCAAGTAAGCAATGATACAAAAGGTATATATCGGGTAAGGTATTGAAGTACAATTGAAATGTAAGGCTGAAGATCGAAAGAGAAGTAAATAAGACAATATAACAGGTGCAGTTTGAGTTGAATATATGAGGTAAGTTCATTATTTCCATACCCTTGTTGATATTGGGAGCCCTGTGTGGCTGTGATATGATATGGTGTATGTATATATATATGATGACCTTGTGAGGCACTGTTGGTATTTCCTGCATGCAGGTTTTTTGATAGTAAGAAATATAGAGAAAACTCTGCCCAAATTTTCCCAAACAAAGAAGAGAGAATGAGATATAAGTTCATAATATATCTTGAAAGTTGATATCGATAGGGTAAATTTATTATGTTGGACTAAAGCTGTAAGAGGTACCCTCCATGTCATTGGTAAGGGGCACTATTTTTACTTGGGAAGTTTTTATGTTGGAAAAAGCCTATATGAGAAGCAAAGTTCGGAATTCATTTGAATGGACCAAGATATTTTCCAGCCATATTTTGCCTTGGAAAAAGCTCATATTGAAGGGAAAAATGTCCAGCAATTGAGTTTCACTTTTGTTGAAAAGTACAAAACCCTCAACCATTAGTTGTGAACCAGATAATTTGTTCACAACTCAATAATAAACCTAGAGAGAAATCATGTGAGTCAAGCACTAGGAAGTACTGTGGTGCTTATTGGATTCTAGTCTCCTTCTGGTGGTGGTTGGAGAATGCTTCATGGTAACATTTTATTAGTTCTTCACCAACTAATTGGAGATGGAATTTATGGAAAGGAAACAAATTTATGGCTATTCAGGATCGTGTATTTCATATGTTGTTGATGAAATGCTACGATGATTTGGAAGGGCCTGTAATACTAAGAGATGATTTAGAAGAGGTTGGCAAATCTTGATAGGGTGTCATATTAAGGTACTGACTAAACTGATAAGTAGGGATAATAACTTATGAGATATGAATTCTAAGAATGACTAGGAAGGGTAAAAGGTTATGTATGCTTACTTCACCAAGTGCAATTAACCCATAGTAGGAATCGTGAAAAACGTTAAGAAGTGTTATACTATAGGATTGAATGTGAACAGGATATAACGTGAATATAATGAGGATTGTTATGGAGATAAGGAAAGCCCAGTGAGAAAGTGGCGAAAGATATGACTTGGTCCGTGTGACTAGAATATAAAGGTAAGTGTGAAATGGAAAAATGGGCTATGGAACACATAAGGAAGACTTATCAAGTTCCGTAGGGAAAGTTTCAAATAAAGGTTATATGATAACGGAAATGATAGCGAACACAAGGAAATAAAGAGTAACTGAAAGGAGAAAACAAGAAGAGAGCGAGATAACAGTGTAGTAATAAGTCATGACATGTATAGCCAAGGGTACAAATGTTAAAAGTTATGGAACTGTGAAAGACCAAGTTGTACAAAAATGAGTAACAAGGTAGAATGAGTGCTAGGAAATAATTGGTATGATACGAATAAAGATGGATGAACAAAATATGTTTTGGAGAAAAAAAAGAATTATGCGGAAGTAAGGTGTTTCGAATGATACATAGATAGCATAAGATTCCTCATGTGCAGAAGAAACGATGGACATAGAAGGGGAGAAATGATAAGGGAAAAAGACGGTAGTCTTGAGGAACAAATGGTGCAATATAAATTCATCAGAAGGAAACAGATGGTATAGGCTGGGGTAAAGATACTATTTCAAGAGAACTTTGGACACTTATCATCAGAATATAAGTGCTGCCTAAGTGGGATTGGAATGACTACAAGTACTAATTAATTATTGATGGGAATGAGTGGAATGTGACCTTGGATGAGTTGTTACATTGGTCGCATTACTCGAGTATAGATTATCAGATGAAATTTTGCACTATATATGGCAAGGTTCTCGTCGCTTAGTGATTTAGTCAAGGTTTCGTATGTGGATAATTAAGTTAAAAATTATAAAGAAAGATATGGATATGGTACAGTACCAAGTGGATTGAAAAACGAGATTGGATGAATTTGAGATTTGAAATAGGGACATAGAGCAAAGTATAAATGGATAATTGTATAAGTACCCCCTTTAAGGGGGGAAGCCGGTGAGAAAAATACAAGGGTGAGATGGAGGCAATTGACACTGCAATATATTTGATATGGATGCTTAAACTCCAAATAAGATCCCTTTCTGAAATAAGTTAGTAAGATTTGAAAGCCAGCAATAAATGGAAAGAAGTCAGGATGGTATTTAAGGCAGTGTTAAGAAGTTTTTGTAGAGGCCTTGAATGACATGATGTTAAAAGGTGGGTGTGTATAAAAAGAGAGAGTATGACAAGAGAATGACATTGAATAACCAAGAGATATTATGAGGGATAGCGATGCTATGTTGGATTAAAGGCCAAGATGTTGGCTATAGAGTTATTCGCTAATGATATTGCAATTTATAAGTAACTAAAGAGAAGGAATAGAAAATCTCCTATGGTAAGGGATGAGAAGATCAAAAAGTGAATAAAGGAAGAGAAAGAAGTATGACAAAATAGGACGAGCAAGTTTTATTATTAATGAGATATGTAAAGCAAAACGAACCAGGAGACAGAAAGACTATGTCTAAGATTGAATATACCTTATACAAATTGTTCAAGAGTAGTTATGAAACCTATGAACAGTTATATGTTAAGCGTAAGACCAAATAAGTTAGTATATGATCAGAGGAGTAAGGGTTCACTAATGACAATGTAGTTATGATGATTTGGGTACGCTACAGAGAGATGCAAGATGGGTTAAGCCAAATTACCGAAATAGAATTAGTACCAAGGACAAATAGGACATGGCCGTGGTTAGACCAAAGATCTATCCCAATATTGATTGTATGATAAGAGAAGAGAAGGTAAGGTAAAGTATGAAGATTAGTGAGATGATGCTAAGGTATTTCTTGGGCTAAGTTGAGCACCTTCGCATATTCTTGTAAAGATTGTAATATAACGCCTGATAGAAAATTAAGAGCAAAATCGAAGAAAAAGGGGAAATAGATGAGTCTGAATCAAAGATAAAGAAAAGACACGGGATAATATGCCTAGAGCATTACAAGTTGGGTTAAGGAAATTATAAAATGGTTTAAGCAAAACAATCAAAAGTAGATGGTTACTAAGACATGGTGAACTTATATGTCAAATTTCTTCAAAATTATACCAGTTGGTGATAGACAGAGCGCAGAGCAGCTATGTAAAGTTATTATATGTGGAAAACTCCAGTGTTACATGATAGTCAACCCTAAGGATTGAAATTAAGAGATAAAAAGTAGAGTGACAGTTAAAGTCTTTGAAAGAAATCCAAAGGTAATACATGAGGCTGAAGATTCCAAAATATGGACTTCATTACAACCCAACCTCGTACTCCATGAAAGTATGATTCCATATAGGTTATTGTAGATAGGCTGACAAAATCAGCCCATTTCATTCCAATTAGGACTACCTATTCAGCCGAGGACTATGCAAGGATATATATTCAGGAAATAGTAAGGCTTCACAGGGTCCCCACATCTATTATATCGGACAGAGGTAGATGGGGTGATCACTTGTCACTTATGGAGTTTGTTTATAATAATAGCCGTCATTCTAGTATCTGAATGGCACCGTATGAAACTTCATATGGCAGAAAGTGCAGATCACATATTGATTGGTTTAAGGTTAGTGAACCTAAACTAATAGGCCCATACATGATTTAGCAAGCTATTGAGAAAGTGAAGCTTATTCAAGAGAAACTATTAGCAGCCTAGAGTCGACAAAAGTCATATGCAAATAACCGATGTTGACATTTAGAGTTTGAAGTTGGGGATGGAGTATTCTTGAAAACATCACCGATGAAAGGTGTAATGAGATTTGGAAAGGAAGGGAAACTTGACCCAAGGTACATTGGCCCTTATCAGATCGTTTATAGGGTAGGCAAAGTTGCTTATGAGTTAGACCTACCATCTAATTTGGAAGCAGTACATCCAGTGTTTCACGTGTCAATACTCTGTAAATGTATAGGCGACCCTTCCAGAATCTTTTCCATGGATGAGATCTACGTGATGGAGGAGTTATCCTATGAGAAGCAACCTATCGCCATCTTGGATCGGCAGATTAGAAGGTTGTGAATGAAGGACGTTGCTTTCGTCAAGGTATTATGTCCTATAGATGACAACTTCTACAGAGATGTCTTGAAATCCTTGTGAGACCTTATGAGATTAATTAACATTCGAGGATGAATGTTCTAAAGGGAGGAAGGATGTTATACCCCGCATTCTTGGTACATGGGAACATTTATTTAGCTTCTCTAAAGTTATCTAGTTTTTCTAAAGTTACCATGTGATCCATATTATTCATGACGTTACCAAATAACTCTAAGAAAGGAAGGGTGTGAAGCCCCATATTTTGCATAAACTAGCTCTATGTGACTAGTGGTGGTTGGAAATAGGTTTGGAATAATTTGAAAGGGGTGGGAGGCCGAATAATGAGTTGTGGTAAATGACCTACTTGTATAAGCTACCAATTTGGATGTTATATATAATCAAGCTACGTGAGTACATGTCAAGCTTAGATACCAAGGATTATATGGGTTCTTAAAGTAAGACGAGATTATGAACCTACGAAAAAGGAGAAGTAAGTGATGCACCTACTTCAAGTAGGTGATGTACCTACTTAGAAAATGGGCCCCACTAAGCCACATGGCAGTAGATGGTTGGAGCATGGAGGGGATGGACCTATAGGATCTGGAAATGTGTCACCCTTAGGGTTGGACACCTGTAGGGGCTTGAAACATGTCACCTTTAGGGGCTGACACATGTTAATTTCAAAAAAGGTGTATATGTTCCTAAATAATGACTAGGAACTTCATTTGTTCATCTTTTTCTTAACCTTACCTTTAGAGAAGAATAGAGAAAACAAGGAGAGTTCAAAGCCATGGCAAGTTCGGCCATGGCTAAGGCAAGGTGGAGCTTCAAGTCTTGCTCCATAAATTAATTCTCTAAGGTAATATCCACCCATTGAAAGGTGATTATCTATGTGGGATTCATCGTTGGGGCAGAAAGGAGGCTCAATGTGAACTTACAACTTTCAGCAAGCTTTGGAAGCTCGTTTGTTAAGGTATGGCTTGATTCCCTTTTCACAAGTTTGAGTAAGGGTTTAAACATGTTATGGATGTGTAAATATGGACTGGAAACATAAAATTATGCACATTACTGTTGAAGGTTATTGAAAATCGTGTAGGGGTTGTTTTGAAGTTATTCTGGTGAATTAAAGTTTGGTTGGTGTTTGTTGTTATTATGGTATTGTATTAAAAGGTGGTTTTATATTTTAAAAGGCTAAAAATATGGTTAGAAATAGGTATAAGTGCTTCCGTGTGCATCCATGTTGTGCTCCTTTCCGTGTGGTTGTGATTTTACGAAATAAAGATCGAAAACCTTATTTTAAGGTCATAGTTTTGAGTGGTCTTTTTGGAACTTGTATTGAGTAGTTTGTGGTAGTGGAAGTGTATATGGATGGTGGTTGTTGTTGTTTATATGTCTTTGATAATCAGAGGTTAATTGGAAGTTCGAATAGGGTGATTTATATGGGAAATACTGCCCGATTTCCATTAACTTCTTA
Organism: Solanum dulcamara; assembly: GCF_947179165.1. Lineage (NCBI taxonomy): Eukaryota > Viridiplantae > Streptophyta > Magnoliopsida > Solanales > Solanaceae > Solanum > Solanum dulcamara. The sequence goes on along the minus strand of NC_077245.1, from coordinate 30,730,772 downwards.
ACTAATTGATATACTAGTCGAGAAGTGTGAACAAGAAAGTAATTCCTATAGGTAATTGGTTGTAGATTTAGAAGATTGAAAGTTGAAGGTTATTCATAATCGTGTTACTTTCGTGTTAAATAGGTTAAGGAGGTAACCGAGGTAAGCTTGGTTATGGTTGATCTATAACAGGTATGTAAAGCTATCTTTCTTTTCTTTTGGCATATCATATAAGTGATATGTGATGTGAGATTTAGGGTTAATTCCATTCATAAGCTCCGAGTATGACTCATGATTCATATTCACTTCTGGATGTTACAAATCTTAAAGTAGTTGAGCTATTTCCCTCGATTCTTCTATATGTTGAATAGTAATTTGATGTATAAGCTCCTATTCCTAAGGACTCTATGATGACAAATGTCTCTGATTCCATAAGTTGTTTAGCATTGTCTTGATACATGTCTATAATTCCTGAGGCTCCATTTGATATGATCCCTAATGACATTTAGAGGGTACTTGAGATGATTACTACCCTGATCTTCAAGTGATGGTTTACTTGACTATTTTATTGAGTCTTAGATGATGATTTAATTTGCATATGGTTACTCACTACTCTGCTCGTGCATATTGTTAATACATATTTCACCGAGTCCCATAATAGGCCGGGTATGTTAGCATGCACAGCTTCACTATATCTTCACCAAGTCTCATAAGGGGCCGGGTACGGTATAAGTTGCTACACCCTGTACTTTTGTACCTTGGAAGGTTCTTAAGCTTCTTAAGTATCTTGAAAGGTTCTTAAGTTTTTGGAAGGATTCTTAAGTTTCTTAAAGCTTCTCAAGCTTCTTAGAAGTTACCATGGGATCCGGATAGCCCATACCGCTATCAAACAACTCTAAGGAAGGGAGAATATGACACCTCATGATAGAGAAGATTGGAAATAGCATTGTAAGAATACGAAAGAAGTTGGTGATCAAATAATGAGTCTAGGACTCGACTTACTTACGTAAGCTACCAAGTTGGAAATCTTACACACTTAAGCTACTTGATTACATACCAAGCTTACGTAGCAAAAATGACATTGGTTCATAAAGTAAGACGAGATTACGAACCCAGGAGGAGGAAATGAGAGTGACACGTAGAAGCATGAGAGAGTGCTATATGGCAGCAAGGGAGAGTGCCATGTGTCAGTAGCTGGACCAAGGGGGTAGATCCCCCCCACCTGCCATATGGCAGCCTATGGTAGGAGGAAGGGATGTGTTGGCCCAATGAGGGCTTGACACATGTCACCACTTAGGGCTTGACATGTGTCACCACTGAGGGGTTGACACATGTCACCACCTTAATGTAGCCTATATATATATGTTATGGATCATTCTTATCTACAAGAAAGTAATTTATCTTCCTAGATCAAGAGACTTCTAGAGAAAGAAACAAAAGAAGAAAAATCTTGAACTAGAGAGAGAGTAGGTTCGGCCAAGGAGAAATAAAGGTAAGCCTCCAATTTCGTTCCGTGAAATAATTATATAGAGTATACCACAATGTTATAAATATGTTAGTAATGTAAATTTATGGTTTGTAGAAGTTGTAAAATGTCATGACCCAACTCCGTAGGCCATGACTGGTCCCCGAGTTGAGCACCCATACGTACCCTTAGCCCTACTTAGTACATTAATCGAATAAACATAGGTAATGATCAGAAGGGATCTCTTAACAGATATAATGCACGAGGGCCGATAGGCCATCACGAAACACAAAAAAACCCAAAACATATATACAAAACCCATATCTCATGTCTACAGAATTCTACAAAATGATATCCTAGTCATATGACGGGACAGGGCCCCACCGTACACCTGAACAACGTATATACATATACAACAGAAAGTGTCAGTACCAAAATAGGGCTCCGGAACAAAGGAGCACTATCGACCAACATGGTGAATGTCCTAAGCGAGCGGATCAGCAAACCAATCGTCTGTACCTGCGGGTATGTAACGCAGCCCCCGAAGAAAGGGGGTCAGTACAGAAAATGTACTGAGTATGTAAAGCATGGACTGAAATCAGTAAAGTCATTACCAGAGCAGAATGTGCAAAAATGAGCAAAATATCCAAAAATATCAAATGCTGATCAAAACCACAGACAATGTATACAGAAAAACATATGCCATATTCGGCCCCATTATGGGACTCGATGAACAAACGTGGTCTCCTTCCCATCATTGGCGCCACAGCACAGCATAACACGAGAGTAGGGAATATCTCCGTAACAGATCATATAATATCAGATGGCCATATCAAATCATATCATATCATATCATGTCATATCATATCATATCATATCATAAGCAAATGTGTACATGGCACAGCATAACTCCATGGCATAACATACACCACCCCATGTACATGTCATACCTTCCCCCTCACATCGGGACACGGCGAATAATGCAGAGAAGTACGCATGATAACAAAACCTGGCTCGGGCTCGGTGAAGGAAGCATTGGGGCATCCACTAGTGGAGTAGTGAGAAACTAATGCAATTTAATTCATATTTAAGGCTCGATGGAAAAATCAAAACGAGTTATCATTTAAAAATCGAGACAAAAGTCATGTCAATTACCTTTCGAAAGTTACCCTGGATTATATCAAAATAAATCTTCTAGAATCATATACATGTATCGAAGAATAATAAAATTCCTTTCGGAAATCAAGTAATTGGTCATCCTAGTGGCTCTAGGAATAGGAACTTCTTTGAAATTATATAAAAGTCATATTTTTGTTTCATAAATACCATGACAAAAGAAAGAGTAGCTTTACATACTTATGTCAAAACATGACAAAAGAAAAATCATCTTTACATACTTATACCAAATACATGCCAAAAGAAGAGAAAGGATAGACTTTACATACCACTTACGGATTACTCTTAACTATGCTCGCCTCATCGTCTCTTGAACCTATTTAACATGAAATTAATACTAAGGTTAATAGCCTTTCACTTTCCAATTCCAACTCTACAACCAAGTCTCCATAGAGGTCCTTTCCTTATTCATTTCCCTCAACTATTCATTACTAGCTCCGAATCTACCGAAAATCGGGCAGCATCTCCCCTATAACTTCAACATCCCCAAGTTCTTAACTCGGCCATCATGTCAACAACCATACCAAAAACAACAGCCAGCAGCATGTATACAAGTAAATCACTTAAAATTTACACAATACAAGCTCCAAATAACTCGTTCAAAACTACGATACAAACGTAGAGTTTTTAACCTTTATTTCATAAAATATTTAATCATACCAAATGGAGGGTCGTGTGGCTGCAACCAGCAGAACCCACATCCATTTTTGAGTACTTTATAGCCCTGCAATACGCAATTAAACCACCACCAAACTGCAGCACCACCAAACAACACAGACCAAACCTTGAACTGGAGCCAAATCAAAACAATCACAATGTCTAGTATCACCGATGCATATGAAAAGATATAATCATAGAGAATTATAGATAAGGCTGATTGTAAGAGACACGTTACGACCTAGCTAAGGCTAGACAAACTACCAGACACAAGCCTGCTATACCATTCTACAATAATCTAAGCCCGCCAGAGCGACGCCGAGGCATCACAAGCTATACTAAGGCCAACAACTCCAAAATACCAAAAATATAAGCATTCAACTTCTCTTACGATACTAATAATTAACAGAAATGATTACAAGCTTCAAAATTCTCAAAAAACCCAATATAACCCTAAAATGATTTGTATCACCTAAGGTATAAAAAAGAAGCTACCCAACCCAAATTCCATCTATTTCAACATGTGTTCACACATTCCAGCTTAATCTATAAAAAGAAAAGTCGTAGCCTACCTGTAGGCCGACTGCACATGTTCCAACTCAAGGAATATGAGCTTTCCCATTTTGAACGGCCCTAGAACGCTGTCATGCTGTCACAAATAAAATTACAATGTCGTTACGATTGTTTAGACATTAATTTCACAATTTTTGGAGACATATTAATTTCAGGTTCTAAAATAGAAAATGTTAGACCTGCGTCTGGATTTTCGGAATTGACCCCAAAAATTGATCCAAAGAAGCACCCCAATCTCAAAACTAAAATTGAAACACAACCCATGGTCAAAAAAACAACATGAATTTATCATGCATGAATATTCTCACATTTCAAGCTAAAAGAACAAATATGGCAGCATCTATAACCAGTAATTTATCAAAAATGAAGCTCCCATGACCCAAACCAACATAATACGATTTTCTTGTAGCAAAACCCATAATTTAGCCTTAAGAATCACTGAAAAATGAGCTAAAATGACGAAGAAACAATCCCCTAAAATTCAATAAAATTCCAACTCTAAACTAATAATGGCAGCAACTAGATTAAGAAATTTACCTCACATGAAGCTCCTAGTCAAGTTTTCGATCTCACCAATGGATTGCCCACGCAATTTTCTAGAGCGTAGGCCTATGGATCAGCAAATTTAGTCGAGAATTGGAGGAAAAATCAATGTTTAAAACATGCATGTATGGCTGAGTTATCCCTGGTCTTTTCTTTTATTAAAAGGACAAGGTTTTGACTTTCACGAACACGGAGATTAGGAAGTTTGGCCTTTGAAAACCAGGACAGAGGTCTGTAAACACGGAGGAAAAAAAGAAATACCTCCGTGAACGTGGCCCAGACCCCGCAAATGCGGAGAACAACAACCTGAGCCTCCGTGAACGCGACCAAGAGCCATCAAATATCAGCTAAATTGTGGATTTTCACCAAGTTCAAATACTCCGATGGGGTTCTCGAAATTCATATGGAATTCCGTGTGTGCAAATGAGATATGCTACCCCACCAAATTCGACGTTTCAAAGTCAATAGCGAAGTCAAAATTTTCATATGAGATCGTTATGTCTGAAAGGGGGTCCCACACCCAAGTGTCATTTTGAGCCTAATTCTACAACATGCCTCGGTATAGGATCGAAAGCCTTAGAAAGTTAATGAAATGTTGTTCTAGACCAAACTCGACATTCCAAACCTACCTGCATTGTCACAATTTTCATCCAAGTGCTTTTTCAAAGAATGTTTACCAAAGTCAACCATAGGCTAAATTTTAAAAGCAAAATATTTAAATGGACCCAAACTCATACCAATTTCCTCGATACTCCTGTCGATCATGCTACTAGACTAATTTATCCATTATGGAGCTGATGGAACTATTGCTACTAAAGGACTTTAATCAAGCTTGAGTATTATTTTCAATGGACCAAACTGTTCACGTGTGATGAAAAGATTTGATTTCAATTATAATGACTACTAAATTGTTAATAATACTAATAAGAAATAACTTTGAAATTTAGTTAGTTGTGATCAAATGAATAAATGATTCTAGGGTTGTAGCACTTGAAGATTTTTGTTCTAACGTAGCTCATTTTGGCATCTAAAGGGTCTTTAGATTACTAATTTATACGGTTGATTTTACAATTATGGTCACTCGACCACTAATTTTCTTTCTATGTTGAAAGCCTAACTACATCGTTGAGCGAGGATAGGAATGAACCAACACAGATTCTTTAATCCTATCATCCTGTCTAGTAACCAAGCATGGTGTATAGGTATGTGTCATGGGTATCCTATACACGAATTATCCTAGCCAATTCTAGAATAAACATGCATCTTATATTCTAATGTTCTATCTTCTTTCGGTCTCTCGAGTTCCAGATAGACAACAAAATTATTTTAATGTTGATCAAGCATTAAAATAGTATAAATGAGAATATAAGAGAAATTCTATGAAAGACACCATTTTCAACCAAAACAAATTATATTAAACCTTCATGTTGTGGATACAACCCTAGAAAAAGGGATTTTAGCCACTCATAATGTTGAACAAAATCCAAAACATAATTAATAGCATGAAAAACTTACTTACAAATGAAAGAGAAGAAGAAATAAAACCCTAGGAAAGTTCTTCTTTCGTCTTCCTTCATCAAAACTTGAAAAAAAATAAATGTTTTAAAATAAAATACGAGTAGACTATTTATAGACTCAAAAAAATTTTAAGTTTCAAACCCTGTACTGAAGTCCTCGACGCGGAGACGTTTTTGCCCAATGCAATTTTGCATTTTTTTCATCCGGCAAAAATCCTTCATTCCTCAACCAAGTCCACGACGTAGACCTGGCGCGTACTCCACTACTAAGCCAAATAAATTCCAAGTGTTGATATTAAACTGCTGAAGCTAAAGGCGTGACGCAGACATACTCCATTATAGTGTATTTCCTTTATATTTGTTCTCAACTTCACCTTCAAGTTCCACTTTCAATCTGATTATCTTTTGAAATGTCCATTGTTCCTCATTAAGCCCTGAAAGTGTCTAATCATATTGGTTAGATATAATATCACACAAGTATTCTAAAAAATGAACTAAACTATAGAAAGTTTCTCCTAAACTCTATTATGAACATGGATTATTTTGGGCATTGGATGCCAAGATCACCACTTCACACTTATAGTTTTGTTCGTCCTCGAACAAACTCTCAATCCTACGCACACAATAAAAAACACAATGTATGTAAAGCAGTCCTACCAAATCATAGTGATTTCACAAATAGTTCACTCTCATAGCATGTTGACTTTATTCAAGCAGCCGACTCACCCAAAATAACCTAACCACAGGAGTTGACTCTGTCATGTAGCAAACTCGCATGAATTGCTAAATCAAAAGTCATTCAAGATTACCATTCTTCCACTAAACAAGTGCCCTCACAAAGAAATAATTACCCACATACTCTCACAGTTACATTCAATGCCAATAACAATGAGTATTAAGCAAAATTCACTCACTCTTTCAAACAAAGTCACAAGTTACTCGAGATAAACCATAGGCTTTCCCTTAATGTAATATGCATTTCAATTAAGGTAGCTAAGCATTAAGAATAAGTTAGGGATTTTTCGGGTGGTAATATAGGGTAGGGGACGGGTAGGTATTAACTTGGACATGCATAGTGACTAGTTTCCCAAGCGCTTTTAATACACTACGTTTATTTATTTTATGCAAGTTCTTCATAACCTCATCTCACCACTATATTCTTTTTCAAGCTTACTCTTTTTATTTTCAATTCACTTATCTGTGTCGGGGAATGTCTTCTTATTCTTAGTCTTTTTTCGTCAACCACATTGTAGTTGGCTTTATTTTCACTTTCAAAATGGTTTTGTTCCCTAACACAACATTTCATTTTTCTTGCACCAATGGCTTTTTATTTAGTAGAACAAAGTTGTGACCCCTCCCCCCCCCCATTTCTTCACCTATTCTTTCCTAAAGCGCTAGGACTTTTTGGATCAAAATTACGGTCTAAGAAAAACAGGAGAATAGGCTTCAAACGAGGCTACCAAAGAATCAAGTCAAATAATCAAAAGGGATGAGTATGGATTTGCATCATGGTGGTTTTTCACAAATAGTACTTTTGAATTGAGGCTACCAAAGAAATGCCTAGATCCCTCTCCTTATTCTAAACTTCCTTTGTTTTCGCTATACAAACATACTAGGCAAGTTCTAGCAATCATGAGTTACAAGGACTACCCAAAATCAACCTCTCCCACACGTGGAACAAGCTTAATTTAAGAATAATAACTCTCGTGACATTTCAACCCAATCAATCACATGAATTCAAAATTAAGCTTACATGTTCAAAGTCTAATAAAAGAGTTGTAGGTGTCTTAACTCAGTCAATGCTCTCTCTAATTACTTGCTTTTTGACCCATTTATTAACTATTTATAAAATCCCATGGTCTAGCAAAACACTTCGCATACATATTGACATATTTCCACAATGACAATAAATAAATCAAGAATATTTCATATATAAATAACTTATTTTTTTGTACGATTCCAGGGGACTATCCACAACCAAAGAACCGAAAAAAATTTCCATGAAACCCAAAATAGAGCATCTCAACCAGTTCAACAAAGACAAAAATAACTAAAATAGTTCCACACAATAACATATATATAAAAATAAACACTCAACTTCCCCACCCCACACTTGAATTGACACTGCCCTCAAGGTTATAATATATAAACATCCAAAAGAAGTGAGGTAGGAGACTACTCTGTCTACTTATCTATCTATCTTACTGCATCCGGAACCTCAATAGCCAAACATGGAAACTCCGTAGCCTCAAAATCTGACTCAACATTTGAACCTGCCCTCCTTCTGTCCTCATCAGTGGGGATATCATCTTCAGTAGGCTCTTAGAAATCAGGTCCTAATCCTAGTACAACTTAAGCATGCTCATTGAGTGGGTATTGGTTATCCACTTCATGTAGTTCCTTTGATGTCGAAGGGCTGCACCCTGTGTAGTGTCAGAGCATTTCCAGGACAAACATATGGGTTGTAATCATATTGTCTCACTTTGCACGCTCCAAGCATTTGAGGACGGGTCCATAAGTGGTGTCTGGCCCCTTTATCTTTGTCATATCATAAGCCAAAAAGTAAGGGGGGGTCATATAATTATGTGGGTCCTTGGGGACCCCGGCCTTACGGCATAGCTCAGTGATTAGGCCTCCAAAGGCATGGCCCCAGCCGTGATGGACTCTACACTTACGAATATTCAACTTGATCACAATACCTACATTAATCTCCATACCTTTCATAAGGGCATATACCAAACACACCGTGTCCCTAGTCCCTTCGGTGTAGTGTAGATCGAGGATAAGGCTATGTATCATAAATTTTACCCACACATGAGCTTCCTTGTTAAAATGGGCATATGGAAATGCGAGATGGTTGCTTCGGTGTGTAACACCCACTAAAAATATTGTATGTAGTATTTCAATTCTCAACGAAAATGATATTGCTTCTATACTTTGGGCATAACTTTTCATAGGATGGTCTAAATTAGGTGATTCAAATTTATGAATAACGCTAACATTATTACCTACAACTTTTATGAGACCATAACTTAAGATTCGATGCTAAGTAAGTAAAATAAATTAATCTTTTCAAGACCTAGTGTTATGATGAAATGAAGTGTTTGTAGAAGAAAAATCATATCTCACTATAGGATGATTCCATTCAGTTGATTCTTGAGAGATATAAAGGAAACTTCTAGAGCTACAATTCATATGAACACACCAAATCCTAATTAGGAACTTATCTTATTCAAACGTAACTCCGAAAAGGGTATTCTGTAAACAAGAGATTCATCTCACTAACCATGGAAGATCTAGATCCATTTGGCATCACCTATGACATCAATAGTCCTCCATTTGACATCACCAATGACATCACAATCCTCCATTAAATTTTTAAATTTTTCTTTATAATTATTTTAAATATTGTTAGGTCACTCCTTCACACCTACAAATACCACCTTATTTAATTATTTTGTTCATTAAGATTTTTCAATCAACTCTTCTCTTTATAAACTTCTTTACTCATTCTCAAAATATAATTTTAGTTCTTAGTATTGTAGAAATACTATTCTGGTGATTCATATACTCTAGGTAGTACATAAAATTATTCGGTGAGGAGAAAAATCTAGCATTCAAGAGTGTTCATTAAGTCCTTTGATTTTGAGTAAAACTTCAGATTTCAGGTATGTAAGGCTTCAATGATAGTATTTCTTCAACTTTCATGCCTACAATATTTTGATTATATGATAAATTATGTTTGTTTTCTGTAAGCTTTACTCTAAGGTATGTGGGTGTTTATCCATGTGTTCTTCCACATATGGAGTCCAAAACTCTTTCAACTAAATCTCTTTATTTCAAATAAGATTTTTTATCATAATTCTTATTTCTACTTAATAGAATGAATCATGGTTAAACTAATGAGTATTGGTCTATTTTGATGCAAAATGATTTCATATGTACGAATTGATAGATTGCAAATATTTTATTTATTTAGCTCTTTAAAGGTTCTTGAAATTCATGGTGGATTGTTTAAAGCGTGATTTTTAATTGATGAATTTTAAAGTATTTATGCATAATTTAATTTACATTCATGTTTGAAAGTTGAAGTGATTTGAACCCACCTACTTTTACATGTTTTGAATGAAGTTTGACTTGAAATCTTTGGCTCCAAATGAATATTTATGAAAGCAATGTCTATAATTAAAAGGGTATCTTATGAAATAAAAGAATGATAAAATGACAGGAATGATTGATTTTTTATACAAAAAGGATAATTCTGGTATATTTGACTTACCAAATGTTTTAATGAGCTATTCTACCGTATATGATATTTTGAATTCTTAATCTATATTCTATGACTATTTTGAAGTATTAAACTATTATGTGGGATTGAATTAACACCGAATAGGTCATTGAGGTGGGATTCGATAGGGGAATCACAGTAGCAACCCATTGTCTCATTAACTATGTGCCAACATAGGAGCCCTTGTAGGCTAAGGCTAATGGATCGATGAAAGCCCTTAAAGTTAAAGTTAGAATGTAAAGTTGACGGAGTTCTACCCAAGGCAAGTCGACTCTCCAGCCAATGTAAGGGGTTATGTTGGATTCTATTTAATAGCTCATATGGTCTTAATGTCGGTTATAGTCAAATTCCCATAAATAAATATTCCCAATGCTATTTACATGATTACTCATGCACGTATGTATCCACATATGTTTGATTGAAATGATATCTACTTGATTAATCATGCGTGCACTCATTTATGTACTTTACCTTATAAATTTCCTAAATATTTTACATTGTATTGCATGCCTACATACTTAGTACATTCAAAGTACTAACACATACTCTTTTGCCTAAATGATATCACCATGTAGGGATTGACGCTCCTTCTCTTTTTCCTCCACGTGGCAAGTTGAGATTTCATTGAAGGCTACTTTTGGTGAGTTCCCATGTTCTGAGAAAAATACTCCTTTATCTTTTTAGCTTATGATATTTTCAGACCTGTAGTCACTTACTATGACATTTCTTTTTATTATGATTGAGGGTCAGCGAGGGACTTGTCTTAGCCCTGTTAAATCTAAAAGTTTGATGTATTATTAGACATATGTAAGTTGAAGACTTACTATTATGGTTTCCACTTGTTTATTTATTGTCATTACCTATGAAAGGATTAAAGAATGCTAAGAGGCTTGTTTGAGGTACTTTTGGTTTCCTCATTCACCTTGTCACGTCTAACCTCTAGGCTTAGATTGTGAAAAACATGGTATCAGAGCCTAAGGTTTTGAATGATCCTTAGAGTCTAGCATACCGCATCAAATAGGATCTTTTTCATGGTTGTAAAATGTTCCACAACTATAAGTAGGAGACTATGGGATGTTTAGGAATGTTTTCACTTATTTCAAATTCATGTCCTGCCTTAGAGTGTCCTAAGCTTTCCCCTAACTAATGACCCATTTTGTATTCTCTAGATAATGACTCGTGGAAGAGCACCTCCAAGAGAAAGGGTTGGCTATGAGGACTAAGCTCCACTGGTTCCTGATGGCCCATATCATGTAGAAGGGGTAACCCATGTCGAGTTTAGCAATATCATTACATTGTTGGCTCAAGTTGTAGCCAACCAAGGGCATCAAGGTGTTCCTCTTCACTAAATACAAAATCTGTCCTCTAGGATTTAGGATTTCCAAAGGATGAATCCACCTGAGTTCGATGGTTTTAAACTAGATGAGGACCCTATGGAGTTCATTGATGAGGTGTACCAAATTGTGTCTCTCATGGGTGTGCCACCAAATGAGAAGGGCGAGCTAGTCGCCTATCAATTCAAAGATGTAGCTCGAGTGTGGTATGAACAGTGGGTTATTTGGAGGGATGAAGAATTTGGGCTAATATGATAAGACAAGTTCAAAGGTGCCTTCCTAGACTGCTTCTTCCCATTGGAGTTAAGGGAGGCAAAAATCCAAGAGTTCATCAACCTCTGTCAAGAGACTATGAGTGTGAGGGAGTATTCCCTTAAATTCACTAAGTAATCAAAGTATGCTCCCTTCATGGTCTCTGACCCAAGAACTAGAATGAGCAAGTTTATTTATAGTGTTTCAGGCTTGGTGTCCAAGGAGTGCAAGACGGTGATGTTGGTCAAGGAGATGAACATCTCTCTATTAATGACTTATGCAGAACAAATTGAAGAAGAGAAGCTGAGGGAGAGATCAAGGGGATTCAAAAAGGATAGAGTGGATGGTGGAAGGCTTAACCCTCAAATGTCCGGTTATGATAACAATGGCAAAGTCCAAGGTGGGCAACGGTTTGTGGGACAAGGTTCCACCAATACTCCTCATCCAAGGTTCAATAAGGAGAAGGGTTCTAACCCAATGGCTCCAAGAGAGAATGTTGGTGCTCAAAAGTTCCCCGCTTGCAAGAAGTGTGGAAGGACTCACAAAGGGGAATGCTTAGCCGACTCCAGTGCGTGCTTCAAGTGTGGCAAGACGGGCCACCACTCAAAGGATTGTAGAGGCGGAGGTGGCAGGCCTCAAAGCCAAATTTCTCATGGTCAACAAGCCTAGGAGGTGGCCAATGCACCTCAAAAGATATAATAATAGGGAATTATGGATAAGGCTGTTCGTAAGATCAACGTTGCCGCCTAGCTAAGGCCAAAGTATCAAATACTAGCCTGCTACACCATTCTACAAGGATCTAAGCCCATTGGAGCGATGCCAGAGCATCTAAAGCAAGCTTCACAAGCTATACAAAAGCCAACAAGCTCCAAAGTATAAAAAATATAATCATTCAACTTCTCTTACAATATTAATAATTAACAGAAATGATTACATGCTCTCAATTTCCCAAAAAACCCAATATAACCCTAAACATGATTTGTAACACGTAAGGTATAAAAATAAGCTACCCAACTATATAATTCAATGTATCTCAACATGTGTTCATACATTCCATCTCAATCTAAAGAAAGGAAAGTCGTAGCCTATCTGTAGGTTGACCGCGTGCCTTCCAACTAAAGGAATCTGAGGTTTCCCTTTTTGAACGGCCTTATAACGCTACCACATTGTCAAAACTAGAATCATAATATCATTACGGTCGTTTAGACACTAATTTCACAATTTTTGGAGACGGATAAATTTTAGGGTCTAAAACGGGAAATGTGAGACCTACGTTTAGAATTTCAGAATTGACCCGAAAAACTGATACAATGCAGCACCCCAAACTCAAAAATCAAGTTGAAACACAACTCGGGGTTGGAAAATAACACGAATCGATCATGCATCAAAATTCCCGCATTACAAGCTAAAAGAACAAATATGGCAGCATCTATCACGAGTAATTTATCAAAAATGAAGCTCCTACGACCCAAACCAAGATACTATGAGGTTCCTTATAGAAAAACCCACAATTTAGCCTCAACAATTACTAAAAATGGAGCTAAAATGACGAAGCAACAATCTCCAAAATTCAACAAAATTACAACTCAAAAATGATAAAGGCAGTAGCTATATTAAAGAATTTACCTCACACAAACTCCTAAGCAAGTTTTTGAGCTCACCAATGGATTTCCCACGCAATTTTCTTGAATTAGGCCCTTAGATCACCAAATTTGGTAGAGAATTGGAGGAGAAATTGATATTTGAAATATGCAAGTATGGTCGAGCTCGTCCTTCGTCTTTTATTAAAAGGCCAAGGTTTTGACCTTTGCGAACGCGGCCTAAGTGGCCTGCAAACATGGAGGTCCGAAAGGTTGGCCTTTGCAAATGAGGTATAGGTTCGCAAACGTGGAGGCAAAAAAGAAATACCTACGCGAGCGTATCCCAGACCCTGCGAATGCAGAAAACAACAACCTCAGCCTCTGCGAACGCGACCAAGGGCCCGCAATCGTGAGAGGAATTTTGCCTGCACTAGCTATCATCTAAATTGAAAATTTTCACCAAGTTAAAATGCTCCAACGGGGTGCTCAAAATTCATATGAAATTCCATGCATGAAAACGAGATATGCTACCCCACCAAAATTGACGTTTCGGACTCAATGGCGCAGCCAAAATTTTTATATGAGATCGTTATGTCTAAAAGGGGGATTTACACCCAATTGTTATTTTGAGCCTAATTCCACAACTGGCTTCGGGATTGGATCAAAATCCTTGAAAAGCGAATGAACAGTTGTTCTAGACTAAAATTGATATTTCAAAACTAATTGCGCTGTCAAAATTTTCATCCGAGTGCATTTTCCAAAAATATTTATCAAAGTCAACCATATGTCAAATTTCAATGGCAAAGCATCAAATGGCTCTAAACTCTTACTGATTTCCACTATACTTTTATTGCTACCAGACTAATTTGGCCATTTTGAAGCTGATGGAACGGCTGCTACCAAATGACTTTAATCAAACTTGAGTAATATTTTAAATTGACCAAATTGTTTGTGTTTGTTGCAAAAATTTGATTTCAATTATAATGACTACTACATTGTTAATAATATTACTAAGAAATTACTCAAAAATTTAGTAAGTTGTGATCTAATGAATAAATGATTCCAGGATTGTAGCATTTGTAGATTTCCGGTCTAACATAGTTCACTTTGGAATCTAATGGGTCTTTCAATTTCTGATTTATAGGGTTGATTTTATAATTATGGTTTCTCGACCTCTAATTGCCTGCCTATGTTGAAAGACTAACTACATCGTTGAGCAGGGAAAGGCATGAACCAACACAGATGCTTTAATCCTATCATCATGTCTAGTAACCAAGCATGGTGTATAGGTATGTGTCACGGGCATCCTATACATTAATTATCCTAGGTAATTCTAGAATAAACATGCTCCTTATATTCTAGTGTTCTATCTCCTTTCCGTCTCTCGAGTTTCTGGTAGACAACTAATTTATTTTAATATTGATCAAGAATTAAAATAGTATAAATGAGAATATAAGAGCGATTATATGAAAGATACCATTTTCAATTAAAACAAATTATATTAAACCTTCACATTGTGGTTACAACCTTAGAACAAGGGATTTCAGCCATTCATAATGTTGAACAACATCAAAAACATAATTAATGGCATGAAAAACTCACTTACAAATGAAAGATAAGAAGAAATAAAACCCTAAAAAAGTTCTCCTTTCATATTCCTTCGTCAAAACTTGAGAAAGAATTGAATGTTTTAAAATAAAATACAAGTTGACTATTTATAGCCTCAAAAAAATGCGAAGTTTCAACCCCTGTACTGAAGTCCGTGCAACGGAGACATTTTTGCCTAGTGCAATTTTGCATTTTCTTCATTTCACAAAAATCCTTCATTCTTCAACCAGGTCCATGATGCAAATGTGGCGCATACTCCACTGTTAAGCCACATAAATTCCAAGTGTTGGAATTAAATTGCTAAAGCCAAAGGCGTGACACAGACACACTCCACTACAGTGTATTTCCTTCATATTTTCTTCCAACTTCACCTTCAAGTTCCACTTTCAATTTGATTATCTTTTGAATGTCCATTATTCCTCATTAAGCCCTAAAAGTGTCTAATCATGTTGGTTAGCTATAATCACACACAATTATTCTAAAAAATGAACTAAACTATAGAAATTTTCTGTCAAACTCTATTATGAACATGGATTATTTTGGCCATTGGATGCCAAGATCACCCAAGATCACCACCTGACACTTATAGTTTTTTCATCCTCGAACAAACTCTCAATCCTACGCACACAATAACAAACACCCTATATGTAAAGCAATCCTACCAAACTACAGTGATTTCACAAATAGTTCACTTTCATAGCACGTTGACTTTATTCAAGCAACCGACTGACCCAAAATAACCTAACCACAAAAGTTGACTCTGTCATGCAACAAACTCGCATGAATTGCTAAAACAAAATTCATTCAAGATTACCATTCTTTTACTAAATAGGTGCCCTCACAAAGAAATAATTACCCACATACTCTCACAGTTACATTCAATGCCAATAACAATGAGTATTAAGCAAAATTCACTCACTCTCTCAAACGAAGTCACAAGTTACTCGAGATAAACCATAGGCTTTCCCTTAGTGTAATATGCAGCTCAATTAAGGTAGGTAAGAATTAAGAATCACTTAGAACTTTTTTGGGTTGTAATGTAGGCTAGGAGATGGGTAGATATTAACTTGGGCATGCATAGTGACTAGGTTCCCAATTACTTTTAATACACAACATTTATTCATTCCGTGCAAGTTCTTCATAACCTCATTCTCACCACTTTATTCTTTTTCAAGCATACCTTTTTTCTTTTCAACTCACTTATCTGTGTCAGGGAATGTCTTCTTATTCTTAATATTTTTTTTCTCAACCACATTGTAGTTGGCTTTACTTTCACTTTCAAAATGCTTTCCATCCCTAACACAACATTTCATTTTTCTCAATCCAATGGCTTTTCATGAGCCCCCTCCCCATTTATTCACTTATTCTTTCCTAAAGTGCTAGGTCTTTTTGGATCAAACTTATGGTCTAAGAAAAATTGGGAATAGGCTTCAAACGAGGCTACCAAAGACTCAAGTCAAAGGCTCAAAAGGGATGACTATGGGTTTGCATCATGATGGTTTTTCATAAATAGTACTTTTGAACTGAAGCTACCAAAGAAATGCCTAGATCCCTTTTCTTATTCTAAACTTCCTTTGTTTTCACTATACAAACAAACTAGGTAAGTTCTACCAATCATGAGTAACAAGGACTACATAAAATCAACATCTCCCACACGTGGCACGTTCTTAATTTAGGAATGATAACTTTTATGACATTTCAACCTAATCAATCACATGAATTCAAAATTAAGCTTACCTATTCAAAGTCTAACAAAAGAGTTGTAGATGTCTTAACTCAGTCAATGCTCTCTCTATTTACATGCTTTTGAACCCATTTATTAACTATTTATGAAATCCCATGGTCTAGAAAAATACTTCACATACATATTACCACAATGACAATAAAGAAAGAAAGAACATTTCATATATAAATAATATATTTGTTTGTACGGTTCCAGGGGACTATTCATGACCAAAGAACCGACAACAAATGTCATGAAACCCAAAACAGAGCATCTCAACCACTTCAACTAAGACAAAAATAACTAAAATAGTTCCACACAATAACATATATACAAAAATAAACATTCAATCCCCCACCGCACACTTGAATTGACACTGCCCTCAAGGTTATAATATATAAACATCATAAAGAAGTGAGGTAGGAGACTACTCTGTCTACTCATCCATCTCTCTTACTGCATCCAAAACCTCAATAGCCAATGGTGGAAACTCCATAGCCTCAAAATCTGACTCAACATTTAAACTTGTCCTCCTTCTGTCCTCATCAGTGGGGGCATCATCTTCAGTAGGCTCATAGAAATCAGGAACTAATCCTAGTACATCTTGAGCATGCTTGTTGAGTGGGTATTAGTTGTCCACTTCACGTAGTTCCTTTTTTCTGTCGAAGAGCGGCACCCTATATGGTGATGAAATAGAGTATTTGTAGAAGAAAAATCATATCTCACTGTAGGATTATCCCATTTAGTTGATTCTTGAAATACATAAAAGGAGACTTCTAGAGCTACAATTCATATGAACACACCAAATCCTAATTAGGATGTTATCTAATTCAAACGTAGCTTCGTAAAAGGGTATTCCATAAAAAGAAGATTCTTCTCACAAACCATGAAATATCTAGATTCATTTGACATCACCCATGACATCAATAGTCCTCTATTTGACATCACTCATGACATCAAAATCCTTCATTAAATTTTCAGATTTTTATTTATAATTAATTATTGTTAGGTCACTCCTTCACACCTATAAATACCCACCTTATTTTATTATTTTGTTCATCAAGCTTTCTCAATCAACTCTTCTCTCTATAAACTTCTTTATTCATTCTCAAAATATAATTTTAGTTCTTAGTAGTGTAGAAATACTATTTTGCTAATTTATTTACTTTGGGTAGTTCACAAAATGCTCCAGCGAGGAGAAAAGGCTAGGATTCAAAAGTGTTCACTTAGTCCTGTAATTTTGAGTAAAGCTTTTGATTTTAGGTATGTAAGGCTTTAATGACAGTATTCCTTCGACTCTCATATCTAAAGTATTTTGATTATATGATAAATTATATTTATTTTCTTTAAGCCTTACTCTAAGGTATGTGGTTTTTATCCATGAGTTTTTTCACCCATGGAGTCCAAAACTCTTTCAACTAAATCTCTTGATTTCAAACAAGATTTTCTTTTAGGTAATTCTTATTTCTACTTAATAGCATGAATCATGGTTAAAATAATGATTATTGGTCTATTTTGATGCAAAATGATTTCATATGTATGAATTGATGGTTTACAAGTATTTTCTCTTTTTGAAATTCATGGTGGGTTATTTAAAACATGATTTTTGAATTATGGATTTCAAAGTATTTATGCATAATTTCATTTACATTCATGGTTGAAAGTTGAAATGATTTGAACCCATCTAGTTTTACAATATTTTTAATGAAGTTTGATTTGAAAGATTTGACTCCAAATGAATATTTATAAAAATAATGTCTATGATCAAAAGGGAGTCTTATGAAATAAAAGAATGATGAAATAATATGAATGATGAATTTTTTATGCAATAAGGACAATTATTGCATATTTGAATTACCTAAGGTTTTAATGAGCTATTCTACCGTATATGATATTTTGAATTCTCAAGCTATATGTTATGACTATTTTGAAGCATTAAACTATTCTGTGGTATTGACTTAGCATTAAATGGGTCATTGAGGTGGTATTCCATAAGAGAATCCTAGTAGCAACCCCTTGTCCCATTAACTATGTGCCAATATAAGAGCCCTTATAGGCTTAGGCTAATGGATCTATGAAATCCCTTAAAGTTAAAGTTAGAATGTAAAGTTGACGGAGTTCTACCCAAGGCAAGTCGACTCCCTGGCTAACGTAGGGGGTTATGTTGGATTCCATGTAATGGCTCACATGGTCTTAATGTCAGTTATAGTCAAATTTCCACAAATTAATGTTTCAAATGCTATTTACATGATTACTCATGAATGTATGTATTCACATATGTATGATTTAAATGATATCTACTTGATTACTCATGCATGGACTCATTTATGTACTTTACCTTATAAATGTCCTAAATATTTTACATTGTATTACATGCCTATATACTTAATACATTAAAAGTACTAACAAATACTCTTTTGCCTACATGATATCACCATGTAGGGATTGGTGCTCCTCCTCATTTTTTTCCTTGTGGGAAATTGAGATTTCATTGAAGGCTACTTTTGGGGAGTTACCTTATTCCGAGAAAAATACTCCTCTATCTTTTTAGCTTATGATATGTTGAGACCTTTAGAAACTTACTATGATTTTTTTTTTATTATGATTGAGGGTGAACTAGGGACTTGTCTTAGCTCCATTAAATCTAAAAGTTTGATGTATTATTCACAAACTTAAGGCCTGTCGCATGTGCCATCAACTCCACACATAGACTTTATAGGCGCATGCAAATTATATTAAGATACTCAGACTTCCCTTATTCGAACAATATATGCATACATTCGTTATCACAATTCTAGATTCACTTCAATAAAGAAGGTTAACCCGATACAATACGAATTCAAAGAAGTCTCCCATTATTCTAGTACGTCGTGCAAACATTTACATGATTAATCAACAATGCGTAATCCAAATTCACTTCCTCATAATTCAAGTATATCTTCAACCTAAAAATTATGACAATTGAAATTAACAAACTTAAACTCAAAAATTAAACCAATTTATCACAATGTAGCATGCATGCTTAATCAAGACTTCACCAAACATGACCAATCACAACCGACTTCATCCACTCTCCACAATATCAAAACTAGAGTTTTAGTACAAGAAGTTTAATCCATAAAAATTCACCCACAATAATCAAGTTCTCAGCAAAATTGTCATACCCATAACAATTAAAATCTAAGAACAAAGCAATAATTAATAATATGCAGGCAAAACATAAAGCCCATGAACTTATCCATATGAAATCCATCTACCCACATCAAAAAATAAGTTAAGCAAAAACACATACCTTCTAGTGTAGAAGAAGAAAAACTCCAAAACTTGCTTGAATCTGAAGAGAGTTTCGCGAATTTGCTTGACAAGAATAAAAATTTGAGAGTTGAAGGGGTTTAGTTCGGTGGAAGGGGTGAAAGTTAAAAGGTGAATAGGGTCAGGTTAAAAGTATAAAAATGTGTAAAAACGCATCTTTTAATTAAAATGCCCAAAAATATATGCAGGTCCGCGATTTAGAGACGTCGCAGACTCCTCTGTTTAGTGTGTCAAAAATTTGAAAAATAAATTTGTATGCGCACAATTGTCTTGGGACATAACCTTTACTAAAACTTTTGTGGAACATACCAATGAAAAATTGAACGTGGTGGGACTTGGTCTGCGATGTGGAGACGTCGCAGACTCTCCTTTTTAGAGATCGTCCAAGACTTATTTTTATCTTGTTTTTTCGTGTTCAAATTCTACTATCATAATTATACACTAAAACAAAATAAAAGTTTAACAAACTTGAAAAATCAAATAATAAGCTATAACTAAAAATTCTCACACCACCTCACAGGCTGCTGCATAACGCTTGATTTATAGTCGCGGCATGACTTAGCTCTTGCTTTACTCATTCTCAAGTTTAATCTCCTTCTCTTTACGATCTACATCTTGCCTAAAATAGTTCTTAACTCGTTGTCCATTTACCACTAATGTGGTGAATTTAGTGCGATCCCACAATTCTTCTGCTCTACGTGCTGACATTCGCACCACCTCGAAGGGTCCACTCTATTTAGATCTGAGCTTACCTGAAAAGAGACACAAATGAGAGTTAAAGAGTAATACCTTTTATCTTGGCTAGATTGTGCATGTGACAATGTGTTTGTCATGACATCTCTTCGTCTTCTCCTTACACAATTTAGCATTCTCATAGGCGTGGAGTCTAAATTCATCCAATTAATAAAGTTGATCCATGCGCTTTGTACTTGCCAGCTCTTGGTCTAATTTTAGCTTTCTGATGGCCCAATATGCTTAGTGTTCTAGCTCCACCAGAAGGTGACATGCTTTTCCAAATATCATATGGTACGGTGAAGTATCAATTTGTGTTTTGTACGCAGTCCAGTAGGCTTAGAGCCGTTCACCTTGCTTGATGTCCTAGTCTTTTCTTGTAGTTTTCACGGTATTCTGAAGGATTTTCTTCACTTAACGATTTGATACTTCAACCGACCCACTAGTCTGAGGATGATATGTTGTGGCGACCTTGTGCCTGACACCAAGCTTAGCTAACAGATTCTTTATGGTTTGATTTATGAAATGCTTACCTATGTTACTGATGGTGGACCTTGGAGTGACAAACCTTGTTAAAATGTACTTCTTGAGCAAGCGGCTTACCACTTTAGAGCTATTGGTTGGCAATGTAATGGCCTCGACCCATTTAGAAACATAATCCACTGCCACCAGTATGTACTAATTTCCATATAATGGTAGGACATGACCTATGAAGTCTATTCCCCACACATCAAAGATCTCAACCTCTAGGTTATTATTCAACAACATCTCATGCCTTCTCGATATGGTCCCCATCCTTTGGCATTGGTCATATCTTTTGACAAAACTTGCAACATCTTTATGTAAATTAGGCCAAAAGAAACTAGACTGCAGTACCTTATGAGTCATGTGTTCTCCTCTATGATGTCTACCATGAGTAGATGAATGGCAACTTTGTATAACCTGTTGAACATAGGATTCAGTCACACATCTTCTAAACATTCGATCAACACTTTGTTTGAAAAAGTAAGGTTCTTCCCAGAAATAGAACTTTTTTTCATATATTAATCTCTTTGTTGGGAGTTTTCTTCGGGGGGAACACTCCACCACTATGTAGTTTACAATATTTGCATACAATGGGAGTTCCTTAACTTCTAGTGCCAACAACTGCTCATCTGAAAATTCTTCCTTTATTAACCTTTGTGCACTCATATATGACAAATGCTCTAATCTAGATAGGTGGTCTGCTATTTGATTTTCGCATCCTTTCCTATCTTTTATTTCTATATCAAATTCTTGGAGCAGCAGGATCCATATGATTAGTCTAGGTTTGTCATCCTACTTGTTGAACAAGTAACTAGGAGCTGCATGGTTAGTATAAATAATCACTTTTATACCTACAAGGTAAGAGCAAAATTTATCAAATGCGTAGACCAATGCAAGCATCTCCTTCTCTGTATGAATGTAATTTTTTTTGAGTTGAGTAAAGAGTCTTGTTAGCAGAGTAGATAGAGTGAAATATTTCTCCTTCCTTTGTCCTAGCACTGCTCCAACTTCTATGTCACTCGCATCACACTTTAGCTCAAAGGGTAGCTCTCTGTCAGGAGCTATTAGGATTAGGGCTTTAGTCAACCTCTTCTTCAGAAGTTTGAAAGCTTGAAAAAATTTATCATTAAAAATAAAATTTACCTCATTTTTAAGAAAGCTACACATGGGTCTAGCAATTTTTGAAAAATCTTTGATGAATCGCCGCTAAAACCCAGCATGACCTAGGAAACTGCAGTCACTTTTTAATGAAATAGGTGGTTGTAGCTTCTTTATCACTTCAATTTTATCTTTGTCCACCTCTAGACCTTCTTAAGAAACTTTGGGACGTAATACAATCCCCTCCTTTATTAAGATATGACATTTTTCCTAGTGTAGGAAGAGATTTTTTTATCACACCTATCTAACACCTTCTCTAAATTGTTCAAACATAAATCAAAAGACTCACCAAACACTGAAAAATTCATCCATAAGGATTTCTACAAAATCTTCCACCATATAATGAAAGATAACCATCATGTACCTCTGAAAAGTGGCAAGAGCATTGCAAAGACCAAATGACATATGCTTGAATGCATATGTCCCATAAGGGCATGTGAAAATTTTCTTTTCCTAGTCCTCTGGTGCAATGGTAATTTGGTTGTAGCCTAAGTATCCATCCAGGAAGCAATAATAATCTTTGCATGCTAACCTATTGAGTATTTGATTAATAAATGGCACAGGGTAGTGATCTTTTCTCATGGAATCATTTAACTTTCTATAATCTAAGCATATACGTTATCCAGTCACTGTTCTAGTGGGGATTAACTTATTAGTCACTATAGTCATTCCCCCTTTCTTAGGTACACACTAAACTGGGCTTACCCACTTACTACCAGAGATTGGGTATATTATGCCTATATCTAGCCACTTAATTATCTCTTTCTTCACTACCTCTTTCATGATAGGGTTTAACCTGCATTGTAGTTGTGCAGTTTCCTTATATCCTTCTTCCATGAAGATCCAAAACTAGGATGATATCATGAAGATCAACCATTTTCCATCTAATTGCCTTCTTGTTCCTTTTTAAAACTTTAAGTGCTTAACCTGTATTTCAGACAAAGACGATGAGAGAATTATAGGTAAAGTCTTATTGACACCAACAAAAGCATACTTGAGATGGGATGAAAGCGGCTTCAATCCAAGTTAGGAGTTTCTTCTAGAGATGGCTTGGGTGAAGGACCCAATTCTCTATTTAATGGCTCCACATTCTTTTCCCACATCCTTTCATTTGATATGTCAAGCACAATAGCAATCTATTTAGCTTCCATTTCACCTTCGATATCTTCACCCATCAATACTCTCTCTAAAGAGTCTTTTGCTAAAATGCACTGAGATACCACTTCCTCATCAATTATAGTTATAGTAGATAACTCTTCATAGATTGTAGGAAATTTCAATTCTTGATATACATCAAATACCTCAACATTATAATATACCCTCATAGTTAATCTATCTGCAGCTACATCAATAAGTGCACCTCATGTTGCCAAAAATGGACGTCCTATATGGCGATGCTAATGCGGTGGTCAGGAAGGTTAACCTTCGCAAACATGGCTAGAGGTCTAAAAATGCAGAGGCAAAAGAGACATACCTCTACGAATGTGATCCAGACCCCACGAATATGGAGAATAACAACCTGAGCCCTTACGAATGTGGATAAGGGCACACTATCGTGAAAAGAAATTATGCATGCACCAGATATCAATTGAATTGCTGATTTTCACCAAGTTCAAATACTCCGATAGATTTCTAAAAATTTATAAGGAATCTCATGCATCCAAATGAGATATGCTACCTTACCAAATTAAACATTCTGGACTTAATGGTGCAGTCAAAATTTCTATACGAGGTCATTATGATTGAAAGTGGGTCCCATACCCAAGTGCCCTTTTGAGCCTAATTTTACAATGGGACTCGAGATTGGAACTAAAGCCTTAGAAAGTAAATAAAGGGTCTTCCTAGACCAAACTCGACATTTCAGAACTAACCGTACTATCTGAATTTTCCAAGAATGTTGACCAAAGTCAACCGTAGGCCAAAATTCAAAGGCAAAAGCATCAATTTGCCCCAAACTCATACTATTTTCCTTGATACTCATGTCAACCATACTAGTAGAATATTGTGTCCTTTGTAGAGCTGATGGAACCATTAGAATTTCATTATTAGGTCGTTTACCTGAAGTTATAACCGAAGTCACCTTTCCATGTTTTAAAATCTCTAAAATAGGAAAATTGGTCTAAAACCCAAATAAATTACTAGGAGACCAAGATACCAGTGCCAGTAGGTCATAAATGACATGGATTCACTATAGAAACTTTTTAAACAGTTAAATAGAAGGAGTATTAGGAAAATGACCTAGAGGGTCATTAATTAATCTCCCTAAATTCCATAGTTAAAAAGTTGATAAGGACCCTTAAGAATTCATTGGTGAGGTGTACAAGATAGTGAGTATTATAGGGGTGAATTTAGAAGAGAAAGTGGAGTTGATGGCTTACCAGCTCAAGAGTGTGGCCCAAGTTTATTATATATAATAGAAGTTAGAAAGCCTTGATGAAGAACCTATTGATTGGGAAGCCTTCAAACATTCTTTACCTGATCCCTTTTCCCTCTTTAGCTAAAGGAAGCCAAGGTGTTGGAGTTCATTAATCTTAGACAAGGAAACATTGGTATGAGAGACTATTCTCTCAAGTTCAACAAGCTATCCAAGTATGCTTATTCATTGGTTGCCGATTCACGTGCTTGAATGAGTCGATTAATATCGAGGGTGTTTGACTTGGTTACAAAGTAGTGTCGTACCTCCATGCTTTTCCAATAAATGTAAATATCTTGGCTCATGACTTTTGCCGAATAAATTGAGGGAGAGAAACTCAAAGAGATGAGACTGAGGGATTCTAGGATGGCCCAGTATGAAGGTGGGTTCTCTAATGCTAGGAACGGTGGTAGTGGTAGTGGTTGTTCTCAAAAAAGACAAGGATCGGGAAAGAAATTTGTTAAAGATAGAGTGTCATACCCTAAGGTTCAAGGAATAGGTGTAAATGCTAGTAGACCTTTATTTCCCAAGTGTGGAAAGTATGAAAATAATCATGGAGGGAAATGCTTGATGGGAATGGGTGCTTGTTATGGATGTGCCAAGATTGGCCGTAAGCAATCACAGTTCCCTTATATTGCTAACAAAGGTGGAGAAGGTTATCCTCAAGAAGGCAAAGTGCAATAAGGTGCCTAAGATCAACCAAAGGGTGGCCAACATAGCAATCAATTACATGCTCTTAGTGCTACGCAAGATGTGGATGAGACTCTCGATGTTGTTACCAATATGTTATGGGTCTTTTACTATGATGTATATGCCTTACTTGATCTGGGTGAAAATTTGTGTTTTGTTACTCCTTATGTGGCCATGAGATTTGATGTTAAGCCCAAAATATTGTTAGAGCCTTTTTCTATTTATACTCTAGTAGATGAGTTGATTGTGTCTAAAAGATTCTATAGAAGTTGTACGATTTTGGTTTTCCATAAAGTTACTCTATGTGATCTAGTTGAGCTTGAGATAACTGATTTTGATGTTATCCTTGGTATGGATTGTCTATATGCATGCTATGCTTCTATTGATTGTAGAACCTGAGTGATAAAGTTCTAATTTCCTAATAAGCCAGTCCTAGAATGGAAGGGTAGTATTTACGTGTTCAAAGGTCAATTCATTTCATTCCTTATATCTCACAAATAATTTTCAAGGATTGCATCTACCATCTTATGAGGGTTGGGGATACTAATTCCGAAGCCCCAGCTCTAGAGTCAGTCCCCATTGTTAATAAATTTCCATATGTGTTTCTCGATGATCTACCCAATGTTCCTCCCAAATGGGAAATTGACTTTGACATAAATCTTCTTCCCGATATTCAACCTATTTTTATTCTTTCTTACATTATGGCTCCGACAGAACTTAAGGAGTCAAAAGAACAATTGAAATATTTATTGGATAAGGGTCTTATAAGGCCTAATATTTCCCTCTGGGGTGCTCCTGTGTTGTTTGTTAGGAAGAAAGATGGGTCACTTTGAATGTGTATATATTACCGATAATTGAAAAAGTTTACCAAAAAGAACAAGTATCCAATTCTGAGGATAGATGATTTGTTTGATCAATTTCAAGGAGCAAGTACTTCTCAAAGATTGATCTCCAATCAAGATATCATCAACTAAGGGTTAGGGAGTGTGATATTCCCAAAATGGTGTTTCAGATAAGGTATGGTCATTTTGAGTTAGTATTCATGTCGTTTGGGTTGAGTAATGCTTCTACAGTTTTCATGGATTTGATGAATCATAATATTAAGCCATAATTGGACATATTTGTAGTGGTGTTTATTGATGACCTTTTGATTTACTCTCAGAATGAAGAGGATCATAGAGGTCATTTATGGATTGTGTTGCAAACATTGAGAGATAAGCAACTATTTACAAAGTTTAGTAAGTGTGAATTTTGTCTAATGAAAGATGTATTTCTTGGTAATTTGGAGTCCGTTGATGGGATTAAGGTTGATCCAAAGAAAATGAAGGGTAAAGAATTGTCCTAGACCATTGTCTCTATCGCATATTAGAAGCTTTTTGGTCTTGTCTAGATACTATAAGAGGTTTGTTGAAGGGTTTTCGTCTATTTCTTTGCCTTTGACTAAGTTGACCCAAAAGAAGGTGAAATTTGAATGGTTGGATGGATGTGAGTAGAGTTTTCAAATATTGAAAGATCGCCTAATGTCGAATTCTATTTTGACATTGCCCGAAGGTATGGATGGGTTTGTTGTTTATTGTGATGCCTCACGTGTTGGTTTGGGTTGTATTTTGATATAACATGGTAAGGTTATAGCCTATGTTTCTAAACAACTCAAGGTGCATGAACGGAAACATCCAACCCATAAACTGCAGATTGGCAGGTTTGAATGCTTTCCTTTTAGTTGCTTGTGCAGGTATACTAAAGAACTCCTACACATGGAAGCTGCTGAACTGACATACTACAACAACCAACAACATCAAACAACATATGGGAGTCTCTCAATATTGCAAATACAGAATTTGAGGAAGCCAGCTGCAACAGAGGAATGGCACCACATTCAGAACTGTTGGAACTGCTCTTGGAATTGTGTGTTTGCTTGTTTGTTTGCTTGTTTGTTTGTGCAGGTTGTTGGAGATACAGGCAACAGTGGAACTCAGATGGAACTCCAACAACCTCATAGACAACATCCAAGAACCAACAACAATATCATGAGTAGCTATAACATGTTACATCTCCATCAACTTCATATACATACTGTGGGAACACAACACCAAACAACTGCTCAACCACACACCAAACAACAACTCAACTACAGAGCTGAAGCTGAAAGTGCAGACTTGAAAGATGAAGTTCAACAGCATCAGCAACAACAGATGCCAAAAGCAACACACTCCCATGTACAGAACTACAACAACCATGTTTGTTTGCTGCCTTGGCTACTTGTAGGTGCAGGTCTGTAGCAACCATACATTTGGACCCCCATGCAGGTGTTCGAATGCAGCTACACTTTTCTCCACAACAACTCCAAGGCTGTTGGCTACTATAGCTCCATATACTTCCTCTCCTTTCAGCCTCCTTAGCTGGTAATCATGATACTAATACAAAGGCACACTTCACCTGGATTTACTTGGTACGACAAGACTAAAAAGAGCAAAGATGAAAAGAATTTCCCATCCCATGCGAGATAGAAGTTTCGTATACTTGTTCTTCTTCAATGTAGCTATGTCTGGTCTGTAGCATAGTTGGAATAGGACTAGTGTAGGTTACTTTCCTTTTTTCTCATGGAAGGGGAGAGTCTCCCTCATTTATGCTTTCATAGTTGAATTGTACCGGGAGGAGTCCTCTCACAGGTTTACTGCTTTCTAGTTATAGTTAGTCTCTTTTTTGTATCGGGGATGAGTTAGCTGACCTTAATAGGTTAGCCGACTTATGAACCACCATAGGATCGGAGGTAAGGTTTATGTCCCCCTCCTTGTATTTTATTTTGATTATTTATGTTAAGGCTTGGGGGTGTTGCTTAACCCCTGACTGTGCACGAGAGGTGGGAGCCTCGTGTAGGGTCTGTTCCCATTTAAAAAAAAAAAAAAAAACCCATAAACTGAACTTTCGACAGTTGTGTTTGCTTTAAAATTTTGCTGTCATTACCTTTATAGGGGTGCATATGGATATGTTTACCGACCATAAAAGCTTGCAATATGTGTTTAGCCAAAGTGAATTAAACCTTAGGCAAAGAATGTGGCTTGAACTTCTAAAAGATTATGACATGAGTGTGTTGTGCCATCTGGGAAAAGCAAATGTAGCCAATGCTCAAAATCGATTGTCCATGGATAGTG
This sequence comes from Solanum dulcamara, assembly GCF_947179165.1. Classification (NCBI taxonomy): domain Eukaryota; kingdom Viridiplantae; phylum Streptophyta; class Magnoliopsida; order Solanales; family Solanaceae; genus Solanum; species Solanum dulcamara. Next base: position 30,702,095 of record NC_077245.1, on the reverse strand, counting down.
TTGCACATGTTGAGGAAGCTAAAAAGGAGTTGGTAAAAGATGATCATAGATTGACACGTTTAGGTGTGCATTTGGTTGATTCTAATTATGGGGGTGTTCTTGTACATAATGGTTCAGAATCGTCTCTTGTGGCGGATCTTAAGGTCAAACAAGATCATGATCCTTTGGTTGAATTGAAAAAGTCAGTTGCCATAAAGGTCATTGAGGCTGTCTCCAAAGGGGGAGATAGAGTACTTCGATATCAAGATCGTTTGGGTGTTCCTAATATTGATGGCTTAAGGAGGTTGATATTCAATGAGGCCCATAGTTCTCCATATTCGATTCATATGGGATCCACCAAGATGTATTGTGATTTAAGGGAAGTATATTGGTGGATTAGCATGAAAAAGGACATAGCAGAATTCATAACTAAGTGTCCAAATTGTCAACAAGCAAAAGTTGAGCATAAAAAATCGGGAGGTTTGGCTCAAGAAATTGAAATTCCATCGTGGATCTGGGAAGATTTGAATATGAACTTTGTGATGGGTTTTTCTCGTATTAAAGGGAAATTTGATTCTATTTCAGTTGTTGTGGACTGAATGACTAAATCAGCACAATTCCTACCGGTTAAGACTTCTTTTGGTGTCGAAGACTATGCTAATTTGTATATTCATGAATTAGTAAATCTTCATGGAGTTCCCTTGTTGATTATATCAGATAGAGGTATTCAATTCACTTCACATTTTTGAAAGTTGTTTCAAAAACATCTTGGCACAAAAGTTAAGCTAAGTACTGCTTTTCATCCTCAAACTTATAGACAAGCCAAAAAAACGATTCAAACTTTTGAGTATATGTTGAGAGCATGTGTGATTGTATTAGAATTTCCATTTGAGTTGGCTATGGTTCATTTAGTATTTCATGTGTCAATGTTGAGAAAATTTGTGGGTGATCCAAACTCTATTGTGCCATTAGAAATTGTGAACGTTGAATAGAATTGTACTTATGAGGAGATTCCCGTGGAAATCTTAGACCAATAAGTGAAAAGATTAAGGAATAAAAATGTTTCCTCCATCAAGGTGTTATGGAGAAATCGACAAGTAAAGAGTGATACACGGGAAGCGGAAGTGGACATGACAAGGTGTTATCCGTATCTCTTTTCTTCCACTCAAGCCTAAGGTACGAAGTTATTGAATCAAATAGATTAAACTCCTACATTTCAGTTTCATACGTCTTTCATATGCATGCATGATCATGAAGTTGGTTTTCAAAGTATGATTTATGCTAAGAAAATCAAATGGTTTATGTTTTTCTATATGTCATTGCATTCATATTGGGATGCTAGTCCTCGTTCCATGTCTTTTATATGCTAAGTTAATTTCATTCAAGGATGAATGTTCCCAAGGGGGTAGATATTCTAAGACCCTAAAAGTCAAAAAGTTAGAATGAAGAAAGAATCCCAAGAAAAAGGAAACTGACCCCAGGTCTATGAATCAGTCTGCGACTCATAGAGACTATTATGAGTCCTTAAAATGACTCATGGAAGTGAAGCATAGGCTAGAAATTTGATAAGAGTAGTGTGTGGATTTACAAGACGTTTGGCGACTCATCATGATATATATGACTTGTAGACACTAGTCGTAGTGCAGGGTTTGAAAACCTGCAACTAATGAGGCTCAGGACTTCATCTACGACTCGATAGGACAAGTTGTAGAGAAATTTATGACTCGTAGAGTCGAGCCGTACAAAAACTTCATAGAGCCAACTATAAGGTCTTTTTGAGGGCCTGCAGTACGAGTCGTTTGTAGGAATCGTCACTACCTCTACGACTAGTATAGGGCCACTTGTAGACTCTTTCGACTCAGATTAATGAGAGGTAGTTTGGTCTTTTCCCCTATGTTTTATCAATGTATGTAGACGTTTTTGGAATTAGATTCATTACATAATTTGTCCTAAATACTCCTAAATGTTTTTTCATTCCCTCATTATTTCCCAAACAAGTTTAAGACTTCTCTCCCAAGGTTCCTCAAGAGATCTCCGTCTTTCTCAAGTCTTGTTTAGGGTTTCTTCAAGAACAAGCCTTCTTTCTCAATTACTATGTCACGACCTGATTTATGAAGTCATGATGGCACCTACTAGCACCCACCAATAGGTAAGCCTAACCCTTAGCCCAAAACTAGAGCCAACAGGCTATCAAGCGTAAGTGGAATAAATAAAGCAGAAAGTAAGTAATAATGAGAAGAAAGAGAACAAATTAAACAAACACAAGAAACCACCCAAGACTTAGCATCAGTCAGTAATCGAGCATCTAAAAAAATACAATACAATGATTTTACTAATACAATAAGGGTATAGACAGTTTTTGAAATCAAGTATAGACTAATCCTATTCTATCATGGATGGAAATCGGCAACTCCGAATGCCAAGAGGTCACCAATTCTCCAAATCTGAAGCAGCTCCGCACCATTCCAAATCAACGATGAGAACTCGTAATATGATCTGTAGGGGGCAGAAGATTAGAATGAGTACCAAAAGAATAGTACTCAATAGGCATAGGCCGACTGACTTCCATAGATAAAGAAAGTATAAATTGAAGGTAATCAGGTAAATAAAGCACAACTAAGAAATTAAGATCTAACACAAGGTAAAGTAGGAAATGAGAGTAAAGAGGGAGGATATATACATAAATATAGGAGACATAGTAAAAGAACGTACCTACACACGGAAGCCACAACCTATTTATAGTAAGAAGGAACTAAAGGAGCCAACTAATAAAGGAAGAAAACACTATCTACCACAACTAATCACATACCATCTAAGGACCAAACCAATTTAGTCTAACAGGAAACACTAACAACAACCCATATTAAGACACCATGCAAACCAACTACAAGTACGATAAGAGATAAGAACAAATATATCAGACAATAACTGATCGAATGCATATACCCTCGGAAGGTACAAATAATGACAAACATACCCCTGGCCCCCGTAAATCGGGGGACCAGACCAAATAAGTATACTGGTGATAGGCAATGCTAATGAATACAAGTTTGTAGTAAAAACAAAAAAACATCATTTGTGGATCTCAAAGATCAACAACAACTAGTGTATGGACCCACCCTAGTCCTCGGCCTGCCAAGTGGGACCCATGTGATTCCATTATCTAGTTTGATGGTGCACTAGCCAGAGTGGCCCATTGGAGATGCGGGAAGTATGTATGTACTGCCTGGGCCTAAATAAGGTCTTATATAGATATAAAATATCCCCATAGTGGTACTGGAGACTAAGTGGCCAAGCCTATGTGGAAAAGGGTGACGCCGCGCTAGATAATTAAGTACAGGCTAAAGGCATCCTAGATGAAGCCATGGTATAAAAAGGGTGATGCCATGCCGGATATCAATATAAACTAAGAGTTTCCTTGATGCACCTGAACTATCAATGTAAAATGGAGCACATCCTCGATACCTCGTAAATCTCAAATCATTTTATGAAAGTAGTCTAGGTGGTACGACTCATGTTAAAATCAATTTAAAAGTAGTAATAGTGTAAGAAATTCTTCTAAAAATGGTAGTGAAAACTCCAATGTAAGCATGCCATCATCAGCATCCAAATAAGACACACACACTCCAAACGATAACATCCAACTGCACCACGTTATCAAGGCAAAGGAACGAACCTGGGATCCAAAGGCTTCTCGAACATGGACTCAGGCCCAACAATTGATATTAGATAAAAATTCATCATAATCCTAATGCTACACGAAAGACAAATAATTAAGACATGGCTTAGAATCAAATATGGGAAGAAAATATCTCCAAGATCGATACCTTACCCAAAAATATGCCATTTTATCTTCCAAGCACACAAATATGGGGAACAAGCCCATTTAACTACTCGCAAATGTGGAGAACAAATTGCTGCACCAGATAACCAGAAAAAGGACCAGGCCAAGAGTCCCAAAACTTCGAAAAAGCCTTTGGAAATCATTTGGAGTTCAAACCACACTAACAAATAGTGCAAACCACTTGGAAATAACATACCGGACTCAACGACACAATCACAATTTTCATCCAAGCTCATTAGAAAAAAAATGGGTCCTACACCCTAGCGCTATTTTAAGCCAAATTCCATAATGTACCTCAGAATTACACTGGAAGCCTCGGAAAGAGAATGAAGGGTATTTCTAGATCAAAATCTACATTCCAGAACTAACCGGGCTGAAGGAATTTTCATCCGAGTGTGTTTTCCATGAATGTTGACAAAAGTCAACCCTGGGCCAAATTTCATAGACAAAAGTGCCAAATGGCCTTGAACTCATACCAATTGCTTGATAATCATGCCGACCATTCTACTAGTCTAACTTGGTCATTTCAAAGCTGATGGAACTGTCATAATTCCATTCTGAGGTGGAATACATAAAGTTATGACCGAAATAAACTTTTCAAGTTATAAAAGCTCAAAAACAACATAACGGGACAAAAACACAAATGAACTACCAGAAGATCGAACAATCAGTGCCAGAAAGTCATAAATTACTTGAGGTCGCTATAGGAAAGATCTAAAAGTTCAAAAGGTTGGAAGATGAAAGAAATGACCTGGAGGGTTTTTACAACATCCACTACTAAAAGAACTTTTTTCCGCAAAAACAAAAGTACAGTCACTGCGTGAAGGCACAAAAGGAGGAGGGTACCGGGCCTACATGCATTGCCAAACCCTTGGACACCCTCTTGGGTTGAATAGCGCTACTCATGCTGAGTGGAAAATCCTCAAATTCTCTTCCCACTACAAAAAATCCTCCAAATCTCATTATAGGGTCCAACTCTCGCCCAATATACCCCAACTTGATCGAAAGAACCAGATTCATATGAGGGAAGCCAAAATACACCGAAACCACTGAAAGGAGAAATAAAGGACCATGACAGATGCAACCCAACTCATAATTTGAGATACTTGCATTATGCCCCAAATCCATTTTCTTTTAGCCACTAAGGGCATTCCGCCATTCCATAGCTATCCTGAATACTACCAATACCATCTGAAGCTTGCTCACCGAACCACACTGTACAACCTCAGGAAAGTCACATAACTCAACTGAACCTCAAGGGTTTACAATAGCCAAAACAAGGAAACTGAATTGGGGGAATGCCCAAAATTCCAATCCTACCTTCAAAATCCAAAAACCCAACTGAAACTCACCTTTCGAAACTGAACACTCTACTCCAAAAGACCAATTTACCCTATGAAGGACAAGACCACACTGAGTCTAGCTCTGCCAACTTACTCCTATCATAAGAACTTCTGAAACACCAGTAGTATGTTCCCACAAATACCTCTGCCACCTCAAGTCTAAGCCAACCATCATAGTCCAAGGAAACCAAGCCAGTAGGCGATGAAGAAATATGGAAAACCAATCGATAATGGTCCAAAAGCACCAACTCCCACTCACAACACCACAAGCTACCAAATATGACAATGGTAGACCTTATATCCTGAATAAATTCAGAATCAAAGATTCCATGAATTACTTTGACCCCATCCTATAGATGAACTTTCTAACAAAGTTCCCATATTCCAACTTAGGCTACATCTGGAGCAAATCACGAAAAACATTGCTCTAACTCTTTCTAAAACTTAAGACTCGAGAGCTAACAAAAAAATTGAAGGGAACCAATAATAGCAGTAACAATGCACATGGGAGATCACATATCCCAAATTCTTAAATTGCCACAATAAGCGATAGAACCTTCATAAGAGACCGCTCCCAAAATATTAATCAAATGGACCACAACTTTGCAACTAAGAACAAGATTAAGGGATACCAGAAGAGATGGCCAATGGGAATTATTAAAAGGAATCCAACTTGGTAGGCTAATAGAGAAAACCTCAACCCACAACCTAGAACCGAACCAAATAATACCCAGCATTGGAGACAGCCATCTAAGCCAAGAAAACCCAAAATGGCAGAGGAGGATTACTAAATATAGAAAAGATAGCTATGCAGTATGGTATGAAGTGCTATCCAAAAACTAACCCATCGAGACAACCTGAAACTAAGGCAACCTTGTATTCTAGACAAATCAACTAGTACCACAACTCTTTGAACTAACAAAGCTGGTATAGCCACCTACTTAACAAGGTTTGATACCACAAAAAGATTAATAGTAACGGAGAAAAAAGGGAAAGATAACTAGTCCTACCACAAAATTAAAATAGAACCACTAAGACAAGGTACGAGGAGTTGTTCAACCACTACTACTAGACACAAAACCATAGCCTAGTCGATGCACTACTATAAGAAATCATCTACAACACTGTAATATATACACATATGTCCAAATAAGGTAGCCACTATGGTAAGGTCATAACTAACATACGAAATAGACACGTATGGGTACGAAGACCCCAAAACCACAAAAATAAGCAATATAGAGCAAACCAAGGGAATCAAGCAGATACCACAGATATTTGGATCATCGACCTAAGATAAACTCATAAAAGCATAGAATGAATTATGACGAACCTTGATCTAAGCACCTAGCAAAGAAAACTACGCATGGGTCCCACATCAGGGACAAACTCTCGATCGCTGGCCAAGCTTTCCATAGATACGGCAAAAGTCCAACAACTTTGGTCGAGTGAGTATGAGAAGTCTGAAATTTCTAAAATATCAAATCTTTCTTGGGCACTACCGAGACTAGTGGTTAAGTGAACCACAGCCATAACACACTAAAGCTAAATGTTCTATAATAATCCGACTGCGATAGAAAGGGAGAAAATTAGATCACCTTAAGTATTGTCGCGCACTAGAACTACCCTGATGGGGCTGGCCGCTATGGCTATCCCTCCCTCTGGCAGACTGCACTAGGGTCTGGTGATACTCTCTAACAAAGTGTCCTTACTCGCTACCCTTATAGTAACCATCACCAATAATATCCCATTGAAAGAACCTAGTTGGGATAGAATATGCTTCAACACCTGAAGGTCCAATGTGCCTACCATGAGAAGTATGACCTGAACTATGTCCGTTGTAGCTCCATAACCTACTTCGAAACCTCATAGAACCTGAGGTGCTACCACCGTAGGCCTAATGGGTCGAGGAGGAAGATGATCTTTTCTTAATTGATACTCGCCCTGAAGTGAGATAATGTCACCACTATGTTGATGGACAGTCCTCTTACCAATACCTTTGTACACCTCAAGGCATGCCTTCTCCACTACCCTTATGTGGCTGACAATCTGGGAAAGAGAGACCCAACTGCTATCAAATGCTCCAACGCTAAACGGAGTAATAATGACAACCCCTTAATAAACTCCCAACTCAAATCTCAATCCATATGGGATAATGTTGGGTTACTCCCAGCTTACTCAACGAATTTTATAACATAGTCCAATACTGTGGATGAACCTTATTGGGGAACCTCTAACCCATCTCTGGCCTAAGAAACATATGCCGAAAATATGGAAATACCTAGTGACGCTCTGACTGGGTCAACTGGAAAACTCGTGCTATCCACTTAAGAAAGAATGGATTCTAAATGATTAGTTTAGAGATTATTCAAGGCCAGGACACACGATAAGGAGTCAAGAACAAAATTTCCAATAATGCTGGTCAACCTAGAGCTTTGATACCAACTTATCATGACTAAATTTCTCAAAACATGATGGCACCTGCTAACACCCACCAACGGGTAAGAATAACCCTTAAACCTTATCCTAGAACTAGAGGCAACAGACTACCAAGCGGAAGAGGAATATATAAAGCAAAAAGTAAATAATAACTAGAAGAAAGAGAACAACTGAAACAAACACAAAAAATCACCCCAAGACCTTGCATCAGTTAGTAATCGAGCATCTAAAACAAATATGAAGACAAGGCTTTTACAAATACAATAAGGGTACAAACAGTCTTCAAAAGCAAGTAAAAACTAGTCCTATTCCAGCATGGATGGAAATCGATAACTCCGGACACCAAGAGCTTATCAAATTTCCAAATCATAAGCCGTTCCATGCCTGTTAAAATCAATGACAAGAACCCGTAATATGATCTGTTGGGGGCAAAAGTGTAGTATGAGTACTAAATGAATAATACTCAGTAGGCATAGGCCAACTGAGCTCCATAGATAAAGCAAGTATAAATAGCAGGTAATCAGGTAAATATAGCTCAAGTAAGTAGTTAAGATCTAACACAAGCTAAAGTAGGAAATTGCTGTAAAGTGGGAGGATATATATAAATATAGGAGACAGAGTTAAAGAACACACCTACACGTGCAAACCACAACCTATTTAAAGTAAGAAGGCACTAAAGAAAACTAAGGAAAAAACCCATTGAGTCTAATAGGAAACACCAACAACAACCCAGACTAAGACACCTAGCAAACCAACTACAAGTAAGAAAAGAGATAAGAATAGGTATAATTAGCCAATAACTGACCGAACGCCCATACCCCCGGAAGGTACAAATAATAAAAAATACACCTTGACTCCCATAAACTGTAGGACCGCACCCAACAAGTATACTAGTGATAGGCAATACTAATGAATGCAAGTTTATAGTAAAAATAGTAACATCATCAGTGGCTATTAGCGATTAACAAAAACTACTGTATAGTCCCAACTCGTCCCTCGGCATGCTAGGTGAGACCCATGTGATTCTCTCCTAGATTAGTGGTGCACTAGCCAGAAGGCCCCATAGGGGATACAGAAAGTTTATATATACTGCCTGGGCCCGAACTAAGTGTAACATAGACTTAAAGTATCCCCATAGTGGTACCAGAGAGTGGGTGGCTAAGCCAATATAGAAAAGGGAGACACCATAAAGGATAGGCTAAAGACATCCTAGATGTATCTATAGTATAAAATGGGCGACGTCGTGTCGGATACAATAGAAACTAAGTGCATTCTCGATGCCTCTGAACTGTCAATGTAAAACGGAGTACATCCTCAATGCCTTGTAAATGTCAAACCATTTTATCAAAGTATTCTAGCTGGTATGACGCCTATTAAAATCAATTTAAAAGTAGTAAAAGTGAGAAAAAGCCTCCTCAAAATAGTAGTGAAAATTATAATATCAATACTAGGATCGTACCATAAAATGAGTGAATATGCTCAAACAATGCAAGCATGCCATCACCATAATAGAAACATGACACACACAATCCAAAATGTAACATCATACTATACCACATTATCAAGGAAGAGGAACTAACCTAGGCTCCAAACGCTATTTGAACACGGCCTTGGGCCAAACAATTGATAATAGATAAAAAGGCATTATAAATCTACTGCTACACAAAATCAAAACAATCAAGACATGGATCATAATCAAATAGGGGAATGAAATATCTTCAGGATCAATACCTTAGCCCAAAATATGTCATCTCACCTCCCAATGAGCCCAACTAAGACAAATCGATGGATATGACGAGTCTCATAGGTTTTCAACACTAGCACTAAGTTCCACTAATCATCACAAGACCCTACTAGAAGTTACACCTAGTTATAAGGTAACTTGAACACGAACTAAGACATCTAAGGTTAAAGCCTAGCCTAAGGCCCTCAGTACTGATCCTAAAAAGGATAAGCTCACCAAACCATAATGCAATCGACACCATAAACCTAAAATAAGTATCTCAGGAGGGTACACTAATCTAAGGTTCAATCAGAGTTAATAAAATGATATAAAATGAGGAAAGACCTAAAACTAGTCAATACCAACCTAAATCACATGAAATATATACTAAACGATATCTAATAGAACCCAATCAAAAAGGGGGAGACCATAGCCTACCTCGAATTCGAACAGGCACACCCCGAGTTCACCAAATAAATATCTCAACCTCCGAATCACCTCCAATCATCGCCACAATAACAAAAATAGTAATCACCTCGTCAATATGAACACTTTGATACCAAATTTGCATCTTATGATGACAGACTCAAAATTGGGTCTAAAATGGGATTGTGGGACCCGCACAAGTAATCCCATCTTTGACTTCATAAAAAGGTACGTTTGAGCTTAGAAAACTTGTGACCCAAAATAGATCACAATTCGATGTTTGAGAAGTATGGAAATCAGACCATGCATAATCTCACAATTAAAGGATAATTCAAGGAGGGCAGCCTCATAGGGAATAAATTTTCCTAAAACAATATTTCAATGGACAAAACTAATCACACCACGATGTTTCTTGTGGAAAACCCCACGACTTAGCCCAAAGAATCGCTGGAAATGGAGAAAAACCGATCACAAAATAAGACTTCAAAAATCAAAGCAATCTTAGCTCAAAAATGTAACAACCAGCAGTTAAAAGAAAATATTTACCTCCAAAGAAGCTTCTAATGCACTCCAAGGGCTCAGCAACACGTTCCTATTAAAATTCTCTTGAAGTTAGACCCTTGAATAACCAGATTTAGAATTGAAATGCTCAAGAAATCATGTTTTAAATTTGAGAGAATAACCTAAAAATCGGGTCTTTAAGGTGCCTAGATAATCTTCCACGAACGTGGAGAACAACCCCATTTAACTATCCGTGAACGCGGTAAACAAATTTCTACAGTAGAAAACTAGGAAAAGGGCCAAGAGTCCCAAAACTTCGAACAAGCCTTTGAAAATCATTCAGATTCCAAACAACGCAAAAATAGTGCTAAACCACTTAGAAACAACATTTGGGACTCAACGGTGCACTCAAGCTTTTCTTTCAAGGTCATCTAGAAAAAAATTGGGTCCTATACCCAAGCTTCATTTTAAGCTAAATTCCACAATGGGCCTCAGAATTAGACTAAAAGTCTCGGGAAGCAAACGAAGGGTCATTCTAGACCAAACTCAACATTTCTGAACTAACTACAAAGACAAAATTTTCATTCGAGTGCATTTTCCAAAAATGTTGATCAAAGTCAAACCTAAGGAAAATTTCAAAGGAAAAAGTGTCAAATAGCCCCAAACTTGTACTAATTGTTTCTATACTCATTTAGACCATGTTATTAGCCTAATTTAGCAATTCTAGAGATGATCAAATCAGAATTCTATTCTGAGATTGTTTATCTAAAGTTATGATCAAAGTGGACTTTTCCAGTTATAAAAGCTCTAAAGTAGGGAAATGGGCCAAAAACCCAAACAAACGACTAGACAACCAAGCAGTCAGTGCCAGCAAGTCATAAATAACTTGGGGTCACTATACGAAAGATCTAAAGGCTAAAAAGGTTGGAAGATAAAAGAAATAACTTAGAGGGTCATTACATACAAGTTCAATTTCAATCAACATTTGTGTGGATTCATCTATGAGCCCTTCCACCTATGGAGTCCAAGGTTCTTCTAAAATTATTTTCATGATTTCCGATTCAAAAGTCCTAATTTCAATGAATATGCATTGAGTTTTGTTTCTTATGATGAATTCTATGATGTTGGATTAACTTACCTATCTAATTGATGTTATTTTCATAAAATAATGTAACATGATATGACTTATGCATAATTTGACTAATAACATTGAATTATATCATAATTGAGAAGACCCAATGAAAATCATGCAATTAGAGCTTTTAATTGAAGAAATCATAATAGAAATTAAGAAGAAATCATTGGGATTCCATGGGTGAAATGAGACCATGGATGAAGTCTCACATACCTTAACCTTGATGAGCCCTAAACAGGTGAGAATGAAAGTTTGACCTTAAAGAACCCTTTTGCATTGCTTGAGATGAAAAAGTCCTTGGAGAGAAAACTTGGGAGAGAAGGTTTTGTGATTTGGGAATTATGGAGAGAATATGAGGGTTAGAAGACTTTAGGATCATTAATACGTAGTGATCTAGTCCCTAAAATCATCCACATTCATTAATGAAAGCACAAGGAATGACCAAATTACCCTTCATTAAAACTAGATCTTAACACCAAATTGTTCCCTCACTATGACCATGGTGGACAATACGGTTTGTGGTCCACTCGTTGGTGAGGCACATAGGATTTTATGAAAGGGTATTTTTGAAGGTTGCTAAGCATAAGGCACACCACTGACCGTGAAAGGCAATACGTCCCATGGTGTCCGTCCATGACATGAGACTTGAACTAAGATTTTAGGAGTTGTAGGAAAAGTTTTAGGACTTCCTCCATGGAGACCTTCACAGTCAATGGAGGTCATCATCGTCCATTAACCTTGGTCGTGAAGATGGTCCTAATAAGGGCCGGTAGGAGGTGGTCACCACGGAACCCAACACGGTCCGTGTAGGGCAATATGACTTATGGTGGTAAGAGTTGGTCTCTACCTTGGGAAAGTTTTCTGAGGGTTTTAGGGGAAGGGTCACCACATTTTGTGATGCTCACCACCACCTGTAGTCCCTATCGTGGTCCTTTCACTGAATTCCTGGGTTTCAGAAAATTCATCACGACAGAACACCATGAGCCATGGTAAGGAATACATCCCATGATGGCCTTCGTGGTGATCACCATGCATTTTCCTAGAATTTCATCTTTTGTTCCTAATTTTCTATCTTTCAAACTTTTGGGGTCTTACAAAAAGGTACCTTTTGGATTGCATATCGCCATATTTTCATTTTCTATAAATGTAGTGGTCGTGCCTCATATTTTAATGATTGAGATATAAAAAATTTATTTCTTTTTTCCTAAAATTCTATATTCATTTTGAAACAAAGTAAGTGTTGTATGATCTACTCTATTTGTTGAGTTCGACATAGTTTTATAATTTAGATTACCACTGTTATAGAATATTATTTATTTTATCCTAGGAGGAAGTAACCTAAATCCTCAGTATTTACAATTTCTTAAAGACACACAAGAAACTTATGTGCTCAACTTTTTTTTACATTTCCAATTTACTAGGTTAAACAGAAGATACCAATGTATCTTTCGCGTTTATCCAAAACATATATTATATGCCTAGCAGGGATGTTCTGAATAAGTATTATTTTATTAAAACATTCCTTCAAAAATATCAAATAATTCAACTTTGGATTATTGATAGAATGGAGACCGTATGATCAAAACTCAACAAATAGGTATTTCTATTAAATAGAAATGCTAAGAGAAGGACGACCAAGGGAAAATTTATGATTTCACAACTAATTATTTGACTAAACAGAAAATGAAATAGGGCTCCACAAATATTGACCTTCAATTATCCAACTTTGAATCAAACAAACGAACCACGAATGAAGAATGAAAACTAGAATAATAAAATCAATCTCCAAAAAGTAGTAGATTGTATCTTCAATATGTTCTCAAAATACTCAAAAATCTAATAAAATGTGGAACCCTAAAGATAAAATAAATTGAGGTATTGATAGAAATACAAAACCAAATCCTATACCAACTAGAAAAACTCAAGTCGACACTTTTCACTCTGGGTCATTACGCACTGTACTGGAGTTAACACTCCATGGTCCTACCTCTGTGGTGTTTAACTTGTCTTCTTCATGTGTGTAAACCTTGATCTTTTCACGGGCAATCAGCGCACCCCATGGTGCTGAATACAGTTCGCTTTTGAGTCTGTGGTGATAGCCATTACCAATTCTCCAATTTCTTTCCTCATTCTTTACGATGAAATAATATCATCTGTAGTGGACTCCACGGCTCGTGATGTATTCCGTGGAGTTACACTTGGAAAAAATTGCAGCAATAGCCTCTTCATAAGATTAACATTACGATACCCACCATAGCTAGTGCAAGGCACTACGGTCTGTGGTGGATTCCGTGGAGTTATACTTCATCAAATCCTCTGGCATAAATTTCTTGTCTTATAAGTACTACGCCAACCACCATAGACCGTGCAAGACCCTACAATCCATGGTGAGGCTCATATTCCTCAGTCCCCAGCAAAACAGCACTCCGACCCACAAAAATCATCCAATCTCGTGTGCGACTTAGTTTTCCTGCAACATAAATGAAACACACATCATATATATAGAAATATGCTTGAAAATCATACTAATTCACCATTTTGAGCATCAAAAGTGTCTTAAATATGCAACACATCAGACACTTTGTACGAATGAACCATCTCGAGTTCCATGGTTAAAAAGTCGATGAGGACCCCCAAGAGTTCAGTGATAAGGTCTATAAAATAGTGGATATCATGGGGGTGACTTCGGAGGAGAAAACGGAGTTGGTTTCTTACATACTCAAAGGTGTTTATCAAGCTTTGTATAGTCAATGGAAGTTGGAGAGAGTAGACGAAGGTCCTATTGAATGGGAAGCCTTCAAACAAGCTTTCTTTGATCGCTTCTTCCCTCTTGAGCTAAGAGAAGCTAAATTGTTGAAGTTCATTAATATTCTGCAAGGCAACATGGGAATAAGAGACTATGCCCTCAAGTTCACTAAGCTATCCAAGTATGCTCTTTCATTGGTTGCTGATCCATGTGTCTGAATGTGTCAATTGATGAGTTTTGCCGAACAAATTGAAGGGGAAAATCTCAAATTGATGAGATTGAGTGTCACAACCCAAGCATAGGGCCTAGACATGCGTGTAGGTATTGATTCATGAATTCTATAAAAATTCTTATTTTTTTACTTACAATCATGAGTAGCTAAGCCCATAAATAGGGTTGTGGTAACCATGACGACTTAATTAAAGTAGGAAAAATGTACGATTGATATTCGTGATTTATTTTGGCAAGTATTCTGATTTCTTCATTTAAAAGTTTTTCTTAGTGACTGCACGCATTAAGAACTTGCCCATATTAATTGCTTTCCTGGGAGGGAGGTAGTGATTAAGACAAGACTATCACAATAGTAATTCAAAGAGTCTGACTTCGAAAGAGGGGATAAACATCATATGAGTTACTTGAGACCGAAAGGTGATAGTCCTTAAGATCTTGAGTGAGGCTTAGTAAAGCATACATTCTAAGACCGGGAAGAGATGAATAAGACACGTCTAAGAAGGATTTGGAGGTGAATTAGATGTTACCTAACTAGCTAGATTTTGCATGCAATGCATTAAACGATATAATGAATACAAATTGTCTATTAAGTTACATATCGTGGGGAACACAATCCTAGATAAATTCTCATATTGTTCACAACTTAATTGTTAGTTAATTTACTAAAACATCATCAAGTGATTACTAAATTAAACAATAAAACCCCCCATTTTACTTTATGCAAATTTATTTTTGGGAAGTAGTAATTACAACTAAATAGTGATAGTTAATACGGTGTATAAAGCTCCTGGAGGTACCTCACCCAAACTTCTTAGCATTCAAAGAGGTTTCAAGATAGAAGGCGACCAAAAATCTCCAAGCACCTCACCCAATCCTCTTAGCATTCATCAAGTAATCCATCGTCAATGATAATCAACAAGTGGAAACATAAAGAGGATAGTCGGGACTAGGGGACTTCACATTACACAAGAGTCAAACTCAACATAACATCACCTACTATGTCCAACAGTACCTTTTACATTATAAGACGTGGCGAGGGCTAAGACATATCCCTAGCTCACCCTCAAGATTTAATCAAGTATACCAAAATGAAACTCAATGTCTACACATAATATAAGCTAGAAAAGGGTAGGAATTTTGTTAGGGGATCGTGGGAACTCACCACTAGTAGTATCCTTCGACGATCAATCTAACCATGAGGAGGAGAGTGTGGGAAAATGCCGGTTCCTACATGGTGATATCATTTCGGAAAGAGTATGCGTTAGTACTTTGGATGTTTTAAGTATGTGAGTATGCTAATAAATAAAGATATATAAAGAGAGATATTTATAAGAAATATGTACAAGTGGATGCCTTCATGATAAATCATCTTGTGAAACCTTAAAACATTCATTTTATGGGGAAGTGACCATTACCGACATTTAAAACTATACGAACTATTACATGGAATCCAACATAACCCGCTATGTTGGCACCAAGAGACTACTTGCCGGGTAGAACTCCACCAACTTAATCATTCTTTAACTTTAACTTTAATGGCTAATCATGGATCCACTAGCCTAAAATAAATGACAAGGGCCCCTATGTTGGCGCATAGTTAATGCAGTATGAGACTTTACTTAAGGACCCCTTAGGTCGAGTCCTCATCTACATGTTACATTCGGTGCTAGGTCAATCCCACTGAATAACATTTAAACATCATAATAACATAAGTATTATATAACTTTAACATTAAAGCATCATTTTGTGGAATAGATCATTTAAAACCTTTCATTTGATTCAATACTAGAATTGTCCTTTCCTATTGAAACCTTACTTTGTCTAAGAAACCCTTTCACCAATCAATCATTTCATAGAGATTCCCTTTAATCAAAATATAGGAATTTGCTTCATAAATTTTCAGTTGGACTCAAAGCTTTCATTTCAACTTTACTTTAAGGTAAGGAAAACTAGGTGGTTTCATTTCATAAAACCTTCAAATGTATTTAAAGGAATCCTGCATGCATAAAGGTGTTGGAAAATGCATCAAATTACACATCTCAAAACAACCTACCTTATACATTTTAAACCCACTTTCAAGCCTTCATATAGGCACTTTAGTAAATTATTCATTTTATGAAATTAATAGTCAATATTATCAATATAAGTAAATAAACTTTAAATATATCATAATCTATGCATTTTGAATCATCATCTAAAAGCCCATCAGATTTCATCATTAAAAATTAAGATTCTAAGTTGAGAAAATATTTGGGCTCCCTGGGTGGAAGAATCCATGGATGAAAACCCATATACCTTGGGGATACAAATCCCTATAAGAACCTGGGGAAGAATGGAGACTTGAATATCTTGAATTGGAAACCCTAACTTTGTCTTGAAGCTCTTGGGAGAGTTTAAGAAGAGGGGAATTTAGTATATCAAGTCTAAGTATAAATAAAAAGGGTTTAGAGGTTTTAGGGTCTTTATATAGAAGGATTCAGCCTCCAGAATGACACCATATTGAATTAAAATGCATAAAAAGACTAAAATGCCCTTTTAAAAATCTGCCCGAAAAGGACTTCACGGGGATCCTTCATGGTCCGTGGTTATCACCATGGTACTTGGTGGGGTCCCATGATGAACGACTTAGAAAAACTCAGAAAAGGGCCTGCATGGAGTAGTCTCTGATGTTTCACCATGGGACATCTTCACGGTCCGTAAAGATCACTATAGGCCGTGAAATGTGGTCGTGGTGTAGGTCTTCAAGTGGACCTTTAAGGTGTCAACCATGAGGAGTCACCACATTCGGTGGAGAGTTCCACAATCCGTGGTGGACGTCCTGGACCATGCCTTAAGAAAATTCCTAAGGGTACTGGGGAAAGGCTAACCAAAAGGACTTCACGGTCCGTGGTCCTCCATTGTGGTTCATCCCTTTAGTCTGAGTCTCTGGATCTCCACCATGGTGTCTTACCATGGCCAGTGGTCCTTAACATATTCTATGATGACTTCCATGGTCGGCTTCAGGTGCCAGTTTCTGCAACTACTCTAAAAATTTATCCTTGGTTCTTTTGTTTAGTACCTTTTAGACCAAACATATGGGCTGTTATCATGTCATCATGCTTCGCCCTGTCCCCTTGGCATATCTCCATGATGAGGCCTCCGAATGCATACCCTCTACCTCAATAGACTCTAAACTTACGGTTGGTTGATTTGATAACAACACCAACATTGACGTCCATCTTTTTCATATGGGCATAGACCAAGCATACTCTGTCTTATGTTATTTTGGTATACTAAAGGGATGGAATAAGGTTGTGCATGAAAATTTTCACCCACACACATTCTTCTTTATTAAGATGAGTGTATGGGAATGTGATGTCGTAGCCTCATAGTCTATGATGTACCCACTTTGTTATTGACCTAAGACCACATAAAGTATGACGGACATCCCTGTATGGTGGTTGAATATTCAACTCTGTCAGGGCGGTGGTAGGTAACTTAGGAGTTCCCAATATCTCGTTGATGGCTATTGCAGATAGAGGAACATCAACCCCTCACACTATAATGTAATGAGTGTACTGATCCAGTTGATAATTTGCATAAAATTCCTGCACCATGTGCAAATTACAAGGCTTCGAATCAGCAAACAAAAAATTCATATTAAGCTCTTCTATTCTTCTCATGATTTGTGGGTAGTCTCTGGCCAATTTTTCTTCATCAATGGGCATGCCTGGTAGGTAGTGAGATTCAGTGTGTCGCTTGTACCAAATCTTTCCTGTTGGATGTAACACTCTCAAGACAAATCAATGACATTGACCTCAAGGTATGTGGGGAAGGTGGCATAGAGGGTGCCCGTCTCTCTCTCTTCCTTCTACTACGGACTGCTGGTTCCTTTCTGAGCCCTTGGTTAGATGACTTTTGTTTTGCAAGCAAGCCATCTAAAAATAAAACATATAAGAACCTATACGTGCATTCAAACTTTAGGCTAGCAACCCCACACTTAAACATCTCATTAGTGTGAAAGTGATATAAAGGTACTCAGGCTTCCCTTTATTTAAATAATATGTGCATACATGCTAACAGACCAATACATTCTTCAATTAATCAATATAGTGAATCCAATACTATATGAATTCACAGAAGCCTTTTGTATTCTAGCATTCCCCTTTAAAAGAAGTATACATGATTGAAGAAACAAAGCATTATCTGAAATTAACCCCCCTAACTTCAAGCATATTTCCAACCCAAAATTTAGAACAATAGAAACTCACCCCACACTATTTTCACAAATCAAACAAACTTAAACAGAATACATTATGTATGCTTACTCAAGAATTCAACATACATGAAATAGAAAAACCACAAATATCCATTTTCTCTAATATCAAAATTAAGGTTAGAGTTCAACAACTAAATCCAAATCAATTAACCATAAAAATTAATTTGTCATCCATTTTACACACCCATAACAATTTCAATCTAAGAACAATGAGAATCAATTACATTTAGTCAAAACCTAAAGCCTAAGAACTTACCAATTTAAATCTCATCTACGCATATCATAAAACAAGGTCAATTGTACATATGCTTGAATTTGCACAAGTGCCTCACGGATTTGCTTGAGAAGAGAGAATTTTGAGGAATTTGAAAAGTGTAGTGTGGGTAATGTCTTGAAAATTAGAAGGAAAAAAAGGGAATTTATAGTGTTAAAATTCGACTGGGTAGTGTTCCATCGCTTCGTGTTTTCTTTATACAACTTTGCATTCTCATAAGCACGAAGTATGAATTCCTCCAATTCATGGAGCTGATCCATAAGCTTTCTTCCTTTCAACTCCGAGTCTAGGTTCAATTTTTTGATGACCCAATATTCTTGGTGCTCCAGCTCCACCGGCAGATTACATGCTTTTTTGAATACTATATGGTATGGTGAAGTACTAATTGGTTTTTTTAATGCAATCAAGTAGGCCTAAAGTGCTTCATCTAGATTGATAGCCCAACCCTTTCCTGTAACATTAATGGTTTTCTGAAGGATTTATTTCACTCATGATTTGATACTTCAACCTTTCTGCTAGTTTGGGGGTGATATTTTGTTGCGACCTTGTGTCTGACACCAATCTTAGCTAACAGGTTCTTTATCGTTTAATTTATGAAATGTTTACCTCCATCGCTGATGATAGCTATTAGACTGCTAAAACTTGTGAAAATGTGCTTCTTGAGGAAGCGACTTACCACTTTGGAGTCATTGGTTGACAAAGAAATAACATCGACCCATTTAGAAATGTAATCAACTGACACCAGTATATACTAATTTCCATATGATGATGGGAAGGGATCCATGAAGTCTATTCCCCACACATCAAAGATCTTTACCTCTAGGATGTTATTCAACCGCATCTCGTGCCTTCTTGATATTATGACCAACCTTTGGCATTGATCACACCTTTTTGCAAATCTTACAACATCTTTAAATAAATAAGGACAAAAGAAACCTAACTGTAGTACCTTATGGGTTGGTAATTCGCCTCCACGATGTCCACTGTATGCAGATGAATGGCAACTGTGTAGAACTTGTTAAACTTCAAATTCATGCACACATGTCCTTATCATCTGATAAAGACCTCATTTGAACAAATAAGATTCATCCCATGTATAGAACTTTTCTTCATACATTAGCCTCTTCTTTAGTTGGGAGTTTGCTCGGGAGGGAGGGGAGGGGGCGATATTCCACTTATTATGTAGTTCATAATATTTGCATACCATGGTAGTTCTTGTACCTCTATTGCCAACAGTTGCTCATCTGGAAACTCTTCCTTTATCGAATTTTGCGCACCTACATGGGATGAATCCTCTAATCTTGATAGGTGGTCTACTATTTAATTTTTCCATCCCCTTCTATCTTTGATTTCAGTATCGAATTCTTGGAATAGTAAGATCCATCTAATTAATCTAGATTTCGTATCCTTCTTATTGAACAAGTACCTAACCTTCTTTTTGAACAAGTACCTAAGGGATACATGGTCAGTACAAAAAATAAATTTTGTACCTACCAGGTAAGAGCGAAATTTATCAAACGCATAAACTAATGCTAGCATCTCCTTATCTATGGCAGTATAATTGGCCTGAGTTGAGTCAAGAGTCTTGCTGGCATAATAAATGGAGTGACAAATTTTCTCCTTCCTTTGTCCCATCCCTACTCCCACTACTGTGTCACTTGCATCGCACATCAGCACAAAAGGTAGCTCCCAATCAAGAGCTATTAGGATTGGGGCTTCAATCAACTTCTTCTTCAAGAATTTAAAAGCTTGCAAACATTTATCATCAAAAATAAATTTTACCTCCTTTTCTAACAAGCTACACATGGGTCTAGAGATCTTTGAAAAATCTTTGATTAATCGCCAATAGAATCCGGCATGACCTAGAAAATGCGGACACCTTTCACTAAAATCGTTGGTGGAAGCTTCTAGATTACTTCAAAATATCACCCAAAAGAAGTTATTCCTTTGCCTCCTTCAGTCCAAATCCAAAAATTAATCTAGATCAATAATAAAATATATAAAGGTGCTATTTATAGCAACTAGAAATATAGAGTTAAAATAACTGCACTGAATTCTGAGATGCGGAATTGGTTTTGTTTAGTGAATTTTTTTTATCCAGAACCAAGTCCGCATCACAGACCTGGCGTACACCTCTCTGTTAAGTCAAATAAATTCCAAGTGTTGGAAATAAATCACTGAAGCTCCGTGGGCAACGCGCACATACTACAAAATAATGCATTTTCTCCGCATTTGTTCCCAACATCTCCTTAGAGCTTCACTTTCAATTCGATCATGTTTTGAATGTCCATTCTTCCTCAATTTTCCCTGAAAGTGTCTAATCATTTTGGATGATTACAACAATACACAAATATGCTAAAATATGAAGTAAACTCTAAAAATTTGCTCTGCACTTGACTATGAATTATGGGTTTCATTTGCTATTGGGTACATAAATGCACCCAAGATCAGTGACAGTAGAGTCAGTGTTGAAGCTATAGTATCACTACATTTATGGTGTGTATTGCAAGGTCTTCATTTATCATCAGAGTCTTTTAGTATATTTTCAGTAAGTGAGATCTGAACTTGAGGCAACGTAGGTGGCTTGAGGTGCCGAAGGTCTATGACATGACTATCTTTTAAAATTTAAGGAAGACCAATATGGTGGCCGATGCTTTAAGTAGAAAGACTCTTAGTATGGGAAGTCTCATCTCGATCAGTGTTGATAGGAGACCACTGGCTAGAGTTGTTCAGAGGCTAACCAACAACCTTGTTCAATTGTGAGTTTCAAACTAGAATGGTGGCTTCATTACTTTAATTGAGGCTTGTTCTTCCTTAGTTAATCAGATCCTAGAGTGCCTGTTTGATAATGAGAAGCTATGTTTTATTCGGACAAGTTGTTGAGAGGTGAAGCTAAGGAGGTTGTACTTGAATCGGATGATGTATTGAGGATTGAAGATAGGATTTGTGTGCCCAAGGTGGGTGATTTTATTAGGCTGATTCTAGATGACGCTCACTGTTATCAATATTCTATTCATTTGGGTATGGCGAAGATGTATCATGATTGAAGTTAGCATTACTAGTGGTGTGGTATGAAAAGGGATATTTCAAAGTTTATTTCTAGATGTTTGAATTAACAATAGGTCAAATTTGAGCACCAACAATCTATAGGTATGTATAATATGATGCCTATTCTTACTTGGAAGTGGGAGCGAATCTCTATGGATTTTATTGTGGGTCTACCTACTACTGTGGGTGGTTATGATTCCATTTGGGTGGTTGTTGATAGGCTGACGAAGTCCCTGTTGTCATCCAAGTTAGACTGAAGTATACGGCAAAGAAGTTAGCCCAGCTTTACATTAGTCAGATCATTAGACTTCATGGGGTACCAATATCTATCATTTTTTATCGAGGTCCATTGTTCACTGCACACTTTTGTTGGGCTTTACAGCATGAATTAGGTACTCAGTTTGATATTAGAATAACTTTTCACCTTTGAATTGATAGTCAGTCCAAGTGGAAGATTCATGTGTTAGAGGGCATGCTTTAAGCTAGTGTAATTGATTTTCGTGCTAGATGGTATCAACATTTTCCCATAGTAGAGTTTTCCTACAACAACATTTATCATTAAATATTCAGATGGCCCTATTTGAGGCATTATATGGCATATGTTATAGTTCTCCGATTGAGTGGTTTGATTTAGCGGATATGGACTCTTTGGACCCAAACTTCCTTAGAGATGTCATGGAGTAGGTTCATATGAGTCAATGTAGATTTTTTACTACCCAGAGTCAATAGAAGAGTTACGTAGATTAGAGGGCTTGGCCCTTAGAATTCATGGCTCAGAGTGTTTCCTATGAAGGGCATGATACAGTTCGAGAAGAAGGAAAAGCTCAGCCCTCAATTTATTGGCCCATATGAGATTTTGGGGTGAGTTAGAGAGGTTTCTTATAGTTTGGATTTTCCACCTAGCTTGTCAGCTGTGCATCTTGTATTTTATGTTTCCATGCTCCAAAAGTATGTTCCGGATGAGCCCCACATGATTTCCCTTGATTCCATGAAGTTGGTTCCAGATTTGACATTTGAGGAGGATCTTGTAGCTATTATGGATAGGAAGGTCCATAAGCTTAAAAGAAAGGAGATAGCTTCAATGAAGGTTCAATGGAGGAACCATTCAGTTGTAGAGGCTACTTGGAAGGCGGAGTCTGACATATATTCCTAATATCCCCAGCTTTTTTAGGCTTTAGGTACTTTTTTTTAATTTATGTTTGAGGGAGAACATGATTTTAATTGGTGGATAATGTAATGAACCTGAAACTCATTTTTGGATATATTTATAAAATGACCGTTCTACCCTTTTGATAGTTGTCTCGAGTCATATTTGATTAGTTTTCAAAGTTGGTTTTGGAATTTCTTTTAAAAGTTAAGACTTATGAAGGTTTTTGAGTTCATAAAGGTTTAAGTTGTTTAAAAATGGTTTTTGGTACCAACCAAAGCTATGTATCACAAAATAAAATTTTGTGAGTTATTAGCTCCAAAATATGGAATTTGGTCTTATCACGATCCAACCTAGGGCCTAGTCATAATACCGCGATCGAAACCCCAAAGGCCTCTAACCAAGCCTCTTTTTCATATCATAAGAATACATAAGGTAAAGTGAATGTGGAAATATCATTGAAAAGGAGTCTAACATAAAACGTAAGGGAAATATGATCCAACTATATAAGACTCTATATTATTGTCCTACTCTGCCTCAAATCATAAATGTGGGCGCGGGTTAAGACATGTCCCTATCTCACCCTCACAATGAAATATAACCAGAGTCTTTGAAAATAACAACAACCACTCATAACTTGTCCCCGATATATGAGGACTCAGCAAGACTTGGCCGATAAAAAGCTCACTAGCCACACGTGTGAAAGTGATCCTAAACCTCAACCCCTATATTATGAGACAATGTAGGCAATAATATGCGTTATTACTTTGAATGTACTAAGTATGAGGGCATAAAATATAACGAAAATAATGAGATGCAATGATCAAGTAAATACATAACAAAATAAGATAAGTAAAGACGTGAGAGAATCATAGCGTATGCTATATGTGGATCCATGAGCTAAGAAATAAGCCAACCTAGGTGGCACATAGTTATGAGACAAGAGACATTATATAACGATCCCATAGGTCGATCCCCCACCTCCAGTAATTGTTTGGCACTAAGTCAAATCCCACGGAATACATAACAAACTGATCATACTTACCATATACCATAAACTTATTCATAAACTCCATAATTCATAGAGTAGCTCATTTCATAATGTACTTATAATGTGAGAATTATCCTTTCATCATTACAATCATATTTGCATAATTCATATAGTTAGGTCCTAGGTCATCACATAGTATCCTACGTCACCTTACTCCATAACTTGCATGAAATTCATACCTTGAACGTACTTGTGATTATTGATCACAATTCATACTTGAATTTAGAGTAAAACTCATATGCATAATCAATTAGAATGAAAATCATGATAATACCTTGAAATCATTGGATTCATAATCATACTTCATACTTCATCATAGAAAATAGGCTTCATGCATGGACATTAAAGATTGAACATAAAATCATGTAATTCATATTGAAACATACTTATAATAATCAAATATTATGATTTAAAACATAATTTAAATAGCCCAATGCAATTCGTAAGATTAAAGTTACAAACCCAATCAAAATTCATGAAATTTTGAGTTGAAACCTTGGGACTCCATGGCTGAAAGGAATCAATGGATCAATCCCTACATACATTTATCGAATTTGACCTTGAAATTGAAAAAGGAGACTTGTTCTTGAAGAAATCCTAGCCAAAAAACTGATGAAGAATATGAACTTTTGAGGAGCCTTGAGAGATAAGTCTTTTAATGGATGGGAGTTAGTGAGGGAAAATAATAGAATAAAACAGTATCGGGGATATTTTTGTATTGACTCTAGTCCCAAAAATGTCAACACAGATAAATAAAAGAATAGAGAATGACTAAAATACCCCTTATTTAACTGAAGCTGCGGCTCATGTTGAGTCCAAATGCACACAAAGTGTACGTGGTCTCAAAAGTAATATAGTGACCTTTTGAAAAGACTATTATCGATCCCACAGGGAAATGCAATTAGGCATTAGTTAGTTTTTCAATGAATTAAATTATTCATGTGCGTTTTCAAATAGTTGAGTTCATTTATATCTACAAAATAATTATACCAAAAATGATATGAGAAACTGTTTTAACGATATTAGAGAAATTGTATCAATTTAAAGAATACTCCTTGGGTTGTAGTATTCATAGATTTCTAGTTTAACCTAATTTACTTTATTATCCAATGGGTTTTCGATTACTGATTTACAGGGTTGATTTAACAATTATGATCTTTCGACCTCTAATTGCCTACTCTTATTGATAGCTTAACTACATTATTGACCGGGGATAAGCATGAGCCCATAAAAATACATTAATCCTATCATCCTGTTTAATAACCAAACATGGTTTATAGATTTGTGTCCCGGTCATTCTATACACGAATTATTCTAGACAATTCTAGGAAAAACATGCTCCTTAAATTCTAGTGTTCTATCCTCTTTCCGTCTTTCGGGTTCCATGTGTACAACAAATTTGTTCTAATGGTGATCAAGCAATAAAACAATCAAAACAAGAATATAAGAGTAATCACATATAAAACCCATTTTCAACCAAATCAAATAAGATTTAAACCTTCATCTTGTTGTTACAACCCAAGAATAAGGAAATTTAGCCACTCATAGTGTATAACATATTTACATAAATCATTAATAACATCAAAACTTGAATTCAAATGAAAGAACAGAAGAAAATATCACCAAAGAGTTCTTCCTTCGTGTTCTTCAACCCTCAACCCGACAATCTGATCTACTTTTTAATAAAATATGTCAAGGTGCTATTTATAGCACCAAAAATGCAGAATTTAAGTAGGTGCACTGAAGTCCGTGATGTGGACTTGGTTTATTTTAGTGCAACTTTTCATTTCCTGTGTCGGCACAATTTTTTTTTATCCTGAACCAGGTACGCAATGCGGACCTGGCGTGCACCACATTGTTTCGTCCAATAAATTCCATGTTTTGGAATTAAATCTCAGAAGCCAAGTTCGCGATGCAGACACACTTTGTTATTGTGTATTTTCGTCACATTGTGTTCCTAATTTCTCCTTTAAGCTCCACTATCTATCCGATCGTATTTTGAATGTTCTTTCTTTCCCAATCAGGCTTGAAAGTGTCTAATCACATTGGTTGGTTGCAACAATAGAAAAATGCAATAATATGAACTAAATTCTAGGAATTTTCTCTCAACTTGACTAATGAATTATGGGGTTTATTTGTTATTGGGCACATAAATTTACCGAAGATCACTACCCCACACTTATAACTTTGTTAGTCCTCGAACAAACTCCTAGTTTTATTCCTAAAATAACAAATCCATGATATACAAAGCAATTCTACCAAACCACAGTGGTTTCTCAATTAGCTTATCTCACAAACACATGTCAAAAATTTGTTTTAAGCAACTTACTAACTCAACACCACATAGACTCGAGAGTCGACTCTATAATGAAATAACTCACATGGTTTGCTAAGTTAAAATTTATGCAGAATTACCATTTCTTAATTAAACATGTGCCATCACCAAGAAAGAATTTACCAATACTCTCATAGTTACATTACTGGGTATTTAGACAAAAAATTCTCTCACACCCTCAAATGAACTTATAAGTTGTTCAAGATGAACCATAGGCTTGCCCTTAGTGTATCAAATAGCTCTATTAAGGCAGCTAAGACTTAAGGATCACTTAGGACTTTTTCAGGTTGTAATGTGGGCTAGGGATGGGTAGATAGAAATAAGGACATGTATAGTGACTTGTTACCCAAGCGTTTTCAACACATTACATTCTTTAATTCCTTTCTAGTACTTCATGAATGTATTTTTACCACTTTGTTATTTCGTTAGGTTAGCCTTTCACTTCAATATCTGTGTAGAGGAATTTCTTCTTTTCTTTACTGACTTCAACCATAATGTGGTTGACGTTCTTTTCATTTTATTTTAATTAATTGCACCCATGGTTATATTCTTAGTAACCCAAGGTTTTTAACCTCTCGTTTCTCCACTTTTTCTTTTCCAAAGCGCTTGGCTTCTTAGATCAAAATTATGGTCTCAGAAAAATGGGACTAGGCTTCAAACTAGGCTATTAAAGAATCAAGTCAAAGGCTCAAAAGGGGTAATTATGGACTTACATTAAGCTAGGTACACAAGTTCTTTTAAAATGAGGTTACCAAAGAATTGCCTAGATCCTTTTCCTAAATTCTAAACTTCCTTTATTTTCACTATTCATACACACGGGGCAAATTCTAGAAATCAAAAGCAACAAGGATTATACAATTTACCTTACTCAAACTGCACATGTTTAATTTCAGAACGACAATTCTTCAAAAATTTCAACCACAATTACATGAATTTAAAATTATTCAAAATCTATCAACAGAGTCTTCTGTGTCTCAATTTAGTCAATTTCTTTCCATATTTTTCAATCATTTCATCTA
Organism: Solanum dulcamara; assembly: GCF_947179165.1. Classification (NCBI taxonomy): domain Eukaryota; kingdom Viridiplantae; phylum Streptophyta; class Magnoliopsida; order Solanales; family Solanaceae; genus Solanum; species Solanum dulcamara. The sequence continues at coordinate 30,674,596 of NC_077245.1, read as the reverse complement.
CTACCCATGCAATCTTATAGTTTGGCAAAGCAATTTATATACATTCCAAATATCTAAAAAATAAAAATTATACGGTTCAAAGGGACTATCAATGGCCAAAGAACCAAAAATGAATGCCATGAAACCCAAGGTAAGAGAAAAGAAAATAAACAAGTACCACTCCAAATAAATCACAAACATAAATCTAACACAAGTAACAACAATTAGCAACCTAAATAAAATAGAACATCAAACTTAACAAAAATAATAAACAGATATGGTTTAATTAAACTGACTCCACCTCACACTTAGAGTTGGGCACTGTCCTTAGAAGCTCAAGGTAGTAGACTTCCCTGTCTACTCATCCATCTATCCATCAGCATTCGTATTTTCCATCGCCAGGGGGTCAAACTCTATGGCCTCCAAATGTGACTCCATGTCTGAGCCGGTCCTACTGCTATCCTCGTCCGTGGGGATATCATCTTCAATAGGCTCATAAAAGTCAGGTCCCTATTCGAGGATAGCCATATCATGCTTGTTTAGTGGGTATTGTCTATCGACCTTATGGAGTTATTCTTTAGTTGAAGCTTGCCTTTCGATGCGGTGTAGAAGTATTTCTAAGCCAAACATGTAGGCTGTGATTATATCATCGCACCTCTGCGCTCCTGGGTAGTGAGGACTTAGCCGTGAGTATAGTCTAGCCCCTTGATATATGTGACATCATAAGAATCTAATGGAAGGAGGGCCATATAATTATTTTGTTCCTTGGGGACCCCACCCCTTTGACATATATCCATTATGAGGCCTCCGAATGAAAACCCCCTACCTCGATGAACTCTGCATGTCCTAATAGTAGATTTGATCACAGCACAAACATTCATGTCTCTCCCTTTTATAAGGGCATAGACCAAGCACTCTCTATCCCGCGTTAATTCTGTGTAGTGGAGGACTGGAATAAGACTATAAATGACAATCTTCACCCACACACGTGCTTCTTTGTTAAGATATGCGTATGGGAATGTGTTGTGGTAGTCCCAAAGACTGTGAAGTATCCACTTTGCAGTCTACCTAGGCCCACACAAATTATATTGGACATCCCTGTATGGCAGATAGATGTTCATATCTATCAAGGCAGTGGTTGGAAGCTCTACCATTCCCAATATCTCATTTATTGCCATAAGAGATAGAGGAACATCAACCCCTCAGACTGTGATGTAATGTGTGCACTAATCAAGTGGATAGTTTGCATAGAATTCCCTTACCACATGCAAATTGTACGCCTTTGGGTCAGCTACCAAGAAGTGCATATTCAATTCCTCTATTCTCCGCATTATTTGGGGGTAGTCTCTAGCCAATTTTTCTTCATCAATTGGCATTTCGGAGAGATAGAGAGATTTAGTGTGTCTCTTGTACCAGTTTTTCTCAGTTGGATGCACTGCTTTTATGCCAAATCGATGAGATTGGCCTCGAGGAATGGGTGTGGCAGGTGGTATAGAGCTTGCCCCTCTCTCTTTTTTCCTACTTCCAAGACCTACTAGTTCCTTTCTTGGCCTTCGGCTAGATGACATTTTTGCTGCAAATAATCCACCCAAAAATAATATATAAGAACCTAGATGTGATTTGACTTTCAGTATCGTACCCAACAATTAATCATTTCATTAGCACGCAAGTGATATGAATGTACTCAGACTTCCCTTCATTTGAATACTATGCACATACATGCTAACAAACCAACCCACACTTCAAATAATCAACATGGTGAGTTCAATACTACACGAATTCAAAATAGCCTCCCATAATCTAGTATATCCCCCCAAAATCAACATACATGATTCAACATTACACGCCACTTCAACCCTAACTTCAGTGCACACAATAAAATCATGATTATCCCAACATAGGATTCAAGTTCAAGCATAATTGTGCATACATGATCACCACTACTACAAGCATGTTTTCAACTCAAGAATTTGAACAATATAAACTTCACTTCACACAATTTTCACAACGTAAACCAAAGTCAACACATTACTTTATGCATGTTTACTCAAGAATTCAACACACATTATCATAACATTCACAACATCCAATTTTTTATAGTCATCAAAAGTAGGGTTAGTTTACAAGAACTTAACTCATAATCAGCTAACCATAACAAGAAATTCCTAAGCAACTTGACACACTCAATAAGTATTTCAATCTAAGAACCATAAAAAACAATTTTATTGAGTCAAAACTTAAGGCCCAAGAACTTGTGTAGATTTCAACTATTTAAGTCATAAAAGTAGTTCAAGAACACATACTTTGTTGGTGTGAAGTAGAAACCCAAAAGAAATTTTATTGAAATTGTTGAATGCGTCGTGGATTTTGCCTTAGAATAAAGGAGTTTTAAGTTGAATAGAGAAAGAAAATGGTTCAAAATTGAAAAATTGAAGTTGAGTGGGTCTTTTTCGGTGTTTTAACACTAATTTCATCGGGTTCACCCATTAAAAATGGGTTAAACCCTTCTTTTTAAAATGACGAATCCCAAAAAATATCCTAGGTTCGCGACACAGACTTGTGACGTACCTTACTTTTGAGTGTCCAAAAATTCCAAACTGCATTTTGTACTGAAATCGCGGACCTGGTGCGCACCTTACTTGGAACTTATTTTCACAAAAAAATATGATTGAAAACATACCTGGGAAAATTTTGCACTAAGATGGAACAGGTCCGCGATGCGGACTTGTCGCGGACCTCCCAATTTTCTTTTATTCTTAGCTGTGCTCTTTGCTTCTCCTCTTTCCACTTCCATAAACTAACTTATACAATGAAACAAAATGAAATTTTAGCAAAGCCAAAAAATTATATTATAAGTTTTAATAAAATTAAAATAATGTTTTACACTACCTCACGGGTTGCCTCCCGTGTAGCGCCTGAGTTACCATCATAGCACGACCCAACTACTTCTTTACTCATCTGCCAATTCTATGGTTTCCTCATCACGGTCAACATTCTCACTGAAGTAATGCTTAACTCTTTATATATTTCCCAAAAATGTAAATGTATTTATTGCACTCCATAATTCTACAGCTCCATGTGATGCCATACGCACCTTCCTAGAAAGAGCTTAAGCCTACAATTGAAAAGGAGTACCTTTTGTTCTGGTTCAAAATTTTGAGTGGCAATGTGGTTGTCATCCCACCGCTTTGTTTTCCTTTTTATACAACTTAGCATTTTCATAGGAATGTAGCCTAAACTCTTCTAATTCATGCAATTGATCAAACCGCTTCCGTCCTGCTAACTCTGGGTTGAGATTAAGCTTCTTGATTTCCTAGTAGGCTTGATTCTCTAACTCCACTTATAGGTGACACTCTTTATAGAATAACATTTGATATGGGGACGTTATGATGGGGGTTTTATAAGCATTTTTGTATGCCCATAATGCCTCATCTAGCTTTGTTGCCCAATCCTTTCTTTGTTCATTGACAGTCTTTTGCAGTATCTACTTTACCTCCCTGTTGGAGACCTGAACCTGTCTACTTGTCTGTGGATGATAAGTTGTAGATACATTTTGTCTCACCCCATATTTAGAGAAGAGATTCTTCACTGTTTGATTGATGAAGTGTGATCCTCCATCACTTATAATTGCCCGGGAGTGCCAAATCAAGTGAAAATATACTTCTTTAGGAACTTGCTTACCACTTTAGAGTCATTCATAGGAAGGGCCACGACTTCAACCCATTTGGACACATAATCCACTACCACTAATATGTATTGATTCCCATGATGAAGGAAATGTACCTATGAAGTCCATTCGCCATACATCAAACATTTCAACCTCTAGAATATTATTAAAAGCAATTTCATGTTTTCTTGATAGTGTGCCCACTCATTGAAACTGATCATAGTTCTTTACATATCCTGCAGCATCTTTGACCAGAGTAGGCAAAAAGAAACCCAATTAGAGTACCTTATGAGTAGTATGCTCCCCTCTGTGATGGCCACCAATGGTGATGAATAGCAACTATCCATCACTTGGTGCACCTTAGTTTCTGGCACACACCTGCTAACCATTCGGTCAACACTTTTCTTGCATAAATAAGGCTCGTCTCTTATGTAGAACTTGACATCATGCATAAGCTTTTTCTTCTGCTTTGAGGTATCATCAAGAGGAAACACTTCACTAACCAAGTAATTAATGAAATCTACGTACCATGACAATTCAGTCACCTCTAGGGCCAATAAATGCTCATCTGGGAATTCTTTTTTAATTTGTTGCTATTCTCCAACATGTTTTGAACTCTCTAACCTAGAAAGGTGATTGGTAACTTAATTCTCATAGCCCTTGCTATCCTTGACCTCGATATTAAACTCCTGTAGCAGAAGGATCCATCTTATGAGCCTTGGCTTGCCCTCTTTCTTGTTGAATAAGTACCTAAGAGTTGCATGGTAAGTTCAAACAATTACTTTAGTACCTACCAGATATGATCTAAACATGATGAATGAATAAACCAATGCCAGCATCTCCTTCTCGGTGACTGTCTAGTTGGCTTGAGTTGAATCAAGGGTCTTTCTTGCATAATAAATAGAGTGAAAGATCTTCTCTTTTCGCTACCTCAAGACTGATCCTACTGCTACATCACTAGCATCACACATGAGCTCAAAAGGTAGCTCTCAATGGAGAGCAATTAAAATTAGAGCCTCCGTGAGCTTTTTCTTCAATAGCTGAAAGGGCTGCACACTTTTTTCCTCAAATGCGAATTTTATTTCCTTCTCCAACAAACTACACATGGGTCTGGCTATTTTTGCAAACTCCTGGATGAACCTTCTATAGAACCTTGTATGTCCTAAGAAACTACGCACTCCTTTTACTGAAATTGGGGGTGGTAACTTTTCTATCACTTCTATCTTGTCTTTGTCTACTGCTAGCCCTTGTTTTTACACTACGTGACCCAAGACAATCCCCTCTGTTACTAAAAAATGATATTTCTCCTAGTTTAGCACAAGATTTGTCTTTTTGCACCTTGCTAACACCTTGTCTAAGTTCTACAGACACAAATCGAATGATTACTTGAAGACTGAGAAGTCATCCATAAATATTTCCACAGAATCTTCGACCATGTCATGAAAGATTGCCATTATACACCTTTGAAACATTGCTCAAGCATTGCACATTCCAAACGACATATGCTTAAAGGCATATATTCGTTAGGGACAACTGGATGTAGTCTTTTCCTGATCTTTAAGTGCAATTGCAACCTGATTATATCCTGAATATCCATCTAAGACACAGTAGTACTCCTGCCCTACTAACCTGTCGAGTATTTGATCAATAAAAGGAACTAGGTAGTGATCTTTTCTTGTAGCTTCATTCAACTTGTGGTAATCCATAAAATTCTCCATCATGTGACTATTCTAGTTAGGATTAACTCCTTTTTGTTTGTGATCATAGTCATTCCTCCTTTTTTAGGCACACACTACACTAGACTTACTTATTTGCTATCTGAGATATGATATATGATACTTGCATCAAATAATTAATAACCTCTTTCCTCACCACATCCTTCATTACTCGATTCAATCTACGTTGAGGTTGTGCAACTGGTTTATGACCTTCCTCTAAGAAGATCATATGCATACACAAGGCTAGTCTAATCCTATGTAGATCAACCATTTGCCAGCCCATAACTTTTTTACTTCATCTAAGAATCTATAGAGATGCTTGGACCTGCATTTCAGACAAAGAGGATGAGATTACCGATAACATGTCATTGGGACCAAGGAATGTGTACCTGAGATGGGAAGGCAATGATTTCAACTCCAATTTTAGATCTTTCTTAGTCGAGGGTTTGGGTGAAGGACCTAACACTCTATTCAATGGTTCATCCTGTTTTTTCCACATTCTCATATTGTGAGCATCTAAGATACCAATAATTTGTTGTGCTGATACATCACCTTCTTTGTCTTAACCCACTAACACTTTTTCAAGTGGATCCTTAAATTCCATAAATTTCTCTGCCACTACTTCATCAGTTACTATAATCGCAGATGACCCTTCATATATGGTACACAATTTCAATGCGTTGTACACATCAAATACATCCACCTTATCATGAGCTCTTATTGTGAGTCATCTGGTCGCTACATCTATCAAAGCCCCTCCTGTTATCAAGAATGGGCTTCCCAAAATAAACGGAACCTTCTGGTCTAGCTGAAAGTCTACGATGACAAAGTCTATAAAAAAAATGGGAGATCCCACCTGGACTAAGACATCCTCAATGACTCCTTTCGGTTTGGCTACAGATCAATCTGCCAGTTGTAACAAGATGGTGGTAGGCTTAGCTTTTCCTAAGCCTAATTTATTGAACATGGAGGTTGACATCAAGTGTATACTCGCACCCAAGTCATAAATTCATTCACATACTTCCCAATAGTAACTTACACCGTGAAAGTCCCAGATCTTTCTACTTGGTTGGAAGGTTAACTTTATTAAAGATTTTGGAACTGCACTCCCCAGTGAGTGCCACTGATTCATACTCATCCCACTTGTTCTTTTTGTCCACAATGTCTTTGAAATACTTGGCGTACTTAGGGATTCCCTGCACAACATCAATCAAAGGTAAATTAATTAGTACCTGTTTTTGCAAGTCTATGAACTTCACAAAGCACTCATCTTCCTTCTTCTTCTTAAACTTTTATGGGAACGGAGAAGGAGGTTTTGTGTTTGTTTCCTCAACTTCCTTTAGTCCGCTAGATTCACCTTTTTCCCTATCTCTATCTTTACCTTTCACCTCTAACAGTTTAACTTTGGGAGCCAATTCAACAAGGGGGAGACTAGTACGAGTACTCACAACATTCACTTATTTGGGATTTAGGTCAGTGTTACTTGGTAAACCCCTTTGCTGGCGAGAACCCTATGCACTTGCCAATTGCCCAAGCTGTTTTTCTAATTTCTAAGTGGCCAACTAATTCTCATGAACATTTGCAACCAACTTTGCTTGGTCCGTTATGATCTTCTTCAACATATCCTCTACACTCATGCTTCTTGATTTTCTTGATCTTTAATTACCTTGACTTTGGTTATTGTACCCTTGACCTTGATTATTGTACTGTTGCCCACCTCCTTGTGTTCTGAATTATGTTTGCCCTTGCTGTTGGTTTTTGCTGATTTCCACCCTATGAGAAATTACGATGGTTTCTCCAATTTGGGTTGTGAGTGTTTCCATAGTCTTGGTTACCACCACCCCTAGGTGCATTACCCAAAAAATTCACTGACTCAAGATTAGTTCCATAGTATTCTACCACATGTTCACTACTGCCACACACCTCATACCACATATGTTGTTGCTGAACCATGTTCACTGGAGCTTGCAGCTGTCCTTTTGTTAAAGTGTTGAAATGCGTTGTTATCATATTTTGCATTGCTACAATATGTTTTATCAATGCTGGCACCGTATAAACTTCCAACATGCCTGCTTGTTTTTGAACCACATATCTAGAGTTTCCTCCATTCCACCCGAATTTCCCTGAGATATGCGATTAAGAAATGTATAAAGCTCATCATATATTTTCTCTAGTGCTTTTCCACGTGCTGCAGAGTCAAGAAGAATTTTGGTGTTGGGTTCCAACCATTCGATAAAGGAATGGACCAACACCTCATTCGCTTGATGATGATGAGGACAACTAATGAGTAGAGATTTAAACATGTCCCAAGATTGGTACAAATTTTCTACAGATTTTTGTTTAAAGCTTAAAATTTCGGCCCCTAACTTAGCTGTCTTCCCCAAAGGTGAGAACCTGATAAGAAACTTTCAAGCAAAATCATTCCATGAAGTGATTGAATTTGGTGGTTCCAAATATAACCACCTCTTAGCTTTCCCCAACAAAGAAAATGGAAATAATGTTAACCTCACGTAGTCAGGAGATAGCACATTAGGCGTATAAGTGTCGCTAATCTCCAAGATAATCTAGATGTAAACTTAAGGATCTTCATGAGGCAAACCTGTAAACTGCCCATCAGAGTGCAACAACTGCACCTTGTTCTGTTTCAATTCAAATCTTCCTCCAACTGGCAGTTTCTGAATGTTGGAGGTGACATTCACTGTGAGTGGGACTGCCGCTCACGTACTGTCCTGGCTTCCATCTCTATAGGGACTACTATAGGACCTTTGTTATTATTAACCAAATTTACTTGTGGTCGGGATATAGAGCAGCTGCTTTCCTTCTTTCTTGATGCAAAAATATTTCAGGCTCTGCTAGCGGCTCTACAATGTTCCCACTTCTGTCTAGTGTGTCTTTTTGAGTTCTCCTACCAGAAATAACAACTAAGATCAAGTTGTTAACAAAAACATAACTAATAAAGAAACTTTGCAAAGAAAACTATTGCCAAATTAAAAGATTTCTCCGGCAACAGCGCCAAAAACTTCTTGCATCCAAATGCACACGCAAATGTAAATTCTCAAAAGAAATATGGTGACCCTTTTTAAGAGCTGGCTATCGAACCCACAGGAAAATGCAATTAGGCGTTATTTAGCTTTTTAATGAATCAAATTATTCATGTGTGTTTTCAAAGAGTTACGTTAATTTATATCTATAAAATATTTATATGAAAAATGATATGAGAAATTAATTTAATGAATTAGAGAAATTTTATCAATTTAAAGAAGAGTCCCTGGGTTGTAGAATTTATACATTTCCAATTTAACATCTTTTAATTTAGTATCCAATGGGTTTTTGATTACTGATTTATAGGGTTGATTTTACAATTATGATTGTTCGACCTCTAATTGCCTACTCTTGTTGACAGCTTAACTACATCATTGAGCGGGGATAAGCATGAGCTAACAAGAATGCATTGATCCTATCATCTTGTTTAGAAACCAAACATGGTGTATAGATATGTGTCACGGTCATTCTATTCACGAATTATTCTAGACAATTCTAGGAAAAACATGCTCCTTATATTTTAGTATTCTATCCCCTTTCCATCTTCTGAGTTTCGGGTGAACATCAAATTTGTTCTAATGGTGATCAAGCATCAAAACAATCAAAATAAGAATATAAGAGTAATCACATAAAAACCCATTTTCAACTACAGCAAATAAGATTTAAACCTTCATCTTGTAGCTACAACCCAAGAACAAGGGGATTTAGCCACTCATTGTGTATAACATATTTACACAAATCATTAATAACATAAAAAGTTGAATTCAAATGAAAGAAAAGAAGAAAATATCACCGAAATTAGTTCTTTCTTCGTGTTCTTCAACTCTCAACCCGACAATTTGATCTACTTTTTAATAAAATATGTAAAGGTGATATTTATAGCACCAAAATATGGAATTAAAGTAGGTGCACTGAAGTCCGCGATGCAGACTTGGTTCATTTAAGTGTAATTTTTTAGTTTTTATGTTTGCACAATTTTTTTCAATCCAAAACCATGTCCGCGTCATGGACCTGGTGCGCACCACCCTGTTTCGTCGAATAAATTCTAAATTTTGGAATTAAATCTCAGAAGCCAAGTGGGCGACGCAGACACACTTCCTTATAGTGTATTTTCTTCTCATTGTGTTCCCAACTTCTCATTTGAGCTCCATCTTCTATCCGATCATGTTTTGAATGTTCATTCTTTGTCAATCAGCCCTGAAAGTATTTAATCACATTGGTTGGATACAACAATACAAAAATGCAACATTATGAAGTAAATTCTAGGAAATCTCTCCAACTAGACAAATGAATTATGTGTTTTATTTGTTATTGGGCACATAAATGTACCCAAGATCAACTCATCATGGAGAACCCATCACGGCCCATGATGCTCATCACGGTTTGTGCTAGTATCTATGATATTTAACTTGATCTTGCATTTTTGAGAGTTGTAGGAAAAGTTTTAGAACTTTCTTCATGGGACCCTTCATAGTCCGTGAAGTTCACCAAAGGACATGGCGTGGTGGAGGCCATACAAGGTGACTTACAAGAGTGACTACCACGGAACTCACCATGGGTTGTTTAACGTTCCATGGTCCATGGTGGCCAGTCATGGTACTTACCTTGGGGTTATGTTTTGAGGCTTCAGGAGAGGGGTCACCATGGGAAACTTCACAGCCTGTGGTGCCCACCACAGCCCGTGATCGCCTTTATCATCATCATCTGGTTCCAAAATTGCATCTTTTCTAGATTTTCATGTTTTGATCCTCATTTTCTGAATTTATAGATTCCGGGGTCTTACAGGTCTAGGAGAGTTGTTGGTTTCAGTTTTTGAGTCTTTACCTGCAATTGAGGTCTTAAGTCGAGAATTTATAGAGATTTTGACCAAGAGTTGACTTTGGTCAATATTCAAACTTTGAATGCTTGGAATGGATTTTCGACCATTACTTTAGATTCGGGAGATGATTTTAGGCCTAGGAGTAGTATTGGTTGAATTTTCAGACGTCCCAATCTTGATTCAGAATTTTTTAGCGTAATGTTATTTTAGCTGCGACTAATTGGATTTTGGATCAAGGATATCTCAAATTTGAATTCTAAAAATTCCATTGACTCTGGAATGACGAATTTATTGGGGTAGCATTTATGGTTTATTCCCATGGGATTCTAAACGAAATTCTAATGTCCATTTGAAGTATTAACTAGTGTGATGTTGCAAGTTCTTTTGATGTTTGGGACATGTATTTGGTTCATACCAAAGGTCAATTAAATGAGTTGACCCAGCTTTAGTCATCGTGATCGCGGGGACTTGGGTCGCGATCCCGATGGGCAAATGTTATATGAACAGTGTTTCTTCCAAAAAGTCAGGACTAGACTCATTTTCAACATTTTGGCTACTCGAGCTTGGTAGAGGTGATTTCTTAAGAGATTTTCGAGAGAAAATTATTGGGTAAGTGTTTTTGACTAAGATTCTTTAACACCCACTAATTATATCTTGATTTTGGCCTTTAATTCATGATTTTGAACTATAATTTGGGGTTTTTTTAAGAACTCAAACTTTTCTTAAAATGGTGATTATGAGTTGAATACAAATCCATTTTGAAATAGTTTTCACTAATGGATTTCAAATTCCTTGAAGAACATTTTCATGTAAAAAATTCCAGATTTCCCTTTTAGTTTCCAGAATTAGGTTTTTGGGTCGATTTCGGCCCGATTTAAAAAATTAATGATTTGTCCATCATTGTGCTCGTATTCTTTTTGAGAATTCATATTTGAATAATTTCTTTTATTTGTATACTCGACGGAAGTGGAATACCCAAGTTTTGGGGTAGTTTGTGCTTAAATTGAGGCAGGTGACCTTCGAAACCTTCGTTAAAACTTGTATAGATTTGTGCTTGTTGTTATGTCCTTTAAGGAGTAAAGAGAATTGATTTGGGTTACTTTCTCACTTTGGTTTATTTGAATAACGATGAAAAGTGGTAATAAAATAGCCATTTGATGACTTATATCAATATGATTGATGTGATGATGATATTGATACATTAGAGAAAATGTGATGTAATTATCTTAATATAAATTTTGTGTTGTTATATAATCATCATATTCTTGTATTCATGTGAACATTGCCTATTTATACTAGTTCTGATACACTGTAATGAGACATGATTGATGATTATGCCGAACGAAAATGGTTCAGGCGATTTATGATACTGCCGAAGGAAAATGGTTTTGGCTATTGATGATTATGTCAAAGGAAAATGGTTCCAGCAGATACATGCACCGTGTGACTCCCTCATGGGTTCTAGCCTACTAATCAGCAAATGTGTAGTATTAGGACAGATATACAACACTATACATTACATCTCATTGCATTGCATTAAAGATCATTTGTCATCTATGAACTTGTGTTACCCCTTGGTGTTTTTGTGAGTGGTATAATTGATTTTTATATGATGTGACTTTAGATGTTGTTGAACTATTTAGTCATGAGTCTAATGACTGCTGGTATAAAAAGCCTAGGGAATCATCTCCACCTCAAGCAGATGAAGTCCAGAACACACCCAAACTAAGTAATAGGAGAAGGAATGGGAAGAAACATGTACATGCCCCGCAACAAGTATGGCAATCAAAGAGTGGGGAACCACTAGAGGAGAGAACTATTTGGAAAAAATGATGACACAGTTTGTGTGGCCAAGAACCAAAATGTAGTCCAAAGCCCAGGAATGTTTATGAATAGAGGTGAGAGACCTGAATTTTCAATTGAACCTACTCCTAGAAATCCCACATCCAGAATGGTTGCAGGGGTGCAACGTAAAGAAGGGGCTATATACTCTCCCACGATCATATCCACCTGGAACATTAGGCACGTAAATATGACCCATAAGCAGAAGGACATGTCTCTTTTTCTCTTAAAGAATAAAGTGCGTGCATTTAATTGTTTAGAAATAAAAGTAAAACAACAAAGGGATCGAAAAATACAAAAAACAAAGCATTACATGGATGGAACATATACTGTAACTATGTTGCTGCTGAGAATGGTAGGATATGGATTTATTGGAGTAGTCATGTTCAACTTCGTATATTTTATAGTACTGACAAATTTATCCAATATTTTGTAGAAGAGGTTGGAACATATTTTTAAGGCTACTTATCAGTTATATATGCTCGGAATGGATACCACACGAGAGAAAAATTATGGAGACACATTTCCTTATTACATAATCAGATGTATATCCCTTGGATACTAGTGGGGATTTTAACACATATTATTCTCTGAAGACACGATAGGTTCACCTGTCAATATAGCAGAAGCAAGAGGAATTCAGGATCTAATAGATAGCCTACAACATACCCCTATCAGATCCCCTAGATATTACTATACTTGGTGCAACAAAAAAGGATTAGATCGAAGACTTTACAGCAAAATAGATTGGGCACTGGGCAATTGTATTTGGATACAATAGTATGGACATATAGTAGCCGATTTCATGTATTCCTCAGTATCTGACCACACTCCAATCTAACTAAAGTGTACTCCATATGCATTATTTCATCCTCGAACCTTTAGATTGTATTATTCTCTTATGGAGCACCACAAACTTAAGAAAATTCTCACTTTAGTGTGGCATAGAGAATATACTGATATGGCAATACATTGGGTATGGACTAAATTTAAGGCATTGTAAAAGGAACTAAATGATCTCAATGTATATATGGCAACATATAAATGAAGTTGACACAAGGTTGAGAGAAACTAGAGTATATTCAAGGACAAATTCAGAATCATCCCTCTCTCAACATATGCTTGATTATGAGAGAGCAATATTGGTTGAACTAGATCACTAGAGAAAAATAGAGGATCAAGTATTAAGACAGAAATCCAGAGTATGTTGGATCTCTTGTGGGGACTCAAATATATAATATTTTCATGCACAATAGAACACTAGGACCAGTAAAAGTAATATCACATCTATTTATACAAAAACAAGAATCAAGTTGACTGATCCTATACAAGTGGAACAAGAATTCATTTGTGTTTTCTAAATCTTTGATGGGGATGTGCCACAGAGCTCCCTTGTGCCAATACTGATATCATTAGGCAAGGTCATGCCTTTTAATCCACCAACAAAGGGAAATTATCTAGCCAATTACAAAGACTAAGATAATTATCACAATCGAAGACATGCCAAATGACAAGGCTCCTGGGGTAGATGGATTCCCAATTGATTCTTTTTAAAAAAAATTGGGATGTGCTAAAGATTGATATTATTGCAACTGTTACTAAATTTTTAAGCACTGAAGAGATGCTTCCTATGATCAATACAACTGCCATAACATTCATTTCCAAAGTTCCATCTCGTACAAAGGTGAAGGATTTCATGCCCATAGCCTGTTGCATAACTATATAAGGTGATTTCTAAGTTTCTTTCTAGAAAAATTAAATTGGTAATAGATGGTCTCACTAGAAAAGCCCAGTCAGCTTTTATTAAAGGGAGAAGGCATAGTAGATAATAACTTTTTTAGCCATGAGCTATTTAATGGCTATGCTAGAAAGGGAGTTTCTCCAAGATGTGTGCTTAAAGTAGACCTTAAAGCTTATGATACACTTGAATGGATATTCCTTAGACAAATGCTTTCAGACATGGAATTTCATGTGAAATTTGTTGAATGGGTGATGGCTTGTGTTTTTACTGTTTCCTATTCTTTTTTTTTCTTCTAGGAATAGACCCTACACGAGGCTCCCACCTCTCGTGCACAGCCAGGGGTTGAGCAGCACCCCCAAGCCTTATTATACATGAAAATAGAAAATACAAGGAGGGGGACATAAACTTAACCTCCGATCCTATAGTGGTTTATAAGTCGGTTAACCTACTAATGTCGGCCAACTTATCCCCAATACAATATGGTGCTTTCTAAGTACTAGAAAAAAGGGGTACAGACCCTATGAGTGGACTCTTCTCTATTCACAATATCTAGAAAAGCAATAAACGAGGGAGACTCTCCCCTTTACAATCTAATCCTAACTTAATATTCTTAAAGTGTTAAGAAGTACTTAGTTCTAAATTAAACAGTAAAACTGGAGAACTTATGATGTTAACTTGTTCGTCTAGAGTAGTCTTCATCTTCTAAATTATTGATTCCAGGTTAGTCGAGTTCAAGAAAGTCCTAACCTCAAGTTCTTCAAAAGAGCTATAATTAGCCACAGTAAAGAACCAGCAGCAGCAACACCACAAGTATGGGGATTTCATGTTGGTTTTTGATCAGCAGCACATCAAGTATGGGGATTTCATGTTGGTGTTTGATCTTCTTGACTAATTTGGATTGGAGGTACTCCAAGGTGATGCAATCTGCATCTCCATGGGATCTGCAGGTGCTGGAAAATTACCTTATCCATTGTTGGAGGTTGCAGTATTTATAAGTGTTTCTCTACAGGTCAGCATGCAATCTGCAACTCCATGAATATGTTGAGTGTTGTTGTTGATGGATGTTGGTATTGTGTGTTACTTTTGGTGACTGTTGCATCTTTAGTGTAACTGCTGCAACTCTTGTTGTTGTTGTGTGCTACTCCTATTGGATCCACTGGTCTTCTGGAAGCAGCCTGCACAATATAAGAAAAGGAAAGGAAAATTCCTAATGTTGGTTGAGATATTGCAGGCCTGGAGTGTACAGCTGCATTTCTGCTAGTTAAAGATTGTTGGATGTTGAAGATGTTGTTGTTGGGTGCTGCATCTTTGTTGGTATCAACCTTCAGATTCTTGGACTCTACAGTTATTGGAATCATACTGGAGCTCCATAACCAAGTGCTGCAAAACTTTAGTGTGCCTGCACAAAGAAACAAACAATGCATTTCCCAGTGTTGGCTCAAGTACTGCAGATCAGTCATGTACCTGCACATCAAAAACAAAGAAGAAACAACTACTCTAGTTCTCACCTCTACTGTTAAGGTGATTATTCTAGGAAAGTAATAAACAAGGGAGACTCTCCCCTTTACAAAACTTCTAACTATGAAACTATACATAAAGAGTTCTATACTACAATTACAGATAAGGTATACAAGTCATGGAGGTTGTTTGATCCTCTTCAGTTTTGTCCTTCTAAAACTTGCCATCCCCATTTTGTCTAATATGTAGTATCCTCTTGTTTCCTTTGGAAGTTGTTGAACATTGTAGACTTGGAACATGTTGTCTACACTGTGGCTGTGCTTGGAAAGAGTATCTCCAGCAAAGTTAGCTTTTCTATAGATATGGCTACATTTAAAGTAATCCAACATTATAATCAGCTTCTGTAGGTCTATGATGTAGTTCCTGATGGTCCAAGGTGGTGTGATCTCTTGTTTTAGCCATTTCACAAGTAATTCAAAATCAACCTCCAAGAGAACCCTGCTGTAGCCATGCTGAATGCACCAAGTGATGCCTATCAGAGCAGCCTGCACCTCAGCTTAGTTATTAGATCCAAATCCAAGTGGTGAAGCAAAGGCATAAATGAGCTTTCCTTTGTGATCTCTTAGGATGCCCCCATCTCTAATTATTCCAAGATTCTCCAAAGCACTTCCATCAGTGTTAAGCTTAACCAAGTTGTAAGGAGGTTTGTGCCAACTAACTTGGATGATTTTCATTTCATGGTTGCATCTCTCCACCATAGCTATTAGCCCCTTCCAGTCACTTGGCCAGCTAATGTAAGGGAAAGCTGTGAAAATCAGCATATAGAGGTCTTTGATGACTGAAAATCTCACTCTAGTACTGCTTGACTTTTTGCCTCCATATTTGCTAGCACATCTATTCTTCCATAGGTTCCAATAAATAAATATAGGAGTAGCTTGCAATAAGAGTTTATGTACCTCATTATTTGGTTTATACAACCACCATTTTATCAACTTACTTCTGATGGGGCTACTGCTATGTTGTATACCCCAGCAGTCAAAAACATACTTCCATATGTGTCTAGCAATGTGTCCAGAGATAAATATGTGATCTATAGTGTCCCACCCTGGCCTGTAGCAGGAAGAACACTGAGCAGGTGCATGACCAAAGTGTTCAATACTTTCATTTATAGGTAGCTTGCTTCTGAGAGTTCTCCAAATAAGGAAAGATATCTTGAAAGGGATATGCCTATGCCATATATTACTGTCAGTCATGGTTTTGTTCCTTTTTTGCCTGATGTGGTTCCAGGCTGAAGCACAAGTGAACTTTCCATCTGAGGTCAGTTTCCAACAGGTTGTATCTAAGAGGTCAGGTTGATACTTGAAGGAAAAATTGAGGATCTTGTGTATAAGGTGCTGTGGTGCATGCTGTATCACTTTCTCTTCATTCTAGCCTCCATTAACTAAGAACTTAGAGACAGTGATATTGTTAAGTCTAGGTAGATGGTCATTGTGGTAGGCTAGGGGGGCAATTCCTAGCCAATCATCCCACCAAAAGCTGCAAGAACCTGAATTAATGTGCCACTGTATATGAGGTTCAATGTCAGATTTATTTGTCATCATGTGCTTCCACATAAGTGATTGACCAGTGTCCCATTTCTTGATTACTGGATGAGCCCTTTGGCAGTACTTGGCCCTCAAGAAGCTCCCCCATAGAGTCGTCTTATACCTGAAGGTCCACTATTATTTATACTACAATGCTAGGCACACATCTTTAAGATTTTTCATACCAATACCTCCTTCTTTTGTTGGATAGCTGAGGTTCTCCCATGAAGCCCAATGGTATTTCCTCTTTTCTTTATCCCATCCCCAAAAGAAGTTTGCTATAAGAGACTTTATTTGTTTGAGGGTAGTGGCAGTAGGAGTGATAGCAGATAGAAGATGAATTGGGAGAGACTGCAGCACATACTTCATAAGAGCAGCTCTCCCTCCATAGCTGAGGACTTTGGTCTGCCATCCTCTAATTCTAGAGGTCACTTTAGACACCATATTAGTAAAGTAAATGATCCTTTGTCTTCCAATATATAGAGGACATCCTAAATAGGTAATAGGACCATGAGTATGCTTGAATTCAGTGATGGAAGTGGTCCTTGACATAATCTCAGGATTGGTATTCAAAGGGAGCATGCATTGACTCTTCTCCTTGTTAATAAGCTGATCTGAACTTTTTTCATACCTCTGGAGTGTCTTCATGATCAGTTTGAGAGAGTATTTGCAAGTTGAAGTGAAGATGATTATATCATCAGCAAAGCTCAGATGATTAATCAAGGGGCCCTTCTTCTCTATGTAAAAACCTCTGTACAGGTAATGTTGATGCAGATTATTGAGCATTCTTGAAAGAACTTCAGCACCTATTACAAAGAGGGCAGGGGACAATGGATCTCCTTATTTGAGGCCTCTTGTAGAATGGAAAAAACCATACCTACCACCATTCATAATAACTGAATACCAATTATTGTTCATTAACCTCCAAACCATATCTATAAATAATTCTCCAAATCCCATCCTTCTCATAACAAGGCATATGAATGACCAAGACACTCTGTCATAGGCTCTGGACATGTCTAGTTTGATAACAACATTATCACCAATCTTAGGTCTTTTGATGCTGTGAATGATTTCTTGTACCAACATGACATTTTCAGAGATGTTTCTTCCCTGGACAAATCCTGACTGATTTTCAGAGATTAGGTGAGGAAGAATGGGAGCTAATATGAGGCATAGAACCTTAGAAATGACTTTATTAGTAAAATTACTGAGGGATATGGGCCTGAAGTCTGAAAGCTTATTAGGATGGCCTACTTTTGGAAGTAGAACCAAACATGCATGTGAGATGAACTTGGGAAGAGAATGACCACAGAAAAAGAATTTCACCAAGTTTAATAAGTCATCACTAATGATATCCCATCAAGTATGGAAGAACTTGCCATTAATTCCATCTGGACCTACAAAAGATACATCACTAAGAGAAAAAACTGCTTCTTTCAGCTCCACTTTAGTAGGCATAGCATTAAGGGACTGATTTTATTGATCTATGATGTTGTTGGGAATGCACCTTAGAATACCTTCATTGATGAACTCTTCCTTACCAGTAAAGATCTTCTCAAAGTAGTCACATACTGCAGTAGCTATATTTTGATCCCCCTGAATGGTGTTATATTGATCATCAGTAATCTGATGGATGAATAATCTTCTTCTCCTACCTCTTATGATGGCATGCAAGTATTTGGAATTGGCATCTCCCTTCTTAAACCACTGAAGCTGAGTTTTTTGTTTAAGGATTGATTGCTCAGTCTTCAGGTATTTAATGTATTGAGCATTCACTTGATTCCGCTTGATCTTGTTGTCTTCAGAGTTGTCCTGGATGAGAGCATCTTCCGCTTGCTTTACCTTCTCTTCAAACTCTTTGACAGCTTCATATATGTCTCCATATTGCTTTCTTGACCAAGTTCTAAGAGTTTTAGCCACTCTCTTAAGCTTCAATTGGAAAATTCTCATTAGATTACCTTCTATTAGTCTTTCCCAGCAGGATCTAACAGTATCTAGAAAAGTCTCATTCTCCACCCAACAATTAAGGAATTTGAAGTATTTGATAATATTACTTTGAGTCTCCTTGCATTTAAGTACAAGAGACAGTGGTCTGAACCTGTAGAAGCAAGATGAGTCATAGTAGTCATAGGCATCATCTCTAACCACCTATCATTCACCATGGCCCTTTCCAATCTCTTCCATATTCTAGCCTTCATGTCCCTGTTGTTGCACCATGTAAAGTTCTGACCATGAAAGCCGAAATTAGTAAGTCCACATGCTTCAATTACACTTATAAACTCAAAACCTTTGTTCATATTTTATGGTTGCCCTCCTAGATTTTCTTCAACATCAGTGATCACATTAAAGTCTCCAATAATGCACCATGGCTTGTCTGTTTCATCATTCTGCAGCATCTTATCCCAGAGACTTCTTCTCATATAATCCTTACACTTGGCATAAACAAATGTAATAATATGAGAATTAGGATTAGCCACATGTTTGATTTTACAAGTAACCTGCTGTTCATCTTGATCTAAAATGGAGCAATCCACATCTTGGTTCCAAAACAACCAAATCTTGTTATTGGGATTATGAATGGCACTGTCCATTCTCAACTGATTTCTGTAGTGGTTGAGCTGTGATTGATTGGAAAATGGTTCAAGAGTTGTCATCATAGAAATATTATGATAATCCTTGAGTCTTTAGAGTCTATCCAAGGCACCTTGAGTATCAATACTCCTTGCATTCCAGCATATTGTATTCATTATCAAGATTTCAGAGATTTGGACCTTGTGTTGATGCTTCTCTTCCAAGTAGAATTATTTGAACTGGTAGTGATCTGTTTCTTCTTTTTTTTTTCTTGTCCTGCTGTCCCCTGGGTGATAAACCCTGTTTCTCAGTGACCTGCAACTCTTCATCCTGAGTTGTAGTATCTGTGGTAGCATCCAGTGCTCTCCAAAGAAGGGCACTAGTTTCCTCATCCTCATCATGAGATTGTTCCCTTTGATCTGGGTCCTCTTCAACTTTAGATTGAATACCTCTGTATTCATCCTCAGAGTCATCTGATATGGCTCTTTTATTATGTACACACAAGTCAGTAGAGCTGGCTTGAGTTCGAAGAGGATTCACTGCTTGTTCTTCAACCAACACATAGTTCACTCTATGCTATGACTTTCCAGACAGAGATTTCTTTGTCTTACCTAGTTTTTTCTTCAATGCATCTCTCCTCTTCTTACTCAAAGATAGAGTATATTTATTGTTCAGGAGCCGAGCCACTGCACCCATATTTTGTTCATTGATATTTGGAGATTCAGCACCTCCCTTATTAATTTCATTGAACTGGAACCTGTCCTCCGAAACCTGTTGAACATCAACTTGTCGAACCTGCATATTGGGCCTTGTATGTCATGACCCAACCCCATAGGTCGCGACCGGGGTCCGACCTGGACCCCCCCATACACATATCTATCAGTTGTGGTCACATTGAACTTTAAATAAAACAATATCAGGTAATAGAGCCCCACTGGGCGATAACATTTACATATACCAGTAGCCCTTTTTGTTTGTATCACAACATGACAGGGAACGCAAGCCGACAAGGCTGCCATAACATAACAACATGTACAATATATCATATAGACCCAGCTGAACCAAAGTGACATATACAACCCACATATACATGTATGCAGACCTCTAAAAATATAAACGACAACATATGGCGGGACAGGGCCCCCGCCGTACCCCTGAATGGATAAAATAATTTTTGTACATCCGTGGACAGTATCAAAAACTAGGCCCAGATACAATGGAGCCTCTTCCATCTAAGCTGCATAGAATCCTAAGCTGATGGACTCCCAAAATTTGTATCTGTACCTGTGGGCATGAACGCAGCCCCTCGAGAAAGAGGGTCAGTACGACATATATACTGAGTATGTAAAATGTAACATAATACACTGGAAGCATAACTGAGATAGAGAAACACGGGATAAGCTATCAATTCAGAAACATGTACCTGTATTTTGTGAATTACAAAAACATGCATGTTCGAATCATATCATATAGCCGGCCCTTTCGGGGGTCCGGTGAATCACCTCTGTAAAACCATCATGTCCCCAGTGCCATCACCACCTTATTACAACACATCATCATATATCTATACACGTATCCTGGCCCTCTATTGAGGGACTCAGGGAATAATGCAGTGAACTGTGCACGATAACATATCCTGGCCCGGGACTCAGAGAAAGAAGTGTTACAATATACACGAGTAGAGTAGTGAGTAACTATATGCAATTTAAATCATTATTAGAGACTTGACCGTATAAGAAGATTAAAATTTTGTCGGAGGACTCGAGTAGTGGTGTAGTCATCTCGAGTGACTTCTAAATGCAATTATCGGCAATATCAATTATAATCTAGGGGCTCCTAGACATGTACTAAAGTAAAGCCAAATCGCTTATGGAACCAGAAACATTTGTTAACATATAGCCTGTAAGACTTGGAGCCTGTACATTTGTTATCTCTTTAGCATAGAGAAGTTTTCAGGGAAATAGTTCAATTATTATAAAATTCCGATATTCAGACGTAAATAAGAGATGCTAAGAATGGAGTTACCCCGGAACTCATATCCTGTTTAACCTACAACTAAGACATTCCAGAAGAAGAAAGAGAATAAACTATATATAGTCTGTACTTTCCTTTATGTGGATATTTCGTACCCGTCCCATTCTAGGGATCGGTGAACAACCATGGCATCATAACCTCATTTTCATGCCAAGTACATATCAAGAGAAAGGAGAGATAGCTTTTCATAAACTACTCTTTAACACGTAGAAGCCTTAACAACCAATACTCAATCTTTATAAGGGTTCTATTATCAAACAGTGGATGGGGATTAGGAGGCATACTTGAAGTTCTGGGAATGGAATTATTCCCACATTTCATCCACAAACCACCTAAGGCTATGACATGCCAACATGAAACAAAGATAGCTTTACGCACTATGTCAACAACATGCCAGGAGAAAGCTTCACATACCTTGTCTGAATTATTCCTTATCCTTCTTGCCTCGCCGTCCTTTGAACCTATTCAACATGAAATTAGTATGAATATCAACCCCTTTTACTTTTCAACACCCTAGGTTACATCTTAGTATTATGGAATCTATTTCCTTAGTCGTTTCCCCAACTAGTTCTGTTATTCGCTAAGGCGTTGACGAAAATTGGGCAGCACCTCCCCTATAATGTGCCCTATCCAAATTTCCAATTAGTTCCCTAAGACCTACAGCCAACCAACAACAACTACCTGTAGCAATTCACACCAACAATATACAACATAAACTCCAAACGACTTATTCAAAAATACGGTAGCACAATAGGGCGTCTAGCCTTTATTTTGTAACGTCTTTCATTATACGCAACGAGGGGTCGTGTGGATTCAACCAGCAGCACCCTAACCCACATTAGAACATATTTAGGCCCTGCAACAACACATCACACCCCTGCAGCAGCACCTCACACGAACAACACTATCATTCGACGACAATTTAACTATAGCAATTCCAATTTAGTTTATTTCGAACGTCGAGCATTTCTACGACATTTTTAAACTTTCAGGAGCATAAAAGGGGTGTAATACACCATATAACAACACCATAAGCTTCAAATTGAAAGGAAAAACCTTACCTTTCCCAAAATTGGCCAAAACTCGCCAAACCTATCAAAACGTGAATTCTGGACAGCCTACTGTCTTGTATTGTCGCTTAGTTTCGAAGGGGTAATTGAAGGAAACAAGATTTGTGGCCTCAATTAAAGTTATAGACATGTGTATCAAGGTCGCAAAAAATTTTGAATTACCCCTACAGCAATTTTGTATGAAAATATATGACCAAAATCTTCACAGCTGTCCGTGTAGGATTTCCAAAACCAAATGTGGGCAGTACCTCCTCTACACTTCATCACCCTTTTTCGCGAAGCTAAAAGAAAAACTGGATTTTAAAGTCTAAATAAAAGTTATAGGCCTATTAAATATCTTTCCAAAACATATTGAATAACCCGAAACTAAGCTATACACAAGAAGTTATACCAATATTACTAACAACTGTCCCCTCCAAAAACGGGTCTATGCCCTAGCATTTTCTCTTTAAGTTTCTCTTAGTTTTCCAAGTGAAGAACTGAAAATATGGTTCCTTAGGCATCTTAATATACATATATACACCTCCACGCAATTGAGGAACACCGTAGATAATTAATTCACGGAAGAAAAGTAAGAAACTTACCTTAACTTCTCCAAAATGTGGCTGCCTTTCTCCTTTCTCTTCTTCACGTTTTTCTTCTAAGTTCTTGGCTGATTTTTGGATATGTAATGAAGTACTTAGTCATAATACATACATATATAGGTTGTCTTAGGAGGTGACATGTGTCATCCTCTAAGGGTGACACATGTCCAACCCTTATTGGACCACCTAACTATGCAACCACTTAGGGGCTGCCACATGGCAGTGGGGTCCACCCCCACCCCCAAGAAGGAAGGTGGGTCACCTCCTTGCTTGAGGTGCTGCCACGTGTCACTCTCTTATTGGCTTCCTCGTTTCATCTTGTTCCCTTCCCTGTGGATTCGTAATCTCATCTCATTTTAAGAGCCTATGTAATCCATACTTCGCAAGCTTGGTACGTACTCCAATAGCTTAAGTATGTAAGACTTCCAAGTTAGTAGCTTACGTAGGTAACTCGAGTCCTACGACCCATTACTTGGCCTCCAATTCCTTCTGGACTCTTATGATTTCATCTCCAACTTTTTCTACTATGGGGTATCACATTCTCCCTTCCTTAGAGCCATTTGATAGTGTCGTAGCGTATCCGGATCACATGATAATGTCCAAGGAATTTATGAGACATTCCGAGTTTAAAAAGGGTGGGGTGTAACATCCTTCCCCCCTTTAGAACATTTGTCCCCGAATGTTAGACAAAATTTCTCTTAGCACCGTATACAAATCGTAGAGAGATTCTTTGCTATTTTCTTAACACATACTTCCATACCAATACTTCATATACGTGTTTTAGGAATCAGGGTTACCTATAAATATCGATTACAGGTGCAAATACTTGTATTTCATGTTCTCTTCAGTTCCCCAATCATCTTCTTTCGGGTTTTGATTTTTCTATCGTATCTTGATGGAAAACATGTCTTTAGTCTACAATCTTCCAGTTCGCCAATCTAAGATGGAAATAGGTTTTTTTTCCTCACAAGACTCCATCTCCTGACCTTATTTATGGAATATACCCTGGGTGACTCATCAGTATTTGATGGACTAGGCGTATAGTTTCCAAATGAGGTGGTAAGCTTAACTTACCAGTCACGTTGCCCACCTTATGAGTAACTTGATACCGTCTAACATATTCTGGGTCAAGTTTCTTTTCTTGGTGCCCCTATGATGAACTTCCAATCATCAACTTGAACTCTGCATGTCAATGTCAATTATCTGTATATCATTCCTGCCGACTCTAGGCTTGTAGTCAATAGGTTGCTTAATCATGTCGGGGCCATTGGAATACTAGAGTAGTAATTATTATTGTAGGAAACTTGATAAGTGATGGATAATCATTTCGGCTACCTTCGAAGTTAATTTCCCGGCTTGTGACATATCTTCTAGCGTCTAATAGTGCACTCAGTCTGTTTAGTAGCTCGAGGGAGAAATGCGGTACTAAGACCTTTTTGTGCTCCTGATCTCTTCTTGGACTGATCTCAAGGCATTAATTATAATTGAAGTCCCTTTATCTGGGATATTAGATGAGGAAACCTCAAGAAACCTTACTACTTCCTTGTCATATAACTTCACCTAGTTCTAGCGGCATAGGTGGTCTTGCTTGGAAGCAAATGAGCTGATTCGTTAGCCTACTCACAATAACCCATATAGAACCCTACTCTTACAGAGTATAAAATGGATGTGTAATGACGTTGATAAATTGGGAATCATTAGCCTTATATAGTCCTTTTCGGCTCTTTCCAGAACTTTAACTGGCATTCGATCTTTTGGGTTCTTCTTCCCCTTTTTTCCCAATCCTTAGAGTTGGCTACCGAATAATGATGTGGTCCCCTCATATAATGTCTCTCGTAGTCATTTTGTGCGTTGTCTAACATGATCTGGTGTAATTCCGAAGGAATTTTGGCATATAAGCTCGCCATCCTGTAGTAACCAGCTCGTTCTGCCCGTTTTGTTTAAATTCTTTCACCACTTTCCTTACCCCCACTTGTAACCTTCTAGACAAATTATCCTGTGTCACTCTTTTACCTTTACAAGATTATGAGAGGGTACAAGAAATATCCCAGTGCTATCTCGTTAGTTCTCATGTCTTACCTTGCCTTTCTCTCCCTTATACTACATTCGATGTTGGGGTAGGTCTTTGGTCCAATCATGGCCATGTCTTACCTTACCCGTAGTACCAATTCCATCTCGGTAGTCTGGCTTAACCTACTTTCACATTTCTCGGTAGTTGATTGTGTCGTCAGTTAGCAATTACCTAATTCTTCTTATTTTCCTTACGCCCTTGTTACAATTGCCTTAACGTAACGTATAGTATTCCAGGAACATAATCTCATGTCGTTCCTCCGCCGCTAGTTCCAATTCTTCCATCTCGTGTGATCATACCAGCACTAGCACATTAAGTTCCATTAGAATTTTGAAGTTAAGCGTATTGGGGTGAGAGTAATACTGGAATGGGTAACCTCCCTGGGAAGTCTTCGTGTCGCATTTCGTTGTAATCCTTTCCACGATGTGCGGGCACTCAATTTAGCCCAAGATTTACCTCAGCGTTATCTTGCGAGTCTTTATGTTTCGCCCTGTCCTTTCGTCTGTTATCTTGCATCCAGTACCGGCGTAGACCTTTAACTCCACTATCCTCTATTCACTTTATGTTCTCCTTATTTTCTACCACAGGAGGCTTTCTATTCCTTTTTCTTTTGTTATTTATCTATCGTAACATCATTTGCGACTAACTCTATAACCAATATTTTGGCTTTTGGTCTAGCATGCTGTCATTATCCTTTGTAATGTCTCTTAAGTTGGTTGATATCCTTTCATGGTTACACTCTTTTGTTTTTATCCGCAGCTGCCTTCTAGTGTTATGTCAGTCAGGGTCTCATCAAAAACTTCTTAACGCTGCCTTATGTAGCATTCTTGCTTCCATCCAATTATTGGTAGCTTCCGGAATTTTCTAACTTAGTTCGGTAAGATATCTTGTTGATGTTTAGACGTCCATCTTAAATATATTCCCATATCGATTGCCTTCATCTTACTTTTGCCATTTTCTCATTAACTTCCCCCCTTTAGAGGGTACTCATACTTTTCTTTGTTTGTACTTGTAGTCGTTCCAATTCCAATTAGGCAGTGTTAATATTCCGACGATAAGGTTTTCTTGGAGTAGTAGCTTTATCCCAACCTATATCCTGTGCTTCTTGGGGCAAATAGGAGTTGCGCCATTTATTCCTTAAGTTTGCCATCTTCATCCCTTAAGGGTTCCACCATTTTCAGGGCGACGTTGTGTACACGCGTTATTTTTCATTTTTTTTTCTTAAGCCCCATGCTCTTACTGCGTTCTCAACGCAGGCCTTTAACATAGTCAACGCGTACTAAATGCGTCTTACTAGTGGTTACACTTTGTCCCTGTATACTCGTATCACACTGTTCAATTCATACTTACATATCCCCTTTTTAATTCGTATTCGTCCCTGACATCTCCCTGAGATGCTTCTGTTAGGAGTTCTTTTCCCAATTAGTTGGTGGAAAACTATAAACTGTTATCATTAATCATTTTCCAACCATTGTTGGAATAAACCAAAATTTCTTAAACATCACAGTACTTCTGTTAATACTTGACCTACCTGGTCCCCTTCCGAGTTTACCCTCGAGTTATGAATAACTCATCTAATTTACAATAGGAGTTGGGGGCTTGGTACCTTCAAAAAGAGTGAATCTCCATTACTGGACATCTTACCCTTCAACCTGAGCTTTTCTTTTGTTGTCCTACAACACAATTACGGTTGGAGATACTGCGGTCTAAACTGTACTGCTCAGACAGACTTTTGTTTTTTCGAAATAAACTTCCCCAAGTAAAGAGGGTGTCCCTTATTGACGACATGAAGAGTACCTCTTACAACTTTACTTTAGCATAATACGGGTACTCGGTATCAATTTCCCAGACAGGTTATAAAGCTACGTTTTATTCCCTTTTCCTTGTTCTGGGAAAATTTCGGCAGAGTTTCCTCTACACTTCTTACTATATCAAAACCTGCACATAGAAAATACCAACAATGCCTCACAGGGCCAACATATATATATACATATCATATCACAGCTGCACAGGGCTTTCAATGTCATCTCATATCGCAGCCATACAGGGCTTTCAACGTCAACAATAATATAAAAATACTAGACTTACCTCATATGTCAAACTTCAAACTACATCTGTTGCACTTTGTCTGCTTTCCTTTCAGGTTTCAACTTTATATTTCAATACCTTACCCGATGGATATCTTTCATGGCTTTACTTTACTTACTGCATGCTTCGTAACTTTCCATGTCGTCAATTACTTCCTTTTGTCAGTGTCGTGCTTCTGTTAAGATCCAAGGTTAGTATAAGGAATTTTTCCTATGACTCGGATCTAAAGCACGATCTCAGATATAGAAGAAAGGTAATATCCTAAATGTCCTATAGCTTCCTGTTTATAGATGTGGCGCGCAACACATCGATAACCAAGACTCTATTAGACACGATCTGCACACACTCCGAGGATGAACTGCTCTGATACCACTTCTGTCACGACCCAACCCCATAGGTCGCGACCGGGGTCTGACCTGGACCCCCCGTACACATATCTATCAGTTGTGGTCATATTGAACTGTAATAAAACAATATCAGGTAACAAAGCCCCACTGGGCGATAACATTTACATATACCTATAGTCCTTTTTGTTTGTATCACAACATGACAGGGCACGCAAGCCGATAAGGCTGCCATAACATAACAACATATACAATATATCATATAGACCCAGCTGAATCAAACTGACATATGCAACCCACATATACATGTCTGTAGACCTCTAAAAATATAAACGACAACATATGGCGGGACAGGGCCCCCGCCGTACCCCTGAATGGATAAAACAATTTTTATACATCCGTGGACAGTATCAAAAACTAGGCCCAGATACAATGGAGTCTCTTCCAGCTGAGCTGCATGGAATCCTAAGCTGATGGACTCCAAAAATCTGTATCTGTACCTGCGGGCATGAATGCAGCCCCCCGAGAAAGGGGGTCAGTACGACATATGTATTGAGTATGTAAAATGTAACATAATACACTAGAAGCATATCTGAGATAGACAAACAGGGGATAAGATATCAATTCAGAAACATGTACCTGTATTTTGTGAATTACAAAAACATGCATGTTCGAATCATATCATATAGCCGGCCCTTTCAGGGGTCCGGTGAATCACCTCTGTAAAACCATCATGGCCCCAGTGCCATCACCACCTTATTACAACACATCATCATATATCTATACACGTATCCTGGCCCTCTATTGAGGGACTCAGGGAATAATGCAGTGAACTGTGCACGATAACATATCCTGGCCCGGGACTCAGAGAAAGAAGTGTTACAATATACACGAGTAGAGTAGTGAGTAACTATATGCAATTTAAATCATTATTAGAGACTTGACCGTATAAGAAGATTAAAATTTTGTCGGAG
Organism: Solanum dulcamara; assembly: GCF_947179165.1. Taxonomy (NCBI): domain Eukaryota; kingdom Viridiplantae; phylum Streptophyta; class Magnoliopsida; order Solanales; family Solanaceae; genus Solanum; species Solanum dulcamara. The sequence goes on along the minus strand of NC_077245.1, from coordinate 30,646,008 downwards.
GACTCGAGTAGTGGTGTAGTCATCTCGAGTGACTTTTAAATGCCATTATGGGCAATATCAATTATAATCTCGTGGCTCCTAGACATGTACTAAAGTAAAGCCAAATCGCTTATGGAACCAGAAATATTTGTTAACATATAGCCTGTAAGACTTGGAGCCTGCACATTTGTTATCTCTTTAGCATAGAGAAGTTTTCAGGGAAATAGTTCAATTATTATAAAATTCCTATATTCAGACATAAATAAGAGATGCTAAGAATGGAGTTACCCCGAAACTCATATCCTGTTTAACCTACAACTAAGACATGCCAGAAGAAGAAAGAGAATAAACTATATATAGTCTGTACTTTCCTTTATGTGGATATTTCACCCGTCCCATTCTAGGGCTCGGTGAACAACCATGGCATCATAACCTCATTTTCATGCCAAGTACATATCAAGAGAAAGGAGATATAGCTTTTCATAAACTACTCTTTAACACTTAGAAGCCTTAACAACCAATACTCAATCTTTATAGGGGTTCTATTATCAAACAGTGGATGGGGATTAGGAGGCATACTTGAAGTTCTGGGAATGGAATTATTCCCACATTTCATCCACAAACCCTAGGTTACATCTTAGTATTAATGGAATCTATTTCCTTAGTCGTTTCCCCGACTAGTTCTGTTATTCGCTAAGGCGTTGACGAAAATTCGGCAGCACCTCCCCTATAATGTGCCCTATCCAAATTTCCAATTAGTTCCCTATGACCTACAGCCAACCAACAACAACTACTTGTAGCAATTCACACCAACAATATACAACATAAACTCCAAACGACTTATTCAAAAATACGGTAGCACAATAGGGCGTCTAGCCTTTATTTTGTAACGTCTTTCATTATACGCAACGAGGGGTCGTGTGGATTCAACCAGCAGCACCCTAACCCACATTAGAACATATTTAGGCCCTGCAACAACACATCACACCCCTGCAGCAGCACCTCACACGAACAATACTATCTTTCGACGACAATTTAACTATAGCAATTCTAATTTAGTTTATTTCGAACGTCGGGCATTTCTACGACATTTTTAAACTTTCAGCAGCATACAAGGGGTGTAATACACCATATAACAACACCATAAGCTTCAAATTGAAAGGAAAAACCTTACCTTTCCCAAAATTCGCCAAAACTCGCCAAACCTATCAAAACGTGAATTCTGGACAGCCTATTGTCTTGTATTGTCGCTTAGTTTTGAAGGGGTAATTGAAGGAAACAAGATTTGTGGCCTCAATAAAAGTTATAGATATGTGTACGGGGGGTCCAGGTCAGACCCCGGTCGCGACCTATGGGGTTGGGTCGTGATATTGTATCTGCTGGAAGAGTGGTGCCAGAGGCTCTAGGGACTCTCCTATGGTCAACTAATAGATATTTCTTCTCCCTGATTTCCCCTTCCTGCAGATTAGTGATTTTCTCTTATATTCCCCCAACCTCACCTCCACAGACTTCTTCAGCCATAACAACAATATTGTTTAACACATTAAAATAATTGCGGGAGCCATGGGTGTGTGGGAGCATTGAGTTAATACCTGGGATTTTTCCTTTGGCGTTGTTGCATTCCACATTATCCAAATAAGTATTTGGTTCAAACCTTACAATAATATTATGATCTTTTTGTTTGTCTATAGGTCTGCTAGTACCATTAACATGTAAACCTGCTGTATGGGATTATAGGGACTGAGATCCAATGTTGTATGGGGAGAGGGGGGTTGGCTCTGTACTCCAGAGTCAACATTACAAGTTTGGATATTACAAGTATTAGAGCTAAAGTTATTAAGCATACCTATCTGCTGTTGATTTTTTCCTTTATTCCTGTTTTTGATATTATGCTGGGGGTACTGAGCTTTCCCCTTTTGACATGGATACTTGTGCTTTATGCTGTTGTGGTTGTTGTTGGTAGTTCTGTCCATATTTTTTGCCTTTCCTCCTTTGAATTTGCCAACCTGCATGTTCTTGGTCTCTTTTTTCAGCCTTAGCCCTGCTATTGTTTTGGTGTTCCTTAGTTTGTTTGTCTTCTTGGTGCTACAGTTCTTTACTCTTGTCATTGTTGGCCCTGTCTTTATTTCTTGCTTCTTCTTCTTGCTCTTTTTTTTCTTATTATCCTCATCTCTCTTTTTAACAGTACACACATGAATGGTGTGACCTTCATGCTTGTAGTGGTGACAGTAGTCTGGCACCCCCTCATAGTGAATAGTCTGCCACCTGCCTGCTCCATTTTCATCTTCATCAAAGCCCATCCAGACATGCTGGGGTCTTTGTTTGGTAAGATCAATTTGAACTTTGACTTTTGCAACACTACCCCTTATTTTCTTGTAGGTTGCCAAGTCCAAGAACAAGACCTTTCCAATAAGAGATAATAATGGGGTTACCACTTCAAGACGATAGCAGTGCCAAGGTAATTCGGGTAAGATAGCCCATATAGGAACTAAAGGAGTTTCTTCGTCAGGCTTGAAGGTGGGGGTCCATAGCTGGAGTCTCATAAGTTGGCCATTTATGTACATTTTACCTTTGGACCATACAATAGAGTGGTCATACTCATTGTCCAAGTCTATATACGGATGCCTAGAGTTAAAGTGGGTAAGTTTCACTCCTCCTCTAAGCTCTGTTTGCAAGATGAATTCCTTTCTAATGGTTTCCACCTTAGGCATAGTGTTTGTGAATTTGCCTATTAGAGTATGCTTACAGTCATTGGCCAACTTCACCATGAAATCATTTTGTGTAAATACAACAGCTAGATAGCCCTGCTTTGTGGTAATTTTGGGAGGGGTAATCTCAATAGTAGCATTTTTCATAGCTTCTTGGGCTCTCAACTTAGTAGCCAAGGTATGAGGGATGACAGGATTAGGAGGGGTTGGAGTTTTAGTATTGGAATGCTTGGTTTGTTTGATAGTCAGATTAGTATTGGGAGGCACAACATGATTAGGAGGATTAGGACTATTAAAACTAGGAGATCTAATTTGGTTTGGATTTTTGGAACCTGAATTGCTTCCATTATTCACAGCAGTAGTTTTATTATTGGATTTGAAAACCTCAAAATTGTTAGACACTTTCATAGGATTGCTATTAGTAATATAAGATTTTTGGACAGGTTGGATGTTCATAGTGAGGTGTGCAGGTTGTTGGTTTATATTGTTGTTTGTTTGCACATTTCCAAAGGATGTGTTCCCCTTTACAGTATGTTTAGCTACATTATCCGGTTGATCAATTAAAGCCTGCAGCACATTATTATTTTTGACCACATCTGCAGCTGTGTCTACTGGTTGCATTTGTGATTGCTTTGCATTCTCATTAGCATTATGATGTCTTGGATTCTCTTCATTATTAGCTTGTTGATCTGGTATGCTAGGTGCTATTAGAGATGTATTGTTGTGTTGAGCAACCGACATAAGTGTATATGGTTGTTGTACTTCTACTTCTTTGGCAGTGAATCCTTGATTCTTGTCATTTGCTTGCATTTCTAACAAGGTTCCATGAGTAGTTAGACCAAATGAAAAATTAGTCGAACTGAGATCATTCATCTTATTACGACCACATTTTGATATGTCTTTATTAGTTTCGAGCTTGTCGTTCATTGAAAATGTGCACAGGTCCTTTTTCCAAAGAACTAAGGAGCTCAAATCTTCATCACCAAATATTGGAGTAGGATAATCTATATCTTCCATAATAACTAAACGACTACATTGAGTATTATCCAAAATTGAAACATGAATTTTTTCTCCAGAAATCTATGGATGATACCTGGTGGGGATTGTTTATGCTCGTTGAAGCTTCCCTCTTGTCATTGGTTTTGAACTGAAAAGTTCACCGGAGCTCTACTGCCGGCGCCGTCAGTTTGCTCCACCACGATTCCGTCAGCTATTTGATCTGAACTTTTGGTATGAGGAGCGCTATGGACTAGAGAACAAACCCCATTGATCAAATTTGCTCGAATATTTCCGAAGGTATCGCTAATTTTTGATCGAGTTTCCAGCGCCGCCGTCGCGACTTGCTCTTGAGCTGACAGTGAAGATGTCGAGATTGGCACGGTGAAATAAACTGATTTTTCACTAGTGTATAGATTAGGCAATGGAGATTCATCTCTAGTGTTCGATTTTACATGAATCAAACCAAATTTATCCAGCGCAATGATTTTGTGAACCCAGGCGATTTGCACTTCCGAAAGTGTTACAGTGTTCGCATTTGTATTTTGCAGATTGGAGGAGTTATGTGTTGAATCTTGCGATGTTACAACTTGAGTCAATCCTGCTTTACTTGAAATTGCTATTACTTTGTTAGTATTGTTTTGCATATTCAAAGTACTCTCAGCTGGATTAGAGATTGATGCTTCTTGAGATATGTTTATATTACAGTCCGGTGGTATATGGCGCTCCACTGGTGGTGGTGAAGCCATTCCGGCAGTCTTTAATGAAGATGATGAATAGTAGTGCTAGTTACCATTAGATGTAAGCAAGATATTGATTTATGTAGATGGTGGTCAGATCGTAAAATGTTAATGACGAGTTATTAATTTTTACTGTTTCCTATTCAATTAACATAAATGGGGGTTACACTATTACCTTTAAATGGAAAAAGGGATCAAAGAGGGCGATACAATGTCCCCATATCTTGTTATTATTGCTATGGAATACTTGGGGAGAGAACTAATGCAACTACAAAGTAATAAAGATTTTGATTTTTAACCCAGGTGTTGGAAATTTAGGCAGTACTCACATATGCTTTGCAGATGACTTGCTCATGTTCTGTAAAGCATATGTGAGATATCTTACCATAATAAATGAAGACTTTCTTAGATTCTCTAAAGTTTCTAGGATTCAAACAAATGTGGACAAAAATGACATTTTTATGGCAGGCATCTCCAACCATGCTAGGCAGGATATCATTGATAATTTGGGGTTCAGTATAGGCACACTCCCTTTCAGATATTTAGGTGTGCCATTAGACTCAAAGAAGTTTTCCATTAACCAATATTTGCCTGTTATATAAAAGATCATAGGAAGAATCAAATGTTTGAGTGCAGAACTTCTTTTCTTTGCAGGAAGGGAACAATTGATCAACTCAGTAATCTTTGGCATACAGTTTTATTGGGCTCAAATTTTTACTTTTCCAAAGAAAGTCAAAAAACTTGTGGTGACTATCTAGAGAACATTCTTATGGACTAGAAAGAATTGACCTTTAGAAAAGTCTTGGTGTTACGGGAAATGGTCTGTAGACCCAAGACAGTAGGGGGATTGAATATTTTGAATCTAACTTTATGGAAAAAGGTAGCAATCCTGAAACTATTGTAGGATGTGGCTAAGAAAAAGGACTGCATGTGGATCCAATAGGTATGTACCTTCTATATAAAAAGACACAGTTTAGAACTATTTCCTACACCCAATAGTGAGGAAACTACTGGATACTAAAGGTCTCATCGTGCACCAACAGAGTCGAAATGGAGATATTACCAACAGGTTGCAAGCTATGAAAGGGACAAAGGGATTCTCTATTAAAAATATGTACATAACTCTAATGCCACATCACCCTAGAGTTGAATGGAAGTTCATTACTCTGTAAACAAGTATAAATCCAAGACATAGATTTCATTTCTGGTTAGTTGTGCAACAAAGGCTTGTTAATGTGGAGAGGCTACCGAAATTTGGCATTCAAGTGCCAACAGATTATGTATTTTTTGGATAGGCATTAGAGACTTTTGAGCATTTATTTTCATTACTGCAGTGTCACTAAACATTTATGGAGCAGACTATGCCACAGGCTAGGGTATACAAAGTCAACTGACAACCAAGAATGTGAGATATAATGGGCATGTTATAGAGCTAAAAGGAAGCATGGCATTGATAACATTGGTTGTAGTATGTTTGCTATGGTTATAACATTGATATGGAGGGAGAGGAATTCCATCAGATTCCACCAAGCAAATTTGAGGTTGAATGTATATGCAACAAAATTATACTACCCACATTCAACTTCGAGGCAACAAGATAGACATATAGAGCAAGCATTACAACAACTTAACCTTTTCTTCTAGTGCTTTATGTTTGACTTCTCAATTTGTATTTTGCTACTTATTCTGTTAAACTATAATACCTTTGGATATGTAGTAAGGGGAAGATTTAAAGAATAGGATAGATTTAGCTGTTTTTTCATATAGATAGTGGATAGTCCATGTCCACTTGGACCTCATTGTAAATACTTTTTGTATTAATTAAAGTTGAATGAATCAACCAAAAAAAGAAGTTATTATCAACTTTAGTGTCATATCAAACAAACTTTAAAGTAAATAAATAAAAAAGATGATAAAGAAAAAAAAGAAAATCTAATCTATGCATAATTTGTAATTGAACAATTCTTGACGCATAGCTTCTCCACACTCCTTTTTCCCCAAAATAATTGACAAGTCTGTATCAAAGAATGCATTGAATTCCTTGACTTCAAGTGAGGTGGCTGGCATGGCTCCTTTGACTTCATCCTCAGCAGCTGCTAGAAAAACTTCTAAATCCTGCGCCTTACTACATAATTCTTTTATTCCCTTTTTCATATTACCTAGTGATTGACGAAGGGAGGACACCACTTTAACCTTTTCATGATCTTCAGGCATAAAATTTGAAAGGTGTTCTCCCTCTATTAAAAACAACTCATTTTCTGCAGTTCACGCATCCATATCATGAAGGGTTGATCGTGCTTCTTCATACAAAATGGAAAAATCAAAGAAGGAGTTCAATAACTTTCTCAAAGGTGAGATATCCATATCCTTGCAGTCTATCTCCTTTATAAGTACTTGGATTTCATCTTTAAGAGAAGAAGAAAAATCTACATCACTTTTAGAAAGTTTGCCTCGAATAATGGCTCAAAGAGTGGAGATAATTTTTTTTAGCATCTAAGATGACCTTCTTCCCATCAAATATGGATACAACAACTAACGAATTCTTTCCTACATCAGACTTCAAAGTTGTTGTGACCTCGTCATGAGAAATAGAAAGTAGCCCTTCACTCACTTTAGCCATGGAAGGTGGTTTCATCAAATTTGGTGCATATATAGATTTACCACTATCTTGTGACTTTCATCGATACAATGCCGCAATTTTGTTCTCCTGGATAAGAAAAAGACATGGATAAATAATCAAGTAAAAAAAGTGATAGAGTGAAGTTCTTAATGTACCTCTTTAATATGGATTGTTATGGTGCTTGAAGGGTTGTTCGTATCATCATGTAGTTCAACCACAAGTATAGTAGCATTATTCAAATTGCTTGGGCATGCTCTTATTCTCTTCCAACATCGATCTCTTCTAGTACTTTTACTCTCATGTTGAAGCACCTTTTTAGAAATATGAGCAACATGAGCAAGTGTCCTCTCTTCCAGCACCCTTGAAGTTGGTTGAGATATTTTTGTTCTATGTTGTTAGGGCTATGTGGCATTCAAAGAAATAGGCACACCAACATTAAGGAATTTGTTCATATGTAGTTTGTCATAACCCTCTCGATGTACGACAAGAGTCGGCCCATCAACATTCACTAAAGTGTGCAAATGATCATTAAGGAAACTCCCATGAGTTTTCTTCCACCAAGTCTCATACTTAGATCCAAAGGGATTTCTCGCATTAGGCGTGATTGAAGGAAAATTTTCTTGTGATGAAGAAAGGCTCATAGTACAAATCCTCCAAAACATGAGTCGTTTGTCCAAAGAAGTACTGCGAATGTCATTCCTCATGATGCCAGGAATATTCTGGTAGAATCTAAATTGATGACTAAAGTGATATGGCCTATATGGATCAATGATAAATAAATTTTTACATCTAAGAGCGAGATAGTTGAAGCAGATGCTCATGAAATAACTAGAATCTAACTCTAGTGTGTGATCATTATCTATATAAAAGTAAGGGTACATTTTATCCAGCGTAGTAAATGTCCAAGCCACGTCCTCTCCACCATGAATGCATTTTTTTGCATTATTTCTATCAAAATACTTTGAGCCACCCTCTCCAGAATGTGCTACCATAGTGGGAACAAAGGGCCCATTGATAAATGCGTAATGAGTCTTAAAATAATGAGCAAGACAACTATAAACATAATGGATGGGGAAGCAGACTTTAATTTGATTAAGTTGTGATGAATTTGAGATCTTGTTCAAAATGTTATAGATACTGGCTAATACAATAATAGAAAGTCTAACCTTCTAACCATTTGCCATCAAGCTCGCCATCTTGAAAGTCCCTGGATGAATGAAGTCACCTTCCCTATTGGGGAGAACAAAAGCGCACCACCAACAAGATAAGAAAGCTGCCAGATATTTGTCATCTCTTTTATTAGATTTCACTCCAAGCTCAGCAAATACTCCTTCTTTGGCACGTGACCATCTTGTTGTATCAAGTAAAACCCCGCTAGGGTTATGTGTCAATTCCAGGCAAGCAGACTTCTTCTCCTGCCTCGGTGGAGTAGGTCCATACCTTAAAGGTTTCTTGTACTAGAATTTATCCACTTAATAAAAGATACTTCTTGGTTAGCATACCGAAGATGATGAAAGGATGCAAACATATATTGACAAGTCCGAGGAATATATTTTACCTTATTTTCATCTAATCTCATAAATTCTCTAGCCTCAGGCAACATTTCTTCAGAAAGAGAACCCCAAATCTGTAAGCCTCCGAAAGTATGTAAATCCCAGAGATAAATAGATAATTCTCAAATAGAGGTAAGAAGTGCATTTTTTTGGGACACAAAGCTTCACAGAATGGTTGTAAAATATTTGAATTACGATCATAAGTGAAAAGAGATTCATAAACAACATCCTAAATTTGTGCCATCCCAAAGACTTCTTGTATTTTACCAAGTATATCTTCGGTCCACGCCCAGTACCCTGGAATATTATGATACTCTCCCTCAACTATTGTTGTATCTTCCCAGCGTATCTCACCTTGGATTATGCGATGACCTACACTTGGAAGAGAATTTGCACTATTGGCATGATGATAATTTGGTGCTTGAAGGGACCACAACCTAGGCAAGTTATTAGAACTATGGGTTTGCACCGAATTCCAACTCACCATACAAAATGGGGTTTTCAAGGAAGGCCATAGACTCACATATCGACTGACTAGTGGAGTGTGAGTCAAGAACCTAGTTTGATCAACACCTTCCTCAGTTTCAACTACTAGATGCCTAAGTTTAGTGGAGGGAGAGACGTATTATCTGAAAATCATCATCTCTTCAAACTGCAAGGAATAAAAGAGACCATTAGTGACAAAACTTGGGTATACAAAAAATAAATCTTGTCAAGTGAGCCCTTTGTTATTCTTAAGGATGGGCTATGTATCCATCGCTTTGAATTTTCAATATATCATAAATTACGTTTCTTAGGGCGAGGATGCGTATCCATCCCTTTTCTCCTTCAGAATACCATAAAATTACCTTTCTTAGGGCGGGGATGCATGTCCATTCCTTTGCGCCTTCAGAATACCATAAAATTACCTTTCTTAGGGTGGAGATGTGTATCTATCTCTTTTCCCTTTTAGAATACCATAAAATTACCTTTGTTATGGCGAAGATACGTATCCATCCCTTTGCATCTTCAGAATACCATAAAATTACCTTTCTTAGGGTGGGGATGGGTATCCATCCCTTATCGCCTTCAGAATACCATAAAATTACCTTACATAGGGAAGGAATGCGTATCAATTCCTTTGCACCATAGGAATACCTTTATATTACCTTTCTTAGGGGAGAAATGCGTATTCATTTCTTTTTACCATAAAATTACCTTCCCCAAAGTGGGGATGCGTATCCATCCCTGCATACCTCCAGACTAAATCCTTGTGTTATAATAAAACTCTCCCTCGCTGGAATCCACAAAATAAGTATTGATCCCTGGCCATACCAAAAAAAAAGAGAAAAAAATGCACAAGAAAAAAAGAGAGGAAAAAAACCTTGCTCTTTGATTCTCGCAAGATGGACTCAAAAGGTTGTTGCTGAAGCAGCTCGCAAATTTGATGCTTTCTCACGGTAAAGCAATGGGTTATTTATAGAGGTTAAAATCGATCATAAGAATTTAACTCCAACATGAACTATACAAGAAGTCCATATTCTAGTTTGGGTCAAATTATGGGAATCAAATAAACGGATGATTATTAAAGTTCTCCTAATAAGATTAAGCGTGTGTGGCGGTGGAAGCAAATAAACATGTTTTATGTCGGTGGAATTTCATTAAATATTCTGCATGATTATAACAAGTTATACACAAATTTTTATTTTTTGTGTCACTTCCTTAATCCTAATTGGTTGAGGAAAGTGGCTAGTGGGCCACGTAACTTATAGTAACACTTTCCACCCTAATTTGTTTTACTCCAAATTATGTTGGAGTGAAATTAAATTTTTTAAAAATTGGTAATGCATGCATGCTTATAAACAATTATTACATTAATACTTCAAACCTAGTCTTCAAAAAATAAAATATCTTGACAAGACTTGAGGCAAGGAGCATCTGTAATCATTCAAAATTTATTAAACATAAATTTATAAATGAATTGAATTATATTAAATTAAACATATATTAGTCCAAATAAATATTATGGATTAATATAATTGGATTAGTTATTTAAACCCAATAGATATGACTATAATTAAAGTCTAATTTTATTGGGCAAATCCACTGATTTGGTCTACAAAGATGAGCTCACTTTGCTAAATCCCAATATCATATTATCCTAGAAGCCCATTCTCGAAGCCACGTATCAAGTGACGTGTCATGCCAAGTAAAAAAAAGCCAATAGGATCATGACATGTGTCAAAATGACAAGCCCATTCTCTAAAATCCATTATGCCATGTCACTTAAATATGATTGGCCGAAGAGAAACCTATTTCCGTCATAATTTCTCTATTCTACAACTATAAATTGTGGTCCTCATAATTTAGAAAAGATACCAGAATTCTTAAAAAACAAGATAGATAGAGCTCGTGGATCAAACGTTGCAGATTTCTCTAAAAGCTACAAGTTCAAGAATTCAAGATGAAGTTCATCAAGTTCGAGAACAACTCAAGATCAAGACCATCAGATTCAAGAACAAGCCCAAAAGCCCTTAAATTCAAGTACAAATGAAGATCAAGTTCTAGAACAAGTGAAGATCAAGATCATCAAGTTCAAGAACAAGTGAATATAAAGTTCATCAAATCAATAAATCAAGATCAAGACGACAAGATTCAAAATCCAGCTCAAAAGCATTTGAATTGAAGTAACAACTCAAGATCAAATCCATCAAGTTCAACCAAATTCAAGATTAAGCTCAAGATCCCTTGAATTTATATTCGTAAAGATGAATCAAAGGATATATAGATATTGTAACGCCCATATTTGAAATCAAATACTACGATTATTGCGATATTTTTCAGTCTTGATTATTATTTTCTTGACGCAAATTTTATTGTCTACAATTACAAAATGTAGTTTTATGATCAAATTGCGATAGTGAATAATGTTTCATGTTTTACAACTTTATTTTGATAATTGATTTATTTTCTTATAATTTTATTGTTATATTAGATAAAATTTGGTGATTATACCTAATATTAGGGGTGGGAATGTTATGCCCCGTACTTCTGAACTTCGGAAAGCCTTCTTAAACTTCTTAAGAGTTGCCATGTGACCCCGATTAGTTACAACACTATCAAATAACTCGAAGGAAAGGAGTTGGAAGCCAAGTAATGAGTCGTAGGTTTGTTGACAAAAATGAGAACCTCCTCGAAACCCCAACTATAAATTTTATGTTGTTAAACACTGCTATATCACCATAGGATACCTTAAATAATTAATTTATGGATCGAAAATGGAGGCCTTACCTCAAAGCCATGGCTGCCGTAGCTCCTTTCTCTCTTCCTCAATATTTATCATCTTTTTCCTAAGTGTAAAAGGGATGGAAAATGAAGGCTTAGTCTTAAGACTAAGTATATATAGACTTCCCTAGGATGTGACACGTGGTAACCCCTAGGGTGACATGTGGCATCCCCCTAGGGTGACACCTCAAGCCTTGCAACCAACCATACACCACCACATGGCAGCGTGGGGTCCACCCCCAAGTAGGTGGGTCACCTACTTAGCCCAAGTAGGTGTGTCACCTACTTGTCATATGCTTGCTTCATTTTCGTGAGTTCGTAATCTCGTCTCACTTCAAGAGCCTACGAAAATGAACTCACGAAAATGAAGCAAGCATATGACAAGTAGGTGACACACCTACTTGGGCTAAGTAGGTGACCCACCTACTTGGGGGTGGACCCCACGCTGCCATGTGGTGGTGTATGGTTGGTTGCAAGGCTTGAGGTGTCACCCTAGGGGGATGCCACATGTCACCCTAGGGGTTACCACGTGTCACATCCTAGGGAAGTCTATATATACTTAGTCTTAAGACTAAGCCTTCATTTTCCATCCCTTTTACACTTAGGAAAAAGATGATAAATATTGAGGAAGAGAGAAAGGAGCTATGGCAGCCATGGCTTTGAGGTAAGGCCTCCATTTTTTATCCATAAATTAATTATTTAAGGTATCCTATGGTGATATAGCAGTGTTTAACAACATAAAATTTATAGTTGGGGTTTTGAGGAGGTTCTCATTTTTGTCAACAAACCTGTTTTTGGAATGGGACTGTTGTTAGTAATACTAGTATAACTCCTTGTGTAAAGCTTCGTTTTGAGTGATTCAAGATGTTATAGAAATATATTTCATAGAGATATAACTTTTATTTAGCCTCTAAAACCCAGTTCTACTTTTATCTGCTCGATAAAGGATGAGGAAGTATAGGTGAGGTGCTGCCCAGATTTCATTTTGGAAATTCTACACAGACTGCTGTTTGTATTTTGGGAATATCATTTTGTACAAAATTTTTGTAGGGGTGATTCAAAATTGTATGAGACCCTAAGAAACATGTTTATAACTTTTATTGAGGCCACAAATCCTGTTTCCCTCAATTACCCATTCAAAACTAAGCGATAATACAAGACAGTAAGCTGTCCAGAATTCACGTTTTGTTAATTTTGGTGAGTTTGATGAGTTTAGGTTAAGGTAAGAGTTTTCCTTTCAATTTGGAGTTTATGGTGTCTTTATGAAGTGTATTATACATTGTGTAAGTGGCTGGAAATATGTAAATTCCATAAATATGCTTGACGTTCGAAACAAAGCAAATTGGAGTCGCTATACTTAAATTGTAGTCGAAGCAAGGTGTTGTGCTTGTAGTGTGTGGATGTAGGTGCGTGGTGATGTTTTGCAAGGCCTAAAATTTTTCTAAAATAAGTGGGGAAGCTGCTGGTTGAAGCCACACAACCCCCCCTCACTTTGTACGGTTAAAGTTTTACAAAATTGAAACTAGAAACCCTATTTTTGATGTGTAATTTCGAGCGAGTTGTTTGGAGTTTATGTTGTATATTGTTGATATGAATTGCTTAAACATATGCTACAGGTTGTTGTTGTTGGTTGGATGTAGGTATGAGGAGTGTAATTAGAAATTTGGATAGGGCACATTATAGGGGAGATGCTGTCCGATTTTCGTTAACGCCTTAACTAGTTAAGGAACTAGTCAAGAAGGCAAGCGAGGAAATGAATGTTGTGAATACTCGTAGGTAATATAAGATACTGGAAAAGTCTAAGATGGTTGATATTCGTATTGCTTCCATGTTAAATAGGTTTTTAGGACGACGATGTGAACGCGATTAATAGAAGTCCGTAAAATGTATCTGAAGCTACCCGTTCTTCTCTTTTGGCATGTCTTAGATGTAAGTATTATGTATGTGAAATTGGGAGTTATCCACTTCATGATCGTGGAACTCCTGTAATAGTCAAGCTATTTCCTTTTTAAGGTTTTTTTTATATGATAAAAGGTAATATGTGTAAAGCCTATTCTTTCTCTTCTTTTGGCATATTTTCAAGTTAAGTAGTGAATGATATGAGCTTGAGGGTAAATCTACTCATAAATGACAAGCGTAATTCGCGACCCTTATTTACTTCTTAATGAAAGCACTCTTACAGTAATTGAACTAGGACCTCATAAGCCTTCCATACGTTAGGAAGTGAGGAGTACGTAAAGTCTATCTTTCTTTTCTATTGGCATATCTCACTCTTAAGTGGATTATGTATGTAATGTGGGAATAATTCCATTCATAGAACCCCGAGTAGGGTTCGTCAATCTTATTCACTTTTTGATATTAGAACCCCTGCGATAGTTGAGTTATGGACTTGTAAGTCTTCTACATGATGAAAAGTAGTACACGTGAAACCTATCCCTTCCTTCTCTTGAAACAATATAATGTAAGTGAAGCAATATATTATATGAGTTAGAGGTGATTTCATTTATAGGTTTCAGGTATAACTCATGACTTGTACTCACTTCTTGAGGTTAGGCTTCTTAAAATGGTTAAACTCGTATTCCTTGAACCTTCTATAGGCTGAATAGTCATCGGATGTGTAAGCTCCTATACCTAGGGGCTCTTGAACATACTTTATGATAATATGTTAAGAGATGTTTGATATGTTACCAAGGTTTATGTGTACGTATATGTATTATTATATTCTATAGGGATCGGGCCAAATGTTCCTCAGTACTAACATGTTATAGGTATAGGGATCGGGCCGTACGTTCCTCGGCACTAACCTGTTATATATATGGATTGGGCCGAATGCTCCTCGGCATTAACTTGATATATATGGATCGGGCTGTACATTCCACAACTCTAATAATATGCATATGCCTATCATGATAGATGATGTATTTGTAATACCGAGTCTCCGAGCGGGCCTAATACGATACGTGATACTGGTATATAGGAATTTATTTTATGAGGTATAGGTACAATACCCTACTAAATACTATACTTGATTTCCTGCATCCCTGTTTCAGTTGTTATCTCAGTTATGTTATGCTTATATACTCAGTACATATATTGTATTGATCCTCCTTTCTTCGGGGGGATGCACTTCATGCCCGCAGGTACAGACACAGGTATTGGAAGTCCGCCAGCTTAGGATTCCACTCAGCCAGTTTGGAGAAAGCTCCATTGATTCGGAGCCGAGTTGTAATACCAAACCTCCTATGTGTATATTTGTTTATTCAGTGGTTCAGCGGGGGCCCTGTCCCGCCATATGTTACTATTAATGTTCTTAGAGGTTTGTAGACATTTGTGTGGGTTATACATGTAAGTTCTATTCAAATATGTCTACATGATGTAGTGGAAATATTAAGATACTATGGAAGCCTTATCGGCTTGCACGCCCTTTTCATGATAAGATACAAATGAAAGAGGCTACAGGTGTGAACGTGTTATGATCCACTAGGGTTATTGTGAACATTTTTTATATTGATCGTTATATCTGATAGATACATATCTGACAGAAGTGGTTTCAAAGAAGTTTGTCCTTGGAGTGTCTATAGACTGTGTCTAGTAGAGTTGTGTTTATTGGTGTGTTGCGTGCCACATCTATAAACAGGAGGCCACAGGACATTTAGGATGTTACTCTTCTTTCATATCTAAAGATCGTGCGATAGAGCCGAGTCATAGGAAGTGAAATTCTTTATGCTAAACTTTGATTTTGGCAGAAAGACAACACTTATAGAAGAAAATGACTAACGATATTAGAAGTTACAAAGCATGCAGTTAAGCAAAGGCATGAAATATATGTGCTAGGTAAGGTATTGAAATATAATTGAAATGTAAAGTCAAAAACTAAAAGAAAAAGTAGACAGAAAAGTGTAACAGATGCAGTTTGAAGTTGGACATACGAGCTAAGGCCATTATTTATACTGTTGTTAATATTGGAAGCCCTGTGTGGCTGCGATATGAAATGCGATTGAAAGCCCTGTGTGGCTGTGATATGATATGAATATATATGTTGGCCCTATGAGGCATTGTTGGCATTTTCTGCATGCAGGTTTGAGATAGTCACAAATACAGAGAATACTCTGCCCAAATTTTCCCAAGAAAAAAAAAGGGGGGGGGGAGAGAATGAGATAAAAGCACGTAATACGTCTTGGAAGTTGATACCAATAGGGTGAACTTATTATGTTAAACTAAAGCTGAAAGAGGTACCCTCCAGGTTATCGGTAAGGGTCACTACTTCTACTTGAGGAGTTTTATTTAGGACAAAGCCTATATGAGCAGCAAAGTTCAGAATTCATTTGAATGGAACCAAGATATTTTCTAGCAGTTTTTTTGCCTTGGAAAAGGCTCATGTTGAAGGACAAGATGTCCAGCAATTGAGTTTCACTTCCTTGAAAATGTACAAAGCCCTCAACCCCTAGTTATGAACTTGACAATTTATTCACGACTCAAGAGTGAACCCAGAGGGGGACCATGTGAGTCAAGCACTAAAAAGTACTAAGGTTCTTATTGGATTCTAGTTCCCTTCAAACGGTGGTTGAAGAATGTTCCATCGCAACATTTTACTATCTCTTCGCCCACTAATTGGGAATGTAACTTGTGACCAGAAAACATAAATCCGTGGGCTACTCAAGGTATTGTGTTGGTGGTAAAATGCCAAGGTAATTTAGAAGGCTTGTGATACTAGTGGATGATTTAGAAAACGGTTAAGAAGTGTTATACTATGAGATTGAATACGAACAGGTTATTATGTAAATATAAAGGGACTCGTTATGGGGATAAGTAAAGCCCAGGAATAAAGCAACTAAAGGATACAATGTTAATTGTGGAAAACAAAAGAGCAAATAGAGAACGCGTAAGAAGGACTTACACAGATTTGTAGGGGAAGTTCAAAATAGAAGGTCAAGTGGTAGAGAAAGCAGAGATGGGAAACTAGAAAGGATGAATCCCAGAGATGACTGGTATGTTAAGAACAGATTGATATGAACAGAGAACGTTTAAAAAAAAGAGAAAGAAAGGTTATGCAAAACTAGTGTTTCCCAAAGGATATAGGAATAACATGGAATTCCTTATGCACAAAAAACAAATGGATATAGAAAGGAGAAATGAAAAGGCTATTAAAGGAAGCACTCAATATATATGTGACTAATTAAGTATGAGTATCAGACAAAAATGGGAAATAGATAGCTACGAACTGGAGGTATAGTGCGATGAAAAGGTGATAGGACAAGGCCACTATTAGAACGAAGTTAGTATGGTTTTAAAGAAGATTAGAAGTTGGCATAAGGTACACGACAGGGATGAAAGCCCCTAAGGCATAAAGGATTAAGGAGTATACGTGACTCCACCATGGAAAATAGTAAGATCCTTAACAGATAGGGAAAGTAGATTTGCAAAACAACTGATACATTGTGAATTTGTTAAAGGAACAAATAGTATCCACTGGAATAAAAAATAAGGGTTATGACCAAGCTTGAAACACATATCGTTAGAATACAAGTGCTCCCAAACAGAGAATCTGAAATGACTAAACACACTGGTTCACTACTGATGGGGATAAATGGAAAGTGACCTTGAATAAGTTGCTACATGACTCGAGTACCCACGATTAGACTAGATGGGTACTATACATCAAGAATTCTAAGCACCCCACAGTTGTATTAAGGTTTTGTACATGGGTGACCTAAGGTATAGGTGATATAAAGGAAGATATAGGTAGGGTGCAATATACCAAATACGTTGGAAAAGACTTATATGCATTTGAAAAGTTGAAAATAAGCATACAATGACTTGGATATGCCCTAAAAGGGGGTAGTGGATATATGACATCTAGGCGTGGGATAAAACCCACCGACATTACGATGTGTTAAGGGGAACACTTAAATTTTAAGTGAAATCTCGTGCTGAAATGGGTTGGCAAGATCTAAAAGCCAGCAATGGGCGGATAGAACCCAGATGAAACCTGAGACGGTGCTGAGAATTATTAGTGAGAACATTAAACAAAAATGATTGTGCAACTTACGAATAATGGTATGACAAGAGTAAGACCAGGTGCTTACTCAATAAAAGAAGTCAGTAGTAGAAATGTGATTGCTATATTCGAATACATTAGGGGAAAGTATAACATGGTTTAAGGCAAAACCCTTAAGGTATAATCAGTACTAAGGAAAAAAACTCTACCTTCTTAAATTGATTATATGGTTAATGAAAGGCCTATGGACGACAACTAGTACAAAAAAATCCTGAAGCACTCGTAAGACCTTGTAAGACCAGTTAACATTCGGGGAGGAATGTTTAAAAGGGGGAAAGGATGTTATGTCCCGTACTTCTGAACTTCAGAAAGACTTCTTAAACTTCTTAATAGTTGCCATGTGACCCCGATTAGTTACAACGCTATTAAATAACTCTAAGGAAAGGAGTTGGAATCCAAGTAATGAGTCGTAGGACACGACCTACTTGCGTATGCTACCTATTTGGACGTCTTGCATAATTAAGCTTCTAGAGCACATGTCAACCTTAAGTAGCAAGCAGGTGAGAAGTAGGTGACACACCTACTTGGGCTAAGTAGGTGACCCACCTACTTGGGGTGGATCCTATGCTGCCATGAGGCAGTGTATGATTGGTTGCATGGCATGAGGTGGAACCCTAGGGGGGCTGCCACATGTCACCCCTAGGGGATGCCATGTGTCACATCCTAGGAAAGGCTATATATAGTTTGGCTTATGACTAAGCCTTCATTTTCCATCCTTTTTACACTTAGAAAAAAGATGAGAAACATTGAGGAAGAGAGAAAGGAGCTACGACAGCCATGGCTTTGAGGTAAGGCCTCCATTTTTGATCCATGAATTAATTATTTAAGGTATCCTACAGTGATATAGCAGTGTTTAACAAAATAAAATTTATAGTTGGGGTTTTGAGGAGGTTCTCGTTTTTGTCAACAAACCCATTTTTGGAATGAGACTATTGTTAGTAATATTAGTATAACTCCTCGTGTAAATCTTCGTTTCGAGTGATTCAAGATGTTTTTGAAAGATATTCCATAGGGATATAACTTTTATTTAGCCTCTAAAACCCAGTTCTACTTTTATCTACTCGATAAAGGATGAGGAAGTATAGGTGAGGTGCTGCCCAAATTTTATTTTGGAAATTCTATACGGACTGCTATTAGTATTTTGGGCATATCGTTTTGTACAAAATTTTTGTAGGGGTTATTCGAAATTGTATGTAACCCTAAGACATATGTATATAACTTTCATTGAGGCCACAAATCTTGTTTCCCTTAATTTCCCCTTCGAATCTAAGTGACAATACAAGAAAGTAGGCTGTCCTGAATTCACGTTTTGATAATTTTGGCGAGTTTGATGAGTTTAGGTTAAGGTAAGGGTTTTCCTTTCAATTTGGAGTTTATAGTGTGGTTATGAAGTGTATTATACATTTTGTAAGTGGTTGTAAATATTTAAATTCCATAAATATGCTTGACATTCAAAATAAACCAAATTGGAGTCGCTATAGTTAAATTGTAGTCGAAGCAAGGTGTTGTGATTGTGGTTTGTGGATGCAGGTGCGTGTTGATGTGTTGCAGGGCCTAAAAGAGTTCTAAAATAGGTGGGGAAGCTGCTGGTTGAAGCCACATGACCCCTCCGCTTTTTATAGTTAAAGGTTTTACAAAATTGAAACTAAAAACCTCCGCTTTGATATGAATTGATTAAACATATACTGTAGGTTGTTTTTTTTGGTTGGCTGTAGGTATGAGGAGTGTAATTAGAAATTTGGATAGGGCACATTATAGGGGAGATGCTGTCCGATTTCTGTTAAGGCGAGCGAGGAAATGAATACTGTGAATACTAGTAGGTAATATAAGATGCTGGAAAAGTCTAAGGTGGTTGATATTTGTATTACTTCCATATTAAATAGTTTTGTAGGATGACGACGTGAACGAGATTAATAGAAGTCCATAAAAGGTATGTGAAGCTACCCTTTCTTCTCATTTGGCATGTCTTAGATGTAAGTATTATGTATGTGAAATTGGGAGTTATTCCTTTCGTAAAGCTCCGGGTACAGTTCATAATTCTTATCAACTTCATGATGGTGGAACTCCTGTAATAGTCAAGCTATTTCCTTTTTAAGGTTTTTTTTATATGATAAAAGGTAATGTATGTCTAGCCTATTCTTTCTCTTCTTTTGGCATGTTTTCAAGTTAAGTAGTGAATGATATGATCTTGAGGGTAAATCTACTCATAAATGCCAAGCGTAATGCACGACCCTTATTTACTTCTTAATGAAAGCACTTTTTACAGTAATTGAACTAGGACCTCTCAAGCCTTCCATACATTAGGAAGTGAGGAGTACGTAAAGTCTATCTTTCTTTTCTATTGGCATATCTCAGTCTTAAGTGGATTGTGTACGTAACGTGGGAATAATTTCATTCATAGAACCCTGAGTAGGGTTCTTCAATCTTATTCACTTTTCGATATTAGAACCCCTGCGATAGTTGAGTTATGGACTTGTAAGTCTTCTACATGATGAAAAGTAGTACACGTAAAACCTATCCCTTCCTTCTCTTGAAACAGTTTAATATAAGTGAAGCGATATATGATATGAGTTAGAGGTGATTCCATTTATAGGTTTCGGGTATAAATCATGACTTGTACTCACTTCTTGAGGTTAGGCTTCTTAAAATGGTTAAACCCATATTCCTTGAACCTTCTATAGGATGAATAATGATCGGATGTGTAAGCTCCTATACCTAGGGGCTCTTGAACATACTTTATGATAATATATTAAGAGATGTTTGATATGTTACCAAGGTTTACATGTACATATATGCATTATTATATTATATAGGGATCGGGCCGAACGTTTCTCGGCACTAACGTGTTATATGTATAGGGATCGAACCGTACATTCCTCAGCACTAACCTGTTATAGATATGGATCAGGCAGAACTCTCCTCCACACTAACTTGATATATATGGATCAGGTTGTACATTCCATAGCGCTAACAATATGCATATGCCTATCATGATAGATGATGTATTTGTAATACCGAGTCCCCGAGTGGGCCGGATACGGTATGTGATACTGGTATACGGAATTTATTTTATGAGATACAGGTACAGTACCCTACTAAATGCTATACTTGATTTCCTGCATCCCTGTTTCAGTTGTTATCTCAGTTATGTTATGCTTATATACTCAGTACATATGTCGTACTGACCCCCCTTTCTTTGGGGGGCTGCGCTTCATACCCGCAGGTATAGACACAGGTGTTGGGAGTTCGCCAGCTTAGGATTCCACTCAGCCAATTTAGAGGAAGCTCCATTGATTCGGAGCCAAGTTGTAATACCAAACCTCCTATGTATATATTTGTTTATTCAGTGGTTCGGCGGGGTCCCTGTTCCGCCATATATTACTATTAATGTTTTTAGAGGTATGTAGATATTTGTGTGGGTTATACATGTAAGTTCTGTTCTATTATGTCTACATGATGTAGTGGAAATATTAAGATACTATGGCAGCCTTGTCGGCTTGCACGCCCTTTCATGATAAGATACAAATGAAAGAGGCTACAGGTGTGAAAATGTTATAATCCATTAGGGTTCTTATGTACAGTTTTTATATTGATCATTATATCTGATAGATACATATACGGGGAGTCCAAGTCGGAACCCAGCCATGGCCCACAGGGTTAGGTCGTGACAGGGAATAAATATCAAATAATCAGATCTAATCAAATTAAATTGGATCTTCCATTTTGATTCTATTTTTCTAAAACTTTTCTATTCAATTCGGTTCTTGGTATACCAATGTTTTGATTCTTCAGTTTAACCAAAACAAAATAGTGTAGAAAACCTAATTGTGCAACATTTAATAATATTTACTACTTCTTAATAGAGTTAGTTTATTTACATTCCTTACCAAGGTATATAACTGTACTTCACAACTAGGGGTATATAGGTCGAACCATCGGCAAAATCAAAGTGAAAACAAAACATTGACTTGTGATTTTGTTTGATTTGTTTGACATTGAAAAAAATATTTAAACTCTTAGTTTGATTTGATATTAATAGAAAAAAGTCAAATCAAACCAGAATATAGAATTTTATTTTTTATACCTAACAATATCAATTATAATCTACTTTATTAATATATTTTAGATTAGTTTATTCTTTTTAGTATTTAGATATATTATTTCAAATTAGGGTTTGTAAACATTATAAATATTTTGTTTTGTATTCCGATGGAAGTTACAATTACATTATTATATATTTTCGATCGGAAGTTAACAATCTACTCGGTAAATATTTTTTTTAATATTCAGTTTAATTGTAGCCTTTAATCTTATAAATTTTGCGTATTGAATGTTGATGTTTCAATGAAAGTATTTTGTACTCGTGTGAATTTTATAGTTTTTTTGAAGAGTCCTATTTAATTAGTTAATTTTTTCAAGTTCTAGCCTATCACACAGGTAAGTGAATATATATTTGATATCTCTTTTAATCACTATATAACTAACAAAATCGACAAAACCAAAAAAATATGAAAAAACCAACTAAAATCAAAATTAAAAAAAAAACACTTTATGCTAGTTTGATTTAGTTTATGGATGTAATAAACCTATATAATTGATTTAGTTATTTCAAATAAAAAACCAAACCAACCCGACTTATGTACACCCCGATTTATAACTTTTTTTATTCTTTTCCAAAACTTTTTGTAGCATGTAGTTCCTATTTCATGCTCAACATTGAATATTATCTTCTTTTTTTTCAAATTTGGGTTTGTCCACTAACTTAAACAATGATTCTATCTTCATTTTAAGCAAGATTTGGATCTGGGGTCCTTTATTTATTAAAAAAATCTGTTGGAGTCCAAAAAGGAGACCACAAAATAAAACCAACAAAAATATTTACATCTAAATCGGCCCAAAAGTGATCGGTTTCAGATATACACTAACAATACCCTAAATAATAGGATTTACTAATCAGCGACTCTATCCGTTTTTCAGCTTCATCTTCCTCTCACCTTCATTGAGGATGTCTTCATTGGTTCTTCCAAACGTTGGTCTTTGCCTTCTGCTTATGTGGATGATAAACATTCTCCATCATCAACAAATTTGTTGCTTCTTGTTCAGCTATTAAAGGTGTATTTCTCTCATGTTTATTGTCATTTGAACTCCAAATTGAACTTATGATGTTCCTTATTCTTTTGAAGGTGTTCTATTCGGTGGGGATCCATGAGTTGATGAAAACCTCGAGAGAGTTGGAACCCTATATTCCACTTTTTGAACTAGGTTCAACGAAACTAGCTATTTTTTATGGAATAGTGAATTTTAGTAAAGAAGCTTCACATCAATTATAACTCTTGTTGGTTTCTCAGTCGTCATCAAATTTTACATATTCTTGTTACCTTTTTAAAGTAGAAAAAATGAATTCTTCCATTTGTAAATCATCATTCGTTGATCTCTTTATAGTTCTTTGCTCTGGCCATGTTTTTATTTTGATATCTCTATCAGTAAATATTCTTATCTACAATTGAATTGATCTATTTCTTTAAACAGAAAGGTAAATAAGTTTGATGAATAAGATCCTTTATGTAATACCTTGAAAGTTCCCAACTCAAATAAGATCAGAAAAATTTAGAAAAAAATTTGAAGTCTTAAATTTTTTATTTTTTGAGGGTCTTTTATGGGTCATTGAAGATATTACAGCTCGGGAACTCCATCTGTAGATGAGACATCATGAAATTAGAACTAGGCTTAGAATTTACAAGCTACGTTTATGGCTCGTAGATCTATTAAAGGATCGTAGACATCGATCGTAAAGTAACTTCAGAGACTTGGAAAATTTGGACTTGTACATGATGGTGAGTTTTACAAGTCGTAGTTGGTATTACGGGTCATGGATGGTCCTCATGAACCAAAAATCCTAAAACTCAAAATCCTCTCTAATATTTACAAACCCTGCTTTTATGGATCGTAAATTGATCTACGGACAGTAGATGGGTCCTGTAGATCAACCTTCAAAGCCTCGACATTTCTAGTACTTCTATTCTAAGAGGCAATATGACAGGTCGTAGATGGGTTTACAAACCGTAAATGGGCCTCATAACCCTAATCTTTAGAAACCCTGAATCCTCCTCTAATTTCCACAGACAAGATTCTACGGTTAGTAGATGGAACCACAAACCGTAGATGTCGTTCTTTATATCCCCTGACAGCTTTCTAATCAAGGACTTTTCAATTTTTTCTCATTCTTTTAATCCCTATAGTATGTTATTTTGGACTATTTTTATTGGTATTAGGGGATTCTTATCAACCAAAGTCTCTCTTTCTCTCATAACTCATCTAGAATAGATTTCTTCTCTGTCAAGTCTTCTCCCAAGGCAAAAACTAAGGTTCCAAGCTTCAATCCTCTATTGAAGGAATTGATCCAAAGTTTTTATTCCAATTATGTGGGATTTCATCAATGGGTTTTTTTCCATCCATTGAATCCCAATAAAACCCTAAATTCTCAAATTCTATGATTTTCCAAACCTAGGGTTTTTTTGATCTTTACGGTTCTTATTGAGTTTTAATTATTCTTCACGTATGATCTCTAATTGGATGAGTTCAAGAATAATTCTAAATTTTCAATTATGATTCTACGTATCAATTTCATTAATCCATAACAAAAAAGTATTTTCATGATCTAGATTTATGTAGTTTCAAGTGCATGTCCATGATTATCAGATTTTCATGAATTTAGATACATCTAGATAAAGTATCTTTCAGTATTTATTAGTTCTCATGATTTTGATGCTTTTGAATAAAGTATTTCTCAGTTATGCGCAGTTCTAAATCATGATTTAGGAGTTACTATATGTTTATCAGACTATTAGAATTATAGTATTATTAGATTATTATTGTGTTTGTTTTATAAATGTTTTCCATGGGAGTATTACTTAGCACAGAGTGGACTTAGGGATGAAGAATTCCGATCAACATCGGTAGTCCTTTAGTAGCAATCCTAACTTCCCAGAACGTGCCATTATAGGTTTGTCCCAATTGGACATTAGTTTAGTGGATCCATATTAGCTCAGACTCATGCCTTTATATCTTGGCAAGTGTATTGGGCCCTTTTGATGGGGAAATACACTATACTCCATGTTGTAGCTCATATGGTTATATATCGATTAATGGTATCTTCCACAATCATCCTTTTAAGTTATCGCATTGATCAAGTATTTCAGTTAATTCAATTTTGTTAGATATCATGTTATTTACCTAATCATTGCATCAACATGATTTACATACGTATTATGTTCATATAACATATTCATTATGGATATTCCTCAAACTCGGTATATTCAAAGTATTTATCGCGTACTTTCTGCCTATATTGTGTTATAATATAGGTTCTAACGCAAATAATTTAGGCCGTGATTAGTGCTATTCCAGATCTTATGGTAGCTAATGTGAGTCCTCATGTTTTGATGACGATTCTATCTTTTGATTTTACTATTTTCTTTAAGTTTATAAATTTGGAGTTAGCTAGGGACTTGTCGTAGAAACTCATTTATGTAGTAGAGGCTTTCAGACAAAATAGTTAGATTTCATCTATGTTGACCTTTAGATATTTTATATTTGATGTTAGACTCTCTTTTATAATTCATGATATTTCCGTAGCTCAGTTATCTCTTGTCGATTGTTTTTGAATCTTAGTGTCATGCCATGAGATTGGCTAGAGGTCACTTGTGTCTCTGAGACCATGTCGCATCTAGGGGTAGTCTCGGGTTGTGATAAACTTGGACTCAGATCTTTATTTTCAAGTGTCTTAGGGTTTCTAAAAGCCAGGTTATGTAGAGTCTTACTCATAGGTGTGAAGCGCGCCATCTATGAATAGGAGACTATGAAATATTCAAGGAAATAATTCACTTCTTTCATACTCACATTTGTGTGATATAGTGTAACTTTATATAGTTTTCTTCAAACTCTTTCTTTATACGTTTACAACATCATGCCTTCAAGAATAGATTTTGTCAGAAGAAATTACAATAAAGAGCAACAAGAACATCCCGCAAACTCTTTGACTGAATAGATCTCACATGCTGAGTTTAGGGCTTCTTTTCAAGTGTTAGACCAAGCTATGACTTCTTTGTTCAACTGAGAGATGTGGCCCTGGTGAAACCTAATGCTAATAGGGTTGCTAGTAGAGTCCAGGACTTCACTCGAATGAATCCTCTAATGATTATGGTTCCAAGGTGGATAAGGATCCATCAGAGTTTATTAAGGGCATCTAGAAGATTTTTGAGATTATGGGTGTCACTCCAGTTAATAGTGTAGATTTTGTAGCTTATCAGTTGAAGGGAGTGGCTCAGATTTGGTTCAAATAGCAGAAGAATGAAAGAGTGGTTGATGTAGGCCCATTGGAATTGGAAAAGTTTGAAGGTATTTTTCTAGACAAGTTCTTCCTGCTTGAGATGAGGGAAGCTAAGGTTCAACGATTCTAATTAAGGTAACATGACTATGAAGAATTACTTTATGAAGTTCACCCAACTTTCAAAGTAAGCTCCGACTATGGTGGGCAACTCTAGGGCCCGAATAAGTAAGTTCATCTCCGTGTTTCTGAGATGATGTTGAAAGAGTGTAGAATTATGATGTTGATATATGAGATATATTTCTCCTATTTGATGACTCATGCTCAATAGATTGGGAAGAAAAGCCTAAGGAAAGTGCTAGGGATAGCAAAAGGGCTCAAACAGATCGTATGGATTACTCTCATAAAAAATCAGGAGCTGTTCGTCTTCAGTTTTGATAAAAGTTTTCTAGATCTACCCCATCTTCTTCTAGTGGTCTGGTGCCTAAGTTAAACAATAATAGAGAACCAGACTGTAGGTTTTATAGTAGTGTTGCTACTGGTCATTCTTTCCCTACTAGACAAAAGTGTGGTAAGAACCACCTAAGTGAGTGTGTGGCCGGTATAAGTGGTTACTTTGGATGAGGTAAGGGCAGGGATGTTTTCCCACAGACTTAGCCTAGTGCTTCACAAGGTTCCTCTACTCAGTAGGGTACTTCATCTAGTTTTGGTGGTTGAAACTGCCAAGGCATTATGCTCTTCAAACTCGACAGTATTAGGAGGACTCCCCTGATGTGGTCACTGATATATTATGAGTCTTTCATCTTGATGTTTATGCATTGTTACATTTAGGAGTGAATCTTTTCTTTATGACTCCTTATGTTGATATAAAGGTCGATGTTAGTCTCAAAATCTTGTTAGAAGTTTTCTAGTCTTTACTCTCATTGGTGAGTTAATTTTATCTAAACGGGTGTTCAAAAATTGCCCGGTCTCAGTTTTATAGAAAATCACCTCAGTTTATCTAGTAGAGTTAGACATGCTTGAATTTAATGTTATTCTTGGCATGGATAGGTTATACTAATGTTATGCTTTACTTGATTGTAGAACCAGTCGTAAAATGTCAGTTTCCTAATGAATCAATCATTGAATGGAAGGGTTGTAAGACCTTAGAAGTCAGAAAATTGGAAAAAGGAAGAAACACTAAAAATGTTGTCTGGGCTCAAGACTATGACTGACTCATACGATTCATAGAGGTTCCTATGAATCATAGAGACGAGTCGTAGTGGGAGCCCTTGGGCTTGTCATGGACTAAAAATTAGGAGAATTCCTATGTCTCAACAAGAGAAGTCTTCCTCCTATTGATGAGTCATAAGAACGACTCGTACAAAAACTTTAGAGGCCTAGGAAATATGCAGGTTTCAGACCTGCAGATCGAATGTCATTAACTAGTCGTAAGTAAGTTTACGAGTTGTAACAATGACCCATAAGAAAAGATCAGAGACCCCAAAATTAGGGTCTTCTCAATCTTGCAGGATGAGTTGATTTGATGACTCGTAATCATGATGATGAGTCATGGCTACGACTCATAGATGCAACTTCAGAGGCTCCCAATAATCTCTGAAATTCAAGACCTGCACGATGACTCAAGTCTACGAGTTGTAAACTTGAGGATGGCTTATATAAGTTAGTAGGTTTAAAATTCAGTTTTAATAAAAGGCAATCTTGTCATTTCCCATAGTTCGGTTCAATGTATCTTGACACAAATATGTCTAAATTCATGCCGGTAACTAGCCATCCCTTCAAAATTCCCTTTATTCTAATTCATTCACCTAAATTCTCCTAAGGCAAGATCACAAATCCTCTCAAGCTCTCCTTCAAATTCCAAGCTAAGGTTTCAAGTTCATCAAGGTTCTTCTTCAATTTTGAGTTGATTTCACCAAGGTATGTGGGGATTTATCAAGGCGTTCTTTTCACCCATAGAGTCCCAAGGTTTCCTCAAAGATTCCTTCAATTTTCAAATTGTCTATTAACCCTAGTCTTGATGAATTGCATTGGGGTATTTTAATTTCATTTTTAATTGTTATAAATTATTATTCTAAGCATGTTTCTACATGAATTGCATGGTTTCAAGTTGAATTAAGAATGCCCATGCATAAAGATATGTTCAATAGTAATTATGAAGTGCAAAGATGATTTTATATGATTTTAATGATGAGTTCAATAATTTTCAAAAGTAAGTTTTTATGAATGAAGTTGAGAATAATGATTGAATGATGAAAGTTACAATGATGATCAATTATGATCCAAGATAGTTATTATGGTACGATAAGTACAATTCTCACACAATCATATTTAAGATGGTGATAAGGACAATTCAGACCAAAGTTTATGGATTCTTATGAATCACTAAAGTTAATGAACTAATTTTATTGTATTATATAAATATGGATTGATAGGTAGTTACTATCTTTTCCTATAATGTTTATGATCATGTTTTAATGAATTCCATTAGGATATTGACTAAGCACCAAGAGTACTTCTAGGTGGGGTTAGGTCAGGTAAAGCAGTTAGTTACCCAAGGGAATTCTAGTAGCAACCTAAAGTCCCAAACTATGTTTCCCACATAGGTTTCCTTTATGCCCTAGCTAGTGGATCCACATATAGCTCACAAAGTTAAATTTTTTTCTCATGGAATCAACCTTAGCAAGTAGCCACTCTCTTCTCGATGCGGGAGTTATATCATATTCCATATTATATATCTCATCAACTTAAGATATTGGTGATGTATGCTAAGATGGATTAGTTTGGATCTATCGGATTTCCAATCATCGTGTCATGTCTAGGCCTTAGGCTTGGGTCGTGACAAGGGTAGTACCTCAGTGCCTATATGTCAACTTGTCTCTTACCTTAAGGCTAGAAAGATGATTTCCAAGTGTTGTATCTATCATCTACTTTGGGTTAATGACTCTAATGCTTAAACCCCAACTCTTCATTCAGTTCCAGTCGTGCATGAATTCCCAGATGTGTTTCTAGAATATCTTCCCAAAGTTCCTCTTAAAAGGGAAATTGAATTTTGTATAGACCTTCTTACGGATACCAAGCCTATATCTATTCCTCCATATAGAATTACTTCATCCGAGCTTATGGAGTTGAAAGATCAGTTAAAGAAACTTCTAGATAAAGGTTATATCATACCTAACATTTCTCCATGGGTTGATCCAGTTATCTTCATGCATAAGTGATGAACTATAGGAGGTTGTTTCCAAAACAATATCCAATTAATTAGGTCGAGGTCAAACCTCAAGGACTGGCAAATGGGATTCTTCATCAATTGATTCGACAATTCAAATAAGTTGTCAATTATTGTTCTCAATAATCATAACATATAAAATTAGTGGGGGTGGGGGGTAAGCGAACAACTATAATATATCATTATTAAGTATCGGCAATAAGGATTTAATAACAATATTGTAAACCAAGATTGGAAAGGACTATGGGCGTGTGCATAGCAATTGGGGTTTCAACTTGAATAGGCTAAGATTAACCTTAACAAAAGATATTGGTACATGGATAGAGTTTGTTCTAGGCTACACTTTGATATTCTCCCGAACTATCAAGTGTATGTCCCTTGGTTTCTTCTGAACACCAAGACCCTTTCAAACAAAACACAAAATATTATTTGAGTAGATGAAATATCCCTATCTCACATCATTAAATGAAAAATCACTTGGGTTATTCCATACCTAGCTCAAACCCAGAGATTAATTTCAACAAGTCCTTACTATTAAGTTTTACCCACCTCCACTTTGCTTTTTCAAGACAAAATGAGTTACAAGTCTCAATAAATATTTACAACCACCGATATTTTGGATTAAAACTTTAAGACATCAATAGATCTATGTCATATAATATATTTTAGGTAAGATTGATAAAAACCCATTTGGGGTTTTACACCTTTATTGTAACACCTTGTATATTCTAATGCAACTAGCTCACTAAGCTAAATATGTACGCACCAAAAATTGTATTATTTGCCTTACGTAGTCGGTTGACAAGTTGTTGGGATATTATGATTTTAAAAGGTGATAATATTGAGTATTACTTGTAGTATTTCACAATAAGTATTATACAAAAGTTAGAGGCCCAAGGAATCTTGGAACAATAGTACAAGTTGAAGGCCACATCCGGACAAATTATTTCATATTATCACATATATAGCTTGACTTGGTACATGCATATCTCCCTGTATATAAGGATTTAAAAGGTATACTACATGTCAAATTAAATATACTGAGTCTAGTTTCCAAATAACAAAACCTCTTGTCAATACGACTTTAGAGTAAAAACAAATGTGTGTTTTACTATGAACTGCACAAAGGCCAAAATTGGCCGCGTTGGGCACGTGACTCGCACATGTTAAGTTGGTCTAAATATTTTGAAACTTATATGTATGATTTTAATTCATTAGAGATTGATCCTAACTAATTTTAGAAGACCCTGTTTTCCATTTCTTCAAGCCTTCTCCTCTCCAAAATCACTAGTTGAGAAATCAACCAAAAGTCAAGTTTTGTTTCTCAACCAAGTTTAGAATTTACTCAAGTATTTCTTTGGATTAGAGGACATCATTTTTCATTATTTAGGGTAAGCTTAGGGACTGTATTTTATCCAATTAAGGTATGATCAAATTCTCTACTCTCATGTATGTGATGTTCTTGATGTTTTAGCTATATTCATAAGTAGGACTCACAAGACGATGATAGAAAGTCGTGACTCCAAGTTTCACTGCTTTTAATTGATGTATTTATCGAGGAGGGTGTGTGTGGAGTTTTCTAGTAGTTTCCAGTTATTGTGGTGGAGTCATTAAAGTGTAGTGTATTTCTGTTTGTAATGGGGAGGATTGGATACCAACAACGCCAATTTATTTGAATGTTTTTTGAGTTTATGCCCATCATGTGTTTGTTGAATTGACAACTTAACTTGGATGTGTTGTGTAATTGTTTGAAGTTAGATTGTCATTTTATTTTGGTTTATATTGAAGGACAAAAATCAAGGTATGTAACGGCTCCCCTTTCCATCATTTTCAAGTACGATAGGACTAGTACTCCTATGTTTAAAACTCATAGCAAGGTATGGTATGGTTTTGTTAAAAGTTTGGAAATACATGGTGATGGTATATATTTTTTCAAGTATTTATGATATATGAATGTGACTTAAATGACAATATACATACAATTGTTGTCGTAATTGAATTGAGTTTGGAGACCCCTTATCGTGGGCACTATGAGGTTGTCTTATATCTGTTTTTATTAAGAAATTGTTGTGTTTATGAGTTCCATGTTTCCATGTGAGTATAGCCAAAGAATTAAGAATTATTTTTGATTATCTAAAAGATAATTTAATAATAAAATTCTAATTATATAAGTGTCGGCATATTCAAAGGAAGCTCCTTATGAGCAGGATATTTATGTATATGTGTAGATCCTAAATATTAGTGGATTATATAAAAATATAAATACACATGCTCTTGTTAAACCTATATGCTAATGCGGTAGAAACATCTTTAGCACAACATTCATAAGCCTACTAGATACTTTATAACAACTACACCTTTTTAAGGTCGTTTAAGTATTGAGTATATGTACTTATATGATGTTTGAAAGCTTATATGTTACATGTGGATAGTTAAATTCATGAGTCTTGAAGAGGCCTATTGAGGTCATAGTCTTAGAGTCAACTTGCATATGTATTTTATTTATTAAATATACTCGATATGAGCAGGAAGACTCAGTGGAAAATAATTGTTATGAGTTCATGTTACACTACTGATGGGGTAATGTCGGTAGGTAGCTATAGTATAGTTAGAGCTAAAGTTAACTACACCACCATGGTAGGCATGTTTGGTAGGCAAATGTTTACGGTTTTATTATACCACCACATCGGGAATGCCTGGTGGGAAGATGTACATTAGTTACTATACCACCGATGTGGCCGCTCGGCTGGCTAGGGTAACCATTATAACAGGATTATAATATAGTTCACCATTAAGGCATTATGATTTGTTTATGTGCTTACTTAGTTGTCTTCACCTAGAAAGGTCATGTTATCAAATGTCAGCTCCCAGAGTCATAAGTTGTTTCTATCCCTAACTCTCTGTATTTATGATGTACTTATGTTTACAGATTTTATCCTTACATACTTGTACATGTTATTCATACTGACGTACCTTTACCTGGGATGCTGCATTTATGCTGCAGGTATTGGTAGAGGCTCTGGTCATCAAGTGCAGTAGGAGTCCGACTTCAGCTGAGAATTGGTATGCACCTTCCTTTCAGGAGCTATGCTCTAGTTTGATAGTATTATATTTTAATCTTTTATATGTGTAGGGAAGGGCCCTATTCTGTGCACTATGTTTGTTAATCTTAAGATGATTTTGTCGACCTGTATGTACAATTTAGTTTAGTGTGGTTTTATCCTCTTGTCGACTTTCATTGCTAAGTTTAGTTGTATTATGTCCTACCTGACCATATGTTATTTTTCAACTTTTATGTAGTTATGACCTTGTCGGTCCAGGTTGTTATAAGTGGCCAGATTGGCCTAAGTGTTACAGTTTCAGATGTTATACAATCAGCTTCTAGATTCAATCAATATTGAGGCCAGTAGCACACTACTCCAATTTTGGGGCGTTAAAAGTTTGGTATCAAATAGAAGTCGTGTCTTAGGTAGTTCACAAAGCCGTGTCTAGTAGAGTCTTACTTATGCGTATATTGTGCACTATACTTATAATAATGAGGCTACAAGACATTTAGGATTTATTTCACATCTTTCATTGACATTTCGTGCTATAGAGAGGTCATTAGGTTATATGATTCTAATTTTTGCTATTATTTCAAAACATACCAATGACGAGGAAAATGGCTACATGATTGATTGACATGACTTTAAGAGAGGGTACTAATCTCCATCCAAATGAACAAGGAGATAGATTAGAGGATCAAAGCGAGTCTCCTACTCTAGGTATTACAATTCCTTCAGATCAAACTAGAGCTACCTCAGGCAGACATCTAGTTCCACGAGCTCCAGTATTACATGAGGGTGATAAAGTTGTTGACCGTCCGACACCTATCGTACAACTAGCAACCCTAGAGGAATAGAGCATTCAGGGAGATATTCAATTGACTCCTCATATAATTGTAGTAGAGGAACGACAATTGGAAGCAATGGAAGGGCATAGAGTCATGCATGGAGGTAAGTCCTCTAATTTTCATGAGATCTGATCCAAATGAGGACCCTAAGATTTTATTGATCAGACTTATAGAATATTGAAGGTGATGCAGGCTACAACTATGGAGGTAGTAGAGTTCAAAGTATTCAAGCTACATGATGTAGCTATATTATGGTATGAGGCATGGGCTAAATCTAGGGAAACTAATGCATCTCCAGCTGAATGAAAGGAGTTCTCCTAGGCCTTTATAGATCAGTATTTACCACGAGACCTTCGACAGGCACAAGTTGAGCAGTTCTTACATTTCTAGCAGAGTAGTATGAGTATGTGTGAGTATAGCCTTAAGTTAATTCCTTGGACATATATGCTCCTTATTTGGCACAGATAATGGAGGATAAAGGGTATCGTTTTGTGTCAGGTTTAGGGTCTCATGTCGATTGTGAATGCTTGGGAGTGTCTACTTAGGTAGATATACATATTGCACGGATTCATGCTTTTTCTCAAATGGTGAAGGATTTACTTCATCATCTACGATATACTTGGAGAAAGCAAGACTAGTGGAAGAGGGCTAGAACTATGGGGTTCTACAAAGAACCTCAAAGGGACCTTAGGGCCCAATCATCCAGACAATTGGCTAGACCTACAGAGAGTGATCTATCCCATATATACAAGGTGAGCAGAAGGACCAGAGTTCAGTCCTTGAACAATGGCAGAAGCATTTAGGAAAGGATAGATAATCATTTCTACATTGTGATCAGTGCAAAAAAGCACATTCTGGACCATGATGTTAGGGGTAGAATGTATGTTATGAGTATGGTCATCTAAGGCATATTAAGTGATACTGTCTTAGTAGAGAGAGAGGTTGTATGATTTATCAAGCAGGATCATCATCAGCTTTATCACCTTTAGTTTGCCCTCTATCCACTTTAGGTCGTCATAGGGGGATAGGGGGAGAGGCATCTAATTCACGGGATGTAAAACATCGATTTTATTCATTAGGTAGTCACTTGGACCAGGAGACATCACCTGATATTGTTATAACTATACTAATTATTCATTCTCATATAGTACATACTTTGCTTGATTCTGTTTTGACCCTTGGTTAGTTTATTCCATTGGTTGCAAGTCAATTTGAAATAATTCCTGAATTATTATTTGAATCATTTGTTGTTTCTACTCCAATTGGCGAGTTTGTGTTAGCTAGAAGGGTTTATCGAAACTGTACAGTGTTGGTATGTGGTAGATCTACCCTGAATAATCTAGTAGAGCTAGAAATGGTTGATTTTGATTTTATTATGGTAATAGATTGGCTAGAAGCATGTTATGCTAATGTTTATTGTTGATCCAAAATTATTAGATTTTACTTTCCAGATGAGCTAGTCCTGGAATGGAAAGGCAATGCTGCTATGCCTAAAGGTAAGCTTATTTTATACCTTAGGTCCCAGAAGTTGATATCCAAAGGTTATGTTTCTTATTTAGTTTGGGTTAGAGACTTGGAAAGTGAATCTACTCATCTTTAATCAATTCCAGTGGTAAATGAGTTTCCAAGAGTTCTCCCAGAAAATCTACCTATAGTTCCTCCTAAAAGGGAATTAGATTGTTCCATTGATCTAATTCCAATTACTCAGCCTATATCAATACCTCCCTATAAAATGGCGCCAGTAGAGCTAAAAGAGTTGAAGGAGAAGTTGAAACATTTGCTCGAGAAAATTTTCAAATGGCCTAGAATATCATCATAGGGTGCACTAGTATTATTTTTTCAGAAAAAAATGGATCTTTAAGAATGTGTATTGACTATAGATAGTTGAATAAATTAGCTATTAAAAATAAGTATCCACTTCCCAAGATTGATGATTTATTTGACTAGTTGCAGGGAGCTCGGTGCTTTTTCAAAATTGATTTGAGGTCAGGATACCACCAGTTCTGAGTAGGGGAGGTTGATGTCCCTATGACTGCCTTTCTTGATGTGTTTGTGATCGTCTTCATTGATGACATCTTGATTTATTCACGATCAGAGCTTGAGCATGCAGATCACCTACGAGTTGTGCTTCAAACTCTCCAGGAGCACAAGTTGTACACTAAATTTTGTAAATGTGAATTTTGGCTAACATCTATTGCTTTTCTTGGTCATGTAACTACAGATGATGGAATAATGGCTGATAGACAAAAAATAGAAATTGTAAAGAGTTTGATTAGGCCTCTGAATCCTATGGATATTTATAGATTCCTTAGTTTAGCGGTATATCATCACAAATTTGTGGAAGGTTTCTCTACCATCTACGCACCATTGATGAATTTAACTGATAAAAAAGTTAAGTTCTAGTGGTCAGAGGAATATGAGCAAAAGTTTCGAGAACTCAAAGGATAAGTTAACTTCAGCACCTGACTTGACCCTTCCTGAGGGTATAAATGGTTATAATGTTTATTGTGATGCTTCTAGATTTGGGTTGGGTTGTGTTCTAATGCAACATGGCAAGATTATCACCTATGCTTCTTGATAGTTAAGGAGGCACGAGTAGAATTACCCTACCCTTGATCTAGAATTAGCAGTGGTAGTGTTTTCATTGAAGATATAGCGTCACTACTTGTATAGGGTCCATGTTGATATCTTCACTAATCATAAGAGTCTCCAGTACTTGTTTCAGCAGAAAGAGTTAAACTTAAGGCAGCGAAGGTGGTTAGAATTGCTAAAAGATTCTGATGTGAGCATTCTATACCATGTTGGGGCAGATGCTTTAAACTGCTAGTCCATGGGAGATGGTAGAACAGTTTCCAACTTTGTAAGTTGGTCACTATGATACTCGGCCATTACCTCTAATGTGGAAAATTCTTGATTAGAGAGTCTTGAAGAAAAAGTAGATGGCCTAGAAATTGGATATATTGTAGTTGGCCTCTTTTGAAATTTGATTGGGGCATACTTCTCCCGATATTTTTTCATGGTCACTACAGGTCTGCTTTGAACAATCTTGTCTACCCCTTGTATGTATGTACATACCAACTTCATGCATAGGAATATAACCATTGTAGGTTAGAGTAGAGCTTCTTTAGATTTTTTGTCCACCCCCCTAATTTGCTCTGCCATAATTTTGTGTTCACAAACTTCTTGAAATTTTATGAGGGGGGCATTCAAAAATACAACTTCTATCAAAACATGCTCAGTATTTCTAGAAGGCATTAGGCTCCTTAACACAAAATCAAATCAGACTTCTGCTTTGTGTGGATTGATCCTGTTGTATGATGGACTTTCTACTAGATGTAGTCATGGTGCAGCAAGATGCTAAAAGAAATAAATGTTGCACTGACGTTTTGCCAATGAAAACCTGTAGTTGGCAAGTGAAACACCAATTGACAACTTGGGAACATGAATTACTTTGTTAGACCAGCTTTGCACCTGCAAGAAGTAGGGCAACCATTTTGAAGTGCAGATGCTCCATAGTCACCTCTTTTAACCAAAAATTTTTCAATTCAACTCAACACTTTTAAATTAACTCCAATGGGTACTCAAACTTCCCCAAAGGATTCACAAGGCAACTTTCTTCACATTTTGTTGATTTTCCTTAAGAAGGGTAGTATCCCATCCACCATTGGGTATCAAAAATTAGTCAAACAAGCGATCTATCCATATATGCACAAAATAAGAACACTCATACACAATTTCTTCCTCACCAACAACTACAGTTCACCCAAATCTTCCCACAAATGTTTCACGACCCAAACTAGGTCCTAGATATGATAGATGATTAGGATTCCCAAAGAAATTCCAACCAATCCTCTTAGCATATCATAAGCATACATAGGGTAACAAATTAGTTGAAACTCATAAAATTTTGAGGAACATAGCATAGCTAGAATGAAGACGACATAGATTTCATAAACATATATCTAATATTCATATATATGACTACATAGGTGGGGACTAAGACATGTTCCTTCTCCCTCAAAGGAAAGAAAAAGACATGACATGAACTAGTCACAAAACGTCATCATAGTCGAAAGATATAAATAAGAGTAAAGATGGACTTGGTTTCCCTCGAAGCATCAGGACTCACCATACAATCTCCAAATAGATCACCAACTAGCCATAAGAATTAGATGGAGCATCCATCCCTATATTGTGAAATAATGTAGGCAATGAAGTATGTGTTAGTATGTTTTAATGTAGTATGCATTAGTATGTTTTAATATAGTATGTGTTAGTATGTTTTAATGTATTAAGTTTGTAGGAAATGCATAATAAAACCATACTATGCAAATGACCATATCATATAGCATGATAAAAGAAGTGGTAAAATCATAAGTAGTCAGAAGAAGGATCAATGCACAATAAATAATAAAAGTATCATATAAAAAGTAAAGAGAGAATTAGTCATTTAAAATATCATACGGACCATACATGTGTGGGAGATAACTGTAACCGATATTAAGATCATGCGAGCTATAATATTGAATCTCGATTTAACTCCTACATCGAGGAAGAGAGAGGCTACTTGTAAAGGTATAAACCATATCATCATCATCATCATCATCATCATTAGAACCAGGTACTCCCCTCTAGTTCTTGAGATTGGGTACTCGTCTCTAATCTCTTTTTCTACGATGGCACATAGTCAAGGGAATAAAGATTTCTACTAAGGATCCCTTAGTTCAATTCCTCACCTCAAAGCCCTCTTGATGCTAAGTCGACATCCCACAGAATACATATCATATCATAATATAAATATATCACAGGAATAGCTCATTTGTCATAATTCATTACTTTTCATGAGTTATTCATAGGCCTTGATAATCATTCATAAAACTTGTTCATAAAAGTAGCTCATTATCATGTGATTCATGTAATGTGGGTTTAGGCCTTCCATTATTACAACTCATTTTCCATAAAGAATATCATTAGGGTCTTAAGTCACCCTATTATGACCCGACCTAAGGCCTAGTCATAAAACGGTGATCAAAACCCTGAAGGTCCCTAACCAAACCTCTTGTTCATATCATAAGCATTCATAGGGTAATGTTAAAGAGAAAACACCATAAAATAGTCTAAACCATAAGTAGAAAATGAGGAATGTCACATTACAACATAGACTCAAAATATTTGTCAAACAAGATGTCTCTACTCATGAACAAGGGTGGGGGCTAAGACATATCCCTAGCTCACACTCACTATGAAATATAAAACAATTCTTTAGAAAATAAGAAACAACAACTCATATTTGTCATAGATAGATGAGGACTCACCAAGACTTCATCGATGGAAAGTATACTAGCCACATAGATAGATATGATCCTCAGCCTCAATCCCTACATTATGAGACAAAGTAGGAAACAATATGCATTAGTACATTTGAATTTACTAAGTATATTGGCCTGACATGCAACATGAATCATGAGATGCAATGATCAAGATTATACATGATGAAAGCTAAGTAAAGTCATGAGAAAATACCATGGTGATCAAAGCAGTTAAAAGACATAGGTGAAGGTCATAAGATAGCATGACACACATATACTTATGTGGGATAGGAAACATAACCGACATTAAGACCATGCGAGCTATAACATGAAATTCCAATATTGCCCTTACATTAGAAAAAAGAGAATCTACTTGCCAAGGTAGACTCTACCCTGCTAGGCAGATCATGTACATATGCTATACGTGGATCCACTAGCTAAGCCATGAACGCAACCTATGTTGGCACGTATTTTATGGGATATGAGGTTGCTACTAAGGCTTTTGGCAGCCCTCCTACCTCAAGTCCACTCAGTGCTAAGTCAAATCCTATGGAATACATGTATAGCTTAATAATCACAGTTAACTTATATCATAGTCATGCTCATAGTTCAAAATTCATGGAATACCTTATTACATAACATAAGTGCAATGCAGGTATTGACCTTCCACATTACAAATAATACTTGCATAATTTATGTCATTAGGCCTTAGGTCACCACATAGGGCCCTAAGTAACCTTTTTTCATAGCTTGCATGAAATATCATAATTTGAAATATGCTAATAATTCATGGTTATAATCCATACTTGAATTTAGAGTAAAAACTCATATACATAATCAATTTGATTGGAAACCATAAGAATATATGAAAACATGTGACCTATGATCATGATTCATAAAATCACCATAAAAATAGCTTCATGCACGGGATTCCATAATTAAATTTAAAATCAGGTAATTTATATAAAAACATACTCATAATGATCATCGATAATGAATAAACACGAAATTGAATCAGCCCAACTTAATTCATCAAAATTGAAGTTTTAAAACAATGAAATTTTATGAGATTTTTGAATAAAACATTGTACTCCATTAGTGGAAGGGACTCAAGAATCATTTTGAACATACCTTGATTAAAATTGGACTTGAATTTGAGAGAGGAGACTTGATCGTGAAGAAACCCTAATGGAAGCTTGAAGAACTCTTGAGGAACCTTGGGACAGAAGCCAAAAACTTGTTTGGGATTTAGTAAGGGAATGAAAGAGTTTTAGATGTATTTAAAATCCCATTCGTAATGAATCGAGACCATAAAAATGTCCATATACATTAGTAGAATAAAGGGAAAATATTAAACTACCCCTCACTAAAATCCAATTCGGGCAACCCTATGACTTGGGTCTACAGTTCATAGACATTATGATGGGTCATCCTCATGGCTCGACTTACAAGTCTTGAGAAAGACCAAAAAAAATTGAGTCTCTGATCTTTTGCTACGTGCAGTGCTTATGGCTCATTGTTACGCCTACGATTCATCAAATGGGTCCGTCCTATAGTTCCAAAAACCTGCAAGTTTAGGAGTCTCTAAAGTTTGGTTACGACTAGTTCCTATGAGCTATAAACATTTCTACGAATAGACCTGCTAAGTCGTAGATAAAGTCCTGTGGGTGAAGCCTATAAGTTAAATATTCTTCGCCACGATGACTCATCTCTATGGGTCATCATTTCCTTTGCGGGTCATCCAAGACCTCGTCAACCCCATATTTTCCTTAGCCGTATTTTCATACTTGAACCCTTGTCTCACGACATGCTTGTACGGCCCATAAAGGTGCCTACAGGGTCATAGACCCACTCATAAACTTGGGGTCAGTGGTCATTTCTTTAAATTTTCACTTTCGTTCGTCTCTTTATCTTACAGGGTCTTACAAAATCTCCTTCTTGGGAATATTCTTCCTCAACTGAGATTCAATTAGCATAGGAACGACATGGAAAAAGGAGCTGCAACCCAACATGAACATGAGGACATTTCTAGAATGCATAGAACATGTAAACATCATACTTATCATAAATCATAGCTTTTGAAAAAATAACTTCCATGAATCATTCATTCATATGAATGACATATGGAACTGAAATAAAGGAGTTAAATCTATTTGATCATGAATAACTTAGTACCTTTGGGCTTGAGTGGGATGAAAGAGATACAGATAACGCTTCCTCATATCCACTTCTTCTTCCCACGTAGCACTCTCTACTTATTGATTTCTCCATAATACTTTAACGGACGTAACATCCTTATTCCATAGTCTTTTCATTAGCCGGTCTAAGATTTCCACCGGGACCTCCTCATAAGTTAAATTCTCTTCAACAATCACAATTTCCAATGTCACAATAGATCTTGTATCACCCACAAATTTCCTCAATATAAACACATGAAATACTAGATAAACCATAGCCAACTCAAATGACAAGTCTAACTTATATGCCACTTTACCAATATGCTTTACTATTATATAAGGTCCTACATATCTAGGGCTCTACTTTCCTGTCTTACCAAATTGCATTACACCTTTCATAGGTGAAACCTTCAAATACACCCAATCATCCACATCAAATTCAAACTCTTCTTCTAGTGTCCGAATAGGACTTTTGACGACTATGAGCCATCTTTAACCTTTCTCTTATAAGTCTTACATTCTACATTGTGTCAACTGCTAAGTCGAGACCAATTAATGCTATTTCACCTACTTTAAACCATCCCACCAGAGACTTATATGTTCTCCCATACAAGGTTTCAAAAAGAGCAATTGTAATGCTAGAGTGATAACTATTATTATAGGCAAACTTAATCAATAGAAAATGCTCATCCCAACTTCCTTTATGATCAATCACACACGCTCTTAATATATCTTCCATAGTTTGACTCGTTCTTTCGGATTGTCCATCGGTTTGAGGATGAAAACCGATACTTAGCTTGACTCTACTACCAAGACCCTTTTGAAATGACTTCCAAAAATGTGAAAGGAATTAAGTACTACCTCTATTTGATATAATCGACAAAAAATACCATGAAGTTTTACAAGTTCACGAATGTACAACTTGGCATAGTCTTCGATACCATAAGAAGTCTAAACCGGTAAAAAGCATGTCTATTTAGTTATTCGATCCACAACAACCCAAAAAGAATCATGTTATCTCCTAGTGCAAGGAAAACCCATTACAAAGTCCATATTCATATCTTCCCACTTTCAAGTAGGAATCTAGATGTCTTGAGCTATGTCTCCCGACTTTTGATGCTCAACTTTAACTTGTTGGCAATTGGGACACTTAGCCACAAACTCATCTATGTCCTTCCTCATCCTATTCCACTAATATACTTCCCTCAAATCATGATACATCTTGGTGGATCTTAGATGAATTGAATACCTAGAACTGTGGGCGTCATTCAATATCAACTATCCTAATCCATCAACATCCAAAAGACACAATCAACCTTGGTAACGTAATACCCCATATCACCTTTGGG
This sequence comes from Solanum dulcamara, assembly GCF_947179165.1. Lineage (NCBI taxonomy): Eukaryota > Viridiplantae > Streptophyta > Magnoliopsida > Solanales > Solanaceae > Solanum > Solanum dulcamara. Next base: position 30,603,808 of record NC_077245.1, on the reverse strand, counting down.
AGAAAGCCTCAATGATCGCCAACTGACTTTTTTAATTCAACCAACATCGGTTCATTGTCTTATTTGGTCTTGACGTCAGACATAAGAGACAATTCCAAACTATTATGTATAAGAACATCTCTATCATTGGAGTCACCAAAACGCACACCTAAATGTGCCAATCTGTAGATGTAATTAACCAAATCCTACTTTCCTTTATTAACACATGCAACACTACCCGTGGACAACCAACTAAGAGCATCGACAATAACATTTGCCTTACCCAGATGGTACAACACACTCAAGTCATAGTCTTTAGAAGTTCAAGCCACCTCTTTTGCCTAAGGTTCAAGTCTCTTTGGTTAAATACATATTGCAAAATCTTGTGGCCAGTGAACATATCAATATGCACCCTATAAAGATATTGACGCCATATTTTCAAAGAAAATATCACCGCCGCAAGTTCAAGATCATGAGGTGGATAGTTTCTCTCATTTACCTTAAGTTGCCTAGTAGCATAGGCTATCACCTTAGCATGTTGCATCAAAACACAACCCAAACCAACACGTAAGGCATCACAACAAAAAACAAACCCATGCATTCCTTCGGGCAATGTCAAAATAGGAGTAGATGTGTGACGATCCTTCAATGTTTGTAAACTCTTTTCACATTCATCCGACCATTGAAATTTTACCTTCTTTTGGGTCAATTTAGTCAAAGGCAAAGTAATATATGAAAAACCTTCAACAAACCTCCTATAGTAGTCGACTAGACCTAAGAAACTTCTAATATCCGAAGGGGATAATGGTCTAGGCCAATTCTTAACAGCATCCATTTTCTTTGGATCTATTTAATCCAATCACCGAACACAACATGGCCAATAAATACAACTTCCCTTAGCAAAAATAGGCACATAATAACTTGGAAAATAATTGCTTCTCTCATAACGTTTACAACACAATCCTCAAGTAACTCATATGATCTTCCTCATTTTGAGAATAAATCTAGATGTTATTAATGAATACCATTACAAACATGTCCAAGTATGGCTTGAAAATATAATTCATCAAATCCATGAAGGTAGCGGGAGTATTCGTCAATCCAAACAACATTACTATAAATTCAAAATGACCATATCTTGTTTGAAACACCTTTTTTGGTATATCACACTCCCTTACTCTTAATTGATAACAACAGAAATAGAGATCAACCTTACAAAAGTAACTTGGTCATTGTAATTGTTCAAACAAGTCATCTATCCTCAAAAATGGATATTTTTTCTTAATGGTGATCTTATTCAATTGCCGATAATTTATGCACATTATGAGTGACCAATTTTTCCACTTAACTAACAACACGGGAGCACCATATGGTAAAATATTTGGCCTTATAAAACCCTTATCCAACAAAACTTTTAATTTTTCTTTCAACTCCTTAAGTTTCGCCGGAGCCATTCGGTAAGGAGAAATAGAAATAGGTTGGGTATCGGGAAGGAGATCTATGCCAAAGTACACTTCCCTTTCGGGAGAAATAAGGGGAAGATCATTGGGAAATACATCAGAGAACTCATTAACTATGGGGACTGACTCAAGAGCATGAGATTTAGAATCTATATCCCTAAATCGCACAATATGATAAACGCATCCTTTGGAAATCATTTTCCAAGCCTTCAGACATGAGATGAGTCGACCCTTAACCACTGAATCATTACCCTTTAATTACCTAATAACATATATACAAACTTGGACGTGTTTTGGGATTATTTTTGCAGTCTTTTGCCTTCCCAAAACCCTAAAATTCATCCTCCTCTCTCCCAAATCATCTCTTATAAAAACAAAATCCTCTCAAAGTCAAAGGATTCAAGTTCCCTAGTGAATACCTAACATCAAGACTTCTCCAATTCTTCTTCAAGTTCCTCTCTAAGGTATGTGGGTTTTTATCCATGAGGTCTTCCACCCATGGAGCCCAAATGTTTTCTCAACTTAGTATTTAAATTTTAAGAGATAAAATCTTATGGGATTTTACATGATGGTTTCAAATACATAGATTATGATATATTTTAAGTTTATTTACTCCTATTGATATATATGTATATTGACTCTCAATTTCAAGTGATGAGTTTTTTAATGAGTTTTCATACAACAATTTCAAATGTATAGATTCTTGAATATTTGAAGTTTATTTATCTATATTGACTTATGTTGATTCATACTTACATGAAATGGATGTTATATCAAGGTTCTTATATGAAGGTTTGAAAGGTAGTTTTAAAGTGCATATGGTGGGTTGTTTTTAAGATGGTTAATTTGTTGCATTCATATCACTCTCATGCATACAAGTATTCTTTAAATGTATTTGAAAGTCTCTTTTGAAATGAATTCACCTAGTTTTCTATGATAAAGTAAAATTAAAATGAAGTTCGACTCCAATGAATGTATAAAGTAATTTTTTATGAAGGAAAGTCTTTATGAAATGATTGATTATTGAAAGGGCTTCTTAGCCAAAATATGGTTTTAATATGAAAGGAAAATCCTCACATTGAATCAAATTAAATGTTTAAGTTTATGATATGACATGCATGACATCCCTACAGGCCATCAATGTTTTTGAATATTTTTCCAAAAAAAAAAGGTATGATTATCATGGTACTCGGAATACCATCACTAATTGTAGACCTAATTTTCTTATAAATCAAGGTTCATTAGTAGAACGATAAATAGGGCATGGCATCCATAATAATATTTTAATAAGCTATTCCACTGATTGATGTTTTAATATTAAAGTTGCTATATTGATGTTCAAATGTTATTCTATGGGATTTGACCTAGCACCGAATGTAGCATGTATATGGGGACTCTACCTAAGGGGTCCTTAAGTAAAGTCTCATGTTTCATTAACTCTGTGCCACCATAGGAGCCCTTGTCGGCTAGGCCTTTGTAGCCCCAACTGTTAAATAATTGAATGTAAATTGAATGGAGTTCTACTCGGCAAGTAGTCTCCCCGTCCAATGTAGGGGGTTATGTTGGATTCCATGTAATAGGTTGCATGGTCTTAAATATTGGTTATGGTCACTTCCCCACAAAATGAATGTCTTAAGTCTTCATATGATGACGTCTAATGCATGCATTCACTTATGCATATTGCTTACTAATATCTCTTTTATGTTCTTCATTTCATAGCATACTCGCATACTTTGTACAATCAAAGTACTAACTCATACTTTTGCCTACATGATATCACCATGTAGGAACGGATGTCGCTCCTTGACATCCTCCACGTGGCTAGCTCAGATTAGTTTGAAGATTGAAGATTGCTTTTGGTGAGTTCTCTTTTTTTGAGAACAACATCCTTTTTATTCTATACTTATGTTATGTAGAATATTAAGACTTTTATTATGGCATTTCTTTACACTTATTTAGAGGGTGAGCTAGGGACATGTCTTAGACCCCGCTAAGTCTTTAATGTAGAAGGTATAGTTGGACATAAAAAAGGATTTTATGTTGTCTTTGAATATTATTAAATGTGAATCCCCTTAGTCCCTACATCTCTTTTTATTTTCTGCTTGATTTTTTTTATCATTACCAATGAAATGCTTAATGAATGCTAAGAGGTTTGGGTGAGGTACCTCCGAGTGTCTCATTCATTGTGTCACATCTAGGCCCTAGGCTTGGGTCGTAAAAAACTTGATATCAAAGCACAAGGTTTTGAAATGGTTCTTAGAGTCCAACATACTGCATCAAATAGGGTCTTGTTCGTGGTTGTGAAGCACGCCACAATTATGAGTAGGAAACTATGAGGCATTTAGGAAAGTTTTCTTTCTTTTGTGATTCATGTCATGTCGTAGATTTTTCCTAAGACTTCTCTTATCTAACAAATCATTTTGTGTTATCTAGATGATACGTCAAAGAACAGTACCTCTACCTAGAGCAATGGATTCTCTCGAGCACCAAGTTCCTTGGGTTTCTGAGGCTTCAATTCAAGGAGGGATTGATGCTAATGAGGAATAGGTCCCTAATGATCCTCTAGACGAAGAAGTGATTACTGCTGAATTTTGTGATCCCATCCTATTATTGGCTAGATCTGTGATGGCTTAGCTAAATCAAAAAAAGGTGACTCCTATGAATGTAGGTATAAAGAAAAGGAAATGGGAGAGAAAAATGAATGCTACAAGGGAAAAACCTAGGTACTTCAAAAAGGCGCAGACTGATAGTGGTTCCTCTTATGCTAAAGCCCCCATGTCTAGGACTAACAAGGAATATTGTCCCTTTCCCTTTTGCAAGAGGTGTGGTAGGACCCACCATGGAGAATACATAGCCGGTAAGGAGGGTTGCTATGAGTCTGGTGATATGGGGCATAAGATAAAGGACTGTTAGGTGGCTTCCAATAAAGGCAGAGATTCTAAGAGGGCTCGATGCAAAGGTGTAACATCCGTCAGAATTTTAAAACATAAAAAAATAAAAAATAAATATACCTTAAGAATGCCTTGGAAATAGCCCATTCACGTAATCCATTATCCTTACTCTTTTTGAAAAATTTGAGTTTGAAATATTGATCAAGGGGTCAAAACATACGGAAAAATAGTCTTGGTGTATTTTTAGGACTCATGGAACGAAAGAAAGATTTTTGAATAAACCACAAAACAGTTTGGTCCGTGTCGTAGACCTAGGAAGCCGCACAAGATAGAGTAGTCCATGACAGGACTGCGTTGCGGACCTGGGACAATTTTTTGACCAGATAGACCGCGACAGGTCCGCATCGCGGACTTGGGAAGGTTTCTTGGCCGAATCTAACTTCTTTTTTTAAGGACGTTTTATACTTTTACCAAATTATTAGTTAATGAACCTAGACATTTTTAGGACCTAATTCAACTTTATAAATTAACCTAAACCTCTAATTCAATTTATTCTTCTACAATTCATCTATCAAATATTTCTCTCTCTACAAAAACGCTCTCAAGGGTTTCCATTGAATACTTCAAGAAAATTCACTCAATTTTTCCATCAAAACTTTTGAAGTTCTTCCAAATTAATTTGTATTCTCACTCAAGGTATGTGGGTATTGATTCATAGATCCTTTCATCCATGAAGCCCAATCAATTTCTCAAGTTTTCTATCAAGTTAAAGTATGATATTTTATGGATTTTGTGATATATATTCCAATTGCATGAATTTTGATTTAAAGTATGATCATAAGTCTATTTTGATAGAAATTGATGGTTATTGAATTAAATTGAAGAGTATTTTCTTGAATTCTCCTATTTTGATTTCTAGCGTTCATGATGTAAATTATGAGTATTTTGATCTATACTTCTAAAGGATATTATCTATATGAATTATATATGGGCTGATATAAAGTTTATGATCATGCATATCTTCAAGCTAATTTAATGATTTTCAAGTCAATTGATCATGCTTTCATGTCATACCCAAATTTCAAGTTCAAGCTATGGTCATGAATTTTCAAAGTATGAATTATGACTATGTATTTTCATAATGATCATGAATTCTAAGTATGTTACAATGTATGAATTTCATTCAAGTTATGAAGTAAGGTGACTTAGGATCCTATGTGGTGACTTAAGGCCTATTGATATGAATTATGGGAAAATGATTGTAATGATGAAAGGACAATTCTCACATTACAAGTATGTTATGAAAATGAGCTACTCTATGACTATGAACATGACTATGATATATGATATTATGATCTTATGTTATGTATGTATTCCGTGGGATTTGACTTAGCACCGAGTGGACTTGAGGTGGGGGCCCTACCAAAAGCCTTAGTAGCAGCCTCATGTCCCATAAACTATGTGCCACCATAGGTTACCTTGATGGCCTAGCTAGTGCATCCATAAATAGCACATGTTCATAATTAGGAGTCTACCTTGGCAAAGTAGCCTCCTCCTTCACGATGTGGGTATCATCGGATTCCATGTTATAGCTCGCATGGTCTTATTGTCGGGTATGGTTCCTATCCCACATATGTATGATTTCTTAAGTATGTTATGATTTCGAATTTATGCTTTTAAATGCTTTGGTCAATATGATTTTCATATGACTTTATGTATTCCATCTTATCATGTGATTTATTTGACCCTTGCACATCCATGATTTACGTTGTATGTCACTCCCTCATACTTAGTACATTCTAATGTACTAATGTATACTTTTTTCCTACATTGTCTCATAATGTAGGGGTTGAGGTTGAAGATCCTTATCGTCCACGTAACTAGTAGGCATTCCTATCCGAAGGTGTTATGGTGAGTCCTTATTGACCAGGGACAGGTTTTAATTTGGTTACCGCTTTCTTTTTAGATGACTTTTTCTTATGTCATAAACTTGATGGAGAACTAATGAAATGTCTTAGCCCCCACCCATACTCATGTTTAGAGGCATCTAGTTGGACATATGCTTGATTCTATGTTGTCATAAAATATTTTTAGATATCCATTCATGGTTTAGACTCTCTTATGATGTTTCCACTTTTAAAATTTTACCTTATGTATGTTTATTATATGTACAAGAGGCTTGGTTGGATCCTTTTAGGGTTTTGATTTCCGTGTTATGACTAGGCCTTATGTCGGGTCATGAAAAAACTTGGTATCAGAGCACAAGGTTTTCCAAGTGTCCTAGATTGTTCGACATACGGCGTCAAATAGAGTCTTATTCATGGGTGTAAAGCGTGTCATACTTATGAGTAGGACACTATGAGGCATTTTAGGAATTCTCACTTCTTTCATGATCAATTTCATGCTATAGAGTTTACATTTAGACTTCTTCTCCCTAATAGTCTTTCTTTGCAATCTTCTGAAAAATGGCTCTAAAAATACCACCTTTTCCAAGGGGAGAGAATTTTAATGAAGCCCAAGTTCCCCTAGCTCCTCAAGAAAATGGTCCTCTACTGGACCAAGTGACTAATGGGGAGTTCCGAACCGCTATCACTATGACAGCCAGCGTAGTGACCAATCAAGGTGTCGTGGCTCCTCCAAATGCGATCACACTAGCTTCAAGAGTTATAGAATTCACAAGGATGAACCCTCCCGAGTTCTATAGTGCAAAAGAAGATGAGGATTCCCAAGACTTTTTTATGAGGTATATAAGATTACGGATATTATGGGGATGTCTTCGAAAGATAAGGAGGAGATGCTGATCTACAAACTTAGGGGTATCGCTCAAGTATGGTTTGACCAATGAAAGGCCGAAAGGGTTGAAAGAGGCCCTATAGGGTTGGAGAATTTCAAAGTTGCTTTTCTTAACCGTTTCTTTCCCTTAGAGTTATGGGAGGCGAAGGTGATGGAATTCATCAACTTGAAGCAGGGGAGTATCAGTGTGAGGGAGTATGCCCTCAACTTCATGAAGTTGTCCAAGTATGCTCCGACCTTGATGTCCGACCCTCGAGCCCGAATGAGTAATTTTATATTAGGGGTTTCATATTTAGTTGTTGAAGAATGTAATACAACCATGTTAATAAAGGAAATTGATATCTCTAGAATCATGACTCATTCAGAGCAAATCAAAGAAGAAAAGCTTAAGGGAGTTCCTAGATTGACTTAGAAGGCCTAGATTGAGAATGGATCATCTTTTGATAACCCTTTAGTGCCTAAGTATCACAAGGATAGGGTCCCTAACCCTAGATATCAACGTGACAATTATAGTGGTCAAGCTTTTCTCGCATGCCAAAAGTGTAGAAGGTACCATCCGGGAGATTGTTTAGCCAGTTTGGGCATATGATTTTGTGGTGCAAAAAATCATAAGTTGAGGAATTGTCCATCAGTTGCTAAGAACGATAAGGATAGTCATCGGCGATCTCAGCCCTATCCCTCTGTGGGTCCCCAAAATTTATGTGGTGCTTCATCCGGTAAGTGTGAATTCCCTTTATGAAATGGTAATGATTAGTATAGATTGGTTGTATATATTTTGTGCTTCTATAGATGGTAGAACTCATCGACTCAAGTTTAAATTCCCAAATGAGTCTATTCTATAATGGAAGGGTGATGATTCAGTAGTAAAGGGTTATTTCAGTTCTTGTTTTAAGGCCCTAGTTTGGGGTAAGTGTTTTATCAAAATGGGTGTTTGACCTTGATGTTTATGTTTTAGTTAATCTGGGTGCCATATTATCTTTTATTACTCCTTACCTTTCGATAAGATTTGATGTATGTCCTGAAATCTTTCTAAAGCCTTTTTTCGGTTAATACCCTTAGGTGACTCGATATTTAGGGGTAAGTATGTTGATGATGGGTAGTGCATGAGAAATTAATGTTTGATGAGAAGATAGAGGTTCTCTCACAAGGGGGAGATGGAGTATTTCATTGCTAAGGTCGGTTGTGTGTCCTAATGTTGATAGGCTAAGAGAAATGATATTGAGTACAGTTCATAGCTCTGCATGGATGAGTTAGGAAAGATTAGGGGAAGAGTGAGCATTTCGTATTTTGATAATTATGGTATGCTTGGCCCATTTGAGGTTATAGACATGGAGGAAGTGCTAGATGGATCTTGTTATCTATAACATATAGGTAAGAGTATATTGGTGTGTTTGTTAGTAGGAATTAATGCAAATACAGATGTAGAGATGCTAGGGTAGACACGAAAATTATTAAGTAATGTTGACTTCAAGGGAGTCATAAAGTGGTTAAAATGGTAGGCTTGAATGTGTGGTTGTAAATATGTGAATTATTAGAGTAGTCTATTGATGACCTCTTGGTAAGGGTTTCACGTGAGTGCATTAGAGTGGTTATACAGCTAGGCTTAAATGTAGTGTTGGTGGCATATGGGTGAATGTAAGATGCATTGTGTGTTTTTTTATTAGGTTTTGAGGTTTGCTGAGTACGGGTAGTAAGGAGTAGTACTCTATTTTCCTATAGTGGTATAGTATCCTAAGGCATATGTGTCAATATTGAGAAAGTTGTGGGTGATCCGAATTCTATTGTGCCAATAGAGAATGTGAGTATTGGAGCGAGTTTGATATATGAGGAGATCCCGATTGAGATTTTAGACCGGCAAGTGAAGAGGTTAAGAAATAAAGACGTGTCCATCAAAGTGTTATGGAGGAATCAACTAGTAAGAGAGTGCTACGTGGGAAGAAGAATCATACATCTCCTTATCTCTTTCCTTTCACTCAAGCCTAACGGTACTAAGTTTCTCATAATTAAATCAATTAAACTTCTACGCTTCAGTTCTATATGTCATTCATGTACATGCATGATTCATGAAAATGATTTCTCTCAAAGACCATGTCCATATCGGGTTTCTAAATCCCTTTTCCATGTCTTTTCTATATTAATTGAATCTCATTCGAGGACAAATGTTCCCAAGGGGGAGATATTGTAACATCCCTCAGAATTTAAAAATAAAATAATAATAATAAAAATAAATAAATATACTTTAAGAATGCCTTGGAAATAGGTCATTCATGTAACGCATTATCCTTAGTCTTTTTGAAAAATCTGAGTTCGAAATATCGATCAGGGGGTCAAAACCTGCGGAAAAATAGTCTCGGTGAATTTTTAGAACTCGTAGAATGAAAGAAAGATTTTCGAAGAAACTACAAAATAGTGTCATCCGCGACAAGACCGCCTCGCGGACCTAGGACAGTTTTGCGACCAAGTAGACCGCGACAGGTCCGCGACACGGACCTAGGAAGGTTTCCTGGCTGAATCTAACTTCTTTTTCTTAAGAGAATTTTAGACTTTTCCCAAATTATTAGTTATTGAACCTAGACATTTTTAGGACCTAATTCAACTTTATAAATTAACCTAAACCTATAATTCAATTCATTCTTCTACAATTCATCTATCAAATATTTCTCTCTCTACAAAAAGGATCTCAAGGATTTCTATTGAATACTTCAACCAAATTCACTCAATTTCTCCATCAAAATTCTCAAGTTCTTCCAAATTAATTTGTGTTCTCATGCAAGGTACGTGGGTATTGATTCATGGATCCTTTCATCCATGAAGCCCAATCAATTTCTTAAGTTTTTTATCAAATTAAAGTATGATATTTTATGAGTTTTGTGATATATATTCCAATTGCATTAATTTTTATTTAAAGTATGATCATAAGTCTATTTTGATAGAAATTGATGGTTATTGAATTAAATTAAACATTTTTTTCTTGAGTTCTCCTATTTTGATTTTTAGGGTTCATGATGTAAATTATGAGTATTTTGATCTATACTTCTAAAGGATATTATCTATATGAATTATATATGGGCTGATATAAAGTTTATGATCATGCATATCTTCAAGCTAATTTCATGATTTTCAAGTCAATTGATCTTGCTTTCATGTCATACCCAAATTTCAAGTTCAAGCTATAGTCATGAATTTTCAAAGTATGAATTATGACTATGTGTTTCCATGATGATCATGAATTCTAAGTATGTTACAAGGTATGAATTTCATGCAAGTTATGAATTAAGGTGACTTAGGATCCTATGTGGTGACCTAAGGCCTATTGATATGAATTATGGAAATATGATTATAATGATGAAAGGAAAATTCTCACATTACAAGTATGTTATGAAAATGAGCTACTCTATGACTATGAAAATGACTATGATATATGATATTATGATCTTATGTTATGTATGTATTCCGTAGGATTTGACTTAGCACCGAGTGGACTTGATGTGGGGGCCCTACCAAAAGCCTTAGTAGCAGCCTCATGTCCCATAAACTACATGCCATCGTATGTTGCCTTGATGGCCTAGCTAGTGGATCCACAAATAGCACATGTTCATGATTAGGAGTCTACCTTGGCAAAGTAGCCTCCTCCTTCACGATATGGGTATCATCGGATTGCATGTTATAACTCACATGGTTTTATTGTCGGTTATGGTTCCTATCCCACATATGTATGATTTCTTAAGTATGTTATGATTTCGAACTTATGCTTTTAAATGCTTTAGTCAGTATGATTTTCTCATGACTTTATGTATTCCATCTTATCATGTGATTTATTTGACCTTTTTATTTCCAGGATTTACGTTAAATGGCAGGCCCTCATACTTAGGATATTCCAACGTACTAATGCATACTTTTTGCCTACGTTGTCTCATAATGTACGGGTTGAGGTTGAAGATCATTATCGTCCACGTAACTAGTAGGCATTCCTATCTGAAGGTGTTGTGGTGAGTCCTCATTGACCAGGGACAAGTTTCAATTTGTTTACCATTTTCTTTTTAAAGGACTTTTGCTTACGCCGTAAACTTTAGGGTGAGCTAGAGACATTTCTTAGCCCCCACCCATACTCATGTTTAGAGGCATCTAGTTGGATATAGTTTAAGTCTATGTTGTCATAAAACATTTTTAGATTTCTATTCATGGTTTAGACTCTCTTATGATGTTTCTGCTTTTAAAATTTTACCTTATGTATGCTTATGATATGTACAAGAGGCATGGTTGGAGCCCTTTGGGGTTTTGATCGCCATGTTGCGACTAGGCCCTAGGTTAGGTCGTGATAAAAGGTGGGACTTCTTAACCCAAACCCGGTGATGGTTTTAGTGTATCTATTATTTCCAATTGCTCCAACTATGGGAAAAACAATAGGGGAGAGTGCTTAGCGCGGTTTGATGCTTGTAATAAGTATGAAAAGCAGGATCATTAAGTAAGAGAGTGTAAGAGGGGTACTAGACCTCTGGATGTGGCCTAGACTACAGGTCATCTAGCTCAAAGTGCTACTATGTCGGATGGCGGCCGGCGCTAAGTAGATTTTATGCCTTTCAATTTCATCAAGGGTTAGAGTATTATCCCGATGTTGGGATCGATAAGTTAATTGTCTTTTATTTTGAAGTGTATTCATTGTTAGATCCGGCGCCAATTTGTGGTTTGTTACTTCATTTATTGCTAAAAGGTTTGATGTATATCCCAAAGTATTATTGGAACCCTATTTGGTGTCTACCCTATTGGTGAGTCAGTTGTTGCTTTATCTTGCACAAAGTTGTTCCTTGTGATCTCATTGAACTTGACATGGAAGATTCTGATGTTATTCTTGAATGGAAGGGTCTTGATTCGATAGTAAAGGGGTAAGTTCATTTCCTTTCTTAAGGCCCGAAAATTGATTTCTGAGGGTTAGGAATATCAACTCTGAAAGGCCTTCTCTTGATTCGGCTCCCGTGACTAATGAGTTTTATGATATGAGTGTGCATTCTCATCCGACTAAGGCAAATGTGTGGCTAGTGCACTTAGTAGGGTTTTTATATGGAGCTTGGCTCATGTTGATGAATGGAAGAGGGAGTTATAAGGGATGTTCATCGGTTGGCTAGATTGGGGGTAAGGTTGAGTTGTTCCGATTATGGTGGTGCAACTTGGGTATGAATTATCTTTGGTAGTATATATTAGCTCAGAAAGGACCTTGATTCATCATTAGTAAAGTTGAAGGAATTGGTGGGAGATAAGAAAGTAGAAGTCTTGTCCAAGAGGGGGAGATAGAGTACCTAGTTATCAAGGTTGGTTATGTGTTCTGAGGTTGATGATATTAGATTAGTCATGATAGATAGAGAAGGAGAAGAAGATTATTTATTCATAAAATCACTGATGACCAAGAAAACACCATTCAAGGTGATCAAAACATAGCTATTGCTGCCTGTGAATACTTTGAGAAGATCTTTACTGTAAAAAACGGATTTGATCAATGAAGATATTCTAAAATGCATACCCAATACCATCACAACTCAGCAAAACCAAATTCTTAATGCTACGCCTACCAAGGAGGAGTTGAAAGCTACTGTATTTTCTCTTAGTGATGTGTCTGCTGCAGGTCTTGATGGATTTAATGGCAAATTCTTCCATACTTGTTAGGATATTATTAGTGAAAATTTGTTAAACTTAGTAAAGTACTTTTGTTGTGGACATTCTATTCCCAAGTTCATCACACATGCTTGTTTGGTTCTACTCCCAAAAGTAGACCATCCTAATAAACTTTCAGATTTCAGGCCTATATCACTCAGCAAATTCACCAATAAAGTGATTTCTAAAGTCCTTTACCTCAGACTAGCCCCAATTCTCCCTCAGGTAATCTCTGAAAATCAGTCTGGGTTTGTACAGGGAAGAAGCATTTCTAAAAATATTATGTTAGCACAAGAGATCATTCATGGCATCAAAAAACCAAAGATTGGAGACAATGTTGTTATCAAACTAGACATGGCCAAAGCCAATGACAGGGTGTCTTGGTCATTTATATGTCTAGTTATGAGAAGAATGGGTTTTGGAGATGTATTTATTGACATGGTTTGGAGGTTAATGGCTAATAACTGGTACTCAATTATTGTGAATGGAGGTAGGCATGGTTTCTTTCATTCTACAAGAGGCCTCAAACAAGGAGATCCTTTGTCTCCAGCCCTATTTATTTTAGGTGCTGAGGTGCTGTCAAGACTACTCAACAACCTTTATCAACACTATTTGTACACAGGCTTTCACATGGAGAAGAAGGGTCCTTCAATTAATCACCTGAGCTTTGCTGATGATGTAATTATTTTCTTTTCAACCTCCAAATTTTCCCTCAAGTTGATCATGAAGACTCTGCAACTGTATGAACACACATCAGGACAACTTATTAACAAATAAAAGAGTCAATGTATGATCCCTCTGAATACTGATCCAACTATTATTGAAAGGGTAACTTCGATCACTTGTTTCAAATCAACTCATGGCCCTATTACCTATTTAGGATGTCCCTTATATATTGGGGGTCAAAGAATCATTTACTTTACTAGTATGGTCTCCAAAGTGATATCCAGTATTAGAGGATGGCAGACCAAAATATTGAGCTATGGGGGAAGAGCTACTCTTATTAAGTCAGTGTTGCAATCCCTTCTAATCCACCGGCTGTCAGCTATCACCCCTACAGTCACTACCCTTAAACAAATTACAAGCGTTATGGCAGATTTTTTCTGGGGCTGGGACAAAGAAAAGAGAAAATACCATTGGGCATCCTGGGAGACTCTCTGCTACCCTGTGGAGAAAGGGGGTATTGGTATGAAAAACATACAAGATGTGTGCTTGGCCTTGCAATACAAACAGTGATGGACCTTCAGGTCTAAGAAGACACTATGGGGAGAATTCTTAAAGGCTAAGTACTTCCAAAGAGCACATCCAGTGATAAAAAAATGGGATACAGGTCAATCTCTTATGTGGAAACATATGGTGGCAAATAAAATAAATATTGAGCCTCATATAAATTGGCACATCAATTCAAGTACATGTAGCTTTTGGTGGGATGATTGGATGGATATAGGACCCCTAGCTAATCACATTAGCTATCTACCAAGGCTCAATAATACTACAATCTCTGAATACCTAGAGAATGGGGAATGGAATGTGCAGAAAATCAGAAAAGATGCCCCTCCTCAGCTGGTGCAACAGATACTTAGAACTGATATTATCTACAAATACAACATACCTGATCAAGCTTGCTGGAAACTGAATTCCCATGGTGGCTTCACATGCAACTCTGCTTGGGAACAAATTAGAGAGAAGAAAGCTAGGACCTTAACTGATGGCAGCACTTGGCACACCAACATTCCTTTCAAAGTTTCCTTTCTACTTTGGAGAGCTCTCAAATATAAGTTGCCCACCAATAATAAACTTGTCCAGTTTGGAGCAGCACCAGCAGCATACTCTTGTTGCTACAGACCTAGATTGGATGATATAGAGCACATATTTGCTTCTAGAGATTTTTCCAAGCATATTTGGCAACAATTCTCCAATTCCTGGGGGATCCTGCATGACACCATGTCCCTGAGATGCATCCTAATGAAGTGGTAGACTTCCAAGCCCAATAATGATGTCCATAAGCTCATGTTGTAGGCCACTTCTATCTTTGTTTGTTGGCATATATGGAAGAATAGATGTGCAAGCAAGTATGGAGGAAAGAAATCTAGTGTTACTGGAGTTAAATTCTCCATAGGTAAGGATCTATACATGCTGATAAACAATGCTTACCCCTACATTAAGTGGCCAAAGAGCTGGAAGGAGCTAGTTACTATGGTAGAACAATGCCAGCATGATATGAGAGTGATCAAAGTGGTATGGACCAGGCCTCCACCTTCTATAGTGAAGTTGAATACTGATGGAAGTGCACTAGACAACCCTGGGCAAATTGGAGTAGGGGGAATATTAAGAGACCACAATGGGAACTTAATATATGCCTTTGCAACTCTATTAGGATAAGGTACTAACAACCAAGCAGAGGTGCAGGCAGTAGCTATTGGCATCAAATGGTGCCTCCAACATGGCTACAATAGAGTGATATTGGAAGTTGATTCAGAATTATTGACCACGTGGCTGAAACAAGTTATCAAACCACCTTGGAGCATTTACAAATATGTTGCAAATTTGCAGTCTTTGGTCCAGCTTTTGGAATTCTTCCACTGCATACACATATTCAGAGAAGCAAATCACCCTGCAGATACCTTATCTAAATGCAGCCATATGTTCAATCATACACAACAATTCTATAACTTACAGCAGCTTCCAAAAGAAACCAAGGGTTACTTTAAGATGGACAAGTTAGGAATGGCAAGTTTCAGAAGGAAAAGCCTAAAAAGGATCAAACAACCTCCTTGAATAATATATCTTAAGTCAGATTGTGTAATAGTTTTGTATATGTATTTTGCAATGTACTATTTCTTAGTCAACATAGCTATGTCATATTGTAAAGGTAGAGTCTCCCTAGTTTATTGCTTTCATAGAATAATCAACATACCACTAGAGGTAAAGAATAAAGTAGAGGTCTTCTCCTTTCTTCTCATTCTTGGATGTGCAGGTAGTTGCAGACATATAATAGACCATCCAGCAATTGGAGGCCCATTCATGGTTGCAACACACATGCAGCATCCCACAACAATATCACCAACAACCAACACCCTACAAAACCTTGATGAATTATACAACAACAACAACAACCAACAGGAATCTGCAGAACACCATCAACTAAAAGAGCGCAAGCCTACTGTTTGTTTTGTTGTTTGTTTCTTGTTTGATTGTTTTTTTGCAGGTGTAACAAATCCATCAACTTCCAACAGTCAGCACTCACTATGGCTGTTTCTCAACAATGTAACTACAGCAGATGAGGAAACCAAACAACCCCTGCTGGAGCAACTGTTGGAACCAACAAGAGCTCACTACTCTTGGACCCCCCCCTTTGTGTTTGCTTGTTTGTTTATGCAGGTTGTTGGAGCATCAAAAGCTGCAAACTCCAACAAGCTGCAGTTGCACAAGCCATGTCCCTCTCCTGCATCTCTGCTTGTTGTTCAATTTGTGCAGGTATACATATGTAGCTGCCATGCAAGATGCAAAGCGACAACAACATTGTGCCTTATGTCTAGCAGGTACTATAGCAGCAGCAGCTGACCTAGAAGATCTTCAACCATTTCCAGCATACAACAACAACAACCCTAAATCCCTTGCAGATACTAGAGCAACAATAACAGTACTTGTTTGTGGTCCAACTGATTCTGCAGGTCACACAGAAGCTCCATATACATCAACAACATCAACCATTCAATAGTATCAGCAACAATATAAGCCAAAAGCAACACACAATTCAGCAACAGTCAGCAAAATCTCAACAATATACATCATGCAACATCAAACTGATCCCACATATTATAGTATGATAACATATGTAGCAACTGCAGACCTCAAGAAGTCACAACCCAAACGGATAACTGGAGACGTTAGTCGAGCGACCTTGAAAAAGTTAGCTGACTGAAGACTCATCAAATAGAATACATCCATATGTCACTAAATCTGCAGCACCATGCAATGCATGAAGTACTCTCATCTCATGGACAAGCTCGGTATGAAAAAGATTAAGAAGGCAAAGATGAAATGAACGATCTCGATCCATGGAAATTGGAAGTTTCATATACTTGTTCTTCAATTTGGCTATGTTTTAATGTAGCTTAGTTGAATAGGACTAGTGTAGGTTTCCTTCTTGTATTGACATGGAAGGGGAGAGTCTCCCTTATTTACGTTTTTCTTAGTTTTATTGTATCGAGAGGAGTCCTCTCATAGGTTTATCGCTTTCCATCTACCAATGGGGATGAGCTGGACAATCTTAGTAGGTCGGCTGACTTATGCACCATCTTAAGTTCGGAGGTAAGGTTTATGTCCCCCTCCATATATTTTTATTATTTTTAATTTTATGTTAAGGCTTGGGGTGCTCCTCGTGTAGGGTCTGTTGCCCAAAAAAAAGTTTACTTATGCCATTTAAGGCTATGGACATAGAGGGAGAGATAGATGGGATCTTGTTGTGTACAATATATAGGTGTGTCTATTAGTAGGAGTTAATGAAAATATAGATTTAGAGATGCTAATATAGACATGAAAATTCTTAAGTGATGATGACTTCAAGAGAGACATAAAGTGGTTAGAATGGTAGGCTTGAATATGTGTTCGTACATATGTGAGCAATTTTAGTAGGCTGTTGATGACATCTTATTAAGGGTTTTAAGTAAGTAAAGTAGAATGGTTATAGAACTAGGCCTGAATGTGGTATTGATGACATGTGGGTGAATGTACGATGTATTGGATGTTTCGTTATTAAGTCTCGAGGTTAGTGAAATATGGTAGTAAGGGGTAGTACTCTTGGAATAGATCTTCCTATAGAGGTATAGAGTCCTAAGGCTTTTTTGTAAAGTGGCGTATGAATGTGATTTGTCATTAGAGTTAGCCTTTTTTCAAACAGTGTTTCATGTGTCTTTGTTGAGGAAATATGCGGAAGATCGTAGCTCCATGTTCCTTTTGAGATAGTGAATTTTGAAGAGAATTTGAGCTATGAAGAGGTTCTAGTTGAAGTTTTAGACCGGCAAGTCAAGATATTGAGAAACAAGGAAGTTGCATCCGTTAAAGTCCTTAGGATAAATCAATAAGTCAAAAAGTGCTACATGGAAAATGGAAACAGCTTTGATGAAATGTTACCCTCTTATTTTTCATTCTACTCAAGTCTAAGGTACTAAGTTACTCATGCTCAATGTTTAAGACTCCTATGTTTGAATTCTCTTAATTTCTCATATGCATGCATGTTGATAAAGTTTAATTTTAAAATCATGTTTTATGCTAAGTTTAAAGATCTCATATTTTAGGCATTGCGAGTGTTATTTGGTTCTTGTTGGGTTGTTATTCCTCCTACCATGTCCGCTTCTAGGCTAATGATTCTCATTCGAGGACAAATGTTCCCAAGGGGGAGATATATTGTAACACCCCAAATATTTCTATACCAAGACCCAAACCATTCTTCATATGTATATTGGATTGAACTCAAAGAATTATAGTTGTATATATGAGTTAGGATCAATTCCTAGGTAGTTGACATATACTAGATGTATTTTAGGGTCACAAGGGATTCTAACACCAAGCCAAGTCCAAAGAATTTCTATTGGCTAAGTTTTCGTACGAGTCTGAAATAGGGTTAAATTCAAACACCCATATATCCTATTATATAAATAATTAGGTGTCACATGACCTATGTAACTAAAGGTAATTGATTTCTCTTTCCAACGCCACCGAGTTTGCCTCACTCCGAGTTAGAAGTAAAATGTTATGGCCATTTTACCAAAGATTACCGCTGCAGGAGTTTATGGGCTTGGCGCAGCACCAGCAGAGCGCTCGAAACTAGCTGCAGTAGTTTGGGTGATGGTGCGGCGTGCCACTATTGCACTTGCAGGGATTTGAGCCAGTTTTCCAGATTTTTTTGATGAAGGGCATTTTGGATAATTATCTAATAACATATATACGAATTTGGACGTGTTTTGAGGTCATTTTTGCAGTCTTTTGCCTCCCCAAAATCCTAAACTTCATTCTCCTCTCTCCCAAATCATCTCCTACAAAAACAAAATCCTCTCAAACTCAAAGGATTCAAGATCCAAGTGAAGACCTAATAGCAAGATTTCTCTAATTCTTCTTCACATTCCTCTCTAAGGTATGTGGGTTTGCATCCATGGGGTCTTCCACCCATGGAGCCCAAATATTTTCTCAACTTAGTATTTCAATTTTAAATGATAAAATCATATGCGATTTTATATGATGATTCCAAATGCATAAATTATGGTATATTTTAAGTTTATTTACTCATATTGATATATATATGTATATTGACTCTCAATTTCAAGTGATGAGATTTTTTATGGGTTTTCATACAATGATTCCAAATGTATAGATTCTTGAATATTTGGTGTTTATTTACCTATATTAACTTATGTTGATTCATACTTACATGAAATGGATGTTATATCAAGGTTCTTATGTAAGGGTTTGAAAGGTTGTTTTAAAGTGCATATGATGGGTTGTTTTTAAGATGTTTGATTTTATGCATTCATATCAGTCTCATGCATACAAGTATTCTTTAAATATATTTCAAGGTCTCTTTTGAAATGAACCAACCTAGTTTTCTCTGATAAAGTAAAGTTAAAATAAAGTTTGAATCCAGTGAATGTCATGAAGTAAATTTTTATGAAGGGGAGTCTTTATGAAATGATTGATTGTAAAAAGGGATTCTTAGCCAAAGTATGGTTTAAATGTGGAAGGGAAATTCTCACATTAAATCAAATAAAATGTTGATGGTTATGATATGACATGCATGACATTCCTATAGGCTGTCAATGCTTTTGAACATTTTTCCAAAAAAAAAGGTCCGATTAGCATGGTACCCGGAATACCACCACTGATTGTAGACCTAATTTTCTTATAAATCAAGGTTCATTAGTAGAATGATAAATAGGGTATGGCAGCCATGATGATATTATGAACCAAAGGTTTTAATGAGCTATTCCACCGATTGATGTTTTAATGTTAAAGTTGCTATATTGATGTTCAAACATTATTCAATGGAATTTGATCTAGCACCGAATATAGCATGTAGATGGGGAATCGATCTAAGGGGTCCTTAAGTAAAGTCTCATGTTGCATTAACTATTTGCCACCATAGGAGCCCTCTTTCGGCTAGGCCTTTGTAGCCACCAAATGTTAAATAATTAAATGTAAATTGAATGGAGTTCTACCTGGCAAGTAGTCTCCTCATGCCAACGTAGGGGGTTATGTTAGATTCCTTGTAATAGGTCGCATGGTCTTAAATGTCGGTTATGGTCACTTCCCCACAAAATGAATGTTTTAAGTCATCAAATGATGACGTCTAATGCATTCATTCACTTATGCATATTGCTTACTAATGTCTCTTTTATGTTCTTTATTTTGTAGCATATTCACATACTTTGTACAATCAAAGTACTAACGCATACTTTTTCCCACATGATATCACTATGTAGGAACCGACGTCACTCCTCGACCTCCTTCATGTGGATAGCTCGGATTAGTTTGAAGATTGCTTGTGGTGAGTTCACATGTTTTGGGAAAAAATCATTTTTATTCTAAGCTTATGTTATGTAGAACCTTAAGACTTTTATTAAGGCATTTCTTGACACTTATTTTTAGGGTGAGCAAGGGACATGTCCTATCCCCGCCAAGTATTTAATGTAGAATGTATGGTTGGACATAAAAAAGGATTTTATGTTGTCTTTGACTATTATTAAATGTGAAGCCTCTTAGTCCCTACATCCCTTTTTGTTTTCCACTTGATTTGTTTATCATTAGTAATGAAATGCTTAATGAATGCTAAGAGGCTTGGGTGAGGTACCTTCGGGTGTCTCATTCACTGTGTCACATCTAGGCCATAGGCTTGGGTCGTGACAAAACATCAAAGTTAAATACCTTTAACATACCCGTGACCATATCGGGAGTCTCATTCACATCTTGCCTAGCATGAAGAGCATAGAATTGGTTATTGCGTTGGTCATCCTTTGGTTGAGCTTGGGCGCCTTGTTGCACTTGGCCTCCTTGAGAATGATCTTGGAAATATAAGGGCACTCGGATTGCTTATGGACCATCTTGCCACATCAATAACAAGCACCCGTACCCATCATGTATCTACCTCCATGATTCTTTCCACACTTTGCACACTTAGGAAAAGAAGGGATATAGAATTCACACCTCCTCATCCTTGAACCTTAGGGTATGAAACCATATCCTTAACAAACATCTTCCCCGAACCTTGGCCTTTTTAGAGCATCCACTACTACCACCTGCAGTCCTAGTATTGGACAACCCACCTTCATACCTGGCCCTCTTAGAATTTCTCATCCTCATCTCCTTGAGCTTTTCTTCTTCAAATTTTTCGACGAAAGTCATGAGCCGAGATATGTCCATATCCTTAATAAGCATAGTAGTACAACATTCCTTATCAACCTAGTTGGACACACCGATATGAATTTACTTATTCGGGCAGGAGGATCGACAACTAATGAAGGACCATACTTAGAGAACTTAGTAAACTTGAGGGCATAGTCATTTATTCCCATATTGCCTTGTTAAAGATTAATGAACTCCAACACCTTAGATTCCTTTAGTTCAAGAGGGAAACAGTGATCAAGGAAGGCAAGTTTTAAGGCCACTTATTCTATAGGACCTTCATCCACCATTTCTAACTTCCATTCGGTATACCACACTTGTGCAACCCCCTTAAATTTATAAGCAAGTAACTCCGCTTTCTCTTCAGACGATACCCCTATAATGTTCACTATCTTATAGACGTCATCTATAAATTCTTAAGGTCCTCAATAACGTTTGAGCCATGAAACACAGTAGGGTTCATCGTGCAAAGTCCCTCACTCTTGAGGCTTGAGTTAGAACATTATGAGGAGCTACAACCCCTTAGTTAGTCACCACTTGGGCTAGCATAGTAATGGTATTCTGAAACTCTGCATTAGTTAAATTGTCCAATAGGGAATCATTATCTTGAGGAGTCGAGGAGCTTGGTCCTCAATATCATTGGTTCCCCTTGGCAATGGTGGTCTTCTTGGAGCTATTTTTCTGAAAATCGGAAAGAACAATTGTTAGGGAACTTAGAATACACTCTACCCCACTATATAGATCATGAAAGAAATGAGAATTACTAAAATGTCTTATAGCCTCCTATTCATAGAAGTGGAGCTCTTCACAACCAGGAACAATACTCTACTTGACCCGGCATGTTGGACACCCTAGGATATCTTAAACCTTATGCTCTCATACCAAATTTGTCATGACTCATCCTAGGGCCTAGTCATTACACGGTGATCAAAACCCTAATGGACCCTAACCAAGACACTTGTTTATATCATAAGCATGAATAGGGTAATGTAAAAGTGGCAAGATCATAAAAGATTCTAAACCATAAATAGAAAATGAGGAATATCATATGACAATATATACTTGAAACATTTGTCCAACTAGATGCCTCTACTCATGAAATGGGTGGGGGATAAGACATGTCCCTAAATAACCCTCAATATGAAAAATAACAAAAGTCTTTGGAAAATAAGAAACAATAACTCATACTTGTTCTCGATAGATGAGGACTCACAAGACTTAGCCAATGGAAAGTATACTAGACACATGGATCGATATAATCCTCAGCCTCAACTCCTACATTATAAGACAATGTAGGCAATAATATGCGTTAATACATTTGAATGTACTAAGTATGTGGTCATGACATATAACATGAATTATAAGATGCAATGATAAATATTATACATGAGAAAAGTTATGTAAAGTCTTGAGAAAATACCATGGTGCTCAAAGCATTAATAGACATAGTTGAAGGTCATAAGATAGCATGAAAGTCACATACATATATGGGATAGGAACCATAACCGACATTAAGACCATGCGAGCAATAACATGGAATTCCGATGTTGCCCCTACACCGAAAAAAGTGGAATCTACTTGCCATGATAGACTCTACCCCGCTAGGCGGACCATGTACATACGCTATATATGAATACACTAGCTAATCCATGAAGGCAACCTACGTTAGCACATAGGTTATGGGACTTGAGGCTTCTACTAAGGCATTTGGTAGGGCCCCCACCTCAAGTCCACTCGGTGCTAAGTCAAATCCTACAAAATACATACATAGCTTAGTAATCATAGTTAACATATATCATAGTCATGATCATAGTTCAAAATTCATGGAGTATCTCATTACATAACATAAGTGCAATGCGGGTATTTTCCTTCCACATTACAAATCATACTTGCATAATTCATGTCATTAGGCCTTAGGTTACCACATAGGGCCCTAAGTCACCTTTTTAATAGCATGCATGAAAGATCATAATTTGAATCATGCTCATAATTCATGGTAATAATCCATACTTGAATTTAAAGTAAAAACTCATATACATAATCAATTTGATTGGAAACCATAAGAATATATGAAAACATGTAACTCTATGATCATGATACATAAAATCACCATTGAAAATAGCTTCATGCATTGGCCTCCATAATTAAATTTGAAATCAGGTAATTTACGTAAAAACATACTCATAATAATCATAGATAATGACTAGACACGAAATTGAATCAGACCAACTTAATTAATTAAAATTGATGTTTGAAAATAAGGAAATTTCATGAGATTTTTTAATAAAACCTTGGACTCCATGTCATGACTCAAGCCTGGGGCCTATACGTGACATGGTAAATGAGAAACCCGAAAGTACCTTAAACAAGCCTCTTAGCATTCTTTTAGCCTTTCATAGGTAATGACAAAAAATAAACAAGCGAAAATCATAATAGTAAATCTTTAACTTACATATGTCCAACAATACCTCTAACTTTTATATTTAATGGGTCTAAGACAAGTCCCTAGCTAAGCCTCAATCATAATAGAAAGAAATTTCATAGTAAGTGTCTAAAGATCTCAACATATCATATGCTAGAAAGATAAAGGGGTATTATTCCCTGAACATAGGGACTCACCAAAAGTAGCCTTTAAATGAAATCTCAACTAGCTACGTGGAGTAGAACGAGGAGGAGCACCGGTCCCTACATGATGATATCATGTAGGCAAAAGAGCATGTGTTAGTACTTAATGTACTAAGTATGTAGGCATACATTATAAAGTAAAATATTTAGGAAATTTATAGGGTAAAGTACATAAATGAGTGCATGCATCAGTAATCAAGTAGATATCATTTAAATCATATATATGTGGTTATATACATGCATGAGTAGTCATTTAAATAGCATTTGAAACATTTATTTGTAGAATGTTGACTAAAACCGAAATTAAGACCATGTGAGCTATTACATGGAATCCAACATAACCTCTTACGTTGAACGGGGAGTCTACTTGCCTAGGGAAGAACTCCGTTAACTTTACATTCATTCTTTAACTTTAACTTTAACTTTAAGGGATTTCATGGATCCATTAGCCTAAGTCTTCAAGGACTCCTATGTTGACACATAGTTAATGATATAAGGGGTTGCTACTAGGATTCCCTTACCTAATCCCACCTCAATGACGCATTCGGTACTAACTCAATCCCACGAGATAGTTTAATACTTTAAAATAGTCATAACATATAGCTTGAGAATTCAAAACATCATATTCGGTTGAATGACTCATTAAAACCTTTGGTCATTCAAATATGCCAGAATTATCCTTATTGCATAAAGAATTCATCATTCTTTGATTTCATAAGACTCTCTTTTGATCATATACATTGCTTTCATAAACATTCATTTAGAGTCAAAGCTTTCAAGTCAAACTTTATTGAAATTACACTAAAACTAGGTAGGTTTAAATAACTTTAACTTTCAAACATATATTTAAATGAAATTATGTATAAATACTTTGAAATTCATTAATTAAAAATCATGCTTTAAATAGACCATCATGAATTTTAAGAATCTTTAAAGAGCTAAATTGAGAAGAATACTCACAAACCATCAATTCATACATATAAAATTATTTGGCACCAAAATAGACCAATAATCATTAGTTTAACCATGATTCATGCTATTAAGTAGAATTATTAATTACCCATAAGAAAATCTTATTTGAAATTAAGAGATTTAGTTGAAAGAGTTTTGGACTCCATAGGTAGAAGAACCCATGGGTAAACACCCACATATCTTAGAGTAAAGCTTAAAGAAAATAAATATAATTTATCATATAATCAAAATATTTAGACATGAGAGTGGAAGGAATACTCTCATTGAAGTCTGATATACCTAGAATCTGAAGCTTTACTCAGAACCAAAGGACTTAATGAACACTCTTAAATCCTAGTCTTTTCTCCTCATTGGAGTAGTTTGTGTACTTCCCGGAGTATATGAATCATCAAAAATAATATTTCTACACTACTAAGAACTAAAACTATATTTTGAAAATATGTAAATAAATGTATAGAGAGAAGAGTTGCTTGAGAAAGCTTGATGAACAAAATGATGAAATAAGGTGGGTATTTATAGGTGTGAAAGAGGGACCTAACAATAATTAAAATAATTATAAAGAAAAATCTTAAAATTTAATAGAGGATTATGATGTCATGGGTGATATCAAATGGAGGATTATTTATGTCATGGGTGATGTCAAATGAATCTAGATCTTCCATGGTTGGTGAGATGAATTTTTTTTTACGTAATACACTTTTGCGGAGCTATGTTTGAAAAAGATAACTTTCTAAATAGGATTTGATGTCTGCATATGAATTGTAGATCTGGAAGTCTTCTTTCATTTAATTCAATAATCAATATATTTGGAGTACTCTACAGTGAGATATAACATTTCTTCTACAAATACTCTATTTCATCACAGAATCAGGTCTTGCAAAGATTAATTTATTTGACCTACTTAGCCTATGAATCTTGAGGTATAGTCTTACAAAAGTTGTAGATAATTCTGTTGGGGCTATTCAAAAATTTGAATCACCTTATTTAGACCATCCTATAACATGTTATACCCAAAATACAGAAGCAGTATTATTTTTGTCGAGAATTGGAATACCATATACAACATTTTTAGGGGGTGTTACATTATCTCTCCCTTGAGAACATTCATCCTCGAATATGACAAGACTTATCTTGAGTAGAGTAGAGTATAACCAATGACCCGTAATTAGTGCAATAGTGCAATTTAAAATATCGTTCGAAACATATTTCATAATTTTGCATGCATATGACAACAAATGTTGAAATGCAAGGATTTCAAGTAATTGATACCTTAGGCTTGTGTACAGGGAAAAAGATGAGGATATTTCTTAATCATATCCGCTTCTACTTCACATGTAGCACTTTCTACTTGCTATTTCATCTAAAGGACTTTAACAGATGCAACTTCTTTTTTTCTCAATTTCTTAACTTGCTGGTCCAAAATTTCAGCCGGGACTTCTTCATAGGTCAAGTTTTCTTCAATATTCTCTATTTTTAAAGGTATAATGGAAATTGGATCACCTACACACTTCCTCAACATAGACACATGGAATACCAGATGAATCGAGGCTAACTCCAATGACAAATCACCTTCATAGGCCACCTTAAAAAAAGGCTTAGGTCATTATAAATTTATACGAAATTTTATTCAAAGATTACTATCACATACTACCATATTCAACAAACCACGAGACCTAATAAACAAACACCCAATACATCATACATTCACCCACATGCCATCAATACCACATTCAAGCCTAACTCTATAACCATTCTAATATACTCATTGGAAATTCTTAACAAGAAGTCATCAATAGCCTACTACAATCACTCACGTATCTACAACCATGCATTCAATTCTATCATTTTCACCACTTTATGGCTTCCTTGAAGTCAACATCACTTAAGAATTTTCATGCCTACCTTAGCATCTCTACATCAAAATTTGCATTAACTTATACAAAGGGCACACCAATATACTCTTACCTATCTAATGCACACAACAAGATCCATCTAGCATTTTTTCCATGTCTATAACCTTAAATGGAATAAGCATGCCATCATCATCACAATATGGAGCACCCACTCTCTCTCTATCTATTATGACTCATCTAATATCATTAACAGTAGAACACACAACCGACCTTGATAACTAGGTACTTCATCTCTCCCTTGTGAGAGAACTTCAATCTTCTTATCAACAACCAATGTAATGCCTCTAATTATTTAAGTTAATTTTCACATTAAAGTGGATATCTCTTGATGATATGATCAACTACTACTTACTCGAATATTGTTACGTGAGAAAAAAAACTTTATTTTATTAAATCATGACAGTATTATGATGGATTATCTTAGGCTAGTTTGGTAAATGTCTATGAAATTTTATATATATAAGTGTATCCTTGTAATAATGGTAATCAAGGTGGGATTGACTGTTGTTTTTTAAATAAGGACAAAATTGGACAACCACTAAACTTTTCAGCAACATTAAGTGATGGATATCACTTCTATATTATATCATAATGAAGCTCCAATAAGAGGTTCACTAATTTTAGCCTAAAGGACGTTTATAGGTCATTGACAATGACTTATTTCATAAAAATCTAAAGACCAACCTACTCCTTTTGGCTGGAACTCAAGATTCACTCTACATCTTGGTAAGTGTTCAAATCCATTTTTGGGACAGTGTAGCCCGTAGTAATTCATGAATTTCTCATTGTGTAGACCTTTTCTTTTAGCAAATAAATATGTTTTATGGAGGAGACTAGATCTGCTGATATTAAGTTGAAAAAAAAAGGATGAAACATAAGACAAGTTATGTCCAGATTCTTGATTTAAAAATCCCTCATGTATAACGGTTAGTATTTTGATGATATAATTTCATACAAAATGAGTTTTGTGGTGATTTATTTTGGATTACAAACTTAAGACATAGATATAAAAGTGTCATGAAGGAAATAAAGTCCAGTTTTGCCGATTTCAATTTCAAAATTTAGATACAACCGGACAAGTTTTGTCTAGATTTTTGAGTTAAAAATCCCTCATGTATAACTATTAGATTTTTGATGATATCTTTTGTAGAAAATGATTTTTGCGGTGATTTCTATTGTATTGAAAACTTAAGACATATTTATAAAAGTTTTATGAACGATATAAGATCCACTTTTGCCATTTTTACTTTCAAATTTTAGTTACAACCTGAGGTACTTGGCTTGCTGAAGTTACTGTTTTAGTAACATAAATCGGTTGAAAATATTTTAGGCTTACTTTTAATGACAAATCTTTCTTTATGTCAATATTATGAATATTGTGGAAATTAGCACTTCGTTTCATCCCCAAACAGACAGACAGTCGGAAAGAGTGACACAAATTTTTGAGGATATGCTTCGAGCTTGCGTTATTGAGTTTGAGGGTAGTTGGGACAAAAACTTGGCTTTGATAGAATTTTTTTACAATAATTTCTACCAAGCAAGTATTGGGATGCATCCCTTTGATGCCTTATACGGAAGGAAATGTCAGACCCCTCTTTGTTGAAGTGAAGCTAGTGAAAGGAAGCTTAGTGGTCCTGAAATAGTGCAACAAACAGAAGACAAGGTAAAAGTGATCAGTAATCATCTAAGAATTGCTTCTGATAGACAAAAGTCATATGCTGACCTAAAAATGCGTGATATTTAGCATCAAGTTGGCGATAAAGTATTATTAAAGGTTTCTCCATTGAAAAAAATTATGAGATTTAGCCAAAAATGAAAAACTTAGTTCTCAATTTATCGGACCTTATGTGATACTAGAAAGAGTGGGACCAGTTACATGAGGGATTTTTAACTCAAGAATCCGCACAAAACTTGTCCGGTTGTATCTAAATTTTAAAAATAAAAATGAAAAAACTGGACTTTATTTCCTTATGACACGTTTAGATCTATGTCTTATGTTTGTAATACAAAAGAAATCACCACAAAAATCATTTTCTACAAAAAGATATCATCAAAATACCAACTGTTATACATGAGGTATTCTTAAATCAAGAATCTGGACAGAACTTATCTTATGTTTCATTCTCTTTTTTCGACTTATTATCAACAGATCTAAGCTCCACCATAAACGTAACAGGTGTACCTACGTGTGTTATCTTTCCAAAACATATTTATTTGCTAAAATTAAAGTTATACACAATGAGATATTCAAGAATTAGTACTGGCTACACAGTCCCAAAAACGGATTTGAACACTTACCAAGATATAGAGTGTATCTTGAGTTCCAGCCAAAAGGAGTAGGTTGTTTTTCATATTTTTGTGAAATAACTCTTTGTCAATGACCTATAAATGTCTTTTATTCTAAAATAAATGAACCTATTAGTGGAGCTTCATTAAGATATAAGTGATATTCATCACTCAATGTTGCTGAAAAGTTTAGTGGCTGCCCAACTTTGTCAATTTTAAAAAAAAACATTAATCCCACCTTGATTACCATTATTAGAAGGATATGATTATATATATAAAATGTCATGTAAATTTACTTAACTACCCTAAAACAATCCATCATAATACTATCACGATTTAATAAAATAAAGTTTTTTTTACTCACGTAACAAAATTTGAGTAAGTAGTAATTGATCATATCATCAAGAAATATCCACTTTAATGTAAAAATTAGCTTAAATATATTCAGGAGTGTTATAATTGTTAGTGTCCTTCTAGTGTATGAGGTTGCGAATAAGTCACCAGTATCTTCACAAGCAGCTTCCAAAGGTATACGAGAAGAAGAGGTCATAACTTAACTCCTTCAAAAGTGAAGATCGCATTGCATTAGGGACATGGATATGATGCATGTGCAACTTATATGCATTAAATATACTATTTACCCTATAGTGATCAAATAATATAGCCCAAACCTTCCAAAAAAATAAGTGTGTAAACAAATCACAACAAAATTCCTAGAACCAATAATCTAGGTTCTGATACCAACACTTGTAGTGACCCTCTAGGGAGGATGCTACTACTTTAAAAAAAATCGTATATAAAACTCGTGACATTTAAAAGAAAAATTTCCCGTAAGACATATTAATATAGTCTAGTAGTGAAATTTGGCCCATTTAAAAATAGTTAAAGGTGTAAGATTTTAGCCTGTTTATAATTCTTTAATCTCAATTAAATCAAATAAAAGTACAAATTTAGGACGGGGCAACTTTTTAAAATAATTTAAGAAACTAACTTATGAGACATCCATGTATTATTCCTTATCACTACAATTCATGCTATAAACTATTACCAACTTATAAGTACCCAAGGTTAACTAATTCATGCTTCATCCAATTATTCTAACTCCAAAGGTAAATTTAGTACATCATAAGACTAGGAAGTTTACATACCCCAAAATAACATAACAAGCAACCAATTTTAAGTTACAACCCATGGTGTCATGAATGAATCAACCCTCACAAATAAATACATAAATACATATACACAAGCACCCCATAGTCATATACATGTCCCAAAATACTACAAAATATAGATGCCTATATGCAAATGTGATTTTCCTTAAATCTCCCAAAAACTTTATCTCGAATGGCCAACCTCAAGCATCTTTCCGGACATTTGCTACGATAGAAACAACTATCTCTAAGCATAAAGCTTAGTGGTGCAAAACTACAAGTTTGAAGTCTTTAGGTTCTCCAATTTATTTTCTCAAGTCATGAGCAACACAAATGTACACACAATAAATAAATTAAGCCAACAAATATATCACGAGTATCAAGTTCTATATATAAAAGTTTAAGTGTCAATAATTCATAAAAGTAGATTTACAAGATTTAGCACCAAGTTTCGCCCAATATGTACGTCATGCCATCACATCAAGCATGATCAAGTATCAAGAAGGACCGGAGCCCTGTATCAAGAAGGGTAAAGACCCAATAATCAAGAGAAACAAAAACCATATTAAAAATGGCTTCCTGATTCGTACTTAAAATGAACAACTTCCATACTTAAGACGAACTAAAAATCCATAATCAAGATAGAAAAGGGTCTGAAATAAGAGGAATACCAATAGTGACAAAGTTACAGCCACAAGAAGGACAAATTCCACAAGAATATCAAGTGATCGAGCAATCCTTACTAGTGGGCGAATTAAACAAGTGTCTTGCAAATTTCTAAATATACCAACATGACAATATAAATTTTAAGAAATAACAAATATACCAAGATAGGCTTTAAAAATATACTAGAAGATAACAAGAGTTTATACACAAGTCTCAGCCTTTTAGCATACAACAAACCAACACGACTTCAAGAGTTCAAACCGTAGACCAACCAATGTCTCAATTTCCTCAACTTGTACATGATATAAACAACTTTGAAAATACCATTAAATGTCCTATTTAATTTCCAAAATATCCATAATATTGACATAAAATAAGATTTATCATAAAAAGTAAGCCTAAAATATTTTCAACCGAATTATGTTACCAAAACAGCAACTTTGGCAAGCCAAGTACTTCAGGTTGTAACTAAAATTTGAAAATAAAACCGGCAAACCTAGACCTTATGTCCTCATAAAACTTTTAGATCTATGTCTTAAGTTTTCAATCCAAAGAAATTACCACAAAAATTATTTTTTACAAAACGATATCATCAAAACACTAACAGTTATATATGAGGGATTTTTAACTCAAGAATCTAGACAAAACTTGTCCAGTTGTATCTAAATTTTAAAACAAAATTAGAAAAATTGGACTTTATTTCCTTCATGACACTTTTATATCTTGTATTAAGTTGGTAATTCAAAATAAATCACCACAAAAATCATTTTAAAAAAAAAAAAGATATCATCAAAACACTAACCGTTATACATGAGAGATTTTTAAATCAAAATTTTGGACAGAACTTTTCTTATATTTCATCCTCTTTTTTCAACTTAATATCATCAAATCTAGGCTCCACCATAAACATAAGCGTTGTAGGTACGTGTATTAGCTTTCTAAAATATATTTATTTTCTAAAAGCAAAGGTCTACACAATGAGATATTCAAGAATTACTATTGGCTATATAGTCCCCAAAATGGATTTGAACACTTATCAAGATGTAGAGTGTATCTTGAGTTTCAGCCAAAAGGAGTAGGTTGTACTTCAGATTTTTGTGAAATAACTCATTGTCAATGACCTATAAATTTTCTTTATTATAAAATAAGTGAACCTCTAAGTGGATCTTCATTATGATATAATATAGAAGTGATATCCATCATTCAATGTTGCTAAAACGTTTAGTGGTTGCCCAGCCTTTTCATTTTTTTTTAAAAAATCAATCCACCTTGATTACCATTATTAGAAGGATATGCTTATATATATATAATGTCATGGATATTTACTAAACTACCCTAAGACAATCCATCATAATACTGTCATGATTTAATGAAATAAAGTTTTTTTTTCTCACGTAACAAAATTCTAGTAAGTAGTAGTTGATCATATCATCAAGAAATATCTAATTTAATGTTAAAATTAGCTTAAATAATTAGGGGCGTTACAACTCTCTCCCCCTATAGAAATTTCATCTTGAAATTTACCTTGTTTTAGACCCGTATCAAGTATGGATATTGGGTCCATATATCTTCTTCTCTCTCCCAGGTGGCTTCTCTTCCAAAATGGTTCCTCCAAAGTACCTTTACTAAGGGGATTCTCTTGTTTCTAAGTTGCTTTATTTCACGAGCTTGAATTAGGATGGGTTCTTCATTATACGTCAAATCTAGATTAACCTCAATAGATTCTACTGGAAGAACATGAGATGGACCAGAATGATATCTTCTGAGCATCGAAGCGTGGAAGACATTGTGGATCTTGTCGAACTCAGGCGGCAAAGCTAATTTATATGAAGATGGTCCCACTCCTTCTAGTATCTCATAAAGTTTGATAAATTGAGGATTAAGTTTTCCTTTTTAGCTAAATCTCATAATCTTTTTTCATAGAGAAACCTTTAAGACTACTTTATCGCCAACTTGATGCTCAATATCATGCCTTTTCAGGTCAACATATTACTTTCGTCTATCATAAGCAATTTATAGACGATTACTGATCATTTTTACCTTATCTTCTGCTTTTTGCACAATTTCATGACCAATAAGCTTTCTTTCACTAACTTCACTCCAACAAAGAGGGGTCCGATATTTCCTTTCATTTAAGTCTTCATAGAGAGGAATCCCAATACTTTTTTGGTAGCTATTATTGTTAGCAAATTCTATCAAAGCAAAGTGTTTGTCCCAACTACCCTCAAACTCAATAAAACAAGCTCTAAGCATATCATTCAAAATTTGTGTCACTCGTTTCGACTGTCCGTCTGTTTGGGGATGATATGAAGTGCTAAAATTCAACTTAATACCCAAGGCTTCCTGCAAGCTAGCCCAAAATCTAGATGTAAATCATGGGCCTCGATCAGATACAATAGAAGCAGGGATCCCATGTAGTCTTAAAATCTCATTAATGTATAATTCTGCTAGATTCTCAAGTGGGTAATCCATTTTGACTACCAAGAAGTGAGAACTCTTTGTTAGTCTATCCACTATCACCCATGTTGCATCATGATTTCTGTGAGTGCGAGGAAGTCTAGAAATAAAGTCCATAGTTATTCTCTTCCATTTCTATTCTGGTATTGAAAAGGGTTATAGCAACCCAACTGGAACCTGATGTACTTCCTTTACTTGTTGACTAACCAAATATTTTGAAATGAACTCTGCAATGTCTTTCTTCATACCATTCCACCAATATTATTCTTTGATGGTCTGGTACATCTTCGTACTTCCAGGATGCATTGCATATGGTGAAGTATATGCTTCATTCAAGATTTCTCTCCTCAACTTGTCATCATTAGGAATGCATAACCTATTTTGGTATAATAATACACCATCCTCCTTTAATGTAAAATCTTTTGTTTCCCCTTTTGAACTTCTTTGGTCAATTTTATGAATTTCTCATCTAATTTTTGCACTTCTTTCACCTGTTCACACAATATTGGATTGACTTTCAAATTAGCAACCACCGAACCATACGAATCATGTGTAAAATGGACATTCATGACTCTTAACTGTAGAAGCAAAGGCAAAGGATTCAGATGCAAGCTTGTAAAGGATTTGCTCCTTAAGGTGTCTACAACCATATTAGTTTTACCTAGTTGATAGTCAATTGTGCATTCATAATATTTGATGAGTTCAATCCATCTATGTTGTCTTAAGTTCAGTTCTTTCTACGTACCCAAGTATTTTAAGCTCTTGTGATTAGTGAATATATAACACTTTTCTCCATACAAATAATGCCTCCATATCTTTAAGGTGAACACTATAGCAGTAAGTTCTAGATCATGAGTAAGATAATTCAATTCATGTGGTTTTAATTTCCGAGAGGCATAAAATATAACTTTCCCTTATTGCATCAAAAAACATCCCAAACCACGATGAGAAGCATCACTATATATCACGTACTCTTTGCCCTCTATTGGTAGAATAAGTATAGGAGCTTGTATCAATAGGAGCTTGTGTCAATAGGAGCTTGTG
Organism: Solanum dulcamara; assembly: GCF_947179165.1. NCBI lineage: Eukaryota > Viridiplantae > Streptophyta > Magnoliopsida > Solanales > Solanaceae > Solanum > Solanum dulcamara. The sequence continues at coordinate 30,569,528 of NC_077245.1, read as the reverse complement.
TCAATAAGGATTTAGCGTTTCAAAGCTCTCTTGGCACTTGTCATCCCAAGTAAACTTCACTTCCTTAATCAACAGTCTCGTCAAATAAGAGGCTATAATAGATAAGCCTTTCACAAACCTTCTATAGTATCCTGCTAAAACTAAGAAATGTCTTACCTCGGTAGGACTTTTGGGAGTTTTCCATTCAACAATTGCTTCAGTTTTACTAGAATCGTCATTCATACCTTCGGCTAACACAATATATCCTAGAAAAGTCACTTCACTAAGCCAAAATTCACACTTTAAAAGTTTAGTATAAAATTCTTTCTCCTTCAAACTTTGCAAAACAATCCGAAGATATTTATCATGCTTTTCTTTACTCTTGGAATATATTAAAATATCATTTATAAAGACCACCATAAATTAATCAAGATAAGGCCTAAATACTCGATTCATTAGACCCATGAATATTGCAGGAGCATTAGTCAATCCGAATGGCATCACAAAGAATTCATAATGACCGTATCAAGTTCTAAAAGCAGTTTTAGGAACGTCTTCCTTTCTAACATACAGTTGGTGATACCCAGACCTTAAATCAATTGGTACCCTTCAGCTGGTCAAACAAATCATCAATCCTTGGTAGTGGATATATGTTCTTGATTGTTATTTTTTTCAATTGTCTATAGTTAATACAAAGTCTAAGAGTACCTTTTTTGTTCTTCACAAATAGTACAGAGGCTCCCCAAGGAGAAACACTTGAAAGAATAAAACCTTTCTCAAGAAGTTCTTGTAATTGAGTTTTCAATTCCCTTAATTCTTTTGGTTCTATTAAATAAGGAGTGATAGAAATAGGAGTAGATCCAAGAATGAGCTCGATTGGAAATCCAACTTCTCTTTCTAGTGGCAATCCAAGATGATTTTATGGAAACACTTCTGGAAAGTCACACATAGTAGTAATATCTTTAAGACTACTCTCCACATGTGTATCAATTATGTGAGAAAGATATGCATTACAACCTTGACGAATCATCTTTCTTGCTAAGGCCACAGAAATAATATTAGATGACAATGATCTTTCACCTTGTACAATAATGTGTGAAAATGCATGGTCCTTAAAAGTCACATGCTTGGAACTACAATCCAATAATGCATGATATGTATAAAGCCAATCTATACCTATAATAATATCAAAATCATGGAAAAGCATTTCAATCAAATCAACAGGAAAGACCAAGTTTTGAATCATGAAAGGACAAGCTTGGTAAATTTGATTACAAACAACTTGGTAAACCAAAGGACTTTCAACTAGAACGTCAAAGTTAAGTCTCACAGATTTCACATTTTCTGGAAGAACAAGTGATGAACAAATATAGGAATATGTAGAGCTAGGATCAAATTGTGTAAACACAGATAAGTCATATAAGTGAAATTTACCGACAACTACATTCTGTCCCTCTTAATCATCTCTCTGCCTCATATCATAAGCTCATGCAGTAGCTCTTGACTCGCTAGCTTAATTTGCTCTACTAACCCCCGCTGCTTGGTTGTTTTTAGGCCTAGCACCTCTATTAGTTTGAGGAGGATTATTAGAAGACTTCTGAACTGAGCCCTTAGTGTGAAAAGGAGGAACATTTTTAGGATTAGGACAGTCCTTCACTTTATGATCAAAGTTGCCACAATTAAAACATACACCATAAGCTCTCCTGCAATTACCATAATGATTCTTTCCACATTCTACACAAGTGGAATGCGAGTATTGCCTTGGCTATAACTCGGAGTACTAGTTGTAGAAAAATCTAGTCTACTTTGCTTCTGTTGAACAGACTTGTTAACACTACCAGCCTTAGAATCATCAAACCTTCTACTTTTGGATGGACCTCCAAAATATAACCTACACTTTCGGAATCAATTCTCATGTCTACTGGCTTCTTCATTATTAAGTCTTTCCCAAGTAAAAGCAGCAGAAACTAATTTATAAAAGTTCTCATGTTGCAGGATTGCCACATTCTTTCTGATGAAATCGTTCAAGACATCTTCAAACCTCATGCATTTATCTTTTTTCTCGTTAATAATGCCTCCAGTATAATGAGAGATTCTAAGAAAATTTTGTTGATACTAAGTTCTAGACATGCCTCGTTGCCTTAGATTCAAAAAAAACTTTTTTCTTAGCATCACAATAAGTGGGAGGGACATACTTCATACGAGATTCATTAACAAAATCATCCCAAGTAAGAACTACAGGTTTTGCTTTTGCATTTGGCACACTTACCCTCAAGTTATAAATATCCTTCTATAATAACGAGATGGCATACTTGAATTTGGCAACATCTGAACACTCCAACTGCTCAAACACCCTCTCTTTGCGTTCAATCCATTATTCAGTATTAGTAGGATCAACGTGCCTTCAAACTCAAATCCACCCATTTTTCTCATATTTTCAAAGTTTAACCCATTGGGATCATGAATCATTTCAGCCATACGGTGAATGAATTCAGCCATCTGTTGAAAATGAGGATTGATAACTTGAGTACCATGGCTTATGTGAGAATGTGGACCAACTCTTACTCCTTGTTAATTTTCCACACCAGACCCACTACTATAGGGCACATATTGACTCGAGGACTGTTCGCCAACCCCTTCTAGTGTATGAGGTTGGGAATAAGAGCCGCCTGTATATTCACGAGCAGCTTCCATAGGTCTACGAGAAGAAGAGGCCATAATTTAACTACTTCAAAAGTGAAAATCACATTGTATTAGGCACATGGATATGATGCATGTACAACTTATATGCATTAAATATACTATTTACCCTATAGTGATCAAATAATATAGCCCAAACCTTCCAAAAATATAAGTGTATAAGCAAATCACAACAAAATTCCTAGAACCAAAAACCTAGGCTCTGATACCAACACTTGTAGAGACCCTCCAGGGAGGATGCTACTACTTTAAAAAAATATTGTATATAAAACTCATGACATTTAAAAAAAACTTCCCGTAAGGCATATTTATTGAATCTAGTAGTGAAATTTGGCCCATTTAAAAATAGTTAAAGGTGTAAGTTTTTAGCCTATTTAAAATTTTTTGATCTAAATTAAATTGAATAAAAGTTTCAATTTAGGATGGGGTGACTTTTCAGAATAATTTAAGAAACTAACTTACGATATATCCATGTATTATTCCTTACCACTACAATTCATGCTATAAACTATTACCAACTTATAAGTAACCAAGGTTAACTTATTCATGCTTCATTCAAATATTTCAACTCCAAAGGTAAATTTAGTACATAATAAGACTTGGAAATTTACATGCCCCAAAATAACAAAAAGCAACCAACTTTAAGTTACAACCCATGGTGTCATTAATGGATCAACCCTCACAAATAAATCAATAAATACATATACACAAGCACCCCATAGATCATATACATGTCCCAAAATACTACAAAATATGGATGCCTATATACAAATGTGATCTTCCTTAAATCTCCCCAAAACTCTATCTCCAATGGTCAACCTCATGCATCTACTCGGACATTACCTATGATAGAAACAACTATCGCTAAGCATAAAACTTATTGGTGCAAAACTATAAGTTTGAAGTCTTTAGGTTCTCCAGTTTATTTTCTCAAGTCATGAGCAGCACAAATGTACACATAATAAATAAATCAAGTAAACAAATATATCACGAGTATCAAGTTCTATATATAAAAGTTTAAGTGTCAGTAATTCATAAAAGCATATTTACAAGATTTAGCACAAAGTTTTGCCCAATAAGTACATCATGCCATCACACCAAACATGATTAAGTATCAAGAAGGACTGGAGCCCTGTATCAAGAAGTGTAAACACCCAATAATCAAGAGAACCAAGAACCATATTAAAAATGTCTTCCTAATTCGTACTTAAAATGGACAACTTCCATTTTTAAGACCCATAATCAAGATGCCAAAGGGTCTGAAACAAGAGGCATGCCAATAGTGACAAAGTCATAGCCACAAGAAGGACAAAGTTCAAAAGAATGTCAAGTGATCGAGCAATACGTACAATTAGGTGAGTTAAATAAGTGTATTACAAATTTCCAAATATACCAACATGACAATACAAATTTCAAGAAATAACAAACATACCAAGATAGATTTTAAATATACTAGCAGGTAACAAGAGTTTATACACAAACCTCAGCCTTTTAGCATATAACAATCCAACACGACTTCAAGATTTCAAACTGTAGACTAATCAATTTCTAAAGTTACTCAACTTGTACATGATATAAAGAACCTTGAAAATACCATTAAATATTCTCTTTAATTTTCAGAATATCCATAATATTAACATAAAACAAGATTTATCATTAAAAGTAAGCCTAAAATATTTTCAACCGGATTAATTTACCAAAACAGTAACTTCGCCAAGCCAAGTACCTCAGGTTGTCACTAAATTTTGAAAATGAAAATGGAAAAACTGGACCTTATGTCCTTCATAAAACTTTTAGATCTAAGTCGTAGACCCACTAGTAAACTTCCGGTCAGTGGTCGTTTCTTGAAATTTTCCCTTTCGTTCGTCTCTTCTTCTTACGAGGTTTTACATACCCCCTTCTCAAAACTTGCTTGAACAATTGAAATTTCATGATCATGACTTATACTTGAAACTAAGGTAAAAGCATGGGTTCACCAATTTATTGACTTAGAAATCAAGAAATTGACTTGAAAACATGCATGATCATATACTGTATATCAACCCATACATGCAATAACCATCAATTTATATTAAAATAGATGCATAATCATAGTTTGAATCATAATTCGTATAATTTAAATAGAGATCACATAACCCATAAAAATACATCCTTGAATTTATCAAAGAGATGAGAATTTATTGGAATCCATAGGTGAAAGGTACCCTCGGATGAATGCCCACATACCTTGAATTAGAAGACAAAAGGAACTTGAAGAAACTAGCACTTTTGACGGAGATATTGAGAGAATTCGTTGAATGTCTTCAATGGAGTTTTTGAGAGCCATTGTAAAGAGAGAATTATTTGAATAGGTGAATTATAGTAGAATAAAGGAGAATACGGGTTTAGGATAGTTTATAGGTCCAAATAAGGTCCTAAAAACATCTAGGTTCATTAACTAATAGTCAGGAAAATATCTAAAGTGTCCCCACTTAAAAACTGAATTCGGATGGAAAATAATACCCAGGTCCGTATCGCGTACTTGTTCCTTGATAGGCCAATTTTGAGTGAATGAGAATTTGATCAGATTTTGACTTGGGGAGAAATTGCTCTATGGGGGAGCGATGTGGACCTCTTGCACACCCTACTAGAAGTGCAATTTCTTGGAAACTTTTACCTTCTGAAATACTTGACCTAAATACCCATTGAGGTTATTTTGCAATGTTTAACCTTATTATATCATATTTTAACCTTCAAACGCGAGGGATATTACAACATCTCCCCCTTAGGAACATTCTTCCTTGAATGAGGTAGGAATGGATTGATTGGAGTAGAGTGTATGGATAATAACCTAGAATAAATGCAATAATGCATTTTAAACATTATTTAAAATCAGGTTCATGAGTATGCATGCAATGAGACATAGAGAGGTTGGAACGTATGATTTTGGAGAATTCGAGCTTGAATAACCAAATACCTAAGGTCGGAATGAAAGGAAAGACATAAGGATATCATTTCATCATGTCCGCTTTCGCTTCCCATATATCACTTTTAACTTTTTGGTTTCTCCATAAGATTTTAATGGATGCAACTTTCTTGTTTCTAAACCTTTTAACTTGGTGGTCAAAAATTTCAACCGGAACCTCCTCATAAGTGAAGTTTCCTTCAATACTCAAACTACCCAAAGGTACAATGGCATTGGGATCACAAACATATTTCCTCAACATTGATACATAGAATACCTGATCAACCAAAACTAATTCCAATGGCAAATCAAGTTCATAGGCCACCTTACCAATGTACCTTAGGATCCTATACCTCTATAGTAAATTTTATCCCAAGAGTACTACTCCTTTTCACCATATTCAATCAAACCTCGAGACCTAATCAAGAAATACTCAATACACCATGCATTCACCCACATTTCATCAACACCACATTCAAGCCTAGTTTTATAACCACTCTGATACACTCACTTGAAACCCTTAACAAGAAGTCATCAATAGCCTACTGCAATTACTCACATATCAACAATTACACATTCAACCCTACCATTCTAACTACTTTATAGTTCCCTTGAAGTCAACATCACTTAAAAATTTTCATGTCTGCCTTAGCATCTCTACATCTACATTTGCATTAACTCCTACCAAATAGCACGTCAATATACTCTTACCTATCTACTGCACACAAAAATATCCCATCTAACTCTTCCTCCCATCTATAACCTAAAATGGAATAAGAATGCCACAATCATCATAATATGGAACACGCACTCTCTCCCCATCTACCCTAACTCATCCATCGAGAGTTATGGGCTCTACTCAATATCATTTCTCTTACGCCATCAATATTTGGAACACATAACCGACCATGGTAATGAAGTACTCCATCTCTCCCTTGTGAGAGAACCTGAATATTCTTATCAACCATCAATATCTTTAACTTAACTAAGGTACATCCATGTCTTGCTTTTCTCTTACATCTACTACCAATGATGATTTCAAACCATTTTGAATAATTACACCACCCTCATTAGGGTCACTCAACCTTACACCCAAATACCAAATCACTAACCTTACACTCAAGAACCGGCTCACTAGGAATTTGGAATTTGCCCATATGGGTTCCACATCCAATAGATACAAAGGAAGCATGTTTCCAATCCATGCCAAGGATAACATCAAAATTGGTCATGTCAAACTCAACAAGATCTCATGGTATTATTTTATGTAATACCAACACGGGGCAATTTCTATAGACTTTCTTAGCTAGAACTGAATCACCAATGGGGGTATAAACCAAAAAAGGCTTTAGCAAGTTATTAGGACATATATCAAATCTTATAGAAAGGATAGGAGTAAAAAATGGAAATGTAGTACCCAGATAAAGTAAGGCATAACTATCAAAGTAGAAGATTTTCAACGTACCGGATGAAGTACCCTGATGGGTCGAAAAATCCGAAGAATCCCTAGGCTCAACCTGCTGACTAATCTCCCTCTCCTTCCTAGAGGCCACTGGAAAGTCCCTCAACTTATTTCCACTCTTTCAACAATGATACCAACTTCTTATTCCGGAAAGCACTCCTCTGAATGATTCTTACCACATAAATAGCACTAGAGGTACGATTTTTCTTTTCCCTCACTCTTCTTCAAATTTGAGCCAGATGTTTCCCTTTTTGATATCTTCTGATGATTAAAGCCATTACATCTCCAAACATTCCTCTTGCTCACTCATTTTCTTTTCTTCACATTCATGCTCAAAGCGGTTACATTTTACTTATTCAATTGAGCATTCACAGCTCTATCCAATAACACGAGGGCATTACAGAACTCTATATTAGAGATATCAGTAGTTGAAGGTGGGTCAATCATAGTGGAAAGACTTCCATCTTGATCAATCTTGTGGCTGCTCTCTTTCTGATAAGATATATTCTAAAACACATAGGAAATGAGTTAGAAGGATTCCCTATAGAATTTAGCTTTATCGCTCGATAAGATCATGAAAGAAGTAAAGATTTACTAAAATGCCTCGTAGCCTCCTACTCATATATGTGGTGTACTTCACACCCATAAATAAGACTCTACTTGATGCAGCATGTTGGACTCCTTAGGATACCTCAAAACCTTGTGCTATAATATCAAGTTTATCACGACCTAAACTAGGGCCTAAATATAACACAAAAAATAAGATTCACGAAAAAACCCAAACCAATCCTCTTAGCATATCATAAGCATATATAAGGTAACAAATAAGATAAAACTCATAAAATTCCAAGAAACATAGCATAGATAGAAGTAAGTAAGACAACATAGACTCCATACACATATATCCAACATGCCTCTATATGACTACATAGGGGGGGACTAGGACATGTTCCTAGCTCACCATCAAAGGAAAGAAAATGATATTACATGACATAGTCTCAAAACATCATCATAGTCTAGAAATAACAATAAGATTAAAGATGGACTTGGTTTCCCCTCGAAGCATGGAGACTCACCACACAATCTTCAAATGGATCACCAACTATCCCTAAGAATAGGATGGATTGTCCTTCCCTCCATTGTGATATTATGTATGCAATAAAGTATGTGTTAGTACGTTTGATGTACTAGGTATGTAGGCAATGCATAATAAAGCCATATTGTGCAAATGACCATTTCACATAGCAAGATAAAAGAAGCAGTAAAATCATAAGTATTCATAAGAAGGATCAATACAAAATAAACTATAAAAGTATCATATAAAAGTAAAGAGAGGATTATCCATTTAAAATATTATATAGACTATACATATATAGGAGATAACTGTAACTGACATTAAGACCATGCGAGCTATAACATAGAATCCTGATATAACTCCTACATCGAGGAAGAGAGAGGCTACTTGTCAAGGTAGACTCCATCTCATTATCATCATCATCACTAAAACTGGGTACTTGCCTGTAGTTCTTGAGATTAGGTACTCGCCTCTAATCTTGTTTCCTATAGTGGAACATAGTGATGGGACAAGAGATTATTAATAAGGACCCCTTATGTTGAGTCCCCACCTCAAAGTCCTCTCGGTGCTAAGTCAACCATCCCACATAATACATAACATATCATAATATAAATATATCATAGGAATAGCTCATTCATCATCATTCATTACTTTTCATGAGTCATTCATAGGCCTTGATAATCATTCATAAAACTTATTCATAAGAGTAGCTCATTATCATATGATACATATAATGTGGGTGTAAGACTTCCATTATTATGGATCCTTTTCGATAAAGAGTATCATTAGGGTCTTAAGTAACCCTTTTCATAATTCATGCTTGAACACTTGAAATTTCATGATCATGACTTATACTTGAAAATAAGGTGAAGGCATGGGTTCACCAATTTATTGACTTAGAAATCATGAAATTGACTTGAAAACATGCATGATCATATACTCTATATCAACCCATACATGTCAAGAAAATAATATCAATTGAAAGTATAATTAAAAAAACGCATAGTCCATATCACAAACCCTAAAGATCAATGTAGGAAAATTCATAGAAAAATCTTCAATTTCATGCAATAACCATCAATTTATATTGAAATAGATGCATATCATAGTTTGAATCATAATTTATGTAATTTAAATAGAGATCACAGAACCCATAAAAATACATACTTGAATTTATTAAAAAGATGAGAATTGTTTGAATTCATAGGTGAAAGGTACCATTGGATGAATGCCCACATACCTTGAATTATAAAAACAAAGAAACTTGAAGAAACTAGTACTTTTGATGGAGATATTGAGAGAAATCCATGTAATGACCCGACCTAAGGCCTAGTGGTAACACAGCGATCGAAACCATGAAAGGCTCTAACCAAGAATCTTGTATATATCATAAGCATACATAATGTAAAATAAAAGAGGAAACATCATAAGAGAGTCTACACCATGAGTAGAAAAAGAAGAATGTCACATGACAACATAGACACAAAATATTAGTCCAACTAGATTCCTATATTCATGAGCTTGGGCATGGGCTAAGACATGTCCCTAGCTCACCCTCAATATGAAATATAACAAAAGTCTTCGAAAATAATAACCAACTCGATGACTAGTCCCAGATAAATGAGGACTCACCACAAACATCGTCGGATAGAAAAGCTTAACTAGTCACGTGGATGAATATGATATTCAATTTCAACCCCTACATTATAAGAAAATATAGACAAAGAGTACACATTAGTACATTGGAATGTACTAAGTATGAGGGCATGACATGCAACATAAATCATGGGATGCAATGATCAAGTAAAATACAAGATAAGATGAAATAAGTAAAGTCATGAGAAAATTATAATGACCAAAGGTTTTAAAAGGCATAATTTAAATCATGACATACATAAGAGATCATACATACGTGGGATAGGAACCATAACCGACAATAATACCATGCGAGGTATAACATGGAATCCCGTTGTCTCCTCATACAATGAAGAAAAAAGAGAATCTACTTGCCAATGTAGACTCTACCCCACTAGGCGGGTCATACATATGCTATATGTGGATCCAATAGCTAGGCCATAAAGGCAACCTACGGTGGCATGTAGTTTAAGAGACATGTGGTTGCTACTAGGGCTTTTGGTAGGGCCCCCACCTTAAGTCCACCCGATGCTAAGTCGAATCCCATGGAATACATACATAGCATAAAAATTATAATGACACATATCATAGCATGATCATAGGTTTGAAATCATAGAGTTGGTCATTTTCATAACATAAGTACAATGCGGGCATTGTCCTTTCACATTATAAATCATACATACATAGTTCATATCATTAGGCCTTACGGCACCACATTGGGCCCTAAGTCGCCTTTTTCATATTTTCCATTAAAATCATAGTTTGAAAAATGCTTATAGTCTATGATTATAATTGAAATACATAATCATAATTTATACTTGGAAATTAGGATAAAACATGAATGCATGATCAATTGAATTGAAAATCATGAAAATGACCTAAAATCATGCATGATCATATAATTTCTATCAGCCCATACATAATTCATAAATATAATATCATTCAGAAGTATAATTGAAAATACGCATAATTAATATGATGAATCCTAGAGATCAATATAGGAGAATTCATGGAAAAACTCTTCAATTCAATACAATAACCATCAATTTATATTAAAATAGACTCATAATCATAATTGGAATCATAATTCATGCAATTGGAATAGAGATCATAAAATCCATAAAGTACCATACTTTAATTAAATAGAAAACTTGAGAATTTGATTAGGCTTCATGGATGAAAGAATCTATGAATACCCACATACCTTAATTGAGAAAACCAAATAATTTGAAAGAACTTGAGAGTTTTGAGTGAATTTACTTGAACTCTTTAATGGAGTCCTTGAGAGTCTTTTGTAGAGTGAGAATTATTTGAGTAGGTGAATTGTAGAAGAATGAACAGAATTAGAGGTTTAGGTCAATTTATAGAACTGAATTAGGTCCTAAAAATATCTAGGTTCAATAGAGGTTTAGGACTTGCCTCGCACTTTACTGTTTTGCGCAGTTTGTTTGAAAAATCTATTTTTCGATATGCGATCATAAAAATCCACTGAGATCATTTTCTCATAGATTTTGACTCCCTGATCGATATTCTGGACTCGAATTTTCCAAAAAAAATTAAGGATAATGCATTATGGTAGCAACCTATTCCCAATGCATTTTTAAGGCACTGATGCGCATTTTGAGGAATGTTACATTCCAATGGCGTTTTTGAGAGCCTTTGTTAAGAGATAGTTATTTGAATAGGTGAATTGTGCTAGAATGAATGAGAATAAGGGTTTAGGTTATTTTATAGGGTCGAATTAGGTCATAAAAATACCAAATTCATTAATTAATAGTTTGGAAAATATCTATAAGTGTCCCTACTTAAAAATTGAATTCGAAAAAAAAATCTTACCCAGGTCTGCGATGTGGACTTGTTCCATGATAGGCCCATTTTGAGAGAATGCGAATTTGATCAGAATTTGACTTTGGGAGAAATTTCACTTTGCGGGAGCAGGTTCGCGATGCGGACTTATTGCTTACCCAATTGGAAGTACAATTTCTTGGAAAATTTTATCTTTTGAAATACCTGACCTAAAAATCCTCCGAGACAATTTTTGTAATTTTAAACCTTTTTATATCATAATCCAACCTTCAAATGCCTAGGATATTAAAAAATACAGGGTATTGCTACTCTTTTACATATTTTCTCTCAAAAATTCAAATATTCATATAATGACAACTTTGCCCTTAGGAATGATGTCACCCATTCCATCATAGACCAATTTCATGACTACATAAACACAATGGGATACTTAGAATTCACCCATAAATCAGATTTCAAAGATAAGGAAAATTTCACATGCTTAATATTAAACCCAGATAAAAGAGTTTCAGATCTTGAAATTTCAAGCACTAAAAACTCTTTTCCTCCCATAAGATTTTTAAGTTCTAGCAAGTGGGTTTTGAAGCATTCAACAATCATGCATGGAATTCTTACCATATGTATAATATCAAGCTCAAAATCGTAAAAGTAAAGTCACATACCAGATTTGCAAAAGTGAGAGATAAAAAACAATAACTTCAATGGGAGTGTTCCTTAATTTTGAACTCAAGAAACTTTCCATAATAACTTTTTAGATTTTTAGGGTGAATGGAGTTTTGATATAGGATTAGAAAAGGTTGTTGTTTAGTGGAAGAGAATGGAGAGAAGTAGCAGCTAATTGAAGGATTGAGAGGTTCTAGAGAGAGGAAAAAGAGTTTGTAAGAGAGTGAATAAGGAAGAATATTAAGGGTTTTGGGTTTATGGGTTTTGGAAAATTTGGTCAAATTAGGTTTTATAGTAGCACAAGTCAAAATTAAACCATTTCTCATAATTACCTGCTTGTGTTAGATTGGCGAGGCACCAGCAGTAACTAATGAGACATCGATCAAATGCCAAAAACTACCGTGTATATTCAGTGCAGTAATCTGCATCGGCGCTTCAACTGGCATTGTACTATTTTTAACTAGCAACTCACTGGTCAAGCGCAGATTCCTAATATGCTTCCCAGTGATCGAGAGGGAACCGATGTTTTACTGCTGACATACAATGCTTGACCTATGTTATGCATGTTTGATGTTGATATTCTAAAAGTGAAGTAAAAATAAATAAAACTAACTTGGGTTGTCTCTCAAGAAGCGCTTGATTTAACATCATCGAATGATGCAAGTACCTCATCATCACCCACTGTAGGGTGGAATTTTTACCTCTTGTAGATCTTCTACGTTCTCATACATGGATTCATTCACTGATACCACTCTACATTCATCCGGAGCCTTTGTAGGCATGAACATCTTAAAATTGACATATTTATCACAAACTTAAAATTAGAGCTTTCCCAGTTCAACATCCCCAAGTGCTCTCCCTGTATCAAGGAAAGGGTGGCCTAAGATGACAGGTAGCTATGTGTCCACTTTATAATCTAACACTATAAAATCATCCGGAAAGTGAATTATCTATTTTGACTAGCTCATCAAATAGTATACCAATTTTGCCTATTGATAGAATGATCCACCATCAATAGCCTAATTGGAGTGGATTTTGGGTTCCCAAGACACTACTTCTTCAAGATTATAGGGCATCAAATTAGTGTTTGCCCCTAAATCACATAAGGCTTTATCAAACTTGTACATCCCGATGGTGTACAGAATAATCAAAAGCTCTCATATCTTCTTTTTTGTTGCCAATATACTAGACATTACGGCATTACATGATTGTGACACTTCAACAGATCCCACATTCACCATTTGTTTCTTTTGCAGTAGCTCTTTTTTGAACTTTGAATACCCCGACATTTGCAATAAGGCATCAATCAAAAGGATATTGATAGATAACTTTTTCAACTGATCTATAAACTTTTGGATATGCTCATCTTCCTTCTTCTTGATCACTCTGAGGGAATGGAGGGGGACACTTAGGCTCATCGCCCTTAGCGGATTTATCCCTTATTTTTCCTTCAACATCAATCAATATTGTAGGAGGATCAAATTCCAATTTTTCATCCACATATAACCTGCCCTCATTCGGTGATGTATCATCATCTTTCAATTGGATTGGTGCATTTGGCTTCACCATATCGTCTCTAGCTTCATCAACTACCTTCCTCGGTGCTACCTTGGTGTCTTCATGGATCTTAGCACTCCTTCTACTATTTCCATACAATGGCTATCATTCTTTAGATTTTGGAGAGTATCACTTGGGAGTGTGCCCTTGGGTATTGGATTAATTTGAGCCGACAAATGATTTATTTGCATTTCTAAGTGCTTGATTAAAGCGGAGTGAGAGCTAACAGTTTGAGTCAAATTTGATACGTCTCTTTTGAGATCCTTGACTCTATTTTCCATAGAATAGACCCTCTTAAGAATATATTTAAGCATCTCTTTGATTAGCTGGGTCACTCACACTAGCTTATCGATGGGGAGAATCGGATTTTTAGGGAGGTACATATGGATTTAAACTCCGATAGTTGTACCTATCATCTCCTCTAACTCGATATTACTAGCGTCATTGTCTATCACGGTCTCTAAATTGACTTTCACGATCTCTCCAACCTTGATTCTCATTCCTAAGATGCTAAGGACGTTGATTGGTTGCTTGGTATCCTGGGCAAGAACTAGATCCTTGGTTCGCCAAGTACCTCACATCTTCATCAAAGGTAGCACAAGCTACTTCTTAGTCACTCAAAGTTGAATTGTGTGCCCAAATGATATTCAGATTTTTTGTTTCGACACTCATCACATTCTTTGCTAAGAGTTCAATTCTTGTCATCATCTCTGTCATTTGTTCATCACGCTCCTCCTTTTTCCTTCGCATTTTATTAGTTACTGTTGATGTAGATGTCGCTCCACCACTCGATTTTATACTATATCATCTATGTCATGCCATATTAATCCTAACTATTTGATTCAAAGAAGCGGACTCTTAAAGATAAGTGAGATTCATGAATGAGCCTCCCTCCAAGTAATTACTACCACTTGGTAAACTTTATTCAATAAATGATAGAAAATGTGAAATAACACTTGATCGGATAAACCAAGATTTAAACACTCGGTCACTTTCTTCTTGAACCTTATCCATACTTAAGTATAGCTTTGCCCGACATTTGCTTAAAGAATAATTAATCTCATCCCTCTACTTCAGCATTCCCGAGGGTGGGAAATTTTTTTGAGGAAAACTCTCTTCAACTCGTCCCAAGTAGTAATTAACCCTAGGGGTAATTCTGCAAGCTATGTGGTGGCTTCACCTGTGAGTGAAAATGGGAATAACCTTAGCTGAATTGACTCTAGGCTAATATCGTGTATCTTGAAAGGGAGATACACTTCTACAAAATTTCACAAGTACTTGTTTGTATCCTCAACTACTTGGCCTCCAAATAATCCTTTCATATGTAGAAGATGGATCATAGGATTGGTGATTTAAAACACCACATCCCCACCTCTAAGGGTAAGAGAATTGCTTTAGCTACACCCATCTCCGTAGGTGCTTCATTTGCGGCAAACTCATTACAAAGTTTGCATCTCCTATGCTTTCTTCATCAGCTGCTTGCTCAATTTTTGCCCTATTTTTGGCATGCAGCAACACAAAAAACCTATAAAAAGAACACAAATTTCACAAAAGTTTGAATATAAAAAGCAATCAAAGACGATCATTAACCTATTGTAATACCCCCTAAAAACGTTGTATATGATATTCCAATTTTCGATAAAAATGACATCGCTTCTGTATTTTGGGCATAATCTTTAATAGGATGGTCCAAATTAGGTGATTCAAATTTATGAATAACTTGAACATCATTACCTACAACTTTAGTGAGACCATATATTATGTTTTGGAGGTTAAGTAGGTCAAATAAATATTATTACAAGATATGGTGCTGTGATAAAATGAATTATTTGTAGAAGAAAAATCATATCTCATTGTAGGTTGCTCCAAATTGGTTGATTATTGAATAAAATAAAAGTAGACTTCTAGAGCAACAATTCATATAAAGACACTAAATCCTAATGAGGAAGTTATCTTTTTCAAACGCAACTCCAAAAAAAGGTATTTCGTTAAAAGAAGGATCATCTCACCAACCATTGAAAGATCTAGATCCATTTGACATTACCTATGACATCAATAGTCCTCCATTTGACATCACCCATCACATCACAATCTTCCATTAAATTTTTAGATTTTTCTTTATAATTATTTTAATTATTGTTAGGTCTCTCCTTCACATATATAAATACTCACCTTATTTCATCATTTTATTCATCAAGCTTTCTCAAGTAACTCTTCTCTCTATACACTCCTTTACTCATTATCAAAATATAGTTCTAGTTCTTAGTAGTGTAGAATACTATTCCGATGATTCATATACTCTGGGTAGTACACAAAACACTCGGGTGAGGAGAAAATGCTAGAATTCAAGAATGTTTATTAAGTCCTTTGATTTTGAGTAACTCTTTGGATTCTAGTTATGTAAGGGTTCAATGAGAGTATTCCTTTCACTCTCATGCCTAAAGTATTTTGATTATATGATAAATTATATTTATTTTTTTAAGCTTTACTCTAAGTTATGTGGGTGTTTATGCATAGGTTCTTCCACCCATGTAGTCCAAAACTCTTTCAACTAAATCTCTTGATTTCAGGTAAGATTTTCTTATGGGTAATTCTTATTTCTACTTAATAGCATGAATCATGGTTAAACTAATGATTATTGGTCTATTTTGATGCAAAATAATTTCATATTTATGAATTGATGGTTTGCAAGTATTTTCTATATTTAGCTCTTTCAAGGTTCTTGAAATTCATGGTGGGTTGTTTAAAGAATATTTTTTAATTAATGAATTTCAAATTATTTATGCATAATTTCATTTACATATATATTTAAAAGTTGAAGTGATTTAAACCCACCTAGTTTTACTATATTTTTAATGAAGTTTGACGTGAAAGCTTTGACTCCAAATAAATGTTTATGAAAGAAATGTCTACGATCAAAAGGGAATCTTCTGAAATAAAAGAATGATGAAATTCTATGAATGATGGATTCTTTATGCTATAAGAACAATTCTTGCTTATTTGAATCACTAAAGCTTTTAATGAGCTATTCCACCGATTGTGATATTTTAATTTCTCAAGCTATATACTATGACTATTTTGAAGTAATAAACTATTCCATGGGATTGACTTAGCACCGATTAGGGCATTGAGGTGGGATTCAGTAAGAGAATCCTAGTAGCAACCCCTTGTCTCATTAACTATGTGCCAACATAGGTGCCCTTGTAGTCTTAGGCTATTGGATCCATGAAAGCTCTTAAAGTTAAAGTTAAAGAAATGAATAAATTTGATGGAGTTCTACCCGACAAGTAGTCTCCCTGTCTAATGTAGGGGGTTATATTGGATTCTATGTAATAGCTCGAATGGTCTTAAATGTCAATTATGGTCATCTTCCCACAAAATGAATATTTTAAAGGATATCTATATGATTGATTATGGATGCATTGCATTATGTTTTATATTACATAAATATTTTAATGTTGCCTCAATGTTTATGCATGATTACATACTTAGTACAATTAAAGTACTAACACATACTGTTTTGCCTACATGATATCACCATGTAGGGAATGGTGCTCCTCCTCGTGCTCCTCCACGTGGCTAGTTGAGATTTCATTTGAAGACTACTTTTGGTGAGTTCCCATATTCCGATAAGAATACTCTTTTATATTTCTAGCTTATGATATGTTGACACCTTTAGACACTTACTATGATATTTCTTTCTATTATGATTTAGGGTGAGCTAGGGACTTGTCTTATCCCCATTAAATCTAAAAGTTAGAGGTATTATTGGACATATGTAAGTTGAAGATTTACTATTATGATTTCTACTTGTTTTTTTTATTGTCATTACCTATGAAAGGCTAAAAGAATGTTAAGAGGCTTGTTTAAGATACTTTCAGGTTCCTCATTCTCCATGTCACGTCTAAGCCCTAGGCTTGGATCGTAACACCTATCCTTAGCAACATCATCGTTTTTGATGAATGCTCAAATATGTCATATTTTAGAGTATAGGTAGTCGTTTGTAAAACAATACTCAATTGATTAGATTGGAGTCAAACCTTAAGGACAGATAGATGGGACTCTTATTTAATTGATTCAACAATTCAAAAAAGTTAACAATTATAGTTCCCAACAAGCATAAATATATAAAAGGGGGGGATTAGTTAACAACTACAATTTATCACTATAAAGTACAGACAACAAGGATTTAATAATTATGTTGTAAACAAAGATTGGAAAGGACTAGGGTGTGTGTGCATAGTGATTGGGGTTTCAACTAGAATAGACTATGATTAACCTCAGCAAAAGAGATTTGTACACGGATAGTGTTTAGTCTAGGCTATGGTTTGATATTCTCCTAAGCTATCAAGTGTATGTCCCTTGGTTTCTTTTGAGATCCTTTCAACAAAAACACCAAACATTGCTTGAGTAGATGGACTATCCCTAGCTCACATTATTAAATAAGAAATCACTCAATTTATCTCATCTCTAGCTCAAACCCATAGAGTAATTTCAACAAGTCCTCAATATTGAGTGTTACTCAACTCCATTTTAATCTTCCAAGCAAAAAAGGGTTAGAGATCTCAATCAATACTTGCAACTACTATTATTTTTGTATTAAAACTTCAATAAAATAATATATTCATGTCATACAATAAATTTTAGAGAAGATTAATCAAAACCATTCGGGGTTTTACACCCCCATCAAGCGCACACACCTAGCTATGGATTTAGTTACTCACAAAATAGGAAATAAAAACAATACCCATAAAGAAAATCTTCATTCGAAGCTAAAATGATGAACAAAATATGAATCCAAGCTTTGGAGAATACAATATTGAAGATTTCTTTGTCACTAAGCTAAGAGTTCTCTTTTATGGAGATGAAGGTTTTATCTCTCTTTAAAAAATTATCTCTACTCTCTGTAATTGGCAAATTGAAAAATGAGAATTATGGAACATAATTGAACAAATCCCTATTTTGGTCCTTGGAACTTATTTCTACCAAAGCACAAACAAGTGTACGGGGTCTCAGAAGTAGAAGTGACTTTTCAGAGGTGATTGTCGAACCCAACGGACTCTAATGAGGCTCTTGTTAACTTTTCAATGAACTAAATTAAATGTGTGTGTTTTAAAGATTTGATATTTTCATACTTCTAATATTGAACTATTGTAAAATACTACTAAAAGCGGTTCAGTAATTTCACTGAAATTTAATCAAGTTAAAAAGAATTCCAAGGAAATAGGGATTATAGATGTCAGGCATAATACTCTTTACTTTGGCATTTAGTGGGTCATTTTAATTACTAGTTTTTACAGAGTTGATATTACAAACATGATCTTCCAACCTCTAATTACCTACCTTTGCTGACAGCCTAACTACATCATTGAGCAGGTGTCATTACCCTACCTAGGTCCTAGTCGTAACACGGCAATTGAAACCCCGAAGGGCTCCAACCAAGCCTCTTATGCATACCATAAGCATACATGTGGTAAATCAAAATCAAAAATATCATAAGAGAGTCTAAATATGAATAGAAATTTAAGAACGTCACATGACAACATAAACTTGAAACAATTATCCAACTAGATGCCTCTACTCATGAATATGGGCGGGGGCTAAGACATGTCCTTATCTCACCCTCAATATGAAACATAGAAAAAGTATTTGAAAACAATAACTAACTTGATAACTAGTCCCTGATAAATGAGGACTCACCGCAAAAACCGTTGGATAAGAAAGCTTAACTAGCCACATATATGAGTATGATCTTCAACCTCAACCCCTACATTATAAGACAATGTAGGAAACAAATATGCATTATTATGTTGAAATGTACTAAGTATAAGGGCATGATATACAACGTAAATCATGGAATACAATGGTCATGTAAATCACATGATAAGATGAGGTAAGTAAAGTCATGAGAAAATTATATTGACCAAAGCATTTAAAAAGCATAATTTAAAATCATAGCATAAAGAAAAGATCATACATATTGGTATAGGAACCATAACCGACAATAAGACCATGGGAGCTATAACATGAAATACCGTTGTCTCCCCATACAATGAAGAAAAGAGGAAATCTACTTGTCAAAGTAGACTCTACTCCACTAGGGGGGTCATACATATGCTATATGTGGATCCAATAGCTAGGCCATGAAGGAAACCTACGGTAGCACATAGTTTATGAGACATGAGGCTTCTACTAGGGCTTTTGGTAGGGCCCCCACCTCAAGTCCACTCGGTGCTAAGTCAAATCCCATAGAAATCATAATTACATATATCGTAGTCATGATCCTAGGTTTAAAATCATAGAGTAGCTCATTTTCATAACATACTTGTAATGCGAGAATTGTCTTTTCATCATTACAATCATATTTGCATAATTCATATTGTTAGGCCTTAGGTCACCACCTAAGGCCCTAAGTCACCTTTTAGGCCTTAGGTTACCACATAGGGCCCTAAGTCACCTTACTTCATAACTTGCATGAAATTCATACCTTGAACTTAGAGTAGAACTCAATTGCATAATCAATTGACTTTGAAAATCATGTAATTGAATTGAAAATATGCATGATCATAAACCTTATATCATTCCATACATAATTTACATAGATAATATCCCTTGGAAGTATAATTTAAAAGACTCATAATTTACATCATGAACCCTAGAGATCAAAATAGGAGAATTCACAGAAATATTTTTTAATTTAATGCAATAACCATCAATTTATATCAAAATAGACTCATGCTCATACTTTGAATCATAATTCATGAGATAGGAATAGAAATCATAAAACTCAAAAAATATCATACTTTAATTTGATAGAAAATTTTAAGAAATTAATTGGGCTTCATAGATGAAAGAATTCATGAATAAATAACACATACCTTAAGTGAGAAAACCTAATAATTTTGAAGAATTTGAGAGTGTTGATGGAGAGCTTGAGTGAATTATTTGAAGTCTTCAATGGAGCCCTTGAGAGTCTTTCGTAGAGAGAGAAATATTTGAGTAGGTAAATTATAGAAGAATGGATGGAATTAGAGGTTTAGGTTAATTTATAGAGCTGAATTAGGTCCTAAAAATGTCTAGGATCATTAGGTAATAATTAGGGAAATGTCTAAAGTACCCCCTAATCTATATTCTAAACTCGAATTTTCCAAAAAGATTAAGGATAATGCATTACATTAGTGACCTACTCCCAAGGAACTAGTGAGCATTTTGAGGGATATTACAATACCTCTCGCTTGGGAACATTTGTCCTCGAATGAGATCCAACTAATATAGGAAGGACATGGAAAAAGAACTTAGAAACCCAACATGGACCTGAGGACACTTTGGAAAATGCATTGAACATGTAAACTTCATACTTAACATAAGACATAGTCCTTGAGAAAAATTATTTTCATATATCGTGCATGTATATAAATGACATATGGAACTGTAACGTAGGAGTTTAATCGATTTTATCATGAATAACTTAGTACCTTTAGGCTCGAGTGAAGAAAAGAGATACGAATAATGCTTCATCATGTCTGATTCCGCTTCCCACATAGCACTCTTTACTTGTTGATTCCTCCAAAACACTTTAACGGATGCATATTTATTTCTTAACCTCTTCACTTGCCGGTCTAAAATCTCAATCGGTACATCCTCATAAGTTAGATTATCTTCAATACTTAGATTCTCCATTGGTACAATAGAATTTGGATCACCCACAAACTTTCTCAATATTGACAGCAAGAAATACCGGATGAACCAAAGTTGTCATGACCCAACCCCATAGGTCGCGACTGGGGGTCAAACCTGGACCCCCGTATACATATCTATCAATTGTGGTCATGTCGAACTATAGACATGCAATTCATATAAATCAAGTGTAGTCAAACCGGACTACAAACAACATAATGCCATGCATCAGAGACCTATTGGCCGATAACATTTTTAAAAACTGTAGCCTCTTTCATTTGTATCACCTCATGAAAGGGAATGCAAGCTGATAAGGATACCATAATATAATAACATATATCATACATCTTGTAGACCCAGCTGAATCAAACTGACATACACAATCCACATATACATGTCTGCAGACTTATAAAATATTAACGATAATATATGGCGGGATGGGACCCTCGCCGTACCCCTAAATAGATAAAACAATTTTATACATCAGTGGTCAGTACTAAAAAACTAGGATCTGATACAATAGAGCCTCTTCCAGCTGATCTGAGCGGAATTCTATGTTGATGGACTCCCAAAACCTATATCTGTACGTGCGAGCATGAAATGCGGCCCCCCAAAGGAAGGGGGTCAGTACGACATATGTACTGAGAATGTAAAACATAACATAGCACAACTAGAAGCATATCTTAAATAGAGGAGTAGGGGATAAAATATCAAATCACAAATCTGTACCTGTACTCTGTGAATTACAAAAGCATGCATGTTCAAATTATACCATATAAACGGCCCTATCAGGGATCTGGTGAATACATTTATGAAACCATTATAGGCCCTGTGCCAGCACCACCTTATTACAACACATAATCATATATATATATATATATATACGTAACCTGGTCCTCTAGTGAGGGGCGGTGGACAATGCAGTGAATTACATGAATCTTATAACTGGCCTGGGACTCGGAGAAGAAGTGTTACAGTATACACGAGTAGAGTAGTGGGAAACAAAACACAGCTTAAATCATTATCTGAGACTCAATTAAGTCATCAAGTGTACCATCACTTGGATATCAGGGTAGGAAGTATCTGACGTATACCCTCTGAATGTCACTAAGAACTAATTAAAAAGGAGTTTTGGAACTCTTAGACATAGACTAGTGTGAAATATCTTATAGCAAATTGAGCATTGGTTATCTTAAAGGCATTGTCTTTTAAAATAAGAGTTTTGTCTAATCAATTACTATACAGTCTCAAAGAAAACTCGAGGAATAGGAGTTTATCTACTCTAGGAGTCTTAACATCCAAAAGTAATTAAAAGTCCTGAAGTCATACTCAGAACCTAAAAATGAAGTTGCACCAAACATTACATCATCCATAGTCTACATCTAAGACATGCCAAGAGAAAGAAAAGATAGTTTCACATACTTATTCCAAAAATATGCCAAGAGAAAGCTTCACATACCTGTTACGGGTTACTTCTTATCCCATTCGTCTCATCGCTCTTTTCACCTTAGTAATATAAAAGCAATACGAGTATTAAAAACCCTTGTCTTTCCAGTACCTTAGGCTACACATTAGTATTGATAGAACACAACCCCTCGTTCGCCTTCTCGATTAGTTCCTTAATTATCTAAGGCGTTAACGAAAATTGGGCAGCACCTCCCCTTAATTTGCCCTATCAAAATTTCCAATTAGATCCCTAAAAACTACAGCCAACCAACAACAACAACCTGCAGCATATGTTTAAGCAATTCACACCAACAATATACAACATAAACTCCAAACGACTCGCTCAAAATTACAATACCAAAATAGGGTGTCTAGCCTTTATTTTTCAAAACCTTTAGTTATACAAAATAAGGGGTCATGTAGCTGAAAAAAGAAGCACCCACACCCCATTTAGAACACATTTAGGCCCTGAAACAAACCCCCATACACCTGCAACAGCACACCACAAGTATAATACTTTATTTCGACGACAATTTAACTATAACGACTTCAATTTAGATTGTCTTTGACGTCAAGAAATTCTATGATATTTTCACATTTACATCAACCTATAGGGAGTGTAACACACTCCATAACCACACCATAAAGTCCAAATTGAAAGTAGAAACTTTACCTTGCCCAAAATTGGCCAAAACTCGTAAAAACTGCATCTCGGAAACTTCTTGATGTGCTGAAATGGGGCAGACTATTTGTGTCCCTTTTATGCTGCCCCAAATTGCAACTTTATGTTATTAAACATCATTATGTCACCACGGGATACTGTAAATGATTAATTCGCGGAACAAAATCGGGCCTTACCTTTTTCCTAGCTCAAACGCGTAGGTCCTTTAGCTTGCCCTCCAACGTTTTTCTCTTCTTATTTCTAAGTGTAGGGCTGAAGAAATGGATCCGTAGATATTGTAAGATACATATATACATCTTTACAGGGTTGAGTAACCCCGTAGATAATGAATTCATGGAATGAATATGGAAAACCTACCTTTTTCCTCCCTTGGCCGCCACCCTTTTCTCTTAGCTTTAGGGTTCCTTTTCTTTCCCTTTTTTGCTGAAGTATTTTGGATAGAAATGACTTAAGATTCATAAAAAAAGTATATTTAGGCTGCCCTAGAAGGTGACACATGGAAGCCCCATAGGGTGCCACGTGTCCAGCCCCTATTGGGCCATGTATCCATGTCATGCCCCATAGGCTGCCATGTTTCTTTGGTCGGGACCGTCCCCAAGTAGGTGGGTCACCTACTTGAACCGAAGCATATGGGTCACCTTCTTCCATGTGGCACCCTCCCATGCTACCACATGGTGCCTCCTCTTGCTGCCATGTGTCATTCTCCTCTCTTCCTCGTAGATTCGTAATCTCATCTTATTTTAAGAGCCTATTTAATCCATGCTACATAATCTTGGTATGTACTTAAGTAGATCAAGTGTATAAGACTTCTAAATTAGTAGCTTATGTTGTGTGAATCACGTCCTATGACTCATTTCTTGGCCTCTAACCTGTTCCAGATTCTTATGACTCTATTTCCAACCTTCTCTACTATGGGGTATTGCATTCTTATTACCTTATGGTTGTTCGATGTGTGTGGTAAGTAGGGGTGTCATGGCCACTTTCAAGAGGGCTAGGAACACATTTCAAGGTTCAAAAGTGCGGGGTGTAACATCCTTCCCCCTTTCGAACATTCGTCCTCGAATGTTAACTCAGCTTATAAGGTTGTACGAGGATTTTAGGGGTTCTGTATAATCGTCATCTCGTAATTCAGTTAGGAGGTAATATTAACTTAGGCATATGGTGAACAAGTGTGGATATCTCATTTTTGACTTCTCAGGTCATCCTCTTTCTGGTTTTTGTTTTGCCATAATACTTTGACGGAAGTCACATCCTTATTCGCAACCTTCTAATTTACCGTTCTAAGATAGTTATAGGTTGTTCCTCGCATGATTCCATTTCATGTACATCATCTATGGGACATACTCTGGGTGGATCATCAGTATATTGTGAAGTATCTGTATCAAACGTATTAGGTGTATAGTTTCGTAATCAGGTGGTAAGTTTAACTTACAAGCAACTTTCCCCATCTTACAAGTAACTTGATAAGGTTCTATGTATTTTGGGCTAAGTTTCCTTTTATCACCGAATCTTATTACTCCCTTCCTGGGTGACCCTGTCACGAACACTTAACCATTAATTTAAACTCTGACTGTCGATGTTGATTATTTTCATATCAGTTCTGCCGACTCTAGGCTGCTAACCAATAGCTTTCCCAATCATGTCGGGGCCTTTTAGTCTTTTCCCCAATAGGGGGACTTGCACACTCTACCATACAATGTCTTATATGGGGCCATCTAGTTACTGGAATTGTAGCCATTCTTGTAGGCAAACTCAATAAGTGTTGGACGATCATCCCAGTTACTCTTAAAGCCAACAATATAAGGTTGCAATATATCTTCCAGGGTTTGATACTATGCTCAATCTGTTCAGAAGCTCGAGGGGAAAATGCGATACGAAGACCTATCTATGCACCTAATCTCCAGACGTTAATTATAATTGAAGTCCCTCTATCTGAGATAATAACTGGGGAAACCTCTTGGAGTCTTACTACCTCCTTGACCTATAACTTCACCTAGTTTCAGCTGCATAGGCGGTCTTGATTGAAAGCAAATGGGCTGATTCATTAGCCTACTCACAATAACCCGTATAGTACCCTACTCTTGCAGAGTATAAAGTAGATCCGTAATGACGTTGATAGTTTGGGAATCCTTAGCCTCGTATAGTCATTCTTGACTCCTTTCAAAACTTTAACTGGAACCCTACCCTTTTGGTTTTTTTTTCTCTGGCCCCTTAGAGTTGGCTGCAAAGTGGTGTCGAAATTCCCTCGCCCACTGGCCTTTATAGACATTCCGTGGTTTGCCTACCATTAACTGGTACTATGTTGAAGAATTGTGGTATTCAAGTGCGCCGTCAGTTAGCAATTAGCTAATCCTTCTTGTATTGATTAATTCCTTTTTACAATACCCTCAACGTAACTTATAGTGCTCTAGGTACATAATCTCATGTCTTTTCTCCGTCACTAGTTTAGATTCTTCCATCTCGCGTGATCATACTTGCACTAATGCTCTAAATTCCACCAAAATTTAGATGTTAAGCGTGCTTGGGAAAGAGTAATAATGGGATGGGTGACCTTCCTTGGAAGTCTTTGTGTCGCGCTTCATTGTAATCCTTACAATAATGTGCGGGGCACTCAACTTAGCCCAAGATTTACCTTAGCATCATCTCTCTAGTCTTCATGTTTTGCGTTGCCTTTTCCTCTTTTATCTTGCAACCGATATAGGGGTAGATCTTTGGTCCAACTGTGGTCATGTTTTACTTTGTCTGTAGCACT
This sequence comes from Solanum dulcamara, assembly GCF_947179165.1. Lineage (NCBI taxonomy): Eukaryota > Viridiplantae > Streptophyta > Magnoliopsida > Solanales > Solanaceae > Solanum > Solanum dulcamara. Next base: position 30,543,150 of record NC_077245.1, on the reverse strand, counting down.
AATTTCATTCCTATAGTTTAGCTTAACCTATCCCCGTATCTCTTGGTAGGGTATCCAAAATATCATAATGGTATTGTCATTATTGAGCCCCTATATATTTTATCCTGTACTTACTCACTTAACCTGATGTTTATATATCTATATTCATAGGTTGCATGACCATTCTGACGCAACTTGTAGGAGGTAGACATAGTCCTTCCGTCTCCTGGTTCATTCTACTGTACACATCTTGCTCATATTGAAACTTGCTTGTTCCATTTTGCTATACTTCTATTTTTTTCCTTATTCACTCTTTGCTCTTCTCATCCCCTATGTAGGAGGTTTTATCTTCTCTTTTTCCTTGGTTATTTATCTACCGCAACATCATTTGCGACCAACTCTATGCCAACATCTTGGCTTTTGACCCAGTATGGTGTCATTATCTTTTGTAGTGTCTCTTGAGTTATTCAATATCCTTTTATTTCTATACCCTTTTCTTTTCATACACATTTACCTTCTAGCGTTACATCATTCAAGGTCATGTTGAAAACTTCTTAACACTATCTTGTATAGCATTCTGACTTCTATCCAATTATTGACAACTTGTAGATCTTCCTAACTTGGTTCAACAAAGGATCTTATTAAAGTTTAAGCATCCATCTCAAATATGTTACCATATCAATTGCCTCCATCTTACCCTTGCAGTTTTATCACTTGCTTCCCCCTTTAGAGGGTACTTATACCTTTATCTGCTTATATCTTGCTCTATGTCTCTATGCCCAGTTTCAAATTCATCCAGTCTCCTTCCTCAGTCTACTTGGTACTGTATCATGTCCCCATCTTTCTGCATTTTTTTTTTGCCAACCTAATTATCCATGTACAAAACCTTGGCTAAATCACGAGGCGATAGGAGCCTTCCCACACATAGTGCAATACCTCATCTATTAATCTATACTTGAGTAATGGGACCCATGGAACAATTCGTCCGAGGACACATTCTACTTATCTTTATAAAAAGTTGATATACACTTGTAGCCATTCCAAATTTTCTTTTAACTAGGCAACATTTGTATTTCGGCATTCATTGTCCAAAGTTCTCTTGGAGTAGTGGCTTTCCCAGCCTATATCCTTTGTTTCTTGGGATGAATGGAAGTTGCGCCATATATTCATTAAGTTTGTCGTCTTTGTCTCTTAAGAGTTCCATTATTTTTGGGGTGACGCTGTGTACGCGCATTACTTCTTTATACCTTATATCCCTTACCCTTACTGTGTACCCAACACAAGTTTTTAACTTAGTCAACGTATACCAAGTATGCCTAACTAGTGGTCCTACTTTATCCCTGTATAATTGTATCACATCGTTTAATTCATACTTACATATCCTCCTTTTAGTTCGTACTCATATTCAGTTCCTGACATCTCTTTGAGGTTCTTCTGTTTGAAGCTCTTTCCCTAATTAGTTGGTGGAGGGCTACAAACTGTTATCGTAAACCATTTTCCAACCATTGTTGGAAGAAACTAGAATCTCTTAAACATCACAGTACTTTTTTTAATACTTGACCTTCCTGGTCTCCTTCTGAGTTTATCCTCGAGTTATGAACAACTTATCTAATTTACAATTAGGAGTTGGGGGCTTGATACTTTCAAAATGATTGAAGCTCAATTACAATAAATCTTACCCTTCAACCTGAGCTTCTCTTTTTTTCTACAGCACAATTACGGCTGGAGATACTGTTGTCTGAACTATATTGCTCAGACAGACTTTTGTTTCTCTGAAATAAACTTCCTCAAGTAAAACGGGTATCCCTTATTGACGACATGAATAGTACCTCTTACATCTTTAATTTGGCATAATATGGGTACTCAGTATCAATTTCCAAGACATGTTATAAAGCTATGTTTTATTCCCTTTTTCTTGTTTTGGGAAAATTTTGGAAGAGTTTCCTCTACACTTTTTACTATCCCACAACCTGCACGTAGAAAATACCAATAATGTCTCACAGGGACAACACACACACATATATATATATATATATTCGTATTATATCACAGCCACACAGGGCTTTCAACGTCAATAATAATATAAAAATACTGCACTTACCTTGTATGTCCAACTTCAAACTGCATCTGTTGCATTTTTCCATCTACTTTTCCTTTCGGTTTTTGAATTTACATTTCAATCACATGTCAATACCTTACCCAACAGATATCTTTCGTGCCTTTACTTTACTTACCTGCGTGCTTCGTAACTTCCCATGTCGTCAATTACTTTCTTCTGTTGATATCGTACTTCTGTTAAGATCCAAGGTTTGTATAAGGAATTTTCCTATGACTCGAATCTAAAGCACAATCTCAGATGTGAAACAAAGGTAACATCCTAAAAGTCCTGTAGCTTCCTGTTTATAGATGTGGCGCGCAACACATCGATAATCAAAACTCCACTAAACACGGTCTGCAGACAGTCCAAGGACGAACTGCTCTGATACCACTTCTGTCATGACCTAACCCCATAGGCCGCGACTGGGGTCCAACCTGGACCCCTGTATATATATCTATCAGTTGTGGTCATGTCGAACTATAGACATGCAATACATATAAATCAACTGTAGTCAAACCAGACTACAAATAACATAATGCCATGCATCAGGGACCTATTGGGCGCTAATATTTTTATGTAGCCTCTTTTATTTGTATCACCTCATAAAAGAGCATGCAAGCCGACAAGGATGCCATAACATAATAACATATATCATACATCATGTAGACCCAGCTGAATCAAACTGACATACACAACCCACATATACATGTCTGCAGACCTCTAAAATATTAACGACAACATATGGCGGGACAGGGCCCCCACCGTACCTCTGAATAGACAAAATAATCTTATACATCAGTGGTCAATACCAAAAAACTAGGCTCTGATACAATAGAGCCTCTTCCAGCTGATCTATGCAGAATCCTAAGCTGAGGGACTCCCAAAACCTGTATCTTTACACGCAAGCATGAAACGCAGTCCTCCAAAGAAAGGAGGTCAGTACGACATATGTACTGAGAATGTAAAACATAACATAGCAAAACTAGAAGCATATCTGAAATAGAGGAGCAGGGATAAAATATCAAATCAGAAACCTGTACTTGTACTTTGTGAATTATAAAAGTATGTATGTTCAAATTATACCATATAGCCGGCCCTACCAGGGATCCGGTGAATACATTTGTAAAACCATCATAGGCCCTATGCCATCACCACCTTATTACAACACATCATCATATATATACATACATAACTCGGCCCTCTAGTGAGGGGCAGTGGACAATGCAGTGAATTGCATGAATCTGATAACCGGCCCGAGACTCGGAGAAAAAGTGTTACAGTATACACGAGTAGATTAGTGGGAAACAAAACACAGTTTAAATCATTATTTGAGACTTAATGAAGTCATCAAGTGAACCATCACTTGGAGATCAGGGTAGGAAGTATCTAACGGATACCCTCTGAATGTCACTAAGGACTAAGTAAAAACGAGTTTTGGAACTCTTAGACATATACCAGTGTGAAATATCTTATAGCATACTGAGCATTGGTTATCTTAAAGGCTTTCTCTTTTAAAAGAAGAGTTTTGTCTAATCAATTACTATACAGTCACATAGAAGACTCGAGGAATAAGAGTTTATCTACTCCATGAGTCTTAACATCCAGAAGTGATCAAGAGTCCTGAAGTCATATTTAGAACCTAAGAATGAAGTTGCACCAAACATTACATCATCCATAGTCTAGATCTAAGACATGCCAAAAGAAAGAAAAGATAGTTTCACATACTTATTCCAAAAACATGCCAAGAGAAAACTTCACATACCTGTTACAGGTTACTTCTTATCTTGTTGTCTTATCACTCTTTGCACCTAAGTAACATAAAAGCAATATGAGTATTAACAACCGTTGACTTTCCAGCAACTTAGTCTACACATGAGTATTGATAGAACTCAACCCCTCGTTCGCCTTCTCGATTAGTTCCTTAATTAGCTAAGGCGTTAATGAATAATTGGGCAGTACCTCTCCTATAATGTGCCCTATACAAATTTCCAATTATGTTCCTAATACCTACAGTTAACCAACAAAAACAAACTACAGCAATTCACACCAACAATATACAACATAAACTCCAAACGACTTATTCAAAAATATGATATCACAATAGGGCGTCTAGCCTTTATTTTATAACGCCTTTAACTATACGAAATGAGGGGTCATGTGGCTGCAACCATCAGCATCCACTTCCCTTTTAGAATTCATTTAGGCCCTGCAACAATACATTACACCCCTGCAGCAACAACTTACTCAAAACTATCAAAACGTGAATTTTGGACAGCTTACTGTTTTACCTTGTTGCTTCATTTCGAAGGGGTAATGGAGGGAAACAGGATTTATGTCCTTCATGAAAGTTATATACATGTGTCTTAGGGTTGCATAAAATTTAGAATCACCCCTACATCAATTTCTTACAAAACGATATGCCCAAAACACCAACAGCAATCCGTGTAAGATTTCCAAAACCAAAATATGGGCAGTACCTCCTCTACACTTCATCACCCTTTTTCGAGAAGCTAAAAGCAAAAATGGATTTGCAAGTCTAAATGAAAGTTATAGACCTATGAAATAAATTTCCAAAATATATTGAATCACCCAAAACGAAGCTATACACAAGAGGTTATACCAATATTACTAACAACTGTCCCTTCCAAAAACGGGTTTGTTAACTAGTTTTTAACGTTTTCCCTCTTTATTGTTTTAACTTCCTCTCAAGTTCCAAGTTGAAGAATTAATTCCATATACATCGTAAACTATATATATACACCTCCACGTGCTTAGGGAATACTGTAGATAATTAATTCACGGAAGAAAAGTGAAGAACTTACCTTAATTCTTCTTGAACCATGGCTGCCGTAGTACTCTCTTCCTCTCACGTTTTCTCTCTATGTTTAGCTGATGTTTTTGGACTCCAAATGACTTAAGAGTCATTAACACATATATATATGGTTCCTTAGGAAGTGACACGTGTCATCCCCTAAGGGTGACATGTGTCAAGACCTTATTGGGCCACGGATCCACCCTTAGCCTCCAAGGCTGCCACGTGTCCTTGGTGGGGCCCACCCCCAAGTAGGTGGGTCACCTACTTGACCCCAATCAAGTGGGTCACCTACTTCCACGTGTCACTTCCCTTGGCTGCCACATGGCATGTTCTTTTGCTGCCACATGTGGCCTTCTCCTCTCCCCCGTGGGTTCGTAATCTTGTCTTGTCTTAAGAGCCGATGTAATCCGCACTACGCAAGCTTGATATAACCTTAAGCAATTTAGGTGTATAAGACTCTTAACTTAGTGGCTTACGTAGGTAAATCGAGTCCTACGACTCATTACTTGGCCTCCAATTCCTTTCGGATTCTTATGACTTCATTTCCAACCCTCCTTCTCACGAGGTATCACAATCTTCTTTCCTTAGAGTTGTTTGATAGTGTCGTAGCTTATCCGGCTCACATGATAGTGTCTAAGGAACTTAAGAAGACATTCCAAGCTCAAGAGTGTGGGGTGTAACAAAATACCACATACCTTAAGTGAGAAAACCTAATAATTTGGAAGAACTTGAGAGTTTTGATGAAGAACTTGAGTGAATTTACTTGAAGTCTTTAATGGAGCCCTTGAGAGTCTTTTATAGAGAAAGAAATATTGAAGTAGGTGAATTGTAGATGAATGAATGAAATTAGAGGTTTAGTTTCATTTATAGAGTTGAATTAGGTCCTAAAACGCCTAGGTTCATTAGCTAATAATTAGGGAAAAGTCTAAAGTACCCTTGCTAAAAACTAAATTCAGCCAGAAAACCATCGCCAGGTTCGCAATGCGGAAACAAGCCAATACGCGATGCGGACTTGCCGCGCACCTTACTGGTTTGCGCAGTTTCTTTGAGAAACCTATCTTTTGATTTACGGGTCCTAAAAAATCAACCGAGACTATTTTCTGCAGGTTTTGACCCCCTGAACGATAGTCCAAACTCAAATTTTTCAAAAAGATTAAGGATAATGCATTACATGAGCGTCCTACTCCTAAGGCACTTGTGAGCATTTTGAGTGATATTACAACAAGGATAAACATGAACCAACACAAATGCATTAATATTATTATCTTGTTTAATAACCTAACATGGTGTATAGGTATGTGTCACGGGCATTCTATATATGAATTATCGTAGTTAAACCTAGAACAAATATGTTCCCTACATTCCAAGTTCTATCTCCTATCTATTTTTTGAGTTCAAGGTAGACAACACATTCTTCCTAATGTTGGCCAGATATTAAAACAGTAAAATCAAAAATGTAGGAGTAATCATAAAAAAGACCCATTATCAACCAAAGCAAATTAGCATTATTCCATAATCTTTTGGCTATAGCCCTAGAATAGGGAAACTTAGCTACTCATAGTTTGAATTACAATAATTAAAATAATTAGTGATATTCAAGAGTAGTTAATATGAAAGAGAAGGAGAAAAGCAACCCTAGAGTAGTTCTTCCTTCATTCCAGTTTGTAATCTCCGAAAATAAAATAGTGAATAACTAATAAAAAAATTTATAAGTGTGTTATTTATAGCCTCGAAAAATGCAAAAATCCATAGCTAGCACTAAAGTCCACAATGTAGATTTGTTTTATTCCTTCAAAGTTTTGAAATCTTCACTTTCTCAGCAAAGTTACACTCAGCATCAGCCAGGTGCACGACGCGGGCCTAACATTGACTATACTGTCTATACGTGGTTTTCACAGAAAATCTATGCCTTCATTCCTGGAACATCATCCTGATGTGGAGTTGTTCCCATATAGTATAGATTCTGCACTTTAGCTTCCCAACTTCACTATTAAGCTCCAACTTTCATCAAGATGCCTTTTAAAGGTCCATTTCTCTTTGTTTATCCCTAAAAATATCTAATCACATTGGTTAGCTTAAATAACACACAAATAACTCTAAAAATAAAATAAACTAAGGGATTAGTTCTCAAACTCGACTCCAAAATGGAATATGTTGGCCATTGGACGCATAAATACACCCAAGATCAGAACTTTCAAAGGAAGAACTAATTTCCATAAATACATTTTTTGGTCCAATAGCTTCCGTATCAAGAGTTGCACTGGATCATCAAACCATTGATCCACTATTGTAAAACGTTAGTCGCTGCCCCACTTTAACTTTTAGTGGTTCCAAGAGCTTCTGTGATGGAACCGGTGAATCACGAATCATCCATTGTACGGTGATGATTATATCTTAGGTACTTTTTCAACTTTATCTAGTCCACCCAGCGAGATACCTGTTAGCTTTTGTGTGGCATCAGTTCCTTTGCCAGTGCACTTCACTATTTTTTAGCTCCAAATCTTTTCAACATGATTTTTCTAAGGAATATGTCACGATCCAACCTAGGGTTTAGTCATAACATGGCGATAAAAACACCGAAGAGGCTCCAACTAAGCCTCTTAACATATCATAAAGTATACATAAGGTAAAGTAAGTGCGGAATATAACATAATACGGAGTCTAAATCATGAATCATAAAGGGTGTGAGAATTTGACAAAATAGACTCTAAATATATGTCCAACAAAATGCCTCTACTACATGAAAATGGAGGGGGCTAAGATATTTACCTAGCTCACACTCAACATGAGATAAATTAATGCCTTTGAAAGAAGAATAGACCACATATCACTAGTTCATGATGGATGAGAACTCACCAAAACTTTTTTGAATAAGCTCTACTAGCCATGCGTGACCCCTATATTATGAAACAATGTAGACAAGAATATGCATTAGTACATTTGAATGTACTAAGTATGAGGGCATGACATATAATATAAATCATAACATACAATGATTAAATAAAATGCATGGTAAGATGAGATAAGTAAAGTCATGAGAGAATCATAATGATGAAATATTTAAATGACATAGTTGAAATCATGAAATTACATAAGAGGTCATATATATGTGTGATAGAATGATAATCGACAATAATACCATGCGAGCTATAACATGGAATCCTAATGTCTCTCCATACAACGGAAGAAAGGAGAATCTACTTGCCAAGGTAGATCTACCCCGCTAGGCGGGTCATGTACATACTCTATATGTGGATCCACTAGCTAAGCCATGAAGGAAACCTATGGTTGCACATAGTTTAAGAGACTTGAGGTTGCTACAAAGTCTTATGGTAGGTATCCCACCTCAAAGTCCACTCGGTGCTAAGTCAAATCCCAAGAATACATAAGATAGTAAACATTCTTAGCATATATCATAACTTCGTCATAAACTTTATAATTTATAAAGTAGCTCATTTCATAACATATGTGGATTCTTAGTATTGTCCTTTCATCATTACAAATCATACTTGCATAATTCCTTTCATTAGGTCATAAGTCACCACATAGAGCCCTAAGTCACCTTTCTTCATACTTGAATGAAATTCATAACTTGAATGTAATTATACTTCATGATCATAATTTATAATTGTATTTAGATTAAACTCATAAACATAATCAATTAGAGTGAAAACCATGAAAATAACTTGAAATCATTGAACTTCATAATAACACTCCACAATATCATCATTTAAAATAACTTCATGCATGGACATTCATAATTCAACTTAAAATTATATAAGTCATGTAGAAATACACTTATAATGATCATTTATAATGAATAAAAACATAATTTCAAACAACCTAATGCAATTCATCAAATTAGGATTACAAACCTAATTGAAATTCATGAGATTTTGAGTAGAAACCTTGGGACTCCATGGGTGAAAGGAACCCATGGATCAATCTCTACATACCTTGATTGAATTTGACCTTAGAATTGAAAAAGGAGACTTGTTCTTGAATAATCCCTAAACAAGCTTGATGAAGAAGATGAAACCTTCAAAGAGAAGTCTTAAAGTTTATTGGGAATTAATAAGGGAAAAGAATAGGTTTAGGGGTATTTAGAATATTTTCGTAATGAATTTAGTCCCAAAAACATCCACATACACTAATAAAATAATAGGGAAATGAACGAATTACCCCTCATTAAATTGTAACTGGGACTCCACATGAAAGACCTATCACGGTCCGTGGTGCCCACCTCGGACCATGATGGTGTCCATGATGATTGACTTGGACTTGGATTTTGGGAGTTGCAAGGAAGAGTTTCAGCACTTCGTCCAAGGTACCCTTCACAGTCCCTGGAGTGCACCACAGTCCATCAACCATGTGCGTGGTGCAGTGTAAGGTCTAGTATATCTTGAAGATCAGAATGCGCTATAATAAGGTAAAATAGAGGGACAATGGCTTCAGAGGATTTTATTTTGAACTCTATGAATTCAAATTGTTTATATTAGTTAGGATCGATTACTAGGTATTTAAAGAGTGTTAGATGTGGTATAGGGACATAAGGGATCTCTAACACCAAGCCAAGTCGAAAGAATTTCTATCGGCTAAGTTTTTGTATGAGTCCATATATGGGTCAACTTCAAATGATCATATCTCTTAGCATATAATGAATTAGGTGGCCCATCATCTATTAAATTAAAGGACTTTCAGTCTGCTTTCCAATGCCACAAAGATTGCATTATTTGGAGTTTGTAGTAAAAAGTTATATCCTCTTAAACAGAAGGGTGCGCGCCAAGTCCGTGTCGCGGACTTGGTCCATTTTGTTTCAAATTTTCATTTTGAAAAAAATGAACTGTGGGGGAACTCCTCCGTGTTAGTACTTGTTCCTAGTTAGTTCAAAATTCGATGAAAATTTCCTATTCCAAGTAAGGGCAACTTGGATATTTCCCTAATTATTAGTTAATGAACTTGGATGTTTTTAGGGCCTAATTCCACTCTATAAACTAACCTACACCTCTAATTTCATCCATTCTTCTATAATTCACCTACTCAAATATTTATCTCTCTACAAAAAGCACTCAAGGACTCCATTGACCTCCAAGAAATTCACTCAAAACTCTCAAATTCTTCCAAATTCTTTTGTCTTCTCACTCAAGGTATATGGGTATTGATTCATGGATTGTTTCATCCATGAAAGCCAATCAATTTCTCAAGTTTTTTATTAAATTCAAGAATGGGATTTTATGGGGTTCTATGAATTTTCTTCCAACTTCATCAATTGAGAATTATACAATTCTCTACTCAAATATATATGAATTTTATTATTTCAATGATTTTTCAATAAATCCTCTTACATGATACTTAGGGTTGATGATATCATTATGGGTTTTATATAATTCTTATTAAATTACATAAATTATTATTCAAATTATGATTATGAGTATATTTTAATATAAATTGATAGTTATTGCATTGAATTGAAGAGTTTTTCCATTATTTTCCTATATTGATCTTTAGGGTTCATGTTATTAATTATGGGTATTTTTAATTATACTTTCAATTATATTATCTTTATAAATTATGTATGGGCTGATGGAAAATATATGATCATGCATGTTTTCAAGTCAATTTCATGATTTTCAAGTCAATTTATCATGCATTCATATTTTACCCTAATTTTCAAGTATGAATTATGACTATGTATGTATGATTTGTAATGTGGAAGGACAATACTCACATTGTACTTATGTTATCAAAATGAGCTACTTTATGATTTCAAACCTATGATCATGACTAGATATATATTCATTACAATTTCTGTGCTATGTATGTATTCTATGGGATTTGACTTAGCACCGAATGTGGACTAGAGGTGGGGGATCAAAATATGGAGTCCCTATATAAAGTCTCTTATCCCATAACTACTTTCCACCATAGGATTTTCCTTTTTGTCCTAGATAGTGGATCCATATATAGAGTAAGTTATGACCCTCCTAGTGGGGTAGAGTCTACCTTGGCAAGTAGATTCCCTTTTTTTGGTGTAGGGGTAACATCGGGATTCCATATTGTAGCTCACGTGGTCTTATTGTCGGATATGGTTCCTGTCCCACATATGTATGGTCCTTTTACATTTTAAATGATTAATCCTATCAAATACTTTATATGATACTCTTATGTTTCATTATGCATTGATCCTTCTTATGACTACTTATGATTTTTACTACTTCTCCTATCATGCTATTTAAAATGGTCATTTGAAAAAATATGATTTTCTATACATTGCATTGCCTACATACTTAGTACATTCAAAAGTACTAACACATACTTTTTAGCTACATTATATCACAATGTAGAGACGGACACTCCATCCTCTTCCCGTGGCTAGTTGGTGTTTCATTGAAGATTAGTGTGGTGAGTCCTCATGGTTCGAGGTAAACCCGAGTCATTCCATCCTTTATTGTTTTTTTAGACTATGGTGATGTTTAAATACTATTCTATATTGTGTTGTTACTTTCTTCGAGGGTGAGCTAGGAACATGTCCTAGTCACCGCCTATGTAGTCATGTAGAGGCATGTTAGGCATATGTATAAGGAGTCTATGTCGTTATGGCTCTCTTTAGATATACTATATTTTTGGACTTTTATGAGTTTCCACTTATTGTTAACTTTATGTATGCTTATTATATTCTAAGAGGTTTGTTTAGGGTTTCTTCGGGAATCCTAATTATTGTGTCATGGCTAGGACCTAGTTCAGATCGTGGCATGCAGTACCTGTAGGGTGACCTATAGGTATGACCACCACGGATCTTACCATAGTCCGTGAAGAGATACACAACCCATAGTGGCCAATCGTAGTCCTAGTCTTGGGATCATGTTCTGAGGTCTCAGGGATGGGTCATCACGGAGGGATTCATGGCCCATGGTGCCCTATCGTGAATGTCAGGGTCACCACCATGGTGGCTTACCACGAGGCGTGGTGCTCACCATGGCCCGTGATGGCTTTTGTGGTCATCACCTAGTGCCAAAATTTTAGGTTTTCAGTCATTTCATCCTTTGATCCTCTTTTTCCGACTTTCCAACTTCTGGGACTCAAGCTAGCTTGAATGGAATAGGAAACAAATAGAACACCGAATGGGACTCAAGCTAGCTTGAATGGAATAGGAAACAAATAGAACAACCCATCATGGATACGAAACATCTTGTAAATGCATAAAACATGAAGTCATTAATCTTAACTCAAAACCTAACTTTCAAACTTATTTCATGAACATGAATGCATGTAAAACCATGAAACAACTAAAATACATGATTTGGGCAGGTTGGATCATAAAGTAGCTAAATACCTCAACTAGGCACAGAAGGAAAGAGAATAGGATATCAGGACATCATATGAGAATATGCCTCCCATGTAGCACCCTCAACCTCTTGATTCCTCGATAACACTTTAACTGAAGCTATTTCTTTGTTTCTCAACCAGTCCAAGATCTTAGCCAAAAACTCTTCATAAGAAAGACTCTTTTTCACCTAAATGTTGTCCAATGGCACAATGGATCTAGGATCACCTATAAAATTCCTCAATAATGACACATAGAGCACCGGATGCACCGATGCAAATTTCTAAGGCAAATCCAACTCATAAGTCACTTTACCAATTCGCCTCAAAATCTAATAAGGGCCAACATATAGGGGACTTCACTTTCCTTTCTTACCAAAATGAACCACACCCTTCATGAGTAAAATTTTTAAGTAAACCCAATCATTAAATTGAAGTTCAAGTTCCCTTCTTCTTACATATGAATAGGACTTTTGTCGGCTTTGTGCTATTTTCAATCTCTCTATAATGAGTCTAAATCTCTCCATAGCCTCAAATACAAAACCAGGTCCTATCAAAGAAACTTCACCTACCTCAAACTAACCGATAGGGGATCTACACCGCCTACCGTACAAAGACTCAATTGGAGCCATTTCAATGCTAGATTGATAATTGTTATTATACGCAAACTCTATCAACGTTAAATGGTCATCCTAATTTGCTTTAAAATCAATCACGCATGCTCTCAACATATCCTCTAATTTCTAAATGGTACGTTCTCCTGACCATCTATTTATGGATTAAAAGTCGTACTAAGTTTCACTTGGGTACTAAGACCCTTTTGGAAAGATCTCCAAAACTTATATGTAAATTGAGTACCTCGATCAGAAATGATAGACTATGGAACACCATGACACTTGACCAACTATTGGGTATACAATCTAGCATAGTCCTCGGACGAATATGAGGTCTTAACTGGTAGGAAATGAACCGACTTAGACATTCGGTCAACTATCACCCAAATGGAATCGTGTTACCTATGAGGGAAACTAGTAACAAAGTCCATATTCAAGGCTTCCGACTTCCAAGTCAGAATCTCAATGTCTTGAGCCAAACCTCCCTATTTTTTATGCTCAACTTTCACTTGCTGGCAATTTGGATACGTAGCCACGAATTATGAAGTGTTCCTCTTCATTCCATTCCACCAATATACTTATCTCAAATCTCGGTATATCTTTGTGGGACCGGGATGAATAGAATACCATAAACTATGAGCTTCAAAAAATATCATATTTTTCAAGCCATCAACACTAGGCACACATAATCGGCCTTGATATCTCAAAACACCATCTCCCTCTTGGGAGAAAGCCTCAATGGATTTTTCAGAAACCTCTTTCTTCAATTCAACCAAAGTGGGTTCATCATTTTTGTTTGCCTTTACATATTCTACAAGAGATGATTCAGAACCATTCTACACAATAATACCACCATCTTTGGATTCAACCAATCTAGCACCCAAATGGGAGAGCCTATGCACATCCCAAACTAACTCTCTCTTTTTATCCTCAATATGAGAAACATTATTTAAGGACAATCTACTAAGAGCATCAACAACTACATTCGTTGTACCCGGATGGTGTAGCACACTCATGTCATAATCCTTCAATAGTTTAAGCCACCTTCTTTGTTGAAGGTTCAAGTCCTTTTGAGTAAACATGTATTGCAAACTCTTATAATCAGTAGAAATATCTACATAGACACCATAGAGATAGTTTCTCCACAACTTCACAGAAAATAACACCACCGCCAACTCCAAGTCATGAGTTGGTTAATTCTTCACATGCACCTTCTGTTGCCTAGAAGCATAAGATATCACTTTGCCATTTTGTATTAGTACACAACCAAGACCAACTCATGAAGTATCATAATACATAACAAAACAATCGGAACCTTCCGGTAAAGTCATCACCAAAGAGGAGATAAGTATATCCTTCATCTTTTAGAAGCTTAACTCGCATGCCTCAGACCATTGGAACTTCACCTTCTTTTTGGTCAAAGCTGTCAAGGATGATGCAATGAAAGTGAAGCCTTCTACAAACTATCTATAATAACCGGCTAAACCCAAGAAACTCTGAATATTAGAAGGACTCAACAGTCTAGGCCAATTCTTAACTACCCCGGTCATCTTTGGATCAACTATAATTCCTTCTTTAAAAATAATGTGACCATGAAAAGCAACCGACCTTAACCAAAAATTACATTTGTTAAACTTTGCATACAGTTGTCAGTCTTTTAGAATTTGCAACACAATCCTCAAATGATTGAAATGCTCTCCCTCACTCCATTAGTAAATCAAAATATAATCAATAAAGACAATCAAAAATATATCCAAATATTGCCTAAACACCCTATTCATCAAATCCATAAAAGTTGCAGGGGCATTTTTTTTAGCATAAAAGACATAATCAAAAATTCAAAATTACCATACTGAGTTCTGAAAGCCATCTTTAGAATGTCACACTCCCTCACTCGGAGTTGATGATAGCCTGATCGAAGGTCAATCTTTGAAAAGTAATTATCCCCTTTAATATGATCGAACAAGTCATCGATCCTTAGGGTTGGGATACTTATTCTTAATTATGACCTTATTCAATTGTTGATAATCTATATATATTTGGAGTGACCCATATTTCTTCCTAATAAATAATATGGGAGCACCCCAAGGTGAAATGCTTGGCCTTATAAAACCCTTATCCAACAAATCCTTCAATTGTTGTTTAAACTCCTTATGTTCTGTCGGAGCCATACAGTAAGGAGGAAAAGAGATAGGTTGCATACTAGGTAGGAGATCAATACCAAAATCTATTTCCCTTTCACAAGGAATGCTTGGGAAATCATTGGGAAAAACTTCTAGAAACTCATTAACAACTGAAACTGACTCAAGTGTATGAGTCTCGAAGTTAGTATATTTAACCCAAAGTAGATGGTAGATTTAACACTTGGAAATCATTTTTCGGGCCTTAATACATGAAATGAATCAACTTTAAACCATCAAATCATTGCCCTTTCATTCCAGAATAAGCTCATTAGGAAACTAAAACTTGATCCTACGGGTTCTACAATCAATGGTTTCATAAGAGGTATGTAACAACCCATAACAAAAATGATGTAAAAATCATTCATGTCAAGTTCAACAAGATCACAAGGGATAACTTTGTGCAAAACTAACATGGGATAATTTCTATAGTCTCTTTTGGCCATAACCGACTCTTCTATGGGAGTATAAATGGAAAAAGGTTATAGCAATACTTTGGGGCGTACCACAAACCTCATAGCCACATAAGTAGTAACAAGAGACAAATTTCCACTCGGATCAAGCAAGGCATAAACATCATAGTGCAACACCCATAACATATCGATAACTAAATCGGGGGTCTCCTCCACCTCTTATCTATCATAAAGAGTAAAGAACCGGTTGTTGCATTGACCACCCTTAGGTTGAGCTTGGGAACCTTGTGGAGCTTGGCCACCTTGAATAACTTATCCTTGAGGAAGACATTCTCTACCCTTGTTGGTAACATGAGGTCACTTGGATTGTCGATATCCTATTTTGCCACATACGAAGCAAGCACCCATTCCCATCAAACATCTCCCCCCATGATTCTTCCCATATTTCGTGCACTTGGAAAATGAAGGGATAGTAGAACTCACACCTCCTCCTTTACCCTTAGGGTATGTCACCCTATCATTCACAAACTTTTTTTCTGAACTTTGTCCTTTTTGAGAATGGCCACTAATACCACCGGACTTAAAATTTGAGAACCCACCTTCATACCAGGCTCACTTAGAATCTCTCATTCTCATCTCTTTGAGTTTCTATCTTTTAATTTGTTCGGGAAAAGTCATGAGCCAAGATATGTCCATTTCCCGATAAGCATGGAGGTACGTCACTCCTTAGAAACCAAGTCAGATACCCCCAATATTAAGTAACTCATTCGGGCACGTGGATCGGCAACCAATGAAGGAGCATACTTGGATAGTTTGGTGAACTTGAGTGCATAATCTCTCATTCCCATGTTGCCTTGTCAAAGATTTATGAACTCCAACACCTTAGCTTCTCTTATCTCAAGAGGAAAAAAGCAATCAAGGAAAAAAAAGTTTGAAGGGTTCCTATTCAATAGGACCTTCGTCTTCTCTCTCCAACTTCCATTAAGTATACCAAACTTGGGCCACACTTTAGAGTTGGTAAGATGCCAACTCGACTTTCTCTTCTGATGATACCCCATAATGCTCACTATCTTGTAAACCTCATTAATGAATTCTTGAGTATCCTCATCAACTTTTGAGCCATGAAACTCCAGAGGTTTCATCCTTGAAAAATCCATTACCCTCAAAGCTAGTGTGGGAACATTAAGAGGAGTTGCAACCCCTTTGTTAGCTACAACTTGGGCTAACATAGTAATAGTGGTCTGTAACTCTACATTAGTCACTTGGTCAGGTAGAGGACCATCGTCTTGAGAAGATAAAGGATATTGAGCTTCGTTAACATTGACCCCCCGGCAAAGGTGGTCATCTTGGAGGCATTTTTATGAAAATTGTAAAGGAAGATCGTTAGGGAAAAAAAGTCTTAGGGTAAACTCTATACCACGACATACACCATGAAAGAAGTAAGGATTTCCTAAAATGCCTTTTAGCCTCATATTCATAGATATGGCGCGCTTCACAATCATGAATAAGACTCTACTTGAAACGGCATGTTGGACACCCTAGGACATCTTAAACCTTATGCTCTGATACCAATTTTGTCATGACCCGACCAAGGGCCTAGTCATAACACGGTGATCGAAACCCTAAAGGGGCTCTAACTAATCCTCTTGACATATCATAAAGCATACATAAGATAAAGTAAGTGCAGAATATAACATAAGAAAGAGTCTAAATCATAAATCATAAAGGATATGATAATTTGACAACATAGACTCTAAACATATGTCCAACAAAATGCCTCTACCAGATGAAAATGGCGGGGCCTAAGTCATGTCCCTAGATCACTCTTAACATAAGAGGAATAAATATCATGAAAGAAGAATAGACCACTCATCACTAGTCTTCGATGGATGAGAACTCACCAAAACTTTTTCGAATAAACTCTACTAGCCACGCCTGGAAACTTGATCCTCAACCCTACATTATGAAATAATGTAAGAAATAATATGCATTAGTACGTTTAAATTTACTAAGTATGAGAGAATGACATATAATATAAATCATAAGATACAATGATTAAATAAAGTGCATGGTAAGATAAGATAAGTAAAGTTATGAGAGAATTATAATAATCAAATCATTTGAATGACATAGTTGAAATCATGAAAGTACATCAGAGATCATACATATATGGGATATAATCATAACGCATAATAACATCATGGGAGCTATAATATAGAATCTCGATGTCTCCCCATACAATGGAAGAAAGGAGAATCTACTTGCCAAGGTAGACTCTACCCCACATACGCTATATGTGGATCCATTATCTAAGCCGTGAAGGAAACTTACGATGGTACATAGTTTAAGAGACTTGAAGCTGCTACTAAGGCTTTTGGTAGGGCCCTCACCTCAAAGTCCACTCGGTGCTAAGTCAAATCCCATTGAATATATAACATTATAAACATACTTAGCATATATCATAAATTTTCATAAAATTCATACTTCATAGAATACCTCATTTCATAACATATTTGAAACGTGAGTATTGTCCTTTCATCATTATAATTCATACTTGCATAATTTATGTCATTAGATCCCCGGTCACCATATCGGACCCTAAGTCACATTTCTTCATACTTGCATTAAATTCGTAACTTGAACGTAATTATACTTTATGATCATAACTCATACTTGAATTTAGAGTAAAACTCAAAAATTAGTCAATTGGAGTGAAAACCATGAAAATAACTTGAAATCATTAAAATTCATAATCATACTCCATAATATCATCATTTAAAATAACTTCATGCATGGGCATTCATAATTCAACTTAAAATCATGTAAGTGATGTAGACATATACTTATAATGATCATCTATAATCAACTTAAAGTTGGTTGTGAATTAATGAGAGAAAAGAATAGGTTTAGGGGTATTTAAAATGTTTTCATAATGAATCTAGTCCTAAAAATGTCCATATATAATAATAAAAGAATAGGTAAATGACTTGGTTACCCCTCATTAAATTGTAACTAAACTCACCACGGGAGACCCGTCATGATCCATAGTGCTCACCACAGCCCGTGTAGTGTCCATGATGATTGACTTGGACATGGATTTTGGGAGCTGCAGGAAAGAGTTTCATAGCTTCCTCTACTAGACCCTTCATGATCCATAGAGTGGACTGTGGGCATGGTGTAGGCCCTGCAAGGTGACCTGGAAGAGTGACCACCATGGAGCTCACCACGGTCCATGAAGGGCTACACAAATCATGGTGGAAAATCATAGTCCTAGCCTTGGGATTATATTCTGAGGTGTCAGGGGAGGGGTCACCAATGAGGGCTTCACAACTCGTGATGCTCACCACGGTCTGTGGTGCCCTGTTGTGGACCTCGCTCTACAAGAGTAAATGTAGGGGTCACCACCACAGTGGCTCACCATAAGGTGTGGTGCTCACCATGCCTTTGATGGCCTTTGTGGTCATCCCCTGGTGTCAAAATTTCAAGTTTTCAGTAATTTCACCCTTTTGTCCTTATTTTTTGACTTTTCTACTTTTGAGTTCTTAAAGAATGCCTAGACATAAGAGAACTAGGTCCTGAAACCCCTTTCATTAGCATTAAGACATGGCAATAATTCAAGAATTTGAGTCTAATGATTTTGTAAATTGGCGACTCATAAGTAAGTAAGAAAGTTTGTTATCTTAGAATGTGCATTGATTATTGTCAGTTGAACAAGGTCATAATCAAGAATAACTATCACATCCCAAGGATTGATAACTTGTTCGATCAGCTTTAGGATGTCTGTTTCTTCTCTAAGATAGACGTTAGATCAGGCTATCACCATCTCACAGAGAGAATAGGATATTTCAATAACACCCTTCAGTACTCAGTATGGTCACTATGAATTTGTGGTTATGTTCTTTGGTCTAACAAATGCTCCTATAGATTTTATAGACTTGATGAATATATTAAAGATTTGATAAACAGGGTATTCGAATAGTATTTGGATATTTTCATCATTATCTTCATAGATAACTTCTTGATTTATTCTTGAATTGAGGATAAGCATGCAGACCATTTGCGGATTGTATTGCAGATTCTTAAGGACCATCAGTTATTTGTTAAATTTAGTACGTGTGAAGTTTTATTGAGGTCAGTACATTCCTTGGCCATATTATTTCTGGAAAGGGCTTAAAGGTTGATCGTCAAAGACATAAGAGATTAAGAACTAACCTAGACCTCTTTCTCTCTCAGATATCAAGAGATTTTTGGATTTAGTTGGTTACTACAAATGATTTATGGAAAGGTTTTCCTTTGTTTCTTCTCCTTTGACCAGGTTTACAAAGAAGAAAGTCAAATTTCATTGGTCCGATGCTTATGAGAAGAGTTTTAGAAGTTGAAGACTCGACTTACTACAACCCAGTTTTGACTCTATTTGAAGGTTCAAATGGTTTTGTGGTTTATTGTGATGCTTCTAGGATTGACTTAGGTTTTCTGTTAATGCAACATGGTAAAGTCATAGTTTCTGCTACTAGGTAACTCAAAGTTCATAAAAAGAACTACCCGACTCACAATCTTAAGTTGTATACAAAGGTATTTACCTTAAATATTTTGAGGCACTATCTCTACGGTGTTCATATGGATGTGTTCATTGATCATAAGAGTCTTCATTATGTGTTTAATCAGAAGGACTTCAATCTTTGCCAGAGGATATGACTTGAGTTGTTGAAGTATTATTATTTGAGTGTTTTGTACCATCCAGGTAAAGCTAATGTTGTGGCATATTTTCTTAGTAGATTGTCCATGGGCAGTGTTACATTGAGGATGAGAAAAAGGAATTAGTTCATGATGTTCACGAACTTTCCCGTTTCAGAGTTTATTTGGTAGATTCAGAAGATGGTGGAGTTGCTGTTTAGAATAATTCAAAATCCTCTCTTGTGATGGATGTTAAGGCAAAACAAAATAAGGATCCAATCTTGGTTGAACTAAAGGAAGTGGTTCTTAAAAAGATAATTGAGGCTTTCTCCCGAGGGGATGGTATGCTTTCTTACCATGGTTGGTTGTGTTCCTAGTGTTGATGGTTTGAGGCAACAAATTTTAGCAGAAACTCATAATTTTCGATATATTATTCACTTGGGAGCCACCAAGATGTACAATAACCTATGGGAAGTCTATTAGTGGAATGAGATAAAGAAGTATATCACGAAATTTGTGGCTAAGTTTTAAAATTGATAAGAAATTAAGGTTGAGCATCAAACACTAGGCGGTATGACTTATGATATTAGTATTCCTACTTGAAATTAGGAAGATTTGAATATGGACTTCATATAAGTTTTCCTCATACGCGTAGACATCATGATTCTGTATGGGTGATTTTAGACCAAATGATTAAGTCGGCACATTTCCTTCTAGTTAAGACTTCCTATTCGACCAAAGATTATGATAGACTCTACCTACGAAAGATGGTGAAATTGTAAGGTGTACCTTTATCTATCATTTCCTAAAGAGGTAATCAGTTCGTACCTCACTTTTGGAGATCATTTCAGAAAGGCCTTGGTAATCACGTTAAGCTTAGTACAACTCTTTATTCATAGAGAGATAGCCAGGCCAAAAGGACTATTCAGATTTTATATAAGACCCCGGAAATTAGAAAGCCAATACAAGAGTAAAATGTTGCAGAAAGATTATTGGTGAAACATCCCACGAGCCCACCTACATATTGTAGGGTGTCTCACAAATTGTAGAAAGGGATCGTAGGAAGGATAGTAAGGTTGGAAAATTTTTACTAAATGTTGGTTCAACTTATAAGGAGGTTTTACAAACCCTATAATGGTCTACGAATAGTAAGGTTGGAAAATGTTTACTAAGTGTTGGGTCAACTTATGAGGAGTTCTTACAAACCCTATAAGGGTCAAATCGTAGGAAAGGATTAGAGACTTGACATTTTGAGTTTGGAAATCTTGGTAGGACAAGAGGGTTTGATGACCCATAAAAGATTTGATGGCTAGTAGACAGAGCTCAAAGGATGGGTCCTGAGGTTGGAGAATTTGACTAAGTATGGACCCTTTCGACAAAGAGGGTTTACGACATGTAACTCATTCATGACTCGTGCACTCGACTTGTAGGTCCAATGTGTAGTTTCCAATTGTTATTATTTTGCGCACTCAAGTCCTACGACCCATAAGAACTTCTACAACTCATACAATATGGGTCGTAGGAAGTAGGTTGGTTTTGACTTGGGTTTTGACGAGTGCAAGTTTACAAGTCATAGAAGGACCCGCGGATAGTAGGTCCCATTTGTAAGTTACTTCGGAAGTTATTAATAAATGGTATTTTGGATTTTCCTGTTTATTTAACTCGTAAACTATGTCGTTTGGGCTATCTTAGACGTCTTATAACTACCCAAACCCTTTAAATTAACCTCGTTCCCTCTCATTCATCAGAAATCCCTCTAAGGCACCCAGTTCTTCTCCTAAGGTTTTCAAGTTCAAGGTCTTCCATCTTCGTTTCTTTCTAGGGCTTTGATTTCCTGGTATGTGGGGATTCACCAATGGACTTCGTTCATCCATTAGGTTCCAAAAGAACTCAATTCTCCTAATTTGATTTCCCCTAATTCTAAGGGGTTTTAAGTCAATTCTTCATGAGTCCTTTCATTATTGATTAGATTGGTGTTGTTTCACTTGATCATGCATGATTTTACATTACTACATGATTTTAAATTAATTTTACACGGATCCATGCATAAATGTTATGATTTCCAACTATGAAATATGAATTATGATCAACGATCTAAGAATGTTTCATGAATGACTTACGTAAATCTATGGACTATGTTTTCAAGTATGAATGAATGAATTGTGAAAGGTTTTCTCACAGTATAAAGAAATGGTGATTTAGATGCTTAGGAAGGTAATTGTCTATATGTTTATATTACGATCATAGTTTTCAAGGAGCTATTCTTATGATGTAGTTAATTATATGGATTGGTTAATTATTTTCTTTCCTAATGACTATGATTTATATATTATGTTGGGATTAACTTAGCATCGAGAGAAAAATTATAGTAGAAAAGATGTAAAAAGAATTTTGAGGTGTAATTGGGTCTTTAATCATGTCAATGCATGCATTAAATACCCTTGCATTACTAATATCTACAAGTCCATGGTATTGTAATACATTCCTTAATAAATAATAGAGTGTATAACTAATACAAGCATTAGTTATACATAATATGAAAAAGTATATCAAACAAGGTAGTACTAATACACATAATTAATGCATGCATTAATTTTGCGAATACACTCCACCAAATGACCCCTTAGTACATTCCATGTACTAATGCATATATTTTGCCTATATTGTATTATAACGTAGGCACCCCAAGTCTATATCCTAGGCATGGCTGGCACGCAGAAACCATTGCTAGTTCCCAAGCAAATCCTTGGCTTGGCTTAGTCACTAAGCAGAAGGATTTAACTTATAAAAGTACTCAGATGGGAACAATAAATATGCAAGCTTAATAATCTCAATTTAAATATAAAGCTCAAATATATATAAATAAAAAGACACAAAACTCAATGTTTTCGAAACATACTCAAATGAATAAACTAAATACTGTCTGACAAGTCTTTGAAGTCTCTAAGAGTGGCTTTGGAATAAGTGTAGGGATAGGCCAATGACTACCTCAAACTAATGAGCAAATGACTGAAAATTAAAGATTAAAGAGTTCCTTTGAATGCAAAGAGGTCTCACCAAAGCTGTGTAGGAAGCTGGACCTTTAATGATACGCCTGTTGAGGATCTCTATCACATATATCTGCATCATAAAAAAATACAGTGCCAAATAACGTCAGTACATGGAATGTACAGAATGAAAAATAATTGAAAGGGAACTTACTCAAGTACACAACTGAAGGAACTAAACTACGAAAATATCTAAATTCAAGAAATCATGCAATGTAATAAAAAACAAAGCTTTAAAAGATATGTGATAGTAAATGTAGCTCGGTATATAAAATACAAAACAATAATACTTTACTTCTTAGAGAGTTTCTCTAACGACAATCATCACTTATGAGCTACATGATGATACAACGGGCTGCCCACATTGCCATAGCCATCCTATACCTTCCAATGTATAGAACAATAATTGAACTATGGATCCATCTAAAAAGTCCTCTTTTGGGACTATGAAGAGTCGCCCGAATGAATGGTACGATCCTATCTACACTTGTGGCATAGGTTATGGAGTTGGAGTTATCTAAACTCATATCCAAATTGGTGCTTGATACTTCTCCGAAAAATATTTTTACTTTTCTCATATCTGAAGTGAGTGTGCTTGCCCAATTAACTATTTTAGTCTCTTTTGGACTTAGCTCAACTTAACTTTGCTTAACTGATCTATTCTCTTTAAGATAGGTAAAAATCGCATCTCAATAAGGCATTTAAAATAATACTTTAATTTCTCAACTCAATCTCAAAAATAAATATTAAATTTAATAAAACTAAAGTCATTTATACGTAAAATACTGATGCTAAAAATAGATATTAACAGGCTTCTTCAACTAAACTTAACACATGCTCAAACTCTTTCTTGATTAAATGATGTAAAAAAATCATTTTTTACTTAAACAATGCATAAAATATTAAATGCAAAACTCAACTAGAGCTCATGAGAATGCAAATATGAACCCAAAATCTCAAAGATTTAACTCATCAAAGTATAATCAAATATACATACTAAAATTCAATAGGGAATATTATAGATACTCAATCATTCACTTCAGTGGAATTGGAACTCAAACTCAAAGCATAACTTGACTATATGAAGATGTAGGGCACGAGGACGAACTTAGTCCAATGTTATGATAGCCTTGCATAGCTGGAATAAAAATTATCTACGCAAAGATCAAAGACTTGACTTGAAACTCTTGAACCCTAGCTCTTCTCCTTCTTTCCAACTCTTACTTTTAAGAGCTCCTAAGTGTTAATGAGAGGAAACCCCCATTGGGTACTGATAAGGGACTAAATTTAGTCACAAAATGGCTTGGGTTAAGTTTGGGTAAGGTGGGGAAATGACTGAAATGCCCCTTAATAAATTAGGTCTG
Source organism: Solanum dulcamara (assembly GCF_947179165.1). Taxonomy (NCBI): domain Eukaryota; kingdom Viridiplantae; phylum Streptophyta; class Magnoliopsida; order Solanales; family Solanaceae; genus Solanum; species Solanum dulcamara. The sequence continues at coordinate 30,518,643 of NC_077245.1, read as the reverse complement.
TAAGGTACAGGTCTCTTCCTTCGTACCATAGGAACTCCTACAGACCGTAGAAGGTCAATAATAGAAGCTATGATCCAAAATAACAACCTACGGGTATTTGCATATTGGGTCTTCGACCACCCATCGATTGGTCGTAGGCTCTAGGATGGGTCATAGGGACCAGCTCGTAGGAATCAGGGCAATTAACTAGGTTTTTGAAGTTGGACCTACGAACCTTTCCTATGGGTTGTGTTCCTAGTGTCAGACCATCCTAATAACTTGTAGTAAAGGTCCTACACACAAGAAATTTGAGGTGTTTGATCCACACCTACGTACCCTTCCTATGGGTTGTAGTCCTAGTGTCGGACCATCGTAATAACTTGTAGGAAAGGTCCTGTACACAAGAAATTTGAGGTGTTTGATTCACACCTATGAACCTCATCTACAGTCCGTAAGAACTCCTACGGGTAGTAAAATCCACTCATAAGATGGTTTGAAGAAAACTCAGATTTCTCTAAGTGTGGGAAGGACATATGGGTACCTTGTACGACTCCTAGGACTTCCTACGGGTCATAGGACCTACGCATAGTCACTATGCGGTGACTCTTTTCAAACTTTCTCTTGGTTCTCGAACTTAATCTAAGCTTGAATTGTATGAAGAGTTATAATATCTCCCCCTCGGGATCTTTCATCCTTAAATGATGGCCAAGCTAAGATTTTTCTCAAGCACAAATATAATGAAAGAACTTAAAATACTGAAACTCAAGAATAATTCACTCAACTACTCAAATTTAACAAACTTCAAACTTTCTTTTGGTTCTCGAACTTAATCTAAGCTTGAATTGTATGAAGAGTTATAATATCTCCCCCTCGGGATCTTTCATCCTTAAATGATGGCCAAGCTAAGCATTTTCTCAAGCACAAATATAATAAAAGAACTTAAAACACTGAAACTCAAGAATAATTCACTCAACTACTCAAACTTAACAAGGTACTAACTCAAGCAACTTCTTTAGTCCTCATTTATGAACCTGACGATCGAGAATTTGGAAAGGAACCTCCTTATAGGACAAGCTATCTTTAACTCCAATGTTATCTATAGGAACAATGAGTAAAGGATCTACAAAGTTTTTCTTAAGCATGGATATATGGAACATTAGATGAACGACATCTAACTTTGATGGAAGCTCTAACTCCTAGGCGATATTGCCAACTATATTTATAATCAGATAGGGAGCAATGTAGAGAGGACTCAAATTTTTCTTCTTCCCAAACCTCATAATACCTTTCATGGGCAAAACTTTTAAATACACCTAATTATTGACCTCAAACTCCAAGTCTCTTCTCCTAACATTAATGTAGGATTTTTGACAACTTTGTGTAATTTTCAACCTTTCTTGGATAATCTTCATATTCTCCATAGCTTGATGAATAAAGTCTGGACCTATCAACTCAGCCTCACCAACTTCAAACCAACCAATTGGCGATCTATATCTCCTCCCATGAAGAACCTCATATGGAGCCATTTGAATATTTCAATGAAAGTTGTTATTATAAGCAAACTAAATAAGTGTCAAGTAATCATCCCAATAACTCTTGAAGTTGATAACATAGGCTCTCAACATATCCTCAAGAGTTTGAATATAGCGTTCTTCCTGACCATCAATCTAAGGATGGAAAATGGCACTAAGATTCACCTTTGAGCCCAAACCTTTCTACAATGACTTCCAAAAATATGGAGTGAATTGGCTACCTCTGTCTAAGATGATGGACAAGGGAACTCCATGCAATCTGACTATCTCTCAAATATACAACCTTGCATAATCCTTTGTTGAATTTGTAGCCTTAACGAGCAACAAATAGGCCGATTTGGTCATTTTATCCACAATCACCCAAATCAAATCATATTATCTATGAGATTGGGGTAAACTTATAATGAAATTCATGTTGATTATCTACCACTTCCATTTTGGCAACTTTATATTGTTAACATCACAATAAGGCCTTAGATGCTTAACTTTGACTCATTGGCAATTTGGGCACTTGGAAACAAAATCTGCAATATCTCTCTTCATACCAGTCCACCAATAGATTTATCTCAAGTCATGGTACATTTTCGTAGAACTTAGATGAATTGAATACCCAGAGCTATAGGCCTCTGCCATTATTCTATCTCTGAAACCATCAACACTTGGAATGCATAAGCTTCCTTGATGCCTCAACATCCCATCTCCCCCTTTAGAAAAAGCCATCATTTTTTGTTTATGAATATCTTATTTCAATTGAAGAAGAATAGGATCTTGATCTTGCCTTTCCTTTACTTTAACAACTAATGAAGACTCGGCCTCATTATGAACAATCACACCTACCTCATCAGAGTCTACCATACAAACTCTAAATTGTGCAAGTCTATGCATTTCCTTGGCTAAATTTTTCATCTCTTCCTCCACATGAGCAGTACTTTTCATGGATAACCTGCTAAGAGAATCAAAAACCACATTAGATTTACCAAGATGGTAGAGAATACTCATATCGTAGTCCTTAAGCAACTCAAGCCATCTCATGTACCTCATGTTCGACTCTTTCTGATTAATACATATTGCAGGTTCTTATGATCAGTGAACACATCTATATGCATGTCATAGAGATAACGACGCCAAATATTGAGAGCAAATACTACCACTGCCAACTCTAGATCATGAGTCAGATAATTTCTCTAGAGAATCTTAAGTTGTCTGGAAGCATAAGCTATTACCTACCCTTTTAGCATCAAAATGCAAACCATAGTATAATACTTGTTAACCTTTTTCATGATTCTTACTATGGGTTACTTACCCCTCTTAGTTAGTCTTATCCTTAATATCTCACAAGTTGTCCTTTTAATACTTTATATCCATCATAATTTTGTTTCCCTTGCACTCTTATCTTAATGATACTGTTACTTTTAATTATAGTTCGGTACAATTTATCCCTGTGTATCAATTCCATCGGTGCCTTTATATATTGTTCTATTCAGAACTACCAGTCTTCTCTAAATCATCTCTCTAGGGTTAAGTCTTTTCCAACTTTGGTTTACCATATCAATATCGACCACCTAGTTTCTATTGCAATCAATTCAATAATTAACTTATTTATCAAGGTCAGCCATACTCGTGGTTTATCCAAATCTCATCATTATTGTGGGCATGACCTTTCAAGATATACTACAGCCCAGTATCTCATTCTCTTTTTATTTCTAGGAAAATTTGGGCAGAGTTTTCTCTGTATTTCTTACTATCTCAAATCTACACGTAGAAAATACCAACAGTGCCTCACAGGGCCAATATGTATAAAGTTACATATATATGTATCATATCACATTATATCGCAGCCACATAGGGCGCTCATAATCAACAGTATGAAAATGGACTTACCTCGTACGTCCACTTGAACTTCCCCTGTTACACTTTCCTGTCTACTCTTCCTTTCAATTTACAACTTTACATTTCAGTTCTACTTCAATACCTGACCCAACAAATATCTTTCGTGCCTTTTCTTACCTGCGTGCCTTGTGACTTCCAATATCATTAGTCACTTTCTTCTGTTGCTGTCATCTTTTTATTAACATCCAAGGTTAATATAAGGAGTTTTCCTATGACTCGAATCTATCGCACGATCTTAGATATGAAAGAAAGGTAACATCCTAAATATCATGTAGCCTCATATTTATAGATGTGGCGTGCAACACATCAATAAACAAGACTCTACTAGACATAGTCTGTAGATATTCCGAGGAAGTACCGCTCTGATACCACTTTTATCACGACCCTATCCCGTAGGCTGCAACTCATGCCCGAGCTGGGCAGCCATATGTACACTTAGCCCCACTTAGAATATTAGCAAAATAAACAAATGTAGAAAGCAAATGAGGTCGCTAAGGGGCACATGAAAGCAGATGTAGCACACAAAGGTCATTAAGGCCGTCACGAAACATAAAAGTCTAGAACACATATACAGACCCTCAGAACATATACAAAACCCACAACACAAGTCTACAGACCTCTACAGAATGATAGCCTAATCATATGACGGGATAGGACCCCATCGTACCCCTAACCAATGTATACATATAGGCTATAGAAAGGTCAGTACCAAAATATGGGCTCCATACAAAAGAGTACTATCAAACACCAAAGTGGATATCCTAAGAAAGTAGATCGGCACCTCAAACGTTTGTACCTACGAACATGTAACGCGTAACGCAACCCCCAAGGAAAGGGGGTCAGTATGGAAAATGTACCGAATATGTAAAGCATGGGTTATAATAAATAAAGTCATCACCAAAACAGAATGTGCAAAACAAATGAGTGAAATATCCAGAAATATCAAAATGCTTATCACAACCCCAGATAATACATGCAGAAAAATGTATTTCATATCCGGCCCCATTACAGGATGCGATGAACAAAAAGTGGTTGCCATTCCATCACCGGCGCCACAGCACAGCATAACTCTAGAGTAGGGAATATCTTTGTAATATATCATATCATATCAGATGGCTATATCATATCATATCATATCATATCATCAAACATCAACATATGTGTACATGGCACAACATAACTCCACAACCCATGTACAGGGCGTACCTGCCCCCTCACGTTGGGGCATGGCGAACAAGGTAGAGAAGTACGCACGATCATGTATCTCCTGGCCCGGGCACAGTGAAGAAAGCATTGATGCATCCACGAGTATAGTAGTGAGAAACTAAATGCAATTTAAATCATATTTAAAAATTGATGGAATGATCAAAATGAGCTATCATTCAAAAATCAAGACAAGCGCCATATCTAGTACCTTTTGAATGTTACTATGGATTGCATCAAAATAGAACCTCTGGAAATCTAAAATATTGGCCATCCAAGTGGCTCTAAGAATAGGAACTTACTTGAAAGAATATAAAAATCATATATTTGTTTCGTAAAGACCATGACAAAGAAAGAAAGATAGCTTCACATTTTGTTACTACTCTCCATCATATAGAAGGCTTGAGAGCCATAGCTCCATTATTATGGAAGTTCTAACATTAAGAAGTAGATAAGAGTCATAAATCATGCTCGGGGCTTTATGGATGGGATAACCCCCAAAACTTACATCGTGTAATACCTATCTCAAAATATGCCAAGAGAAGGAAGGGGTAGCTTTACATACCTATGCCAATAACATGCCAAGAGAAAGAAAGTAGCTTCACATACCTCTTATGGATTACTCTTAACCTCGTTCGCCTCATCGTCTTTTAAACCTATTTAACATGAGAATAATACTAAGATTAATAACCTTTCACTTTCCAATTTCCAACTCTACAACCACGTATCCATAGGAATTATTTCCTTATCCATTTCCCTTAACTAACTTATTACTAGCTCCGAAGTTACCGAAAATTGGGCAACATCTCCTCTATAAGTTAACCATCCCCGAGATTTCAACTTGGCCAAAATATCAACAACCATACCAAAAACAACAATCAGCAGCATATTTATAAGTAAATCACTTCAACTTTACAAAATACAAACTCCAAACAACTCGCTTAACTACGATACCAAAATAGAGTTTTTAATCTTTATTTCATAAAACCTTTATTAATATGAAACGGGAGGTCATGTGGATGAAACCAGAAGAAACCACACCCTTTTTAAACTAATTTAAAGCCCTGCAACATGCAATCCAACCCTCTTCACCTGCAGCACCACAACGACAACCCACTACTCGACTTCGATTTAGCTATAACCACTTCAATTTAGTTCATTTCTAACGTCAAGCATCCTTATGCAATTTTTCCCCTTCCAACCTTATTTAAGAAATTTAATATACCTTATAAAATCATCATAAACTCCAATTTGAAAGGGAAAACCTTACCTTGCCCGAAACTCGCCAAAACTTACCTCGGAAGTTCCTTTAGCGTGACTAAAACTTTGTGGCTGCTTGTTGTCCTTTTCATGCTGCCCCAAATCATAAATTTATATTGCTAAAACCTTTATATCATCGTGGTATACCCTATATAATTAATTTACGGAATGAAATCGGAGGACTTACCCTTTTTTCTCCAACCCGTGGCTCTCTCTTCTCTAGCTCAAGGTTTCTCTTTTCTTCTTTTTTTCTCAAGAAGTTTGTAGATAAGAATGACTTTGGTTGTAGATAAGAATGACTCATAAAATATATATATATATATATATATGGGCTACCTTAGGGGGATGACATGTGTTAAGCCCTCATTGGGCCACCTCATCCCCTCCTCCAATCCGGGGCTGCCATATTGCGAGTGGGGTCCACCCCTTGCTCTAGCTGCTGCCATATGGCACTCTCTCATGCTGCCATGTGTCACTCTCCTTTCCTCCTTGTGGGTTCGTAATCTCATCTTACTTTATGAATCTATGTAATCCTTGCTACGTAAGCTTGGTATGAACTCAAGTAGCTTAAGAATGTAAGATTTTCAAGTTGGTAGCTTACGTACATAAGTTGAGTCCTACAACTCATTACTTGGCCTCCAAATTCTTCCGGATTCTTATAACCATATTTCCAATCTTCCCTACTATGGGGTATCACATTCTCCCTTCCTTAGAGTTGTTTGGTAGCATTATAGATTATCCGACTCACATGGTGATTTCTAAGAAGATTAAGAACCTTTCAAGAAACTTAAGAAGTTTAAGAAGCTTAAAAATCTTTTAAGAAACTCAAAAACCTCTCAAGGTACAAAAGTCTTTCAAGATACAAAAGTATGGGGTATAACATTCTTCCTCCCTTTAGAACATTCGTCCTCGAATTTTAACTCATCTTATAGGGTTTTATGAGGATTTTGGGAGTTCTCTATAACCGTTGTCTTTCAATCCTTTTAGGAGTTTAGACTACCTTTGGATATAGGGAACAAGTACGAGTATCTCTTCTCTACCTCTCTATAACGTATCCAAAATATTATAATTGTATTGTCCTTATTGTACCCTTATTCCTTTTACCACATACTTACTCAGTTGGCCCTATACGTAACACATACATATTCACAGGTTGCATAACCCTGCCAGAACAATTTGTATGAGGTAGACATAGTCTTTTCGTCTCCGAGTTCATGCTGTTTCACCTATCTCATTCACATTGAAACTCGTTTGTTCCATCTTATCATACTTATTTCTTTTCTTTTATTAACTCCTTTCTCTTCTCACTTCCAATCATAGGAGGTTTGCTGTCTTTTTTCCTTGGTTATTAATCTATCGCAACATCATTTGCGACCAACGTTATAGCCAATATTTTGGCTTTTGAACCCGCGTGGTATCATTATCTTTCATACAATATCTTGAGTTATTCGATACCCTTCCTTGGTCGTACCCTTTCTTTTTTTATACACACCCATATTCTAACGTTATGTCGTGCAGGGTTTTGCCAAATACTTTTTGACACTGCCTTAAATACCATTCTGACTTCTATCCCATTATTGTTGGCTTTCATCCCTTCTAACTTGCTTCAGCATGGGATCTTCTTGAAGTTTAAACATCCATATCTGTTATATTGTAGTACCCATTGTTTCCATCTTTCCCTTGCATTTTTCTCACCCGCTTCCCCCCTTAAGGGGGGGGGTACTTATACCTTTCTCCAATCTCAAAACTCATCCAATCTCTTTTCCCAATCCGCTTGTTCTGTATCATGCCCATCTCTATCTTCATCCTTTATAACTTGATTCTGTACGTACAAAACCTTGACTAAGTCACAAAGCGATGAGAACCTTTCCATACATAGTGCAACATCTCATCTATTAATCTGTACTTGTGTAATGTGACCCATGGAACAACTCATACAAGGCCACACTCCACTTATCTTTATCAAAAGATAATTAGCACTTTTAGTCATTCTAATTTCAATAAGGCAATACTTGTATTCCAACGATAATTGTCCAAGGTTCTCTTGCAGGAGTAGCTTTATGCCAACCTATATCCTTTGTTTCTTGGGATGAATGTATATTGCACCATTTATTCCTTAAGTTTACTGTCTTTGTCTCTTAAGGATTCCACTATTGTCGAGGCAACGTTGTGTGCACGCACCACTTCTTTATACCTTATACCCCTTGCCCTTACTGTGTACCCAATACCAGGTTTTAATTTTCTCAAAAACATACCAAGTTCACCTCAATCAGGGACTTACCTTATAACCATATAGTCGTATTGCACTTTTAAGTTCATATTGTACATTCCCCTTTCGTTTCGTATTTGAATTCATTTAATCATATCTATCTTGGGTGCTTTCATAGATTTCTCTTATCATTTATCCCATCTATGTCTATCTTTTATTCCGCACAAGAGGGATATTATACCAACTTTGTACTATTCAGAATGCATTACCTCCACATAATCCTTTTTCTCATTTCCAAAATGTATTTTTTCCATCCATCTTTATTCGTATCATATCAATCATTCCCTAACACCCATTCTATCTCGTTGCTCATCCTTCTACAGCTTGTTCTTTCGTAGTTCTGTCATTTTTAGTATTCGTATCTTCGGCTAAACATGTCATGACCTATTGTTAAACTGTCGTCTCACTTTCTTCTTGCTTACTACTTTCAGTTACTCTTTCTTTTCTTGTGCTCGCTATCATTTCTGTTATCGCATAATCTTTATTCGCAACTTTCCCCACGGAACTTGATAAGTCTTTCTTACTTGTTCCTTAGCCCACTTTTTTGTTTCACACTTACCCTTATATTCTTATTACATAGACCACATCCTATCACTAGCCACTTTCTCACTAGGCTTTACTTATTTTCATAACGATCCTTATTATATTCACATCATATCATGTTCGTATTCCACCCTATAGTATAACACTTCTTAACCTTTTTCACGATACTTACTATCAGTTATTTACCCTTCTTAGTTAGTCTTATCCTTAATATCTCCCAAGATGTCCTTTTAATACTTCATATCCATCATAATTATGTTTCCCTTGCACTCTTGTCTTAATCATACTGTTACTCTTTTTAATTATAGTTCGGCACAGTTTATCCCTGTGTATCAATTCCGTCGGTGCCTTAATATATCGTTCTATCCAGAACTACTAGTCTTCCCTAAATCATCTCCCTAGGGTCATAGGTCTTTTCCAACTTCGGTTTACCATATCAATCTCAACCTCCTAGTTTCTATTCCCATCAATTCAGTAATTAACTTATTTCTCGAGGTCAGTCATACTCGTGGTTTAGCCAAATCTCAACATTATTGTGGGCACGACCTTTCAAGATATACTATAGCCCTGTATCTCATTCTCTTTTTATTTATAGGAAACTTTGGGCAGAGTTTCCTCTGTATTTCTTACTATCTTAAACCTACACGCAGAAAATACCAATAGTGCCTCATAGGGCCAACATGTATAAAGTTACATATATATGTATCATATCACATTATATCGCAGACACATAGGGCGCCCATAATCAACAGTATGAAAATGGACTTACCTTGTACGTCCACTAGAAAATCCCCTGTTACACTTTCCTGTCTACTCTTTCTTTCAATTTACAACTTTACATTTCAGTTCTACTTCAAAACCTTACCCAACAGATATCTTTCGTGCCTTTGCTTACCTGCGTGCCTTGTGACTTTCAATATCATCAGTCACTTCCTTTTGTTGCTGCATCCTTCTGTTAACATACAAGGTTAATATAAGGAGTTTTCCTATGACTTGAATCTATCGCACAATCTTAGATATGAAAAAAAGTAACATCCTAAATGTCCTATAGCCTCCTTTTTATAGATGTGGCGCGCAACACATCGATAAACAAGACTCTACTAGACACGGTCTGTAGACATTCAGAGGAAGGACCTCTCTGATAAAACTTTTTTCACGACCCAATCCCATAGGCCATGACTTATGCCCTAGATTGGCACCTATACATACCCTTAGCCCCACTTAGCATATTAACAGAATAAAAAAATATAGAAAGCAAATAAGGTCGCTAAAGGGCACATGAAAGTAGATGTAGTGCACAAAGGATGTTAAGGCCATCACGGAACATAAAATTACAGAACACATATACAGACCCACAGAACATATACAGAAACCACAACACAAGTCTACAAACCTCTACAGAATGATATCCTAATCATATAACGGGACAGGGCCCCATCGTACCCCTGACCAACGTATACATATAGGCTATAGAAAGGTCAGTACCAAAATATGGGCTCCGAACAAAGGAGCACCGTCAAACAGCAGAGTGTATATCCTAAGCAAGCGGATCAGCAACTCAAACATCTATACCTGTGGGCATGTAACGTAACCCTCGAGGAAAGGGGCTCAGCACAGAAAATATACCGAATATGTAAAGCATGGGCTGTAATAAATAAAGTCATCACCAGAATAGAATGTGCAAAACAAATGAGCGAAATATCCCGAAATATCAAAATGCTTATCACAACCATTGATAATGCATGCAGAAAAACATTTGTCATATCTGGCCCCATTATGGGACGTGGTGAACAAAATGTGGTTGCCATCCCATCATTGGTGCCACAACACAGCGTAACTCTAGAGTAGGGAATATCTCCGTAATATATCATATCATATTAGATAGCCATATTATATCATATCATATCATATCATCAAACATCAACATATGTTTACATGGCACAGCATAACTCCACAACCCATATACAGGGCGTACCTTCCCTCTCACATCGGGGCACGGCGAACAAGGCAGAAAAGTATGCACGATCATGTATCTCCTAGCCCAAGCTCAGTGAAGAAAGCATTGATGCATCCACGAATAGAGTATTGAGAAACTAAATTCAATTTAAATCATATTTGAGACTCGATGGAATGATCAAACTGAGCTATCATTCAAAAATCATGTCAAATGCCATATCAAGTACCTTTTGAATGTTACTATGGATTGCATCAAAATAGAACCTCTGGAAATCTAAAACATTGGCCATCCAAGTGGCTCTAAGAAAAGGAACTTATTTGTAAGCACATAAAAATCCTATATTTGTTTCATAAAGACCATGCCAAAGAAAGAAAGATAGCTTCACATTTTTTTACTACTCTCCATCATATAGAAGGCTTGAGAGCCATAGCTCCATTATTATGGAAGTTCTAATATTAGGAAGGAGATAAGAGTCATAAATCATGCTCGGAGCTTTATGGATGGGATAGCCTCCAAAAGTTACATCATGTAATACTTATTTCAAAACATGCCAAGGGAAGGAAGGGGTAGCTTTACATACCTATGCCAAAAACATGCCAAGAGAAAGAAGGTAGCTTCGCATACCTCTTATGGATTACTCTTAACCACGTTCGCCTCGTCGTCTTTTGAACCTATTTAACATGAGAGTAATAATAAGATTAATAACCTTTCACTTTCCAATTTCCAACTCTACAATTACGTATCCATAGGAATTATTTCCTTAGCCATTTCCCTTAACTAGCTTATTACTAGCTCCGAAGTTACCAAAAATTTGGCAGCATCTCCCCTATAACTTCAACATCCCGGATATTTCAACTCGGCCAAAATATCAATAACCATACCAAAAAAAACAACTAGAATCATATTTACAAGTAAATCACTTCAACTTTATACAATACAAACTCCAAACAACTCGCTTAACTACGATACCAAAATAGAGTTTTTAATCTTTATTTTGTAAAACCTTTAACAATATGAAATGGAGGGTCATGTGGATGAAACCAGAATAATCCACACCATTTTTAAAAAACCTTACATCCTTCACCACGCAATCAAACCTGCTTCAACTTCAGCACCACAATCACAACACACTACCCGACTTCGATTTAACTATAACGACCTCAATTTAGTTAATTTCTAATGTCAAGCATCCTTATGCAATTTTTATACTTACAACCTTATTTAAGAAATGTAATATACCTAATAACATCATCATAAACTCCAATTTTAAAGGGAAAACCTTACCTTGGCCAAAACTCGCCAAACTCACCAAAACACACCTTGGAAGTTCCTTTAGCACGACTAAAACTTTGTGGCTGCTTATTGTCCTTTTGGTGATGCCCCAAATCATAAATTTACATTACTAACACCTTCATATCATCATGGTATACCCTATATAATTAATTCGCAGAACGAAATCGGAGGACTTACCCTTTTTTTCTCCAACCCATGGCTCTCTCTTCTCTAGCTCAAGGTTTCTCTTCTCTTCTTTTTTTCTCGAGAAGTTTGTAGATAAGAATGAATTTGGTTGTAGATAAGAATGAATCATAAATTTATATATATATATATATATATATATATATATATATAGGTTACCTTAGGGGGATGACATGTGTCAAGCCCTAAGTGGTGATACATGTCAAGCCTTTATTGGCCACCGTATCCCCTTCTCAAATCCGAGGTTGCCACGTGGCAGGTGGGGTCCACCCCCTTGCTCCATCTACTTCCACTTGGCACTTCCCATTGTTGCCACATAGCACTCTCTCATACTGCCACATGTCACTCTATTTTCCTCCTTGTGGGTTCGTAATCTCGTCTTACTTTATGAACCTTTGTAATCCTTGCTACGTAAGCTTGGTATGAACTCAAGTAGCTTAAGAATGTAAGATTTTCAAGTTGGTAGCTTACGTACATAAGTTGAGTCCTACGACTCATTACTTGGCCTCCAACTTCTTCCGGATTCTTATAACCATATTTCCAATCTTCCCTACTATGGGGTATCACATTCTCCCTTCCTTAGAGTTATTTTGTATCATTATAGATTATTCGGCTCTCATGGTGACTTTTAAGAAACATAAGAACCTTTCAAGAAACTTAAGAAGTTTAAGAAGCTTAAGAAGCTTTAAAATCTTTCAAGAAACTCAAAAACCTCTCAAGGTACAAAAGTATGGGGTATAACAACTTACAACAATACAGCTTGCGCGAAGAACTTTGGACCATATTTCCCAGGGACTAGGAGTCTTGAACTATGAAATTCTAGTTGCCTTGAGAACACTGGTCATTATTTTTATTGGCTGCAGGTGTACTTGCTGAAGATGTTATATAACTAGAAAACCTCTTCTGAAAGAAAATGCAGTTTCCATTTCCACTCTTATGATGGTTGCCTTTATTACCTACGGACTTAGCTTTCTTGTTTTGATGCTCCTCTCTATCCTTCTTATTTTTCTCAACTTTTTGGGCATACACCATGAGTCTGGAGGTGACCATATCTAAGATCAAAAAAAATGCTTGACACTCCTTCACATACCTACCCAAACATGAAACAAACTTCCTCATCTTGGCCCTTGCATCGATAACCATCTCCAGAGCATATCTAGACAACTAGATGAACTTGAGTTTGTACTCCTTGACAGTCATCCCTTCTTGTTTTAGATTCACAAACTCCTCTACCCTTTCCTCTCTTATCTCTCTCGGAAAGAAGTAGTATAGGAATGCATTTTTAAACTCGTCCCTGACTGCGGGCTCAGCATCCTCACCTTGTCTTTCCTTCCACTAGTTTTACTAGACATTTGCAACATCCTTTGGCTGACAGGAGACAAGTTCAACTTCCTCTATCTCAGTGGCATGTTTTCCCTTCAAGATCCTCTATATGTCATCAATAAACTTTTAAGGTTCTTCCTCAACCTTGACCTAGTGAAGACTGGTGGGTTCATCCTAAGAAAATATCAAATCCTATTAGTAGTAGATGGCTGTTGAGAACTAGATCACGGGACTAGGGTATTTTGATGATAAGATTGTACAACCATAAATGAGGTAAGCATAGAGATAGCTCTCCTAAATTCAGCCTCAGAAGTCATTGTGGTTTGACTAGTTTGTGGAACTTCCTGAGTTACATTATCGACCTTATTCTTATTCTCAGTAGCTCAAGCTCAGTTCCAAGTCTGCATACCGAATGGTTGTGGAATCCCATCCTCAGCAACGTTCTTCTGGCTCAAATTTCTTTTTAAAGACATGATCTGAAATTGTAAAATGTACGAATAAGAAGGAGATTTCATAAAGTTAAATTCTATAGTATGAACTAAATATGAAAGAAGTGAAATAATTCCTAAAGTCCTGTAGCCTTCTTATCCTATTATAGATATGGCGTGCTTCACACCGATAAGGACTCTACTAGAATCGCTTCATAGACACCCTAGGACACTTATACTTTATGCTCTGACATATAATTTTCACTCTATGTCTACACCCTAGGCGTGGCCGGTGCTCAAAAGCCAATGGTGGTTCACAAGCAAACCCTTGGTCTGGCTGACACACTAAGTGGAAGACTTTAACTCATATAAGTACTCAAGCACAATAAATATCCAAGCTTAATAATCTTATTTTAAATCTAAAACTCATATATATATATATATATATATATATATATATATATATATATATGTATATATATAAAATACATAACTCAATATTTTCAAAACATACTCAAATGAATAGACTATATGCTGTCTAACAAGTCTATGAATCCTGTATACAGTCTGACAAGTCTATGAAGCCTATAAGACTAACTATGGAATAGGTGTAGGGACAGGCCCATGGCTATCTCAAACTAATAATTAAATGACCAAAAAGTAAAGGCTGAAGAGCGTCTCTGAATACAAAGAGCTCTTACCAAAGCTATTTAGGAAGCTGGACTTTCAATAATGCACATGTTGAGAATCTCTATCACCTGTGTCTACATCATAAAAAGATGCAGCGCCAAATGACGTCTATACATAAAATGTACAATAAGTAAAATATTTTAAAGGAAAAATACTCGAATTCTCAAATCAAGGAACTCAACTCTGAAAATAGCTCAACTCAATGAAGAATGCAATGTAATAAAAATAAAGCTTTCAAAAATATGTGATTGTTAATGTAGCTTAGAATAGAAAATATTAAATAATAATTCTTTAATTTTTATGAATTTTCTCTAAACAACAATCATTCCTTATGAGCTACGTGATGATACAACATTCTGCCCACGTTGCCAAATCTATTCTATACCTTCCAGGGTATAGGACAGTAACTGAACTATGGATCCATCTAAAAAGTCCTCTTTTGGGACTATGAGGAGTCGCTCAAATGAACGGTATGATCCTATCTACGATGGTGGCATAGGTTATGGGGTTGGAGTTATCTACACACGTACCCAAATTAGTGCTTGATCTACTCCCAAAAATATCTTTGCTCTGCTCATATCTGAATTGAGTGTACTTACTCAATTAACTCTTTTAATCTCTTTTAGAATTAGCTCAACTTAACTTTATTTAACTGATCTCTTCTCTTTAAGATAGGTAAAAGTCCCATCTCTATAATGCATTTAAAAGTATATTTTAACTTCTCAACTCAATCTCAAAAATAGATGTTAAATGTGTTAAAACTCCACTCACTTATACATAAAATACTCATGCTCAAAATAAATATTAAGAGGCTTCTTCAACTTAACTTAACTCATGCTCAAACTCATTCTTGAAGAAATGATGTAAAAAATCATCCTTTATTTAAATAATGCATAAAATACTAAATGCAAAACTCAACTAGGGTTCACGTGAATATAAACATGAACCCAAAATCTCAAACACTTAACTCATCAAAGTATAATCAAATATATATATTAGAATTCAATGGAAAATATTACAGATACTCATGAATTCACTTCATTGAAATTAGAACTCAAACCCAAAGCTTAACTAAACTATATGAAGATGTACGGCATGAGGAAGAACTTGGTCCAACGTTATGATAGTCTTAAATATCTGGAACGAAGATTTTCTATGCTAAAATCGAAGACTTTGCTTGAAACTCTTGAATCCTATCTTTTCTCCTTCTCTCCAATTCTTGATCTCAAAATTTTCGAAATGTTAATGAGAAAAAACCCCTATTGAGTACTGATAAGGGACAAAATTTAGTCCTAAAGTAGCTTGGGTTAAGCTCATAAAAGGTGAAGAAAAGATAGAAATGCCCCTCATTAAATTAGGTCTGGGCAGCTTCGGGTGCCTTTGTACGGTCACTTGTACAAACTATGGTCCAAAATAAGGACTTGTTGGAATTTACATATTATGTCTACGACCACCCGTCTACGGGTCGTACGCCATCGGATGGGTCATAAGGACTAGCACGTAGGAATGAGGGAAATTGCTTAGTTTTCTAAAGTTGGACATACAAACCCTTCCTACGAGTCATAGTCTAAGTGATGGACCATCCTGCTAACTCATAGGAAAGGTCCTACCCATAAGAAATTTGAGGTCTCTAATCCACACCTACAAGCCGTAGAAGCTACTTGTAGGATGTTTCCAAGAAAACACAAATTCCTCTAAGTGTGGAAAGGACCTACACTACCTCCTACGACTCGTAGGACTTCCTACGAGTCATAGGCCCACTCATAGTCACTAGGAAGTGACTCCTTTCAAACTTTCTCTTGGTTCTCGAACTTGATATAGGCTAGAATTGTATGGGGTGTTACAGTAGATGCGATGGTGATTCTACGCATCGAAAATGTGGGTAAATTTTGGAATTTCTATCTATTCTTTGGTGAGTCCTCATGCTTCGAGGACACAATATATATGATTTTCTTTTTATTTATTTATGACCTTCACTTCATTACATTTTGGTGATCTAGGAACTTCACCTAAGCCCCATCTATATAAAACAGGCATGTTAGATTGCTATGTCTATCTTGTCTATTTTATTCAGATATTTAACTGTATTTGAAGAGTGAAATATGAATATGGCGATATACAGTCTTGGAAGGCGAGCATAACTAAGCTCACCAAAACGTTCTGCAGCTTCTGATCAAAAAACATGCCAAATAGGCAAGCAAAAGCTCCAAATGGTGACTTGCCGAACCAAAAGATAAGATCCAACGGGCTCTCCAATAAGGTGCCTGATAATTGAAAAGCTGAAGTAGCAAAAAGGCAAGATGCTTCCATGAATAGCCGCTCACTAAACCATTTAGCGAACACAACTAATGTCACTAAATGGGTCTCGCATGGTGATTTTTGCCAGTTTTGGATAGAGTATAGAATGTCTAGAGGAAAGATAAAATACACACTTCACTGCTCTGGAAATACTAAATGAAGAATATTCCATCATTTGGGGGTTTAAAGCTTAGAACTTTGTGGATTTTTGGGTTTTATGGATTGGAATTTCAAATGTAAGTTGCAATTCAGTTGACTTGCACGGAAAATGATTATTTTGGTATAACTCCTTTTATTTTTAGCATGTGTATCTAAACCCCTAATTTCTAGGGGTGAGCAATATAGTTTGATTACAGTTTGAACTTGGATTTATGTAATTGCTCAACTTTATGTTAATTTGAAATGAGTTTAATTAGTTTATCATGTTTTCATTTATGAATTAAGGTTTCAAACTTAATTGTAGTCTATATCTCTATGCTTACTTGAGAGAGTTATATGGAGTGGGTGAGCTAATTAATAATCATTATTACATTTCAATTGCTTATTTCGCTTGAGAAAAGAAACTATGTTAAGGTTTGGATTGGTTAGTTATAGTACATGTATGGCGATTCGAGAGAACTGATATGAAATCAATTTGTGATTGAGTAATGCTTATTGAATGTTTGGTTGATGTAGCCTATCCATTGATGATTAACTATGTTGAGAAATAGGCCTAACCCATCGGTGGCCCCTCAAAGTTGGCACCAACTTTTATTTAGACATCTCAACTAAGCATTGTTCATTTTAGACACTTCAAGTAAGGTTCTGATATGTCATTTTGACACTTTTTTTACAATCACCCAAATATATAAAGTGTGTGTAATATGCTTGATGCTGATGTATCAAAGTGACCAATTAAATGAAGAAATGTGACAGATATATCAAAAATAATTTTAAAATAATGACTTTTGATTAGAAAAAAAATGGTCATTAACTTCATTTAATTGGTCACTTTGACACATCAGCGGCAAGTGTATTACACACACTTTAGATATTTGGGTGATTATAAAAAAAGTGTCAAAATGACACATCGGAATCTTAATTGAGGTGTCTAAAATGAACAAATCTTAGTTGAAGTGTCTAAGTGAAAGTTGGTGCCAACTTTAAGGGGCCACCGATGGGTTCCGCCTTGAGAAATATGATTACCCATGTTTGAGCTATAAATCTAACTATGCATATCCCTACAATCCCTCTTTACTTGTTCAAATCTCGTGAAATGTTGTCTTTGTTAACAATTAGTTACTAAACTCTTTCAATATTGATAACGGAAAAGTATTTATTCATTTATGTTATGTGTTTTTTACTACCACTTTAATATTATATCACATTTGCACTTCGTAATTTAATTCTTACTCATATATCTTTGTGTGGGACCAACCCAACTCCTCGTTGGGTTTTCTATTGCTAGCAATCGCCTACATGTTGAATTGTGTTACTTGTAGTTAGACATTATCACAATGCGCCATACTCGTTATTGTAGCTCACATGGTTATATGTCAGTTAAAGGTATCTCCCATAGTTAATCTCTGTTATTGCATTGATGAAGTATTTCAATTAATTAAGTTATTTCAATTCAACTTTGTTAGATATCATGTATTTACCTGATCATTGCATTAGCATGTCTTACAGACTTATTATGTTCAGATATCATGTTCATTATGTATGTTCCTCTTACTCATTATATTCAAAGTATTTACCACATACTTTCTGCCTATATGTGTTCTAATATGGATTTTGATGCACATCATTCAAGCTGGATTTAGTGCTGTTCCAGATCTTCTAGTAACCAGTGGTGAGTCCTCATATTCCAAGGTAGATTCTATCTTTTGATTTTAGTATTGCCTTTTAGTTTATGCATTTTGGAGTTAGCTAGGGACTTGTCCTAGGAACTCATTTATGTAAAAGAGGCTTTCAGATAAAACAATTAGATTCCTTATTTGGTGACCTTCAAATATTATCTATTTGATGTTAGACTCTCTTTTAGACTTCATAATATTTCATCAATCAGTAACCTTTTATTTATTGTTTATGTATCTTAGTGTAATGTCATACAATATGGTTAACTTGGGATCACTTGTGACTCTAAGTACCATGTCGCATCTAGCGGATAGTCTCAGGTCATGAAAAACTTGGTATCATAGCATCAAATTCAAGGGTCTTAGGGTGTCTCAAATCCGAGTTAAGTAAAGTCTTATTCATGGATGTGAAGAATACCACATCTATGAATGGGAGGCTATGAAAGGTTCTAGGAAATACTTCACTTTGTTCATACTCACAGTCATGTGATAGAGTGTAACCCTATATACTTCCCTTCGAACTTTTGCTCTATACATTTACCGCATCATGCCTCCAAGAAGAGATTTGGTTAGAAGGAATTAGAATGAAGAGCAACAAGCACCTCCAGCTCCCATAGCCCCTTTTGTTGAATAGGTCTTGCATGCTGAGTTTAGGAATGCTTTTTAAGTGTTAGCCCAAGCTATGACTACTCAAGCCAACCGAGAGGTTGTATCCTCAGTCAACCCTAATGCTAATACAGTCGCTACTAGAGTTTGGGACTTCACTCAAATGAATCCTCTAGAGTTTCATAGTTCCAAGGTGGATGAGGATCCACAAGAGTTCATTGAGGACATCTAGAAGATTATTAAGATTATGGGTGTCACTCTGGTCAAGAGTGCAGATCTGGCTACTTATTAGTTAAAGGAAGTGGCTCAGATTTGGTTCAAATTATGGAAAAATTAAAGGGAATTTGATGGAGGCTTATTGGATTGGGAAAAGTTCGAAGGTGTTTTTATATAAAGGTTCTTTCCGCTTGAGACAAGGGTTAAGGTTTAAGAGTTCATCTATTTGAAGCAAGGTAAAATGATTGTGAAGGAGTAATATTTGAAGTTCACCCAAATTTCAAAGTATGCTCCAGCTATGGTGGATAAATCTAGGGACCGTATGAGTAAGTTTGTAAGATCCCAAAATTGGAAAGGTAGAAAATGAGGTCCAAAAGAGGAAATTTAAAAACAAATCTCAGCTTTTGGCACCAAGTAATGACCACGAAGACCATCACATGCGTGTATCTTACCATGGTTCATGGTTTTTTGCCATGGTGGATATTATGAAACTCAGACTCCGTAGGGAAAGGTCCATGACAGGGACCACAGGCCATGGCGAGCACTACGAGTCATGGTGTCCTTGTGGTGAATCCCCTCAATACCCTCAAATTTCTTTCCAAGTGAGGGACCATATCCCAACCACCATGGGCTGTATTGACCTTCATGGACCGTGGTGGTTCTTGTGGTGGCAATCTCTTCATAACCCTTTTTTTATAATTTAAAGTCCATCACCGCGACCCTGAGTATGGACCATATTAGCATTCATGGGCCATGGTGAGGACCCGTCCAAGTGCCCAGTTCCAGTTTTAAGTGAGGGTTATTTTGGTCATTCTCTATATTTCATTAATAAATGTGGATAGTTTTGGGACTAGATTCAAATATATTAACTAAACTAAGGACCCTTAACCCTCTCATTCTCACATTAACTCCCAAAAGACAAAATTTTATCTCCCAAGGTTCCTCTGAAGAGTCTTCTCCTTCATCAAGCAAATTCAAGGGATTTCATCAAGTTCAAGCTCTAATTCTCTATCATCTAGGGCTTTAAAGGTCAAGTTATGTGGGACTTCATCTATGGTTACTTTTCACCCATGGAATTTCAAAGATTTCTTCTCAAAATCTCTTACGATTTCTCATTCAAAAAGCCCTAATTTCATGAATTGCATTAGGTATTCTTAATTATGATATATTTCAATGCTCTTAGCCTAATTATGTATAATTGACATCATATTGCATGATATTAAGATGAATTTCAATGACCCCGGCTATATGCTAGTTTCAAGTATGATTTATCAAATATGATTATGATTTTCAAGATATATTCAATGAAAGCTTATGAATGGTTTTCAAGGTTTATGAATGCCTTATGAAAAGTTTTGAATGATGATTCTATGATGTTTTAAGAAAGTTAATGATAGGGAAATCTAAGTCCCTAAATATGTTTTATGAACAAAGGTATGTAATGCTAGAAGGTCTACACCCACATTACATGAGTTACATGAGTTACATGATATATGAGCTAATCCTTTGATTTTACAATAATGATATTAGATGAGTTGTTCTTGTGTTATCTTTTTAAAGATGGATTGACACTTATTATTATATTTCCTAATGATGTTAATGACTATGTTTTCATGAAAGTTCCAATGGGATAATGACTGAGCACCTAAAGGACTTTAAGGTGGGGTTCGGTCTGGTATGCCATTATAGCTACCCAAGGGAATCCTAGTAGCAACCTTTAGTCCCAAACTATGTTCCCACATAAATTCAAACATACCAATATGGTGAATCTAATGCATCCACATATAAAAGTTAAAGAGTTATTAATGGAGTATACCCTGGCAAGGTGGCCACCTAAATCTCGATGTGGGAGACTTCAAATTTCATGTATTACCTCGCATGGTCTTATATGTCGGTTAAAGGTCTATCCCATACTAGTAAAGTAAAGTTATGAGTTCCTATGATGATTATGATTTTTTGATGAATTGACCAATGAGTTAAATGTTTTAATGATTTCATGACTTTATTCATATTTTAAAGATATTAGTCTTGCATCCCATAATTCATGTTGACTATGTCCTATGCTTATTGATCATGCATATTATCACATACTTAGTGTATTCAATGTAACAACAAATACTTTTTTCCTACATTGTATCATAATTTAAGGGTCGATGATCACATTCATCCTCCTCCCGCTCGTGGCTAGAGTTAGCAATATTGTACCATTGGTGAGTCCTCATGTTTTGAGGATGAGACATTTTATTTCGTATGCCTTTATGACTTCTATTAACCTTTATATTAGGTGAGCTAGTATATTGTCGTACACCCTCAACTAGACTAGTAGAGGCATGTTAGATCATGGAGTTTATATTGTCTCTTATTCCACATTTAGAGACTTATGTTTTATATTTAGATTATGCCTCTGAATCTTTGATCCATGCTTATTTATTTCATTTACCTTATGTATGTTCTTTAATGTTATGCTAAGAGACTTGGTTGGGGTCCCTCGAGATTCTAATTGTCGGGTCATGGCTAGGCCCTGGGTCGAGTAGTGACAAACTTGGTATCAAAATAAAAGGTTCAAGTGTCCTAGGGAGTCTAACATGCTGCGTCGAGTGGAGTCTTGTTCATTAGTGTGAAGCGCACCACATCTATGAATAGGAAGATATAAGGCATCTTAGGAAACACTTCACTTATTTCATGATCTCATCATTCTATATATTTGAACTTAAGGGTTTCCTCTTCTAACGCTTTCCCTATGCGATTACAGAATCACTCCTTCACGAAGATACCCCATCCAAAAGAATGTTATTGAAAGAAGGGAAACAAGATCCAAATGACCCTTTGACTGATCAAGTGTTTAATGTGGAGTTCCAAGCCTCTTTTCAAATGCCAGCTCAAGCCGTTACTACTCAAGTGAACCGTAAGACCCTATATGTCAAAAGGTCATAAAAAAGAAAAAACCTATAAAAAGTGATCTACCCCAAGTCAGTGAGTCCACCTATGAGTCATAGGTACTTCTACAAGTTATTTTAACGACTCGTACAGAGGGTACTGAGGGAAAGTAAATTGGACCAAGTGAAGGGCAAGTTTACGAGTCGAGATTACGACTCATAAAATTTTAGACGAGTCATATAAATGACTCAAAAAGAAACTTCAGAGGAATTGATTTATAGGTTTTCCAAACCCTGCAGGACAACTCGAGTCTACGACTCATAGAAACGAGTCATAGAGAAACTCCTGAGGTTCAGTCCTCAAGGTCCTCCTCCCACCCTGCAAGACAAGTCCCTTCTATGACTCGTAGAAGAGTCTACGAGGGGAAGTTCTGAGGGTCAATTCCCAGGATCTTTTTAGACCCTAAAGGACTAGTCATTCCTATGACTTGTCGACCCTTCTATGATTCATACAGAGGGGTCTTAGGGTCAGTTCCAGCCAACTTTTAAAAGGGGTATTTTAGTCTTTTCCTATATTTTAACATCAAAGTGTGGTTGTTTTGGGGATTGAATTGACCTTATCTGAAAACCCTAAGCTAATTGACCCTATCTAACAACCCTAAGTTGTCCCAAATCCCTCATTCTCACACTTAGACTCAAACATACAAAATACTTTCCTCTCAAGTTCTCCCAAGGTTTTCATCTTCCAAGTCGAGGGTTCCACTTCAAGATCTTCAAGTCTCCATTTTCAAATATGCATTAGGGCTTTATTCCCTAAGGTATGTGGGTTTCATTCATGGGTTCTTCCACTCATGGAGCCCAAGTATTTTCCTAAACTAGAAACTCAATTTCAAATGATAAATTTTATGGGTTTTCATATTATGATTTCAAATGTATAGATTATTGACTACTTGAAATTTATTTATCTATCTTAGTTTATATTGTCTCTAAATTTCATGAAATGTTTGATTTATCAAAGGTTCTTTTATGAAAGCATGAAAGGACTTTTAAAATATATTGGTGGGTTGTTTTAAACATGTTTTAATTTATGCATTCTATTATTCGCATGCATGCTATCATTGATGTTAATGATTTTAAAGTTGAATTGAATAGAACCCACCTAGTTTCACTATGTTTTAATGAAATTTAATTTGAAAGCTTTGACTCTAAAATGAATGTCTATGAAAAGAAATGTCTATGATCAAAAGACAGTCTTATGAAATGAAAGAATGATGAAATGATTATGAAATGATGTATTCCATATGTGAAAGGCCAATTATCGCTTGTGTGAATCAAAAAGAAGTTTTAATGAGCTATTCTACCTCAGGATGTTTTGATGATCTAAATCAATGTAAATAATTATGGCCTTATGCTATATTAAACTATTCCATGGGATTGACTTAGCACCGAATGGGGTATTGAGGTGGGATTCAATAAGGAAATCCTAGTAGCAACCCTTTTGTCTCAATAACTATGTTCCAACATAGGAGACCATGTAGGCTTAGGCTAGTGGATCCTCAAATAGCCCTAAATGTTAAAGAGATGAATGGAGTTGAAGGAGTTCTACCCGATAAGTAGTCTCCCCGTGCCAAAGTAGGGGGTTATGTCGGATTCCATATAATAGCTATCATGGTCTTAAACTTTGGTTATGGTCACTTTTCCATAAAATAAATGTTTTAAACAATATTCATATGGATTGCGTGTGCATGTATTTACTTATGTACTTTACCTTATGATGCTTTAACATTTTCATTGAATTGCATGCCTACATACTTAGTACATTCAAATTACTAATGCATACACTTTTTCCTACTCTATATCACTATGTAGGGATCGGCATTGCTCTACATTCACCTCCACGTAGCTAGTTGATTCATTGAAGGCTACTACTTTGGTGAGTTCTCATATTTCAGGAACAATATTCCTTTCCCTTTTTATCTTATATTATGTAAAGACTCTTAAATACATTTCATGGAATTTATTTCTATCTCAATTGAGGGTGAACTAGAGACATGTCTTAGCCCCCGCTAAATCTAAAGATGTAGAGGTATTATTGGACAAAAGGATGATAATTTGAGGTTGTTATTGACTCTTATTCTATTATGTTTCCCTTAGTCCCTCTACCCATCTTTATTTCCACTTGTTGAATTTTATTACCTATGAAGAGATAAATAAATGCTAAGAGGCTTGGGTGAGGTACCTCCGAGTGTCTTATTCGCCATGTTGCGTCTAGGCTGAGGCTTAGGTTGTGACATAAACCAAGGAGTAGATGCTCCTCCAAATGTTACTACACCAGCTTCAAGGGTTAGAGACTTCACAAAGATGAACCCTCTCGAGTTTCATAGATCAAAGGTTGATGAAGATCCCTAAGACTTTATTGATGAGCTGTACAAAATTGTTGATATTATCAGAGTATCCTCGAAGGAAAAGGAGGATTTGGCAACCTACCAACTCAAGGGTGTCTCCCAAGTTTGGTACAACCAATGGAAAACTAAAAGAATTTAAGAAGGTCTTATAGGTTGGGAAGATTTCAAAGTTTCCTTTCTTGATCACCTCTTCCCACTTGAGTTGGGAGAGTTGAAAGTGTTGTAGTTTATCAATAGCAAGCAAAGAAACATGAGTGTGAGGGAGTACTCCCTCAAGTTCATAAAGTTTTCCACATATGTTCCTTCTTTTGTAGCCAACTCTCATGCCAGAATAAGTAAGTTTATTTAGGAGTATTGGATATGGTGATGAAAGAATATCGAACTGCTATGCTTATTAAGGAGATAGATATTTCTAGGATCATGACTTATGTCGAGCAAATTAAAGGGGAGAAGCTTAAGGAGAGCAATGTAAGAGAGTCCAAGAGGACTCAGTATGAAGGTGGATTTTCTCAATCAAAATCAGGTGGTAGAAATGGTCATTTATGACAAGGCCAAAGGTTTCAAGGACAAGGTTCTTCAAACACTCCAGGTCTAAAATTTGAGAAGGACAAGGTTCCAAATCCTAAGGCACAAGAAGGAGCTCCAGGTGGTCAAGCCATCCCTCCATGCAAGAAGTATAGGAAAAACCATAGGGGGGAGTGCTTTGTAGGATTAGATGTTTGCTACAAGTTTGGGAAGCTAGGCCATTATGCAAAGGAGTGTAGGAGTAGGACTAGATCCGAATCTTAGACTCAGACTATCGGTCATCCGGATCATCGTGCTACTACTTCGGGTGGCGGTCAGTGCCAAAATGGGATTTATGCCCTTCAAACTTGTTAGGAGATAGAGAATTCCCCCAATGTCGTGACTGGAATGTTAAAATTCTTTGACTTTGATGTTTATGTATTTTTAGATCAGGGTTCTACTTTATCATTTCTTACTCTTTATCTGACTGTGAGATTCATTGTTAGTCCTGAGTACTTGCTAGTGCCTTTTTCGGTCTATACTCATGTTAGTGATTTAGTTGTGGCTAAAAGAGTCTATAGAAATTGCCCAGTCTCTTTTTTTCATATAATTACCTCAATTAACCGTATAGAGCTTGATATGATCGATTTCGATATTATTCTCGATATAGATTAGCTTCATGTATATTATGCCTCTATATGTTGTAGAACCCATGTGGTTAAGTTTTAGTTCCCAAATAAGTCAGTCCTAGAATGGAAAGGTAGCAATTTCATGTTTAAGGGTAAATTCATCTCATATCTTAAAGATCGAAAAATGATTTCCAAAGATTGCATATATCATCTACTTCAGGTTAGAGATACAAATTCGTAAACTCCTACTCTTAAGTCAGTTCCAGTTGTTAATGAGTTTCTGAATGTTTTTCCTGGTGACTTTCAAGGTATTCCTCCCAAAAGTGAAATAGACTTTGGTATTGATCTCCTCTTTGATACTCAGCCTATCTTTATTCCTCCTTACTAAATGACCTCAGCAGAATTAAAAGAGTTAAAGGATCAGTTGAAGGATTTGTTGGATAAGGGTTCTATTAGACCAAGTATCTCTCCATGGGGTGCTCTAGTTCTTTTTGTTAGAAAAAAATATCATTCTCTCTGTATGTGTATTGATTACCAGTAATTGAACAAGGTCACATTTAAGAATAAGTGTCCTATTTCAATAATTGATGACTAATTCGATCAACTTCAAGGAGCGAGCCCTTTTTCAAAGATTGAGCTCCGATTGGGTTATCATCAACCCTGAGTAAGGTAATGTGACATTCTGAAGACGGATTTTAGAACTCGGTATGGTCACTTTGAATTCTTTGTTTTGTCTTTTGGACTAATTAATGCCCCTATAACTGTTATGGATTTGATGAATAGGGTGTTCAAGCAATACTTGATTATATTTGTTATTGTCTTCATTGATGATATTTTGATCCACTCTCGGAGTGAGGAAAAAAGGTTGATCATTTTAGGATTGTGTTGCATATTCTAAAGGACCGTCGGTTGTATGCAAAATTTTGTAAATGTGAATTTTGGTTAAGGTTAGTTGCCTTTATTGGTCACATCATCTCCAGTGAAGGAATTATGGTTGATCCAAAGAAGACTGAGGCGGTTAAGAATTGGCGTAGACTGTTTACTCCTTCTGATATTCAGAGTTTCTTAGGCTTATCCGGTTATTATGGATGGTTTGTGGATGGGTTCTCTTCTATCTCATCGCCCTTGACTATTTTGACACAAAAAAGGTTAAATTCGAATGGTCTAAAGCATGTGAGAAAAGCCTTCAAGAGTGGAAGGGGAAGCTTACCTCCTCCGATGTTGACTTTACCAAAAGGTTTTGATAGATTCGTTATATATTGTGATGCTTCATGAGTTGTTCTTGGTTGTGTTCTAATGCAAAACGGTAAAGTGATAGCCTAAGCCTCAAGGAAACTTAAGGTGCATGAGAAGAACTACCCATTCTATGACTTGTCATTGACGGTGGTAGTATTTGCTTTGAAATTGTGGAGACACTACGTGTATGGTGTCCATGTGGATTTTTTCACCAACTACAAGAGTTGCATTATGTATTTACTCAAAACGAGTTGAACCTTAGACAAAAGAGATGGCTTGATTGTTAAAAATTATGATACGAGTGTGCTATACCAACTGGCAAAGGCAAATATGGTTGTTGATGCTCTTAGTAGATTATCCATGAATAGTGTTTCCTATATTGAGGATGAGAAGAAAGAGATGTGTAGGATGTGCATAAATTAGCCCATTTGGGAGTTTGATTGGTTGATTCTGACGATGGTGGTGTTATTGTGCAAAATGGCTCTGAATCATCTCTTGTGGCGGATGTTAAGGCAAAACAAGATAGTGATACTTCTTTGGTTGAATTGAAGAACGCGGTTTCAGAAAAAGCCATTGAGGTTTTTCCCCAAGGGTGAGATGGTATTTTGAGATATCAAGGTCGATTATATATTCCAAATATTGATGTCTTGAGAGATATGATATTATTCAAGGCTCATAGTTCACGGTATTCTATTCATTTGGGTTCACAAAGATGTATCAAGTTTTGAGGGAAGTGTATTGGTGGAATGGCATGAAGAGGGATATAGCAGAGTTTGTGGCTAAGTGTCTAAATTGTCAACAAATGAAAGTTGAGCATCAAAAACTGAGAGGTTTGGCTCAAAAAATTGAGATTCTTACTTAGAAGTAGGAAGCCTTGAATATGGACTTCATTAATGGTTTTTCTCGTACCCGTAGGAAACATGATTTTATTTGGGTAGTTGTTGACCGAATGACTAAGTAGTCTTATTTTCTTCCTATTAAGACTTCATATACGGTCAAGACTATGCTAGATTATACATTTAAGAGTTGGTTAAGCTTCATGATGTTCCCGTGTCTATCATTTTGGATTGAGGTACTTAGTTTAAATCTCAGTTTTGGAGATCCTTCCAAAAGGGCCTTGGTACCCAATTGAAGCTTAGTACAGATTTTCATCCATGGACAGATGGTCAAGTTGAGCATACCATTAAGACTTTAGAGGATATGTTGAGAGCATGCGTCATGGATTTTAAGGGAAATTAGGATGATCATTTGTCA
Source organism: Solanum dulcamara (assembly GCF_947179165.1). NCBI lineage: Eukaryota > Viridiplantae > Streptophyta > Magnoliopsida > Solanales > Solanaceae > Solanum > Solanum dulcamara. The sequence continues at coordinate 30,490,234 of NC_077245.1, read as the reverse complement.
TTGATAGAGTTTTCTTATAATAACAATTATCACTCAAGCATTGAGATGGCTCCTTTCGAGGCTTTGTATGGTAAGAGGTGTAGATCTCCTATTGGTTGATTTGAGGTAGGTGAAGTTACTTTCATAGGACTCAAGTTGGTGTTTGAGCTATGGAAAAAGTTAGACTCATTAGATAAAGATTAAAGAAAGCCCAAAGTCGATTGAAATCTTATTCGGATGTGAGGAAAAGGAACTTGAATTTGAATTTAATGATTGGATTTACTTTAAAATTTCACCATGAAGGATGTGATACATTTTGGTAAGAAAGGGAAGTTAAGTCCCCGCTATTTTAGCCCATATAAACTTTCAAGACAGATTGGCAAGGTGGATTATTAGTTGGATTTGCCTTTGAATTTGGCATCGATTCATCCGGTGTTTCATGTGTCCTTGTTGATGAAGTTTGTTAGTGACCCTAGATCTATTGTGCCATTGGACAACATTGAGGTAAAAGAGGGTCTTTCTTAGGAGGAGGTTCCGGTTGAGATCTTGGACCGACAAGTTAGAAAGTTGAGAAATAAGGAAATAACTATGGTTAAAGTATTATGGAGGAACCAAGAGGTTGAGGGTGCTACATGGGAAGCCGAAGCCGATATGATATCCCGATATCCTTATGTTTTCCTTTTCATGTCTAATTGAGGTAATCAGCTTCTTCATGATCCATTGAACTCAAATCACGTGTTTCACTTATTCTCATGGTTTTATATGCATTCATGTTCATTAAATAAGTTTTAAAGTTATATTTTAGCTTGAGATTGAAAATTTCATATTTTATGCATTTTCGAGAAGTTTTGCATTCATGTTGGGTTGCTATGTTCCTTTCCTATTCCATTCATGCTAGCTTGAGTTCCATTCGAGGATGAATGTTCCCAAAGGAGAGATATTGTAAGACCTCAAAAATTAGAAAGTTAGAAAATGAGGTTCAAAAGATGAAATTTAAGACGAAAAAAACTCAGCTTTTGACACCAAGTAATGACCACGAAGGACATCACGGGTCGATTCCTCACCATGGTTCGTGGTGTGTTTCCATGGTGGAGATTTAGAAACTCAGACTCTACAGGGAAAGGTCCATGACAAGGACCATGGGTTGTGGCGAGCACTACGAGTCGTGGTGCCTTTTGTGGTGAACAAGTCAGGGACCAGGTCTCCACCACCACGGGCAATATTTTACTTCACGGACCGTGGTGGATCTCTTGATGGAAATTCCTTCAAAACACTTTTTCTAGAATTTGAATTCCATCACCGTGACCCTAAGTACGGCCCGTATTAGGCTCCACAGGCCGTGGTGAGGTCCCATCCAGGTGACCATTTCCAGTTTTACGTGAGGGTTATTTGTTCATTTTATATTTCATTAATGAATGTGGATGGTTTTTAGGGCTATATTCTCACCTATTAACTAACCTAAGGACCCTTGACCCCCTCATTCTCACATTAACTCCGAAAACACAATATCTTCTTTCCTAAGATTCCTCTCAAGAGTCTTCTTCTTCATCCAGCAAATTCTAGGGATTTCATCAAGGTGAAGCTCCAATTCTCTATCATCTAGGGATTCTAATCTCAAGGTATGTGGGACTTTATCCATGTGTACCTTTAACCCATGGAATCCAAAAGATTTCTTCTCAAAATCTCTTATGATTTCTCATTAAAAAGCCCTAATTTCATGAATTACATTAGGTCTTCTTAATTATGATATCTTTCAATGATCTTAGCCTAATTATGTATAATTCACATCATATTGCATGATTTTAGGATGAATTTCAATGACCCATGCAATATTCTAGTTTCAAGTATGATTTATGAACATGATCATGATTTTAAAGATATATTCACTGAAAGCTTATGAATGGTTTCCAAGATTTATGAATACCTTATGAAAGGTTTTGAATGATGATTCTATTATGTTTCAATCAAGTTAATGATAGGGAAAGCTAAGTCCCTAGAGATGTTTTATGAACAAAGATATGTAATTATGGAAGGTCTACACCCATATTATATGAGTTACATGATAGATGAGCTAATGCTATAATTTTTCTATGATGATATTAGATGATCTATTCTTATGTTATCTTTTTAAATATGGATTGATACTTATTATTATCTTTCCTAATGATGTTAATGACTATATTTTAAGAAAAGTTTTATTGGGATAATAATTAAGTACTGAGAGGACTTTAAGGTGGAATTCGGTCTGATATGCCATTATAGCTACCTAAGGGAATCCTATTAGCAACCTTTAGTCCCATACTACGTTGCCCGCATAGGTTCAAAGATGCCAATATGGCGAAGCTAGTGGATCCACATAGAAAAGTTAAAGAGTTATTAATGGACTACTCCCTAGAAAGGTAGCCTCTCCCATCTCAATCTGGGAGTCATTGGATTCCATGTATTATCTCACATGTTCTTATTTGTCGGTTAAAGGTCATATCCCACACTAGTAAAGTAAAGTTATGAGTTTCTATGATGATTCTGATGTTTTTATGCATTGACCAATGATTTAATATATTAATGATTTCATGAATTTATTCATGTTTTAAAGATATTGGTCTTGCATCTCATGATTCATATACAATATCCTATGCTTATTGATCATGCATCTTCTCACATACTTAGTGCATTTTATATACTAACGCAAACTTTTTATCTACATTGTATCATAATGTATGGGCAGACGATCACGTTCATCCTCCTCCCATTCATGGCTAGAGTTAACACTATTGTACTGTTGGTGAGTCCTTATTTTTTTAGGATGAGACATTTTATTTCTTATACATTTATGAATTGTTTTACCATTTATATTGGGTGATCTAGGAGATTGTGTTATACCCCATACTTTTGTATCTTGGAAGGTTTTCAAGCTTCTTGAAGGCTCTTAAGTTTCTTGAAAGGTTTGTAGGCTTATTAGAAGTTACCGTGTGAGACGGATAATCTATAACGCTACCAAACAACTCTAAGAAAGGGAGAATGTGACACCCCATAGTAAGAAAGATTGAAAATATGATTATAAGAATCTGAAAGGAGTTGGAGGCCAATTAATGAGTCGTAGGACTCGACTTACTTATGTAAGCTACCAACTTGTAAATCTTACATACTTAAGTTACTAGAGTACAAACCAAGCATACGTAGCAAGGATTACATAGGTTCGTAAAATAATACGACACTACGAACCCACAAGGGGAAAAAAGGTGACATATGGCAGCATGAGAGAGTGCCATTGGCAACAGCTGGAAGTGCCATGTGGAAGAAGCTGGATCTAGGGGGTGAACCCCACATGCCACATGCCAGCACGTGGTTGGGAAAGGTGGTGTGTTGGTCCAATGAGGGCTTGACATGTGTCACCACTTTGGGGTTGACACGTGTCACCTCCTAAGGTGGCCTCTATATATATGTTTTATGATCATCCTTATCAAAAAAAGTCATTCTTATCTCCTAAGTTCAAGAAAACTCTAGAGAAAAAAAAAGAGAAACCCTAAAGTAGAGAGAGAGGCTACAGATTTGGAGAGGAAAAAGAGGTAAGTTTTCCGATTTCGTTCTGTGAATTAATTATCTAACCTATACCATGATGGTATTCAGGTTTTATTAATGTAAATATATGGTTTGTATCAGCACCAAAAGGTTAACAAGCAACCACAAAGTTTTAGCAGCGCTAAAAGAACTTCCGAGGCGAGTTTTAGAAATATTTGGCAAGTTTCGGGTAAGGTAAGGTTTTTCCTTTCAAATTGGAGTTTATGATGTTGTTATACAGTATATTACATGTCTTAAATGAGGCTTGAAGTGAAAAAATTTTATAAGTATGCTTGACTTTAGAAACAAACTAAATTGAAGTTATTATAGTCAAATTAAAGTCGAGTAGTGTGTTGTGATTGTGGTGTTGCGGTTGCAGCTGGTTGGGTGGCGTGTTGCAGGTCTAGAAATTGTTCTAAAATGGGTGTGGGTACTGCAGGTTGCATCCACATGACCCTCTATTTTACGAAATAAAGGTTAAAAACTCTATTTTGGTATCGTAGTTTTGAGCTAGTTCTTTGGAGTTGTATTGAGTAATGTTGAAGTGATTTGAATGTATATATAGCTGATGGTTGTTGTTGGTAATATGTCTTCTAAGATTATCAGTTGGATAGGATAAGTTACAAGGGAGATGCTGCCCGATTTTTGGTAACTTCGGAACTAGTAATAAACTAGTCGAGGGAAATAGATAGGAAAATGATTCCTATGGATACTTGGTTGTAGAGTTGGAAATTGGAAAGTGGAGGGTTATTAACCTTAGTATTTCTTTCATGTTAAAAAGTTTCAAAAGACGACAAGGCAAACGTGGTTAAGGATAATCCATAAGAGGTATGTGAAGCTACCTTCTTTCTCTTGGCATGTTTTTGGCATAGGTATGTAAAGCTGTCCCTTCTTTCTTTTGGCATGTCTTTGATGTAAGTGATGAATAATATGAGCATTGGGGTAATTCCATTCACTAGTCCTGAACATGATGCATGATCCTTACCCTTTAAATATTATGAAATATGAAATACGCTTTGAGGATAATTCCATTTATGAGCTTCGAGTATAACTAGTGACCATTATTCACTTCAGAATGTTGAAGTTCTCAAAGTAGTTGAACTATGACTCTTGATTCTCCTATTTGATGAAGAGTACTTGAATGCATAAGCTCTTATTCCTAAGGTCTCTATGATGACAAACGTCTCTAGTTCCATAAGCTATTTAGCTTTGTCTCGATACACGTCTATGATTCTTGAGACTCTAGTTGACATGATCCCTAATAATGTTTAGAAGCTACTCAAGATGATTACTACTCTAGTCTTCAGGTGACGGTTCACTTGACTATTTCATTGAGTCTTGGATGATGATTTAAGTTGCATATGGTTTCTCACTACTCTACTCGTGTATGCTGTAACCCATCTTCCTATGAGTCCCATAGAGGGGCCGGGAACATTATCGTGCACAACTTTACTACTCCTTCATCGAGTCCCAAGCCGGATATATATGTATGAAGTATACGATGATTAAATGTCGTATATTATGAAGATGAAACATACGATAATGTTGTATGTGATAATGTTATTCACCGATTCCCAGGCCGGATATATATACGATGATATGATAAAAATATAGATCAGGTCATATTTTCCTTGGCATTATTTTAAATTATGGATCGGGCTAAATATTCCTCGGCAAATTTTACTATATGATAATGGCACTGAGTCCCATAATGGCTCAGATGCGGTATGATATGTACACTACTCTTTCACTGAGTCCCTCACTAAAGGGCGGAATACGATAGATAGGCATGCATGTGAAAATATAATAATGTATTTGTAACATATGAGATGATGTTGTATATGATGGCATGATGCCGTATACAATGATGTGATAACACCGAGCCCCATAGTGGGCCAAGTATGGTATATGAGGAGGATGTACATGCCCTCATTTCATAAGGTGCAGGCATAGTGATTGTTAACTGTTATACGTGTTTTCCTGCATCCCTATTTCAGTTGTTGTCTCAGTTATGATGTTTTATGCTTTATATACTCAGTACATATATCGTACTGACCCCTTTTTCTTTGGGGAGCTGCATTTCATGCCCGCATGTACAGGTATGTATTTTGGAGATCCATTAGTTTATGATTTCCACTCAGCTATGTTGGGAGTGCTCCACTGTTCTAGAACCTAGCTTGTTGGTACCAGTTCTCCTATGTATAATTGTTTTTTTCAGGGGTACGGCAGAGGCCCTGTCTCGCCTTATGTTACTGTTCTTTCTCTTAGAGGTCGGTGGACATGTATGTGGATATTATATGTGTGTGTACAGTGGTGCCTATAAGACTTATGTTTTGGGATGTTCCCTTTTGTCATGCCAGCATCGTCGGCTTATACGTTGTTTTGCCTTATGCTTTCTGTTGGTACGTTATAACTCAAACAGGAGGCAGGTTTACTTATAGTTAGCAGGGGTATACGTGTGTGTCCAGTTCGGGCACCCGTCATGGCCCACGGGGTTGGGTCATGACAGATTGTCTTATACCCCCAACTAGACTAGTAGGAGAATCATTCACCATCTTTAACATAAGTGTGTGAGGAAAACACATTACAACCTTTATACTTGCTTGAAACATCATTCATTTCTTTCATGAGTCATTCGTAAGTTCTTGATAATCATTCATAAGCATTCATAAAAATCCTTTATCAATCACGATCATAATTGCTTAAAATTATACTTGAAAATAGCATAAGGCATGGGTCCATGAAAATAAAGTTGAAATCATACAATTTAACTTGAATTATGCCTAATTAAATCAATGACGATAAAATAAACCATAAGTGAATAAACTCAATGCAATTTTATAAGAATTAGGGCTTAGAATAATCATAGAAGAAGAATTTGATAAAAATCTTTGGAACTCCATGGATGGAAGGATACATGGATGAATTCCTCTTTAGACAATAGAAGCCCTAAATGTACTTGAATTGGAGACACGAAATTGAAACCCTTTAATTCTTGTTTAAGGAAGAAGATGAACTTGGGAGAGAACTTTAGAGAGAAAATTAGGTGTTTAGGGTGTTAGGGACTAAATGAGGGATTTAAGATGGTTTAGTGTAGTTAATAGAATACGATTTGTACCCAAAAACTTTTAAAATACATTAATGAATTAATAGAAAAAAAGACCAAAACACCCCTTAAAACTTAACTAAATGGGTTCATGTATGGGAGGTCACCACGGATCGTCAAAGCCACCACGGTCCATGGGGATGATCATGAACCTTGAGGGTTTGACTGGCTTGAAGAGGTTGTCTCCACGGGCTTCTTCAGGGCTCTTTCACCAAAATAGTGTAGGACTGCAATGTTTATCAAGGAGATGGATATCTACTATTTGATGACTCATTCTTAATAGATTGAGTAAAAAAATATTAATAAGAGTTGCTAGGGATAACAAAAGTACTCGGACATATAGTGTGGATTACTCTCATCAAAAATGAGGAGGTAGTCATTCTCAGTTTCAACATAAGTTTTCTAGCCTGGACCTATGTTTTTCTAGTACTCCAGTGCGTAAGTACAACAAAGATAGAGCACCAAGCTCTAGGTCTTATGGTGATGTTTCTAGTGTTCATTCTTTCCCCACTTTCCAAAAGTGTGATAAGAACCACCCGGGAGAGTGTATGGCCGATACATGTGGTTGCTTTAGATGTGGTAAGATCAGTCATAGATTAAGGGATTGCCTATCTGTCCAAGGTAAAGTAGAGATGTTCACGTGCAGTCTCACCTAAGTGCTTTAACAAATTTAGCAGGTCACCCAACTAAGAAGGGTACTTCATCTAATTTTAGTGGCGAACAACTCTAAGGCGGGTTTATGCCCTTCAGAATCGACAGGATCAGGAGGATTCCAATGATGTGTCACTAGTATGTGACGAGTCATTCATCTTGATATTTATGCATTGTTAGATGCAGGAGAAAATATTTCCTTTTGTGACTTCTTATGTTGCTATAAATTTCGATTCAGTTCTTAAATCTTGTTAGAACCTCTCCCAGTCTTTACTCATATTGGTGACTTAGTTTTAGCTCAATGGGTGTACAGAAATTTCCTAGTCTCAGTTTTATTGAAAATCACCTCAGATGATCAAGTAGAGTTAGAGATGCTTGGTTTTGATGCCATTCTTGGCATGGACCAGTTATACTCATGTTATGCTTCAGTCGATTGTAGAACCATAGTCATTAAAATGTTATCTTCCTAATAAGCTAGTCATTGAAAGGAGAGGTCGTACCTCAGCGCCTATAGGTCAACTTGTATTTTACCTTAAGGCCAGAAAGATGATTTTCAAGGGTTGTATCTATCATCTAGTTTGGGTTAAGGATTTTAATATCATAACCCCAACTCTACAATTAGTTACCATCGTGCATGAATTCCTAAAAGTTGAAATTCTAGATAAAGGTTTCATCTGACCAAACATTTCTTCATGTGGTGCTCTATCTCTCTTCTTAGGTAAGATGGTTATCTCGGAATATCCATTAATTATCATTAGTTGAAAAAGGTCACCATATCAAGAATAAGCATCACATCCCTATTATTGATGACTTTTTCTATCATGCTTTAGAGTGCCAATTTCTTCTCTGAGGTTAGGCTATCACCAGCTCAAAGTCAGAGAATGTGATATTCAAAAGATAGCCTGTAGGATTGGTAAGGTCACTATAAATTTGTGGTTATGTCTTTTAGTGTAATAAATGTTCCTGCAACTTTTATGGATTTGATGAATTGGGTGTTCAAATAGTATTTGGATATGTTCGTCATTATATTTATAAATGACATCTTAATTTATTCTCAGAGTGAGGATGAGCATGCAGACCATTTGAGGATTGTCTTGCAGATTCTTAAGGACCATCAGTTTTTTGCTAAATTTAGTAAGTGTGAATTTTGGTTGAGGTCAGTAGCGTTCCTTGATCATACTATTTCTGGTAAGGGAATAAGGGTTAATCCTTAAAAGACCAAAGCAGATAAGAACTATCCTAGACATCTTTCTCCCTCAGATATCAATTTCTTGGGTTTAGCTGGTTACTATAGATGATTTGTGGAAAGACTTTCCTCTATCTCCTTTGACCAGGTTGACTAAGAAGGAATTCAAATTTAAGTGGTATTATGCTTGTGAGAAGAGTTTTTAGGAGTTGAAGACTCCACTTACTTATCACGACCCAACCCCGTAGACCACGACTGGGTGCCGGAGCAGGACCCTCGCGTATACCCCCGTTAACTATAAGTAAGCCTATCGCATGATCGCGTATTCGCTCGGCCTGTCTTCTGTGAGGCCCCAACTTATAGTTTAAGCAACTTAGCATTTAAGCCGATGAGGCTATCATAGTATGTGGGGTCGCCCCATTATATACATACACATAAGCCAACAAGGCTGACACGACAGAGGGAATATCCCAAGCATACCTCATACAAACACGATTAAGCACACATATATACACAACCCACTCCCATGTCAACAGACCTCTAAGAGTAGTGACGACAACATATGGCGGGACAAAGCCCCTATCGTACTTTTGAATAAACGAAAGTAAATATATACACCAAGGATCAGTACCAAAAACTAGGCTTCGATACAATAGAGCTTTTTCCAAATTGGCTGAGCGGAATCCTAAGCTGGTGGACTCCTAAAACCTATGTTTGGACCTGCGGGCATGAAATGCAGCCCTCCCAAAAAGAGGAAGGTCAGTATAACATGTGTACTGAGTATGTAAGCATATAACAATATATGAAAAATTACAGTTAAAACAAGGATGCAGGGGCAATCATAACGTTTAGCTATTCATCGTACCTGTTTCTTATAAAACAAAGTCATACATACTATGATCACGTACTATACTCGTTTTGTTCAGGGATATAGTGTAATAATTATATCATTCTATTATCATAAGCACATGTATATTAATAGTGCTGTGGGATGTATAGCCTGATCCATATATATAGTAAGTACCTATCGAGGAACGATGGCCCGATCCACATATCATATAATACTGTCGAGGAACTACGGCCCAACCCATCTCTCATATAAAAATGTCGAGGTACGATGGCTCGATCCATATATTGCATAATAGTGATGCCAAGGTACAATGGCCAGATCTATATATTATATATTAGTGATGCTGAGGTACGACGGCCCGATCCGTATATTGTATATTAGTTCCAAGAAATGATGGCCTGATCCGTATTTTATATATTAGTGCTGAGGAACGAAGTCCCAATCCATATGCATGCATATCATATAATAATTCTGAGGAACGACGGCCCGATCCACATATCACATAACAATGCATATACGTGCATGTAAAACTTGGTAACATGTCAAACATCTCTCAAACGACATCCTAAAGTAAGCCCAAGATCCCCTAGGTATAGGAGCTTACACCTCCAATCACTATTCAGCATAAAAAAAAGCTCGAGGGTCTTAGTTCAACTACTTTAAGACCCTTACCATTCAACAATGAATACAAGTCATGAGTTATACCCGAAACCCATCAATGGAACTATCTCTAACTCATATATTACATCGTTTCACTTACATTAGGCTGTTTCAAGAGAAGGAAGGGATAAGCTTCACGTGTAGTACTTTTTATCACATAGAAGGTTCACAAGACAATAACTCAACTATCACAGGAGTTCTAGAATCAAGAAGTGAATAAGATTAATGAATCATACTCGGGGTGCTAAGAATGGAATTGCCCCCTTATTATACATACTAACCACTTATGGCTAAGACATGCCAACAGAAAAGAAGAGATAAGCTTTACATTCTTATGCCAAAAAATGTCAAGAGAAAGCTTGACATACCTCTTATCGACTGCTCTGAACCCAGCTTGTCTCGTCGTCCTCTGAACCTATTTAACATGAAGGTAATACTAGTATTAATAATCTTTGACTTTCTAGCTATTAATTCTGTCACCAACTATCCATAGGAACCAATTCCTTATTCGCCTTCCTCGACTAGTCTATTAGTTAGTTAAGAAGTTAACGGAATTCGGGTAGCATCTCCTCTATAACATGCCCTATCCGAATTTCCAATTATGTCCCTAACCACTATATCCAACCAACAAAAACACCCTGCAGTATATATACAAGCAATTCACATCAACATTACATGATACAAACTCCGAACGACTCGCTCAAAATTACGATTTTCAAAATAGGGTTTCTAGTATCTATTTTGTAAAACATTTAACCGTACGAAGTGGTGGGTCATGTAAATGCAACCACCATCTCCCAAACCTATTTTAGCATACTTTTAGGCACTGAAACACACCACCACACACCTGCAGCAGTACCCCACACGCACAATGCCTCATTTCGACTATAATTTAACTATAACGACTTCCATTTTTAATTGTTTCCAACGTCAAGCATTTCTATGATATTTTCACATTTACAGCCACTTACACAACATATAACACACTTTATACCAACACCATAACCTCCAAATTGAAATTAAATACCTTACCTCACCCGAAATTGGACAAAACTCGCCAAAACTATCAAAACGTGAATTCTGGACAGCCTACTGTCTTGTATTATCGCTTAGTTTCGAAGGGGTAATTGAGGGAAACAGAATTTGTGGCCTCAATGAAAGTTATAGACATGTTTCTTAGGTTTTTATACAATGTTGAATCACCCCTACTGCAATATTTTACAAAATTATATGCCCAAAATACCAACAGCAGTTCGTGTAGGATTTCCAAAACAAAATCTGGGCAGCACCTCCCCCGTACTTCATCACCTATTTTCGAGTAGATAAAAGCAAAACTGGGTTTTAGAGTCTAAATGAAAGTTATATACCTATGAAATATATTTCCAAAACATCTTGAATCACTTGAAATGAAGCCTTACACAAGGAGTTATACCCGTATTACTAACAGCAGTATTATTCAAAAACGGGTCTATTAACAAGAACAAAAACCTCCTCTTTTCCCTAACGATAAATTTTATGTTCTTAAACACCATCATATCACCGTAGGATACCTTAAATAATTAATTCATGAAACGAAATTGGGATTACCTTGGAAGAACCCTAGCCATAGCTACCTTATTCTTTCTCTCTAGCTTTTCTCTCAACTTTTTCTAAGGCTAAGATGCTGAAAATGATGTTGATCAGCAATACACATGTATATATATGTGTCCTTAAAAGGGGACACGTGAAATCCCCTAGGGTGACACGTGGAAGCCCCCTAGGGTGCCACCTCACGCCATGCAACCAATCATACGCTGCCATATGGCAGCATGGGTCCACCCCAAGTAGGTGTGTCACCTACTTGGTCCAAGTAGGTGCATGACCTGCTTGCTTCCGAGTAGGTGCTATGCCTCCTTCCTCCTCTTCTGTGGGTTCATAATCTCGTCTTACTTTAGGAGTCTATGTAATCATTGCTACGTAAGCTCAACATATATGTAAGACGTCCAAGTTGATAGCTTATGTAAGTAAGTTGAGTCCTATGACTTGTTATTTTGGCCTCCAACTCATTTCAAATCCTTATAGACCTATTTCCAACCTTCACTCTTAAGGGGTGTCATGTCCTCCCTTCCTTAGAGTTATTTAGTCATGTTATAGATAATCTGGGTCACGGGACAACTTTTAAGAAGCTTAAGAAGACGTTTTGAAGCATAAAGGTATGGGCTATAACATTATTACAGCCCTAATTTTGACTTTACTCGAAGGTTTAGATAGTTTTGTGGTTTATTGTGATTCTTCTAGGATTGGCTTAAGTTGTGTGTTGATGCAACATGGTAAGGTCACAACTTATGCTTCTAGGAAACTCAAAGTTCATGAAAGGAACTACCCAACTCACTATCTTGAGTTGGATACAGTAGTGTTTGCCTTGAAGATTTGGAGGCACTATCTCTATGGTGTTCATGTACGAGCATAAGAGTATTTAGTATGTGTTTAATCAGAAAGATTTGAATCTTCGCCAGAGGAGATGTCTTGATTTGTTAAAGGGTTATGATATGAGTGTTTTGTACCATCTGAGTAAATTTAATATTATGGTAGATGCTCTTGTAGATTGTCCATGGGCAGTGTTATCACATTGAGGATGAGAAAAAGGAATTACTTCGTGATGTTCACAGATTTCCTGTCTGGGAGTTAGTTTGGTGGATTCAGCAGATAGTGGAGTTATTGTTCATAATGGTTCAATATCCTCTCTTGAGATAGATGTAAAGGCAAAAGAAAAGAAGGATTTAATCTTGGTTGAACTAAAGGAATCATTTCTTGAAAAGACCTTTGAGGCTTTCTCCTAAGGGGGGGATGGTGTGCTTCATTACCATGATTGGTTTATATTCTAGATATTGATGGTTTAAGGCAATAGTTTTTAATAGAGGCTCATAGTTTTGCTATTTTATTCACCCTGGAGCCAGTAAGATGTATTGTGACTTACAGGAAGTCTAGGGGTGGAATAAGATGAAGAAGGATATTGTGGAATTTGTAGCTAAGTGTCCAAATTGCCAAAAAGTTAAGGTTGAGTATCAGAAATGAGACGGTATAACTCAGGATATCAGTATTCCTACTTAGAAGTGGGATGATTTGAATATGGACTTCATCATAGGTTCGCTATGTGCGTATCATCAACATGATTGTATATGGATGATTGTAGATCAAATGACTAAGTCGGCATATTTTCTTCCAATTAAGCCTTCCTATTCGGGTAAGTATTATGCTAGACTCTACCTTCGAGATATGGTGAAATTGTAAGGGGCTCCATTATCTATCATTTTTGACAGAAGTACTGAGTTCACATCTCACTTTTGGAGATTATTTCAGAAAGGCCTTTGTACCTAAGATTAAGCTTAGTACAGCATTTCATCCATACACAGATGGCAAGGTAGAGACTATTTAGATGTTGAAGGATATGTTGAGAGATTTTGTGATTGACTTTAAAGTTAATTGGGATGATCATTTGTCTTTGATTAAGTTTGTATATAATAACAATTACTACTCCAGTATTTAGATGGCTCTTATCACAACCTAGGCTAGATAGGTGTGACACAGCGATTAAAATCCCGTAGGACTCCAATCAAGCCTCTGAGCATAACATACATGAGCATATATAAGGTAAATATACAATAATGCTAAAACATAGATGCAGAAGTAAAGTCTCAACATGAATATCTAGATAAAAGAAGAATAAATCTCAAGTCAAATGGAAAGACAACATAGACTCCATGAACATCTAGCATGCCTTTACTAGTCTAGATAGGGGCATAACACAAGCTCCTAGCTAACCAAATATACCAAGATAAAAGTCATAAGGAACAACACTAGAAGAATAGTACTTGAACTCTAGTCATGAGTGGGAGGTACGTGATGCTCATCGGACCATACATTATGATACAATATAGGCAAAAAGTATGTATTAGTATATGAAATTCACTAAGTATGCGAGAAGTATGCATGAACAATAATAATAGGACATAGTCAATATGAATATGGGATGCATGACCAGTGTCTTAAAACCTGAGTACAACTTGAAAACATTTGAAAGTCATATCATATCATAATCATGTGGTCAACACATCATAAACATCGTGACAACTTATACCATTTCATATACCATTGTGTGGGATAGGACCTTAACCAATACTTAAGACCATGTGAGCTATGACATGGAACCAATGTAATCCCTACATCGAGAAGAGAGAGTCTATTGTCAAAGGTAGACTCTGTGAGAACCTCTTTTAACTTTAGCTATTTATGGATCCACTAGTTAGGCCATAAATGCAAATATGCGTAAAATGTAGTTAGGGAATAGAGGTTGCTAGTAGGATTCCCTTGGGTCTCTCTTTGAGCTTTCGGACTAAACCTTACTTCAAATTCCTCTCGGTGCTTAGTCATTATCCTAACGGAATTTATAAATCATAGTCATTAACATCATTAGGAAAGGATATAATAAATACCAATCCTCATCATAAAATATTCTTAAGACTAGCTCATTAACATGATTGATTCATACAATAAAACCATTCGTCTTTATGAATCTATGAGTCGGTGAGAGAATCATTTACCATCTTTAACATAAGTGTGGGAGGAAAATACATCACAACTTTTATACTTGCTTGAAATATCATTGGAATCATTAAAGAGAAGTTGAGGACAGCCTAGAGTACACAGAAGTCCTATTCCAATATAAGAAGAAAAAAGGTTGAATTTTATGTTGATGAATGCATTTATTTGAAAGTCTCACTTATAAAAGGGGTGATGATATTTTTTTAAGGAAGGGAATATCAACCTTTGTTATGTTGGCCCTTATCAAATTCTGAGGCATTTTGGTAAAGTTCCATATGAGTTAGATTTGCCTAATGAGTTAGAATCGGTATACCTAGTGTTTCATGTGTCCTGGTGGAAGAAGTGCATTGGTGATCTAACTTTAGTTGTGCCTTTAGAGAGTGCAGGTGTGAAGAAAATTCTCTCTTACGAGGATGTCCTAGTTGAGATTCTTCACCGTCATCTTTGAAAGTTGAGAAATGAAGAAGTCGCTTTAGTGAAAGTTCTTTAGAGGAATCAATTAGTTGAGAGAGCTACTTAGGAAGTTGAAGCAGATGAAATGGCCAAGTACCCCCATCTCATTACTTCTAGTTCAGTTCCAGCGTGAGGTAATATTTCCTCCAACATACTCCTTCAGATTCACGTCTCTCAATTTTCTCATATTTGAGTATGTATGCATGTTCATGAATTATTTTAGTATTCTTGTTTCAGCTCAGAGTCAGTCACTCCAACAGTTTTGATTATTAACTTTCCAAATTGGGTTGAAAACTTTTCCCTACTCTTTTCAGCCTCGTTAGACTCCCTTCATGGATGAATGTTCCCAAGGTGGATATATTGTAACACCTTGAAAGTTCTAAGCTCAAATAAGATAACAAAGGTTCAGAAGAAATTTGAAATTTGAATTTTTTGTCTTTTACTAGGGTCTTTTTATGGGTTGTAAAAGAAATCACGGATTGTGCAAGTCATACGTGGATGAGACTTTACAAAATCATAAATCAGGCTTGGGGATTACTAGTTGAGTTTATGGCTCGTAGAACTATTTATGGGTCATAGACATATATCGTAAAGTAACTTCAGTGAATTTGAAAATTTGGACTTTACAGTACAAGTGAGTTCTATAAGTAATTGTTTGTTTTATGAGTCATGGATGGGCCTCATGAACCAAAAGTCTTGAAACTTAAAATACTCCCCGATATTTATGGACCCTTTTTTTACAAGCCATATATTGATCAATAAATCATAGATGGGTCTCGTAGATCAACTTTTAGAGCCTCAGTATTTTTAGTACTTCGATTTTATGAACCAATAGGAGGGGTTGTAGATAGGTCTCATAAACCTAATCTTCAGAAACGCTGAATCTTCCTCTAATTTCTACGGACACTGTTCTACGGTCCGTAGATAGAACCATGGACCGTAGACACGATCCATAGATGGCCTCCCACAGCTTTTTAATCAGGGATTTTTCATTCTTCTTCTATTCTTTTAATTCCTATACTACGTTGTTTTAGACTATTTTAAGTGGGATTAGGGGATTCATATTAGCCTAAGTCTCTCATTCTCTCATAACTCACCCAAAATAAATTTTTTTTCTCTCAAGTCTCCTCTCAAGGAAAGAACTAGGGTTCCAAGCTTAAAGTCTTCATTCAAGAAATTGATCCAAGGTTTCTACTCCAGGTATATGGAATTTCATCAATGGGTACCCTTCCACCCATTGAGTCCCAAAGAAACCCAAAATGCTTAAGTTCTATGATTCTCTCAACCTAAAGTTTTTTATCTCCATGGGTTCTTATTGATTTTTAATTATTCTTCAAGTATGGTCTCTAATTGCATGATTTAAAGAATAATTCCATGACTTCAATTATGATTCTTGTTTTCAAGGATAATTTCATCAACCCATAGTATACAATTAATTTCATAATTTAGAATTATTTAATTTAAATGCATGTCCATTATTATTAGATTTTCATAAATTTAGATGATTCTAGATAGATTATCTTTCAGTATTTATCCGTTGTCATGATTTTGATGCTTTGATATAAAGTATCTCTCAGTTATGCTCAATTTTAAATCATGATTTGGGAGCTACTCTATGTTTATCGGATTATTAGAAATATAGTATTATCAGATTAGTATTGTATCAGTTTTATGAATGTTTTCTATGGGAGTATTATTTAGCACCGAGTGGACTTAGGGATGGAGGATTTCGGTCAATGTTCGTGATCCTTTAGTAGGAATCCCAACTTTTCAGAACTACGTGCCACTATAGGTTTGTCCTAATTGGACATTAGCTTAGTAGATCCACATTAACTTAGACTCGTGCCTTTATACCTTGGCAAGTATATTGGGCTCTTTTGGTCGGGCAATACACCATACTCCATATTGTAGCTCACAAGGTTATATGTCGATTAAATATATCTCCCACATTCAGTCTTTTTAGTTATTACATTGATCAAACATTTAAGTTATTTCAATTCAGTTTTGTCAGATATAATGTTATTTACTTGATCGTTGCATCATGATATTTTACAGAGTTATTATGTTAAGATATCATGTTCATTATGCATATTCGTCATGCTTAGTTCATTCAAAGTATTGACTGCATACTTTCTACTTATATTACATTATAATATAGGTTTAGATACATATTATTTAGGTTGTGGTTAATGCTATTCCAAATCTGCTAGTAGCCAGTAGTGAGTCCTCATGTTTCGAGGTGGATTCTATCTTTAGATTTCAGTATTTTCTTTTAATTTTTGGATTTTGGAGTTAGCTAAGGACTTGTTAATTATTTATGAATCTATGTGGAGTCCTCTTATTAATCATTTATGAATCTTAGTATTATGCTATTCCATGAGATTAGCTTGGGGTCACCTGTGGCTCTAAGTACCGTGTTGCGTCTAAGGGGTAGTCTCGAGTCATGACATTCTACTCATTACGAGCTCGTTAACTGAAGATCTCAAAGGTAAAAAATGTTGTTTGATACATTGTTTGGTTGAGGTTGAAAGTAAATTGATTAGATACTTTTTAATAGGTATCTCTCGGGTAAGTTGATGAATTATTTGTACTTAGTTCTCGAATTCAATTATAAAAACATTTGTCGTCACACTTTTTTCTTAAAGTTGTGGATTTTGATTTTATTTGTGGCCCTCTCCCATGACTAAATATTAAATTGTAGAGAAGCATTAAACAGAAATAGTTTAGTTCAAGTTAATATCAAGAAGAGTAAATGATAATTATTTAAGTTGCATTCAATTTTAAAAGAAAAACACAATCAGTTACATATCACCAAATCATAATTAACTTTAAAGTCATCACTAAAAAACTAGATTCAAACTCATGTGTGTAATGTCATCAATTTTTTTAACTTATTTATTTAAGGGACAATTTTCTTCTTAGCTCGTGGGTCACTTCGTACTCTCTTACTATTTTGAGAAACCGTTTCTTGTAATCTTGAAAATAGGATGTAGTGTGTTTTCCCATTTTCTCGATGATGAGTGGCCTTGTACATAATCTAGAATGCTCACCACTTTCTTCTACAATGAATGCAAGATTCATCAATTATTCTTGAGGTATATTTGTCTGGTTAACTTGATTGATCTACAATATGCAAGAAAATAAGTCCGCTAGCTAATAATGCCAAGTACTTGCAGCATGATTAGATAACAAGAAAAATAATTACAGCTTGTTCTGTCACATTCTCGTTAATAGTGCTTGAATCTATAATAAAATAATATTTTAGTACTATCACTCTTGATGAACAGAACGAATTTATATGATTACTTACTTCAGCTGCATTACAAGATGTAAAAGGGCCTTTTTTTTTACTTTGTTGATGGATTTGTTGATGTAAAAACTCAGACTGATTTCTTCCTATAAGAATTGGACATTTTCTACTATTATGCCCTAAGTTTTCACATGATCTGTACTTTCTTTTTTGCCTTTTCTTGATGCTTTTAAAAATGTAAACTTTTTAGAATCTTATTTTTGAGTTTTCCCATCTCCTATAAGAATAGATCTTTTCCTTATGATTGATAGAGAATAGTCTTTAAAAATGTCCTCAATTTGATAGTGAAATTGATCACATTTAGTCGCAATACATTCAGCGGTTTTAGCACTATTTTTCTCTAGATTTAGCATATAGATCCTAATTCTTTTGGGACTGACATCGAAATACATAGAAATATAAGAAGTCACAAAAGAAAGATTCTCTCCTGGATCTAACAATGCATAAACATCAAGATAAAAAACTAGTAACATACCAGTGACCACATTAGAGGAATCTTTCTGATTTTGTCGAGTCTGAAGAGCATAAAACCTGCCTTGGTGTTTTTCGCCACCAGAATTGGTGAGGTTTCATGTTGATTCAGGTGTCCTGATGAAGCATTGGGCTGAGTCTGCTAATGAACATTTCTACCCTAGCTAGAAACCGAAGGGAAATCCCTCTTATTTATGGCCAGTCTTACCACATCCATAACATTTCCCAATACCAACCAAACACTCTCCTAGATGACTCTTTCTACACTTCTGACATATTGGGTAGGAGCGTCTACTAGAAGCATTACCTTATGGTTTAGGTTTGGAGACCTACCCTTGTAATACTTAGGGACCATAGCACTTGTTGAAGCTGGATCCGGTCCTAAATACTTCTGACAAAACTAGAAACTACCACTACCATCGGATTTATGATGAGAGTAGCCACCACTAACGGTTTGAGCCCACTTAGTCTCTATAGCACCTTTCTTAAGCTTCTTGCAATACCCTGTACCATTTTAACTTAGCTTATTCCATGAAACAATAGAAATTTGTGAAAAATCAAAATGGAGACTAGGTCCGTAAGAGGTAATTTTGATCTGAGAAAATTTTAAGACAGTAGAGTCTGCAATGTCTCTGCATCGCAGAGAAGAAAATTCAGAAATAGAATCTAGGGACCAGGTACGCTACCTGGAGACTTATTTTTGCCCAATTTTTGTTTTAATGAAGGGCATTTTTGTCTTTTCCCTAGCTTTTCCAAACTTAACCCATAGGACCAATATTTTTCCTTTATCATTATCCAAAGGGGTATTTCCCTCGTTAAGCACCCAAAACTTTTGAGAGAAAAAATTAAAGAGAAGAGAAGGAGCTAGGGTTTGAGGATTTCAAGCCTACTCTTCAATTTCTGCATAGGAAATCTTCATTCCAGGTATGTAGGCACATCACAATGATGGACTAAGCTCGTACTCAGGCCCTACATCTCTATATAGTCAAGTTGAATTTCAAGATTGAGTTTTTAATTTCAATAATGTGAATTCTTGAGTTTTCTATCCAAATTCCATTGTGTTTTCGGGTATAGTCAAATGTATCTTGATAGTTTTGAGATTTGGCATTTGTGGTTGCATTTACATGAAACTCAAGTTGAATTTTATATTTATTATTTTATGTGTTGTTTGAGTTAAAGAATGAGTAATGTTCTTCATCTTTTGATTGAAAAATAGCTTGAGCGTGAGTTGGATTTGAGAATCATTTCATTTATCATTTCAAAATTGAGTTGAGTTTGAGAAGTCTTTTATATATCATTTTGAGGATGATTTGAGAAGTTCTTAATCACTATTGTGAGCAAGAAAATTATTGAGTATAAATGATGTGAACATTTTTAAACACCTATTTTGAGAATGAGCTGAGAAGCCAGATGTTTCTTTTAAATGCATTCATTAAGTTGAATCTATACTTATTTTAAAGAGAAGAGATGAGTTGAGAAGAATGGAGTTTTGAGATAAGACCAAAAGAGACTAATTGAGCTAATTGAGTAAATACACTCATTTGAGTTATGAGCATAATAAATTATATTTTGGGAGTAGTATTGAGAACCAATTTAAGGTAAGAGAATAGACCAACTCAATTCCTATAAACTACGTAGACAACATAGGAAAGGATGGTACTGTTCATTTGGGTGACTCCTCATTGTCCCTTTCCCTGGGAACATATTGGACGGTTGTGGTAACGAGGACAGTTTGTTGTATCATCATGTATCTCATAAGTGATGGTTGTCGGTTAGAAAAACTTCCTAAGAAGTAAAAATTATTATATTTTTACACTGAGTTGCATCACTACCTTTTTAAGAATTGTCTCTTATTATATTTCATACTAATTTGAGTAGAGTTGTTTTTAGAGTTAAGTTCTTGAGTTGAGTGTTCTGAGTAAATTTTCTTTTGCCATTTTACATACTCGTACATTCCATGTACTGACATTATTCGACTTGCATCATTTTATGATACAAACATAGGTGATAGATATCCTCAACCAGCGCTTCATTGAAGATCAATTCTTACCCAGCTTTTGGAGAGGCCTTTTTGCATTCAGAGGCGCTCTTCAGTCTTTATTTTTCAATTATTTAATTATTAGTTTGAGGTAGCCGTGGGCCTGTCCCAGTACATATTTTAGAGTCAGTATCCTAGAGGCTTCATAGACTAGTAGACAGAGTTCAGTATATTTCCTTGAGTATATTTTGAAGCATTGAATTAACTCTCACATATTTTATATATTTGAGTTTCATAAATTATGCTAAAGAGTATTAAGTTGCATGCTTCATTTTTCCCATCTGAGTTTTTTTATGAATTAAAATCTTCTGCTGAGTGCGCTAGCCAAGCCAAGTGGTTCGCTTAGGACCATCAATGGTTTTTGAGTGTCAGCCATGTCTAGGGTGTAGGCTTGAGGCGTGACAAACTTGGTATCAAAACATAGTGTTCAAGAGTCCTAGGGTGTCTATAAAGTCGAGTCTAGTAGATCCCTTCTTATCAGTGTGAAGGGCACCACATCTATAAAAGGGAGGCTACATGACTTTAGGAATTGTTTCACTTTTTCCTTACTCTATCTCGTGCTATGGAGTATAACTTTATGACATATCCTTCTAATTTATGTGTTTTACGATTTTTAGATCATGCATTCAAAGAGAACGTTTAGTCAAAGGAATGTTGGTAAGAATGATGTTTCATAACCATCTAGAATGCAGACCCGAAATCAAGCCCGAAAAGTTGAGGATAAAGTTGAGAATGGGACTCAGGGAGTTCCACAGACCACGCAGTTCATAATGACTTATGAGGCTGAATTTAGAGGAGCTATCTCTATGCTTACCCAGTTTATGGTTGCACTGACAGGTCATTAGGATGCCCTAGTCCTAAGCTCTAGTTCTCAAGAATCTTCTACTATAAATAAGATTCATGATTTCCTAATGGTGAACCCACCAGTCTTCACTAGATCCAAGGTTGAGGAATATCCTCAAAACTCCATTAATGAAATGTGGAAGATTCTGAAATCCATGCATGCCACAAAAATAGAAGAAGCTGAACTTGTCTCTTATAAGTTGAAAGATGTTGCTAATATCTGATATAATTAATAAAAGGAAAGCAGAGGTGAGGATATTAAGACTGCATTTTGGGATGAGTTTGAGAATACTTTCTTGGACTACTTCTTTCCGTGAGAGCTGAGGGAGGCAAAAGTTGAGGAGATCATGAACTTGAGGCAAGAAGGGATAACAGTTAAGGAATATTGCCTCAAATTCATCCAATTGTGCAGGTATCCTCCTAAAATGGTTCACGATGTAAAAGATAAATTAAGAAAATCTATTTCAGGTTTGGGTAGACATGTAAAGAAGGAGTGTCAGGCTATCTTTTTGATCTCGAATATGGATACCTCCAGACTCATGGTGTATGCCTAGTAAGTTGAGGATAATAATAAGAAGGACACAGAGGAGAAGTAAAGCAAGAGAGCCAAATCTACAGGTAACCAGGGCAACCACCAGAAGGGTGGTAATGGCAATTGTTCTTTCTTCCAAAAGAGGTCTTTTGGATATGCACCATATACAACAAGTGCACTTACAGCCAATAATAGGAATGACTAGAGATATCATGGTAACCAGAATTTTAGAGCCTAAGGCCCTCAATCCCAAGAAAGTATGGCTCAGAGTTCAGCACACAAGCTGCCTTATGGTAAGTGTGGAAGATTCCACTAGGGGGAGTGTCATGAAGGTACTAGTGGTTGTTATATATGTGGCTAGATGGGTCACTTTATAAGAGATTTCCCATCAGACAGGAAGGGGGTATAGAGCCAAATCTTCTTCGGCAGCATAGCCCAACAGAGGAAATATGAGAGGTGTTAATTCAGGGGCAGGCGGGGGTCTAAACCATCTGTATTTATGGCCAATTGGAATAACCAAGAGAACTCACCAGATGTTTTCACAGGTATGCTTTGAGTCTTTTCTCATGATGTCTATGCTTTACTTGATCCAAGTTCTATCTTGTCTTTTGTGACTCCTTATGTAGCTATTATGTTTGGGATTCTTCCTGAATGACTCTTAGAACCATTCATTGTTTCTACTCCTATTGATGATTCCATCCTATCTAAGAGAGTCTACCATGATTGTATAGTTTCTGTCTACCATAAACACACTTTTGCAGAATTAATTGAGCTAGATATGGTTGACTTTGATATCATTCTTGGCATGGACTACCTTTATGCCTGTTATGGCTCAATTGATTGTCGAACTCAAGTAGAAAAGTTCCAGTTTCCTAATGAGCCAACTATAGAGTTGAAACGTAGTCCAGGTTTGCCTAAGGGTTGATTTATTTCATACCTTAAGACCAGAAAGTTAGTATTCAAAAGGTATATCTACCATATTGTCCGAGTTAGAGATGATAGTGTGGAGACACCATCCCTCCAGTCAATCCCTATCGTTAATGAGTTTTCTAAAGTGTTTCCTAAAGATTTTCTTAGAGTTCCTTCCGATAGGAAGATAGATTTTGGAATAGATGTCCTTCCTGATATGTAGGCTATTTCTATTCCGCCATATAGAATGGCTCCTTCTAAGTTAAAAGAGTTAAAGAGAAGTTGAAGGATATTTTAGCTAAGGGGTTCATTAGTCCGAGTGTCTCACCTTGGGGCTCTCATGTCCTATTCGTATGAAAGAAAGATGGTTCCTTGAGGATATGTATTGACTATCGTCAGCTGAATAAGGTTACCATAAAGAATAAGTATCCTCTTTTGAGGATCGGTGATCTTTTTGACCAACTTTAGGGTTCTACTTGTTTCTCCGAGATAGACCTCAGATCAAGTTATCATTAGTTGAAGTAAGAGAATGTTATATCCCAAAGACAACCTTTAGAACTGGGTATGGTCACTATAAATTTCTAGTCATGTCCTTTGGTTTGACTAATGCTCATACAGCATTTATGGATCTTATGAATAGAGTGTATAGTATTTATACATGTTTGTGATCGTGTTTATTGATGACATACTTATCTATTCGAGAAATAAGGATATGCATGCCAACCATCTCAAGCTTATCCTCCAAACTCTTAAGAAAAAAGAGTTATATGCTAAGTTTTCAAAGTGTTAGTTCTGGATGGCATATGTAGCATTCTTAGGCCATATTATTTCTAGAGATAGGATTCGATTTGATTAATAGAAGATTGAAGTTGTTAAGAACTGATAAAGACCTATACCCCCGACTGACATAAAAAGTTTCTTGGGTTTGGCTAGCTATTTTAGGAGATTTGTTGAAGGATTCTCATCCATATCATCGCCATTGACTAAGTTGACTCAAAAGAAGATGAAGTTTCAATTATTTGATGCCTGTGATAAGAGTTTTCAAGATCTAAAAATAAAATTGACTACTGCTCTAGTATTTTCCCTACCGATATGAACAAATCAATTTGTGATTTATTGTGATACGTCTAGGGTCGGATTGGGTTATGTTCTAATGCAGAAAGGCAAGGTTATTCCATATACTTCTAGACAGCTTAAGGTTCATGAAACAAATCATATGATTCATGATCTGGAGTTGGCAGCGGTATTATTTGCATTCAAGATTTGGCGTCACTATCTTTATAGAGGGCATGTAGATGGGTTCACGAATCACAAAAGCTTGCAATATGTATTCAGTTAGAAAGAGATCAACATGAGGCAGAGAAGATGGCTTGAGTTTCTCAAAGACTACGACGTGAGTATATTCTACCATACAGGTAAAACTAATGTTGTTGTTGATGCTCTTAGCAGGTTGTCCATCGAGAATATCGCTCATGTTGAGCAGAAAAAAGATTTATCCAAGGAATTGCATACGCTCACACATTTGGGTGCTCGTCTTATGTACTCCAATGAGGGAGGTGCTATTATCTAAAATGTGGGTGAGTCTTCATTGGTTGTTCTGGTAAAAGAAAATCAAGATCAAGATCCTATTCTTCTTTAATTGAAAGAGGATGTTCATAAGTAGAAAGTATTGGCTTTGCCAAAGAGGGAGATAGAGTGTTGAGATGTCAAATTAGGTTGTGTGCTTCAAGTGTTGATGGTCTCTGAGACAGAATAATGGTAGTCCCATAGCTCCAAGTATTCAATCCATCCAGGTTCTAGAAAGATGCACCACGAATTGAGGGAGGTCTATTGGTAGAATGGTATGAAGAGAGACATAGAAGAGTATGTATCCAAGTTCCCAAATTGCCAACAAGCCAAAGTTGAGCATCAAAGGCCTTGAGGTGTATCTCAAAATATAGAGTTTCCATAATGGAAGTGGGAGATTATCAACATGGATTTTATTACAGGCTTACCACGCTATCACAGACAGCATGATTTAATTTGGGTGATTGTAGATCGGATGACTAAATTAGCCCACTTCTTGCCTATGAAGACTACAGATTAAGCAAAGTATTATGCGAGGTTGTACATTCAAGAAATAGTCAGACTGCATGGAGTTCCCTTTTTCATCATCTCAGACAGAGGTACTCAATTTACTATACAATTTTGGAAGTACTTCGAGAAAGGTTTGGGTTTAAAGGTGAACCTTAGCACCGCTTTTCACCCCCGAATAGATGGTAGGGACGAGTTTAATATTCAACTATTGAGGATATATGGAGTGCATGTGTTATAGATTTCAAGATCAATTAGGATGAATATTTGTCACTTATTGAGTTTGCTTACAATAACAGTTTTCATTCGAGCATTCAATTAGCTTCATATGTGGTTGTTTATAGGAGGAGATATAGATCGCTATTTGGGTGGTCTGAGTTGATAGGGCTAGATTTATTCCACCAGGCTATGGAGAAAGTAAAAATCATCTAAGAAAGGTTGAAAACTGAGCAAAGTCATCAGAAATCCTACACTGATGTTAAGACAAGAGACTTGGAGTTTGAGGTAAATAATTGGGTGTACTTGAAGGTTTTTCCCATGAAGGTAGGTATGAGGTTTGTAAAGAAAGATAAAGTAAGTCTATGTTACATTGGTTCCTAGCAGATTATAAAAAGAGTGGGCAACGTCGCCTATGAGTTAGTGCTTCCTTTAGAATTAGATGTCATTCATCCAGTGTTCCATATCTCCATTCTTAAGAAATAATTGGGAGATAATTCACTCATTGTTTCTACGGAAAACATTAAAGTAAAAGATAGCTTGTCTTATAAGGATGTTCATGTTCAAATTCTTGATTGTTAAGTTCATAAATTGAGGACCAAAGAGGTCGCTTTAGTCAAAGGGTGATGGCGAAATTAATTCATTGAGTAGGCTACATGGGAAACCGAAGAGGATATGAAATCCAAGTACCCACATCTATCATTCCTCTTAGTGTCCAAGTTGAAGGTAATATTCCTATCCCCACCTATGAGTTAATGCCTTCTTGAGTTTGATAAAATTGCATGAATTATTCTTGAGTTGATGTTTTATAGTTTGTGTATTTTATTCGTGCCTTGAGTAAATCTTAAGCAAGCCCATCATGCGAGGACGAATGATTCAAAGGGAGAAATAATATAACACCTTATACCATTTTAATTTAGCTTATTCCAAGAAACAATAGAAATTTGTGAAAAATCAAATAGGGACCCAAGTCCGTGTCGCAGACCTGGGAGGGTAATTTTGATCTGGGAAAATTTTTAGACAGTAGAGTTCGTGACTTCTCCATGTCGCGGAGAAGAAAATTCAGAAAATTAAATTGTGTTGCGGACATGGAGACTTATTTTTGCCCAATTTTTGTTTTAATGAAGGGCATTTTGGTCTTTTCCCCACCTTTCCCAAACTTAACCCACTTCAATTTGGGAGAAACATTCATCCCTTATCAGTACCCAAAGAGGTTTTTCCCTCATTAAATACCTAAAACTTTTGAGAGCAAGAACTAAAGAGAAGAGGAGGAGCTAGGGTTCCAGGATTTCAAGCCTACTCTTCAATTTTCACATAGGAAATACGTATGTAAGGCTAACACAATGATGGACTAAGTTCTTCCTCATAACCTACATCTCTATACAGTCAAGTTGAGTTTTAGGATTGAGTTTTTAATTCCGATAATGCGAATTCTTGAGTTTTCCATCTAAATTCCATTGTGTTCTTGGTGAGTCCTCATGTTTCATGGGTGCAGCCATGATTATTTATTATGTCTTTCTTTTTCTTGATTTCAGACTTATATTGGTTGGGTGAGCTAGGGCTTGTCCTATGCCCCCATTTATTATTAGTTGAGGTGACGTCGGACTCAGCATGTATTTTTCCTTTTGTTTGGATGTATGTTTGGATCCTCTTTCATCAAGATTTCTATATTTGAGACATATCTTCTACATTTGATTTTTACTTTTTATTATCATGATTATGCTATGCTATGCTAAGAGTCTTGTTTAGGATCTTTCTAGATCATATTTGATGTGTCATATCTAGGGTCTAGCTTTGGTTGTGATGGAGTCCCAAAGAACCTTCAAATTCTCTTTATGATTTCATCCAACTAATCTAGGGTTCTATGATTATGTCATGGTTCAATCAATTGTTACCTTATCCATTCCTATTGATCTTATTATGCCTAATTTGATCACAATTACATGTTTTCAAAGGATTGTTTCATGGACTCATGCTATATGAATATGTTGATTTTGAAATCAAGTTTTGATGTTTATGCATTCATCATAAATTGAATAAATTATAATTAAGGATGCTTTCGAACAAAGTATCAACATTATTTTTATGAAACAAGGTTGCTTTCGATAGAAGTATTCTCTTTATGACATATTATTATGATTTAGCTATTTTTGATTGAAGTGTGATCTTATTATGAAAAGTTTATCATGATTTAGATGCTTTTTTATTACGTTTCTATTATGATTTAGTTATGTTATCATCATGATATTTTGAAAGGAGCTATTCTTATGATTTTAAGTATGTTATGATGAATTTGGTATTACTAGATTCTTATCATTTCAAAAACTATGATATGTTTATGTATGTTATTCCATTGGGAGTTTACATAGCTCTGAGTTGGACCAGTGTCAATTACCTTGATTCTAGAACTACATGCCCCCATAGGATTTTCCAATTGGACAAGACTAGCTAGTGGATCTACCTAAGCTCATGATCATGGTCATTACCTTGACAAGTAGGACTATCTATTTTCGATATGGGAGTAAGACATTGGACTCCATGTTATAACTCACACGGTTTATGTCGGTTAATAATTTTTTCACAAACGTTATGATTATGATTCTTTTACAAATATTGCGTTGATCATTTCTTATGTTTTAAACAATGTTCTAACAAAATTATGTCATGTTTTAGCTTGGTCATTGCATTTTCATGTTTTTCGACTTATCATGTTATTATATCATGTTCATGCATGTTCTCCATACTAAGTACATTTCATAGTAGTAACTCAACCACAAAAGGAAAATAGAACTTAAGGCTCTCTCTCTTGGTAACAAACTTTTTATTGTTCATCATCTTCCTAACGGTAAAAAAATATCCCTACCGGAATGGCCTCACCACAGCCAGTAGAGATTTTCAAGCAATCGGATGATTTCGTAATGAAGAGGAATCGCAATATGAATATAACTCACAAACATCATCCTACAATTCAGCTTATATTCCCTTGAATCTGCAAAAAAGAAAATGACATCACATTAGCAATTTCGAGTAATACTGAATTAATTTAAGTTAATTCAACTATACAAGACAAAGCTAGTTTCATCCAGGTGACTTCTTCGAGAATTATCACAAAAGTGCCTGAGTTGTGCCCTCAAATTCGAGAGGGTTCTGGGGAGATTCATACAAACAAACCTCTGGGAATTACCCACCATGTCAAGGTGCACCTATGGTAAGAATTTTGGCCAATTCCACTGGAGAAATCATCGCTGACAAAGAAATTAGTGGCCACGCCAAAGAACCGGCGACTCAAATAGGGCAAAATCAATGCCAAAATAAATCTCAAGTGGAGAAGCATATCCTAAGCCCAAAGAGCCTCCTCGAATCTTCTCTAAATGGTTCGAATAAAGAATTTCACTCTGATGACTATAGCACTAAAGAGTGTAGTGGGAGTGAGGTTTAAATTTTGGAAGTGGCAAAGGCTCAAATTTAATTACAACATCAGAAGAATGAAAGTGCAATTGAAAAGATTCAAATCAATACTACAATTAGAGTGGAGGATTCCATGTCTAACCTGCATCATCAAGATGATGTTATAATTCAGAAACATAAAAGGATTGCAGTACATATCACTCAGAATGACTTCAATGAGCAACAAAGTATCAACAATGTTTCCATTGGGACTCAGTTAAGTTTCCTAACCATACTACTCAAATTGTTAAGGATCATGTTAGTTATAAAAGTAATATCACTCAATTGAAATCCAATGCAATTGACCAAGGAATAGTTAGAGTGAATCCTGATATGTAGCATAATAGAAATGTTAATAATATTGAAGTGAATAAAAAGGAGATAGGAGGACCAAACAAGAGTAGAAATATTGTGCAAACTTCTAACATGCAGGTGAATACAGTGCACAAATAATAGGACAATGGTAAGGATCAGGTACAAGTTACTCATAAGCAAGGGAATGATCAAAATACCAATAGAAATGGTTCTGAAAACCATCACAAATCCCTCAATGAGAGCCAACAAACCAAGCAAAAACCTTACATTCCTAACACCAACCCCCTGAAGGTATCTAGTAACTTTGACAATTACAAACTCAATAACAACAGACCTGATCCTAATAGACATCAGGATGGCAAAAATTAGAACCATCCTCCTCTCAGAAATCCAAATCAAACTAAATTCTCTAAAACTACATCCCTAATCCCCTTAATCCAGTGGAACCTCATTTTATGGTGACCAAATTGAGAGGCCAAGAGACTATGAAGACTGCACCAATTCAGTTCAGCCCCCCCCCTCCCCCGCAAAAATAAATACTACTAAGCAACGTTACCCTATTGTAGTCTTCAGAAAGGAAGACTTCATGGTAAAGCTAGCTGAGAGATGCAAATATACTCTTAATTGTAAGTTTACTAAGTCCATGCCTAAGATGGAAATTATCAGAAAAGAGTTCATACTACAAACTGAACTCAGAGGTAATATGAAACTTACTCACTTTAATTCTAGACATTTGTATATTGATCTTGAGAATGAATATGATCACTCTATAGTTTTTTCTAAAGGAAAAATGTTCATAGAGGGTCAACTTATGAGACTGCAGATATGGACACCAACTTTTAAGCCTGAGGTGGAAACACCCTTGGTTCCTGTTTGGGCTATTCTACCAGAACTTCCTTGGCATTGCTATTATTTAGAGGTAGTCACTCCTTTACTATCCCCTATTGGCAAGGTGCTATTTCTTGATCTAGCTACTTATAAGAAAACTAGGGGTAGTGTAGCTAAAGTTAAGATTCAAATTGACTAAAAAAACAAAGACCCTACCATATTTGGATAGAATTTGATGAGGATGAGAATAGAGAGGGTAGATGACAACCTGTGCAATATGAAGGTGTTCCTGACTATTGTGA
This sequence comes from Solanum dulcamara, assembly GCF_947179165.1. Taxonomy (NCBI): domain Eukaryota; kingdom Viridiplantae; phylum Streptophyta; class Magnoliopsida; order Solanales; family Solanaceae; genus Solanum; species Solanum dulcamara. The sequence continues at coordinate 30,459,926 of NC_077245.1, read as the reverse complement.
CTATTGCAAACACCAAGGTCACATTAGTAGTATATGCACAATCAAGAAGAGGGATGTTGAAAATCAGAAAAGAAAGGAATAAGAAAATGCTAGAAAATCAGGAACAAAGCTGCTAAGGAGAAAAATAGAGAGGATCAGTACCAAGAAGTTACAACATATAATGTACAGAAGGATAAGCTCACTGATAATGAGGAAGAAAACCAGCAGGATCATGAAAAATGACAAGTATAGAAGAAGAAAGGTCAGAAGCAGGGAAAGGACCAACAAGAGAATAGACCAAAGTTTCCACAAGCACCAACAAATAACTCCAAACAGAATCTGAATCAAAAACAAACATGTATGGTCTCTAATCCTAATTCTCATGAATATAACTATCCTAATTGTAATGTTGACTCTGGATTCTAGAGTCAACCCCCCCCCCCAATCCCAATATTATAGAAATCCTAATCCCCAAAGTTCCAATAAATAGATAAACAAAGATAATGACAAGCAAGTGGATAATGAGGGAGGAAATCCCAAAAAAGAGGCACAACAACACTGAAGAGGATTCTGATCCCAAATTGGATGCTAATCCTAGTATTCCCCCCAATGTGAGGGGCTCAAGTATTGACTCAATGCTCTCAATCCCCCATGTCTACCCAACAGTTTTAATGTGCTGGTTGTTGATGTAGTTGATGGAGGTATAGATAGGGTGAAAAGGAGAAAAACACTAACCTGCAGGAAGGGGTTCCCAAGGGTAGGGGTGATCTTTTTGTTGACCATAGGGAAGCCTATAGAGACCCTTCTACCACTATGCAAGCTGATACATACACCAACTTACAAAGAGATGATTCTGATAATTAGTCTATATAAAGGGGTGTTCCTCATGATAAAAATATTGAGGAAAATGTTTAGACCAAAGATAGTGGGTATACTCAGGGTAAAGGTTCAAAGGCTAATCAGAAAAATCAGAATGATGGCACCAAAGGGTTGAACAACAAATCTACTCTGTCCCTCAGTAAAAATAAGAGGGATTCTTTGAAAAAGAAATATGCTATGGAATATAGAAGACAAAAGAAAGGGGCTTAGCAGGAGGTGAATTATGTATTGGTTCAAGAACAAGCTAGAATTTGTGTGTCTCCTATCCAAATTTAGGAAAACTCTACTAGAATGTATGTCCTTAGAAAGAGAGCTATTTCAGATGAGTTGAATGATGAATACAGGGTAATACAATCAGAGGAGGAAGATGATCCTGATCAGCTAGAAGTTCCGCATGATAAGATGAGAAAACTAGTAATCACCTTCTAAAAGCTTTTGGTTCTACCTTAGATAAAAGTGGCCAAGATGAAATCCAGCAGACCTTAGAAAAGTAGGGCTTGTCTCCTAGAGGTAAGAATGAAAGGAAGAAGAAGCAGAAATAAACTACCAATAGCTTAGACATTAATGTTACAATCAAAAGTAGCATCAACACAAGGTCTAGAACCTAAAAAAGTTGATGATCAGCACAATATGCTAGAATGAAAGGAGTATTAATACTCAAGGTGCATTAGAAAAACTTCAAAAACTCAAGGATTACCATAATCTCTCTATGATTACTATTCTTGAACCATTTTCCAATAAATCTCAGCTTAACTTCTACAAACTCCAGCCTTTCCTATATATTATATCCCAACCTTTGTGTATGCAAAATGTAAGGACTACATGAGGAGAGATCTATGGGAGAAGATGTTACACTTCTCTAGTATAGACAAACCTTGGTGCAGTATAGGAGATTATAATGTGATAACGGATATAGAAGAAAAAATGGGCGGGAAGCCTTATAATATGAATAAGATCTTTGAGTTCATAAGTGTCATTAAAGCTTGTGGACTTACTAATTTGGGATATCATGGATAGAAATTTACCTGGTGTAATAATAGAGGCAATGAAGCTAGAATCTGGAAAAAGGTTAGATAGAGCTATAGTCAATGATAAGTGGCTGGAACATATGCCCATGACCATTGTTACTCACTTAGCTTCTAAGATTTTGATAATTGTCCACTCCTTATTGAATGTGTTGATAGACACAATAGTACCATCTGATATTTCAAGTTTCTGAATTGTTGGGTAGATAATGAGACCTTTCAGGACACTGTGAGAAATAGTTGGGAAAGGCCTATGGAAGGACCACCAATGAGAATTTTTCATCATAAAATAAAAAAAGGTCACTAATACTCTCAGTAACTGGTCAAGAACTCAATATGGGGATATCTTTGGTTCTGTCAAAGACTTTGAAGAGAAAGCCAGGAAAGCTATGAAAAATATCATTGCTGACAATAAGGAAGGAAACAGAACCAATCTTAACCTTGTCAATGCTCAATATATCAGATTTGTTAAGACTGAGCAATCCATCCTCAAATAAAAGAGTCAGTTGCACTGGTTCAAAGAAGGGGATGCAAACTTTAAGTACTTTCATACTATCATCAGGGGTAGAAGAAGGAGATTGTTCATTCACAAGATCGTTGATGATAATAATGAGAATGACAATACCATCCAGGGTGATAAAAATATTGCTACTGCTACTTGTATTCACTTTAAAAGGATCTTTACTAGACAAAATGAGGTTATCAATGAAAAAGTGCTAATTTGTATCCCGAATATGATTACTGATCAACAAAACCACTTGTTGCATGCTATGCCAAACAAATATGAACTCAAGCGGGTTGTATTCTCTATGAGTAGTACTTCTGTTGCTGGACCTGTTGGATATTATTTTTGAGGACCTGCTGGAATTGATCAAGTGTTTTTTCTATGGGCACTTTATTCCCCAATTCATTTCTCATGCTTGTTTGGTGCTACTCCCAAAAGTAGTCCATCCTAATAAGTTATCTGAATATAGAACTATATCCCTAAGTAATTTTACTAGTAAAATCATATCCAAATTACTTTGTTTCAGAATGGCCCCGATTTTTCCTTCTCTTCTAACTGAAAATCAGTCTACATTTATTAAGGGTAGAAGCATCTCTGAGACTATCATCTTAGCCCAAGAAATCATTCACAATAACAAAAAGCCAAAACTTGGTGATAATACGGTTATAAAACTTGACATGGCAAAAGCATATGTGCAATATCCCTCAAAATGCTCATAAGTGCCTTAAGAATGCCTTGGTATTAGGCCGCTCATATAACGCATTATCCTTAATCTTTTTGGAAAATCTAAGTTCGGAATATCGATCAGGGGGTCAAAACCTGTAGGAAAATAGTTTCGATGGATTTTAGGACCCGTAGATTAAAAGACAGATTTTTAAAGGAACTGCATAAATCAGTAAGGTGTGCGATAAGTCCGTATCGCGGACTTGCTTGCCTCCGCATCGCGGAACTGGCAATGATTTTCTGGCCGAATTTAGTTTTTAGCAAGGGCACTTTAGACTTTTCCCAAATTATTAACTAATAAACTTAGACGTTTTTTGGACCTAATTCAATTTTATAAATTAACCTAAACCTCTAATTCTATTCATTCTTCGACAATTCACCTACTCAAATATTTCTCTCTCTACAAAAGACTCTCAAGGACTCCATTGAAGACTTCAAGTAAATTCACTCAAGCTCTCCATCAAAACTCTCAAGTTCTTCCAATTATTTGATGTTCTCACTTAAGGTATATGGGTATTGCTTCATGAATTCTTTCATCCATGAAGCCCAATCAATTTCTCAAGTTTTCTATCAAATTAAAGTATGGTATTTTATGGTATTTATGATATCTATTCCTATTGCATGAATTCTGATTCAAAGTATGATCATTAGTCTATTTTTATATAAATTGATGGTTATTGCATTAAATTGAAGAGTTTTTGCATGAACTCTCCTATTTTGATCTCTAGGGTTCATGATGTAAAATATGAAGACTTTTAATTATACTTCCTAATGATACTATCTATATGAATTATGTATGGGATGATATAAAGTTTATGATCATGCATGTTTTCAAGTAAATTACATGATTTTCAAAGTCAATTGATTATGCAATTGAGTTCTACTCTAAGTTCAAGGTATGAATTTCATGCAAGTTATGAAGTAAGGTGATTTAGGACCCTATGTGGTGACCTAATGCCCAAGAGGTGACTTAGGGCCCTATGTGGTAACCTAAGGCCTAACAATATGAATTATGCAAATATGATTGTAATGATGAAAGGACAATTCTCACATTACAAATATATTATGAAAATGAGCTACTCTATGATTTCAAACCTATGATCATGACTATGATATATAAAATTATGATTTCCATGTTATGCATATATTTTGTGGGATTTGACTTAGCACCGAGTGGACTGGAGGTGGGGTCCCTACTAAAAGCCTTAGTAGCAGCCTCATGTCCCATAAACTATATGCCACCGTAGGTTGCCTTCATGGCCTAGCTATTGGATCCACATATAGCATATGTATGACCCACCTAGTGGGGTAGAGTCTATCTTGGCAAGTAGATTTCTCTTTTTCTTCGTTGTATGGAGAGACAACAGAATTCCATATTATAGCTCGCATAGTCTTATTGTCGGTTATGGTTCTTATCCCACATATATATGATCTCTTAAGTATGCTATGATTTTAAATTATGCTTTTTAAATGCTTTGCTCAATATGATTTTCTCATGACTTTACTTCTCTCATCTTATAATGTGTTTTACTTAACTATTGTATTCCATGATTTACGTTTCATATCACGCCCTCATACTTAGTACATTCCAATGTACTAATCCATAGTTTTTGCCTACATTGTCTCATAATGTAGGGGTTGAGGTTGAAGATCATAATCATCCACGTAGCTAGTTAAGCTTTCCTATCCAGCAGTGGTTGTGGTGAGTCCTTATTTATCGAGGACTAATAATCGAGTTAGTTATTATTTTTAAAGACCTTTTCTATGTTTCATATTGAGGGTGAGGTAGGGACATGTCTTAGCCCCCGCCCATATTCATGAGTAGAGACATCTAGTTGGATAAATATTTCGAGTTTATGTTGTCATATGACGTTCTTAAATGTCTATTCATGGTTCAAACTCTCTTATAATATTTCCTCATTTGTTTTACCTTATGTATGATTATCATATCTACAAGAGGGTTGGTTGGAGCCCTTCGGGGTTTCAATCATCGTGTTCCGACTAGGCCCTAGGTCGGGTTTTGACAAACTTGTTATTAGAGAACAAGGTTTTTAAAATATCCTAGGGTGTCCAACATGCCGCGTTCAGTAAATTCTTATTCATGGGTGTGAATCACGCCACACTTATGAGTAGGAGGCTATGAGGCATTTTAGGAATTCTCACCTCTTTCATAATCTACGTCATACTATAGAGTTTGTCGTAAGACTTCTTTTCTCTAACGGTCTTTCTTTGTAATTTTCAGAAAGATGGCTCCAAGAAGACCACCATATCCTAGGGGAAATAATGTTAATGAAGCCCAAGATTCCCAGGCTCCTCATAAAAATGGTCCCCTACTGGACCAAGTGACTAATGGGGAATTGCGAACCGCCATTACTATACTAGCTCGAGTGGTGACCAACCAAGGTGTTGTGACTTCTCCTAATGATCCTACTCTGGCCTCAAGAGTAAGGAACTTTGTATGAATAAATCCTCCAAAGCTTCATGGATTAAAATTTGATGAGGATCCTTACGAGTTCATTGATGAGGTCTACAAGATAGTGAGTATTATGGGGGTAACTTTGGAAGAAAAAGAGGAGTTGGCGGCCTACCAACTTAAGGGTGTTGCTCAAACATGGTACACTCAATGGAAGTTGGAGAGGGTGGATGAAGGTCCTATTAAATGGGAAGCTTTCAAACTTGCTTTCCTTGATCAATTTTTCCCTCTTGAGTTAAGGGAGGCTAAAGTGTTGGAGTTCATAAATCTTCAACAAGGCAATATAGGGATGAGGGACTATGCCCTTAAGTTTACTAAGCTATCCAAGTATGTTCCTTCATTGGTTGCCGATCCAAGTACCCGAATGAATAAATTCATATTTGGGGTGTTCGACTTGGTTGCTAAGAAATATTGTACCATTATGCTTGTTAAGGAGATAGACATATCTTGGCTCATGACTTTTGCCAAAAAACTTAAAGGAGAAAAGCTCAAGGAAATGAGGATGAGGGATTCTAAGAGGGCCTGGTATGAAAGTGGGTTCCCTAATGCTAGGGTTGTTGGTAGTAGGGGATGCTCTCAACAAGAACAAAGCATGGGGAAGAAGTTTGTTAAGGATAGGGTACCATATCCTAAAGCTCAAGGAGAAGTAGGTGTAAATGCTAGTAACCCTTCTTCTCCTAAGTGTGAAAAGTATGGAAAGAATCATGGAGGAAAGTGCTTGATGGGAATGGGTGCTTGCTATGGATGTGTCAAGATGGGACATAAGTGATCCAAGTGCCCTTTTATTGCCAACAAGGGTGGAGAAGGTCATCTTGTAGGAGGCTAAGTGTAACAAGGCGCCCAATCTCAACCTAAGGATGGCCAACACAATAACTGATTTTATGTTCTTCATGCTAGGCAAGAGGTTGATAAGGCTCCCGATGTGGTCAAGGGTATGTTACAAGTCTTTAAGTTTGATGTTTATGCATTGCTTGATCCGGGTGCCAACTTGTCTTTTGTTACTTCCTAAATTACTATGAGATTTGATGTGTTCCCCGAAGTGTTAATAGAACCTTTTTTGGTTTATACTCCCGTTGGTGATTCGGTACTAGCCAAGAGAGCTTATAGAAATTGTCTTGTATGGGTCTTGCACAGAGTTGTCCCATGTGACCTTGTTGAACTTGATATGACTGATTGTGACATCATTCTTGATATGGATTGGTTACATGCCACTTACACATCTATATATTGTAGGACTCGTGTGGTTAAATTTCACTTTCCTTATGAGCCTATTCTTGAATGTAAGGGTAATGATTCAGTGGTTATGGTATAATTCATCTCATGTATTAAGGCACGAAAAATGATTTCCAAAGGGTGCATTTATCATATTGTGCGAGTTAGGGATGTCGATTCCAAAACTCCTACTCTTGAGTCGGTCCCTATAGTTAATGAGTTCTTCGATGTATTTCCCAATGATTTGCCCGATATTCCTTTCAAAAGGAAAATTAACTTTGGCATAGATCTCCTTCTCGATACCCAACCTATTTCTATTCCTCCTTACCATATGGCTCCGGCGGAACTTAAGGAGTTGAAAGAACAATTGAAGGATTTGTTAGATAAGGGTTTTATAAGACCAAGTATTTCACCATGGGTTGCTCCTGTGTTATTTGTTAGGAAGAAGGATGGGTCACTCCGAATATCTATAGACTACCGGCAATTGAATAAGGTCACCATAAAGAACAAATATCCAACTCCAAGGATAGATGACTTGTTTGATCAATTACAAGGAGCAAGTTGCTTTTCTAAGATTGACCTTCATTTCGGTTATCATCAATTAAGGGTAAGGGAGTGTGATATTCCCAAAATGGCTTTTTGAACAAGGTATGGTCATTTTGAATTTGTAGTAATGTCGTTCGTTTTGACTAATGCTCCCTCTATATTCATGGATTTGATGAATCTTATTTTCAAGCCATATTTAGACATGTTTGCAGTGGTGTTCATTGTTGATATCTTTATTTATTCTCGAAATGAGGAAGATTATATGGGTCACTTAAAGATTTTATTGCAAACATTGAGAGAAAATAAATTATTCATTAAATTTAGTAAGTGTGAATTTTGGCTGAGGGAGGTTGTATTTCTTGGCCATGTGGTTTCCGGTGATGGGATTAAAGTAGATCCAAAGAAGATGGAGGCGGTTAAGAATTGGCCTAGACCATTATCTCCTTCGAATATTAGAAGCTTTTTGGGCTTAGCCGGATACTACAGAAGGTTTGTTGAAGGGTTCTCATCTATTGCTTCACCTTTAACTAAGTTGACACAAAAGAAGGCAAAAATCCAATAGTCGCAGAATGTGAGAAAAGTTTCCAAATATTGAAGGATCATCTTACATCGAGTCCTATTTTGATATTGCCCGAAGGTTCGGATGGGTTTGTTGTTTATTGTGATGCTTCATGTGTTGGTTTGGGTTTTTTCTTGATGCAACATGGTAAGGTTATAGCCTATGCCTCTAGAGAACTTAAAGTGCATGAAAGGAACTATCCAACCCATGATCTTAAACTTATGGTAGTTGTGTTTGCATTGAAAATTTGGCGTCATTATCTTTATGGGGTGCATATTGATGTGTTTACCGACCACAAAAGCTTGCAATATGTGTTTAGTCAAAGAGACTTGAACCTTAGGCAAAGGAGGTGGCTTGAACTCCTAAAAGACTATGACATGAGCGTATTATGCTATCCAGGTAAGGCAAATATTGTAGCCGATGCTCTTAGTAGGTTGTTTATGGGTAGTGTTACACATGTTGAGGAAGTTAAAAGGGAATTGGTTAAAGAGGTCCATAGATTGGCACATTTACGTGTGTATTTGGTTGATTGAAATAATGCAGGTGTTCTTATACATAATGGTTCGGAATCATCTCTTGCGGCAGATGTTAAGGCCAAATAAGACAATGATTCAATTTTGTTCGAATTAAAGAAGTCGGTTGCCAAAAAATCCATTGAGGCTTTCTCCCTAGTAGAAGATGGGGTACTACGTTACCAAGGTCGTTTGTGTGTTCCAAATGTTAATGGATTAATAGAGTTGATATTGAATGAGGCCCATAGTTCTCGATATTCAATTCATCCGGGATCCACCAAGATGTATCGTGACTTCAGGGAAGTGTATTGGTGGAATGGCATAAAGAAGGACATAGAAGAGTTCTTGGCTAAGTGTCCTAATTGTCAACAAGTGAAGGTTAAACATCAAAGGCCGGGAGGTCTAGCTCAAGAAATCAAAATTCCTAAATGGACGTGGGAAGATGTGAATATGGATTTTGTCACGGGTTTGCCTCACACTAGAAGACAACATGATTTTATTTTGGTCATTATGGACCGAATGACCAAATCGTCATATTTTCTACCGGTCAAGACTTCTTATGGTGTCGAAGACTATTCTAAGTTGTACATTCCTGAACTTGTGAAACTTCATGGTGTTCCTTTGTTGATTATATTGGATATAGGTACTCAATTTTGCTCACAATTTTGGAAGTCATTTCAGAAAGGCATTGGCACTAAAGTCAAGCTAAGTACCGCTTTCCATCCTCAAACCGATGGACAATCCAAAAGAACAATTCAAACCTTGGAGAATATATTAATGGCATGTGTGATTGATCTTAGAGGAAGTTGGGATGACCATTTGCCATTGATTGAGTTCGCCTACAATAATAGTTATCACTTTAGCATCTAAATGGCTCCTTTTAAAGCCTTGTAGGGGAGAGGATATAGGTCTTCGGTGGGGTGGTTTGAAGTAGGTGAGATGGCATTGATTGGTCCAGATTTGGTAGTTGATGCAATGGAGAAAGTAAGGCTCATAAGAGAAAGATTGAAAATAGCTCAAAGTCATCAAAAGTCCTATTCGGACACTAGGAGGAGAGAGCTTGAATTTTATGTGGATAATATGGTGTATTTGAAGATTTCACCTATGAAAGAGGCAATGCAGTTTGGTAAGAAAGGGAAATTGAGCCCTAGATATATAGGACCATATAGGATATTGAAGTGCATTGGCAAAGTAGCATATGAGTTAGACAGGCCACATGAGTTGGCTTTGGTTTATCGGGTATTTCACGTGTCAATGTTGAGGAGGTTTGTGGGTGATCCAAATTCTATTATGCCAATGGATAATGTAAGTATTGAAGATAATTTGACTTATGAGGATGTCCCGATTGAGATTTTAGACCGGCAAGTGAAGAGGTTAAGAAATAAAGACGTTGCATCCGTCAAAGTGTTATGAAGGAATCAACAAGTAGAGAGTGCTACGTGGAAAGCGGAATTGGACATGATGAAGTTTTATCAATATCTCTTTTCTTTCACTCGAGCCTAAAGGCACTAAGTTGTTCATGATCAAATCAATTAAACTCCTACGTTTTAGTTTCATATGTCATTCATATGCATGCATGATTCATGAAAATAATTTTTATGTTAAGTATGAAGTTTACATGTTGTATGCATTTTTCAAAGTATCCTCATGTCCATGTTGGGTTTCTAAGTCCCTTTTTCCATGTCCTTCCTATATTAGTTGGATCTCATTTGAGGACGAATGTTCTCAAGGGGGGACTATTGTAATATCCCTCAAAATGCTCATAAGTGCCTTAAGAATGCCTTGGTATTAAGCCGCTCATATAACGCATTATCCTTAATCTTTTTGGAAAATCTAAGTTCGGAATATCGATCAGGGGGTCAAAACCTGCAGAAAAATAGTTTCGGTGGATTTTAGGAACCGTAAATAGAAAGATAAATTTCTCAAGGAACTGCATAAATCAGTAAGGTGTGCGACAAGTCCCCATCACGGACTTGCTTGCCTCCGCATCGCGGAACTGGCAATGATTTTCTGGCCGAATTTAGTTTTTAGCAAGGGCACTTTAGACTTTTCCCAAATTATTAACTAATGAACTTAGACGTTTTTTGGACCTAATTCAATTTTATAAATTAACCTAAACCTCTAATTCTATTCATTCTTCGACAATTCACCTACTCAAATATTTCTCTCTCTACAAAAGACTCTCAAGGACTCCATTGAAGACTTCAAGTAAATTCACTCAAGCTCTCCATCAAAACTCTCAAGTTCTTCCAATTATTTGATGTTCTCACTTAAGGTATGTGGGTATTGCTTCATGAATTCTTTCATCCATGAAGCCCAATCAATTTCTCAAGTTTTCTATCAAATTAAAGTATGGTATTTTATGGTATTTATGATATCTATTCCTATTGCATGAATTCTGATTCAAAGTATGATCATTAGTCTATTTTTATATAAATTGATGGTTATTGCATTAAATTGAAGAGTTTTTGCATGAACTCTCCTATTTTGATCTCTAGGGTTCATGATGTAAAATATGAAGACTTTTAATTATACTTCCTAATGATACTATCTATATGAATTATGTATGGGATGATATAAAGTTTATGATCATGCATGTTTTCAAGTAAATTACATGATTTTCAAAGTCAATTGATTATGCAATTGAGTTCTACTCTAAGTTCAAGGTATGAATTTCATGCAAGTTATGAAGTAAGGTGATTTAGGACCCTATGTGGTGACCTAATGCCCAAGAGGTGACTTAGGGCCCTATGTGGTAACCTAAGGCCTAACAATATGAATTATGCAAATATGATTTTAATGATGAAAAGACAATTCTCACATTACAAGTATGTTATGAAAATGAGCTACTCTATGATTTCAAACTTATGATCATGACTATGATATAAGAAATTATGATTTCCATGTTATGCATGTATTCCGTGGGATTTGACTTAGAACCGAGTGGACTTGAGGTGGGGGCTCCACCAAAAGCCTTATTAGCAGCCTCATGTCCCATAAACTATATACCACCCTAGGTTGCCTTCATGGCCTAGCTATTGGATCCACATATAGCGTATGTATGACCCGACTAGCGGGGTAGAGTCTACCTTGGCAAGTAGATTCTCCTTTTTCTTCGTTGTATGGAAAGACAACGGGATTTCATATTATAGCTCACATGGTCTTATTGTCGGTTGCGGTTCCTATCCCACATATGTATGATCTCTTAAGTATGCTATGATTTTAAATTATACTTTTTAAATGTTTTGGTCAATATGATTTTCTCATGACTTTACTTCTCTCATCTTATCATGTGTTTTACTTGACCATTGCATTCTATGATTTATGTTGCATGTCACTCCCTCATACTTAATACATTCCAATGTACTAATCCATATTTTTTGCCTACATTGTCTCATAATTTATAGGTTGAGGTTGAAGATCATACTCATCCACGTGGCTAGTTAAGCTTTCCTATCCAGTGGTGATTGTGGTGAGTCCTCATTTATCGGAGACTAGTTATCGAGTTAGTTATTATTTTCAAATACTTTACCTATGTTTCATATTGAGGGTGAGCTAGGGACATGTATTAGCCGCCACCCATATTCATGAGTAGAGGCATCTAGCTGGACAAATATTTTGTGTTTATATTGTCATGTGACTTTCTTAAATTTCTATTCATGGTTTAAACTCTCTTATAATTTTTCTGCTTTTGCTTTACCTTATGTATGCTTATGATATGTACAAAAGGCTTTGGTGTAGCCCTTCGGGGTTTCAATCATCGTGTTATGACTAGGCCCTAGGTTAGGTCGTGACAATATGATAGGGTACCTTGGTCCTATATATGCTTAGTAATGAGAAAGATAGGTTTTGGAGAGATATTCATAGACACGATCTGGAGAATTATGTCCAATAATTGGTACTCATTCATCATTAATGGGGAAAGACATGGATTTTTTCACTCTACAAGGGATCTCAAACAAGGAGATCCCTTGTCTCCTGAATTATTTATTATTGGAGCAGAATTACTCTCCAAGATGTTGAACAACCTGCATCACCACTATCTATATAAAGGTTTCCATTTGGAGACAAAGGGCCCTCAGGTTAACCATTTGAGTTTTGTAGATTATGTAATCATCTTTACTTCAACATGCAAGTACTCCTTGAAGCTGATTATTAGAACTTTGCAGAATTATGAAAGAACTTCTGGACAACTCATTAATAAGGATAAGATCCAGCTTATGATACCTGTTAACACTACTTCTGATAATATTGAGAGGGTTACCACTATCTCTGGTTTTAAGTGTACTAATGACCCTATCACTTATTTGGATTGTCCATTATATATTGGAGGTCAAAGGATCATATATTTTACAAGTATGGTGGTCAAGGTAATCTCCAAGATCAAGGGTTGGCAAACAAAGATGCTTAGTTATGGGGGAAGGGCTACATTGGTGAAATCAATTCTCCAGTAACTTTTTATTCACTTATTGACTGCTATTACACCTAAAAAAACTAACTCAAGCAAATCAAATGCCTTTGTTACGATCCAACTCCGTAGGTCGTGACTGGTGCCCGATTTGGGAACCTATACATACCCTTATCCCTACTGAATATGTTAGGTGAATAAACAAATGAGGAAATCAAAATAGATCGCTAGAGAGCGCACGAAAATAGATGTGGCACACGAACGTCATTAAGGCCTTCACTGAACATAAGCCCAAAACACATCTATAGAACCCACAACACAAGTCTACAAACCTCTACAAAATGATAGCATAATCATATGATGGTACAGGGCCCCATCATACCCTTAACCATTACGAATAAATATACAACAGGAAGATTAGTGCAAAAATAGGGCTACGGACAAAGGAGCACTGCCAACCAACAGGGTGGATGTCCTAGGCGAACGAATCAGCAAACCGAGCATCTGTACCTGCGGGCATGTAATATAGCCCCCCGAAGAAAGGGGGTCAGTACGGAAAATGTACCGAGTATGTAAATCATTGACTGTAATAAGTAAACTCATTACCAGAGCAGAATGTGCAAAAATGAGAAAAGTATCCAAAAATATCAAAATGCTTATCATAACCACAAATAATGTATGCAGAAAAACATATGTCATATCCGACCCTATTATGAGACTCGTAGAACAAATCGTGGTCGTCGCCCCGTCACTGGCGCAACAGCACATCATAACTCCAGAGTAGGGAATATCTCTATAACAGATCATATCATATCAGATAGTCATATCAGATTATATCATATCATATGTGTACATGGCACATCATAACTCCACAAATCCCATGTACAGGTCATACCTTCCCCCTCATATTGGGGCACGGCGAACAATGCAGAGAAGTATGCACGATAACAAATCCTGGCCCGGGCTCAGTGAAGAAAGCATTGAGGCATCCACGAGTGGAGTAGTGAGAAACTATATGCAATTTAAATCATATTTGAGACTCGATGAAATAATCAAAATGAGCTATCATTCAAAATCAAGACAAGAATCATATCAAGTATCTTTTGAAAGTTACTATGGGTTATATCAAAATAGAACTTTTGGGAATCATATACACATATCAAGGCATAACAAATAGTTTTTGGAAAATCAAGAAGTTGGCCATCCTAGCGGCTCTACGAATAGGAACTTCCTTGGAATCATATAAAAGTCATATACTTACTTCATAAAAACCATGTCAACAAGGAAGATAAGCTTTACATATTTGTGCCCAAAACATGCCAAGAGATAGAATAAGCTTAATACATGTATGCCGAAGACATGCCAAAAGAAAGTCTAATCCTTACATACTTATGCCAAAAATATGCCAAAATAAGGAAACCTTAGCTTTACATACCTCTTAAGGATTACTCTTAACACATTCGCCTCGTCGTCTCTTGAACCTATTTAACATGAAAGAAATAAGGGAATCAACAACCCTTGACTTTCCAGTGTCTTAAGTTACATACGAGTATTCATAAAACTCATCTCCTCACTCGCCTTCTCGACTAGTTCCTTAGTTAGTTAAGGAGTTAACGGAAATCGGGCAGCACCTCCCCTATAACATGCCCTATCAGAATTTACAATTATATCCATAATCAATAAATCCAACCAACAACAACAACCTGCATCTCATATACAACTAAAACATGGCAACATTACACAACATAAGCTCCAAACCACTTGCTGAAAATTACGATACCAAAATCTAGTCCTTATTTCGCAAAACCTTTAATTATATGAAATGAGGGTTTGTGTGGCTGAAACAAAATCCCCCACACCTCTTTTAGAATAATTTTAGTCCCTTGAACACACCACCAAACACCTGCAGCAGCACACCACAAGCACAACACCTTGCTTCGACTACAATTTAACTATAGCGACTCCAATTTAATTTGTTTCGAACGTCAAGAATATTTATGGGATTTTCATATTTCTAGAAACTTACACAACATTCAACACACTTTATAACAACACCATAAGCCTCAAATTGAAGGTAAAGGTCTTACTTTACCTAAAATTGGCCAAAGCTTGCCAAAACTCGCCTCAGAAGTTCCTTAATTGCGGCTGAAATGTTGTGGTTGTTTGCTATCCATTTTGTTCTGTTCCAAACCATACATTTACATTATTAACACATTCATATCATTTACAAACCTTTACAAAAATGTGGGAGAAGAGAACCAAGCCATACCTTGCTAAAACTTGTCTCGGAAGTTCTCTTAACATGCTGAAAATTAACGGACTGTTTGTATCTCTTCCTTGCTGCCCCAAAATGAGATTTTATGTTGTTAAAAACCACTATATCACAATAGTATACCTTATATAATTAATTTATAGAGCAAAAATCGGGGCCTTACCTTGAATTGGAGGGAACCCATAGCTAGTCTCTCTAGCTCCTCTAGTTTTCTCTCAAAATTTGGCTAAGGAATAGATGCTGAAATGAGAGATTACTCATCCTAACACACATATATACCCTTTATTAGGAGGTGACACATGGCAGCCCCTACGGGTGACACGTGGCAGCCCCTACGGGTGACACGTGGCAGCCCCCTGGGGTGCCACCTCATGCCATGCAGCCTTCCATATACTGGCATATGGCAGTGGGGTCCACCTCAAGTAGGTGTGTAAGTGCATCACCTGCTTGTCCAAGTAGGTGCATCACCTACTTGCTTCGAGTAGGCGCGTTTTTTTCTTATTTCTCTTTTGTGAGCTCGTAATCTCATCTCACTTCAAGACCCTATGTATTCCTTACTACTTAAGCTCGACGTGTACTCAAGTAGCTTAGTATGTAAAATGTCCCAAGTAATAGATTTCACAAGTAAGTCGAGTTCTACGACTCACTACTTAACCTCCAACTTCTTTTGAATTCTTATAACCCTATTTCCAATCTTCTCTCTTATGGAGTATCTCCTTCTCTTTTCCTTAGGATTATTTGATAGTGTTATAGATTATCCAACTCACATGACGACTTCTAAGAAACTTAAGAGCCTTCTCAGAAACTTACGAAGCTTAATAAGCGTTCCAAGGTACTAAAGTATGGGGTGTAACATCCTTCCCCCCTTTAGAATATTCATCCTCGAATGTGAACCAAAACCTTCCTCCGGATCTTATACCGACTATATGGAGAGTTCCTCTATCCCATTGCCATAACATATACTTTCATAGAGCAATCAATTTTAGAGTTCCAAAGGTTATGATTACTTGTAGATGTAGGAAATAGGTATGGATACTTGTGTTTCATTTCCTCTTTCACTTTCCAGGGGGTCACCCATCCTAGTACTACTCTCGCCCAAGCACACTTAACTTCGGAGTTCTGATGGGATCTGGTGTGTTAGTGCTGATATGATCGCATCCATCCCTTATGGGATCTCATTTAAAGGTTAAGAGTTCCCATTTACATATGATAGCGTCGTTTAATTTTCTCTTATGCTTGAACTTCTCTTGTCTAGTTCCCCCATTTAGGGTGTATCCATGTCATTGTCTGTTTATTTCTAACTTTTCAAATGTATATGAGTCCTTTCCAACCTATTTAGTATACTACGCTATTTCCATATCTTCATTTACATCACCTATACTTTAGGTTACCCCTATACAAAACCTTAATACAATCATGAGGTGCTTAGAATCCTCAATATACAGTACCAACTCCAGTCTTGAACACTGGTACTCGAGTAATATCCTTAATGTAGTAGTGCATTTAACGCCACATTCCATTTATCCCAATCAGTAATAGCTTGTCACCATTTATCCCGGTGTATCAACTTAGTTGGTGCCTTAATATGTCGTTCTATCCAGATCTAGGTGTCATCTCTAAATCATCCCTTAGTCTCACCAGTCTTTTCCAGATTTTTTTTCTATACCCATATTGACCTCCTCGTTATTATTACATATCACTTTAGTCATTAACTTATTTCTCAAGGTCAGCCTTACTCGTAGTTTAGTCAAATCTCATTCTTATTATGGATAAGGCATACTACAACCTTGTATCTCCTTCTCCTTTTATTTCTAGGAAAATTTGGGTAGAGTCTCCTCTGTATTTCTTACTATCTCAATACCTGCATGCAGAAAATGCCAACAATGCCTCATAGGGCCAACATATATATTCATATCATATAATACCGCAGCCACAGAGGGCGTCCAATATCAACAACAGTAAAAATGATGGACTTACCTCATATGCCCAACTCAAACTGCACCTGTTACCCTTCCCTGTCTACTTTTCCTTTCCATTTTTAACTTTACATGTTAATCTTACTTCAATACCTCACCTGACATATATCTTTCGTGCCTTTGCTTACCTTCGTGCTTTGTAACTTCCAATAACGTCAGTAAGCTTCTTCTATCATTGTTGTCCTTCTGCTGAAACCATAGGTTAGTATGAGGAATTTCATTCCCTATAACTCGACTCTATCGCACGATCTTAGATATGAACAAAAGGTGACATCCTAAATGTCTTGTAGCCTCTTATTTATAGATGTGGTGCACAACACACCGATAAACAAGACTCTACTAGACACCGTTTTTAGACACTCCAAGGACAAACTGCTTTGATACAATTTCTGTCACGACCTAACTTCGTAGGCCATCATTGGTGCCCGATTTGGGCATCCATACATACCCTTAGCCCTACTGAGTATGTTAGGAGAATAAACAAATGAGGAAATCAAAATAGATCGCTAGAGAGCGCACGAAAATAGATATGGTACACGAAGGCCGTTAAGGCCGTCGCTGAACACAAGCCCAAAACACATATACAGAACCCACAACATAAGTCTATAGACCTCTACAAAATGAAAGCATAATCATATGATGGGACAGGGCCCCGTCGTACCCTTAACCATTACTAATAAATATACAACAGAAAGGTTAGTGCCATAATAGGGCTCCAGACAAAGGAGCACTGCCCACCAACAGGGTGGATGTCCTAGGCGAGCGGATCAGCAAACTGAGCGACTGTACCTACGGGCATATAATGTAGCCCTCCGAAGAAAGGGGGTCAGTATAGAAAATGTACCGAGTATGTAAATCATGGACTGTAATACGTAAACTCATTACCAGAGCAGAATGTCCAAACATGAGCAAAGTATCCAGAAATATCAAAATGCTTATCATAACCACAGATAATGTATGCAGAAAAACATATGCCATATCCGGGCCCATTATGGGACTCGTTGAACAAATCGTGGTCGCCGCCCCATCACTAGCGCCACAGCACATCATAACTCCAGAGTAGGGAATATCTCCATAATAGATCATATCATATCAGATGGTCATATCAGATCCTATCATATCATATGTGTACATGGCACATCATAACTCCACAAATCCCATGTACAGGTAGTACCTGCCCCATCATGTCAGGGCATGGCGAACAATGCAGAGAAGTACGCATGATAAAAAATCATGGTTTGGGCTCAGTGAAGGAAGCATTGAGGCATCCACGAGTGGAGTAGTGAGAAACTATATGCAATTTAAATCATATTTGAGACTCGATGGAATAATCAAAATGAGCTAGCATTTAAAATCAAGACAAGAGTCATATCAAGTACCTTTTGAAAGTTACTATGGGTTATATCAAAATAGAACTTTTGGGAATCATATACACATATCATGGAATAACAAATATCTTTTGGAAAATCAAGAAGTTGGCCATCCTAGCGGCTCTACGAATAGGAACTTCCTTGGAATCATACAAAAGTCATATACTTGTTTCATAAAAACTATGTTAACAAGGAAGATTAGCTTTACATATTTATTCCCAAAACATGCCAAGAGATAGAATAAGCTTAATACACTTATGATGAAGACATGCCAAAAGAAAGTCTAAGCCTTACATACTTATGTCAAAAACATGCCAAAAGAAGGAAACGTTAGCTTTACATACCTCTTACGGATTACTCTTAACACGTTCATCTCATCGTCTCTTGAACCTATTTAACATGAAATAAATACGAGCATCAACAACCCTCAACTTTCCATCATCTTAAGTTACATACGAGTATTCATAGAACTCATCTCCTCGCTTGCCTTCTCGACTAGTTCCTTAGTTAGTTAAGGAGTTAACGGAAATCGGGTAGCACCTCCCCTATAATATGCCCTATTCGAATTTACAATTAGATCACTAATCACTACAGCCAACCAACAACAACAACCTTCAGATCATATACAACTAAAACATGGCAACATTACACAACATAAGCTCCAAACCACTTGCTGAAAATTACGATACCAAAATAGGGTTTCTAGTCCTTATTTCACAAAACCTTTAATTGTATGAAACGAGGGATAGTTTGGCTGAAAACAGAAGCCCCCACACCTATTATTGAATACTTTTAGTCCCTAGAACACACCACCACACCCCTACAGTAGCACACCACAAGCACAACACCTTGCTTCGACTACAATTTAACTATAGCGACTCCAATTTAGTCTGTTTCGAACGTCAAGCATATTTATGGGATTTTCATACTTCCAGCCACTTAAACAACATGTAAAAAACTTCATAATAACACCATAAACCCCAAATTGAATGGAAAGGTCTTACCTTACCCGAAATCGGCCAAAGCTTGCCAAAACTCGCCTCGGAAGTTCCTTAATTGTGGTTGAAATGTTGTGGCTGTTTTCTATCAATTTTGTTCTGCTAAAAACCATAAATTTACATTATTAACACCTTCATATCATGTCCAAACCCTTACCAAAACGTGGGAGGAGAGAACCAAGCCATACCTTGCTAAAATTTGTGTCGGAAGTTCTCTCAACATGCTGAAAATTAATGGATTGTTTGTATCTCTTCCTTGATACCCCAAAATGAGATTTTATATTGTTAAACATCACTATATCACAATAGGATACCTTAAATAATTAATTTATAGAGCAAAAATCGGGGCCTTACCTTGAATTGGAGGGAACCCATAGCTAGTCTCTCTAGCTCCTCTAGTTTTCTCTCAAAATTTGGCTAAGGAATAGATGCTGAAATGAGAGATTACTCATCCTAACACACATATATACCCTTTATTAGGAGGTGACACATGGCAGCCCCTACGGGTGACACGTGGCAGCCCCCTGGGGTGCCACCTCATACCATGCAGCCTTCCATATACTGGCATATGGCAGTGGGGTCCACCTCAAGTAGGTGTGTAAGTGCATCACCTGCTTGTCCAAGTAGGTGCATCACCTACTTGCTTCGAGTAGGCGCGTTTTTTTCTTATTTCTCTTTTGTGAGCTCGTAATCTCATCTCACTTCAAGACCCTATGTATTCCTTACTACTTAAGCTCGACGTGTACTCAAGTAGCTTAGTATGTAAAATGTCCCAAGTAATAGCTTTCACAAGTAAGTCGAGTTCTACGACTCACTACTTAACCTCCAACTTCTTTTGAATTCTTATAACCCTATTTCCAATCTTCTATCTTATGGAGTATCTCCTTCTCCTTTCCTTAGGATTATTTGATAGTGTTATAGATTATCCAACTCACATGATGACTTCTAAGAAACTTAAGAGCCTTCCCAGAAACTTAAGAAGCCAGTCACTTATCTAGAAGCACAAGATGGCAACAGGAATCATATTGAACCTCACATACAGTGGAATATTCATTAAGGAAGTTGTAGTTTTTGGTAGGATGATTGGTTAGGAATTGGACCATTAGCTAACCACAATAGCTACCTTCCCAAATTAGAAAACACTGAAATCTCAAAGTTCATCGAAAATGGTGTTTGGAAAGAGGAAATGGTAAGACAACATGCTCCATCTCATCTTGTTCATCAAATTCTCAGTAGGACCAAGCTATATGGAAACTAAATCCTCATGGAAAATTCTCATGTTCTTCCACTTAGGAGCTTGTAAGGAGGAAAAAGAATAGGACCTTAACAGACAAATGCATTTGGCATAATAGCATCCCCTTCAAAGACTCATTCTTGCTATGGAGAACCATCAGAAACAAGCTCTAAACCAATGAAAAAATCATTTCATTTGGTAAGGATCCTGCACAATGTTCTTGCTACTACCAACCGGGGTGGGACAACATTAAGCACATTTTTGTTAGTGGAAATTTGGCTAACTACATATGGAGATATTTCTCTAGTTGCTGGGAGTACTACATTATAGCAGTTCACTTAGGAACCTACTGATAAACTGGTGGACCTACAAGACCAAGAATGAGGTGCATAGACTTATGATTCAGACTACTTCTATTTTGGTGTGCTAGAATATTTGGAAGAATAGGTGTGCGAGCAAATATGGGGGGAAGAAATCTAGTAGCACTAGAGTGAAATTTTCCATACTAAAGATCTTTACATGCTACTTATTACAGCATTTCCATATATCTCTTGGCCTAGTAAATGGAATGACCTGCTGTACATGGTTGAAAACTGCCAGCATGATATGAAAATCATTAAATTCAAATGGTGCAAACCCTTATACTTTCAGTGTGAAGTTAAATACAGGTGGGAGTGCAACTGATAACCTGGGCAAGATTGGAGCTGGAGGAATCTTAAGAGATCATAGAGGAAACTTATCTATGCTTTTGCTGCTCCTTTAAGCATTGGCTCTAATAACCAAACTGAAGCTATGGCTGCAGTTTTGGGAATTACATAGTGCATAAAGCATGGTTATAGTAGGGTGATCTTGGAAGTAGACTCAGAGCTATTGGTAAAGTGGATCAAACAAGAAATTAATCCCAATGGAACATCATCAACTATGTCCTAGAGCTCAGAGATTTAAGTAATATATTGGATCATTTTCTATGTAAACTTACACTTGTCTTCTGGGAAGCAAATTTCCCAACAGTTCTCTTTCAAAGTATAGCCATATGGTTGATAATATTTAGCACTTCTACAACCCTCAGCAGCTACCAAAGGATACTTCAAGTTGGACAAGGTTGGGATGTCTAGCTTTAGAAGAAGAAAATTGAAAAGGATTAAACATCCTCCTTGATAGGCTGATTTCTTATCTTTGGTATAGAGGTCTCTATATTACCTTTGACTTCTCTTTCTTTTCAACTTAGCTATTTCTTAGCATTAGTTATAGCTACTTTTGAATAGGCCATAGTGTTAGGATTTTCTTTCTTACTTTTGTAAAGGGAGAGTCTCCCTTTTTATGTTTCCCTAGATATTTGTATCAATAGGAGTCCTATATTTTAGGTGCTTAGTATCTAGGTTTACAATTTAACAGTATCGGGGATGAGTTGACAGACCTTAGTAGGTTGATCGACTTATGAACCACCTAGGATCGAAGAAAAGGTTTTATGTCCCCCTCCTTGTACTTTTGTTTTTTGTATTTATGTTAAGGCTTGGGGGTGTATGGCTCAACCCTTGATCGTCATGAGGGGTGAGATCCTTGGGTAAGGTCCGTTTAATAAAAAAAAAGTACATTTCATAGTACTGACGCATATTTCTTTTGTGTCTATATTATTTTATAATATAGGAACTAATTTCTTCATCCGACCATGGCTAGTGGATTGATCAGCATTGCTTAGCTTTTGGTGATTCCTCATGGTTTGAGGGCATGACCACATTATGACTCATTTATGTCACTTTTAATCTTTTCAATTTTAGACTATTTTGTGAGCTAGGGCTTATCCTAATCACACCTATGATTAGTAGAGGTTTGTTGTTGGACATAGTATGATTCCACTTATGAAGTCTTTGTAGTTTGATTTTAATATCGTATGCGATTTATCTTTGAGAATTATATCCTGCTTGTCTCTTTATTTTCAATTATGTCATTAACTTAGTGCCATACTTATGTCAAGTGGCTTATTTAGGGTCTTTTGGGATTCTATTCATCATGTCACTCATAGGGGGGTAGTTGGGGTTGTGACACCCTAGCTCACTTGAACAAACTGAAAACTGAAGTAAAGTATGAATATACTTAAGAGATCATAAGTGGTGTGTCTCTAATCCATGAGGACTCACCAAAGTAGTGAAATGTTGATAGGAATTCATACTAACCACGCGCTTGATGAGATGTGTCAAAACCTATATTATGAAATAATACAGGCAGAAAAGTATGCATTCAGTACTCGGAATGTACTACATATGGGGAAATGCATAAACATGATATAATGAGATACTGAGTCTAAAAACATGCTAATATAATGACCAAGTAAACATACCATAAAATTGATGATCTGATTCTAGAAAACATAGTACAAGATCATGCAATATTCTGAAAATCATAACATATGTGAGAGATATCGTTAACCAACATAAAACATGTGAGCTACATCATAGAGTTTAATGTTCTGCTCCCACACCGAAAAGAGTGTCCTACTTTCCAAGGTAAGGACCATCAGTCTGAGGTACGGTGGATCTACTAGCTAAAGTTTATAAAGACTAAGTCCTATTAGGGCACGTAGTTGTGGGATAAATGAATTGCTACTAAAGATCTCATGCATCTACTAACGGGTGAGCCTTCATCCCTAGATCCACTCGATTCTAAGTAAACTCCCAATGGAAATCGTGAGAAACAACAAGAATTTGATACTATCAAATCATTCATGAGAAAATCTGATAATCATAAAAGTAGCTCCTTCAAAATCATGATAACATAACATAATTTGAGAGACACTTTATCTAAAAGCATATAAATTATGATAACCATATAAACTGATTGATACTTTATCTAAAAACATCCTTAATTCATGAAAACCTGAGTTCATAAAGCTTGCATGTGAAAATAGCATAATTCTGATCAACAAAATACTTGCATGTCCTAGGTTCATGAAAATATCATTGAAATCATTAAATTATAATCAACTTATGCATAATAAGATCAATCAATCAACAACAACAACATACCTAGTAAAATCCCATAAGTGGGGTCAGGGAAGGGTAAGATATATGCAGACCTACCACTACCTCATAGAGTTAGAGAGGCTAATTATGAAAGATCCTCGGCTCAAAAGTCGCAGTCTCAAGTAAGAGAGAAAAACAAACAATATATATATAGCATAATGTCAAAATAGTAATGCAAATTTTACAAGACAAGAACAATAATAATAGCAAAAGTAATGTGATAATCAAAGTCAATAACAAGGCAACTATAAAGGTACGCCTAGACCTATGACCCCCCTAAATCAACACACGGCAAGACATCTAGAATTAACTCATGCATAATAAGATCAATCATGGAGGAAAAACTGAAATTAATAAGAACCCAAAAGAAATCATGAAATCCTAGAATTATAGAAGATCATAGATTGAAAAATTGAGGTTTCTTTGGGAATCAATGAGTGAAGAAGATCCCATTGATGAAGTTCCCATATATCTTGATAGAAACTCTGGGTGAATTCTTTAATGGAGACTTGGAATCTTGAAGACCTAGGTTGTTTGAGAAAAAAGACTTGAGGGAGAAGAAATTTGAGTTGGGAAATTATGAGAAAATGGGGAGGTTAGAGGTTTTAAGAATCGGTTATACTTCAAAATAAGCCTAAAATGACATAATATATGAATAAAAAGAGTACCAAAAGACCCAATTAATCTTGAAAAATAACTGCCAAATAGGTATTACGAAGCCATCTACGGACCATACATCCTTTTTACAGATTGTATAGTCTGTCTGTAGAAAATACACTGGAAATTCTGAGTTTAGGACTTTGTACTACGAACTCCTTTTTATGGCCCGTAGTAACTATTATGGACTATACTGTCCAATCGTATAAACCAACTACTGAAAATTAAACTTTCTAAAGAATGAACAATGATCCTTCATTTATGACTCATAGTCCAATGTACGACTTGTACAATTCTCTCATAGAAGTTAAAGTACTGAATTTCCAACTTCTAAATATTCAAAGACCATATACGACTCATAGCTTCTTTAACGAGTTGTACTATTGACTCGCACATGACATCTTGAAGTACTGAATTTTTTAAGTTTCAGGGCTTGTTTCTACGAGCCCACCCATGATCCAT
This sequence comes from Solanum dulcamara, assembly GCF_947179165.1. NCBI lineage: Eukaryota > Viridiplantae > Streptophyta > Magnoliopsida > Solanales > Solanaceae > Solanum > Solanum dulcamara. The sequence goes on along the minus strand of NC_077245.1, from coordinate 30,435,116 downwards.
ACAACAAATCATAATCCGTAAAACTCAATCATAATCACTTAACCAAAATTCTAAAATCATAAGTATCAACCACGAATGGTTTGTACAAGTCATAAAACAATCTACGACCAGTACTTAGTATCCGTAAAAACCAAAAAGCTACGAACTTTAGCTTATTTTCTGTAGTTTCCTAATTTTCTCTCTCTTCAACGGGTGTAGTGAATTGCTTATATGTCCTAGAAAGAGCTGATAAATTATTTTCTCACACAAAAACAGACAAGTAAAAAAGTCAATCAACAAACACAAAAGTTACTCATCCATGAAATTGATGATTAATCTGTGTACAAATGAAAGAAGGAACAAAGGTGGGATTTGATTATGAATGTGGGAGGATGCTATGGAAGATTGTAAATGTGTTCGTATGTTTAATTTTTTTTTGTATAAAAGAGTTCTTTATTGTAATACCATAATTATCTTTGACCGTAGTTATAAGTATGTTTACATTGCTAATTACTCTTAGTAAAAGAACTAAAACCATTCTCTCTAATTAATTAAAGATTAAATGTGGGAAGTCAAATATCACATGGATCAAAACCATAATAAAATGATAACACAGGGATGAAAAAATTATTATCCCTAAAATAGAATTAATTTTTCTCTCAATTGGTTCAACGTCAGGAACCAAATATTTTTCATCTAATAGCTTTTGATGTGTGCTATATAATTTATGGATATATCATCATGCACAACGAAGAATTTTCTAAAGTAGATTCGAATATATATTAATTTGTCTAACATAAGAGGGAAGTAATAATCAGTTAAGAATTATATTTTGAATCATCATTAGTACGATCCTTATTTAAAAAAATATTTAAAGTCAAATACTGAAAATATTTGTTGACCTAAAATTAATTTCATATTTAGCTACAAATACTCCTGTCCCCTTTGGGAGGATGTCACTTACGAAGCAAAAGATAATTTTTTTTATAATCTCAAACAGTCTACACATTTAGAAAACTTATTTTGAAATTTTATTTCCAATTCAACACCATTGCAGGTCAATAAAATACACAAAACTCAAACTAGTAATTATCACAAAACTATTATCTTCCTCTATACATAATGACAAGTCAAAATATAAATCCAGCACAAGGCATGACTTGAGTTAAAAGCACGCACCAAAAATAGCAAAACTAGTCACCCTGTTCAAGTTACAAGCATCTGGTTTTGTTTTCACAAGCCTTCAAAATTTCATACATAAGTATCATATCATGAACAAGTCCCCAAAATATTTACAAAACTAAATGCATATGCAGATGTGATCTTCACATGGGATCCAAAAGTATACTCCAAATATCCATCTTCATAACTCATCCTGCACATTACCTATGATAGAAAACAACTATCGCTAAGCATAAAGCTTAGTGGTGTATAAACTTTGGGCTTGGAGCCATTAAACTCTTCAATTCTCTTGTTCGTCGCAGGTGGCTCAATAAGGTAAATGTAAGCCAGAGTGAACAATTATATTAAAGTATCGAATACAAACCTTGAAGAGTTTTAAAATATCAATATTAATATTCGAAGATTCAAGTATCAAGAAAGCTTACAATTAAATTCAAAAGAGTTGTCAAATGATCCATTTCGCCCAATATATATGTCATACCTTCATACTAAGCACAATCAATACCGAGACGGACCGAATCCCCAAAATCAAAAAGGACCAAAACCCATATCAAGAAGGGTCGTCACCCAATATTAAGAGAATCAAGAACCATGTTGAAAGTTGCTTTCCACTCGTACTCAAAAATGGACGAAAATCTATCATCAAGATGAAATATAAATTCAAAGTCAAGATGGGCAAGATCCGAATCGAGAGGCATGCTAATATCGATGACAAATAACCGTAACAAGAAGGATAAAGTCCCAACAAAAATGCAAAATGATCAAGAAATTCGTACAAGTGGGCAATTTAGCGAAAGTTTTGCAATACTTGAGATAATAGTCATACCATAATACAAGACAAGGATTAAGAAAACAACCCATCAAAATACTTCAAATTTTAGAAAAATAAAATATTCAAAGTTCAAGTTTATACACAAACCTTGGTGTTTTAGCACATAACAAGTTCTACCAAAACTCGGGGAGTTCAATTCATCTACGCCATAGACCAACCAAAGTCCACTTCATCAAACAAATCCCATTAGCTTGTATAATTGAATATACACCTTAAATACACAATCAAATATCTACTTAAGTTTAAGAGTCTTATCATATTGAAACTAAACATGAAATCAATAAAAATCAGCCCAAACTATCAAAACATAAATTCTACACAGCCTACTATTTTGTATTGTTGCTCATTTTCGAAGGGGTAAATGGGGGAAGTAGGATTTGTGGCCTCAATAAAAGTTGTAGACATGTGTCGTAGAGTCTCATTCAATTTTGAATCACCCCTACAGCAATTCTTTAAAAAAGGATATGCCCAAAATACCAACAACAGTCCATGTAGGATTTTCAAAACAAAATTTGGGCAGCACCTCCCCTATACTTCATCACCCTTTTTCAAGTAGATGAAAGCAAAACTGGATTTTAGAGCCTAAATAAATGTTATATCCCTATGAAATAGCTTTTCAAAATATCTTGAATGACTCTAAACGAAGCTTTACAAAAGGAGTTATACTAATATTACTAACGGTAGTTCCATCCAAAAACGGGTTTGCTAACAAGAAAAAGAACCTCAATCTTACCTTAACAAGTGGGTCTCTCAAGTTCGCTAAAATATATGGTGTGCATGTTAATCTCCTCTTATTATTGCTTTCTCTCAAATTTTCTCTAAGTTTCTAAGTGTAAAAGATGAACAAAATGAGAACCCTTAGTCATTAGTTGCCTTATATACTTCTTCTTTGAGAGTGACATGTGTCAGCCCCTAAGGGTGACACGTGTCCAACTCTTAGGTCACCACCTCATTCCATGCATCCACCCCATGGCTGCCACATGGCGGGGTGGGGTCCACCTAAGCAGGTGCGTCACCTACTTAGTCCAAGTAGGTGCATCACCTACTTAGTCCAAGTAGGTGCATCACCTACTCGTTCCAAGTAGGTGCGTCGTCTCCTTATTCCTCTTTCGTGGGTTCGAAATCTCGTCTCACTTTAAGAACCTATGAAATCCTTGCTACTTAAGCTCGACATGTACACAAGTAGCTTTATTATGTAAGACATCCAAGTCGGTATCTTACGCAAGTAGGTTGATTACCATGACCCATTATTTGGCCTCAAACTCCTTCCAAATCTCTCTAGACCTATTTCCAACCGTCCTACTCACGTAGAACTCTATAGATAACGTGGATCACCTGACAATCTTTTAAAAAAAACCATAAAAAGAAAATTGGGGTGTTACAACTCCTATTGGGTATCCTAAGGACAAAGTCTACAATATGCATGGAGTGTGCTATACCAATCGATTCTAGAAGAGGAGCAAATGATCATAAAAATAAGGTAATATGCTCTTGAATAGAAACAATATAACACTTCATGAAAACTCATGATAGGTTTGAATACCTGAGAATATTATTGGAAGTGATGAGATCTCAATATGTTATGACCCATTGCGAATTGATTCAAATGATATCTCATCAAAGATATCTTTGATGTAATATAACATAATATTATAAAAGATTATGAGGATTTGAATTCTACGGTCTATAAAGCACTCGTAGAAATAATTAATAAGTGAAATGATGCATCTTGATAAGCGTAAAGCTTATTAGATATGTCATCTAAAAATCAGAAAATATCAACATTTAAATATCAATGAATATTTTCCTTTGAAAAAACTGATATGAAAATTATTTGAGAATTCAAAATGGTTGAAGCATATACAAGATTTGAGAATTATTTGAGAAAATTATTTGAATCAATCAAGATTTTTTCGTATTGTTATGCAAGTTGACAATTTGAATATTTTTAAAACTTTTAAAGAGTTTCCTAAAGTAATAAATTATCTGCTTAAAGAAGTTGAAATGAGCAACATGCAAAATTCTTTGATCCGGAAGTATCATATTCTTATTCAATTGATACATTTATTTACTATGCTATAACTATGAGCATGATATAATTTTACTACTATATAAAGAGATTGAAATGTGATCAATTGCAAGTCTTGATATGAATGTGTTTATCATAATGAATATTGTCAAGTTTGTGAATATACAAATCATTCACCTAATCAACAAAAGTCTCGATCTCAAATAGGCTATGTATTTATATATGGAGATACTGTCATATATTGACTATCTACAAATGAATTTATTGTGGCTATTGTTATACCCCGCACTCTTATACATTGGAACTTTTTTTTTATAAAAGGTTGCCATGTGATCCATATTATCCATGAAGTTCGGTGTGAGTAGTGATGGTTGGAAATAGGTTTAGAGGGATTTAGAAGGAGTTGGGGGATAAATAATAAGTCGTAGTAATCGACCTACTTGCGTAAGCTACCGACTTGGATGTCTTACATAATTAAGCTACATGTCGAGCTTAAGTAGCAAGGATTACATAGGTTATTAGAGTGAGACGAGACAAAAAAGGAGTAATTAGGTGATGCACCTACTTGGAATAAGAAGGTGAAGCACCTACTTGGAGTGAGTAGGTGATGCACCTACTAAGGTGGACTCCACCCCACCACATGGCAGTACCTCGGTGGGTACATGGGCTGAGGTGGACACCTAGGAGATGGACATGTGTCACCCTTAGGGGATGACATGTGTCACTCTCAAAGGAGGAATATATTTAGCTACTTAATGACTAAGGAGTCCATTCTTGTCTTCTACACTTAGAAAAAATTGGAGAAAAATAGAGAGAAAGAGCCACAGCAAGAGCTAGAAGCAAGGTAAGGCTCGAATTTTGATCCGTAAATTAATTATTTAAGGTATACTTCGATCAAATGAAGGTGTTTAATAACGTAAATTAATTATTGGGGAAGCAAGAAAGTTCAACGAGAAGTCCATCAATTTTTAGTTGAGTTGTAAAGCCAAGTTGCTAAGATAGAGTTTCTTTCTTTCAATTTGGAGTTAATGATATTGTAATGGAAATATTAGTTGTATTAAATAAGGTTGGAGGTAAGAAAATTACATAGTTATTGTTGCGGTTGTAAATAAATAGAATTTAGGCCGTTCTAGTTGGATTAAAGTTTGGTTAGTGTTGTCATTACTATGGTATTGTATTTGAAGGTAATTTGTATATGTTGAAGGGATGGAAATGTTTTTATAAATGAGTGTAAGTGCTGTTGTTCACAGCTACGTTATGCTCCCTTCTGTGAGGTTGTGATTTTATGAAATAAAGATCAAAAACCATATTTTGATGTCGTGGTTTTTGCTGGGCTGTTTGGAACTTGTATTGAATAATGTTGAAGTAGTTTCATTGTATATGGATGGTGGTTGTTGTTGTTGGTATGGTTGTGTTAATTGGAGGGTAATTGAAAGTTCGGATAGGGCGAGTTATAGGAGAAATGCTGCACGATTTCCGTTAACTTCTTAGGTAAGCAATATACTAGTCGAGAAGTGTGAACGAGGAAATAATTCCTATGGATAATTAGTTGTAGATTTAGAAGCTGGAAAGTCGAAGGTTATTAATAATAGTATTACTTTCGTGTTAAATAGGTTCAACGGGTAACGAAGCAAGCTTGGTTACAATTGATCCATAAAAGGTATGTAAAGCCTATCCTTCTTTTCTTTTGGCATGTCTTAGATATAAGTGATAAGTGATATGAGCTTTGGAGATAATTCCATTCATAAGCTCCGAGTATGACTCATGACTCTTATTCACTTCTAGATCTTAAAACTCTTAAAGTAGTTGACCTATTGCCCTCGAGCCTTCTATATGTTGAATAGTAATTGGAGATATAAGCTCCTATTTCTAAGGACTCTACGATGACAAATGTCTCTAATTTCATAAGCTATTTAGTATTGTCTTGATACATTTCTATGATTCTGGAGGCTCCATTTGATATGATCCCTAATGACATTTAGAGGGTACTTGAGACGATTACTACCCTGATCTTTAAGTGATGGTTCACTTGACTATTCTATTGAGTCTCAAATGATGATTTAATTGCATATGGTTACTCACTACTGTGCTCGTGCATACTATTAATACATCTTTCACCGAGTCATAGGCCGGGTATGTTATTGTGCAAAGCTTCACTATATCTTCACCGAGTCCCATAATGGGCTGGGTATGGTATATATATGCATATGATGATATAATGATATATTTGTAATACCGAGCCTCATAACGGGCTGGGTACGGTATGTGATGATGATATACATGACTTTATTTCATAAGATGCAGGTATAGTGATTTGTTAATTATCGTACTTGTCTCCTATATCCCTATTTCAGTTGTAATCTCCTTATGGTATTATATGCTTTATATACTCAATACGTATTTCGTGCTGACCCCCTCTTTTTAGGGGGCTCTGTTTCATGCCCACAGGTACAGACACGCGTTTTAGAGATTCGCCAGCTTAGGATTTTCACTCAGCGATTTTGGGAAGAGCTCCATTGTGTCGGAGCCTAGCTTTTTGGTACTGATCTTATAATATATATATCCGTTTATTCAAGGGTACGACGGGGGCTCTGTCCCATCATATGATACCGTTGACACTCTTAGAGGTCTGTAAACATGTGTGTGGATTGTGTGTATATGTATTCAGTTGTGTCCATATGACTTATATTTTGGGACGTTTCCTTTCGTAGTGAAAGCCTTGTTGGCTCGCGTATATATATATAATGGGGCGACCCCACATGCTATGACAGCCTCATCAGCTTATGTACTATGTTACCTATTGATAAGTTGTGACCCCTCAGAAGGTAGGTTGTGCCAGTATGTGAATATGTGACCGTTTGAGATAACGTTCTATCTCCTTAAGTTATAAACTAAGTATGGTTTACTTATAGTTATTAGGGGTATATGTGAGTGTCCAGCTTGGACACCAGTCACGGCCTATGGAGTTGGATCGTGATAAAAGTGGTATTAGAGCAGTTCATCCATAGAATGTCTACAGACCGTGTCTAGTAGAGTCTTATTTATCGATGTGTTGTGCAACACATCTATAAATAAGAGGCTACAAGACATTTAGGATGTTACCTTTCTTCCATATTTAAGATCGTGAGATAGAGCCGGGCTATATAAAATGATATTCCTTATACTAACCTTTGATTGCAGCAGAAGAATGACACCAATAGAAGAAAGTGATTGATGATGTTGGAAGTTCTAAGTACGTAAGTAAGCAACCGTACGAAAGATATATGTCGGGTAAGGTATTAAAGTACAGTTGAAATGTAAGATTGAAGATCGAAAGGGAAGTAAATAGGACAATATAATAGGTGCAGTTTGAGTTCAATATACGAGGTAAGTTCATCATTTCCGTACCCTTATTGATATTGGAAGCCCTGTGTGGCTGTGATATGATATGGTATATATATATATATATATATATATATATATATATATATATATATATGACGTCTCTATGAGGCGATGTTTCTATTTTCTGCGTGCAGATTTTGAGATAGTAAGAAATACGGAAGAAACTCTGTCAAAATTTTCCTAGAAATGAAGGAGAACGGGACATAGGGTTGTAATAAGTCTTGCAAGGCCATGCCAACAGTAATGATAAGATTTGACTAAGCTGCGAGTATGGCTGACCTCGAGAAATAAGTTGACTGCCGAATAAATGGTAATAGTAAGTCGATATCGATAGGGTAAAAAGAAATTTGGAAAGAGTTTGTAATACTAAGAGATGATTTAGATAAGGCTGGCAAATCTTGATAAAGTGTTGTATTAAGGTACTGATTGAATTGATAAGCAGGGATAAACTGTGACAAGTTATATTTAAAAAAAAGTAATAGTGTGAGTAAGACATGAGTATAGGGGAAAAAGAACTGTGACGGACATGAATATATTAATAAGACAGCTTGTGAGATATGAAGGATAAGACTGACTAGGAAGGGTAAAAGGTTAAGTCCGCTTACTCCAGCGAGTGTAACTAACCCATAGTAAGAATAGTGAAAAAGATTAAGAAGTGTTATACTATGGGATTGAATACGAATAGGATATAATGGGAATATAATGAGGATCATTGTGGAAATAAGTAAAGCCTAGTGAGAAAGTAGCCAGAGATATGACATGATCCGTGTGACTAGAATATATAGGTAAGTGTGAAACGGAAAAGTGAGCTATAGAATAAATAAGAAAGACTTATCAAATTCTATAGGGAAAGTTTCAAATAAAGGTTATATGATAATGGAAATAATAGTGAGCACAAGGAAAGAAAGAGTAACTGAAAGGAGGAAACAAGAAGAAAGTGAGATAACAGTGTAGCAATAAGTCATAACATGTGTAGCCGAGGGTACGAATGTTAAAAGTGACGGAACTGCGAAACACCAAGTTATAAAAAGATGAGCAACGAGGTAGAATGAGTGCTAGGAAATGACTGGTATGATACGAATAAAGATGGATGAACAAAATATGTTTTGGAGAAAAAAAGGAATTATGCAGAAGTAAAGTGTTCCGAATGATACATAGGTAGCATAAGATTCCTCGTGTGCAGAATAAAAGATGGACATATATGGGGAGAAATGATAAGGGACAAAGACGGTAGGCTTGAGGAACAAATAGTGCAGTTTAAATTCATCAGAAAGAAACAGATGATATAGGCTGGGGTAAAGATACTATTTCAAGAGAACTTTGGACACTTATCGTCGGAATATAAGTGTTGCCTAAGTGGGATTGGAACAACTACACGTACTAATTAACTATTGATGGGAATGAGTGGAATGTGACATTGGATGAGTTGTTACATTGGTTGCATTACTTAAGTACAGATTATCAGATGAAATTTTGCACTATATATGGCAAGGTTCTCGTCGCTTCGTGATTTAGTCAAGATTTCATACGTGGATAATCAAGTTATAGATTATAAAGAAAGATATGGATATGGTACAGTACCAAGTGGATTGGATGAATTTGAGATTTAAAATAGGGACATAGAGCAAAGTATAAATGGATAATGGTATAAGTACCCCCTTAAGAGGGAAACAGGTGAGAGAAATGCAAGGGTGAGGTGGAGGCAATTGACACTGCAATATATTTGATATGGATGCTTAAACTCCAAATAAGATCCCTTGCTGAAACAAGTTAGTAAGATTTAAAAGCCAACAATAAATGGAAAGAAGCTAGGATGGTATTTGAGGCAGCGTTAAGAAGTTTTCGTAGAGGCCTTGAATGACATGACGTTAGAAGGTGGATGTGTATAAAAAGAAAGAGTATGAAAAGAGAATGATATCGAATAATCAAGAGGTATTATGAGGGATAGCAATGTTATGCTGGGTTAAAGGCTAAGATGTTGGCTATAGTGTTGTTCGCTAATGATATTGTGATTTATAAGTAACCAAGGAGAAGGAATAAAAAATCTCCTATGGTAAGAGATGAGAAGATCAAAAAGTGAATAAAGGAAGAGAAAGAAGTATGACAAAATAGAAAGAGCGAATTTTATTATGAATGAGATAGGTAAAGCAGAATGAACCAGGAGACGGAAAGACTATGTCTAAAATTGAATATACCTTATACAAATTGTTCAAGAATAGTTATGCAACCTACAAACATTTGTATGTTAAGCGTATGACCAAATGAGTTAGTACATGATCAGAGGAGTAAGGGTTCAATAATGGCAATGCAATTATGATATTTTGGGTACGTTACAAAGAGATGCAAGATAGGTTAAGCCAAATTACCAAAATAGAATTAGTACCAAGGGAAAATAGAACATGGTCGTGGTTGGACAAAAGATCTATCCCAATACTGACTGTACGATAAGAGTGGAGAAGGTAAGGTAAAGCATGAAGATTAGCGAGATGACGCTAAGGTAATTCTTGGTCTAAGTTGAGCACCTTCGCATATTCTTATAAAGATTGCAATATAACGCCTGACAGAAAATTAAGAGCAAAATCGGAGAAAAGGGGCAATAGATGAGTCTGAATTAAAGATAAAGAAAAGACACGAGATAATATGTCTAGAGCGTTACAAGTTGGGTTAAGGGAATTATAAAATGGTTTAAGCAAGACGATCAAAACTAGCTAGTTACTAAGAGATGGTGAACTTATGTGTCAAATTTCTTCAGAATTATACCAGTTGGTGATAGACAGAGCACAGAGCAGCTATGTAAAGTTATTATATGGGGGAAACTCCAGCGTTACTTGATAGCCAACCCTAAGGATTGAGATTAAGACATAAAAAGTAGAGTGACAATTAAAGTCTTTTAAAGAAATCGAAAGGTAATACATGAGGCTGAAGATTCCAGAATATGGACTTCATTACAAGCCTACCTCGCACTCTACAGAAGTATGATTCCATATGGGTTATTGTAGATAGGCTGACAAAATCAGCCCACTTCCTTCCAGTTAGGACCACATATTCAGTCGAGGACTATGCGAGGTTATATATTAAAGAAATAGTATGACTTCACGGGGTCCCCACATCTATTATATCGGATAGAGAAGCTCAGTTTATCGCTAACTTCAGGAAATCATTCCAAGAAGGATTAGGGACACAAGTAAATCTTAGCACAACATTTCACCCTCAGACTGATGAGCAGGCTGAACGTACTATTCAGATGCTGGAGGATATGTTGCAAGCCTGTATTATTGACTTCAGAAGCAGCTGGGATGATCATTTACCACTTATCAAGTTTATCTATAATAATAGCTATCATTATAACATCCAGATGGCACTGTATGAGGCTTTGTATGGCAGGAAGTGTAGGTCACCTATTGGTTGGTTTGATATTAGTGAAACATGACTAATAGGCCCAGACATGGTTCAGCAAGCTGTGGATAAAGTGAAGCTCATTCGGGAGAGTTTATTAGCAGCCCAGAGTTGACAAAAATCATATACAGATAATCGACGTCGATCTTTGGAGTTTTAGGTGTATGATTGGGTATTTTTAAAGGTGTCACCCATGAAGGGGGTAAGAGATTCGGCAAGAGAGGGAAGCTTAGCCCGAGATACATTAGTCCTTATCAGATCATTCGTAGGATAGGCAAAGTTGCCTATGAGCTGGACCTACCATCAGATTTAGAAGCAGTACAACTAGTCTCTCATGTATCGATGCTTCGCAAATGTATTGGTAATCCTTCTAGAGTATTCCCTGTGGATGATGTCTAAGTGACAGAGGAACTCTCGTATGAGGAACACCCTATAGCCATACTTGATCGCCAAGTCATAAGGTTGCGCACCAAGGACGTGGCTTCCGTCAAAGTATTGTGGCGAAATAAGAATAGAGAAGAGATAACCTGGAAAGTCGGGGAAGAGATGAAGAATAAATATTCGTACTTGTTTCCTATACCCACAGGTAATCTAAACTCTTAAATTGATTGTATTGGTTAATAAGAGGCTTACATATGGCAACTATTATAGAGATTTCTTAAAAATCCTTGTAAGACCTTATGAGACTAGTTAACATTCGAGGATGAATGTTCTAAAGGGGGGAAGGATGTTATACCCCATACTCTTTTACATTGGAACATTTTTTTTATAAAAGGTTGCCATGTGATCCATGTTATCCATAAAGTTCTGTGTGAGTAGTGATGGTTGGAAATAGGTTTAGAGGAATTTGGAAGGAGTTGGGGGCCAAATAATGAGTTATGGTAATCGACCTACTTGCATAAGCTACCGACTTGGATGTCTTACATAATTAAGCTACTTGAGTACATGTCGAGCTTAAGTAGCAAGGATTACATAGGTTATTAAAGTGAGACGAGATTATGAACCCATGAAAAAGGAGTAAGTAGGTGATGCACCTACTTAGAATAAGGAGGTGATACACCTACTTGGAGTGAGTAGGTGATGCACCTACTTGGAGTGAGTAGGTGATGCACCTACTAAGGTGGACCCCACCCCACCACGTGGCAGCACCTCGGTGGGTGCATGGGCTAAGGTGGACGCCTAGGAGATGGACATGTGCCACTCTCAAAGGAGGAATATATATAGCTACTTAATGACCAAGGAGTCCATTCTTGTCTTCTACACTTAGAAAAAATTGGAGAAAAATAGAGAGAAAGAGCCACGGCAAGAGCTAGAAGCAAGGTAAGGCTCGAATTTTGATCCGTGAATTAATTATATAAGGTATACTTCGATCAAATGAAGGTTTTTAACAACGTAAATTAATTATTGGGGCAACAAGAAAGTTCAATAAGAAGTCCATCAATTTTCAGTCGAGTTGCAGAGTCAAGTTGCTAAGGTAGGGTTTCTTTCTTTCAATTTGGAGTTAACGATATTGTAATGGAAAGATTAGTTGTATTAAATAAGGTTGGAGGTAAGAAAATTACATAGTTATTGTTGATGTTGTAAATAGATAGAATTAAGGCCGTTCTAGTTGGATTAAAGTTTGGTTAGTGTTGTCATTACTATGGTATTGTATTTGAAGGTAATTTGTATATGTTGAAGGGATGGAAATGTTTTTATAAATGAGTGTAAGTGCTGTTGTTCACAGCTACGTTATGCTCCCTTCTGTGAGGTTGTGATTTTATGAAATAAAGATCAAAAACCATATTTTGATGTCGTGGTTTTTGCTGGGCTGTTTGGAACTTGTATTGAATAATGTTGAAGTAGTTTCATTGTATATGGATGGTGGTTGTTGTTGTTGGTATGGTTGTGTTAATTGGAGGGTAATTGAAAGTTCGGATAGGGCGAGTTATAGGGGAAATGTTGCACGATTTCCGTTAACTTCTTAGGTAAGCAATATACTAGTCGAGAAGTGTGAACGAGGAAATAATTCCTATGGATAATTAGTTGTAGATTTAGAAGCTGGAAAGTCGAAGGTTATTAATAATAGTATTACTTTCGTGTTAAATAGGTTCAACGGGTAACGAAGCAAGCTTGGTTACAATTGATCCATAAAAGGTATGTAAAGCCTATCCCTCTTTTCTTTTGGCATGTCTTAGATATAAGTGATAAGTGATATGAGCTTTGGAGATAATTCCATTCATAAGCTCCGAGTATGACTCATGACTCTTATTCACTTCTAGATCTTAAAACTCTTAAAGTAGTTGACCTATTGCCCTCGAGCCTTCTATATGTTGAATAGTAATTGGAGATATAAGCTCCTATTTCTAAGGACTCTACGATGACAAATGTCTCTAATTTCATAAGCTGTTTAGTATTGTCTTGATACATTTCTATGATTCTGGAGGCTCCATTTGATATGATCCCTAATGACATTTAGAGGGTACTTGAGACGATTACTACCCTGATCTTCAAGTGATGGTTCACTTGACTATTCTATTGAGTCTCAAATGATGATTTAATTGCATATGGTTACTCACTACTCTGCTCGTGCATACTATTAATACATCTTTCACCGAGTCATAGGCCGGGTATGTTATTGTGCAAAGCTTCACTATATCTTCACCAAGTCCCATAATGGGCCGAGTAAGGTATGATATATGTATATGATAATATGATAATGCACTGGCATGGTTATGGCACTGAGTCACATAATAAGCCAGGTACAGTATAAGTGTACACTACATCTTCACCGAGTCCCATAATGGGCCAGGTATGGTATATATATTCATATGATGATATAATGATATATTTGTAATACCAAGCCTCACAACGGCCGGGTACGGTATATGATGATGATATACATGACTTCATTTCATAAGATGCAAGTATAGTGATTTGTTAATTGTCATACTTGTCTCCTGCATTCCTATTTCAGCTGTAATCTCCTTATGGTATTATATGATTTATATACTCAGTACTATTCCGTGATGACCCCCTCTTTTTGGGGGGCTGCATTTCATGTCCGCAGGTACAGACACGCATTTTAGAGATTCGCCAGCTTAGGATTTTCACTCAGCAATTTTGGGAAGAGCTCCATTGTGTTGATGCCTAGATTTTTGGTACTGATCTTATAATATATATTCGTTTATTCAGGGGTACGACGGGGGACCTATCCCACCATATGATACCGTTGACACTCTTAGAGGTCTGTAAACATATGTGTAGGTTGTGTGTATATGTGTTCAGTTGTGTCCTTATGACTTATGTTTTAGGACGTTCCCTTTCATAGTGGCAGCCTTGTCGGCTCGCGTATATATATATATATAATGGGGTGACCCCACATGCTATGACAGCCTCATCAACTTGTGTACTATGTTACCTATTGATAAGTTGTGACCCCTTAGGAGGTGGGTTGTGCCAGTATGTGAATATGTGACCGTTTGAGATAACGTTCTATCTCCTTAAGTTATAAATTAAGCGTGATTTACTTATAATTCACAGGGGTACACGTGAGTGTTCAGCTTATCACCAGTCACGGCCTACAGAGTTGGATCGTGATAGCTATTTCGTTAAATCATATTGAGATAATAGTTATTCATGAAGAAAGTCAAAAATGTGTTTCAATTAGATCAATGATACATTTCATTCGAGCAAAATGTGATTTAAAATATGACATAATACCCATAATTTTATATGAAGATAATACAGCGTGCATAGCACATTTGAAAGGAGAATTCATAAAAGGAGATAGAATGAAATATATTTCATCAATTTGTTTCTACACACATGAGCTCTAAAGAATGATGATATCAATGTGCAACGAATTCATTTGAGTAATTGTATGACTGATTTATTCACAAAGTATCTACCAATTATAATTTTTGAGAAGATGGTGCACTAGATTGAGTTATGAAAAATCATCTCTTACAAGGTTTTGTCTCACTAAGTTTTCTTTTAGGCTCTGTTTGGAAAGCCACCTGGTAATTAAAATTGGTGTAATTATTAGAATAGTAATTATCAGCCTAATATTACACAACCTAGTAATTATGGTGACCTATTTATTTTCCACAATATAATTACAGTGTAATTACAATTGTACTGTTTGGTTGTACAAGTGTAATTACTATATTAAATTTTAAAAATAAAAATTAATTATCTAAACTTAAAATTTATATTAGACAAATAATGGCCTAAATGATATTAAATTAAATATTTTAGATATATATTGTCTTTTAAAAATATATTAATTAATAAACATATGTTCTTACTAATATTATTTAAAAATTGATTTATATTTTTTAAAATTAGTATATTTTAATTAATTAATCATAGAAACTAAAAATACAAGATTTCATTGAACAACATGAAATGCATGTTTGACAAAAATATTAATATTATAAATATAATTTTATAATATTATTAAAATATTTGACAAAAGATGATCTATCAAATCTAATTAAAAAATAAATGGCTTGAAATGTGAAATATCAAGTCAATATTACTAAAATAAAGGAAACTGAAAATATAACATAAGTTTTAAATTCAAAATAAAATGTTAAACACAATACTACTCTTGTGTCAAATTTCAACACAACGTACATAAATATGATTTAAAAGAAAAGAAAAACGTAAATCTGCAACTTTATTCAATAATGACTTCTACTTTAATTTAAAAATTTGAATACTAGCAAAATTATGCTAATGAAAATAACAAACATAGAATTAAAAAAAATTAATACGAAAAATTTGATGGAATCACATGAAGTAAAGGTTGAGAATGAGAAGGAAATGAAATTTAAATAATAAAAAAATATATTTTTAGAAAATATTAGAATAATAAAAATAATAAGAATTTTTAAAAATATTAATAAAAAATAAATTAAAATGAAAAAACTAAAAATAGAAATAAAAGGAAGAAATTAAAAAGTAATCAGCTTGTAGAGTGTAATTACCCTTTGTCAATTATTCTCAATTACCTGCTGATCAAGTAATTACATGGTCAACCAAACATGTCAGACAATGTAATTATATCCAATTACACCAAATTCAATTACTTGAATGGCTTTCCAAACATACCCTTAAAGTTTTTAATGAGGCAGCCAAAATGTATATTATTGAATATGTGCACTCTTTTTTCTTTACTAGAATTTTTTTAATTGAATATTAACAAGACACATTATCTATCAAATAAAAATATTTTTATAATATAATAACTGTCTATTTTTTTGTATTTTCTTGAAGGAAGAAAGTTAGGAGCCCTAACTTTGAATCAAATTAATTTTCGAGATTTTCCCTTGTTGAAATTGAAATAAATAAAAGAAATAAGAACTACTCTCTTTTTCTCCCTTATTATTCTCTTTCATGTTTTATTATGAAATATTTCGGGGATTTGTTTGAGAAGAAAAAAAGCTGCACATTACTTTGTGTTGTAAATTGAATAAAAATATCGGGATTTGGGCCCCAATTCACGGATGATCCGATCCACCCACCCCAGAAAATCCCAAAATCATGACGATCATACTATAATTGTCACCTCAAACCCTTTCCTTGATCATCAATCCAAATCTCCTATTTATCAATTCGGTTAAAATAAGCATATTCTCCAAGTCCTAACAATTTTTGCTTGCTTTGTCATTTTCTTGCATTTCTTCGTCTTGTCCTATCTCTCTCCCTCTACATATCCCATTTTCCATGTTTTTATCGTCATTGTTAGTAACGTCCTCATAAACTAACACTTATCTCCAAGAACCCATTTCAGTTCCACTGGAAAATATACCAAAAAAGTGAAGAGAAAAAGGTCAATTGTTTTGGGGGGTTTTCATTTTCTTGCTCTGAAATCATGGATCTTTGGTCTTTACATGTAAAGAACACCAATCTGCTATTCAGAAATTCAATTTCTGAGAAGCCCTTTGTTTCTGGCTATTTGAAAAGTGTCAGAGTTGAAAATTGGAAGGTGTTTGAGATCAGATTACCTAAAAGACAGGCTTTTTCTGGTTCTGGGTATCACTCTTTACTGGTTAAAGCTATGGGTAAGAAGAACTCCGACAATTCCAATTCCTCCTCTTCTTCAGGTATTTCTATTTAAAGTTCCATGTCTTTTCTTAAATTATGAGCTTCATCATTATTTGGTATTCCTTTTAGTTTTGTATTATGTTGTCCATGCTTGAAAATTAGGTGAACTTGTAATGAGAAATATGATGTGCATTTGGGTTACTGAAAGATTCCATTTTTATTTTTCATCTTTGTAGATGAGGAAACCTAGTTGTCACATTCTAACCTGTTAAACTGTCAGATTCTCTTGTAGTTCAAGACTTATGGCTTTGGACTTGGACTTTTGTGGTTAGATTAATAAATGATTTCCTCCTTATATTGTTGGCTCACCTGTTTTAACTCAAGCACTTGTTGATTGCTGTGATGATCGGTTTCTAATTGTTGTGGTGGTTCAGCAAAAAACTGTGTTTTACTTACAAGAATGATGAGAATTTTAGAAACAAATTGTTTTCCCCCTTAAGTTACATCATATGCTAAATATTTGATGTGAGAATTATGATGTTTGCTTTCAACTCTTTATTGGAAAATCTGTGAAAAGAAACATGGAGGAAGTGTGTCGAATTTATACTCTGGAAAAGGAAAATGACTTCAGGGACTTTACTTGAGCACAAATTTGAGCCAGCTAGCTTGTATCTGGGGCTGGAGAAAAATGAGACTTCTTCTATCATAGAAGAGGCAGATACCAACAACTTTAACAGGACAATTCATTAGAAAAGTGAAAAATGTAAAAGAACTCTTCTTTTCTTCGTAATTTTTATGAAAAGCCAAGAATTTGATGTGAAAGATTGGATGAGCCTTTTGCTTTTGATTCGTCCTGAGGAAACATTGTGAAAGGAAACATAGCGGAAGTGTTTCCGAATCTCTCTGGAAAAGAAAACAATCCTTATGAATGTCTTGAGGTCTGAGCCTGTTAGTTTATATCTATGGCTGAGAAAAATGGGACTACTTTTATCATTGTAAGAGCCTAAGAGGCAAAGACCGAGAACTTCAATAACAAGAAACATTGTTGGTTCAGTTGTTAACTTCCTGCTATGAATTCACCTTCTTTTTTTATTGATGACCATGGTGTCCGGGTCAACTTGCGCGCACCTCAACTAATTCCACGGGATACTTGTCACCTCCCACCAGCAACAGGTAAGGTAACTCTGTTTACCAAGGTTAGGACAGATGAGAAGCATCACCTAGTGTTTTTGTCTCTGTTGGGATTTGAACTTGAGACCTCATGGCTCTTAAGTCTCAACCACTTCATTGACTACTAGGCCACACCTTTGGGGGCATTAGGCCACATCCTTGCGTGCTATGAATTTGCCTTCTTATCAAATGCATATTATCATTAATCAGCACAAATGCATATCTAACACCACATAGACCACAGATCTCAACTTCCCCACCTTCTCGAGGGAAAAAGAAATCATAACCTTGTTAGAGTAAGTTTGGATCAGATGGAGTATCTCTTTTATGTAATTTGTTTGAGACATTTGAGTATGCAAATATGATGAAGTGCTTGGCTTCTATTTTCCAGGTGTTGTGCTCTTGCACTTGAATGTTATGAGTTGGTTTCTTCCTTTTTTTAATGAAAGCTAGTGCCATGGAAGTAAATTCATTTGAAGCCCTATGTTGATAAGACCTAGTAGTGGATTGATAATGTCTCAATTGTGTAGTATGATGTTAACTCTATGTATGGGGTCTTAACTAGGCACTTTTCATTTGATTTACTCATGCTTATTCCAAAGCATTGTTATTGTTAGGATCCGGATCCATTATTCATTCAATGGAAACTATTGTTCGACATTCTCCAGCTAACAGCCAGAATATGGGTACACATTTTAATTAGGTACATTTCTCTTTGTGCCATGGTACCTTAATAAGGACTATGCAGATTTTAGTTTGTAACAAAATTTTATTTCTTAAATCAATAAGAAGGTAGCTCTATTTATCAGAACCTGCACCAAGAAAATGCAGCATATGTACAATTTTAGAACTCTCAGCATCCCATAAAAATGCAGGGAGCTTAGGAAATCTTATAGTCTATGACATATACATTCAGTTCTTTACAACAAAGAGCGAACAAAATGCAAGCATTTGTAGCTAATTCTATGAACTGGTTCTGCCTTCCCTTCAAAACATCTCTGGTTTCTCTTCCACCAAATAACCCCAAAATTGCCAGCTGGAATGGTACGTACAATCTTTTGATCACTCTGTTAATTTTTCTTCCTTGGCAGCTTAATAACAGCTCTTTAACTGTCTTAGGCATCACTGCATCAGCAGCAGATTCCCTAAATGCTTAGAAACATATTCCAGATCTATCTTATTGTCTTGCAGTGGATCAGAATGCAGTTGACATCTTCTGCCTCTGATCCACACACAAAACACCTACTATGATTTGAAACATCTCTTTTTGTGAATCAGATTGAGTCAAGCAGGTCTACTTTTCTTCTTCTTCTAGTGATTGTGTGAAAGTGGGCTTGACTAGTTTGGGATTTAGGCATAGTTGCTGTTATTATTATTAGATAAGGGAAAAGGGCCAAGAATACCCCTAACCTATTGGAAATGGCTCAAAAATATCCCTCTTCCACCTTTTGGTCCAAGAATACCCCTAATTTATTGGAAATGACTCAAAAATACCCCCTCCACCTTTTGGTCTAAAAATACCCTCCGCCTTTGTTTTTGGTTCAAAGATACCCCTCCTTCCATCTTTTAGTCTAAAAATACTGTCAAATGAATTTTAATTGAATTAATTTCTTTTATTAATTAGTTAATTTTTTTATTTGTTCTAAAAGATCATTTTTAATTCATTCAAATTCTTAATATTAGCTCATCCCTAAATATTTAAGTCTAATGTAAAATAAAATAAGAAATTTATTGTGAAAAATAAAGAATAAAATTCTTAAAATTCTTACTCATATTATTAAAATAACACAATAAATTTTATAAATAAACAAAAGCAAAAGAAAAAAAAGACAAGACGAGACGCTATTTTCTCATCTCCAAAAGGCAAAATTTCATAAAAAAGAGTTGTACATCTAAAAGACGAACCTTTGGAGCCTCGTGACCTAAGGCGGAGCTAGAATTTGAAGTTTGGGGGTTTTGAAAATTAAATTAAAAGGGATAAGAATTGATATAGATAACACGAATATTATTGAAAAAGACATTTTATTTTTTTGTATTTAACCCAACTTTGAATGTAAACATCCTTCGTCCTAAAAACCCAAAATTAAACCTTTACCTCTCTTTCCCTCTCGCAAATCAATTCAAATGTTAGACTCAAAGAGATTTCGAAAACAACCTAGTTCGCCAAATTGGGTTTGGAGAAGGGTGAGTCAAATTGCAGTAGAAAAAATAAATTTTCAAACGGCAATAAGTGTTGAAAGATGTGGAAACATTGAAGGAAAATCAGTTTTGAAGGAAAACTTACAATATTAAAAGTTTAATTTTAAGAATTTTATTGTGTTATTTTAATAATAAGAATAAGAATTTTATTTTTCATTTTTACACAATAAATTATTTATTTTATTTTTTAGACTTAAATATGTTGGGGTGAGCTAATATTAAAAATTTGAATAAATAAAAAATTGTCTTTTAGAACAAATAAAAAAATTAACAAATTAGTAAAAGAATTCAATTCAATTAAATTTGGTTTGAGAGTATTTTTAGACCAAAAGATGGAAGGATGGGTATCTTTGAACCAAAAACAAAGGTGGAGGGTATTTTTAGACCAAAATGTGGAGGTGGAGGTTATTTTTGAGTCATTTCCAATAGATTAGGGGTATTCTTGGACCAGAAGGTGGAAGAGGGTATTTTTGAGCGATTTCCAATAGGTTAGGGGTATTCTTGACCCTTTTCCCTTATTAGATTTATAGGAGGCCTGGGTGAGGAGTTGACTTCAACTGCTAGATATAATTGAGAGACTATTTTGTATTGGAGTGCGGTGGGATGAGTATCAAACATCTGTTGTCTGATGACTAACTGGATGTTTCAGTTTCCTATAAATAGGTAGATAAACTGAAGTCTATGATAATGTATTGAGAACTGAGAAGAGCAAATCTTAAGCAATGATAGGTTAAGGCAAGCCAAAAGGAGGCTACAGACAATGGGAACCTTGTCATTGAACCTAGGTTGCAAAACCATTTACAGTATCTGAGAAGTAATGAGTCATGCAAGCGTCTCTCCTTAGAGCCTTGTGTAAAAGTTGTTAAGCTGATTGCCAGAGACCCACTACGAGGCTGCTTGTGGCACAAGGATGATGTTTTCGTGTTTAATTGCACTGCAGAGAAAACTGTTTGTACATGTCTTGTCTTCGATAGCTTTACCATCTTTCGTGAATAAAATAGCATTTACTAATCAAATTTATATATGGAGAAAGCAGTACAAAAGGTGCCACTACTAAATTAATGGAAGCATGTGGAGAAGGTTTCACTCCCTCTGCCAATGTTGCTCTACCCTGCTGGCTTGGGTGCCAAACTAGAACATATCCATGTTGTCTTATTGGTCTTAGGTGTTGATGGGAAGGTGCCTTTATAACCCCTAATGGCATCCATTGCTAGGAATCTTGAATTACCTGACTTGGCTTTCTGATTGGTCACTTGGTCTTGACTTGTACCCTTCAATGTTACGATCTATTAAAATATTGGGTTGGTTGGTTAGGGTTTATGCGTCGGTCATGGGTTAGACTAAGCAAATTTATGATAGAACATTGTAGTTTTTATTCCAAAAGTCTTCATGTGTTGATTATAGAGCCACCTATTTAAAAGTTTTGATGGATGCACTGTCTTGTTTGTAATTGTTTATGTTGCTTAACAGAATTTTCTTCTCCTTTTACTTTGCGAGTCCCATTTAGTTTCTAGACATAACTTGCTTATAAGACCAAGCGTGAACCTAGTGAACACTGATTCTCCTTCTAGCCACCGTCAAAGTAATATTTAAGGTGAAATTACTAAGTCATGCAACATTAAGAGTCATTTTAATGATTCACTTGGCTTGTGCCATGTTGCTGTCTAATTTATTCCTCAGCTAACCTTTATGAGACTTGGCTACAAGCTCTGAGAGTTAACCTAGTGAACACTGATTCTCCTTCTAGCCACCGTCAAAGCAATCTTTAAGGTGAAATTACTGAGTCATGCAACATTAAGAGTCATTTTAATGATTCACTTGGCTTGTGCCATGTTGCTGTCTAATTTATTCCTCAGCTAACCTTTATGATGACTTGGCTACAAGTTCTGGTTAAACTTTAAACAACTTTTCTGCCCAAAACCTATTGATGTAAACAGGGAAAATAAATTTTTAGACCACAATACCGTTTTCCATTAAAGAATTGATTACTCTATTTAGTCAAAGATAATTTCATATAGTTTCTCTTAGTTATATAACTTTTTCTAGATAGGGTATTCTGTTATGGAGCAGCATAGAATCTTAAACAACAGGAATAATTTTATCCCGTATTATGAGTTTTTGCCTCATGAGGGGTTGCCTTTTCTCAGCTAGCAAGCACTAGCTTGTTCTCAAACTTCAACACTAAATCACCTGACTCAGTGAATGCTAGGATACATAAAATCTTCTTGAATGAAAGTATAACGACGACATACTGGGGACCTATCAGTTATCACAAAATAAAGGTTTCAGGCTTGTGCAGTAGGCATGAATAATACCAACATATTGTTTGAGTGAAATACTGGCAGATTAATTAAGATAATCTGTTGTACTCAATTATACTTTTCATGATACAATTTTCATTCATGCTTAGATGATCAGTGGTTGGTACAACAGATGTAATGATGATGGTGTTGTACTTGCAAATAATTTATTTGGGTTAACCAATAAACATCATTCTAGGACTATTTTTTGAGTGGTTGTAGTAAGTGCCAATGCACCAATTTATTGATGGTGGTGTTATACTTCCACAGAATTGATTTTTGATAAACAAATGCTTACCCTTTTCTCAAAAATGGATTTTGGATAAACAATAAAACTTCTCACTTCATTTTTCCAAATCTAACAATAAAAAAATAAGAATTTCATTTTTTAGGATAATCATAATAAAGGTTAAAGTAAATGTTCTAATATAAAAAGAAACCTTATTAACACTTAATTGGTTATAAAAATATGACTACACTAGTGGCCATTTTCCTTAATGGGATCTAATTTCAGCTTGAGAGGTGAAAAGGTTTGCTAGGAAAATAGTTCAATGACTTGGTGTTTTTCAATTATGTCTATTGTCAGTTTGGTAGATTGATGTAACATTTGCTAGAATATTGTATGTTACTTTTCTGGTTTTGGCAAAATGATGTTCACAATACATCAATCTCTCCTATGACCTGAAACTACCTTTCTTATCAAATGTAGAGAAGGGGGAGGGAGGGAAGAAGAGATACAAGGGGAAGGGGGTGGGAGGGAAGGAGTGATTAATAGTGTCCATTTTTCGCAATGCACTTCCATATGCTATAATAATTCTCTCATAATGATTTATGATAACTTGATCAGTTGTGGACACCATGACACACCTTGCACTTGAGCAAGTGTCTACATGTCAAGGTATAACTGATATTTCTTCCTTCTCCCACAGTGATGGGTTATTAGATTGTAAATTTTTCCCTAATTGATGCTTCTCATAGTGTTTTATGATTACATATATTTAATAGCATCTTGATTAGGCATAACTTGGTCCTTTCTCTAATGTGGATTATACTGAAGGGAAGGGCCCAGAAGAAGATAACTTAAAAGGGAGCAACCCATCTTCTGGAAACGATAGCTCAAAAAATACTGGTGCTCAGAAATCTCATCAGAAGCCCTTGGACTGGAGGGAATTCCGAGCATCTCTCTACATTCAGGTGCTGGTATGGTTTATGGATCACTTTCACAAGTGTGTAAATCATCTTATAAACTAAGAAGTCACCTCACTTTCCTTTTAGCATGATGATATTGCATGTTGATAAACATTTCTTAATGTGTGTCAATGACATGATTCACCACGTACTCCTATTTGAGGCATTGTTGATCTACTCTAGGATACTTCCACAACAACAATATACCCGGTGTAATCCCACACATGGGGTCTGGGGAAGGTATTTCCAAGTTCCTAAAATTGTCTTCCTTGTACAAATGGCATAACATTCTACTAAGACTGCACAGTTTTTTTTTATGGGATAACTGTGGTGTCCAGACCAACTAGACTAATTTTATGTGGTACTTGCTACCTCCATCAGTGCAGGTAAAGGATAACTCACTACAACAAAAACAGCTTTTAGCGACAATAAATATGAACATTAACAAGAGGGCTAAAACCTATAGCGACATTAGTTAATTGTCATTATAGGCTTTAGCGACATTAACAAAGAGTGTTAATTGCCTCTAAAAAGACATGAAATGACAATTAAGCTATTGCCGTTAACTAATTGCAGCTAAAGATTATTTTTGGTGTAGTGACTTTGTCCACCAAGGCTTGGACATATAGTAGGAAATCACCTAGTATATTTGCCTTCGCCACTTTTGCTGTTTGTGATAGGTTCCACAAAGTAAACATGTGGTAATGAGTTGTAGGTCCTATTCAGGATAAACTTCTTTGTTCCTGTGATTTTATTCACTAGGGGCTAGGACTCACATGATATCATTCTTTTAAAGAGTTTCTATGTGATTGCATTCTTCTGAGCATATCATTTAGGCATTTATCTATTTTTTCTTTTTGTTTTCTATATCGAAATCTTCTCTCTTGGAGCTTGTCAAATCATAATTTAAATATACTAAAACTTGCGCTTAAAGAATTGGGTTTCTTCTAAAATTCTTACAGCAGGTGGCAAATGCAGTTTCTGACACTCCCAAGCAAGAGGGAACAAGTTTTGGTCCCAAAGCTCTTCCCTTGAAGTGGGCGCATCCAATTTCAGCACCTGAGAATGGCTGTGTTCTTGTTGCCACTGAAAAGCTTGATGGAGTTCGTACTTTTGAAAGAACAGTAGTGTTCCTCCTCAGATCTGGAACCAGGCACCCACAAGAGGGTCCATTTGGTGTAGTCATAAACCACCCACTAGGCAAAAAGATCGAAGACATGAAACCCACAAATCTTGACCTGGCAACAACCTTTGCTGATTGTTCCTTGCACTTTGGTGGGCCCCTTGAGGCAAGTATGTTTTTACTAAGATCAGGGGCTGGTTCAGAGCTACCTAGGTTTGAAGAGGTCATTCCTGGCGTGTGTTATGGAGCTCGAAACAGTTTGGAAGAAGCATCTGCATTGGTAAACAAAGGGGTGCTTAAACCTGATGATTTCAGATTCTTTGTTGGCTATGCGGGGTGGCAGCTTGACCAGTTGAGGGAAGAGATTGAATCTGGCTATTGGTACGTTGCCTCTTGTAGTGCGAATCTGATTTTTGCAGGTTCGCAAACTTCGTCATCAAAGAGTATGTGGGGAGAAATATTACAGTTGATGGGTGGTCAGTATTTGGAAGTAAGTCGGAAGCCTAAGCAAGACATATAGCTTCTCAATGGTCACTTTACTGTCAAACTGAGGATTCAGGTTGATAAAAAGAGAAGTTTGTGTGTCAAATGTACATAATGGTGGCACTGGTCCCTAATCTAGTAGAGTTTTCGTTTTCCATTTCTGCATCTCTCCTAGACCTTGGTAATAAATAAGCTATGATAAATGTATGTAAAAGATACTCTTTGGAGGATCCTAGTATGATTAATTTAACCTGGCATTGCTTCTCTATTTCTTGTTTTGGTAAAATTTTCTGCAAACTTGTTTTGATTCATGTTGTAGGCCTCCATCCCCCCTAACAACCTCCTCTCCACAAAGAATAGAGATTTTTATCATCTTATATTACTTGGCCCAAGTTTATAATCAAGGGATAATTACGATGGCCATTTTTGTTGATTAGATTTGTATATTATATTTATATAAGTTATTTAGTAATTTTTTAAGTCTTAGAGGCAATTTAAATTATCTAATTATAAATAGTTGATAAGTTATAAGTGCTAAATTTTTTCAAGTCGTCAACTATAAGGAATCGTTTGATAGTTGATTAGACTTATGCAAATATTAGTAACGTTAAATAAGGATTAGTTATGAGAATACTTATGTAAGTATTATTTTATGCAGGTATTAGTTATATATTAATTAGTTATACATGCATTAGTTATTCGATCTTCTATCATGCATAAAATAATATATAAATTCTTATTTATACTTGTATTAGTTATGTGAGTTTCTAAATTGCAAACCAAATTTCATTTTAATTTTATATATGAATAGTTTACCCACTAAGTAGCTACCAAACAAGGTAATATTACTTGTGGAGAATTTAATACATGCACAACTAGAGCTGTTAAAATGGGTTGGCCCAACGCAACCCAATCGAACCCTAAAAGGCTAGCAAGTTAAATAGGTTGGGACGGACTGACCCTTTCAACTAAAGGACTTATAAAATAGCAGCCCAACTCAGTTGTAAGCGGGCGACGGGTTGGGATGGGTTGACCCTTCAATCAAAAGGTGAACAATATTGGCTTCTTAGAAAGACTATCGAACATTGATCAAAACAACACTAATACATCAAAAATTCACTTGTCCATGAGTTTCATACACTTTAGTGGAATACTTACAAAACTATAGAACATGCAAGATACAACAGTCAACAATCATAAGATTCATCATAACAACATACATTAAATGATCATTTTTTATAAACTAGATAAAAAAGGAGAAACGAAAAATTAGGCATAAACACAAAAGTAAAAGAGGTCAAAGCTTCATAGTTATAATAACCTCAATTGCCTAGTTACTGAAAATTTGGCAAAATAAAACACTACTTAAAATATATATAATAAATATTTTAAAATTCATGACTCATTGGCCGGCTTCTGAGGCTCGCGGATTGAGCCCATGAGGCTGGCGGGCCAAATGAGGTTGGACTAAAAAGCCTCGTTTCTAAATGGGCTGAAAAAATTTAGTCCAACCCCACTTAATTCAAGGATTGAGTTGAGTTGGGTCGGCCTCACGAGCCAAGCTCATTCTAACAGCTTTATGCACAACTCTCCTTCAAATCAACTATCAAATGGCTTCTAAGTGTTGAATCATTTTTACAATTGAAAGAGAAAAGGTTCATAAATACGCCTCATTTATGAGAAAAAACTCATAAATAACCTTCTTCTACCTTTTGGTCTAAAAATATTCCAAACCTATTTTCTTGGCTCAAGAATACCCCTAACATATTGAAAATGGCTCAAAAATATCCTTCTTCCACCTTTTGATTTAAAAATACCCTCAATTTTTGTTATTGGTTCATGAATACCCCTTCTTCTATCTTGTAGTCTAAAAATACCATCAACCTTTGTTATCTCTTTATATTTGCATATTTAATATTTATGATTTAATATCATTTAAATTTTTACCATATAAAAATTTTTAATTTTATTATTTGAACTAAATTAATTTTTTGTAAATAGTAGATTTTTATTCGACTAAAAGATTAAAATCGATTAGAGAACTTCTACTTAAAATTTGAATCAATAAATAGTTACATATTTATTTTTAGTATTGAGGATAAATTGTTAAGTTTATGAAATATCGATTAGAATGTGTAATCTCCAATATAATTTTTACTCGACTAAAACAATTAGTAAATAGACATCTTATTAGAAAATCTTCTACTTATAATTTGAATCAATAAATAATTATTTTCTTTAGTGTTGAGGATAAATCGTGAAGTTTATAAATATATTAATTAGCCAAATTTTATCCTTTTTCCTTTAATCTCTGTTACTATAAAGTTTGATAACATAAAGAATTTATTTTTCATTTCAAATATAGTTAGACTTAAATATTTTGGGATGAGATAGTATTAAAAATTTGAATAAATAAAAAATTATCTTTTAGAAAAAATAAAATAATTAATTAATGAGTAAAAAAATTCAATTAAATTAAATTTGGGTTGATGGTATTTTTAGACTAAAATATGAAAGGAGGGGTGTTCTTGAACCAAAAACAAAGGTTGAGGGTAGTTTTAGACCAAAAGGTGGAGGGAGGGTATTTTTGAGCCATTTCCAATATGTTAGAGGTATTTTTGAGCAAAAAAGTAGGTTGAGGTATTTTTGAGCCAAAAAATAGGTTGAGGGTATTTTTAGACCAAAAGGTGGAAGAAGGGTATTTATGAGCTTTTTCCCATAGATGAGGGGTATTTATGAGTCATTCACCTTTTGACTCCCAAATACCCCTGATGTCAATATTTTGGCTCAAAAATACTTTTATTTCTAACGACCACACTCATAAAGTGAATGAAGGGTAATATTGTACCAAATCTCATAGTTTAAGGGCATTTTAGGCCCCTTTCCGTTAAAATAATTTAGAATTACTTAATATATGAGCTCATATGATTGACCTAATTTTGGATTCCATAATAAATTAAAAATATAAAAAGCTTAGTCCTCTTCTCTCTACGCCATTTTTTTCTTCTTGGATCTTGTCCATCATTTTAATTTTTTTTTTTAATTTATGACAAAATAAGGGAGAAAAAAAGGAGGAAAATAGTAATGACATTCATATAGAAATAATTAGTTCAATAAAAGATGATTTAATTAAGCAGTTATGTACATATACTATATTTTTCTTTTGTGTGTACCAATATTCAAAATAAAAGAATGAAAATAATTAAATGAATATGAACATATAAGTTGATTTCAAGTTTGAATCCCTAATGTTATAATTAGAATAAAAAGAAGGAATGAACAATATGTTTGGATAATTGATAGAAGATTTTTTATTAACAAAAATAATAATAAAAATTTAAAAGGACAATCAGATGGAGGAAGTATTGATTTTAGTTGAGTTATAATAAATCGGGAGTTGATTTAAAATCAGCCAAATAGAAAGATATAATGAAATTCATAAATTTTTGAATATTTTTTCAAGCGTATCGTGTCAAAATATGGATCATATGTAATTTTTATTATTTATTTGAGAAGAATTTAAATTTGGACCAATCAAATTAGGCAACATAATAAATAGATATTTAATAATTATATTTTAGGGGAGCTGTTAAAAACAAGGGCAAATATGAATCAAATGATTAATATCAAGGGTATTTTTTAGCCAAAAGGTTGATGTCAAGGATATTTGGAGGCCGAAAGATGGATGAAAAATAATTTTGTACCAATTCAAATAGTTGAGAGACATTTTAGGCCCTTCTCCATTAATAAAAAAAGAAAAAAGGCGTAAGTACTCCTTTGAACTATAATCAAAATTTCAAGAACACATCTTTTTCTTACGAAGATCCTATTACTCTTGCATTATTTTAAATTGTAATAAATACACTTAGAGCCCGTTTGGATTGGCTTTAAGTTGGTCAAAACCAACTTAAAGCTCCTTTTTAGCTTTTGGACGTGTTTGCCTAATGCTAACTTTAAGCCATAAAGTTCTTAAAGTCAGTCAAAACTGAAAAGTTAGGATTTCTAACTTTTTTTTTCCTAGTGCTTAAAGCCATTTTGTTTGACCATGGAAATTACTTTTATATCCCTTATATTTTAACTAAATTCCCAAACTACCCTTTTTATTCTTTTAACCCTAAAATTCAAACACTTATTTTCAACATAAACACTTTTATCCAAACACTCAACTGCTTATTTATAAAAATAACTTTCAGCACTTCAAAGTTCTAAAAGCACTTCATACCTAAAAGTTACTTTTTTTAAGCCCATCCAAACGGCTCTTAGAGTGTTGAGGTGACATAGAGAATGTGCGTTCTCTCTTGAAAGCAAGTGAGAAACGAAAAATATAAGAAAAACCTGATAAATATTAAATACATGTCCTTTTTAATTGGACATTTACACATTATTCTTACATTAAAACTTTTATATATTTAATTATTTTCTTTTCTTCCTTTTGTAAAATATTTATTTTCCTTCTTGTTTTTTTTCACCCTCTTTCATTATTTTCTTATTGTTTCACTTTTAATTAATTAAAAAAAATGTCAAATAACGTGGCAGGCCATAATTGTGGTTTGACTCGGTGCCCACCTGGCGATTAAAGAAGTGTAGGTGCAGGTGCAGAGTTCCATATCCATAAAACAGAGAGGAATGGAAAAAATAATGGAAGGTGAGGATTCAAGCATTATGTTACCAAACAAGCAAGTTGTACTGAAGAATTATGTTGAAGGGTATCCAAAAGAGAGTGATTTCGAGCTAAGAATTTCGACGATAAGTTGCCAGATTCCACAAGGATCAAAGGGTTTGTTTGTCAAGAATCTTTACTTAGGTTGTGACCCTTACATGCGCCACAGGATGTCTCATCATAACTCCAAGGATGTTTCTTTACTTGTCTCATTCAAACCTGGTTCTGTAAGTGAATACTTGTTTGACTCGGTTGCGCTATTAACCATTAATATATGCTGATTTTGTTTGGATTCCTTTTAATTTGCATTTGTAGTAACTTATGCAAAAACTCTATTGGTTGATTCCTAATTAAAATTTCTCTTTTAAATGCTGCTAACTTCTATTTCACAAGCATACAACATATTGAATTCTTGACAGTGATATCCGGGAAAGAAATAAGGGAGTAGACTTTTGATTTCTTGATAGTGATCTTTCTTTTTGAAATTGGGTAACTTTTAGGTCATTATTGGACTTGGTGTGGCAAAAGTTATTAAATCAGAAGATGCAGATTTTGAGGAGGGAGATTATATCTGGGGAATGACTGGTTGGGAAAACTATAGCTTGATTCTTAATACCAATGGACTTTTCAAGATCAAATATACAGATGTGCCTCTCTCATACTATGCTGGAATTCTAGGTATCAATTTCTATTATACATTTCCTAGTTATATGCCCCAACTCCTCCGTTCCCCTTATATATAGTCGCTTGCTTCCTGGTTATCGTTGCTCATTCAAGCAATTACTTCAAATTTCACATTCTTACTTAGTCAACAACTTCTTGAAAATCTATGGTTTATTAGCCCAATTGAAAATTCCATAAACTTGGATTCCAGATTGGGTTTTGCCAAAATAGAATGGACAAATTGCAGATTGTTCTTTCTGATATAAACATGTGGTTTCACCATAACAGTGAACTTACAGGTATGCCAGGACTTGCAGCCTATATTGGTTTTAATAATGTATGCTCTGCTAAGGAAGGGGATGTAGTTTATGTCTCATCTGCAGCAGGAGGAGTTGGTCAGCTTGTGGGACAATTTGCGAAAATGAAAGGTTGCTATGTTGTAGGCAGCGCTGGTACTGATGAAAAGGTAATATTCCACTTTTGCTTTTATATGCAAGTGGGTGTTATTAAAGATGTGTTGCACCTGTTTTACAGGTAAATCTTTTAAAATCAGAACTTGGCTTCGATGAGGCTTTTAATTACAAAGAAGGAAATGATCTTGCTGGGGCCTTGAAAAGGTTTGGTACTGCTATGATATTCTTTTATGGCCCAAGCATATCTAAATTACTTTTTCTTTTTTACACAAAGACTCTTACGATAAGCTTAGATAAGTTCTCATGTATAGACAAATGTTGAAATTAATTATCGAATTTTATGAGTCTGAGGTAGTAGGTTTCTATGTCAAATTTGCATCAAGGGTAGAAATATTGTTACTTGTGTCTTGAATTTTTCCTTCGTATATTTAGGAAACCCATTATCCCTATTGATATAGAAAATCCATTGTCCCAATAGATTTGGGAAAGAAAAATATAGTGTCTTTGTAGGATTGAGAAAATCTTTCTGTCACGACCCGACCTAGGTCCTAGTCGTAACACGGCGTTCGAAACCCCGAAAGGGCTCCAACCAAGCCTCTTGTACATATCATAAGCATACATAAGGTAAAATAAAAGAGAAAACATCATAAGAGAGTCTAAACCATGAATAGTAAATGAAGAATGCCACATGAAAACATAGACTTGAAACATTTGTCCAACTAGATGCCTCTAAGCGTGGGCGGGGCTAAGACATGTTCCTAGCTCACCCTCAATATGAAACATTGCAAAAGTCTTTAAAAACAATAACCAACTCGATGACTAGTCCCCGATAGATGAGGACTCACCACATACACTGTCGGATAGAAAAGCTTAACTAGCCACGTAGGTGAATATGATCTTCAACCTCAACCCCTACATTATGAGACAATGTAGGCAAAGATTATGCATTAGTACGTTGGAATGTACTAAGTATGAGGGCATGGCATGCAGCGTAAATCATGGAATGCAATGATCAAGTAAAATACATGATAAGATGATATAAGTAAAGTCATGAGAAAATCATAATGACCAAAGCATTAGAAAAGCATAATTTAAATCATGACATGCATAAGAGATCATACATATGTAGGATGAGAACCATAACTGACAATAAGACCATGCGAGCTATAACATGGAATCCCGTTGTCTCCCCATACAACGAAGAAAAAAGGAAATCTACTTACCAAGATAGACTTTACCGCGCTATGCGGGTCATACATACGCTATATGTTTATCCAATAGCTAGGCCATGAAGGCAACCTACGATGGCATGTAGTTTAAGAGACATGAGGTTGCTACTAAGGCTTTTGTTAGGGCCCCCACCTCAAGTCCACTCGGTGCTAAGTCAAATTCCACGGAATACATACATAGCATAGAAATCATAATTACATATATCATAGTCATGATCATAGGTTTGAAATCATAGAGTGACTCATTTTCATTACATACATGTAATGTGAGAATTGTCCTTTCATCATTACAATCATATTTGTATGATTCATATAGCTAGGTCCTAGGTCACCACATAGGGTTCTAAGTCACCTTACTTTATATCTTGCATGAAATTC
Source organism: Solanum dulcamara (assembly GCF_947179165.1). NCBI lineage: Eukaryota > Viridiplantae > Streptophyta > Magnoliopsida > Solanales > Solanaceae > Solanum > Solanum dulcamara. The sequence continues at coordinate 30,402,475 of NC_077245.1, read as the reverse complement.
ATACCTTGAACTTAGAGTAAAACTCAAATGCATAATCAATTGACTTGAAAATTATGAAATTTACTTGGAAACATGCATGATCATATACTTTCTATCATCCTATACATAATTCATAAAGATGATATCATTAGGAAGTATAATTGAAAATACCCATAATTTACATCATGAACCCTAGAGATCAATATAGGAGAATTCATGGAAAAACTCTTCAATTCAATAGAATGACCATCAATTTGTATCAAAATAAACTCATAATCATAATTTGAATCATAATTCATGCAATTAGAATAGAGATCATAAAATCCATAAAGTACCATACTTTAATTTGATAGAAAACTTGAGAATTTGATTGGACTTCATGGATGAAAGAATCCATGAATCAATACCCATATACCTTAAGTGAGAAAATCAAATAATTTGGAAGAACTCGAGAGTTTTGAGTGAATTTACTTGAAGTCTTCGATGGAGTCCTTGAGAGTCTTTTGTAGAGAGAAAAATATTTGAGTAGGTGAATTGTAGAAGAATGAATAAAATTAGAGGTTTAGGTCAATTTATAGAGCTGAATTAGGTCCTAAAAACGTCTAGGTTCATTAACTAACAATTAGAAAAAAGTCTAAAGTGTCCTTACTTAAAAACTAAACTCGGACAAAAACCATCGCCTAGGTCCGCAACGCAGAGATGTTCCCTGATAGGCAAATTTTGAGCGAATAAGATTTTGGCCTGATTTTGACTTGAGAAAAATTGCACTGAACGGGAGCAAGTCCGCACTTTACTATTTTGCACAGTTTCTTTGAAACATCTATCTTTCGATATACGGGTCCTAAAAATCCACCGAGACCATTTTCCCGCAGGTTTTGACCCTCTGATTGATATTCCGGATTCGAATTTGCCAAAAAGATTAAGGATAATGCATTACGTGAGCAGCCTATTCGCAAGGCATTCTTAAGGCACTTGTGAGCATTTTGAGGAAGGTTACACTTTCTCTTATACATTTGGGACTACTTGAAATCAATATATAAGGGAGAATAGACCGTGACCCATCTAAACTTTGCGTTAGCTTAATTATCCCCTCAACTTGGTAATTTGATAGTCACAACCCCCTAAATACTAACAACCCATGGATGTGTGACACACTCATTGCCACATGGATTTCTTTGTCCATGTGCCTTTTGCTTTTAGAATAAAATATTTTTTTACCTTTTTAAGTTCACTAATTATTCAAATCATCCTTTTAGGGCCAATTCTCTAGAAAAAAAAATAGAACAACAATATTTTGACTATAATATTTTTATTTGGCTAAAGATAATGATATTCTAATCAAGGCCAGGAAAAGAAGAAATACACAATTAGAAAGGATAACCATTGCATCTAAAGAAGAAATAAATAAAATTTCAACCAAAATATTTTATGTATTTGACACGACAAAAGAGGAACAATGCAAAATTGTAATAAATAGTAGTTGCATGAAAAAATATGCATTTTTTTCCTTTCTGTAGAAAATACCTATTAACTTCGTTATTTTGGCTAAACATTCTCTTAATTTGGCTAAAATAATTAAAGTTCCAATTAAGTTTTGTAAATTTGGGTCCATAAAAACAAAAGAAATATATAGTTGAAACAAATAATTATTGCATCAGAAAATGAATTAAAAACGCATTTAGAATAAAATATGCATTGTATATTAAAAAAATATATAGAGAAATACAATTGAAACAAATAAATTATTATTTTGATTATGTGACAATTAATAGTTGAAAATACCCACTTGAAAGCTAATTTTTTTGATTTTTATTCCCTTTCACGCACCTAAAAGAGAGTGGATTCACGCTCTTTTCCACATCAACGTCTAGGAAGGTCGAGACTATCAGATTATCAAGTTGAAGGGAATAACTAGGCCAACGTAAAGTGTAGGTATGGACCAAATAAAACTTGACAAGTTTAAGGGGGTTCCGGTCTATCCTGCCTATATATAAGGATTGTAGTTGGGGATTCATATGATTGTACCCCTTTTTTTTCATAATGAAAAACTCTTTCTACTTTTTCCTCGGGGATTAGGCTTAGTCAAAACTCGTTAAATTTTTGTGTTATTTTTTTTTAATTTGTTGTGTGTGATTGTGCGCTACTTAACCCACAATATTTCCTTAACAATTGGTATTAGAGTAAGGCTAGGTTTCTACACATAAGCAAGGGTTAAGATGACTTTATCATCTTCAACAAAGTATGAAGTAGAGAAATTCAATGATGAATCTAGTTTCAATCTATGAAGGATTACAATGAGATCGTCTCTAGTGTTACAAGGGTTATGGAAGGCAATTAAAAAGGTTTTTCTAAAGAGATGAAAGAGCCAGAGAAGACAAACTTTGAAAGAGGACTTTGAGTGCGATCTTCATGGGCATTGTAGATAGCCTTCTTTGGAAAGTTGCTGAAGAAAAATCTGCAGCAATGACATGGAAGAAGTTGGAAGATCTATATTCTAAGAAATTATTGACAAATTGCCTCTACCTAACAAGGAGGTTGTACAATCCCCATATGAACAAATGTACACTGGTTAAAACTCGCCTTGATGAGTTTAATTTAATTATTGTGGACCTGAATAACGTAGATATCAAAATAGAGAGTGAGGACTTGATAAGAATCGGGTTACTTGAATAAACAAGAAAATTAGCGAAATTAAAGATTAAAGACAAGAAATTGAAAGACATGTGAAATTCGAGAATAAAATCCCCAAATTTCAAGAAAAGTGCTAAGAACCCTAATTGATCTTAGTATTCAAAATTAGCGGATTAAAACTAATTATGATACTAATAGAGTCAATTCAAGAACTTAGATCAAAAGTGATCTAGACCCCTATTTCAAAGAAATTAGAGGCAACAATTAGTATAAAACTAATCACCTTCTCTAATTTACAAATAAGAACCAAAGATATCAAGTTAAAGAATTAATCTTACCTCTTAAAGAATCGTTCTTGTAAGGTTGTAAGATAAATCCACAGTCACCACGCACAAAGGTGTAGAGAAGAGAAACCTCTCAAATAATATTATTCATCATGTTGTCTTCTCAAAATAATACAACCTACCCTTATATATAGGAAAAACCTATCCCAAATAGAATGTGATTCAAATTCTACTTTTATGGGAATAATAACTAGGATACTTTTAAACTAGGAAACTTTCAAATAAGGAACTTTAAACTAGGAAACTTTGACTTTGAACGTCCATCTTTTTGGGCTCACTTTGGGGCTTCATGTGACCCAATCTTCTTCCTTTTGAGCTTGAATTTGGACACTTCATTCATCATAAACATATTCTTGATTTTCTATTGAAGTTCGTCAATTTTAGTGGAAGTAATCATGTTATGTTTTTCACCACCGTCTTACGATACATTTGCTGATACATTGCTATAGAGAAAGACAGTATGTAACGGGATGAAGTCAGTAATGCACTAAAATCTAAAGAGTTTTAAGAAGAGCTTTCTAACTTCTTAGAAGAATTGACTACCTAGAAATCCATGGAGTGGTTATAGTACTAGGCTTGAATGTGGTGTTGATAACATGTGGATGAATGCATGATGCATTAAGTGATTCTTGATTAGAACTTGAGGTTTGTTGAATGCGATAGAAGTAGCTCATTTAGTCCTGACCATCATTTGAGAGGGGGAGATGTTGTAACACCTCAAAAATCTCTAAACTAAGACCCAAATCATTCGACCGAAGGTGAGGGTCTTGTGAGTAGGGGAAGAATATAACAAAAAGACTTTAGTAGAAAAAAGTCTTAACGCTAGATTGAAGTTTAGAGTAAAGAAAGTAGAACTGCTGCGAGTGCAGGGAGTAGAGTCACTATAGATGAGATTTTCCTAAGTTGAAGGATAGGGAAGTAGAAAGTTGATAATTCTACAAATATTGTTGACACTAGAACCAATTCTAATGATAGTGACTATATGAGGGAAGTTTGTGTCGTGAGTTTTAGTCATAGGTATAATTTCTTGGTTCTTGATTCTGGTGCAACTTATTATGTGTCAACACAAGAACTGGTTTGCAACTTACAGGCAGACGAGTGAGACTGTCTACCTAGGTGATGATAATCCATTAGCGGTAGAGGAGATTGATAACATCTGATTGAGAATGTTCGATGGCACTATCAGAAACATTGAGTGCTGACATGGTCCTCGAATGAAGAATAGTTTGATTTCAATTTTCAACTTTGGATGATCAAGGGTATAAGTTTCATTGAGATAACAGGACACTTAATGTGTGTAAAGGGTCCATGGTACTCATTAAGAGTAAGCTATCTTCTACACTGTATTATCTTCAAGCCAATGTAGTTGAAAGGGATGCAATTGTAGCTTCTCAATAAAGTGATCTGAATCAGTCTCAGTTGTGGCACTTGCGACATGGTCATATGAGTGACAAGGGATTTTCTTTGTTGAGTAAGCAAAATTTGCTGGATGAGTACAAAAATCAAGTTTTGAATTTTTTTGAGCATTGTATGTTTGGTAAGAAAACAAGGGTGAAGTTGAAGAAGCAAAACACAAGAGCAAAGACAAGTTAGACCATATACATTCAGACTTATGGGGTCCAAACAAAGTTTCTTCCAAGAGTGGTGCCACATATTTTATGACTTTGATTGACGATTACTCAAGAATTGTATGAGTATATTTTCCGAAAACAAAAGATGAGGCATTCCGGATATTTGTTAAATGGAAGACGATGGTTGAGAGACACAAAAAGAGAAAAGTTAAGTGTCTTCGGACCAGCAATGAGTTGGAATTTTACAACTCAGAGTTCAATGATTTATGTAGTAGAGAGGCGCAATGAGACACCATACTTGTGTTGGTACACCACAACAAAATGGTGTTCCAGAACATATGAACAAATCACCTTGTGATAGGGCATGAAGCATTCTTTCACACTGTGTTAGCAAGGATTTTTGGGCTAAAGCAATCAATACAACTTGTCATTTGGTCACCTGATCTCCATCGACAACAATTGAGTGGTCTGATTTGCTGGCTAATTATCCAAATTTGAGCATATTTGGCTGTCTTGCTCATGCTCATGTGATGGATGACAAAACTTGAGCTGAGGGCAAAGAAATGTATATTTCTGGGGTATGCAACTGGAGTGAAAGGTTACCCGTTGTGGTGCACAAATTAGAAGACTCCAAGGTTAATTATCTGGAGGGATGTGACATTCAATGAATCTATCTCATTGAAAAGTCAGAGGGAAAAGGCAATAGCAGAGACAGATTGTGGTGTTGGTAACACTCAAGTATACCTCAAATAATTGAAGTATAAGCGATGGTTTGCAATATTTTTATCCCAACTTAGGAGTCGGGGTAGAACCCATGGGAATAAGTGCGACTTCCATTTCGTGTGTAATTCACTATTTGTTTGCAAGTTACGAGAATTTAAATGGGCGGATTTATCAACTAAATTATCAACTAAATTCAATAGAACTCTATTGCGAAATTTGAATTATCGATCCATTAAGAGAACCTAGGGATGTGCTAGTTGGGGTCAATGATATGCAATTAAGCTGAATTTGTTGTTTCTCAACCCACAACTCATTTCACTTTGGGTTTTCTCAAACCCCAAAGAGTATTAAATCAAACAATCAATTTAGCTCAAGTAAAACACTCTATTTTTAGCGGCAATCATTAAATGGGTATTCACCCAACTCCTTGCTAATGAGTTCTTTTCACAATTCTTACCTCCTTTCTCAAGCAAGACAAGAATCGAAAGCATAATCAAAGTTTGCAACCTTTAATTCATAATAAAACATGACGCACTCAATAGACCCACAATTAATCTTCATTAATTGAAGTTACCAGTTTCAAAAAAAAATCTTCATTAATTGAAGCAAATCCATAATACCCAACTACAAAGTGTGACCCAACATCACATACCCTAGATTGGGGATTTTAGCTACTTATGCTAAAGGAAGTAAAAATATACCAAAATTGTCTTCAATACCAGCCATAATCAATAGTTAGAAATCTTCAAAATCAATCACAAAGGAATCCTCAAGCTTCAACAATGGAGTAATTTCTTCTCAAGAAAGCTAAGAATAGAATGTTCTTCTCTGAGTTGTGACAACTTTTTCATCCCAAAATACCTATTTTTCAATCCCCCAAAACGGCTAAGAAATTTGGACAAAAATACCCTCGCGTCAGATTGTGCCCTTGCAAGTGCTAATCGCACTTGGTCTCGCACTTGACTTTCAATTCATTCAGTTCATTGATTTGCAAGTGCCATTTGTTTCTTCAGAGTGTGTTTAGCACTTGGCCAAGTGCTATTTGCACTTCGAAGGGCACTTACTTCCAGCCTTCTGTTTCGGAGTGCTATTCAATTTGTTTGAAGTGCCTTTTGCACTTGAGGATTTTCGTCTTTATTCTTCTTTAATCTATTATTGCACCATTTTCTTGGTATCGTTGGTTCAAAACTTGTTCATCTTTTTATGTTTATCATACCTGCACAAATGAGCATTTAGACATAAAAATCACTCAAAAATAGTGTGGATCAAGGGAATAATCTAAGCTTAAAGATTCATTAAGTTGGGTGTTAGTAACCAACTAGCTAAACGCAGAAGTTCAGGATTAGAGGAAACGGAAGTGGTGCGAAATCTGAATCAAGATGATAATGTTGATGCAACTATGCAATAACCACCGTAGAACATTGCAACATGTAGAGAGAAGAGAATGATCAACTGACTAAAAAGGTTTTTTTGGATATGCAAATCTTGTGGAATTTGCTTTGTCAGTTGCACAGACCATTGCCATGTTTGAGTCTAATAGCTATAAAGAATCTATATCTAGTTCATAAGCAGATCAATGGGTAGTGGGTTGGTGCTATGGGCGAAGAGATTGAGTCTCTTCACAAGAATCAAACATGGAAGTTTGATTCATTGCCAAAGGTACAAAAGGTAGGAGGTTACAAAGGGGTTTGTGTGCGAAGAAAGTGTGTACCATGATAATTTGACTGATTTGATGACCAAGGTAGTCACGACTAACAAGTTTAGGCACTGCCTACTTAATTGGTGTGTGTAGTACTCAATAGAGCCCTTTCGAGAGATGATGGCAAGGTAGAGAGATGTTCCCGTTGATGAAGAGAATTCAAGTCAAGGGAAAGATTTGTTAATTATATTTTGAATTTTTCCCTTGTATATTTAGGAAATCCATAGTCGCTATTGGTTCAGGAAACGCATTGTCCTAATAGATTTGGAAAAGAAAAACATATTGTTAGGGTTGAGAAAACCTTTCTCTGATAGGTTTGGGATGCATATATAGGGGTTGTTGTTGGGGATTCATATGATTGTACACTTTTTTCTTTCATAGGGGAAAACATCTACTTCTGTCCCGAGGATTAGGCTTAGACTTAGCTGAACCTCGTTAAATTCTTGTGTTATTTTTCTTTTTTATTTGCTTTGTGTGTGATTGTGTTAGTTAACCCATGATATTTCTGTAACAAAAACTCTTCACAACATTACGCATCTGTGTAATGAATTCTTTTTTCCGTTTGCAAAAAGGCACTTTCCAGAGGGTAATGACAAATGCTGAAATTAATTATTGAATTTTATGAGTCAGAAGCAAGTACTTTTCTATGTTAAATTTGGTTAGGTTGAGAAAAAAATATTTTTCCGTGGAGTGACACGTTTCTTCATCTCTCTCTCACTGCAAAATGAAGGACTTTCCAGTCTTGAGAGCACATTGATAAATGTTTAAATTAATTTTCAAATTAATGAGTCTGAAACATGTATTTTATTACTCTGTGGAATGATGTACTTCTTTAACTCTGTCTTTGCAAAATGAAGGCACTTCCCTATGGGTATTGATGTTTACTTTGAGAACGTTGGAGGAAATATGCTGGATGAGGTGCTTTTGCACATGAATCTCTATGGTAGGATTGCAGTTTGTGGGATGATATCTCAGTACAACTTAAAGAACCCAGATGGTATCCACAATTTGTTTTGTCTTATCTCAAAGAGATTACAAATGGAAGGTTTTTCTGAGCTTGACTTCCGGCACAAAGTTCCAGAGTACCTCGAGTTTGCTATTCAGCTTATAAGAAAGAAAAAACTGCTTTTTGTAGAAGACATTGCTGCGGGTTTAGAACATGCCGCATCTGCTTTCGTTGGTATTTATCATGGGCGAAATGTCGGAAAGCAGATTATTCAGGTTTCAACTGACTGAGAACTTGAAGAATTTGGGTGAAAACAAAAAAAATTCTGTATTTCATTTATTCTTCCCATCAAACGTTGTCAAAGCAATATGCTGAGGATATTGAGGTAGTCCTCTTATTGAGTAAACTGTTATATTGATTTTTTTTCTGGTGAAAACATTGCGGTGTTCCAAAATACGAAGTAATATGTTGTATTTGAGAAGCACAAAAGTGATAATTTTTTTAGCTATGAAAATAAGTGCTTAAAAGGCTTGGTTGACTAGGATTTAGGTTTCTCTACCATGTAATAATTGATTGAAAGATCACATGGCACGAAACCTTTTAGTCAAAGTATACAGTCTTGGTCTAAAATTGTATGCTGTATGCTTGTAAAATAGAAGATAACTCAGCTTGGAGTCTGAAGGTTAAAGTGACCATTTTGAAACTGACATGACTTCTATAAGATAATAATAGTCCTGCGGTTGTCTTTGCACAGTTGACAGTACCTTTGTTGAAAACTGAAAAGTAGTAGTATAATTTTGCTTCTATTTGTTGTGAGAAAGTGCATCGTTGGTTGTGGGATTATTGAAAGTGCTTGTCCAATAGAATATTAAAGCGTAATAGATATAACAACTATGTTTATTCATATGTCTTCTTTTGTTCTTGTATAAACAAATCCAAAAAACAGAAAAGACAAAAACCTAAAAGTTCTTCACGTTGAATAGTAATCCAAATATTCCTCCCTATGAGAACAATCTTCTATTTCTTGGACAAATAAGGATATGCTATAATATGAAGCACTTAGGATCAAGTGATAGGGGAATAGAGATCTGAAGAGAGTCTAGGTTCCAAGATCACAGGAACAGGAAACTTTGGATGTGTGGTGAGCCCATAATGTTCTTCTACACTTATGCTTTCTGGCTTCATACCTTCAGGTAATTTCCAGTTGAATCCATGCAACATGTTGGCTAAAGTTGCTCGGATAACCTTAAGTCCCAGGCTATAGCCAGGGCACCTCCTTCTCCCCGAGCCAAATGGCAAGAAGGAAAAGTTATGTCCATCCATGTCAACGTCCTTTTCTAGGAACCTCTCTGGAAGAAACTCTTCTGCTCTATCCCAGTACCTGGGGTCCCTTCCAATGGTCCAAACATTCACTAGAACGGTCGTTCCTCTCTCTACATCATAACCAGCCACATTACAATCTTCAATAGCACAATGTGGTGCTAGCATAGTTCCAAGAGGATGTAACCTTAGTGTTTCCTTGAGGATTGCTTCAATGTACGATAGCTGTGAGCAATCTTTCTCTTCTACCCATCTCTCCTTCCCGACGACCTGGTCAAGCTCTTCGGTTGCCTTCTCAATAACCCTTGGCTGTCTAAGAAGTTCTTGAAAAGCCCATTGCACTGCTGCTGTCAAGCTATCTGTTCCTCCAGTTAGTAGATCCTGCATGTGTAGCAAGGTTAGAAGTTTGTCTAAAACAAGAGAAATCTTGAGGACATGACTTAAAGGAATTAACCTGCATTAATCCTTTGACACAATCATTTGTGAGTTTGACTTCCAGAGTAGGGTCTTGAGCCATCTGCAACAGGACATCCACCATGTCCTTTGGGACAAAGTTCTCTGCATTCTTCTTAGCCCTGTGGTCATCTAGCACAATGTTGTGGAACTTGTCAAAAGTTCTTTTCAAAGCCTTCATTTGTTTCACATAGCCCTGCAGGTCCAAGAAACTGAGCCATGGAATCCAGTCTCCAATGTTAAAAGCACCATTAAGTGAAAACCATTGGTCTACTAGCTGCTGCAAATCTTCCACCCTTACTGTTGATTCACCAAAGTACTTGTTGCTCAAAACCATCCTTGTCATGCTGCAGAGGCTAAATCGTGACAAATGGTCTTTCAGAAAAAATGGCTTTCCAGCAAGGGAATTTAACTGGGAAATCAAGGTCTGCCTTTCTTCAACACGAATGTACTCAAACGAGTCTAGCCTTTTTGGTGTAAATATCTCGTTCAGGTAAATTCGTCGTGCTTGGCGCCAATAGGGACCATAGGGTGCCCATGTCATGTCACAATAGTTATAACTTGTATACTTTCCACCAGCTAGCAGAGGACGGGAGGCGAAATTTGCATCATGTATTTTTAGGAACTGTTTTGCCATTTCAGCAGATGATGCCACAAGAATTGGCCTGGAGCCAAATTTCAGCAGCATCAGCTCTCCATATTTTTTAGAAAGCAAGTCAAAAGATTGATGTGGGATAGGACCAAGTAGGTTCAAATTGCCAATGATGGGCCATGGTTTTGGACCGGGTGGTAGCTTCCGGTTAACTGGGCGTCGAAAAGTGGTAATTTTACATAGAAAAGCTAATACAGCCAGGGCTAGAAACACCCAAGAATTATCCATATTTAATTTGGTGATGGATGATGAGAAGATTATTTAGTTTAGCTTGTAAAGAGTGGCAAATATTTATATAGAAGTAGGTGGGGATTTGGAGTTGCACTGAAATTGAGACTTTTGACTATGTGTAGCCAATTTCTACAGAGTGAAAATGACACTGCCTTGTAAACTTCTTTTAAATCATACAACTATGGACCACTCAGAGCAGAAGATTTGAAATGTGAGCACCAACATTTTGTATTATAATTAGTTTGTAGTTTCCTCGAAAGTCGAGAGCAATTGGTATCAAGGAAATTAGTGAATTAGACCGCAGTACATTGTAAGGAATTGCACGTATAGGACCTTGTATTTTATATCTCCTTTTCACTTATAGTTTAGGTCTTAAAATTATTATTTTGCCTTTTCAAGCATATAAAATTTACAGTGCTTTTCATCACTAAAATGATATTTCAACAAAGTTTATTTTTATCTAACGTAAAATTCATCCTTTTCAGCTAAAAATGTTTTTATAGTATGAGAAATACCTTTTATATTTTTTGACATCAATTCTGAAAGTGCTGGGGGGGAGGGTTGAATTGAATTCTTTTAATATTTTCACTTTATAAAACAGTTCCTAGCAAAGAAGAGAATAATAAAGTAAGCCAGAAAGTAAATGACATAAATGTTTTTATACTGGTTGAGAGCTAGTGTGAATCTTAGTCCAGTCCCTGTTTGAATTGCAAGGTAGCTCTTGAAGTTTATATTGCATAGAAGTTGTAAGGTGCAGTTCATACTTCTACACACAATCTTTTCTCTCTTGATACAAAGCTTCACCAATAATAATTTTGCTCTCTTCTCTCTTTTGATTATACAGTAACTTACATAGAAATTGCTATTCTTGTTAAGAATAGAACAAAGGTGTTCGAGAAGGTTTAGAAAACTGTATGCTTTCTTCATTCTTCGATGGCTTCTTATATAGGCTTCTTTAGAGCTAGCCATTGAGATATTTGACTTAGAAGGCAACCCAAAGGAATTTATCCTCGGAAAGAAGAATTGATCTCTTTCCAAGAATAAGAATAAGGAGACAACTTTTGTACTTGTGCTCAATCTTCTTAGTTTCCTTCGAAATCCTCGGAAAGTGTGTGACTCAATCTTCTTAGTTTCCTTCGAAATCCCTTAGCTTGGTACTTGCTTTCATTGTAGTCACGCGACTTCGGTACTTGTTACCACATTGGTCATTTGACTATTCCTTAATTTAGGCCTTGAAGTCTTCATCATTATTGAATGCAATCTCTCCTTGGTCAATCTCGCCTCTTGATTGATTGCTTTCTGGAATGGTGTGGCTTGTTGGACTTCTGCTGGAAAAATCCCAAGTGCATAATGCATATTAATTTTATCATTAAGATCAAAACCTAACAACCCCCCCCCCCCCCCGTTAATAATGATAATTAATGTAGTCAACTTCCCTGATAGTGAAGTTCTGGTTGAACTTTGAGTTAGACTCCCCTTGAGAGAGTACAATTCCCCCTGAGTGTATATGTTTCACGATCCAAGTCTAGGGCCTAGACGTGACATGTCGAACGAGGAACCCGAAAATACCTCAAACAAGCCTCTTAACATTCTTTCAGCCTTTCATAGGTAATGATGATTAAATAAACAAGCGGAAATCATAATAGTAAATCTTCAACTTACATAGATCTAACAATACCTCTAACTTTTAGATTTAACGGGGTTAAGACAAGTCCCTAGCTCACCCTCAATCATAATAGAAGAAATGCCATAGTAAAATATCTCAACATATCATAAGCTAGAAAGATAAAGGATTATTGTTCCTGGAACATGGGAACTCACCAAAAATAGTCTTTAACGGAATCTCAACTAGCCACGTGGAGGAGAACGAGGAGGAGCACTGGTCCCTACATGGTGATATCATGTAGGCAAAATAGTATATGTTAGTACTTTGAATGTACTAAGTATGTAAGGATGCATGAACATTGAGGAAACATTAAAACATTTATGTAATATGGAACATAATATAATGCATGCATAATAAATGATATAGATATCCTTTAAAACATTCATTTTATGGGAAAATAACCATAACCGACATTTAAGACCATGCGAGCTATTAAATGGAATCCAACATAACCCCCTACATTGGCCGGGGAGACTACTTGCCAGGTAGAACTCCGTCAACTTCATTCATTTCTTTAACTTTAACTTTAAGGGTTATTTATGGATCCATTAGCCTAGGCCTACAAGGGCTCTTATGTTGACACATAGTTAATGAGACAAGGGGTTGCTACTAGGATTCCCTTATCGAATCCCACCTCAATGACCCATTTGGTTGTAAGTCAATCCTATGGAATAGTTTAATACTTCAAAATAGTCATAACATATAGCTTGAGAATTCAAAATATCATATTCGGTAGAATAGCTCATTAAAACATTTGGTAATTCAAATATGCAAGAATTGTCCTTATTGCATAAAGAATCCATCATTCATATCATTTCATCATTCTTTCATTTCATAAGACTCTCTTTTGATCATAAATATTGCTTTCATAAACATTCATTTGGAGTCAAGACTTTCAAGTCAAACTTTATTGAAAACATAGTAAAACTAGGTGGGTTCAAATCACTTCAACTTGCAAACATGCATGTAAATAAATATACATAAATACTTTAAAATCCATTAATTAAAAATTATGCTTTAAACAACCCATCATGAATTTCAAGAACCTTTAAATAGATAAATAGAGGAATTACTTGCAAACCATCAATTCATACATATGAAATTATGTTGCATCTAAATAGACCAATAATCATTAGTTTAAAAATGATTCATACTATTAAGTAAAAATAAGAATTACCATAAGAAAATATTACTTGAAATCAAGAGACTTAATTGAAAGGGTTTTTGGACTACATGAGTGGAAGAACCCATTGATAAACATCCACATAACTTAGAGTAAATCTTAAAGAAAATAAATATAATTTATCATATAATCAAAATAATTTAGGCATGAGAGTAGAAGGAATACTCTCATTGAAGCCTTATATACCTGGAATCCGAAGCTTTAGTCAGAACCGAAGGACTTAATGAACACTCTTGAGTCCTAGCTTTTCTCCTCGCCTGAACGTTTTGTGTACTACCCAGAGTATATGAATCACCGGAATAGTATTTTTTCACTACTAAGAACTAAAACTATATTTGAGAATGAGTAAAGAAGTGTATAGAGAGAAGAGTTGCTTGAGAAAGCTTGATGAATAAAATGAGGAAATAAGATAAGTATTTATAGGTGTGGAGGAGGGACCTAACAATAAATAAAATAATTATAAAGAAAAAATCTGAAAATTTAATGGAAAATTGTGATGTCATGGGTGATGTTAAATGTAGGACAATTGATGTCATGAGTGATGTCAAATGTATCTAGATATTTTCATGGTAGGTGAGATGCGTTCTTTTTAACAGAATACTCTTTTTTAGAGCTGCATTTGAATAAGATAAATTCCTTATTAGGATTTGGTGTCTTCATAAAAATTATAGATATGGAATTCTAGTTTCATATCGTTCAAGAATCAACCAATTTGGATAAACCTACAGTGAGATATAATTTTACTTCTATAAATACTCCATTCCGTCACAGCATTTTGTCTTATAATAATTAATTTATTTGACCTACTTAACCTCCGAAATTTAAAATATGGTCGCTCAAAAGTTGTAGGTAATAATCTTGTGGTTATTCAGAAATTTGAATCACTCAATTTGGACAATCCTATGAAACGTTATGCCCAAAATACAGAGGCTGTATCATTTTTAGGCGAGAATTGAAACATCGTATACAATGTTTTTAGGGGATGTTACATTATCTCCCCCTTGGGAACATTCGTCCTCGAATGAGGAAAGACTTAGCTTGAGTAGAGTAGTGTAAACCAACAACCCATCATTAATGAAATAGTGTAATTTAAAACATCGTTTTAAACATATTTTATAATTTTGCAAGCATATGACAAGAAAAGTTGAGATGCAAAGATTTCAAGTTATTGAGCAAGGACAACTTAATACCTTAGGTTTGGGTAGAGGGGAAAAGATGAGGGTATCTCTTAATCATATCCGCTTCCGCTTCCCATGTTGCACTTTCTATTTGTTGATTCCTCCAAAAGACTTTAACAGATGCAACTTGTTTGTTCCTCAATCTCTTAACTTGCCGTTCTAAAATTTCCACAGGAACTTCTTCATAGGTCAAGTTTTCTTCAATATTCACTACTCCCATAGGTACAATGGAACTAGGATCACCCACACTTACACCGGATGAACCATGGCCATTTCTAATGGTAATTCCAACTCATATGCAACCTTACCAACACGTATCACGATTCTATAAGGCCCTACATACCTAGGGCTCAATTTCCCTTTCTTACCAAATCGAACCACACCTTTCATGGGTGAAACCTTCAAATACACCAATCGTCCACATTAAACTCAGGATCCCTTCTTCTAGTGTCAGAATAGGACTTTTGACGACTTTGAGCCATCTTCAACCTTTCTCTAATTATCTTCACCTTCTCTAAAGCATCAAGTACCAAATCAGGGCCTAACAAGGTTATCTCGCCTACTTCGAACCAACCAACTGGTGATCTACATCGTCTCCCATACAAAGCCTCAAACGGCGCCATCTCAATACTTGAGTAGTAACTATTATTATAGGCAAACTCGATGAGCGATAGATGATCATCTCAATTTCCTTTAAATTCCAACACAAAAGCCCTTAACATATCCTCTAGTATTTGAATCGTCCTTTTGGATTGCCCATCCGTTTGAGGATGGAATGCTGTGCTCAACTTTACCTTAGTACCGAGGCCTTTCTGAAATGATCTCCAGAAGTGAAAAGTGAATTGGGTACCACAATCTAAAATAATGGATAATGGAACACCATGCAACCTTACCAACTCTCGAATATACAACTTGGCATAGTCTTCAGTACTATAGGAAGTCTTAACCGGTAGAAAGTGAGCTGACTTAGTCATTCTATCAATAATTACCCAAATCGAGTCATGACGCTTCCAGGTATTAGGCAAACCCACTACAAAATCCATATTCACATCTTCCCACTTCCAAGTAGGGATTTCAATGTCTTGTGTTAGGCCACCTGGCCTTTGATGTTCGGCCTTCACTTGTTGGCAATTCGTACATTCGGACACAAACCTTGCTATGTCCTTTTTCATGCCACCCCACCAATACAACTCCTTTAAGTCTCGGTAGATTTTTATTGAACTGGGATGAATGGAGTATGTAGAATTATGAGCCTCCATCAAGATCAAACTCCTTAGGCCATCAACATCTGGAACACATATCCGTCCTTGATAGTATAGCACCCCATCTCCCCCTTGGAAAAAAGACCTCTATCCTTTTTTTCCTTTACCAACTTCTTTAACTCGATAAACGTTGGGTCAAGATCTTGCTTTGATTTAACATCCACCACAAAGAGGATTCAGACCTATTTTGAACAACCATACCACCATCATTAGTACCACACAACTTCACCCCTAATCTAGCCAACCGATGAACATCTTTCACCAACTCCCTCTTCCTTTCATCCACATGGGCCACACTCCCCATAGTCACTCTACTAAGTGCATCAGCAACCAAATTGGCTTTACCTGGATGATAGTGCACACTCATGTCATAGTCCTTAAGGAGTTCTAGCCACCTCCTTTACCTTAGATTAAGGTCCTTTTGAGTGAACACATATTGAAGACTTTTATGATCAGTATACACATCCACATGCACCCCATAGAGGTAATGCCTCCAAATCTTTAGAGCAAAAACAACGGCCGCTAATTCAAGGTCATGGGTAGGGTAGTTACGCTCATGCACCTTTAATTGCTTAGAAGCATAGGCTATGACCTTGCCGTTTTGCATTAAGACACAACCTAAACCAATTTTTGAAGCATCACAATAAACTACAAACCCTTCCACTCCTTTTGGGAGAGTCAAAATAGGAGCGGAGGTAAGTCGATCTTTTAAAGTCTGGAAACTCTTCTCACACTCATCTGTCCATATGAGTTTGGATTTCTTTTGGGTCAATTTTGTCATAGGAGATGAGATAGAAGAAAAACCTTTGACGAACCTTCTATAGTACTTGGCTAGACCCAATAAGCTCTTAATGTCTAAAGGAGATAATGGTCTAAGCAAATTTTTGACTGCCTCTGTTTTCTTAGAATCAACCTTGATCCCATCACCGGACACTATGTGACCAAGAAATGCCACCTCATTTAACCAAAATTCACACTTACTAAATTTTATAAACAATTGTCTATCCCTCAACGTTTAAAGCACAACTCTCAAGTGATTTTTATGTTCTTCCTCACCCCGAGAGTAAATCTAAATATCATCAATGAAGACCACCATAAAGGTATCAAGGTAAGGTTTGAACACCCTATTCATCACGTCACCGCCGATGCATTCGTCAACCCAAAACTCATCACCAAAAACTCAAAGTGACCATACCTTGTTTGGTAGGCCGTTTTGGGAATGTGACACTCCCTCACCCGTAGTTGGTGATAGCCGGACTGAAGGCCGATCTTGGAGAAATGACTTTCCCCTGGCAATTGATCAAACAAGTCATCTATTCTAGAGAGTGGGTACTTGTTCTTAATGGTCATGTTATTTAATTGTCGGTAGTCTATGAACATCCGAAGTGACCCATCCTTCTTTCTTACAAATAGAACGGGAGCACCCCATGACGAAATACTTGGTCTTATGAACCCCTTCTCTAATAAGTTCTTTAATTATTCCTTCAACTCTTTCAATTCTGTCAGAGCCATACGGTAAGGAGGAATAGAGATAGGTTGGGTATTAGGGAGGAGATCGATATCAAAATCAACTTCCCTTTTGGGAGGGACACCGATAAGGTCATCGAGAAAGACATCGAGGAATTCATTGACTACAGGAACCGACTCAAGAGGAGGACTTTTGGAGTTGCCATCCCTAACCCTCACAATATGGTAAATACATCCCTTAGAAATTATTTTACGGGCCTTAAGATAAGAAATAAACTGACCCTTTACCACCGAATCACGACCCTGCCATTCAATAATAGGCTCATTTTGAAATTGGAACTTGACTCGAAGATTCCTACAATCTATGGAAGCATAAGATGCGTGTAACCAATCTATCCCAAGAATGACATCGAAATCTATCATGTCAAGCTCAATGAGATCACAAGGAATAACTTTATGCAAGATAAACACAAGGCAACCCCTATATACCTTTCTAACAATAACTGACTCACCAATAGGGGTAGACACCAAATAAGGCTCTAATAACATTTCAGGTAAAACATCAAATCTATTAGCAAGGAATGGAGTAACAAAAGATAAATTTGCACCCGGATCTAATAGTGCATACAAATCAAAAGAAAAGACCTTTAACATACCGGTAATGACATAGGGTGCATCCTCAACCTCTTGTTTCCCATGCAAGGAGTAAAAATGGTTGGTACGTTGGACACATCCTTGGACTTGTTGACCATGAGCAATTTGGCCTTGAGGCCTACCACCACCATCTCTACAATCCTTAGCATGGTGGCCCAGCTTGCCACACTTAAAGCATGCATTGGAACTGGCTAAGCATTCTCCTTTGTGAGTCCTTCCACACTTCTTGCAAGCGGGAAACGTTTGAGTAGCAACATTCTCTCTTGGTACCGTTGGTTTACCACCCTTGTCCTTGTTGAACCTTGGATGGGGAGTATTGGTGGAACCTTGTCCCACAAATCTTTGCCCACCTTGGCCTTTGCCATTGTTTCCATAATTGGACCTTTGAAGGTTAAACCCTCCACCATCTACTCTAGCCTTTTTGAACCCCCTTGATCTCTCTCTAAGCTTCTCTTCTTCAATTTGTTCAGCGTAAGTCATTAACCGAGAGATGTCCATCTCCTTGACCAACATGGCCATTTTGCACTCCTTGTACACCAAGCTTGAAACACCGAAAATAAACTTGCTCATCCTAGCTCTTGGGTCGGAGACTATGAAGGGAGCATACTTTGACAACTTAGTGAATTTGAGAGCATACTCCCTCACGCTCATACTCCCTTGACGGAGGTTGATGAACTCTTGGATTTTGGCCTCCCTTAGCTTTAATGGGAATAAGCGGTGCAGGAAGGCACCTTTGAGCTCTTCCCATCCTATCAGCCCTATTTCATCATCCCTATCAACAAGCCAATATTCGTACCACACTCGATCCACACCTTTGAGTTGATAGGCCACTAGCTCAGCCTTCTCATTTGGTGGAACCCCATGATAACCACAATCCAATACACCTCATTAATGAACTACATAGGGTCCTCATCTAGTTTAGAACCATCAAACTCGGGCGGATTCATCCTTTGGAAATCTCGAATCCTAAAGGCTGGATTTTGCATTTGGGGAGGAGGAACACCTAGATTCCCTTGGTTGGCTACGACTTGAGCTAACAAAGTAATAACACTGCGAAACTCAGCATGGGTTACCCCGTTCTCATGATGTTGGGCATTGGGAACCAGAGGATTTTGGTCCTCATCGTCAACCCTTGTTCTTCGAGGTGCTCTTCCACAAGTCATTATCTAGAGAACACGAAACGGGTCATTAGTTAAAGGAAAGCTTAGGACACTCTAAGGCATGACATGAATTTGAAAGAAGTGAAAATTTTCCTAAATGCCTCATAGTCTCCTCTTCATAATTGTGGTGCGCTTCACAACTATGAACAAGACCCTATTCGATGCGGTATATTGGACTCCAAGGACCATTCAAAACCTCGCGCTCTGATACCAAGTTTGTCACGATCCAAGCCTAGGGCCTAGACGTGACATGACGAATGAGGAACCCAAAAATACCTCAAACAAGCCTCTTAACATTCTTTCAGCCTTTCATAGGTAATGATGATAAATAAACTAGCGGAAATCATAATAGTAAATCTTTATCTTACATAGATCCAATAATACCTCTAACTTTTAGATTTAACGGGGTTAAGACAAGTCCCTAGCTCACCCTCAATCATAATAGAAGAAATGCCATAGTAAAATATCTCAACATATCATAAGCTAGAAAGATAAAGGATTATTGTTCCTGGAACATGGGAACTCACCAAAAATAGTCTTTAACGGAATCTCAACTAGCCACGTGGAGGAGAACGAGGAGGAGCACTGGTCCCTACATGGTGATATCATGTAGGCAAAATAGTATATGTTAGTACTTTGAATGTACTAAGTATGTAAGGATGCATGAACATTGAGGAAACATTAAAACATTTATGTAATATGGAACATAATATAATGCATGCATAATAAATGATATAGATATCCTTTAAAACATTCATTTTATGGGAAAATAACCATAACCGACATTTAAGACCATGCGAGCTATTAAATGGAATCCAACATAACCCCCTACATTGGCCGGGGAGACTACTTGCCAGGTAGAACTCCGTCAACTTCATTCATTTCTTTAACTTTAACTTTAAGGGTTATTTATGGATCCATTAGCCTAGGCCTACAAGGGCTCTTATGTTGACACATAGTTAATGAGACAAGGGGTTGCTACTAGGATTCCCTTATCGAATCCCACCTCAATGACCCATTTGGTTGTAAGTCAATCCTATGGAATAGTTTAATACTTCAAAATAGTCATAACATATAGCTTGAGAATTCAAAATATCATATTCGGTAGAATAGCTCATTAAAACATTTGGTAATTCAAATATGCAAGAATTGTCCTTATTGCATAAAGAATCCATCATTCATATCATTTCATCATTCTTTCATTTCATAAGACTCTCTTTTGATCATAAATATTGCTTTCATAAACATTCATTTGGAGTCAAGACTTTCAAGTCAAACTTTATTGAAAACATAGTAAAACTAGGTGGGTTCAAATCACTTCAACTTGCAAACATGCATGTAAATAAATATACATAAATACTTTAAAATCCATTAATTAAAAATTATGCTTTAAACAACCCATCATGAATTTCAAGAACCTTTAAATAGATAAATAGAGGAATTACTTGCAAACCATCAATTCATACATATGAAATTATGTTGCATCTAAATAGACCAATAATCATTAGTTTAAAAATAATTCATACTATTAAGTAAAAATAAGAATTACCATAAGAAAATATTACTTGAAATCAAGAGACTTAATTGAAAGGGTTTTTGGACTACATGAGTGGAAGAACCCATTGATAAACATCCACATAACTTAGAGTAAATCTTAAAGAAAATAAATATAATTTATCATATAATCAAAATAATTTAGGCATGAGAGTGGAAGGAATACTCTCATTGAAGCCTTATATACCTGGAATCCGAAGCTTTAGTCAGAACCGAAGGACTTAATGAACACTCTTGAGTCCTAGCTTTTCTCCTCGCCTGAACGTTTTGTGTACTACCCAGAGTATATGAATCACCGGAATAGTATTTTTTCACTACTAAGAACTAAAACTATATTTGAGAATGAGTAAAGAAGTGTATAGAGAGAAGAGTTGCTTGAGAAAGCTTGATGAATAAAATGAGGAAATAAGATAAGTATTTATAGGTGTGGAGGAGGGACCTAACAATAAATAAAATAATTATAAAGAAAAAATCTGAAAATTTAATGGAAAATTGTGATGTCATGGGTGATGTTAAATGTAGGACAATTGATGTCATGAGTGATGTCAAATGTATCTAGATATTTTCATGGTAGGTGAGATGCGTTCTTTTTAACAGAATACTCTTTTTCAGAGTTGCATTTGAATAAGATAAATTCCTTATTAGGATTTGGTGTCTTCATAAAAATTATAGATATGGAATTCTAGTTTCATATCGTTCAAGAATCAACCAATTTGGATAAACCTATAGTGAGATCTAATTTTACTTCTATAAATACTCCATTCCGTCACAACATCTTGTCTTATAATAATTAATTTATTTGACCTACTTAACCTCCGAAACTTAGAATATGGTCTCTCAAAAGTTGTAGGTAATAATCTTGTAGTTATTCAGAAATGTTAATCACCCAATTTGGACAATCCTATGAAACGTTATGCCCAAAATACAGAGGCTGTATCATTTTTAGGCGAGAATTGAAACATCGTATACAACGTTTTTAGGGGATGTTACATTATCTCCCCTTGGGAACATTCATCCTCGAATGAGGAAAGACTTAGCTTGAGTAGAGTAGTGTGTAAACCAACAACCCATCATTAATGCAATAGTGTAATTTAAAACATCGTTTTAAACATATTTTATAATTTTGCAAGCATATGACAAGAAAAGTTGAGATGCAAAGATTTCAAGTAATTGAGCAAGGACAACTTAATATCTTAGGTTTGGGTAAAGGGGAAAAGATGAGGGTATCTCTTAATCATATCCGCTTCCGCTTCCCATGTTGCACTTTCTATTTGTTGATTCCTCCAAAGGACTTTAAGAGATGCAACTTCTTTGTTCCTCAATCTCTTAACTTGCCGGTCTAAAATTTCCACAGGAACTTCTTCATAGGTCAAGTTTTCTTCAATATTCACTACTCCCATAGGTACAATGGAACTAGGATCACCCACACCTTTTTTCAACATAGACACGTGAAACACCAGATGAACCATGGCCAGTTCTAATGGTAATTCCAACTCATATGCAATCTTACCAACACGTCTCACAATTCTATAAGGCTCTACATACCTAGGGCTCAATTTCCCCTTCTTACCAAATCGAACCACACCTTTCATGGGTGAAACCTTCAGATACACCCAATCGTCCACATTAAACTTAAGATTCCTTCTTCTAGTGTCAGAATAGGACTTTTGACGACTTTGAGCCATCTTCAACCTTTCTCTAATTATCTTCACCTTCTGTAAAGAATCAAGTACCAAATCAGGGACCAATAAGGTCATCTCGCCTTCTTCAGACTAACTAACCGGTGATCTACATTGTCTCTTATACAAAGCCTCAAACGACGCCATCTCAATACTTGAGTGGTAACTATTATTACAGGTAAACTCGATGAGCGGTAGATGATCATCCCAATTTCCTTTAAACTCCAACACATAAGCCCTTAACATATCCTCTAGTGTTTAAATCGTCACTGTAGGGTCTGATATCTTGTAGATCACAAGTCTCAGAACCCTCTCTATGACTCAATAAGATGAGTCGTAGATGAAATGAAAACTCATCAACACGACTCGTAGAGAAACTTTAGAAACCCCAAAATCTCATGGTTTCAATGACCTGCAGGATGAGTCATTTATATGAATCATCAAGAAGTTTTTGACTCATAGACCTAAGTTGTATACCCCAAACCTTTACCAACCCAATTCTACCACCTGTAGAAGTTTCTATAAGTCGTAGAACGACTTGTAGATGGCCAGACTCAATATTTAATAAAGGGTAGATTGGTCTTTTCCTATTCTTCCCAAACTAAAACTCTATTATTTTTGGACTATTTTGAGTCCCTTATCAGTACCTGAACGCCTAGACTCTCATTAACACTTAGTTTATTTGAGAGCAAGGATTGGAGAAGAGAAAGAAGCTAGGGATCCATGATTGTTTAACAATCGATTAGTTTGGGATCTATGATTGTTTGATTCATTCTTACCCTGGTAAGGTATTGAACGTATGTGACAACAACGTCAGCTTGTTGTACTATCACTGGCTTATAATTGATGGTTGTCGGATAAGAGAAACTCCCATATAGGTCTTGAGAGTAGTCGAATTGGATTGGATTAGATTGTATATGATTGGACTCTGTCTAAATCTTATTCTTATTTAGACTTAGGACATCTTGTTTGAGTTGTTCACCTTCCCAATTTGAGATCTCTGAATTGATATAATTCTACCTTGATGTATGTTTCATTCTGCTATATTACATACTCGTACATTTCATGTGCTATCGTCTATTTATATCTACATTATTTTATGATGCAAAGACAGGTTCTAGAGATCAACAAGCACACCGTTGAAGATTTGTTTGCTTTCCAGCTAATTGGTGAGTCCTCCCCAGTATTTGGAGGATCCATATGTTTTATTCTTGCTTTGAGACTAGTCCTCCCCAACATTTGGAGGATCCATATGTTTTATTCTTGCTTTGAGACTAGTCCTTCTATTTTGATTTGAGGTAGCCATGAACTTGTCATTGGCACCAATTATACAGTTGTTAGAGGCTTCATAGACTAGATTGTTGATGTTGATCGATACTGTCTTTTGGTTAGTTTTATTCATACTTGTGTTGTTGATTTGATTTTGCTAGATTGTTAAAGTCTTCCGCTGACAGAATATTGATTGAATGAATGTGTGAATGAGCCAAGGTTTTCTCTCAGGTACTAGTAGTAGTCTCTAGGTGTCGTCCACTCCTAGGGGCGTAACAAACTTGGTATCAGAGCATAGAGTTCAAGAGTCCTAAAGTGTCTATAAAGTCGTGTCTAGTAGAGTCTTATTTATGGATGTATCATACCCCACACTTATAATCAGGAGGGTATAGGAACGTAAGACCCCTTAAGATTAAAAGTCGAATGAAGGGAAAATTTTAGATGAATTGGACTGACCACAGGACTACGAGTTAGTCTGTGACTCATAGAGACAATTGCAAGTCATAAAGATGACTTGTAGAAGTTGGGTTAAGGTGGGAAATTGGCCAAGGCAGGAAGGAACTTAACAAGTCCAATGATGACTCATAGAGAAAATAACGACTCATAGAAACGAGTCATCATTGCAAGGTCTGATGACCTGCAGGTGCCCAACCTTAGAACCCACTCTACGACTCAGCAGGACGAGTCCTAGAGGAGTTGACGACTCATCAAAATGAGTCATACACAAACTTTAGAGGCTAGTATTTTGCAGGATTTCACACCCTGCAGGACGAATGAAGTCTACGACTTATAGCCTTAAGAACGAGTCGTAGACACAAATCACATAGAAAGTTCAGAGACTCAATTTTTAGGTCTTTTGTAGGGCCTGCAGGATGAGTCGTTCCTACAACTCCGCACTTCTTCTACAAATCATAGAGTTCCCTCGTAGGGCTGTCCGACTCAGGTTTTAATGAGGGGTAGTTTCATCCTTTTCCTATAATCTATTAATGTATGTGGACATTTTTAGGACTAGATTGATTACATAATTGGTTTTCAATACTCCTAAGCCCTTTTTATTTCCTCATTATTCCCAAACAAGTTTAAGACTTCTCTCCTAAGGTTCCTCAAGATTTCATCATCATCTTCATCAAGCTTTGGTTAGGTTTTCTTCAAGATCAAGCCTTGTTTCTCAATTTCAAAGTTCAATTTCAATCAAGGCTTGTGGGAATTGATCCCATGGGTTCCTTTCACCCATGGAGTCCCAAGGTTTCAAGTTAAAATCTTATGAATTTCAATTGGGTTTGTAACCTAGTTTGATTAATTGTATTAGGCTGTTTCAATTATGTTTTAATCATTATAAATTATCATTATGAGTATGTTTCTACATAAATTACATGATTTCAAGTTGAATTACGATTGCCCATGCATGAAGCTATTTTTAATGATGATATTATAAAGTATGATCATGAATTTCAATGATTTCAAGTATTCTCATGATTTTTATCTAAATCGATTATGTATATGATTTTCACTCTAAATTCAAGTATGAATTATGATCATGGATTACAAGTATGTTCAAGTTATAATTTTCATGCAAGTTATGAAGAAAGGTGACTTAGGGCCCTATGTCATCACCTAGGAACCTAATGATATGAATTATGCAAGTATGATATTGTAATGTTGAAAGACCAGTACTCACATTGTAATTATGTTATGGAAAATGAGCTATTCTATTAATTATGAAGTTTATGATATATGTTAAGTATGATTACTATGTTATGTATTCTGTATGATTTGACTTAACACTGAGTGGACTTGAGGTGGGGGCCCTACCAAAAGCCTTAGTAGCAGCCTCTAGTCCCTTAAACTATGTACCACCATAGGTTGCCTTCATGGCTTAGCTAGTGGATCCACATATAACGTATATACATGACCTGCCTAGCAGGGTAGAGTCTACCTTGGCAAGTAGATTCCCCCTTTTCTTTATTGTATGGAGAGACAACGGGATTCCATATTATAGCTCACATGGTCTTATTGACGGTTATGGTTCCTATCCCATATATGTATACTATTCTTATGTGTTTTTCGTTTTCAACTATGACTCCAAGATGCTTTGATTACTATGGTCTTCTCATGACTTTACTTATCCTTTTATTATGAACGTTATTTGATCATTTTATCTATGATTTATATTGCATGTCATACCCACATACTTAGTACATTCAAATGTACTAATGCACATTTTGCCTACATTATCTCATAATATAAGGGTTGAGGATCATATTCATACACGTGGCTAATTGAGTTGTCTCATCGATGGAGTTGTGGTGAGTCCTCATATATCGAGAGCTAGTTATGAGTTGTTGTTTCTTACTTTAAAAGACTTTGTTATGTTCCAATTTGAGGGTGAGCTAGCGACATGTCTTAGCCCCCGCCCGTTTTCATTAGTATAGGCAATTGTTGGACAAACCACATAGAGTCTATTTTGTACTCAAGTTTATGATCTCTTTTATGATTAATGTTAGACTCTTTCTTATGCTATGTTCCTCTTTATTTTACCTTTTGTATGCTTATAATATGTTAAGAGGCTTGATCGGAGCCCTTCGGGGTTTCTATCGTGTGTTATGACTAGGCCCTAGGCTTGGGTCGTGATAAGGATATTAGGAAATTGGTTTAGTTCTTCACACTCTGAGTTTGTACTAAAAAGTTCAACTCTAAAAGTTCCTTACTAATTTGTGCGTTTACATGTTGAAGATAATACCTCCTAAATACACTAATATCTAGAGGAACGCTGCTAATACCGAGGTCTTATAGACTAAGATGCCCTCACTATCTAGAGTGAGAACTAGGGGCCGACCTTCAAGGTCTACTGAGGCACCCTAATATCCTAGTACTCATCCATCTCTTACTCCGGAAGCTGAATTCAGAGGTGCTATCGCCCTGCTCACTTAGGTAGTAGCTGTCCCGAGAGAAAACTAGAGTACATCAGCTCCCAGCTCTATCTCCCAAGAGCCATCAACTTCGATGAGGACCTGAGACTTCTTGAGGATGAACCCACCAATTTTCACGGGTTCTAAGGCTGAGGAGGACCCTGAAATTTTATTGACGAGATATGGAAGATACTGAAGGCAATGAATGCTACTAAAGTTGAGGGGGTTGAGTTGGTTTACTATCAATCAAAGATATGGCGAACATGAGGTATAACCAGTGGGAGGAAGGTTGAGGTGAGGATCCGGAGCCTTCTATTTGGGATGAGTTTGAGGCAGCATTCCTGGATCACTTCTTTTCCTGCGAGGTAAGGGAAGCAAAGGAGGAAGAATTTATGAATCTGAATCAAGAAGGGCTGACGGTGAAGGAGTATAACCTTAAGTTTATCCAGCTGTCTAGATATGCTCCGGAGATGGTCCCAGATATGCGGTCTAAGATGAGGAAGTTTGTCTCTGAATTGGGAAGGCATGTGAAGAAGAAGTGTAAAACATCATTACTGATTTCTGAGATGGATATTTCCAGGTAAATGGCGTACGCTTAGAAGTTAGAGGATAATAAGAGGAAAGACAAGGAAGATCACTTGAGCAAGAAGGAAAAATCACCTGGGCATAAGAATGAGCAGATACAGACTAAGGGCAATAGGTCCTTCTTTCAGAAGGTGTCTTCCAACTACGCTCCATTAATGGCCAGTGCACCTGCACCACATAATAAGTATGATCAAAAGGTACAGAGTCACCAAAATTCCAGAGCCCAGGGTTCTCAATCCCCAGCTAGTGTAGCCCAAGGTTCAAAAGGAAAGCCACCTTGTGGAAAGTGCGGTAAGCTCTATCTGGGAGAGTGTAGAGAGGAAAGGAATGAATGTTACAAATATGTCCAAGTGGGCTATTTTCAGAGAGAGTTTCTGACATGGGTCTATAGAGACTAGTCTTTTACCACGGTACCACCAGCTAGAGGTAATCAGAGACGTACCACTTCAGGTACAAGCAGAGGTTCAAACCATCTATATGCCATGGGTAGCCGCCAAGATCAGGAGAACTCCCCAGACGTTGTGATGGGTATGATTTGAGTCTTTAATCTTGATTGTTATGTTTTGATGGAAATGGGTGCCACGTTATCCTTATGTGGCTAGTAGATTTGATAGAACTCCTGAGTGTTTTCTTGATCCTTTTAGTGTATCTACTCTTTTTGGTGAGTCTATATTATCTGATAGGGTTTATCGAGATTATAATGTGTCTATCTATCACAAGGATACCATGGTTGACTATCACGACCTGACTTAGGGCCTATTTATAAAACAATGATCAAAACCCCGAAAGGCTCTAACGAAGCCTCTTGACATATCATAAAGCATACATAAGGTAAAATAAATGCGGAAATGACATAGAAATAGTCTAAATCCTGAATCATAAAAGAAGAATGTAGCTTGACTACAACTCTAAAAGATCGGTCCAACAATGCCTTTACTACTTTAGATGGGCGAGGGCTAAGACATGTACCTAGATTATCCTAAACATGAATGAAGTAAAAAGTCTTTAGGATAGAACCAAGTCATAACTCTCCCTCGATAAGATATGGACTCACTAACACTTCGCCGAATGGAACTCAACTAGCCACGTGTATGAATGTGATCCTCAACCCCTACATTATGAGATAGTGTAGGCAAAAAATATGCGTTAGTACATTTGAATATACTAAGTATGTGGGCATGATATGCAATATAAATCATAGGTTGCAATGATCAATTAACGTACATGATAAAGGGGATAAGTAAAATCATGAGGAAAACCATATTGATCAAAGCATTTAAGGGGCATAGATGAAATCATAAAAGAACATAAGAATAGTATTGTGGGATAGTACCGTAATCGACAATAAGATCATGAAAGCTATAATATGAAATGCCAATGTCTCCCCATACAATGGAAAAAGGGGAATATACTTGCCAAGGTAGACTCTACAGCGTTAGGCAAGTCATGTACATACGCTATATATGGATCCACTAGCTAGGACATAAGGACAAATCCTATGGTGGCATGTAGTTATGAGACAACAGACTTTATATAAGGATCCCGTAGGTTGAGCCTCCATGTCAAGTCATCATTCAGTGCTAAGTCAAATTCTACAGAATACATGCATAGTAATCATACTTAACATATATCATGAAACTTGTACATAGGTTTAACATTCTTAGAGTAGCTCGTTTTTATAACATACTTGCAATGTGAGTATTAGCCTTTCAATATTGTAATATCATATTTGGATAATTCATATAATGAGGTTTCTTGGTCACCACTATAGGGCCCTAAGTCACCTTTTCCATAACTTGCATGAAATTCATAATTGGATCATAATTGAAATCCATAATCATAATTCATACTTTAATTTAGAGTAAAACTCATACACATAGTTAATTTGGATGAAAACCATGAGAATACTTTGAAATCATTAAACTTCATGATCATACTTCATGTAATTCATCATAGAAAATAACTTCATGCATGGGCATTCATAAATCAACTTGAAATCATACAATTTATGTAGAAACATACTTATAATGATCATTGATAATAATTAAAAATGTAATTGAAACATCCCAACAACATTCATCAAAATTTGAGTTGAAAGATAATGAAATTTCATAAGATTTTTGAGGAAAACCTTGGAACTCTATGGGTGAAAGAAATCCATGGATCAATTCCAACATAAATTGATTGGAATCAACCTAGAATTGAACATGAATCTTGATGAACTTGAAATCCTAGCTTGAATTTGTAGGAGAAGCTTGAGAGAGAATTTAGAGTCTTTCCTTTGGGAGATTTTGAAGAATGAATTGAATAGGAGGGGAATTTGAAGAATTGTATATATAAATATGCACTTTAAACTTGATCATAAAAGTGTCTAGGTTCATTGAATCCAAACTTGAGAAAATACAAAATTACCCTTCATTAAAAACTCGAATTTGATCCTACGAATGGACTCTACGAGTGGTAGGAATAGTGACGAGTCATCGTCTTGCAGGTTTTGGATAAACCCCTAAAAATTATGTCTCTGAAGTATTTCTACGAGTCATGTCTACAACTCATCTTCAATTCTACAAGTCATAAACCACACTCTTTCTACAGGTCCTTAAAACCTCCATGTTCAGAGACTCTGAAGTTTTTGTATGATCATTTTGACGAGTCATCAACTCCTCTACAACTCGTCCTATTGAGTCATAGAGTGGGTTCTAAGGGTGGGCACCTGCAGGTCATCATACCTTGCAATGAAGACTTATTTTTAAGACATCATTTTCTCTATGAGTCATCATTTGACTCGTTAAGTTACCTTCCTACCTTGGCCAAATTTCCCATCTTAACCAGACTTCTAACTCGTAGTCCTGGGGTCAGTCCAATTCTCCTTAAATTTTCCTTTCGTTCGACTTTTCAACTTTCGGTGTGTTACAATATCTCCCTCTTGGGAATATTCATCCTTGAATGAGATTAACTTAGCATAAAAAGGACACGGAACAAGGACTAGCAATCCAACATGAATACCATGACACATAGAAAAGCATAAACCATGAGATTTTCAATCTTTAACGTAAATCATGACTTTAAAACATAACTTCATGAACATGCATGTATATGAGAGAAATACTAAACCAAAACATAGTAGTTTAATTGACTTTATCATGAACAACTTAGCACCTCAGTCTTGAGTGGAAGAAAAATGATACAGATAATGCTTTATCATGTTCACTTCCGCTTCCCACGTAGCACTCTCTACTTGTTGATTTCTCCATAACACCTTGACGGACGCAATATCCTTATTCCTTAACCTCTTCACTTGCCAGTCTAAGGTTTCCATCGGAACCTTCTCATAAGTCAAATTCTCTTCCACGTTCACAATTTCCAAAGGCATAATAAAGTTTGGATCACCTACAAACTTTCTCAACATCGCTACATGAAATACAGGATGAACCATAGCCAACTAAAGTGGCAAATCTAACTCATATGCCACTTTGACAACACACTTCAATATTTTATAAGGTCCTACATATCTAGGACTCAATTTCCCTTTCTTACCAAAATGCATTACACCCTTCATAGGTGAAACCTTCAAATACACCCAATCATCCACATCAAATTCAAGCTCTCTTCTTCTAATTTTTGAATAGGACTTTTGATGACTTTGAGCCGTCTTCAATCCTTATCTTATGAGCCTTACCTTCTCCATCACATCAACTACTAAATCGAGACCAATCAATGCCATCTCACCTACTTCAAACCATCCCACCGGGGACTTACATTGTTTTCCATATAAGGATTCAAAAGGAGCCATTTAGATTCTAGAGTGATAACCATTATTGTAGGCAAACTCAATCAATGGAAAATGCTCACCCCAACTTCCTATAAAATCAATCACATACGCCCTTAACATATCCTCCAAAGTTTGGATCGTTCTTTCATCTTGAGGATGAAAAGCGATACTTAGCTTAACTTTTGTACCAAGACCTTTTTGAAATGAATTCCAAAAATGTGAAGTGAATTGAGTACCTTTATCTGATATAATTGACAAGCGAATACCATGAAGTTTCACAAGTTCACGAATGTACAACCTAGTATAGTCTTCGGCATCATAGGAAGTCTTAATCAGTAGAAAATGTACTAACTTAGTCATTCATTATACATCAATCCAAATAGAATCATATTGCCTTATAGTACAAGGCAAACCCATTACAAAGTTAATATTCACATCTTCCCACTTCCAAGTAGGAATTTCAATGTCTTGAGCTAAACCTCCCAATTTTTTATGCTCAACTTTAACTCGTTGGTAATTAGGACACCTAGTCATGAATTTTTCTATATCCTTTTTCATACCATTCCATCAATACACTTCTATCAAATCGCGATACATCTTGGTGGATCCTGGATAGATTGAATATCGAGAGCTATGAGCCTCACTCAATATCAACTTTCTTAACCAATCAATATTAGGAATGCACAAACGACCTTGGTAGCAAAGTATCCCTTTTCCCCTTCAGAGAAAGCCTCAATGGATTTTTCAGCAACTGATTTCTTCAACTCAACCAAAATCAGATTATGATCTTGTTTGGCCTTAATATCTGCCACAAGAGACGATTTCGAGTCATTATGTACAAGAACACTTCCATCATTGGAGTAAGCTAAACGCACACCTAAATATTTCAATCTATGAACATCCTTAACCAACATCTTCTTGCTTACCTCAATATGTGCAACACTACCCATGGACAACCGACTAAGAGCAGCGACTACAATATTTGCCTTACCTGGATGGTACAACACACTCATATTATAGTCTTTTAGGATTTCAAGCCACCTTCTTTGCCTAAGGTTCAAGTCTTTTTGGCTAAACACATATTGCAAACCTTTTTGGTCGGTAAACATATCCACATGCATCCCATAAAGATAATGGCACCATCTTTTCAAAGCAAACACAACCGCCATAAGTTAAGATTGTGGGTTGGATAGTTTCTTTCATGCACTTTAAGTTGCCTAGAAGCATAGGCAATAACCTTACCATGTTGCATCAAAATACAATCCAAACCAACACGTGAGATATCACAATAAAGAGCAAACCCATCTGAACCTTCGACAATGTCCAAATAGGAGAAAACATAAGATGATCCTTCAATATTTGAAAATTCTTCTCACATTAATCCGACCATTCAAAAATTTTACTTTCTTTTGGGTGAACTTAGTCAAAGGTGAAGCAATAGAAAAAAAACCCTTCAATAAACCTTCTATAGTATCCGACCAAGCCCAAAAAACTTCTAATATCCGAAAGAGATAATGGTCTAGACCAATTCTTTATCGGCCCATTTTCTTTGGATAACCTCTTATCCCATCACTAGACACTACATAGCCGAGAATTGCGACTTTGCTTAACCAAAATTCACACTTACTAAGCTTGGAAAATAGTTGCTTGTTTCTCAAATGACCCATATGATCTTCCTTATTCCGAGAGTAAATCAAGATGTAATCAATAAACACCAATACAAACATGTCCAAGTATGGATTGAAAATATGATTCATTAAATCCATAAAATAGCAGGAGCATTAGTCAACCAAATGACATTACTACAAATTCATAATGACCATACCTTATCCAAAATTCCATTTTGGGAATATCACACTCCCTTACCCTTAGTTGATGATAAACGGAATGGAGATCAATCTTTGAGAAGTAACTTGCTCCTTGCAATTCATCAAACAAATCATCTATCATCGAAATTGGATACTTGTTCTTTATAGTGACCTTATTAAATTTTCAATAATCTATACACATTCGGAGTGACCCATCTTTCTTCCTAACAAACAATATGTGAGTACTCTATGGTGATATACTAGGCCTTATAAAAGCCTTATCCAATAAATCCTTTAATTGCTAAACTCCTTAAGTTCTGCCGGAGCCATACGGTAAGGACGAATAAAAATTGGTTGAGTATGGCAAAGGAGATTGATAACACTCAATTACACCTCTCGAAAGAGATATAGATGATTGTTAGCTGTATACTTTATCCAACTAAGAGTCGGGGTCGAATCGAAAGGAAATAGGTTGAAACAAGTTCTATTAGCTATCACCATTTAGTTGTAGTTGCAACTTCTCAAAAATAAAAATGTATAAAGTAAAAGTGGGGGGTTTGTTGTATTTCAGAGATACAATAATAATGCGGTGATAAATAAATAAGATTGAAGTTGTAAACTATATGAAGACTAGACTAGGATTGTGTTCCCCATGACTTGTAAGTTACTAGGCTAATCGTATTTATGATATATTTCATTGTATTGCATGTAAAATCTAGCGAGTTAGGTAACATCTAATTCACCCCGGTCCTTCTTAGACGTATCTCATTCATCTCCTCCTGGTCTCAGAATGTATACTATACTAACCCTCGCCCTGGATCTCAGAGCAATCTCTTCCCGATCTCAAGTAACTTAGACATAGTTTATTCCTTTTTTCAAAGTCAGACACTACAAATTTCTGTTGTGAAGTTTTTTCCTAATCACTGCTTCCCTCTTGGGAATGCAATCAATATGGGCAATTTACTAATATGTGTACTCTGTAAGAAATACTTTTGAATGAAGAAATCACAATACATGCAAAAACAAATCACGAATATCAATCCTACTTTTGCTTATTCTAGTTAAGTCGTCATGGTTCCCACAACCCTAATTGTGGGTTTAGCTACTCATACTTGTAAGTAAAAGAATAAGAATTTGTGAAGAATTCATAAATTAGTACCTATATAGGTGAAGAAGTAAATCTTGAATCAATCACACGAATCACAAATCAAGGATGAAAACCGGAATGATATTCCAAGAATGATTCTCCAAAAGTAACTAAATGTAGCTTCACTATGTTCACAAAGTACTAAAAAACTATTAAAAATGTTGAACCCTAAAAATACAATAAATTTGGGTATATATAGAAATACAAAACCAAATCCTAAGTTAACTAGGAAAACTGAAGTCGGCACATTTCACGCTCGACCACTACGGACCGTACTGGAGTTAATAGATTATGGTCCTTCTCCCTTAGTATTTAACTTGGGCTTCAATACTGTGTAGCTCTTCACTTCTTCACGGGCAATCCCTACGGCCCGTGGTGATGAATACGGTCTGTACTGAACTCCGTGTTAATAGCCTTTTCCAATTCTCCCACATCTTCCCTCAGCCTTCACAATCATCCAGCACGATCCGTAGTGGACTCCGTAGCCCGTGATGGGTTCCGTGGAGTTACACTTGGCCAAAATTTGTACCATCAGCACCTTTACAAGATTAGCAGTATGACACCCACCACGGACCGTGCAAGGCACTATGGTCTATAGTGGGTTCCGTGGAGATGTACTTAGCACCTCCAGCATAACTTCCTTGTCTCATCATCTTTAAACCCACCACCACGGCCCGTGCAAGGCACTACGGTCTGTGATGAGGCGCGTCCTCCTTAATACTTAGCAAAATAGTACTCAGATCCACAAAATCATCAAAACGTATGCACAACTTAGCTTTCCTGCATAAACAAACAAAAACCCACATCTGGCAGTCCAACTAACTCACAAGGATCGATTTATGACATAACACTAGTCACAGTCAACCAAACAAATGCAACTGACAGTTTACCAAGCAATATAGCAACTCAACAATATAATCATAGTGCCCTTACCATAAAGAAGTCTCTCTCATTATGTATAGAG
The DNA here is from genome assembly GCF_947179165.1 of Solanum dulcamara. Taxonomy (NCBI): domain Eukaryota; kingdom Viridiplantae; phylum Streptophyta; class Magnoliopsida; order Solanales; family Solanaceae; genus Solanum; species Solanum dulcamara. The sequence goes on along the minus strand of NC_077245.1, from coordinate 30,367,669 downwards.
AATAAATAGAGAATGGAACAAAACTCTCGCACTCTCAAAAGAAATTCAAACAATGCAGAAGTAAAGACCATATGCTTGCTCTTATTTTCAATACTTCACCTCTTGAATAACCATTTTGGGATCACAATAGGACTTTTTAGGCTTTTAACATTAGCTCGGGGTTAGGGTAGGATATATTTAGGATAAAAGTGACTATTTTGCCCCTCCAAATGCTACTTTGGCTTAGGTTACTTGTTTTCAACCATCCAAACTCTTGTTGTTCCCTTATTTCCTCATTCTTTCTTTTCGGATGTGGTTTCCACTTTTGTTCACTCTATTTCATTTTTTCCCTTTTTCTTTAGGACTTATTTTTGCATAGCATTTGCTTTTTCATTTGCGGACACAACCCATGATTTTCTTTCCCTCTCACTCCACCGTTCCTTTCATACCCTAACTTTTCTACTTTCCTTATGGTAGCCACCCTTAACTTAGGCTTTTGGCCTGAGTTGAAGTACATTATCACCTAAGAGGGACTAGTACCAAGATTTGGATTCATTGACAGCAAGGGAAGGTGAATTTCGATTATTCAAAGAAAAGGTTCATTAAAGCTCTAATTTTTTGTTCAAATGGTATAATTTCATTTGGTTGGTTTAATTTAGGCTAAGTGATTCATTATCAACAATGGCCTATGATCATGTCCTAATAAGGCTATTCAATCATTTCAGTAAGGCAAACCAGGCAAGTTCTAGCTTACATGTGCATTGTTCGAACTAAGTAATTAGGCTCACATACACATGGGACATATGTTATACTATTAAGCACTAATCAACCCACTCATTTCCTTGCTAGCATTTTATCGACAAGTCAATATATACCATATCCTACACAGATCCTAACAAGTCAGTTTTCAAACACCAGATCAATCACATAGTGTTTCACAAAAATTTCAGTTGGGAGTCATTTTAGTTCAATTCAACTCCTTTCTTTCACAGGCTATTATATCCATCTATATACTCTTTTATTAACACAAAAACAATCCTAAAATTACAAGTTCTACTAGATATATGCTTGAGTGAAAAGAAACATGGCAATAAAAACTCCAAGCGTCAGAGATTCCCCACCTCCTATCAAAACAATGTGCATTGTCCTCAATTGTACGTCAAAAGAATCAATAATAGGTACAAGGGGAGTGATTATACCTATGATGCCCTAGGCATCGGTTGGTGGTGGTGTAGGGACATCGGCGTCGGCCGGTACACTCAATGATGTAGGCCCCCACAAAAGGTTGTCGCTTGTAGTAGGAGTAAGTGCTCTAGGAGGCATTTCACTCACTGTCTCAACTAGAGTGCCAGAAAGTGCAGTAACACTGGATGGAACTCCAACCTTAGTAGCCTCAAGCTGCTGCTTTTCAAGCTAGTGTTTCTCCATAAATTCTTTCTTGGAAGCGCACCTAGCCCTTTTTTCCTCTTTTCTCTATGCTCTCTTAGACTTTTCTGCATCATCTAGGGAATCATCTTCTTGTCACTGCTTCTTTCCCTTGCCCTTTTTATCAAGCTTGGGTGTCAAAATGGAGCCCAAACTCAATCTAGCTGTACAGGTGTGGGAGGTGCCGACAATAACTATAGCAAAGTATCTGTAGTGCTCACCAGGACAGTAGAGGACGACTTTACTTCCAATTTACCTATAACTTCTTTTAAATAAGCTAACTTTTTCTTTAAGGATGTAGTCTCTACATCACCTAGATGACTACTTTGAGTAGTGATATACGCCTCAAGGCCATCAATATGGCTCTGTATCTGTGTCACCTTCTGTTAGAGCTCGGTTTGAATCTGAGTTACCTCCTCCTGTATCTATTTCTAGACCACCCTAGGTAGTCTCTAAATCACCTGATCAACCAACGCCCGTGTCTACTGGTCCTGCACCATTCGCTAAAGGAGTGCATAAGGGAAAGTTATCATCATACTTGAAACTGCGAGTGTAGATGGTATAGGTCTGGTGTCCCCCTCAGGCTGCTCGATGGCCTCTTTCTTCAAAGGGCATGAAGTTTCACCCTCTAAAGTAAGAGTAGGAAGAGGTGGGCCTATAGGCATAATAGCTGGCCCAGCTTGGATTTATATAGTGGGTTGTCCAATTTCTTTATTAGCACCGTATTTGTGGACTTAGTTGCTGGAATGAACTTGTTAAAGTGATAATTTACCACTGTCCCCACGTCCTCTCATAACGCAGTGATCAAACATAGGAATGACAGTCTAGCCCATTCATTAAATACTCGGTCCCAAATTTCAGCCGCAATTAGCCTCCTACTGTGTAGTCCAAACTGAGCTATAATACAGGCTATTAGAGATGCTTACGTGGGATGAATGGTGTTATTATTCGCAGTTGGTCAGAGATGGGCACAGATAATGGCCTACCAAAACTTAGCTGGAAACATGAGGGATGCCTTAGTAATCAGTTGCTTTGTATTTTTGATCCATGACACATTTTCTCCCTCAGTAGCAATATGCTTTTCTATCTATTTCATAATCATTTGGCGTACCAAAGGATCACTCATCTTCACCTCATCACTAACCTCGTGGTGTCGGTGCTTGTAAAGGTCTGTCCGAACATTAGTCTGGAGGTCCGGACCATATAGAAACCTGTTGATTGTAGTCTCTGAGATGTCCACTATCATGCCTCGAACTATGACTTCATTCAACGGTGGTTTCTGTAACGCTAATGCCCTATTTTTCTTTTTAGATATCCCCTCATCCATATCATTTAGCATTGAGGCTGTATAGGCCGAATAGACTTCTCGGACTAGACTTTCACCATAATATCCCGGGTCTTTGGTCATCTACCCAAAATAATGCTTGTAGAAGAGGTCTTTGAGCTCAGGTAGGGTGGAGAAGTTATCAGGGACCACCCGAGCCTCTGGCATAATGGCTCATTTACACAAGCCCTTAGACTCTTTAGTTAGGCCGTTCAGAAAAATATCATGTTGGCTCCGAACCAACCACCTATTTCTCAAAAAAATGATGACATTTTAGCCTACAACTGGGTCACTTTCCTTTGCATGGGAAAACCTCTCTATAGAGTCTAGTCCATCATCCGTAGCACTAGTAACACTTTCCTCACCTTCCCTCCTCTCCGAATTATGCATCATCCCTGCTTGCCTCATTGGCCGAGCCGGCTGCCTCCTCTTCAGACTTGGTGGGAGTGGCCTTAGCCTTGGCAGCTGCTTTGGATCTAGTCGTGGAGTGTGAGGAGAGATGTGGTTAGCCACTTGGACCTTCAACCTACTTGATTTAGCACTTCCCAACCCTTGCTCTAACTCATGTTCTGACTCATGCTCTGATTCTTCGGATACGGAGTCATGGAGTTGGTATTGGGAAGCATTCTTGGTGCGTAGTCATGCCCTGGTACCTGTAATACCTCCAAATGGTAAGTAATTGAAAAAGATGGTGCGACGAATTAAAACAGGTACTTATACTTTCCCGTGATTCATACAAACATAACAATGACCCTTAAGAAGTGACGTTGCTCAATCTATCATAGGGTGATCACAAGCAGAAACTAAAAATAAAAATATATTTGTATTTTTCAGAATTTCAAAAAACTGTCCAAGTGTTGTAGTACGGGAGACCATCACAGGCCGAGAAGATCATCACAGACCGTGAAGGCTTCTGTATTGCCTTCCAATAGCTATGTCTTAGGAAGTGCTCTGAAAAATTTCTAAGTGTAGGAACCATGGAACATCACCATGGCCTGTGATGAACTTCACGGTCTGTAATGCCTTCCGTGATCCTATACTTAGAAATTTTCAATAGAGAGGGCAATGGGCCTCTACCATGAATCGTGAAGTGAAATACGGTCTGTGGTGAAGGTCATCTTCCCCAACCTCTCAATTCTACCATTGACAACCAACTCCTCAGTTAAACCCAAACTTTACAACAGATGAAGAAAATTTAGCCCATTTAGACATACAAAACACAAGTACAACTTCAGTTTTAAACTAAGATAATTATGCATTTGACTCTTACTTCACATAATCACAATTGGAAATCAAATTACCACACTTAATCGAGCAAGCATATAGACAATAATTTCAAATATATCCAAGTCATTTAAATTCCCATTTTGCATTGCCCAATGAGATTAACTACAATACACCTCCTAAACTTTATTTACATAAGGAATTTGAAAAGAGCACTTACCTGAATTGAACAACGAAAGATTTACACCATGGATTTGTATAATTCTACGGTCTAGGGCACTCGACAACACACACAAATCGGTCCTTTCAACTCAAATCAATGGGAGGGGAAGTGATTTTCATGACAAAGGATCAAAGGGTAATTCTATGAGGTGGTTCGTATTGAGTTATAAAGAAGTAACCCAAATTTAGAAGCAGAAGAGGGTAATAAACCCAAAAGCCCTAATTAAATGTCATTCGGGTTGAAATTAGGTCAACTTAAATGAGGTTTCGTCAACTAGGCTTCACGACTCGTGGTGTATACCCATGAAGATCACCATGGATTTTACTCCCCTATTGTGATGTGAGAGATAGAAAAAATAATGATGGTTTACCTGGGATTCACAGAAGGAAAAATGGTCTGTGAAGTTCTTCACGGGCTGTTATACCTGCCATTCTCATAAACTTCATAAAAAGTGGTAGATCTTACCTGGGATTCACGGAAGACAAAACAGTCCGTGAAGTTCAAAACAGACCATAATCCCTTCTATAATCCTGGAATTCCTTGAGACTTTACATACTACGCTGTACCACCATGGGACGCGGTGCCCTCTGCGGACCGTATTGGTACCCATGGTGGTCAACCTTGGCCATTTTTTAAAATGGTTTTCTCCTCCTTTGAGATCTCGCACTCACTGGACACACTATGAAACTATAAAATATCAAATAAGAGAATTTAACCTATTTAATGCTAATACAATTCTTGGGTTGCCTCCTAAGCAGCACTTAATTTAACATCATGGCATGACGCATGTCCCTTGACTACTCAGACTTCATCAAGTTGGATTTCTTCAACCACTTTCACTTTTTCTTGAGATCCCATGTACCGCTTCACTCACTATCTATTCACTTTGAACCTATTACCATCTTGAGCTTCAAGTTCCACTGCTCCATGAGCAAATACTTGTGTAATGGTGAAAGGTCTAGACCACTTTGACCTCAGCTTGCCTGTAAACAACTTCAACCTTGAATTAAATAGCAACACTTTGTCCCCACTACTAAATTGGCGCTGCTCAATATTCCTACCATGGTATAGTTTCATCCTCTCTTTGTAAAGAGTAGCACTCTCATACGCATGCAAACAAAACTTATCCATTTTATTGATTTGATCCATCCTTATATGCACAGCTTCACTCTAATTTATGTTCAACTTTCTCAAAGCCCACAACGCCTTATGTTCTAGCTTCACAGGCAAATGATAAGCATTTCCAAACACTAACTGGTATGGGGACATACCAATAGGTGTTTTGAAAGCTATCTGTTACGCCCATAGAGCGTCATCAAGCTTTCTTGCCTAATCAGTTTTGTTGGCATTTAATAACTTTGCTAGAATCTCCTTGATTTCTCAGTTTGACACCTCAACCTTTCCACTAGATTGGGGATGATATGGAGTCGCTGCATTGTGTTTTCACACACCATATTTTGCCAATAGAGATTGAAATATCTTATTGTAGAAATGGGAGCCCCCATCATTGATGATAGACCTAGGAGTCCCAAACCTAGAAAAGATGTTTCTTCGGAGAAAACCAACAACATTCTTTCTCTCATTATCTGGTAAGGTGACAACTTCCACTCATTTGGAGACATAATAAACTACTACAAGAATTTACTTCATCCCATATGAGCTCATGAATGGCCCTATAAAATCGATATCCCATACATCAAACAACTTCACCTCCATGATTGGTTTCATAGGTAGCTCTTAATGCCTAGATATGTTTCCTTGCCTTTGACACTGATCACAGCTCTTCACCAAGTCATGTGCATCTTTATAGATAGTAGGCTAGTAGTATCCATATTACAGTATCTTTTGCGTTGTCTGGCTCCCACTATGTTGTCCACCTACCTGTGATGAGTGACATGCCTAAAAATCCTCAACATCTCTACTTTTGGGATGCACCTCTTGATGACATTATCAGCACACATCCTGAATAGGTAGGGATCATCCCAGAAGTATCTGCGAATATTATTCAAAAACTTCTTTCGCTGGTGGAAAGTAAGATCTTCAAGCATAAGATCAGTAATAAGATAGTTAGCATAATCAACAAACAAAGGAATGAGATCAAAAATGGAATCTATAACCTGTTCATCTAGGAAGGAATAATCAATGTCAAGCTCAACCTTACTTCTATTTTCATCTTCCAGCCTAGACAAATGGTTAGCTACCTAATTTTCACTCCCTTTATGGTCCTTCACCTCAAAATCAAATTTCTAGAGCAACAAGACCCATCTGATCAACCTTGTTTTAGCATCCTTCTTGGTCATCAAATATCCCAAGGCTGCATGGTCAGTGTGCACAATCACTTTGATAACCAAATGGTATGTTCTAAAATTTTCAAATGCATACACTACTACCAATAATTCTTGTTTGGTGACAATGTAATTCTTCTAGGCTGCATTTATTGCTTTGCTAGCATAGTATATGGGATGAAAAATCTTGTTGTGCTTCATCCCTAGCACAACCCCTAAAGAGACATCGCTAGCATCACACATGATCTCAAATGGGGCAAACCAATTAGAAGCAACAATCACTAGGGCTGAGAACAACTTCTCCTTCAAGCACTCAAATACTTTCATGCTCTCCTCATCGAAGTATAACTTTTTCTCGTTCTCCAATAACTTGCACAAAGGGTGTAAAATTTTAGATAAATCCTTGATAAAACATCTATAAAAACCTATATGGCCCAGGAAGCTGCGGATACCTTTTACAGAAATAGGAGGAGGCAATTTCTCAATCACCTTTATCTTCACCTTATCGACCTCCAACCCTTTTTCAAAAATCTTGTGACCTAGAACAATACCCTCTTTGACCATGAAGTCGCATTTTCCCAATTCAAAACTAGGTTAGCCTCTTCACATCTTTGCAAAGCCCCATTAAGATTTAACAAAAAGTCATTAAAAGTATCACTTACCACTGAAAAATTATCCATAAATACCTCAATAGAGTCCTCCACCATGTCAGAGAATATAGACATCATGCAGCACTGGAATATGGAAAGAGCATTACATAGTCCAAATGGTATGCGCTTGAACACAAAGGTTCCATAAGGACATATGAAGGTAGTCTTCTCCTGGTCCTCTAGTGCTATGGAGATTTGGTTTTATCCATAGTACCCATCAAGAAAATAGTACCAATCTCTTCCTACCAACCTAGCTAATATTTGGTCCATGAAAGGCATTGGAAAATGATCCTTCAAAGTCCATTTGTTAAGCTTTATGTAGTCCATGCAAACTCTCCATCTAGTGACTGGACTAAGTGGGACCAACTCATTCTTATCATTCGCGACAACTATCATACCTCCTTTCTTAGGGACACATTGAACAGGACTCACCCAGTTGCTATTGGATATGGGATAGACCACACCTGCATCTAACCACTTAATGATTTCTTTCTTTACCACCTCTTGCTTAGGTGGGTTTAATCTCCTCTGGTGTTCAATACTGGGAATACAATCCTCCTTATACTAAATTTTGTGAGTACATATGCTAGGAGGAATACCTATGATATCAGCAATAGTCCACCCAATAGATTTCTTATACCTCTGTAATACCTCTACCAGTGTTGTAACCTATTTTCACTCAAAGCTGTAGCAATAATGACTTGGAAAGTGTTATGGTCACCAAGAAATTCATACTTCAAATGGACTAGCAATTCTCTAAGCTCAAGTACAAGTGGATCCTCTATGGATGATTTAGCAGGTGGAGTCGGCCTTTTCTTTAAGTCAAGGTCAATCTTCTTGGCAGTATATGAGTATGAACCCATACCCTAGAAAGAATTTATAGATTTATCTTACCCCTAATACTATCACCGTTAAAATTCATGATTACAGCTACTAAAGGCTCAACAACAAGCCTTTCCTTAATGGGTACATCAACAACACTTTCTACCTCAATATCGAGCATAGACATCATGGTTATATCCATTGGATACTTCATGGAGGCACATAAATTGAACTTGAACTCTTCATCATTGAGTCTGAATGTGAGTTCTCCATACTCTACATCTACCAATGCTTTTCCAATCGCAAAAAATGGTCTCCCCAGGATGATAGGAACCTCAAAATCAAACTAGCAGTCTAATATGACAAAATGAGTAGGATATATGAACTTTCCCACTCACACCAACATATCATATAAAATTCCAACTGGGCATTTCACAGACCTATCCGCTATCGTCAGATGCATAGAAGTCAGTTTGGGGGCTCCTAAGCCTATCTGTCTATAGATGGCTAGCAGAATTAAATTTATGATAGTGACCTAGTCACATAAAGCCCTTGCAAAATCGAAAGCACCAATGGAACAATGTATGGTGAATGCGCCTGGATCTTTCTTCTTTTCCACCAATGACCTTGTAGCAATGGCACTACAATGATCTAAGTTGTCGGCTGGCTCAAAAGAAACCATCCTCTTCTTTGTAACTAAATCCTTCATGGATTTGGCATAACTTGACATTTCCTCTAGTGCTTCTACCAATGGTATATTGACTGATATTTCCTTAAGCATTGAAATAAATTTCAGAAACTTTCCATCCTTGGCCTTTTTCTTCAATCTATGTGGGAATGGAGGTGGTGGCTTCCAAATAGGTAGCAAAAGGTAAGGTCTCTCTGCTTCTGTTTATTGCGTACCATTGTTCTCTTTGGTCTTTTTCTGCTCCAATACTATCTCATCACCCCCGTTATCATCATCAAACAAACTACCTTATCTGCCTGATGCCTGGCCTGCCTATCCATTTTAGAAGCTGCATCCTTAGTCTGCTCAGTGCTTGTAATAATAGTGTCAGAAAATACCTTACTACTCCTCATTGTCATTGTCATGCATTGCCCATCTTTCCTAGGATTTTGCCCTGTGTCACTAGGCAAAGTACCAGTCTTCCTCTGATTAAATACTGCTGATAACTGGCCCAACTGATGCTCTAATTGCTTGATAGAGGTAGATTGTGAATCCACCAACTGCTGATATTAGACATGTTGCCTCACATATCTTTGACTCCAGACTTAGTTACCTCAACTTTTTGTAGGACCTTTACCATCATCGCTTTCATGTTAGAGCCACCACTATTGTTACGTCCTCGCTCTCAGTTCATAGGTGGAACATACACACTATTTTGTCATTCTTGAAGTTTTTTTGTTCTGCCACTCTCCTTGTTCACGCTTTTTGGTTCGATCATAATAATTATCTCTTTGAAAGTTTTGACCTTGGTTCCCAGAGTTGTATGTCCGGAAACCCCCCGGCTATTTAGAAGCTTGGTTTCCTCCTCATAATCAAAGTGTGTATTATCATATCAACTTCCAGTATCCATAACATTCACCTTATCTAGTCCTCTACCTAATAGGCGCTTGGTCAATAAGACCATCTACGTTCTTATGTGAGCCATGTATTGATCACGCTTGTTTTACCCCGTACTTTTGTACCTTGAAAGACTTTTGTATCTTGAGAGGTTTTTGAGTTTCTTGGAAGGTTCTCAAGCTTCTTAAGCTTCTTAAGTTTCTTGAACCTCTTAAGCTTCTTAAGTTTTTCTTTAAGCTTCTTAAGTTTCTTGAAAGGATTGTAAGCTTCTTATAAGTTGTCATGTGAGCCAGATAATCTATGATGCTATCAAATAACTCTAAGGAAGGGAGAATGTGGCACCCCAGAGAAGGGAAGATTGGAAATATGGTTATGAGAATCCGGAAGGAATTGGAGGCCAAGTAATGAGTCGTAGGACTCGACTTACTTATGTAATCTACAAATTTGAAAATCTTACATACTTAAGCTACTTGAGTACATACCAAGTGTACGTAGTAAGGATTACATAGGTTCGTAAAGCAAGACGAGATTATGAATCCATGAGGAGGAAAAGAATGTGACACGTGGCAGCCCATGAGAGAGTGCCATATGGCAGGATGAGGGAGTGCCACATGGTAGAAGCTACAGAAAGGGGGTGGGCCTCACATGCCATGTGGCAGCCCCTAAGTGGAGGGGTGATGGGTTGGCCCTATGAGGTCTTGACATGTGTCACCACTTAGGGGTTGATACGTGTCACCCCTTAAGGTGGCCTATATATAGATGTGTTTGAAGACTTTTATGTCATCCTTATCCTTTAAGTTTCTTTTTATCCAAAAAATTCAAGAAAAGTCTAGAAGAAAAGAGAAGAGAAACTTGAGCTAGAGAGAAGAGAGAGCTTCGGTTTTGGAGGAGAAAAAAAGGTAAGTCTCCGATTTCATTCCACGAATTAATTACCTAGGGTGGACCACGATGTTATGAAGGTGTTAGTAATGAAAATATATGATTTGGAACAGCCCAAAATATTATCAAACAGCCACGAAGTTTTAGGAGCGCTAAAGGAACTACGGAGGCAAGTTTTGGCGAGTTTCGGACAAAGTAAGGCTTTCCCTTTAAATTTGAAGTTTATTATATTTTTATGGGGTATATTACATGTCTTAAATGAGTCTGGAAGTTGAATAATTGCATAAGGATGTTTGACGTTAGAAACAAACTAAATTGATGTCGTTAGCGTTAAATCGAAGTCGAGTAGTGGGTTGTCGTTGTGGTGCTGTGGGTGCAGCTGGTTGGGTTACATATTGCAGGGCTTACAAGCTTTTTAACAAGGGTGTGGGTTCTTCTGGTTGCAGCCACACGACCCTCCATTTGGTATGGTTAAAGATTTTTTGAAACAAAGATTAAAAACTCTATTTTTGTATCGTAGTTTGGAGCTATTTGTTTGGAGCTTGTATTGTGTAAGGTTGAAGTGATTTACTTGTAAATATGCTACTGGTTGTTGTTGTTGGTATAGTTGTTGACATTGTGGCTGAGTTGAAATCTCAGAGATGTTGAAGTTATAGGGGAGATGCTGCCCGATTTTTGGTAGGTTCGGAACTAGTAACAAATTAGTTGAGGGTAATGGATAAGGAAATAACTCCTATGATTACTTGGGTGTAGAGTTGGAAATTGGAAAGTGAAAGGTCATTAAACTTAGTATTACTTTCATGTTAAATAGGTTCAAGAGACAACGAGGCGAACGTGTAAGAGTAATCCGTAAGAGGTATGTGAAGCTATCCTTCTTTTCTTTTGGCATGTCTTAGTCTTAAGTGATTGATATACAAAATGTGGGGATAATTCCCTTCTTAGAACTCCAAGTATGACTCATAAGTCTTATTCACTTCTCGATGGTAGAATTCCTATACTAGTTGAGTTATTGCCTCTCAAGGCTTCTATATGATGGAGAGTAGTAAGTATGTGAAGTTATCTCCTTTCTCTTGGCATGTTTTGGCATAAGTACGTAAAGCTACCCTTCTTTACTCTTGATATGTATTTGACATAAGTGTGGTGCTAGGATGGTAAGGTAATGCAATAAGAAGGTTATGATACCTAGCCCATGATGGGCCGGGTCCGATATATATATATAATGATGACTCTTTGAGGAAAAGTAGAGGCTAGGTAAAGCTTATTCTTTCTCTTCCTTTGGCATGTCCTAATTGTAAGTAAAATGTGATACGAGCTCTGGGGTAACTCCAATCTTAAGTCCTAAATGTAATTCATTTCTCTTATTCACTTCTGAATGTCAAACTCTTGTAATAGGTTAAACTACTTTCCTTGAACTCCATAAGTTGAGAAGTACTGGATACATAAGCTCCTAGTCCTAAGGACGATGTGACCACGGGTATCCCTGATTCTATGAGCTATTAGTATTACTTTATTACATGTCTAGGGTCCCCAAAATCCTAAGTGGTATAGACATTAATGGCAATTAGAAGGCACTCGAGATGGATAGACTATTATTAGGGTCCTCAGATGATAGCTTAATCTTCTTACATTTTTGAGTCTCTAATAATGATTTAGATTGTATATGGTTACTCACTACCTTACTCGTGTATACTGTAATACATCTTTCACCGAGTCCCATAAAGGGCCGGGTACGATATATAATTGTTACACCCCACACTTTTAAACTCAAAATATCTCTTAAGTTCCTTAGATATTATCATGTGAGCCGAATACGCTACGACACTATCAAACGACTTTAAGGAGTGGAGAATGTGATACCCCATAGTAGAGAAGGTTGGAAATAGAGTCATAAGAATCTAGAAGGAATTCGAGGCCAGGTGATGAGTCGGAGGTCTCGATTTATCTACGTAAGCTACTAACTTAGAAGTCTTACATACTTGAGCTACTTAAGGACATACCAAGCTTACATAGCATGGATTACATAGGCTCTTAAAATAGGACAAGATTACGAACCCACGAGGAAGGGGAAAAGATGATATGTGGCAGCCTAGAAAGGCGACACGGGGAAGCACCTAAGGCAAGCAGGTGACCCACCTTCTTGGGGTCAAGTAGGTGACCCACCTTCTTGGGGGGAGGTGGACCCCACGCCACGTGGTAGCCCCTAATTGGCAGCATGTGTGTGTTGGCCCAATGGGGGCCGAACACGTATCACTCTTAGAGGCTGACACGTTTCACCCCCTAAGGCAACATATATCTATATGTTAAGTGACTCTTATTCACATTTTCTATCCAAAATAGCAGCCAAAGAGAAGGAAAAATGTGAGAGAAGAAGAAGAGAAAGGCAGCTATGTTTTGGAGAAATTAAGGTAAGTTTCCAATTTTTCCTCCGTGAATTAATTATATACAGTGTTCCTCAACAAAGTGGAGGTGTATATATGTACCTTAAAATGTCTACGGAACCATATATTCAGCTTTACACTTGGAACAAACAAGAGAAAGTTGAAGAAAAATGTTAGAGGCAAGAAAAAAGGGGCTACGGGTTTGGCCCTTTGGAGGTGAGCCTCTGAGTTTTGTTCCATGAATTAATTATTTTATATTTCTCACGGCTATATAATGGTATTTTATAACATAAAATATCAATTTGGGACTGCAGAGAAGTGACACAAATAGCCCGCTCAATTTCAGCACGCTTGGAGAAGTTCCGAGTTGCAATTTGGTAGTTTTGGCCAAATTCGGGTAAGGTAAAGTTTCTGCTTTCAATTTGAACTTTATGGTGTTGTTATGGAGTGTATTATATGCCTTTTTTGTGTCTTGAAACGTAAAAATTGTATAGGAATGCTTGACGTTGGATATAATCCAAATTGTAGTCGCTATAGTTAAATTGTCGTCGAAGTAAAGTGTTGTGCTTATGGTGTGTTGTTGCAGGTGAGTGGAGGTGTTTTTCAGGGACTAAATGGATCATAAAAGGGGTATGTTTGCTTCTGGTTGCAGCCACATGACCCCCGCTTCGTACGATTAAAGGTTTCACAAAATAGAAACTAGAAACCCTATTTTGGATATCGTAGTGTCGAGCGAGTCGTTCGAAGGTTGTATTGTATAGTGTTGCCATGTTTTATATATATATGAGCTTCTGGTTATGTTTTTGGTTGGCTGTAGGTATTAGGAACATGATTGAGAATTAGGATAGGGCACATTATAGGGGAGGTGCTGTCCGATTTCCGTTAACGCCTTAATTAGTTAAAGAACTAGTCGAGAAGGTGAGCGAGGAAATGTATTTTACAAATACTCGTAAGTAATGTAAGATATTGAAAGGTCTAAGGTTGTTGATATTCATATTACTTTTATGTTACCTAGGTTCACGAGACGACGAGGCGACCGGGATAAAGAATAACCCGTAAGAGGTATGTGAAGCTTCTCTTGGCATGTTTTTGGTATAGGTATGTAAAGCCTATTCTTTCTCTTCTTCTGGCATATCTTAGTTGTAAGTTAAATATGATACGAGCTCTGGGGTAACTCCATCCTTGAACATCTCTTATTTAGTTTTGAACATCGAACTCTTATAATAGGGAACTAGTTCATTGGGAACTTATATATGTTAAAGAGATAATAACTATACAGGCTCCTAGTCTGAGAGTCTAAATGAAAACAAGTTCTTCTGAATTCATAAGAGGTTAGCATTACTGTAGTACATGTCTAGGGTCCCTGAGATCCTAACTGATATAGCCCCGAGTGACAGTTAGCGGTCACTTGACAATGACGTTCCTACCCTGATCTCTAGGTGGTAGTTCACTTGATGACTTTATTGAGTCTTAGATAATGATTTAAATTGTATTTTGTTTCTCACTACTCTACTTGTGTATACTTTAATACTTCTTTCATCGCGCCCGAGCAGGGAATAGTAATCGTGCACAATTCCACTGCATTGTTCATCGCGCCCTCACTAGAGGGCCGGGTACAAATGTATATATATGATGATGTGATGATGTGTTGTAATAAGGAGGTGATGGTACTACAGATATGATTCACCAGATCCTTGATAGGGCCATATTGAAAATTTGAGCATGCATGATTTTACTTTCTCAGGTATAAGTTGCTGATTTGATAATTTACCCCCTGCTTCTCTATTTCAGATATGATTCTAGTTGTGTTATATTATGTTTTACATACTCAGTACATGTGTCGTACTGACCCCCTTCTCTCGAGGGGACTGCGTTCATGACCGCAGGTATAGATATAGGTTTTGGGAGTCCGTCACCTTAGGATTCAGCTCAGCTCAGTTGGAAGAGGCTCCATTGTATTAGAGCCTAGCTTTTGGTACTAACCACTGATGTATAGAACTGTTTTATTTATTCAAGGGTACGATGGGGGCCCTGTCCCACCATATATTATCGTTAATATTCTTAGAGGTCTGGCGACATGAATATGTGGGTTGTGTATGTCAGTTTGGTTCGGCTGGATCTGTATGATATACGGTATATGTTATTATGTTATGGCAACCTTGTTGGCTAGCATGTCCTTTCATATTATGATACAAATGAAAAAGGCTACAGGTATACAAAATGTTATGACCCATGGGGGTTCTCATACACGTATCAGGTTGTTTGTAGTCCAGTTTGACTACACTTAATTCATATGCATTATGTTGTTTATTGTTTGACTCGACCATAGCTGATAGACTTGTATATAGGGGTTTAGATCGGACCTAAGTCGCGGCCTACAGGGTTAGGTCGTGACAATAATATATGGATCAGGCCAAATATTCCTCGGTATTACTATATGATATGTGGATCGGACCGAACGTTCCTTGACATTACTATATGATATATGGATCAGACCGAACGTTCCTCGTATTACTATATGATATGTGGATCAGACCGAACGTTCCTCGGCATTATTATATGGTATATGGATCAGCCTGTATGTTCCTCGGCATTATTATATGAGATAGCACTAATAGTATACAAATGCTTATGATAACAGAGTGATGTAGTCGTTACACCAAGTTCCCGAAAGGGACAGGTACAATACGTGATGATAGTATGTACGACCTTATGTTATAAGCTATAGGTACAGTAAATAATAAGATATCACACTTGCCCCTGCATCCCTACGCCAATTGTAATTTCCTTATGATTTCTATGCTTTATATACTCAGTACATATGTCGTACTGACCCCCTTTTCTTTAGGGAGGGGGGAAGGAGGGGAGAGGGAGGGCTGCGTTCATGCCCACAGGTATAGACGCATATTTTGGAGACCTACCAGCTTAGGACTCCTACCAGTAAGTTCGGGAGAAGTTCCATTATATCAGAGCCTAGTTGTAGTACTGGTCTTTTGATTTATACACTTATTTTGTTTATTCAGGGGTACGGCGGGGGCCCTGTCCCACTTTATGTTACTATTTTTACTCTTAAAGGTCTGTGGACATATATGTGGGTTGTGGATATGTATGTATGTACAATTGTGCTGATATGCTACCATAGCCTCATCGGCTTATATGTTATCATGCCTGTTGGCATACTATGACTCAAATAGAAGACCGGTTTACTTATGGTTAGTAAAGGTTTACGCGAGTGTCTAGTTCGGGCACCCGTCGTGGCCTACAGAGTTGGGTCATGAAAAAAGTATTATCAGAGGGGTTTGGTCCTCGGAATATCTACAGATCGTGTCTAGTAGAGTCAGGTTTATTGGTGTATGGTGTAGTATATCTATAAACAAGAGGCTACAGGATGTTTAGGATGTTACCTTTCTTTCTTGTCTTAGATTGTGCTATAGATTCGACGTATAGGTAAACTCCTTATACTAACCTTGGACTTTAGCAGAAGGATGGCATCAACCATAAAAAGTAATTGATAACATTAGAAGTTACAAAGCATGCAGGTAAGTAAGGGCACGAAAGGTATCTATTAGGTAAGATATTGACACATGATTGAAATGTAAAGTCGAAAACTGAAAGGAAGGTAGACCAGAAAGTGTAACAGATGCAAGTTGAGTTGGACACACGAGGTAAGTCCATCACTTTCATACTATTGTTGATATTGAAAGCCTTGTGTGGCTGCGATATAAGATGATATTGAAAGCTCTGTGTGGCTGTGATAGGATATGAATATATATATATTGGTCTTGTGAGGCATTTTTGGTATTTCCTGCATGCAGGGTTTGGGGATAGTAAGGAGTATAGAGAAAACTCTGCCAAAATTTTCCCAGAACAAAAAAAAGGGGGAATGAAACATAGATTCTTAATATGTCTTGGAAGTTGATACCGAGTACCCCTATTATGTTGAACTAAAGCTATAAAAGGTACCCTCCAGGTCATCGATAAGGGGCACCCTTTTTACTTGGGAAATTTTATTTCGGAGAAACAAAAGTCTATCTAAGCAGCAAAGTTCAGACTAAGGTATCTTCAGCTGTATTTCGCCTTAGGAAAATCTCACGTTGAGGGGCAAGATGCCCAGTGATGGAGTTTCATTCTTGTTGGAAAGTACAGAACCCTCAACTATTATTAGAGGACAAGATAAGTTGCTTACGACTCAAGAATAGAAGGACTACTGTAGGGAGCACTCAAGATAGACGTGATCAATTAAGTACGAGTATCAGATGAAAAAAGGGAATAGATAGCTACGAACTGAAGGTGTAGTATGTCAAATGTGTTAGAACAGAATCATATGCATATGAATAGTTGAAAATAAACAAGAGGGTGATATTGGTACACCCTAAAAGGGGGGAAGCGGACAATAGAAATATAAGCGTAAGAGAAAATCAACTAAAGCTATCATATGTAAATGGGAATGCTTAAACTTCAAACGAGATCCCATAAAGGATGGATGTGATCATACCAGCACTAACGCACCGGATCTCATTAGAACTCTGAAGTTAAAAGTGATTGGACGGGAGTAGTACTAGTATGGGTGACCCCCTGGGAAGTGAAAGAGGAAATGAAACACAAGTATCCGTACCTATTCCCTACGTTTATAAGTAATCCTAACCTTTGGAACTCTAATATTGATTGCTCGATGAAAGTACATGTTATGGCAATGGGACAGAGAAACTCTCTATATAGTCGGTATAAGACCCGGAGGAAGGTTTTGGTTCACATTCGAGGATGAATGTTCTAAAGGGGGGAAGGAGTTACACCCCGTACTTTTGTACCTTGAAAGACTTTTGTATCTTGAGAGGTTTTTGAGTTTCTTGGAAGGTTCTCAAGCTTCTTAAGCTTCTTAAGTTTCTTGAACCTCTTAAGCTTCTTAAGTTTTTCTTTAAGCTTCTCAAGTTTCTTGAAAGGATCGTAAGCTTCTTATAAGTTGTCATGTGAGCCGGATAATCTATGACGCTATCAAATAACTCTAAGGAAGGGAGAATGTGGCACCCCATAGAAGGGAAGATTAGAAATATAGTTATGAGAATTCGGAAGGAATTGGAGGCAAAGTAATAAGTCGTAGGACTCGACTTACTTATGTAAGCTACCAATTTGAAAATATTACATACTTAAGCTACTTGAGTACATACCAAGTTTACGTAGTAAGGATTACATAGGTTCGTAAAGCAAGACGAGATTACGAATCCACGAGGAGGAAAAGAAAGAAAGACGTGGAAGCCCATGAGAGAGTGCCATGTGGCAGCATGAGGGAGTGCCACATGGCAGAAGCTGCAGAAAGAGGGTGGGCCTCACATGCCATGTGGCATCCCCTAAGTGGAGGGGTGATGGGTTGTCCCTATGAGGTCTTGACATGTGTCACCACTTAGGGGATGACACGTGTCACCCCTTAAGGTGGCCTATATATAGATGTGTTTTAAGACTTTTAAGTCATCCTTATCCTTTAAGTTTCTTTTTATCCAAAAAATTCAAGAAAAGTCTAGAAGAAAAGAGAAGAGAAACTTGAGCTAGAGAGAAGAGAGAGCTTCGGTTTTGGAGGAGAAAAAAAGGTAAGTCTCCGATTTTATTCCACGAATTAATTACCTAGGGTGAACCACGATGTTATGAAGGTGTTAGTAATGAAAATTTATGATTTGGAGCAGCCCAAAATATTATCAAACAGCCATGAAGTTTTAGGAGCGCTAAAGGAACTTCGGAGGCAAGTTTTGGCGAGTTTCGGACAAAGTAAGGCTTTCCCTTTAAAATTGAAGTTTATGATGTTTTAATGGGGTATATTACATGTCTTAAATGAGTCTGGAAGTTGAATAATTGCATAAGGATGTTTGACGTTAGAAACAAACTAAATTGATGTCGTTAGCGTTAAATCGAAGTCGAGTAGTGGGTTGTTGTTGTGGTGCTACGGGTGCAGCTGGTTGGGTTACATGTTGCAGGGCTTCAAAGTTTTTTAATAAGGGTGTGGGTTCTGCTGGTTGCAGCCACACGACCCTCCATTTGGTATGGTTAAAGATTTTGCGAAACAAAGATTAAAATCTCTATTTTTGTATCGTAGTTTGGAGCTTGTATTGTGTAAGGTTGAAGTGATTAACTTATAAATATGCTAATGGTTGTTGTTGTTGGTATGGTTGTTGACATTGTGGCTGAGTTGAAATCTCGGAGATGTTGAAGTTATAGGGAAGATGCTGCCCAATTTTTGGTAGGTTCGGAACTAGTAACAAACTAGTTAAGGGTAATGGATAAGGAAATAACTCCTATGATTACTTGTGTGTAGAGTTAGAAATTGGAAAGTGAAAGGTCATTAAACTTAGTATTACTTTCATGTTAAATAGGTTTAAGAGACAACGAGGCGAACGTGTAAGAGTAATCCGTAAGAGGTATGTGAAGCTATCCTTCTTTTCTTTTGGCATGTCTTAGTCTTAAGTGATTGATATATAAAATATGGGGATAATTCCCTTCATAGAACTCCAAGTATGACTCATAAGTCTTATTCACTTCTCGATGGTAGAATTCCTATACTAGTTGAGTTATTGCCTCTCAAGACTTCTATATGATGGAGAGTAGTAAGTATGTGAAGTTATCTCCTTTCTCTTGGCATGTTTTGGCATAAGTACGTAAAGCTACCCTTCTTTACTCTTGATATGTATTTGACATAAGTGTGGTGCTAGGATGGTAAGGTAATGCAATAAGAAGGTTATGATACCTAGCCCATGATGGGCCGGGTCCAATATATATATATAATGATGACTCTTTGAGGAAAAGTAGAGGCTAGGTAAAGCTTATTCTTTCTCTTCCTTTAGAATGTCCTAATTATAAGTAAAATGTGATACGAGCTCTGGGGTAACTCCAATCTTAAGTCCTAAATGTAATTCGTTTCTCTTATTCACTTCTGAATGTCAAACTCTTGTAGTAGGTTGAACTACTTTCCTTGAACTCCATAAGTTGATAAGTACTGGATACATAAGCTCCTAGTACTAAGGACGATGTGACAACGGGTATCCTTGATTCTATGAGCTGTTAGTATTACTTTAGTACATGTCTAGGGTCCCCAAAATCCTAAGTGGTATAGACCCTAATGGTAATTAGAAGGCACTTAGATGGCTACACTACTATTTGGGTCCTCAGATGATAGCTTAATCTTCTTACATTGTCGAGTCTCTAATAATGATTTAGATTGCATATGGTTACTCACTACCTTAATCGTGTATACTATAATACATCTTTCACTGAGTCCCATAAAGGGCCGGGTATGGTATATAATATACGGATCGGGCCGAACATTCCTCGGCATTACTATATAATATACGGATCAGGCCAAACGTTCCTCGGCATTACTATATAATATATGGATCAGGACGAACGTTCCTCAACATTACTATATAATATATGGATCGGGCCGAATGTTCCTTGGTATTACTATATGATATGTGGATCGGACCAAACATTTCTCGGCATTACTATATGATATGTGGATTGGACCGAACGTTACTCAGTATTACTATATGATATGTGGATCGGACCGAAAGTTCCTCGGTATTACTATATGGTATATGGATCGGGCCATATGCTCCTCGGCATTATTATATGAGATAGCACTAATAGTATACAGATGCTTATGATAACAGAGTTGTCACGACCCAACCCCGTAGGCCGTGACGAGTGCCCGAACTGGACACACACGCGTACCCCTGCTACCTATACATAACCTGTCTCCTGTTTATACCCAAAATGCATCAATATATATGAAAACATACAAGCCGATAAGGCTGTAGTACTATATATAGGGTCGTTCCATAACACACATATCCGCAAGCCGACAAGGCTGCCACAATATAGGGAACGCCCAAAATCACAAGTCATATCAGTACAGCTGTACATACATATATATATAACTCAGATCCCACTCATATACAGACACAACCCACATACGTATCCACAGACCTCTAAGAGTAAGAAAACAGTAACATAAGGCGGGACAGGGCCCCCACCATACCCGTAACCAAACGAATATATACACCACGTTTAGTACCAAAATCAGGCTCCAGCACAATGGAGCACTTCTGGACTGCTGAGTGGGACTCCTACGCTGACGGATCCCCAAACTGTGTACCTGTACCTGCGGGCATGAACGCAGCCCCCCAGAGAAGGGGGTCAGTACGACATATGTACTGAGTATGTAAAACATAATATGGCACAACTGAACACATATCTGAAACAGCGAAGCAGGGGATAACATATCATATGAAAACTTATACCTGTACCCTGTGAAGTGTCAAAACATGCATGTTCAAATTATATCGTATAGCCGGCCCTATCAGGGGTCCGGTGGATACCTCTGTAATATCATCACAGCCCAATGCCATCACCACCTTATTACCACATATCATTATATATATATATATACACGTATCCCGGCCCTCTAGTGAGGGACTCGAGGAATAATGCAGTGAGTTGCGTACGAGAACATATCCTGGCCCGGGACTCAGGGAAAGATGGGTCATAGTATACACGAGTAGATTAATGAGCAACTATATGCAATTTAAATCATTATCGAAGACTCAATCGTAGAAGAAAATTAAGCTATTGTCTGAGAATCAGGATTGTAATGTAATCACCTTAAATGCCCTTTAAATGCCATTAGGGGCTATACTAGTTAGTGTTTTAGGGTCCTTAGACACGTACTAAGATAATGCTAACTGCTTAAGGACTCCAGAATACATGTTTTTATATAGTCCTTACAACTAGGAGCCCGTATATTCATTAAATCCTTAGTATAGGTAAGGCTCAAGGAAAGTAGCTTAACTGTTATAAAATTTCATTACCCAGAAGTGAATAAAAGACACTTAGGAATGGAATTACTTCAGAGATCACATCATTGTTTACTTACCTCTACGACATGCCAAAAGAAGAGAAAGAATAGGCTTTACCTACCTCTTATGGATTTCCCGTAATCGTGTCCACGTCGTTGTCCTCGAAACCTATTTAACATGGAAGTAAGGAAAGTATTAACAATCTTAGACTTTTCAGCAACTTAGACTACCTACTAGTATTCATCGAGCTCGTCCCCTCGCTCGCACCCTCGACTAGTTCCTTAACCAGTTTAAGAAGTTAACAAAAATCGGACAGCACCTCCCCTATAATGTGCCCTATCCGAATACACAACCATGTCCTTAGAACCTTCAGATAACCAACAATACAACCAGCAGCCCAAAAATATACATATTACGAAAATATTACACAATATAAACCCTCAACAATTTACTCAAAACTAAGATACCAAAACTAGAGTTTTTAATCTTTCTTTCGCGAATTCTTTAATTGCAAAGTGGAGGGTCGTGTGGCTGAAACCAGCAGCCACCCATGACCTTAGAAACACACATTCCAGCACCCTAACAACTCATCACACGACCAGCAGTCACATACCACAAGTACGAGGCATTATTCGATTATAATTAACTATAGCGATTCCAATTTCGCTTATTTCGAACGTCGAATTTTTGAAGCCTTTTCCCCAACTTCCAGCAGATAATAAGGTGTATAATACACTCCAATTTAACATCATAAACTTCAAATTAAAGGGGAAGAACTTACCTTTCCCGAAATTGGTTAAAACTAGCCGAAATTGTGCCTCGGAACTTCTTCAATGTGCTGAAATTGAGCGGGCTGCTTGTGGTACTTCCTTACTGCCCCAAATTGAGTTTTTAGGTTATAAAACACTAATATACAACTTAGGGACACGTCAAATAATTAATTCACGGAACAAAACCCGGAAGCTTACCCAACAAGGGTCAAATCCGTAACCCTCTCCCTTGCCCCTTTTCACGTTTTCTCCTTTTTTTTCCTTCCAAATTTCAGTTGCAACGCTGGAGTTTCAGTTCCATAAACGTCTTAAAACACATATATACGTATCCACGTACTTAATATACACCGTATATAATTAATTCACGGAAGAAAGTTGAGAAACTTACCTTTAATTTTCAAGAACCAAAGTTGCCTCTCTTTTCTCTCCTCACGTATTTTTTTCTAAGTATAGCAGCTGTTTTTGGGATAAGTTAACAGCTGAAACATTACATATTAATATATATATAATGTGACACGTGTCATCCCCTAAGGGTGACACGTGTCGGGCCATCATTGGGCCACTTCAACCATGCGACCAATGGGGTGCTGCCACGTGGCAGCGGGGTCCACCTCCCCCAAGCAGGTGGGTCACCTACTTGACCCCAAGTAGGTGGGTCACCTGCTTGCTTAGGGCTGCCATGTGTCACTCTCCTATTGGCTTCCCCACGAAATTTTTTTCCTTCCTCGTGCGTTCGTAATCTCGTCTTAGTTTAAGAGCCTATGTCATTCATGCTATGGAAGCTTGGTGTGTACTCAAATAGATTTAGGTAAGTAAACTTCTAAGTTAGAGGCGTACGTAAGCAAATCAAGTCCTACGACTCATCACTTGTCCTCCAACTTCCTCCGACTTCTCTTGACCTTATCTCCAATCTTCCCTACTATGGGGTGTCACATTCTCCCTTCTTAGAATTATTTAATAGTGTCGTAACTTAGGCGGATCACATGATATCTTCTAAGTAGATTTAGGAACCTTTCGAGTTCAAGAATGTGGGGTGTAACATCCTTCCCCCCTTTAGAACATTCGTTCCCGAATGTTGAATAAAACTTCTCTTAAAACTTTATGCCGATTATAGGGAGGTTTTCTTCTACTATGATAACATACATTTTTATCTAAATAATTAATATACCAGTTCTAAGAGTTGGGGTTACCTGTAGATGTCGAAAATAGGTACGGATATTTGTTTTTCATGTCCTCCTCAGCTTCCTAGGTCATTTCTTCCCGATTCCTATTTCGCCACAACACCTTGACAGAAGCTACGTCCTTAGTCCACAGTCTTCTGATTTGCCGATCCAGGATGGCGATAGGTTGCTCTTCATAGGCTAACTCCTCTGTGACCTGGATATCGTCTACGGGATGTACCCGGGATGGATCACCTACACATTTACGAAGCATTGACACGTGAAAGACTGGATGTACAGCTTCTAGATCCGCTGGTAAGTTTAGTTCGTATGCCACTTTGCCTATTCGGCGAAGAATTAGGTAAGGGCCAATATATCTCGGACTCAGCTTCCCTTTCTTTCCGAACCTCATTACCCCTTTCATGGGCGATACTTTTAAGAACACCCAATCACCTACTTGAAATTCCAAGGGTCGACGTCGATTATCTGCATATGATTTTTTTCGACTCTGGGCTGCTAATAATCTTTCCCGAATAAGCCTTACTTTATCTACCGCCTGCTGGACCATGTCTGGGCCTATTAGTTGTGTTTCACCAACCTCAAACCACCCGATAGGCGACCTGCACTTCCTGCCGTATAAAGCCTCATACGGCGCCATGTGGATGCTAGAGTGATAACTGTTATTGTAGGCAAACTCAATAAGGGGTACATGATCATCCCAGCTACCTTTGAAGTCAATTATGCAGGCCCGCAACATGTCCTCTAACGTTTGAATCGTACGCTCCGCTTGCCCATCAGTTTGAGGATGAAATGATGTACTAAGGCTTACCTGTGTCCCCAAGTTTTCCTGGAATGACTTCCAAAAGTGGCCTGTGAACTGAGCTCCTCTGTCTGAAATAATAGATGTGGGAACTCCATGAAGTCATACTATTTCCTTAATGTACAACTTTGCATAGTCCTCGGCTGAGTAAGTGGTCCAGACTGGAAGGAAGTGGGCTGATTTTGTCAGCCTGTCCACAATAACCCATATGGAATCCTGCTTTCGAAGAGTCCGAGGCAAACCTGTAATGAAGTCCATATTAATCGTTTCCCATTTCCAAGTTGGAATCTCCATCTCCTGTAGTAGCCCACCCGGTTTCTGATGTTCAACTTTAACTTGTTGGCAGTTTGGGCATTGGGCTACGAACTCTGCTATATCTCTTTTCATACCATCCCACCAATACAGACATCTGAGGTCGTGATACATCTTGGTTGACCCTGGATGAATAGAATAGCGAGCGTAATGTGCCTCTCCCAGTACTTGCTGTCGTAGTCCTGCAACCTCCGGTACACAGACTCTGCCTTGGTATCGTAATATCCCACCGGCCGTAAGGTCAAATGGAGTCTTTTTCTTTTGGAGAATTTCATCTCTATACTTCGTTATAACAGGGTCCTGGTATTGACATCGCTTTACTTCCTCCATGACAGAGGATTCAGCAATTCCTCGAACAGAAACCCCGTCATCACCCGAATCAACTAAGCGGACTCCAAGACTGGCAAGCTGGCAGATCTCACGGATCATTTCCTTCTGTCCTGGTCGTACCTCTGCTAAGCTACCCATTGATTTACGGCCGAGCGCATCCGCCACCACATTCGCTTTCCCAGGGTGGTATAAGATGTCGACATCATAATCTTTCAGCAATTCCAACCACCTTCTCTGCCGTAAGTTCAATTCCTTTTGTTTAAAAATATACTGGAGGCTTTTGTGATCTGTATAAATATCCACATGCACACCATATAAATAGTGTCTCCATATTTTCAAGGCATGAATCACCGCTGCTAATTCCAAGTCATGAGTTGGATAATTCTTTTCATGTTTTCTGAGCTGTCGGGAGGCATAAGCTATAACTTTACCATGTTGCATCAATACACATCCAAGTCCAATACCGGAAGCATCACAATAAATAACAAGGCCATTGGGTCCTTCTGGAAGGGTTAGAACAGGAGCCGTAGTCAATTTTTCTTTTAACAACTGAAAGCTCCGTTCACAAGCATCAGTCCACTGGAACTTAGCCGCCTTTTGAGTCAGTCTTGTTAAAGGCGCCGAAATGGAAGCAAACCGTTCTACGAACCTTCTGTAATATCCTGCTAATCCCAAAAAGCTACGTACCTCCGTAGGAGTTGTAGGTCTTGGCCATGCCTTCACGGCCTCAATCTTCTGCGTATCTACGCGAATACCATCGATCCCAATAATATGCCCCAGAAAAGCCACTGAAGTTAACCAAAATTCACATTTAGAAAATTTAGCGTATAATTTCTGGTGTTGGAGTATTTCCAGCACTGCCCGCAAATGATCTGCATGCTCCTTTTCTGATCGTGAATAGATCAAAATATCATCAATAAATACAATCACGAACAAATCTAGAAATGGTTTGAACACTCGGTTCATCAAGTCCATAAACACCGCTGGAGCATTTGTCAACCCAAAAGACATCACTCTGAATTCATAATGTCCGTATCGGGTTCTGAATGCGGTCTTTGGGATATCTGCTTCTCTTACCCGTACCTGATGGTAGCCTGACCACAGGTCTATCTTCGAAAAGCATTTAGCACCCTGCAACTGGTCAAACAAATCATCAATCCTGGGGAGGGGATATCTATTCTTAATTGTTACCTTGTTCAGCTGCCTATAGTCAATGCACATTCGCAGCGATCCATCTTTCTTTTTAACAAATAATACCGGCGCTCCCCATGGGGATCTACTGGGCCTAATGAAGCCTTTTTCCAGCAAGTCCTTCAGTTGCTCCTTTAGCTCCTTTAATTCCGTGGGTGCCATTCTATATGGGGGAATAGAAATAGGCTGAGTATCTGGTGGCATGTCTATCGTGAACTCTATCTCTCGTTCGGGAGGAAGACCTGGAAGTTCATCTGGAAACACATCCGAATATTCATTAACCACGGGTACCGATTGAAGAGTTGGCACCTCTGCTTCCAGATCATGCACGCGGACTAAATGATAAATACACCCCTTCCTGATCATTTTCCTTGCCTTAAGGTGTGAAATAAACTTACCCTTCGGCGACGCCGTATTTCCTGTCCACTCAACAATCGATTCACCCAGAAACTGGAACCGAACTACTTTATTTCTACAGTCTACATTGGCACGACATGAAGCTAACCAATCCATACCCATAATAACATCAAATTCCACCATATCCAATTCTATCAAATCAACCAAAGTACGATGACTATATACATTAACCGGGCAATTTCTATATACTTGTTTCACCACAAGAGAATCTCCTACTGGTGTAGCCACCTCAAATACTTCTATTAATTCAGGCTTAATCCCAATTTTATTAGCAACAAAAGGAGATATATATGATAAAGTAGAGCCGGGATCCATCAACGCATATACGTCCCGAGCAAAGATTGATAATATACCTGTGACTACTTTTGGCGACGCTTCCTGATCTTGTCTACTAGCCAAAGCATATATACGATTAGAAGGGCCGCCAGAACTAGAAATTCCACCACGACCTCTACCACGGCCTGCCGGTATCTGCATACCCCGCCCTATCGGGTGCATAGACACAGAAGAAGAAGAACCCGCAACCGACCCAGTTGGCTGAGCTATACCACCTGGAGTATTTTTAAACGGACATTCCCTCGCAATAAGGCCTTGGCGGCCACAAGAAAAACAGGCACCTATACTTCGGCGACATTCTCCAAAATGAAGTCTATTACAACGGGGACACTGTGGTACTAGTGGTCTTGATTGTCGAGAACTCTGGTCCATCTGTATACCTGATGCTCTGGAGCTTTGACTAGGCCCCAAATATCTGGTGCTCTCAACTCTTCCACCTGGAAACTGTGGAGGTACACTCCGAGTTGGCTGGGAGGGATACCTACTAGATTGCTGGAATCGCCCGCTGCGAAATTCTCCTGGATAACCAGCTGACCTAGCCATTTTAGCCTGAATTCTATCAAACCATCTGTCAGGCTGACGCCTCTTATGTCGCTCTTCTACCCCTTGGGCATATGCTTGTACCCGGGCAATGTCCATGCCTGGCTGAGAAGCCATGGCCATACAACTATCAACCAAATAAAGGTCTAAGCCCATGATATACCGATGCACCCTGTCTGCCATATCTGCTACAACTGTGGGGGCATACCTCGCCAATGAGTCAAACTCAAGGCTATAGTCGCGAATACTCCTACCGTTCTGCTTTAACTGCAAAAATTTATCAACCCTAGCTCGTTTCATTTCTGGAGGCAGGAAGTGGCTAAGAAGGGCTTCTGCAAATTCATCCCATTCAGCTGGAGGAGCACCCTCTCCCCTCGATAACTCCCAAGACTCGTGCCAGTTAGCAGCCACATCACGCAGCCGATAGGAGGCTAATTCCACCGACTCAGTCTCCGAGGCCCTAATGATTCGCAGTGTACGCTGCATCTGTCTAATGAACTCCTGTGGGTCCTCTGCAAGTCTCGATCCATGAAATTCTGGGGGATTGCAGGCTAGGAAGTCACGAACCCTCAAGCTATCTTGTCTATTTACATCATCTGGGCCATGCCTCCGAGCCTGTCCTGCCATCAGTCCAGTCAGCAACTGTACTGCATCTCTCATAGCTCTATATTCCACCCCATGCTGTGGGACTGGAGGCTACTGTACTGGAGGTTCGGGATCTGCAGCTGCTGCTGCCCTAAACTCCTTTGGGGTTGGCGGCGTAGTAGAACTTGCCGACTGAAGTACAATCCTCGGCATAGACTGGGCACGGGACCTGGTAATTCTTGGGGTCTGACTAGTTTCCCCAGCTGCCGACTTGCCCTTCTGGGCAGTGGTTGCTTTCCTTGGAGGCATCACTACAAACATAAAGGTAGATTAGTGAAGGATCATCCTAAAACATAACTCTATTGCACGATCTATGATAAGAAAGAAAGTAACATCCTAAATGTCCTGTAGCCTCTTGTTTATAGATGTGGTGCACAACACACCGATAAACAAGCCTCTACTAGACACGGTCTGTGGACACTCCAAGGAAGAACTGCTCTGATACCACTTCTGTCACGACCCAATCCCGTAGGCCATGACGAGTGCCCGAACTGGACACACACGCGTACCCCTGCTACCTATACATAACCTGTCTCCTGTTTATACCCAAAATGCATCAATATATATGAAAACATACAAGCTGACAAGGCTGTAGTACTATATATAGGGTCGTTCCATAACACACATATCCGCAAGCCGACAAGGCTGCCACAATATAGGGAACGCCCAAAATCACAAGTCATATCAGTACAGCTGTACATACATATATATATAACTCAGATCCCACTCATATACAGGCACAACCCACATACGTATCCACAGACCTCTAAGAGTAAGAAAACAGTAACATAAGGCGGGACAGGGCCCCCACCATACCCGTAACCAAACGAATATATACACCACGTTTAGTACCAAAATCAGGCTCCAGCACAATGGAGCACTTCTGGACTGCTGAGTGGGACTCCTACGCTGATGGATCCCCAAACTGTGTACCTGTACCTGCGGGCATGAACGCAACCCCCCAGAGAAGGGGGTCAGTACGACATATGTACTGAGTATGTAAAACATAATATGGCACAACTGAACACATATCTGAAACAACGAAGCAGGGGATAACATATCATATGAAAACTTATACCTGTACCTTGTGAAGTGTCAAAACATGCATGTTTAAATTATATCGTATAGCCGGACCTATCAGGGGTCCGGTGGATACCTCTGTAATATCATCACAGCCCAATGCCATCACCACCTTATTACCACATATCATCATATATATATATATACACGTATCCCGGCCCTCTAGTGAGGGACTCGAGGAATAATGCAGTGAGTTACGCACGAGAACATATCCTGGCTCGGGACTCAGGGAAAGATGGGTCATAGTATACACGAGTAGATTAATGAGCAACTATATGCAATTTAAATCATTATCGAAGACTCAATCGTAGAAGAAAATTAAGCTATTGTCTGAGAATCAGGATTGTAATGTAATCACCTTAAATGCCCTTTAAATGCCATTAGGGGCTATACTAGTTAGTGTTTTAGGGTCCTTAGACACGTACTAAGATAATGCTAACTGCTTAAGGACTCCAGAATACATGTTTTTATATAGTCCTTACAACTAGGAGCCCGTATATTCATTAAATCCTTAGTATAGGTAAGGCTCAAGGAAAGTAGCTTAACTGTTATAAAATTTCATTACCCAGAAGTGAATAAAAGACACTTAGGAATGGAATTACTTCAGAGATCACATCATTGTTTACTTACCTCTACGACATGCCAAAAGAAGAGAAAGAATAGGCTTTACCTACCTCTTATGGATTTCCCGTAATCGTGTCCACGTCGTTGTCCTCGAAACCTATTTAACATGGAAGTAAGGAAAGTATTAACAATCTTAGACTTTTCAGCAACTTAGACTACCTACGAGTATTCATCGAGCTCGTCCCCTCGCTCGCACCCTCGACTAGTTCCTTAACCAGTTTAAGAAGTTAACAAAAATCGGACAGCACCTCCCCTATAATGTGCCCTATACGAATACACAACCATGTCCTTAGAACCTTCATCTAACCAACAATACAACCAGCAGCCCAAAAATATACATATTACGACAATATTACACAATATAAACCCTCAACAATTTACTCAAAACTAAGATACCAAAACTAGAGTTTTTAATCTTTCTTTCGCGAATTCTTTAATTGCAAAGTGGAGGGTCGTGTGGCTGAAACCAGCAGCCACCCATGCCCTTAGAAACACACATTCCATCACCCTAACAACTCATCACACGACCAGCAGTCACATACCACAAGTACGAGGCATTATTCGATTACAATTAACTATAGCGATTCCAATTTCGCTTATTTCTAACGTCGAACTTTTGAAGCCTTTTCCCCAACTTCCAGCAGATAATAAGGTGTATAATACACTCCAATTTAACATCATAAACTTCAAATTAAAGGGGAAGAACTTACCTTTCCCGAAATTGGTTAAAACTAGCCGAAATTGTGCCTCGGAACTTCTTCAATGTGCTGAAATTGAGCGGGCTGCTTGTGGTACTTACTTGCTGCCCCAAATTGAGTTTTTAGGTTATAAAACACTAATATACAACTTAGGGACACGTCAAATAATTAATTCACGGAACGAAACCCGGAAGCTTACCCAACAAGGGTCAAATCCGTAACCCTCTCCCTTGCCCCTTTTCACGTTTTCTCCTTTTTTTTCCTTCCAAATTTCAGTTGCAACGCTGGAGTTTCAGTTCCATAAACGTCTTAAAACACATATATACGTATCCACGTACTTAATATACACCGTATATAATTAATTCACGGAAGAAAGTTGAGAAACTTACCTTTAATTTTCAAGAACCAAAGTTGCCTCTCTTTTCTCTCCTCACGTATTTTTTTCTAAGTATAGCAGCTGTTTTTGGGATAAGTTAACAGCTGAAACATTACATATTAATATATATATAATGTGACACGTGTCATCCCCTAAGGGTGACACGTGTCGGGCCATCATTGGGCCACTTCAACCATGCGACCAATGGGGTGCTGCCACGTGGCAGCGGGGTCCACCTCCCCCAAGCAGGTGGGTCACCTACTTGACCCCAAGTAGGTGGGTCACCTGCTTGCTTAGGGCTGCCATGTGTCACTCTCCTATTGGCTTCCCCACGAAATTTTTTTCCTTCCTCGTGCGTTCGTAATCTCGTCTTAGTTTAAGAGCCTATGTCATTCATGCTATGGAAGCTTGGTGTGTACTCAAATAGATTTAGGTAAGTAAACTTCTAAGTTAGAGGCGTACGTAAGCAAATCAAGTCCTACGACTCATCACTTGTCCTCCAACTTCCTCCGACTTCTCTTGACCTTATCTCCAATCTTCCCTACTATGGGGTGTCACATTCTCCCTTCTTAGAATTATTTAATAGTGTCGTAACTTAGGCGGATCACATGATATCTTCTAAGTAGCTTTAGGAACCTTTCGAGTTCAAGAATGTGGGGTGTAACATCCTTCCCCCCTTTAGAACATTCGTTCCCGAATGTTGAATAAAACTTCTCTTAAAACTTTATGCCGATTATAGGGAGGTTTTCTTCTACTATGATAACATACATTTTTATCTAAATAATTAATATACCAGTTCTAAGAGTTGGGGTTACCTGTAGATGTCGAAAATAGGTACGGATATTTGTTTTTCATGTCCTCCTCAGCTTCCTAGGTCATTTCTTCCCGATTCCTATTTCGCCACAACACCTTGACAGAAGCTACGTCCTTAGTCCGCAGTCTTCTGATTTGCCGATCCAGGATGGCGATAGGTTGCTCTTCATAGGCTAACTCCTCTGTGACCTGGATATCGTCTACGGGATGTACCCGGGATGGATCACCTACACATTTACGAAGCATTGACACGTGAAAGACTGGATGTACAGCTTCTAGATCCGCTGGTAAGTTTAGTTCGTATGCCACTTTGCCTATTCGGCGAAGAATTAGGTAAGGGCCAATATATCTCGGACTCAGCTTCCCTTTCTTTCCGAACCTCATTACCCCTTTCATGGGCGATACTTTTAAGAACACCCAATCACCTACTTGAAATTCCAAGGGTCAACGTCGATTATCTGCATATGATTTTTGTCGACTCTGGGCTGCTAATAATCTTTCCCGAATAAGCCTTACTTTATCTACCGCCTGCTGGACCATGTCTGGGCCTATTAGTTGTGTTTCACCAACCTCAAACCACCCGATAGGCGACCTGCACTTCCTGCCGTATAAAGCCTCATACGGCGCCATGTGGATGCTAGAGTGATAACTGTTATTGTAGGCAAACTCAATAAGGGGTACATGATCATCCCAGCTACCTTTGAAGTCAATTATGCAGGCCCGCAACATGTCCTCTAACGTTTGAATCGTACGCTCCGCTTGCCCATCAGTTTGAGGATGAAATGATGTACTAAGGCTTACCTGTGTCCCCAAGTTTTCCTGGAATGACTTCCAAAAGTGGCCTGTGAACTGAGCTCCTCTGTCTGAAATAATAGATGTGGGAACTCCATGAAGTCATACTATTTCCTTAATGTACAACTTTGCATAGTCCTCGGCTGAGTAAGTGGTCCAGACTGGAAGGAAGTGGGCTGATTTTGTCAGCCTGTCCACAATAACCCATATGGAATCCTGCTTTCGAAGAGTCCGAGGCAAACCTGTAATGAAGTCCATATTAATCGTTTCCCATTTCCAAGTTGGAATCTCCATCTCCTGTAGTAGCCCACCCGGTTTCTGATGTTCAACTTTAACTTGTTGGCAGTTTGGGCATTGGGCTACGAACTCTGCTATATCTCTTTTCATACCATCCCACCAATACAGACATCTGAGGTCGTGATACATCTTGGTTGACCCTGGATGAATAGAATAGCGAGCGTAATGTGCCTCTCCCAGTACTTGCTGTCGTAGTCCTGCAACCTCCGGTACACAGACTCTGCCTTGGTATCGTAATATCCCACCGGCCGTAAGGTCAAATGGAGTCTTTTTCTTTTGGAGAATTTCATCTCTATACTTCGTTATAACAGGGTCCTGGTATTGACATCGCTTTACTTCCTCCATGACAGAGGATTCAGCAATTCCTCGAACAGAAACCCCGTCATCACCCGAATCAACTAAGCGGACTCCAAGACTGGCAAGCTGGCAGATCTCACGGATCATTTCCTTCTGTCCTGGTCGTACCTCTGCTAAGCTACCCATTGATTTACGGCCGAGCGCATCCGCCACCACATTCGCTTTCCCAGGGTGGTATAAGATGTCGACATCATAATCTTTCAGCAATTCCAACCACCTTCTCTGCCGTAAGTTCAATTCCTTTTGTTTAAAAATATACTGGAGGCTTTTGTGATCTGTATAAATATCCACATGCACACCATATAAATAGTGTCTCCATATTTTCAAGGCATGAATCACCGCTGCTAATTCCAAGTCATGAGTTGGATAATTCTTTTCATGTTTTCTGAGCTGTCGGGAGGCATAAGCTATAACTTTACCATGTTGCATCAATACACATCCAAGTCCAATACCGGAAGCATCACAATAAATAACAAGGCCATTGGGTCCTTCTGTAAGGGTTAGAACAGGAGCCGTAGTCAATTTTTCTTTTAACAACTGAAAGCTCCGTTCACAAGCATCAGTCCACTGGAACTTAGCCGCCTTTTGAGTCAGTCTTGTTAAAGGCGCCGAAATGGAAGCAAACCGTTCTACGAACCTTCTGTAATATCCTGCTAATCCCAAAAAGCTACGTACCTCCGTAGGAGTTGTAGGTCTTGGCCATGCCTTCACGGCCTCAATCTTCTGCGTATCTACGCGAATACCATCGATCCCAATAATATGCCCCAGAAAAGCCACTGAAGTTAACCAAAATTCACATTTAGAAAATTTAGCGTATAATTTCTGGTGTTGGAGTATTTCCAGCACTGCCCGCAAATGATCTGCATGCTCCTTTTCTGATCGTGAATAGATCAAAATATCATCAATAAATACAATCACGAACAAATCTAGAAATGGTTTGAACACTCGGTTCATCAAGTCCATAAACACCGCTGGAGCATTTGTCAACCCAAAAGACATCACTCTGAATTCATAATGTCCGTATCGGGTTCTGAATGCGGTCTTTGGGATATCTGCTTCTCTTACCCGTACCTGATGGTAGCCTGACCACAGGTCTATCTTCGAAAAGCATTTAGCACCCTGCAACTGGTCAAACAAATCATCAATCCTGGGGAGGGGATATCTATTCTTAATTGTTACCTTGTTCAGCTGCCTATAGTCAATGCACATTCGCAGCGATCCATCTTTCTTTTTAACAAATAATACCGGCGCTCCCCATGGGGATGTACTGGGCCTAATGAAGCCTTTTTCCAGCAAGTCCTTCAGTTGCTCCTTTAGCTCCTTTAATTCCGTGGGTGCCATTCTATATGGGGGAATAGAAATAGGCTGAGTATCTGGTGGCATGTCTATCGTGAACTCTATCTCTCGTTCGGGAGGAAGACCTGGAAGTTCATCTGGAAACACATCCGAATATTCATTAACCACGGGTACCGATTGAAGAGTTGGCACCTCTGCTTCCAGATCATGCACGCGGACTAAATGATAAATACACCCCTTCCTGATCATTTTCCTTGCCTTAAGGTGTGAAATAAACTTACCCTTCGGCGACGCCGTATTTCCTGTCCACTCAACAATCGATTCACCCAGAAACTGGAACCGAACTACTTTATTTCTACAGTCTACATTGGCACGACATGAAGCTAACCAATCCATACCCATAATAACATCAAATTCCACCATATCCAATTCTATCAAATCAACCAAAGTACGATGACTATATACATTAACCGGGCAATTTCTATATATTTGTTTCACCACAAGAGAATCTCCTACTGGTGTAGCCACCTCAAATGCTTCTATTAATTCAGGCTTAATCCCAATTTTATTAGCAATAAAAGGAGATATATATGATAAAGTAGAGCCGGGATCCATCAACGCATATACGTCCCGAGCAAAGATTGATAATATACCTGTGACTACTTTTGGCGACGCTTCCTGATCTTGTCTACTAGCCAAAGCATATATACGATTAGAAGGGCCGCCAGAACTAGAAATTCCACCACGACCTCTACCACGGCCTGCCGGTATCTGCATACCCCGCCCTATCGGGTGCATAGACACAGAAGAAGAAGAACCCGCAACCGACCCAGTTGGCTGAGCTATACCACCTGGAGTATTTTTAAACGGACATTCCCTCGCAATAAGGCCTTGGCGGCCACAAGAAAAACAGGCACCTATACTTCGGCGACATTCTCCAAAATGAAGTCTATTACAACGGGGACACTGTGGTACTAGTGGTCTTGACTGTCGAGAACTCTGGTCCATCTGTATACCTGATGCTCTGGAGCTTTGACTAGGCCCCAAATATCTGGTGCTCTCAACTCTTCCACCTGGAAACTGTGGAGGTACACTCCGAGTTGGCTGGGAGGGATACCTACTAGATTGCTGGAATCGCCCGCTGCGAAATTCTCCTGGATAACCAGCTGACCTAGCCATTTTAGCCTGAATTCTATCAAACCATCTGTCAGGCTGACGCCTCTTATGTCGCTCTTCTACCCCTTGGGCATATGCTTGTACCCGGGCAATGTCCACGCCTGGCTGAGAAGCCATGGCCATACAACTATCAACCAAATAAAGGTCTAAGCCCATGATATACCGATGCACCCTGTCTGCCATATCTGCTACAACTGTGGGGGCATACCTCGCCAATGAGTCAAACTCGAGGCTATAGTCGCGAATACTCCTACCGTTCTGCTTTAACTGCAAAAATTTATCAACCCTAGCTCGTTTCATTTCTGGAGGCAGGAAGTGGCTAAGAAGGGCTTCTGCAAATTCATCCCATTCAGCTGGAGGAGCACCCTCTCCCCTCGATAACTCCCAAGACTCGTGCCAGTTAGCAGCCACATCACGCAGCCGATAGGAGGCTAATTCCACCGACTCAGTCTCCGAGGCCCTAATGATTCGCAGTGTACGCTGCATCTGTCTAATGAACTCCTGTGGGTCCTCTGCAAGTCTCGATCCATGAAATTCTGGGGGATTGCAGGCTAGGAAGTCACGAACCCTCAAGCTATCTTGTCTATTTACATCATCTGGGCCATGCCTCCGAGCCTGTCCTGCCATCAGTCCAGTCAGCAACTGTACTGCATCTCTCATAGCTCTGTATTCCACCCCATGCTGTGGGACTGGAGGCTCCTGTACTGGAGGTTCGGGATCTGCAGCTGCTGCTGCCCTAAACTCCTCTGGGGTTGGCGGCGTAGTAGAACTTGCCGACTGAAGTACAATCCTCGGCATAGACTGGGCACGGGACCTGGTAATTCTTGGGGTCTGACTAGTTTCCCCAGCTGCCGACTTGCCCTTCTGGGCAGTGGTTGCTTTCCTTGGAGGCATCACTACAAACATAAAGGTAGATTAGTGAAGGATCATCCTAAAACATAACTCTATTGCACGATCTATGATAAGAAAGAAAGTAACATCCTAAATGTCCTGTAGCCTCTTGTTTATAGATGTGGTGCACAACACACCGATAAACAAGCCTCTACTAGACACGGTCTGTGGACACTCCAAGGAAGAACTGCTCTGATACCACTTCTGTCACGACCCAATCCCATAGGCCGTGACGAGTGCCCGAACTGGACACACACGCGTACCCCTGCTACCTATACATAACCTGTCTCCTGTTTATACCCAAAATGCATCAATATATATGAAAACATACAAGCTGACAAGGCTGTAGTACTATATATAGGGTCGTTCCATAACACACATATCCGCAAGCCGACAAGGCTGCCACAATATAGGGAACGCCCAAAATCACAAGTCATATCAGTACAGCTGT
The DNA here is from genome assembly GCF_947179165.1 of Solanum dulcamara. Taxonomy (NCBI): domain Eukaryota; kingdom Viridiplantae; phylum Streptophyta; class Magnoliopsida; order Solanales; family Solanaceae; genus Solanum; species Solanum dulcamara. The sequence goes on along the minus strand of NC_077245.1, from coordinate 30,330,707 downwards.
ACATACATATATATATAACTCAGATCCCACTCATATACAGGCACAACCCACATATGTATCCACAGACCTCTAAGAGTAAGAAAACAGTAACATAAGGCGGGACAGGGCCCCCACCATACCCGTAACCAAACGAATATATACACCACGTTTAGTACCAAAATCAGGCTCCAGCACAATGGAGCACTTCTGGACTGCTGAGTGGGACTCCTACGCTGATGGATCCCCAAACTGTGTACCTGTACCTGCGGGCATGAACGCAACCCCCCAGAGAAGGGGGTCAGTACGACATATGTACTGAGTATGTAAAACATAATATGGCACAACTGAACACATATCTGAAACAGCGAAGCAGGGGATAACATATCATATGAAAACTTATACCTGTACCTTGTGAAGTGTCAAAACATGCATGTTTAAATTATATCGTATAGCCGGACCTATCAGGGGTCCGGTGGATACCTCTGTAATATCATCACAGCCCAATGCCATCACCACCTTATTACCACATATCATCATATATATATATATACACGTATCCCGGCCCTCTAGTGAGGGACTCGAGGAATAATGCAGTGAGTTACGCACGAGAACATATCCTGGCTCGGGACTCAGGGAAAGATGGGTCATAGTATACACGAGTAGATTAATGAGCAACTATATGCAATTTAAATCATTATCGAAGACTCAATCGTAGAAGAAAATTAAGCTATTGTCTGAGAATCAGGATTGTAATGTAATCACCTTAAATGCCCTTTAAATGCCATTAGGGGCTATACTAGTTAGTGTTTTAGGGTCCTTAGACACGTACTAAGATAATGCTAACTGCTTAAGGACTCCAGAATACATGTTTTTATATAGTCCTTACAACTAGGAGCCCGTATATTCATTAAATCCTTAGTATAGGTAAGGCTCAAGGAAAATAGCTTAACTGTTATAAAATTTCATTACCCAGAAGTGAATAAAAGACACTTAGGAATGGAATTACTTCAGAGATCACATCATTGTTTACTTACCTCTACGACATGCCAAAAGAAGAGAAAGAATAGGCTTTACCTACCTCTTATGGATTTCCCATAATCGTGTCCACGTCGTTGTCCTCGAAACCTATTTAACATGGAAGTAAGGAAAGTATTAACAATCTTAGACTTTTCAGCAACTTAGACTACCTACGAGTATTCATCGAGCTCGTCCCCTCGCTCGCACCCTCGACTAGTTCCTTAACCAGTTTAAGAAGTTAACAAAAATCGGACAGCACCTCCCCTATAATGTGCCCTATACGAATACACAACCATGTCCTTAGAACCTTCATCTAACCAACAATACAACCAGCAGCCCAAAAATATACATATTACGACAATATTACACAATATAAACCCTCAACAATTTACTCAAAACTAAGATACCAAAACTAGAGTTTTTAATCTTTCTTTCGCGAATTCTTTAATTGCAAAGTGGAGGGTCGTGTGGATGAAACCAGCAGCCACCCATGACCTTAGAAACACACATTCCATCACCCTAACAACTCATCACACGACCAGCAGTCACATACCACAAGTACGAGGCATTATTCGATTACAATTAACTATATCGATTCCAATTTCGCTTATTTCTAACGTCGAACTTTTGAAGCCTTTTACCCAACTTCCAGCAGATAATAAGGTGTATAATACACTCCAATTTAACATCATAAACTTCAAATTAAAGGGGAAGAACTTACCTTTCCCGAAATTGGTTAAAACTAGCCGAAATTGTGCCTCGGAACTTCTTCAATGTGCTGAAATTGAGCGGGCTGCTTGTGGTACTTCCTTGCTGCCCCAAATTGAGTTTTTAGGTTATAAAACACTAATATACAACTTAGGGACACGTCAAATAATTAATTCACGGAATGAAACCCGGAAGCTTACCCAACAAGGGTCAAATCCGTAACCCTCTCCCTTGCCCCTTTTCACGTTTTCTCCTTTTTTTCCTTCCAAATTTCAGTTGCAACGCTGGAGTTTCAGTTCCATAAACGTGTTAAAACACATATATACGTATCCACGTACTTAATATACACCGTATATAATTAATTCACGGAAGAAAGTTGAGAAACTTACCTTTAATTTTCAAGAACCAAAGTTGCCTCTCTTTTCTCTCCTCACGTATTTTTTTCTAAGTATAGCAGCTGTTTTTGGGATAAGTTAACAGCTGAAACATTACATATTAATATATATATAATGTGACACGTGTCAGCCCCTAAGGGTGACACGTGTCGGGCCATCATTGGGCCACTTCAACCATGCGACCAATGGGGTACTGCCACGTGGCAGCGGGGTCCACCTCCCCCAAGCAGGTGGGTCACCTACTTGACCCCAAGTAGGTGGGTCACCTGCTTGCTTAGGGCTGCCATGTGTCACTCTCCTATTGGCTTCCCCACGAATTTTTTTTTCCTTCCTCCTGCGTTCGTAATCTCGTCTTAGTTTAAGAGCCTATGTCATTCATGCTATGGAAGCTTGGTGTGTACTCAAATAGATTTAGGTAAGTAAACTTCTAAGTTAGAGGCGTACGTAAGCAAATCAAGTCCTACGACTCATCGCTTGTCCTCCAACTTCCTCCGACTTCTCTTGACCTTATCTCCAATCTTCCCTACTATGGGGTGTCACATTCTCCCTTCTTAGAATTATTTAATAGTGTCGTAACTTAGGCGGATCACATGATATCTTCTAAGTAGCTTTAGGAACCTTTCGAGTTCAAGAATGTGGGGTGTAACAAGAGTGATGTAGTCGTTACACCAAGTTCCCGAAAAGGATGGGTACAATATGTGATGATAGTACGTACGACCTTATGTTATAAGCTATAGGTACAGTAAATGATTAGATGTCACACTTTCCCCTGCATCCCTATGCCAACTATAATTTTCTTATGATGTCTATGCTTTACATACTCAGTACATATGTCGTACTGACCCCTCTTTCTTTAGGGGGGCCGCGTTCATGTCCGCAGGTACAGACGCACATTTTGGAGACCCACCAGCTTAGGACTCCTTCCAGCATATTTGGGAGAAACTCCATTATATCGGAGCCTAGTTGTGGTACTGGTCTCTTGATTTGTACACTCGTTTTGTTTATTCAGGAGTACGACAGGGGCCTTATCCCACTTTATGTTACTATTTTTACTCTTAAAGGTCTGTGGACATGTATGTGGGTTGTGGATATGTATGTATGTACAATTGTGCCGATATGCTACGATAGCCTCATCGGCTTATATATTATCTTGCTTGTTGGCACACTATGACTCAAATAGGAGACCGGTTTACATATGGGTCATGAAAATGCTTCTCCTCTTTTCGATTTTGCTCTGCTAATATCTCAAACGTGAATCCTGAACAATCTACATCTCTAGTATACTATGCCTTATTTTTCTTTGCGAGCTGATCTAGAATTGTTGTGGCTTCCTGAAATGTCCTAGACATAAAGGAATCCCCACAAGAAGCATCTATCACTGGCTTGGTCACAAAGTTGTAAGATGTGTAGAATATTTCTTTCAAATGCTCATCAGTCAAATTATGATTTGGAAACTGCTTTAGTTTCTACCTAAATCTTTCCCAAGTCTCATGCAGTTCTTCATTAGGTCGCTGTTTATGAGCATTAATCTCATCCTTGATTTGCAGCTTCTTGGATGGTGGGAAGAACCTTTCTAGAAATGCCTCTCTTAACTCCTTCCAAGTTGTGATAGAGTCCTATGGAAGTTAATTCAGCCATTTCATTGCCTCCCCAAACAGAGACAATGGAAATAAGCGAAGTCACATAGTTGATTGGCTAACCTAGGGACTTCAGATGACTTGCAAGTGGCGATAAAGTTCATCAAGTGTTGGTTGGCATCATCACTAGTTGTTTCATTAAATAGTCCCTTCAAATTCAACAATTACAGCATAGTACTAGTGATAGTAAACTTCACACCTTGAGGTAGTGGTGGGAGTATTATAGACTCAGTATCCCCTGCACCATTCGTATCAACATCATTATCAGCTAGAGAAAAGTTCATAGGTCTCTGACCTCTACCCCCGCAAAGCTCTATTGAGTTCATCCCTATTGTCAACACCATCCCTTGCTAGATTTTCGGCTAGCTCTCTCTGCCTTTGCGCCTCGCGCTCTTGTGCATTCATCTTTGAAATTGACCTTTGTTGTTCTGGATCCTATAGAAGTAGTGGTTCACCCTTGCTTTGGGTGGTTGGCATGAACTATCTGTTCCGTACAAAAACAAAAACAAGAAACCAAAAGTAAAACTAGGAAATAGAACTACAACCTAAAGTGCTCACTAGTAGACTATTCTAAAATTGTAATCCCCGACAACAGCGCCATTTTGATAAAACTCAATCACACCTCTCAAAAGAGATATAAAAAATTGTTAGAAGTATATTTTACCTAACTAAGTGTCAGTGTCGAACCCATAGGGAATAGGTTGAAATAAGTTCTATTAGCTATCACTATTTAGTCATATTTACTACTTCCTAAAAATAAAAATGTATAAAGTAAAAGTGGGGGGTTTGGCTGTATTTTAGAGATACAATAATAATGCGGTGACAAATAAATAAGATTGAAGTTTTAAACTATATGAAGACTAGACTAGAATTGTGTTCCCTATGACTTGTAAGTTAATAAGCTAATTGTATTCATGATATCGTTCATTGTATTGCATGCAAAATCTAGCGAGTTAGGTAACATCACCTCCCATAGGTAACATCACCTCCTAGTCCTTCTAAGACTTATCTCATTCATCTTATCCCAATCTCAGAATGTATACTATACTAACCCTCCCCCTGGATCTCAGATCACTATCTCTTCCCGATCTCAAGTAACTTAGACATAGTTTATCCCTTTTTTCGAAGTTAGACTCTCCAATTTCCATTGTGAAGTCTTTTCCTAATCATTGCTTCCCTCTCGGGCATGCAATGAATATAGGCAAGTTCTTAATGCGTGCACTCACTAAGAAAGACTTTTGAATGAAGAAATCACAATACATGCAAAAACAAATCACAAATATCAATCCTACTTTTGCCTGTTCTAGTTAAGTCATCATGGTTCCCACAACCCTAGTTGTGGGTTTAGCTACTCATACTTGTAAGTAAAAGAATAAGAATTTATGAAGAATTCATGAATTAATATCTATACAGGTGAAGAAGTCAATCTTGAATCAATCACAGGAATCAAAAATCAAGGATGAAAACCAGAATGATATTCCAAGAATCAATCTCCAAAAGTAACTAAGTGTAGCTTCACTATGTTCACAAAGTACTCAAAAACTAGTAGAAATGCTGAACCCTAAAAATAAAATAAATTTGGGTATTTATAGAAATACAAAACTAAATGCTAAACCAACTAGAAAAACTAAAGTCGGCATATTTCACGCTCGACCACTACAGACCGTACTGGAGTTAACGGTCCGTGGGCCTTCTCCCATAGTGTTTAACTTGGGCTTCAATACTGTGTAGCTCTTTACTTCTTCACGAGAAATCCTCACAGCTTGTGGTGATGAATACGGTCCGTACTGACCTCCATGTTGATAGACTTTGCCAATTCTCCCATATTTTCTCTTAACCTTCATGATTATCTTGCACGATCCATAGTGGACTCCACGGCCCATGATGGGTTCCATGGAGTTACACTTGGCCAAAATTTGTACCATCAGCACCTTCACAAGATCAGTGGTACGACACCCACCATGGCCTGTTCAAGTAACTATGGTCCGTGGTGGGATCCATGGAGTTATTCTTAGCACCTCCAGCATAGCTTCCTTCTCTCATCATCTCTAAGCTTACCATGATGGCCCGTGCAAGGTACTACGATCCGTGATGAAGCTCGTACTCCTTAGTACTCAGTAAAATTGTACTCAAACCCACAAAATCATCAAAACATATGCGCGACTTAGTTTTCCTGCAAAAACAAACAAAAACCCACATCATATATATAGAAACATGCTTGCAATGCACACTAATTTACCACTTTGAGCCTCAAAATGTCTTAAATACACTACACATCAGAGATTTATGCCAAAGTCAATTTCCCTTTCGAGAGAAACACCCGGCAAATCATTGGGACACACATCGGGAAAATCATTAACTGTAGAGACCGACTTAAGAGTAGGATTTTCAGAATCAACATCTCTAACTCGCACAATATGATAAATGCACCCTTCAAAAATCATTTTCCATGCCTTAAGACTTGAAATGAATCGACCCTTAACCACCAAATCATTACCCTTCCATTCAAGAATAGGCTCATTAGGAAATTGAAATTTGATGAGTTCTATAATCAATGAATGCATAAGAGGCATCTAACCAATCCATATCAAGAATAATGTCAAAATCGGTCATGTCTAGTTCAACAAGATCACAAGGGATAACTTTATGCAAGACCAACATGGGAGAATTTCTATAAACTCTCTTAGCCAACACCGAATCAGTAATGGGAGTATAAACCATAAAAGGTTCTAACAACACTTTGGGGCACACATCAAATCTCATAGAAAGGTAAGGAGTAACAAAAGATAAGTTGGAACCCGGATCAAGTAATGATAAACATCAAAGTTAAATACCCATAACATACCCCGTGATCATATTGGGAGTCTCTTCCACATCTTGCCTAGCATGATAGGCATATAATAGGTTGTTGTGTTGGCTACCCTTAGGTGGATCTTGGGTACCTTTTTGCACTTGGTCTCCTTGAGGACAACCTTCTACACCTTTGTTGGAAACATAAGGGAAATCAAATTGCTTATGGCCCATCTTGCCACATCCATAACAAGCACCCATTCCCAGCAAGCATTTCCCTCCATGGTTCTTTCCACACTTTGCATATTTAGGAAAGGAAGGGCTACTAGAATTCACACCTTCACCTTGAATTTTAGGGTATGACACCCTATCCTTAACAAGATTCTTACCTGAATCTTCACCTTGTTGAGAACGTCCACTACATCCACCATCGGTCCTAGCATTAGAGAACTCACCTTCATAACGTGCCCTCTTAAAATCCCTCATTCTCATCTTTTTTAGTTTCTCTCCCTCAATCTATTCAGCAAAAGTCATGAGTTGAGATGTGTTTATCTCCTTAATATGCCGATATGAATTGGCTTATTCGGGCACGTGAATCGGCAACCAATGAAGGAGCACACTTAGATAAATTGGTGAACTTAAGGGCATAGTCCCTCATACCCATATTTTCTTGTCGAAGATTGATGAACTCTAACACCTTGGCTTCCCTTAGTTCAAGAGGGAAAATGCGATCAAGAAAAACAAATTTGAAGGCTTTCCATCCAATAGAACCTTCATCCACTCTTTCTAACTTCCATTACATATACCAAACTAGGGCCACACTCTTGAGTTGGTAGGCTGCCAACTCTACTTTCTCTTCCAAAATCACCCCCATAATACTTACTATCTTGTAGACCTCATCAATAAATTCTTGAGGATCTTCTTCCACTTTTGAACCATAGAATTCAGGAGGATTTATTTTTGCAAAGTCCCTCACTCTAGAGGCCAGAGTAGGAGCATTAGGAGGAGCAAAAACCCCTTGGTTGGCTACTACTTGGGCTAACATGGTGATAGCAGTCCGGAACTCTGCATTAGTAATTTGGTCAGGTAGGAGACTATTGTCTTAAGGGATCGGATGAGCTTGGTCCTCATTAGAATTGACCCCTCTTTCCATAGGTGCTCTTCTAGGAGTCATTTTTCTGAAAATTGCAAAGGACAATTGTTAGGGAAAGGAAGTCTTAAAGGGTAATCTATTGCACGACATAAATCATGAAAAAAGTGAAGATTTCCTAAAATGCCTTATAGCCTCCTATTCATAGATATGACGCACTTCACAACCATGAATATGACTCTACTCGACGCGGCATGTTGGAATTCCAAGGACATCTTAAACTTTAGAGGCTTTAATACCAAGTTTATCATAACTCAACCTAGGGCCTAGTCATAACTCGGTGATAGAAACCCTGAATGGCTCCAACCAATTCTCTTGACATATCATAAAGTATACATAAGGTAAATTAAATGTGGAAATGACATAGAAAGAGTGTAAATCATGAATCATAAAATAAGAATGTAGCTTAACTACATAGACTCTAAAACATTAGTCCAATGATGCCTTTACTACTTTAGATGGGTGGGGGGAAAGACATGTTTCTAGATCACCCTTAATAAGAATGAAGTAAAAAGTCTTTAGGATAGAACTAAGTCATAAATCGCCCTCGATAAGATGAGGACTCACCAACACTTCACCAAATGGAACTCAACTAGTTACATGTATGAATGTGATCCTCAACCCCTACATTATAAGATAATGTAGGCAACAAATATGCGTTAGTATATTTGAATGTACTAAGTATGTGGGAATAAAATACAATATAAATCATAGGATGCAATGATCAATTAATGTACATGATAAGGGGATAAGTAAAATCATAGTGATCAAAGCATTTAAGGGACATAGTTCAAATTATAAAACGAACATATGACTAGTATACATATGTGGGATAGTACCATAACCGATAATAAGACCATGAAAGCTATAACATAAAATTCCAATGTCTCCCCATATAAGGAAAAAAGGGAAATCTACTTTTCAAGGTAGACTCTACCCCGCTAGACGTGTCATGTACATACGTTATATATGGATCCACTAGATAGGTCATAAAGGCAAATCCTATGGTTTCACTTATTTATGAGATAAGAAACTTTATATAAGGACCCCATAGGTCGAGCTCCCACCTCAAGTCATCATTCGGTGCTAAGTCAAATCCCACATAATACATGCATGGTAATCATACTTAACATATATCATGAAACTTGTACATTGGTTTAACATTCATAGAGTATCTTGTTTTTATAACATACTTGAATGTGAGTATTAGCCTTTCAACATTATAATATCGTACTTGTATAATTCATATAATGAAGTTCTTTGGTCACCAATATAGGGCCCTAAGTCACCTTTTCCATAACTTGCATGAAATTGATAATTGAATCATAATAAAAATCCATAATAATAATTCACACTTTAATTTAGAGTAAAACTCACATACATAATTAATTTGGATGAAAACCATGACAATATTTTGAAATCATTAAACTTCATGATCATACTTCATGTAATTCATCATAGAAAATAGCTTAATGCATGGACATTCATAAATCAACTTGAAATCATACAATTTATGTAGAAACATACTTATAATGATCATTGATAACAATTAAAAATATATCTGAACATCCCAACACAATTCATCAAAATTTGAGTTGAAAGATAATGCAATTTCATGAGAGCTTTGAGGAAAACCTTAAGATTCCATGGGTGAAAGAAACCCATGGATCAATTTCCACATACCTTGATTGGAATAAACCTAGAATTGAAGAGGAATCTTCATGAACTGGAAACCCTAAATTTAGAGTCCTTCCTTTGGTAAATTTTGAAGAATGAATTGAATAGGAGGAGAATTTGAAGAATTGGATATATATATATACATACATATTTTGAGCTTGGCCATAAAAGTGTCAAGGTTCATTAAATCCGAACATGGAAAAAAACAAAATTACCCTTTATTAAAAACTCAGATTTGATCCTACGAATGGACTCTATGAGTCATAGGAATAGTGATGAGTCGTCAAGATGACTCGTCCTGCAGGTTTTGGAAAAAACTCTGAAAAATCATGTCTCTAAAGTTTTGCTATGATTCGTGTCTACGACTCATCCTCAAGTCTATGGGTCATAAACCACACTTGTCCTGCAGGTCCTAAAAACCTGTATGTTCATAACCTCTAAAGTTTTTGTATGACTCATTTTGATGAGTCATCAACTCCTCTATGACTCATCTTATGGATTCATAGAGTGGGTTCTGGGGGTGGGTACCTGCAAGTCATCAGACCTTGCAACGACAACTCATTTCTATGAGTATCATTTGCTCTACAAGTCATCATTTGACTTGTTAAGTTACCTTCCTACCTTGGCCAAATTTACCATCTTAACTAGACTTTTACGAGTCGTATTTACGACTCATAATAGTCTTTACGAGTCGTAGACTGACTCATAGTCCTGGGGCCAGTCCAATTCTCTTAAAAGTTTCCTTTCATTTAACTTTTCAACTTTTGGGGTCTTACACTGACTTAGTTGAGTAGGACATGGTTGATATTGATGTGATTCTTGGCATGGCCTAGCTTTATACTTGTTATGCCTCTATTGATTGTAGGATTCAGATTGTTAAGTTCAGTTTCTCAAATGATACTGTCTTATAATGGAATGGTAGTCTTGTAGTGGCTAAGGGTAAATTTATCTCTAACCTTGGGGACAGAAAGTTGATCTCTAAAGGGTGTATTTATCTCATCATTAGAGTCAAGGATGATAGTATTGAGTCCCTTACTCTTGACTCTTTCCTAATTGTAAATGAGTTTCCTGAAGTGTTTCCTGAAGATCTACCCGGTGTCCCTCTTAATAGAGAGATAGAATTTGGAATTGATGTCCTTCCTGATATGCAACCTATCTCTATCCTGCCATATTGAATAGCTCTTGCTTAAATGAAAGAATTGAAAGAACAACTAAAAGATCTCCTAGATAAGGGATTTATTAGGCCGAGTGTCTAACCCTATGGAGCTCTTGCCCTATTCATGAGAAAGAAAGATGTGTCATTGACAATGTGCATTGACTATCATCAACAGAACAAGGTCACAAAAAAGAACAAGTATCTCCTTCCCAGATTAGATGATTTATTTGACCAACTCCAGGGTGCCACCTCTTTCTCCAAGATAGAAGTTAGATTAGGATATCATCTGTTGAAAGTGAGAAAATATGATATCCCAAATACTGCTTTTTGGACCCAATATGGTCACTTTAAGTTTCTTTTTATGCCCTTTAATTTGACTAACGCTCCTATTGTATTTATGAACTTGGTGAATTGAGTGTTCAAATAGTATTTGGACATGTTTGTGATTGTATTTATAGACAACATACTGATCTATTCAAGAAATGAGGAGGAGTATGCTAATCATCTCAGAATGGTTCTTTAGACTCTCAAAGATAGGGAGTTGTATGCTATGTTTTCAAAGTATGAGTTTTGGCTTTCTTCTGTGGCATTCCTAGGCCATATTTTATCCGGAGAGGGTATACAAGTTGATTTACAAAAGATTAAAGCGGTTAAGAACTGACCTAGGCCCAAATCCCCAACTAAGATAAGAAGTTTCTTGGGTTTGGCTGGCTACTACCATAGATTTGTTGAAGAGTTCTCATCCATATCTTCATCATTGACTAATCTAACTCATGAGAATGATAAGTTTCAATAGTTAGATGCTTGTGAGAAGAGTTTTCAAGAGTTAAAAACAAGGTTGACTATTGCCCCAATTTTGTCCCAACTTGAGGGAACAAATGGTTTTGTAATCTATTGTGATGTGTCCAGAGTTGGATTGGGTTGTGTGTTAATGTAGAAGGCAAAGGTTATTGTATATGCTTCCAGACAGCTTAAGATTCATGAGAGGAACTATTTGACTCATGAGCTTGAGTTGTCATCCGTAGTATTCACTCTCACAATTTGGCGTCATTATCTCTATAGAGTGCACGTTGATCTATCACAGATCACATAGCCTACTATATGTGTTTACTTAGAAGGAGCTAAACCTGAGGTAGAGGAGATGGCTTGAGTTGCTCAAAGATTATGATATGAGCATTTTCTACCACCTAGGTAAAGCTAATATTGTTACTGATGCTCTTAGTATGTGATCTATGGGAAGCACTTCCCTTGTAGAAAAGGGAAAGAAACAATTGGATAAAGAGGTGCACAGGTTTGGACATTTGAGAGTTTTAACTTATTGACTCGAGTAAGGGTGGTACTATCGTTCAAAATGGGGCTGAATCATCTCTAGTTGCATAGGTTAAAGAAAAGTAAGATTAAGATCCCATCCTCTTCCAACTGAAAGATGATGTTCATAAGCAGAACGTAATGGATTTTTCTAAAGGGAGAGATGGAGTGTTGAGGTATTAAGAGAGATTGTGTGTTCCAAGCATTGATGGTATTTGAGAGAGGATCATGGTAGAGGCCCATAACTCCAAGTACTCCATCCATCCAGGTTCTACAAAGATGTGCCATGACTTGTGTGAAGTATATTGGTGGAGTGAAATGAAAAGGAATATAGCAGAGTATGTGTTCAAGTGTCCGAACTACCAACAAGTTAAAGTTGAGAACAAAAGGCCTTATATAGTGGCTTAGAATATAGAAATTCCATAATAGAAGTGGGAGACGATCAACATGAACTTCATAATAGGTTTACCTTGATCCCACAGATAAGATGACTCTATTTAGGTGATTGTGGATAGGATGACCAAATAAACCCATTTTTTGCCGGTTAAGACTATGGACACTGTAGAGGATTATGCCAGAGTATATCTTTGAGAGAATGTTTGACCGAATAGAGTTCCCTTGTATATCATCTCAGATAGGGGAGCTCAGTTCATTGCCCAGTTTTGGTAATCATTTTAGAAAGGGTTGGGTTCAAGAGTGAACCTTAACACTCTTTTCTATTCGCAGACAGACGTCCAGGTAGAGCATACAATTTAGACTTTCGACGCTATGTTAAGAGCCTGTGTCATAGACTTCAAAGGTAAATGGGATGATCATTTACCTCTTATTGAGTTTGCGTATAATAATAGCTTCTATTCAAGTATTCAGATGACTCCTTATGAAGCTCTGTATAGGAGGAGATGTAGATCGCCAATTAGTTGGTTCAAAGTTGGTGAAGCTGAAATGATGACCAGACTTAGTTCACAGGCCATGGAGAAATGAAAATAATCCAAGAGAGGTTGAGGACTGCCTAGAGTCGCAAGAAATCCTATACGAATGTTAGGAGAATAGATTTGGAGTTCAAAGTGTATGATTGGATATACTTGAAGGTTTCACCTATGAAGTGTGTGATGATATTTGGAAAGAAATGGAATATTAGTCCCCACTATATTGGTCCTTATCATAATGTGAAGAGGATTGGTAATGTAGCATACGAGTTGGAATTGCCATCAGAGTTAGTAGCTATTCACCCTGTGTTTTACATCTCTATGCTTAAGAAGTGTTTGGGAGATCCATCACTTGTTTTTCTGACTGAGAGTTTTGGGGTGAAGGAGAGTTTGAGTTATGAAGAGATTTTAGTTTAGATTCTTGATCGTCAGGTTCGCAAGTTGAGAAACAAAAATGTTGCATCCGTCAAAGTTCTATGGAGAAATCAATTTGTTGAAAAGGTTACTTGGGAAGGTAAAGAGCATATGAAAGCTAGATATCTACATCTATTCGTGCCTCCAAATGATAATATTAAGGGTAGTGTTTCTTTTTCTAATCCTTGAGTTGATGTTCATTCTGAGTTTGAGTATTTGATATGTATTCTTGAGTCCGAGTAGTTGATTGTTTGAATGTTTGATTGTTGAGTTCTTGGTGGTATTCGTTCCTTGTGTAACCCGTAGCTTGGTCTTCATTCGAGGATAAATGTTTCAAAGGGGGAGATATTGTAAGACTACAGAAGTTGGAAGATAAAATAAAAGAAAATTCAGAGAAATCTTGACTGCTTATATTCCTAAGATTTGTAAAAAGTCTACGACTCATAGAAATGAGTTGTAGGATCAGTGGATAGGGTTGGAAATTTGACTAAGTCTAAGAGTGAGATAAAGGGTAGGTTGGCGAATCATAGATGTGAGTTATCATTACAGGGTCTGACATCATGAAGATCACAAGTCTCAGAACCCACTCTACAACTCGACAGGATGAGTCATAGATCAAAGGATGACTCGTCAACACGACTCATAGATGAAATTTAGAAGCCCCAAAATCTCAAGGTTTTAATGACGACTAGTCATTTCTACAACTCGTCAAGAAGTTTAGGACTCATAAACCTGAGTCATATACCCCCAAGTCTTTTTTCCAACCCAGTTCTATGACTGGTCTTCTAAGACTATAGAAGTTTCTATGAGTCGTAGAACAACCCATAGATGGCCAGAATCAGTTTTTAATAAAGGGTAGATTAGCATTTTCCCAGCCTTCCAGAACAAAAACCCTAAAATTTTTGGGACTATTTTAAGTTCCTTATCAGTATCCTAAATGCCTAGACTCTCATTAACACTTAGTTTATTTGAGAGCAAGGATTGGAGAAGAGAAAGAAGCTAGGGTTCAAGCATTCACTCCTACCTTTCAATCTTTGTTTGGTTCTTTGATTTCTAGGTATGTAAGGTTGAACTAAAATATGGACTTTGTTTCTCCATGTGCCCATGATTATGATAGATTGAATTTGGGCGGATTTAGTCCCCATGATTGTGGTTCTTGAGAATTTCTTTCTTAAATTCAACATGTTTTACTGATTATTGAGAAATTGATGCTTTTCTACGAACTAGTTTCTTGAAACAATAATTTGAACAACTTGTTTTATAAACCTTAATAGCATATTGATGGATATTGAATATATATGCTTAAGGGTTGAGTCTAGTGCCTTGAATTTGTGAATACATGATTGTGATTGTGATATGGGCATAATGATAGTGTTGATGAACTTGATAGTCATTTATATTTTAATAATTGAACCCAAGTGAATGGTCTCAACTGAATGTTGTCATAAATGATTGTCTAAACTTCTCTCAAATAAATGATCGGGAATGATTGAGAAATTGATTGGTTGAAAGGATTGAATTGATAAAACTGATGAATTGATAAGAGTCCATTTGGGACTTATTGAATTGATTTGATTTGATTTGGATTGGTTGTCTTATGAGCTTTGAGTCTTGGGAGGAGTATCGAGCACCGAATTGGATAAGAGTAAGTAATAACTTGAACCTAATAACTACGTCACCAAATGTAGGAGAGGATTGAATTGTTAAGTCGAATGTTTCCTAATTTATTGTCCTGACATAATAGGATTCGATTGGTTTTGGATCTATGATTGGTTGATTCATTCTTACCCTAGACAGGCATTGAACGGATGTGGAAACAACATCAGATTATTGTACTATCACTGGCTTAGGTGATGGTTGTCGGATAAGAGAAATACCCATATAGTTCTTGATAGTACTCGAATTGGATTGGATTGGACTGGCCTCTATCTAAATCTTATTCTTGTTTAGACTTAAGACATCTTGATTGAGTTGTTCACCTTCCCGATTTGAGATCTCTAAATTGATTTGATTCTAATTTGATGTATGTTTCATTCTGCTATATTACATACTTGTACATTCCGTGTACTGGCATCCATTTGGACCTTCACCATTTTATGATACAGATACAGGTTCTAGGGATCATCAACAAGCGCACCATTGAAGATCTATTTGCTTTCCAGCTGATTGGTGAGCCCCCTGCATCCGAAGGATCCATATATTTTATTCTTTCTTTAACACTAGTCCTTCTATTTTGATTTGAGGTAGACATGAACCTGTCATTCTCACTAATTAGACAGTTGTTAGAGGCTTCATAGACTAGATGTTGATGTTGTCTATTGGTACTGTCTTTTAGCTAGTTTCATTCATACTTGTTTTGTTGATTTGGTTTAGCTAGATTATTGGCCTTTGACCTTATGTGGAGTTTTTTTCTTAACGAGTTGGGTCTTCCGCTGATAGAATGTTGATTGAACGAGCCAAGTGGTTCACTTAGGGACTAGCAGTAGTCTATGAGTGTTGGCTACGCCTAGGGTACCCTCCCCGGATGTGATAGTATACTAGTACCTGTGAAATTGATTATACTTTCTCCCCCTTTGTTATCAATATAAAAGGTAGAAACACATAAATTTCAAAATAACAAGCACAATAAATTGTGCAGTACCAGAAAAATCATCAAACTAGTCAGAAACTTTTATTGGAAGATTCCCAAAGTGTCTGACTACTTTCTTGATCACTTGATCTAGCTTAACCCTCAGTAGAACGACATTAACATCTATTTTATTTGTGAAATTGCAAACTTTCTCGATATTATAATGATTGGAAAAAAATAGATCTTTTGTAGATTCAAGTTTAGTGTTCATTGCAACTAGAGCAACAAGAACTTCTGGAGAACAACCACCAAAGCCGACGGAGGAGGAAGTGTGATGAGGAGTTTATGATTTATGGTAATTCTATATCGCGAACATCTAAAATAATATATATCCATTTTTAGGGTTAAAAATTTTTGTTTCTTATTTGGTCGCCTTTTTAATTGCATCACAGATGTGATCCTTGGTATAGTCTAACTTTTGTAGACCAATTACTAACTCAATTTTTATAAGTTTTTAATTAGTCACATGTTTATATGTCGCATATTTGTATGCCATATCCAGTATATTCAACAACTAATGCTAAGCATATATGTCTTTCAGAGTTTTTTTTATTGAATTCAAAACATACACATTTTTTACTCTGCGTTAGGGTAGTAAGATTTTTTCTCATTTATCTTCTATGATGCATCTAGTTTTTCCGTATTTTACTTCAAGTTCAAAATTACAGAGTTGACTGATAGTCAATAAGTAGTAATTGAGTCCATTCACAAGATAAATGTTAGTTATATCACAAGTATCATTAAAAGCAATTGTTCTTATCCATATAACTATTCTTTTTGTCACAGAATTAGACAGCTTTATCATCAAAGTCAACAACAAATTTGAACAGATTTTTGTTGTCTGTCTTATGATTTGAACACGCACCACATAAATACCATCTTTTAACTTTTTTTTATGGTGTTCCTGCAAAATAGATAAGCTGCTTTCGTTTAGTTACCCAAATAATCTTTGGTCTTTTAAGGTTAGGCTTTTATTTTCTATCTCTGGTTTGAGTTTTCATACCCAATTAAGAATATTTGAAAAGAAAAGTTTACAATTAAAATACTGACGACCGTTTTTACCACAAAAATAACATCTTTGAGAAAAACGCTCTTCATTGAACTTATTTTTATTGAAATTGCCACTACTCTAATTCATTTTAGTTGACTTACATATGTTAGTCAATTGATTTTTAGGGACAAAATATTAAGTTGATTTACGAGAAATAAATTTGTTATCGACAAATTCTATATCAATTGATTCTTCTTTAAGAGTTTATCGATTAGATCTGATAGGAATACAAATAAGAGATTTATGAATGTTGTTTAGTTGGTTTGCAATTCTTGAATATCTTCTTGAAGAAAATCTTTTTTCAATTTCACAAACTTCTAATTCTATTTTCAATCTTTTTTTTTTATCTATGTAAGTTTCTTAAATCATCAAACACACGATTTAAATCAAATATGACATGCTTTAATAATTTCTTAACTTCACTGCAATTATTACTGTTTTATGATCTTACCTTGCTTATTTCTTCAATTTTCATAAAGCATATACTTTTTGTTTCTTCATTCTCATTTTCTAAATCATTTTCATCACTTCAACTGTTGAAAACCTTGTTTTTCTTATAGTCTTTGGAATATTTCTTCTTTAATTCTAGACATTCAATATCTATGTGATCGTACTTTTCACATTCATAACATTTTTTGAGTTTCCCAATAAGTTTGTTTAATCATGAAAATATGCTTTCAGTAGTTTTTCCTTCATTCATATGGAACAGTTCATACTCATAAACTAAAAGACTAACTATAGTTTGTTTAACTTTATTACACTACTAAAAATTTATCAAAACGCGACGGACTACATCGCTTTTTTGGACAAAATAGACAAAACAACAACGCAGTCACTTTCGTTGGTTTTGTCTCGGCGCTTTTCAAAAAGCGAAGGACTGCGTCGCACCAAACAATGCAGTCCATCATTTTTCTCTATTTTTTTGACAAAAGCAACAAACTCCGTCTCTTTTGCAAATTTTTCTTTTTTCAGAAAATCAACGAATAGTGTCACTTTGTTCTTCGTAGTGAAAAATAATGAAGAGCAAAGTGACAGCTTTAGCGACCATGTCCGTCGCATTTTTTGCGACAGCAAAAACCTGCAATTTCTGCTGCCTACTTGCTCAATATATTCAATTCCAATTCAATTCAATACAGCCCAACAACACATTCAACAACAAGCACAACACACAAAATATATAATAATAAACTTAATAAAACATTCAAAAACGCAAAAATAATAGTTTAAAGTCTTTCAAAGTTAGTAAAAATTTTGAAAATGTTCAATAAAAGGGAGTCATTCGAGTTATGGTGTGGACTCTATGTATTCATTCTCTGAGTCATCGGTAGATGTGGGCGCTCTTGAAGAACGAAAAAGTCAACGAGAGAGGTTGAGCACTTGTTCTTTGATTTGCTTGACAATTTTGTTCGTTCTTTTTTGTTCAGCAATTCTTCTTGCGTTAGACTCTACCTTTGCACGAGTAAGTTCTGATATTTGCCTCGACGTCTCAGCTATCAGAACACCATCAATTACCTTGGCTTGGCCAGATGATTCAATACCTTCTAGACCTGATTGAAGTTGTAAAACGTCGTTCTGAGAGCCCATCCCATAGATCCTGTCCTTATGTGTCTCTCCTACCACTTTTTCAGCCCAAATTTTAGGACTCTTTCGGCGTGAGCTAGACTGAATCTCCCATGTGCAGCTCTTTCCTCTACCCATGCATCCAGATCTAACTCATTAATCTTTTTTTTTCACATGAGTCCTCTTGAAAAACTTGTTACAAAGAGGAGCGAGCCCCAATTCTGTTTTCTATAAATAAGAATACAGTTTAGGTGATATTAATAAAATAATATTTAAACAACTAAATTTATATGAATTAAAATTTTAAATTTAGAAAACTCACCATCTTCCTTCTAACCGTTCCAACACTCTTTGTACCTACGGTGTGCAACGAGCCACCCTTTAGACTTCCTCTAGATTTTTTGACTTATTCGAACACAGCCTTGAATTCATCGGCATTCCAATACCAACAAAACTCCTTAACTACATGTGGTAGTATTAAATTCAGAGGTGTCATTGAATCCTGGGCTTTCTTGATCTAGCTAGACGATCTCACACTCACTTTCCTCTTAAATATGATCACAATGACCATATTGTACTTCCGCTGCCAAGTACACGAAGTCTGAAAAATAGTTAGTAACATTAGATAATCAATAAAGTATACTAAAAAATAGTAAGCTTAACTAAAAAATATATAACCAGACATATATATGCTTTGAATTAATTAAATATGGTCTGCCATATACTATTTGGAATCTCGTACCTAGAGTGATAGGGCTCTGTATAAAGCCTCATAACACTCTCCTATAGAGCCCTAGAAGTTTGTGTAGAAGGATGACACCTGCAGGACAAACATGTTAGTTCATGCATTATAAATTAATAGTGAAGAAATAAATAAAATAAAAAAACTTACGATGATCCATCTGGCTTAATCATGAATCTACCAAGACTGTACTTCTGCTCATATTCTATCTCAAGCAGTTCATCGGGTGTAGTAACAGGAGGAGGTAGAGGTTAAGGTGATACACTAAGAGGCACATAATGCTGAGTCAATAGAGGAGTAACAGCTATAGTATGTGACTCAGGACTGGTGTCTCTAAGTCCCGTGGTATATAGGTGAGGAGATGTAATATCTGTAGGAGATGAAGATGTCATAGTAGGGGATATCCTATTTGCGGATAACACCAATGATCGACGATAAGCCTGTGTAGGTAGGATATGTAGCGGCGTGGAGGTAATGACTGAGAAGAAGAAGAAGCACCAACTGGTCTCTGATAATGAGGATGATAATCTAAGGGATTCACTATCCCAAATGGAATAAGATATATATATATATATATATATATATATATATATATATATATATATATATATATATATATATATATGTGATGTGTGTCAGTATTGTGCTACTCTACATGCTCTGGCGCAGAAGAAACAAATCATGGTATATCCCCAGCCTCTATAGGCCTTCTAGACTTCTTCTTTTTACTCAAACTAGACTGGTTACGCCAAGATGATTTTGAGATCTATCACCATCACCAAACATCTGTATGGAAATTATATTATAATTTATAAAAATGATTAAATAAAATTAGTATTAGCACAATAAATTAACCTACTTACTAGCTATAGTCTATCATTCTACCACTCTTCCTCCTCGCTTGTTTAATTTTTATCATTCTCCCATTCTCCCTCCTAACTTGTTTCATTTTCATCATCCCATTCTTCCTCCTCAAATGATTCATTTTCATCATCCCATTCTTCATCCTCAACATTTGTCATTATCTCATCATTAGAAACTTCTTCTAATATATGTTGAGGATGTTCTAGTCTGGCTTTATAGTCAACATTAACTTGTTGTTGAACAAGTGCTACATCATTGTGGTACGCCACATCTAATACATTTTTTAATTTCAATCTTTCCACGGGCTTAGTCTTTATAACAACCCACCAATTAGCCTTGTCTCTACGCAATGAATATGTAGCGTAATAAACTTGCTTAGCATTTTGTGCAATGATAAAAGGATCACAACTTCTGTATTGTCTGGTGTGCTTAAATTCAATTATATTATGTTGTTGGTCCACCCTTTTGCTTCTATGTGATGGGTCAAACCACTTACACCAAAATAATATAATCTATTTTTTGGCCAACCTGAATACCCTACTTCAATAGTCTCATGAATAACACTAAAATATTCAATAGTTTGGCGAGTACCATCTGGATCACCTTGTATATAGACACCACTATTATTAATTTTCTTAAATCTAGAAACTTGTTCAGTTGAAACTTAAACTCATTCACACAATACTTATTCATTGTCTGAATTTGAGATTCAGGTCCAAGTGCAACTTTTCTTACTAATTGCAAATGTATGACATTTGAATATTTATCATAAACCTGTATATTATTATTCAAAAGAATACAATTTAGTTTAAGTTGAATATATTATTATACTTATTGATTCAATGTAAGCTGGCACACCTATATATTCTTTTAGCCATTTTGAAAACCTCGTATATATGACTTCATTAACCTATGTGTTTATGAACAAGCTGATAATTGTACATTCAGATTTTTCGTTAGTTAATAAATACTTATTAGTATGTAATTTGACAATATACTTTAACACTTACTCGAGATATGGTTGAATCTCTAAACAATAAAGAAAAAAATATGTGACAGTTGATTGCATTTCCATACTAGTGAAGTCTCGATTTCCACACTTTTTAGATCCCCAATCATTTTAATTAAAAATTTATATCAGTGGAAATAAATGATCATTATCACATTCATCATTGCGATTGGGCATATTTCTCCTACATGACACTTTTCCAAAGTAATAAAAATAAAAATCACTAGTTTCTCTCGCAATATAACCTCGAACAACTTCTCCTTCGATCTTTCCCCTTTGCTTAATTATTTGTTTGCAATCGCCGATTTTCTTTATGTATATAACTATATACATTAGCTACTAATTATAGTATATATAAGAAAAAAATAACTTAATGAATATAAAAAATAACATTATCTCTCAAATGGATACATCCATCTTGTTTGAACTGGACCTTCGAGGCGGGCCTTTTGTACAAAGTGAATTGGAAGATGCTCCATCATATCAAACAAGACACGTGGAAAAATATTCTCCAATAGTAGTAATAACATGAATATTTTCCTCCATCCTGTCTAAACTACTCTGCAATAACTTTCCTGAACACAAATCTTTAAAGAAAAGACTGATCTCTATGATTTGTTTCCATATCCTGTCAGGTAGATGACTAAGAGAGATAGGAATTAATATATGAAAATCATGAATTTTCATACCTATCAACTTTCCTTCATTCATATCTTCCCTCTTTTTGAAGTTAGAGGCATAGCCCTATGACATCTTTTAGCCCACTCACAAATTTCACTTTTCTCATCCAATGTGAATGAAAAATCAGCTTTGGTCTTAACTATTTTATCATTTTGTAATTCTTGCAGCCACAAGTCTTTTCTCTTACAATATTCCTTTATGTTCATTCTAGCTTCTGGATTGTCTTTTGGTTTTCCCTTAACATCCATCACTGTGTAAAATAAATTATCAAAATAAGTTTTTTCAATGTGCATCACATCAAAATTATGTCGTAGGAGATTATCCTTTCAATAAGGCAACTCCCAAAATATTCTCTGTTTGATTCAATTATGTTCAACACCATATCCGTGAAGCCTAGAAGGTGAAACTTCTATAACTTTAGGCAATTGAGAAACTCTCTCCCAAAATATGCTCTTATTGTCTTTTTGTTTTCCCTTAACATCCATCACTGTGTAAAACAAATTCTCAAAATAATTTTTTTTTCAATGTGCATCACATAAAAATTATGTCATAGGAGATTATCCTTTCAATATGGCAACACCCAAAATATGCTCTGTTTGGTTCAATTATGTTCAACACTATATTTGGAAAGCCTAGAAGGTGAAACTTCTGTAACTTTAGGTAATTGAGAAACTCTCTCCCAAATTTGATGCTCTGTGAGTAATGGAGGGGGGGGGGGTCATTTTCAATCTTATTTTTCCTGAATGCATTTCTCATATTTCTAAACTCAATGGCCTATTCGCAAAAACTGACGATGAAAATCAAACCATGTATTTTTTCTGCCATTCTTTAAAGTCAATGCCTTACTATTTTTTCATGCAATGCGGAGAAGATAGTTTTCCAGCTGTCATCCAACCAGGCAACATTCCGTATGCAAAAATATCATTAATAGTCCACATTCAAAAAACACGCATAACAAATTTTGCTTAGTTGATATATCATAAGTCACTACGCCGTCAAAACACAATTGTGAACATCGGGGGACGGTGGAACGGGCTTGGCGGCAGATTTTAGAGAGAAGGGAGAGAGAACAAGAGAGGGGGGAAATAGAAAAAAACTCGATTTGATCTAGGATATTTTAATAAAAGTGATGGACTGTATCGCTACATCCGTCGCTCTTTTAAAAAAATTAACCAATATTTTGATAAAAAAATCGATGGACTAACCGACGCAGTCCATCGCTTTTTTAAAAATAGTTGACCAAGTTTGTTGACAAGAACTGACAGACTAACCGACGCCATCCATCGCTTCTTATAATTTTTTTTAACAAATTAAAATTAAGTAAAAGCGACGAGCGGTGTCATAAATAATTATTTTATAAATAATTATTTTTTATTAATAGCGACGGACAACATCGCTAAATATACAAAATAATTAAATATTAATTACATTTATTTTTGGTACAAAACCTTGCCAAAAAAATTATAGACATAAGGTCACTGTCCGTCGCATTTTTAAAAAATAAATTAAAAAATTAAAAATGAAGGACAGTGTCGCATTGTCCATCGCTTTTGACGAGTGACACCTTATTTTTTTTCCATTTTTTAGTAGTGTTAGTTCCTTCATAAGTCACTTCCAGCTTATCCTATATATCTTTTGTAGTTTCACAACTCGAGATTTTTTCATAACTCTTTTCCGCTGATAGCATTATATAACATATTTTTAGCATTGAAATTTACTATAATAATTCTCAGTTGTTCATCAGTATAGTCTACTAACTCTGATAGATCAAAAGGTGCTTTGATTTATGTTTTCTTATTGTCACATTTTTTTTCTTATCATGGGTTTTGTTTGGTGATTAGTAGCTGGTTCAACAAGAGTAATTTGATCTTATTGGCTTGCTTATTCATCATTAGTTCATTGTCTTGCTTTCTGATAACTTTCTCTAGGCTAAGAAATTCGATGACTCATATTAGATTTTTTCTTTTTGTTCTCCTTTGTAAAGAAACTCAAATCATTTTGATTAAGATGTATATAACATTCAATTCCGGGAATGAGATAGAGAGTTCTATTTCATTTATTGACTTTAGCCTTGCACCATACACTAAATTGAATCTCTTCCACGTGCGTATAATAATGTCAAAACCTCATGTGCATCCTCGCTCTTACCACCCTAGAACTGAGGTGGTTTTATTTTCTGAAACCTCAGTTCTAGCACTGCTGATCTGCTATACTCATAACCATATCTGGAGCAATTTGCACACCGACAAGTGGTGCGGGGTGGCTGGCTCACTTGAACCTGAACCACTGGGACCTGATGCAGCTCTAGATTCTATACACCAACTCTAGTAAGTGACCCCTGTGGCGTGCCTGCAGCATCCTAAGTGAAACTCTCCAACATACCCAACATTCTTAATAAGGTCTCCTGAAGCAACGCTGGTGCGGGGTATGGAGAAACCTAGTCCTCCACAATCTCAACCTATGGCTCTAAGAGGTATCTCTAGCACTACCTCAGGAAGGTGCCGCTCCTCGGGCACAGCCTCTACTGAAAACCTCTTCACAACCTCGGCTTCTCACTCTGCCCTACCCTTACCCCTAGCTAGGGTCTCAATAGCTGCCTCAAAGACTACCTTCCATCTACCAATAGACATAGATCTGATCCTCGTCATCTGCCAAAACAATATGTTACACTCAGCACTAGGAATAATGACATGGCACAATAAGAAAGAATGAATAAAGGATGTTTTCTAACAGTCTTCATAGCCTCTCGAATATAAGCACATACGTATCCGTATCAATCCTCGAGACTCTACTTAGACATGGCTTGTACATATGAGACCTATAAACCTGGGGCTTTGGTACCAATTCATCATGATTTGAATCCAGGTGTGATGGCACCTGTCCTTTCCTACCAGACAAGTCAGCCTAAAACCAATATTTATGGAGGATAAAATAGGGACAGTCTAAATCAGTAAGTAATAAACAATAGCAAAAATCTTTCAACTTAAATACCCCAAAGATTGGTTGTCACATGTACAAGTCTCTAAAATAACAAAACTTAAATGAAAACACACATCTCAATATGTCATCAACTCTTAAACAGAGTAAAGCATAAAAATACAGGAAGTGAGAGAGTTCGCTGGATATCAATAGCTACCTCTCTCAAACTTCCAAAATCCTCGAATGATCAGAAAAGATGGTGATCAAAGTTCAGTCTTAGAACCTACACAAGTGTAGAGGAAAGTGTGAGTACCAAACAACACGGTACCCAACAAGCTAACTAGAAAAGCAAAGCAAATCTAATAGGATTCACGACTCCTTTTCAACCCAATCGAACCTCCAAATAACAACCTACACAGATAATCCAGCCTAACATAACAGTTCATACTAAACAGTTCAATAAGGTTCAGTTCACAACTCAATTATAACAAGATATATCGTACAAATACTCATAAGTCACAAATACGCATCAAACTGTCAATATAGATATGCAAAGTATGTATATGCACACTCAATGATCATGCATGTGTGCAATTGCCGGCAAAGACTTCGACACAATAATCTCTAACCATAAATGACCTCAGTCCCACAACCTCATCGGAAATGACCTCGGCCATATAATCCCACTGGAAATGATCTCGACAAAGTAATCCCACCAGAAATGACCTTGATAATATAATTCCGCCGAAAATAACTTTGGTAATATAATCTCTAACCGAAAATGACCTCGGTAATATCATATCTATGACAGGAGGTCTCACAATCATATACATCTCATCACAGTATTTCAGAACCAATGCAAAAAGCATGCTCATATTAGTAATGAGGAATAATCAATTCAGATAGACTACAATCACAATTAGACTATCAGGTATTTCATCAAATACACATAGATATCTAGATTACGACATGTAATGTTCAATATTCAACAATAGACACATTGTCTTTTATTAACCCCATCTATTCATTTTAGATTAGTTCATAGCACAATTAAACCCGTAACTTCATCCCCATTACTCCCCAACACATATACAATGGGATATTTGAAAATTCTAAGAGATTCACGAAGTTTTAAGAGTTCACTTGCGATCAATTAATCCACTGAGGCTTGCCCTTCATATTATACTCCAAATCTCCACAATCTATTCAAATATTGCTTCTGAATTAAAAACCAAGTCCAACTAGACTACAAACGCAAAATTTGGTGAAAAAAGGGTCAAAGGTTCAAAATTCAACTTCAAAAAATGGGGTCTAAATCCAGGTATTTCTACATGAAAACATTCCTTGGAGTATTATGAATTCATTGTCGAAAACTATTTTGAAAATGGGGTTGAAATCAGGTCACAATCATCCTTTAAAATAATTTTTCATGTTCTTGGCCAAGAATTTACGTTACCCATCCAATTCCAAGTGCATCATGGGAATATCTATCAATGGATTTTGTACTTGGTTTACCATGGACAAGGCATATGCATGATGCTGTTTTTGTAATAGTAGACAAATTTTCTAAAATGGCACATTTTATCCCTTATTGTAAGACAATGGATGCCCATCATGTGGCTAATATTTTCTTTAGAGAAGTCATTAGACTACATGGTGTTTCAAGATCAATTGTTTCTTGCTGCATTTTGTCTTACATCATTGAGGCAATTCAACACAGAATTGAAGTTTTCAAGCACTGCGCATCCACAAATAGATGGCCAAATAGAAGCGGTGAATAAATTTCTTGGTAATTTAATTCGCTGCATATGTGGAGATAAGAAATGACATTGGGATTTAGCTTTATCTCTTACCGAGTTTTCCTACAACAATTCTGAACATAGATCTACAGGCCATAGTCTATTCTCCATTGTCTACACTAAAGTTCCAAGACATGTGGTTGATTTAGTGAAGCTACCAAGGGAGAATTCAAGATCATCTATGACCTTTGGTGACAACTATTCAGAATTATTTAAAGAGGTTCAAGATGTATTAGAAGCATCAAACAAGATATACAAGTAGTTGGCCAATAAGAGAAAGATGCTAATATCATTCCAAGTTAGTGACCAAGTAATGCTATACCTTAGAAGGGAGAGATTGCCTACTAGTGTTCATGGAAAACTAAGGCAAAAGAAATATGGATCATACACTATTCTAAAGAAGATCAACGAAAATGCCTATGTCGTATATTTGCCAAGTGGGATGAATATTTTAAATACTTTTAATGGGGCTGACCTATCACTCTATCATCCATAGCAAGCACTTTATGAAGAAAATTCGAGGTCGAGTTTCAAACAAGCAGAGGAGAATGAAGAGGAACATCAAATTTCTTAAATTCAAGTCATGAATATTCAAGAATCAAAAATTAATTTTTCTACTTCAAGAAAGAGAAAGCCAATTTGACTTTCGCTACTAGTTGTCAAGTTTATCTTTTACATAACTCTAGAATACTTAGCTATTAAGAAAATGAGTTGTCAGCTATGAGTTGTATTGTAAGTTGTATTTGAGTTGTCAGTGAGGTGTATATGAGTTGTCATTAAGTTGTACAAGGCTTTTGAAGCCAATAAATAGAGGCAATGACCTCTAGCTATGTAGTTTTAGCTTAAAATTTTCTATTAATCAAACTTTGATTTTTCTTTTAAGATCTTGGATTTTTTTTTAATCGAAATTTTCCTCATTATATAAAGCAGAATGAAAGAACAAGTACAAGGAGGGGGACATGAAAAGCCTTACCTCCAAAAATAAGATGGATGAGAAGCCGGCTTTAAGGTCGGCATACTTATCCCCGGTATAAAGGTGCTATCTATGTACTAGAAAAGCGTTAAATCTATGAGAGGACTCCTCTCGGTACAATGCGACTAAGAAGAGAAAACATAACTGAGGGAGGATCGATTTTCCCTAAATCCAGAATCAGCCTCACAACTCCAACACAAGGCTCAAGGTCAGTACAACTAAACCAGGAGACACACAATGGTGACCAAAATTGAAAACTAGTTTCATTTTTGATAGCCGTTAAGTGCGGCTCCAAGTATTGGGTGTTGTGTTGCTGGTCTGGATTTTTGTTGATTGCATCAGGCATTTGAAGATCTGCATACAACCTGCACGACTTAAACAATTGAGAAGGCCCAATAGTTGTTGTTGAGCTAACCATCCAGCTGCACCAAAAGGCTTTCTGAAGCTGTTGTTGTTGGTAGGTTGTGTAGCTTGATGTTGTGATTGCTGCTGCATATTGTTGCAGCATGGTAATTGGCATGGATAGAGTGTTGATGAGCTTCCTGCATGCCAGGCTGCTGTCTCCCTTCTTTTGTAGTTCTGTGGGTCTGCATAGACAAGTAACCAAAGTAACAAACACCTGTGGGTGTTTAGTTGTTGCTGCTGTTGGACTGTTGCTGCTCCAAATACATTCAGTTGCACCAAAAGACAAGTATGAAACCATCTGCTGTAGCCTCTGTTTCAGGTTGTGACTCCATGGATTGTTGGAAGAAACTGCTCCAATTGTTGTAGTTCTTATACTCTGATCAGAGAAATAACCATAGGCCATTCCACATGTTGGCCCAATAGATGCCAAGATGCAGATCAGCCCTATAGTTTGGATTGTATTTCTGAAGCTGTTGTTGTTGGAAGTTGTTGTTGAGAGTTGTTGTATGTTGTAGGTCTGAGGTGTGAAAGTGCAAGGCTGCACTTGTTGCATCTCAGCTAATTTGCTGTAGGTGTTGTTGTTGTAGTTGTTGTTGCACTTTGGAGGAGTTCCAAGGTCAGCTGTTGTAGTTCCCCTGTAAGACTCCAATCTTCTGTAGTTCTGCATCCCAGGTATCCCATGTTGTTGGTGTAGTTCTGCACTAACAAGTAAACAAGCAAAGGTCTCCAATGGTGTTGTTACTTGCAGTGCATACAACCTGCTGCATCTCTGCACTGTAGCTGTTGGTGTTGTGGTGTGACTTCTGGAGTAATTGTTCCTGGTGAGTAGCTCCAACTTGTTCTGCTGGAGTTCCATGTTGTTGCCTTCTCTGCAATGTATCTGCTGCTGTAACTCAGTTGTATTCACTGCTGCTGCTATAATGTAAGATATGCAGGTGATGTTGCTAAGATGCTTGTCCAAGAATTCCACTCTCAGCTTCTACAACTCCAATGCTATGTTCAAAGCTGCATGGGATTGGGATTAAGCTCTTGTTTTCTGTGGATACGGATTGCCTTAACGTTATCTTACAATACGTTGAAGTTGTTCTTTCAACAAATTGTGTTGTTTAGTTTATTCAGCACATTAGAGAGTTCCTTTATAGCTTGTGCTGCATCAAAATATATTTCAAACAAAATTATAGATGTAAAATCACGATAGGAAAAGCAAAGAAAGTTAACTAACTTATTTTTTGGAGAGATGAAAATGCCTATATATCAACACCACAAGAGATAGTTTTTAAATAATTAAAATTAATTACATATAATAGGATTATATAATAAATTACTATTTAATTGATTCCAACATGCAAAAAGATTAATATTCTATACCAAAAAGCTACATAAAAATCAGATTCATTAAAATCAAGTCACACATGCATGGTGAAATAGAAGAAGAAATAAGTAAAAAAAAGTGTCTTACTTAACATTGAAACACCACAAGAACAAAGACAAAATAAAGAAGATATCTCTTAATCGATGGTCAAAATAAGATTCAAGAATAAAACTAACATTCCCTAATCTAAGTTTTCATATGCATGTTCAAATTGATAAATGGGTTAGTGGGGACATTTAATCTTATGATGTTCAGTATTTCAAAGTTACAATTATAAACATGGTAATCAAGGAAATAATTTTTTTTACTTTAAACTAAATAAAAGTTTTTGTAGGAAAAACATATAAAAATATATTGAAGTATTTATTTTTTTGATCAAGTTAAAATGATTTAACATTCAATGTGCTAAATAAATAAGTTGAAAATTTATATCATTAATTTTTAAATATATTATTATTTATTTTTAATAAAATAAATTAGTTCTTGAAGGAAAATATTTTATTTATAAACTCAAAATTTCTTGAATCTTACTATAAGTTCTTTCTTGATCTTTGTATTATGTATTTTTTTGTATATTAAAAATAACCTAGCAATATCCCTATTTATAATATTTAGAAATCAAATTAAACTAGGACAATAAAACTTATTCCTATATAAACTAGGACAAACAGATTCTAACTAGACATGAATTAAATAAACAACAAATAACAAATCCTAAACAACTTAGAATTTCTACTCCAATTTTGAATTATTATTCCAACATTCTCCCATAATTCAAAGTTGTATACTTTTATCTTTTTCTTCTTGTCATTGTTGTTGTATTGGAAAATACTTTTCTTCAATATTTAATTTCATTCTTGTCGTTATTATTGTTTTGGAGAACTTTTCTTCAATCTTCAATATATTCTTTTGGTTGTATTGGACCTCTTTCCCTCCAATTTCCAAGTGATTCAATACATATATACTGCCCTATAGGTATAGCCTACCTGTCCAATAGGTATGGTCTATCCGGACTGAAGGCATGGTCTACCCAGCCCGTAGGCTCGGTCTACTCGGCCCATAGGCACAGTTTAGTGTTAGAGCACTCTATCTTCAACTCTCGTTGATGCCCTTCCCACCAACTCCTCTTTATTTTGTTGGAGTATGTCATCTCCAACTCTCGTGAGTATGAGCGGGGACTAAGACATGTCCCTAGCTCACCCTCAATATGAAACATAACAAAAGTCTTTGAAAACAATAACCAACTTGATTACTAGTCCCCGATAAATTAGGACTCACCACATACACCACCGGATAGGAAAGGTTAAATAGCCACATAGATGAATACGATCTTCAACCTCAACCCATACATTATGAGACAATGTAGGCAAAAAGTATGCATTAGTACGTTGGAATACCAAGTATGAGGGCATGACATGCAACGTAAATCATGAGATGCATTAGTACGTTGGAATACCAAGTATGAGGGCATGAGATGCATTAGTACGTTGGCAAAAAGTATGCATTAGTACGTTGGAATACCATGTCTGAGGGCATGACATGCAACGTAAATCATGAGATGCAAGGGTCAAGTAAAACACATGATAAGATGAGATAAAAAATGTCATGAGAAAATCATAATGCCCAAAGCATTTAAAAAGCATAATTTAAATCATGGCATACATAAGAGATCACACATATGTAGGATAAGAACCATAACCGACAATAAAACCATGAGAGCTATAATATGGAATCTCGTTGTCTCTCTATACAACGAAGAAAAATGGGAATATACTCGCCAAGATAGCCTCTACATGCCTAAGTGGTTCCACCAAGCGGTTATGTGAACCGGGTACTCACCCCTAGTTCTTAGACTCAGGTACTCACTTCCAAGCCTTTATATTTCAGGTACTCACCTTTGATAGATTTGGGTATTCGCCTCTAATCCCTTTGTTTCTACGGTGAAACATAGTTCAAGAGACATGAGGTTGCTACTAGAGCTTTTGGTAGGGCCTCAACCTCAAGTCCACTCAGTGCTAAGTCAAATCCCACAGAATATATATATATATATATATATATATATATATATATATATAGCATAGAAATCATAAATGACATATATCATAGTCATGATCATAGGTTTGAAAACATAGAGTAACTTATTTTCATAACATAAGTGCAATGTGGGTATTGTCCTTCTATATTACAAATCATACATACATAGTCCATATCATTAGGCCTTAAGGCACCACATTGGACCCTAAGTCACCCTTTCCATAATTTTCATGAAAATCATCATTCGAAACATACTTATAATTCATGCTCATAATTGAAATATATGATCATAATTCATACTTGAAAATTCATGATCATAACTTATACTTGAAATTAGGGTAAGACATGAATGCATGATCAATCGATTTGAAAATTATGAAATTGAATTAAAAACATGCATGATCATATACCTCCTATCAGCCCATACATAATTCATAAAAATAGTATCATTGGAAAGTATAATTGAAAATACCCATGATTAATATAATGAACCCTAGAGATCAATGTAGGAGAATTCATGGAAAAACTCATCAATTCAACGCAATAACCATCAATTTATATTACAATAGACTCATAATCATAATTTGAATAAGAAATCATGCAATTGGAATAGAGACCATAAAATCCATAAAATACCATACTTTAATTTGACAGAAAACTTGAGAAATTAATTGGGCTTCATGGATAAAAGAATCCATGAATCAATACCTACATACCTTAAGTGAGAAAACCAAATAATTTGGAAGAACTTGAGAGTTTTGATGGAGAGCTTGAGGAATTTATTTGAAGTCTTCAATGGAGTCCTTTAGTTTCTTTTATAGAGAGAGAAATATTTAAGTAGGTGAATTGTAGAAGAATGAATAGAATTAGAGGTGTATATCAATTTATAGAGTTGAATTAGGTCCTAAAAATATCTAGGTTCATTAACTAACAATTAAGGAGAATTCTAAAGTGACTTTACTTAAAAAAACTAAATTTGGACAAAAACCATCGCCAGGTCCGCGATGCGGACTTGGCGCGCACTTTACTATTTTGTGCAGTTTCTTCAAAAAATCTATCGTTCGATATACGAGTTCTAAAAATCTATCGAGACTATTTTCCCGCAGATTTTTACCCCCTAATCTATATTTCAGACTCAAATTTTCCAAAAAGATTAAGGATAATGCATTACATGAACGGCCTATTGCCAAGGCATTCTTAAGACACTTGTGAGCATTTTGAGAAATGTTACAATATCTCCCCATTGGGAACATTCGTCCTTGAATGAGATCCAACTAATATAGGAAGGGAATGGATAAAGGACTAGCAACCCAACATGAACATGAGGACACTTTTAAATATATGCATAGAACATGTAAACTTCATGCTTAACATAAGACATAGTCCTTGAGAAAAAAACATTTTAATGAATCGTGCAGGCATATGAATGACATATGAAACTGAAATGTAGGAGTTTAATCAATTTCATTATGAACAACTTAGTAACTTTAGGCTTGAGTGGAAGGAAAGAGATACAGATAATGCTTCATCATGTCCGATTTCGCTTCTCACGTAGCACTCTCTACTTGTTGATTCCTCCATAATACTTTGACTGATGCAACCTCATTATTTCTTAACCTCTTGACTTTCCTGTCTAAAATCTCAAAGTCAAATTTTCTTCAATACTCACATTCTCCATTCGCACAATAGAATTTGGATCACCCACGAACTTCCTCAACGTTGACACATGAAATACCAGATGAACCAAAGCCAACTCAAATGGAAAGTCTAAATCATATTCTATTTTATCAATATACCTTAGGATCCTACACCTTTATAGAAAATATTATCCCAAGAGTACTACTTCTCACCGCCACATTTTATCAAACCATGAGACCTAATCAAGGAGAACCCAATACACCGCACACTCACCCACATGCCATCCACATTCAAGCCTAGTTCTATCACCATTGTAATACACTCACTTGGAGTCATCATCAATTAAGAATTTTTATGTCTATATTAGCATCTCTACATCTACATTTGCATTAACTCCTACTAACGGACACACCAATATACTCTTACCTATATATTATACATAACAAGATCCATTTAGCTCTTCCTCCATGTATATAACCTTAAATGAGGTAAGCATACTACCATTTATCAAAATACGGAATGACCACTCTCTCTCTATCTATCATGACCCCAAAGTAGAGCCTTAAGAAAACAACTGAAGGTACCCTTAACTACTAAATCATGACCTTTTCATTATAGAATAGACTCATTTGGGAATTGAAACTTGATACAATGAGTTCTACAATCTATAGAAGCATAAGATGTATGCAACCAATCCATACCAATCGTTACCATTTCAAAAAGAGAATTCACACTTACCGAATGAAGCACCACGCTAAGTTTGGAGACCCACAGAGGGGTAGGGCTGGGATCACCAACAACTATCCCTATCATTCTTAGCAACCCATGGACAATGCCTCAACTTATGATCCTTCGCACCACAACCAAAATATACACCTGAACTGGCTAAACAATCTCTCGGATGGTACCTTCCACACCTTTGGCATACGAGAAAAGCTTGGCCACTATAATTATCACCTTGATATCTAGGGTTAGGCACCCTATACTTGTGATACTTAGGAACTGAAGTGTTATCAAAAGATGATCCATTCTCAATCCAGGCCTTCTTAGTCAT
Organism: Solanum dulcamara; assembly: GCF_947179165.1. NCBI lineage: Eukaryota > Viridiplantae > Streptophyta > Magnoliopsida > Solanales > Solanaceae > Solanum > Solanum dulcamara. The sequence continues at coordinate 30,296,820 of NC_077245.1, read as the reverse complement.
CTTAGGAACCTCCTTAAGCTTTTTATCTTCAATTTGCTCGGCATAAGTCATAAGTGTAGAGATATCCATTTCCTTTATTAACATGGCTGTCTTAAATTCTTTAAAAACCAAATTTGAGACCCTTGATATAAAATTAATCATATAAGCTCGAGGGTCGGACACCAAAGTTTGAGCATACTTGGACAACTTTATGAAGTTGAGGTCATACTTCCTCATACTCATACTCCCTTTCTTTAAGTTGCTAAATTCTATCACCTGTGCCTCCCTCAACTCTAAGGGAAAGAAATGATCAATAAAAGCACCCTTACAACTTTCCCAATCTATAGGACCGTAATTCACTCTTTTAGCCTTCCATTGGTTGTACCACACTTGAGAGACATACTTGAGTTGGTAGGCCGCCAACTCTGGTTTTTCTCCCGAAGTCACTCCCATAATACTCACTATCTTGTAGACCTCATCAATGAACTCTTGAGGATCTTCATCAACTTTTGAGCCATGAAACTCTGGAGGATTCATTCATGCAAAGTCCCTTATTCTTGAGGATAGAGTAGGAACATTAGGAAGAGCCGCAACCCCTTGGTTGGTCACCACTTGATCTAGCATAGTAATGGCAGTTTAGAACTCCGCATTAGTCACTTGGTCCGATAGAGGACCATTTTCTTGAGGAGTCGGGGGAGCTTGGTCTTCATTAGCATTGTTTCCCCTTGGCGATGATGGTATTCTTGGAGCCATTTTTAGGAAAATCATAAAGAACAATCGTTAGAAGGGAAGGTCTTAGAGTACCACTCTATCGCACGATACAGATCATGAATAAAGTGAGGATTTCCTAAGACTCTTCATAGCCTCATACTCATAAGTGTGGTATGCTTCACACCCATGAATACGACTCTACTTGACGCGATATGTTGGACACCCTAGAACACTTGAACCATGTACTCTAATACCAAGTTTGTCACGATCCAAACTAGGTCCTAGTCATAACACATCGATCTAAAACCTGAAGGGCTCCAACCAAGCCTCTTGTACATATCATAAGCATAGATTAGGTAAATAAAAGCGGAAATAATATAAGAGAGTCTAAACCATGAATAGTAAATGAAGAATGTCACACGACAATTTATACTCAAAATATTTGTCCAACTAGATGCCTCTACTTATGAGTATGGGCGGGGAATAAGACATGTCCCTAGCTCACCCTCATTATGAAATATAATAAAAGTCTTTAAAAATAATAACCAAATCTATGACTAGTCCCTGATAAATGAGAACTCACAACATACACCGCCGGATATGAAAGCTTAACTAGCCACGTAGATGAATATGATCTTCAACCTCAAGCCCTATATTATGAGACAATGTAGGAAAAAAGTATGCATTAGTACGTTGGAATGTTCTAAGTATGAGGACATGACATGCAACGTAAATTATGAGATACAAGGGTCAAGTAAAATACATGATAAGATGAGATAAGTAATGTCATGACAAAGTCATAATGACCAAAGCATTTAAAAAACATAATTTAAATCATGGCATATATAAGAGATCATACATATGTGAAATAGGAACCATAACCGACAATAAGACCATGCGAGCTATAATATGGAATCCCGTTGTCTCCTTATACAACAAAGAAAAAGGGGAATCTACTTGCCAAGGTAGCCTCTACATGCCTAAGTAGTTCCACCAAGAGGTTATGTGAACCGGGTACTCACCCCTAGTTCATAGGCTCGGGTACTCACTTCCAAGCCTTGATATTTCAGGTACTCACCTCTTATAGATTTGCATATTCGCCTCTAATCCCTTTGTTCCTACGGTGGAATATAGTTCAAGAGACATGAGGTTGTTACTAAGGCTTTTGGTAGGGCCCCCAACTCAAGTCCACTCAGTGCTAAGTCAAATCCCATGAAAAAATATATATAGCATAGAAATCATAAATGACATATATCATAGTCATGATCATATGTTTGAAAATATAGAGTAGCTTATTTTTATAACATAAGTGCAATACGGGTATTGTCATTCTATCTTACAAATCATACATGCATAGTCCATATCATTAGGCCTTAAGGCACCACATTGGACCCTAAGTCATCCTTTCCATAATTTGCATGAAAATTGTCTTTTGAAACATACTTATATTCCATGATCATAACTGAAATACATAATCATAATTCATAGTTGGAAATTCATGATCATAGCTTATACTTGAAATTAAGGTAATACATGAATGCATGATCAATCGATTTGAAAATAATAAAATTTACTTAAAAACATGCATGGTGATATACCTCCTATCAGCCCATACATAATTCATAAAAATAATATCATTGGAGAGTATAATTGAAATTATCGATGATTAATATCATGAACTCTAGAGATCAATGTAGGAGAATTTACGAAAAAACTCTTCAATTTAATGCAATAACCATCAATTTATATCAAAATAGACTCATAATCATAATTTGTATCATAATTCATGCAATTGGAATAGAGATCATAAAACCCATAAAATACCATACTTTAATTTGATAGAAAACTTGAAATATTGATTGGGCTTCATGGATGAAAGAATCCATGAATCAATACCTACATATTTTAAGTGAGAAATCAAATAATTTGGAAGAACTTGATAGTTTTGATGGAGAGCATGAGTGAATTTATTTGAAGTCTTCAATGGAGTCCTTGAGAGTCTTTTGTAGAGAAAAATATTTGAGTAGGTGAATTGTAGAAGAATGAATAGAATTAGAGGTTTATGTCAATTTATAGAGTTGAATTAGTTCCTAAAAATGTCTAGGTTTATTAACTAACAATTAGGAAAAAGTCTAAAGTCCCCTTACTTAAAATAACTAAATTCGGATAAAAACCATCACCAAGTCCGCGACCCGGACTTGGCACGAACTTTACTATTTTGTGTAGTTTCTTTGAAAAGTATATCTTTCGATATACGGGTCCTAAAAATCTACCGAGACCATTTTTCCACAGGTTTGGACCCCCTAATCGATATTCCGTACTCGAATTTGTGAAAAAGATTAAGGATAACGTATTACATGAGTGGTCTATTCCCAAAGAATTCTTATGATACTAGTGAGTATTTTGAGGAATGATACATGAGTATTGTTTCAGATCTCTGAGACATTAGTTTTTATTTTGGAAAAATAGGCTAAAAGTTGAAGTTTAGGCCAAAAAGGGATCTGACAGGGTAATCTTTTCATAACTAAATTGTTTTTGGAAATCCAACGATTTCATTGAGTTCAGAATGTCAAATTTAGTGAGTTACATATCAAATTTATTTTTATTGGACTGCGGATGAATTTTGAGGTTCCAATCAAAGACTTGAACTTTTCTCTCTTTCAGTTTCTGGTTTTCTGGTGCAGGGTCGACTTTAGCGAACAATGTTTGCTTTAACGAACCTCCACAAAAGAGAACATTTTCTGTGAAAGCGAATGTTTGTAAAAATGAACATTTTCCACGAAAGCAAACGTCCTCAAAAGTGAACAAATGTCTGGTTTAGCGACACCTGTGTCTCTTTAGCGACACCTGAGGGTCAATAAATGGAATTTTGAGTTTTTTCCTCCACTTTTAACTTGTGAGAAATCGGAGAAGGCGATTGGATTGAGGATTTTTGTGGAAAAACGCTGGTTAAGTGGTTTTCTACCTAAAACCCTTCATTTCCATTTAATATCTTGAGATTTCAACTTCCAATTTCTAGATTTTTAACTCCAAATTCCTTGATTTTCCATAAAGTTGAAATGGTTATTTCAAACTTGATTCTTACTAAAATTTTATGGATTTTTCAACGAGGAACTCCTCTTGATGTGTAGAACATGTTTTGAAAATAAAATTCCAGATTTGCCCTTTTCTATTTTTATGCGAGTTTTGGACGACTTGACCCCAAAATTAAAACCTTGCAATTTGGGTATCATTAGACTCCTTTTGATGAAATCTTGTCATTCTTGATAGTGGATAATCATTTTAAAGTTGGTATTTGTGATTTGAGCTCCCGCTAGAGCGTTCGTGTGAAGTTTTGGCCTTCGAAGTAAGTTTGGCTATCCTTCTTTGAGACCGAAATGGGGTAATTAGTGATCCTTATGTTATAGACTTTGGAATGGGATTGTGATATAAATTGGGACAGTTAATTTACTTTGAGATACCCGTGTGGGGGCTTATTTATATTGTGATGCCTATGTTGGGGCTTATTTGTGATGTGTAGCCCGTGTGGGGGCTTATTTGTGATGTGTAGCCCATGTGGGGGCCTTATTTTCTATCTTATCTTCTTTGAGAATATGTGATTTATGATTTGACTGTGAGAAAGGAGTGAGGATACTATTTGATTTGTAATGTCGTCCTGATGGGTTGAGTTAGGGTTTTTTTGAGAATACCTGAGTGCTAAAACATTTTTGAAAAAGTGTGAGTACTTAATTTGAGGTATTTCCTTCCCATTACTGTCTATTTAGGGTGAATATCATGTTTAGGTTAAGTTTTGAGAACTTTGAACCTTGTATTACATGTTGAGTTAAATATTCCCTCCATGCCTTATATTTTGTGAATACATTCATCCTCATTTATTATATCATTGATCATTGGGAAGTTGAGAATTATGGAAATTCTTTTTGAGAAAAAAAATGTGATACCATTTTTTACCCTTGACCACGAGTTAGGTGGCAAGTAAATGAGACACTAGTATCATGTGTCCATGGATATAAGCTGGGTGGTGAGGTAGTTGATACATTGAAATTGTGACGAGTTATATAATCTGTGAGACTCCCATGGGTCCTACTTGGTACCACAGCTCGGTAGGTGTATATGGAAGGCTATGCGACAGTCATGATTCTACCATATCATCACATCATGGCATCATCTCATTGCATTAGATTGCATTGTATCGTATATAATTTGCCTTATATGATATCAAGTGATATTGAATTGTCCTTATGTTTTTATTTTACATGCATCGTTTTATATAAATAGGAGGCACCGATGTCGAAGTGAGACTTTTTTGCGTGTAGATGGTGAATCATTCCTTATTTTATTGTGTAGGTTTGATTAATTCCTTATACTCAGTTGGTCCGAACTACTGAGTACATATGGATTATACTCACCCCTACTTCTTTGACCCTTTTTGATGTAGATTCTAACCAGAGTATCCAACATAACAATTGAGTTCTAGCGAACTTCATATCTGCAGATTAGTGGTGAGATCTCGGGATTTAGATCACCACAAGTTCTATCTTTTATTTTGTAGTATTTATTTATATTCAGAGACTTATGATACACTCTAGATTCAGACCTTGTTTTAGATCCTCTTATTCTTATGACACCAGATTTTGGAATATTTCATTTGTGTCTAGCTTTTAGTTATTTTATGGACTGACTTCTCCTTTGGGAGTCTCGTATGAGTTTTACTGCAACAATCCTCAAAATGCTCAAAAGTGCCTTAAGAATGACTTAGGAATAGGCTACTCATGTAATGCATTATCCTTAATCTTTTTGGCAAATTTGAGTCTGGAATATCGATCAGGGGTTCAAAACCTGTCGTCTCAGTGGATTTTTAAAGCCCATATATCAAAAGATAGATTTTTCAAAGAAGCTGCACAAAACAGTAAAAGTGCGCCCGTTCAGTGCAATTTTTTCGAGTCAAAATCTGGCAAAAATCTCATTCGCTCAAAATTTGCCTATCAGGAAACACCTCCACATCACATACCTGCATGATGGTTTTTGTCAGAATTTAGTGTTTGACTAAGGACAATTTAGACTTTTCCCTAATTGTTAGTTAATGAACCTAGACATTTTTAGGATCTAATTCAGCTCTATAAATTGACCCAAACCTCTAATTCTATTCATTCTTCTCCAACTCACCTACTCAAATATTTCTTTCTCTAGAAAAGACTCTCAAGGACTTCATTGAAGACTTCAAGTAAATTCACTCAACTCTCTCAAGTTATTTCAAATTATTTGGTTTTCTCACTTAAGGTATGTGGGTATTGATTCATGGATTCTTTTATCAAGGAAGCCCAATCAAATTCTCAAATTTTCTATCAAATTAAAGTATGGTACTTTATGGGTTTTATGATCTCTATTCTAATTACATGAATTATGATTCAAATTATGATTATGAGTCTATTTTAATATAAATTGATGGTTATTGCATTAAATTAAAGAGTTTTTTGATGAATTCTCCTACATTGATCTTTAGGGTTCATGATATTAATTATGGGTATTCTCAATTATACTTTCGAATGATATTATCTTTATGAATTATGTATGGGCTGAAAGAAAGTATATGATCATGCATGTTTTCAAGTCAATTTCAAGATTTTCAAGTCAATTGATCATACATTCATGTTTTACCTTATTTCCAAGTATGAATTATGATTATGTATTTCAATTATGATCATAGACTATAAGCATGTTTCAAATTATGATTTTCATTCAAATTATGAAAAAGGTGACTTAGGGACTAATGTGGTGCCTTAAGTCCTCATATGAACTATGAATGTATGATTTGGAATGTGGAAGGACAATGCCCGCATTGAACTTATGTTATGAAAATAAGCTACTCTATGATTTTAAACCTATGATCATGACTATGATATATGTCATTATGATTTCTATGCTATGTATGTATTCCATGGGATTTGACTTAGCACTGAGTGGACCTAAGGTGGGGCCCCTATCAAAAGCCCTAGTAGCAACCTAATGTTTCCTAAACTACGTGCCACCGAAGGTTGCCTACATGGACTAGATATTGGATCTACATTTCGCGTATGTATGACCCACCTAGCAGGGTAGAGTCTACCTTGGCAAGTAGATTCCCCTTTTTCTTCATTGTATGGGGAGACAATGGAATTCCCTGTTATAGCTCGCATGGTCTTATTGTTGGTTATGGTTCCTCTCCCACATATGTATGATCTCTTATGTATGTCATGATTTAAATTATGCTTTTTAAGTCCTTTGGTCGATATAATTTTCTCATGACTTTACTAATCTCATCTTATCATGTGTTTTACTTGATCATTGCATCCCACGATTTACGTTGCATGTCATTCCCTTATACTTAGTACATTCCAACGTACTAATTCATACTCTTTGCCTACATTGTCTCATAATATAGGGGTTGAGATTGAAGATCATATTCATCCACGTTTCTAGTTAAGCTTTCCTATCCGGTGGTGTTTGTGGTGAGTCCTTATTTTTCGAGGACTAGTCATCGAGTTGGTTATTATTTTCAAAGACTTATGTTCTATATAATATTGAGGGTGAGCTAAGGACATGTCTTAACTCCCCGCCCATGCGTATGAGTAGAGACATCTAGTTAGACAAATGTTTCGAGTTTATGTTATCATGTGACATTCTTCATTTACTATTCATGGTTTAGACTCTCTTATGATGTTACCTCTTTTATTTTTCTTTATGTATCCTTATGATATGTACAGGAGACTTGGTTGGATCCCCTTCGGTGTTTCGATCACCGTGTTACGACTAGGCCCTAGGTCGAGTCCTGACAAACTTGGTATCAAAGCTCAAGGTTCAAGTGTCCTAGAGAGTCCAACATGCGCGTCAATTAGAGTCTTATTCATGGTTGTGTAGTGCACAATACATATGAATAGGAGGCTATGAGAAGTTTTAGGAATTCTCACTTCTTTCATGATCCATGTCGTGCTATAGAGTTTACCATAAGACTTCTTTTCCCTAACGTTCTTTCTTTGTAATTTTCAGAAGAATGGCTCCAAGAAGACTACCATTTCCAATGGGAAATAATGTTAATGAATCCCAAGATCCCCTGGATCCTCAAGACAATGGTCCTCCACTGGACCAAGTAACTAATGTGGAGTTCCGAACTGCCATTATTATGCTAGCCCAAGTGGTGACCAACCAAGGGATTATGGCTCCTCCTAATGTTTCTACTCCAGCCTCAAGAGTGAGGTCCTTTGCACGAATGAACCCTTCGGAGTTTTATGGATCCAAGGTTGATGAGGATCCTCAAAAGTTCATTAATGAGGTCTACAAGTTAGTGAGTATTATGGGGGTGACTTCGAAAGAAAAAATGGAGTTGGCGGCTTACCAACTTAAGGGTGTTGCTAAAGTTTGGTACACTCAATGGAAGATGAAGAGGGTGGATGAATGTCCTATTGAATATGAAGCTTTTAAATTTGATTTCCTTGATCACTTTTTTCCTTTTGAGTTAAGGGAGGCTAAACTGTTGGAGTTTATAAATCTTCAACAAGGCAATATGAGGATAAGGGAATATGCACTCAAGTTTAATAAGCCATCTAAGTATGCTCCTTCATTGGTTGTCGATCCACGTGCCCGAATGAGTTAATTCATATTAGGGGTGTCCAACTTGGTTTTTAAGGAATGTCGTACCGCTATGCTTGTTAAGGAGATGGACATATATTGACTCATGACTTTTTCTAAACAAATTAGAGGAGAAAATCTCAAGGAGATGAGGATGAGAGGTTCTAAGAGGGCTCGATATGAAGGTGAGTTCTCCAATGCTAGGACTGGTAGTAGTAGTGGATGCTCTCAATAAGGCCAAAGCTTGGGGAAGAAGTTTGCTAAGGATAGGGTGCCATACCCTAAATCTCAAGGAGGAGGAGGTGTGAATTCTAGTAGCCCTTCTTTTCCTAAGTGTGCAAAGTGTGGAAAGAATCATGGAGGGAATTTATTGATTGGAACGGGTGGTTGTTATGGATGAGGAAAGATGGTCCATAAGCAATCCGAGTGCCCTCATGTTGCCAAAAAGGGTGGAGAAGGTCATCCTCCAGGAGGCCAAGTGCAACAAGGCTCCCAAGCTGAACCTAAGGGTGGCTAATGTAACAAACGATTCTATGCTCTTCACACTAGGCAAGATGTTGATAAGACACCCGATGTGGTCACGGGTATGGTACGAGTATTTAACTTTGATGTTTATGCATTTCTTGATCCAGGTGCCAACTTGTCTTTTGTTACTCCCTATATTGCTATGAGATTTATGTGTGCCCCAAAGTGTTAATAAAACTTTTTTCAATTTTTACACCCATTAGTTATTCGGTATTAGCCAAGAGAGCTAATAGAAATTATCCCGTGTGGGTTATGCATAGAGTTATTCCATGTGATCTTGTTGAGCTTGACATGAATGGCTTTGACATCATTCTTGGTATGGATTGGTTACATGCTACTTATGCATCTATATGTTGTAGGACTCATGTGGTTAGGGTTCACTTTCCTAAGGAGCCTATTCTTGAATGGAAGGTTAACGATTCAGTAGTTAAGGGTCGATTCATCTCATGTATTAAGTCCCAAAAATGATTTCCAAGGGGTTCATTTATCATATTGTGCGAGTTAGGGACGTCGATTCCAAAACTCCTACTCTTGAGTCGGTCCCTATAGTTAATGAGTTTTTTGATGTATTTCCCAATGATTTGCCCGGTATTCCTCCCGAAAAGGAAATTGACTTTGGCATAGATCTCCTTCTCGATACCTATCTATTTCTATCCCTCCTTATCATATGGCTCCGGTGAAACTTAAGGAGTTGAAAGAACAATTGAATGATTTCTTGGATAAGGGTTTTATAAGATCAAGTATTTCACCATAGGGTGCTCCCGTGGTATTTGTTAGAAAGAAAGATGGGTTACTCCGAATGTGTATAGACTACCGGCAATTGAATAATGTCAACATAAAGAACAAGTATCCAATTCCAAGGATAGATGAATTGTTTGATCAATTCCAAGGAACAAGCTACTTCTCTAAGATTGACCTTCATTTCGATTATCATCAATTGAGGGTAAGGGAGTGCGATATTCCCAAAACGGCTTTTCAAACAAGGTATGGTCATTTTGAATTTGTAGTAATGTCATTTGGTTTGACTAATTGTCCTGCTATATTCATGGATTTGATAAATCATATTTTTAAGCCATACTTGGACATGTCTATAGTGGTGTTCATTGATGACATCTTGATTTATTCTCGAAATGAGGAAGATCATATGGGTCACTTGAGGATTGTGTTGCAAACATTGAGAGAGAAGAAATTATTTGCTAAATTTAGTAAGTGAGAATTTTGGCTGAGGAAAGTTGTATTTCTTGGCTATGTGGTGTCCGGTGATGGGATTAAATTAGACCCAAAGAAATAAAGGCGGTTAAAAATTAATCTAGACCATTATCTCCTTCGGATATTAGAATTTTTTTGGGCTTAGATGAATACTACAGAAGGTTTGTTGATGGGTTTTCATCTATTGCTTCTCCTTTAACTAAGTTGACACAAAACAAGGAAAGATTTCAATGGTCGAATGAATGTGAGAAAAGTTTCCAAATATTGAAGGATCGTCTTACGTCGGCTTCTATTTTGACATTACCTAAAGGTTCGAATGGATTTATTGTTTATTGTGATGCTTTACATGTTGGTCTAGGTTGTGTCTTGATGCGACATGGTAAGGTTATAGCCTATGCCTCTAGGCAACTTAAAGTTCATGAAAGGAACTATCCAATCCATGATCTTGAACTTACGACGGTTGTGTTTTCTTTGAAAATTTAGCGCCATTATCTTTATAAGGTGCATGTTGATTTGTTTACCTACCAAAAAAGCTTGGAATATGTGTTTGGTCAAAGGGACTTGAACCTTAGGCAAAAGAGGTTTCTTGAACTCCTAAAAGACTATGACATGAGCGTATTGTACCATCCGGGTAAGGCAAGTGTTGTAGCTGATGCTCTTAATCGGTTGTCTATGGATAATGTTGCACATGTTGAGAATGGTAAGAAGGAATTGGTTAAAGAGGTCCATAGATTGGCACATTTAGGTGAGCATTTGGTTGATTCCAATGATGGAGGTGTTCTTATACATAATGGTTCAGAATCATCTCTTGGGGCAGACATCAAGGACAAACAAGACAATGATTCAATTTTGGTTGAATTAAAGAAGTCGATTGCCGAAAAAGCCATTGAGGCTTTGTCCCCAGGGGGAGATGGGGTACTATGTTACCAAGGTCGTTTGTGTGTTCCAAAAGTTTATGGATTAAGAGTGTTGATATTGAATGAGAGCCATAGTTCTCGGTATTCAATTTATCCAGGATCCACCAAGATGTATAGTGATTTGAGGGAACTGTATTAGTGGAATGACATAAAGAAGGACATAGCAGAGTTCGTAGCTAAGTGTCCTAATTATCAATAAGTGAAAGTTGAACATCAAAGGCCAAGAGGTCTAGCTCAAGAAATCAAAATCCATACTTGGAAGTGGGAAGATGTGAATATGGACTTTGTCATGGGTTTGCCTCATACTAGAAGACAACATGATTCTATTTGGGTCATTGTGGATAGGATGACCAAATCGGCGTATTTTCTATCGGTCAAGACATCTTATGGTGCTGAAGATTATGCTAAGTTGTACATTAGAGAACTTGTAAAACTTCATGGTGTTCCTTTGTCAATTATATCGGATAGAGGTACCCAATTAACTTTACATTTTTGGAAGTTATTTTAGAAAGGTCTTAGTACTAGAGTCAAGTTAAGTACCGCTTTCCATCCTCAAACCGATGGACAAGCCGAAAGAACAATCAAACCTTGGAGGATATGTTAAAGACATGTGTGATTGATCTTAGAGGAAGTTAGGATAAGCATTTGCCATTGATTGAGTTTGCCTAGAATAATAGTTATCTCTCTAGCATCCAAATGGCTCCATTTGAAGCCTTGTATAGGAGAAGATGTAGGTCTCCGATGGGGTGGTTTGAAGTGGGTGAGATGGTATTGATTAGTCCATATTTGGTAGTTGATGCAATGGAGAAAGTAAGTCTTATAAGAGAAAGATTGAAAATGACTCAAAGTCGTCAAAAGCCCTATTCGGACACTAGGAGGAGAGAGTTTGAATTTGATGTGGATGATATGGTGTGTTTGAAGATTTTACCTATGAAAGGGGTAATGCAATTTGGTAAGAAAGGGAAGTTGAATCCTAGATATATAGGACCCTATAGAATATTGAAGCATATTGGCAAAGTAGCATATGAGTTAGACTTTCCACGTTTGGTATTTCATGTGTCAATGTTGAGGAAGTTTGTGTGTGATCCAAATTCTATTGTGCTAGTGGACAATGTGAGTATTGAAGAGAATTTGACTTATGAGGAGATCCCGATTGAGATTTTAGACCGGAAAGTGAATAGCTTAAGAAATAAAGACGTTGCGTCCGTCAAGATGCTATGGAGGAATCAAGCAGTAGAGAGTGCTACATGGGAAGAGGAATCGGACATGATTAAGCGTTATCTGCATCTCTTTCCTTCCATTCAAGCCTAAAGGTACTAATTTTTTCATGATCAAATCGATTAAACTCATACGTTTCAGTTCCATATATCATTCATGATTCATGAAAAATAATTCTTGTTCTCAAAGACTATGTCTTATGTTAAATATGAAGTTTACATGTTCTATGCATTTTTCAAAGTGTCTTCCCGTTTATGTTGGGTTGCTAGTCCTTTTTCCATGTCCTTCATATATTAGTTAAATCTCATTCGAGAACGAATGTTTCCAAGGGAGAGATATTGTAACATTCCTCAAAATGCTCACAAGTGCCTTAAGAATGCCTTGGGAATAGGCTACTCACGTAACGCATTATCCTTAATCTTTTTTGCAAATTCAAGTTCGGAAAATCGATCAGGGGGTCAAAACCTACGAGAAAATGGTCTCATTGGATTTTTAGAACCCGTATATCGCAAGATAGATTTTTTAAAGAGACTGCGCAAAACAGTAAAGTGCGCCCGTTCAGTGCAATTTTTCCAGAGTCAAAATCTGGCAAAAATTTTATTCGCTCAAAATTTGCCTATCAGGGAACACCTCCGCATCACAGACCTGCGATGGTTTTTGTTCGAATTTAGTGTTTGAGTAATGGCACTTTAGACTTTTTCTAATTGTTAGTTAATGAACCTAGACTTTTTAGCACCTAATTCAGCTCTATAAATTGACCTATACCTCTAATTCTATTCATTCTTCTCCAACTCACCTACTCAAATATTTCTCTCTCTAAAAAAGATTCTCAAGGACTCCATTGAAGAATTCAAGTAAATTCAGTCAAAACTCTCAAGTTATTCCAAATTTTTTGGTTTTCTCACTTAAGGTATGTGGGTATTGATTCATGGATTCTTTCACTAATAAAGCCCTATCAAATTCTCAAGTTTTTTATCAAATTAAAGTATGGTACTTTATGGGTTTTATGATCTCTATTCTAATTGCATGAATTCTGATTCAAATTATGATTATGAGTCTATTTTAATATAAATTGATGGTTATTGCATTGAATTGAAGAGTTTTTTTCATGAATTCTCCTACATTGATCTCTAGGGTTCATGCAATTAATTCCCATTTTTCTTCATTGTTTGGGGAGACAATGAGATTCTATGTTATAGCTCGCATGGTCTTATTGACGATTATGGTTCCTATCCTACATATGTATGATCTCTTATGTATGTCATGATTTAAATTATGCTTTTAAATCCTTTGGTCATTATGATTTTCTCAGGACTTTACTTATCTCATCTTATCATGTATTTTACTTGATCATTGCATCCCATGATTTATGTTGCATGTCATTCCCTCATACTTAGTACATTCCAACGTACTAATACATACTTTTTCCCTACATTGTCTCATAATATAGGGCTTGATATTAAAGATCATATTCATCCACGTGGCTAGTTAAGCTTTCCTATCCGGCGGTGTTTGTGGTGAGTCCTTATTTTTCGAGGACTAGTCAGCGAGTTTGTTATTGTTGTCAAAGACTTTTGTTACGTTTCATATTGTGGGTGAGCTAGGGACTTGTCTTAGCCCCCATCTATGCTTGTGAATAAAGGCATCTAGTTGGACAAATGTTTAGAGTCTATGTTGTTATGTGACATTCTTCATTTACTATTCATAGTTTAGACTCTTTTATGATGTTTTCTCTTTTATTTTTCCTTATGTATGCTTATGATATGTAAAAAAGGCTTACTTGGAGCCCCTTTGGGGTTTTGATCGCCATGTTACGACTAGGCCCTAGGTCGGGTCTTGACATTTGCATTTAGGGTTACACATTTGGTTGGGTGTTAGGATGTGTGCCATAATAACTTTAGTTTTTAGATCATGACAAACTGGTATCAGAGTGCTAGGTTCACCGGCCTCATAAGTTAATAAGCAGGGTGTCTTGCAAAGTCTTGTGAAACGGTATGTAGATGCGTGTACTTATCTTCGAGAGGCTACAAGATACCTAATAGGAGAAATTTCTTGCATTGATTCCTTTTGTGCAAGTTATTCATATCAAGTGTTTTAAACCTTTATTCTACTCTTTTCGCATTAAAGGTAATGTCTGATATTGAGAGGGCACCTCCTTCTTGAGAATGATCTAGTGAGGCACCACCTGACCCGTTTATGAGTATGAGAATGTAAAGCAAGAGGCTGAAGAAGTGGAGAAGTGATCGGTTAGACCTTGAGTGTTTGGATTTCAGATTTCGGGTATCCATTCAACTTTGCTTTTTATTCCTCCAAGATTTGGGGCTTCACCTATTTTTCTACTAGTGTTGTTATGTCTGCATTAGAGTAGAAGAGTTTTGAGAGATTCATCAGATCTTCTGGAATTATATACTCGTATCAAAGCGCAATAAAATGTTCTTTGGAAACCAAGAAATTGGCCATCCTAGTGGCTCTAGGAATAGAAACTTCCTTGGAACCAAACAAAGTCATATATTTGTTTCATAAAACCATGCCAAAAGAAAGATTAGGTTTTCATACTTATGTCGAAATATTCCAAGAGAAGGAATAAGCTTTACATACTTATGCCAAAAACATGCCAAAAGGAGGAAACGTTAGCTTTACATACCTCTTACAGATTACTCTTAACACGTTATCCTCGTCGTCTCTTGAACCTATTTAAAATGAAAGAAATACGAGCATAAAAAACTCTCGACTTTCCAGCATCTTAAGTTACATGCGAGTATTCATAGAACTCATCTCCTCGCTCGCCTTCTCGACTAGTTCCTTAATTAGTTAAGGAGTTAACGGAAATCGGGCAGCACCTCTCCTATAACATGCCCTATCCGAATTTCCAATTAGATCCCTAATCACTACAGCCAACCAAAAACAACAACCTGCAGCTCATATACAACTAAAACATGGCAATACTATACAACATAAGCTCCAAACAACTTGCTGAAAATTACTATACGAAAATAGGGTTTCTAGTCTTTATTTTGCAAAACCTTTAATTATATGAAACGAGGGGTCATGTGGATGCAAACAGAAGACCCCACACCTCCTTTAGAATAATTTTAGGCCCTGCAACATACCACCACACACCTGCAGCAGCACACCACAAACACAACACCTTGCTTCGACTAAAATTTAACTATAGCGACTCCAATTTAGTTTTTTCCGAATGTCAAGCATATTTATGGGATTTTCATATTTCCATAAACTTACACCATAAACCCCAAATTTAAGGGAAAAATCTTACCTTACCCGAAATTGGCCCAAAGCTTGCCAAACCTCGCCTCGGGAGTTCCTTAATTGCGGCTGAAATGTTGTGGCTGTTTGCTATTCATTTTATGCTGATCCAAACCATAAATTTACATTATTAACACCTTCATAACATGTCCAAACCCTTATCAAAATGTAGGATAAGAGAACTAAGCCACACCTTGCTAAAACTTGCTAAAACCTGTCTCGCAAGTTTTTTTAACATGTTGAAAATTATTAGACTATTTGTATCTCTTCCTTGATGCCCCAAAATAATATTTTACATTGTTAAAATCCTATATATCACCGTAGGATACCTTAAATAATTAATTCATGGAGAGAAAACGGAGGGCCTACCTTGTTCTTGTGGCTGCCGTGACTCTCTCTTCTCTCCCTCAAGTTCTCCAATTTTCCTAAGTGTAGATGCTGAAAAATGATTTCCTTAGTCATAATTTCAGAATATATATCCCACTTTTGGAGGTGACACGTGGAATCCCCTTGGGGTGACATGTGGCAGCCCCCTAGGGCACCACCTCATACCATGTCGCCACCCATATGCTGCCACGTGGCAGTGGGGTCCACCCCCAAGTAGGTGTGACACCTACTTGGTCCAAGTAGGTACATCACCTGCTTGCTTTCGAGTAGGTTCTACGCCTCCTTCCATCTCTTCTGTGAGTTCGTAATCTCGTCTCACTTTAAGAACCTATATAATCCTTGCTACATCAACTCGACATGCTTTCCAATAGCTTAATATGTAAAATGTCGCAAGTAATAGCTTTCACAAGTAAGTCGACTGCTACGACTCACTATTTGACCTCCAACTTCTTCCGGATTCTTATAACCCTATTTCCAATCTTCTCTATTATGAAGTATCTCATTCTCCTTTCCTTAGGATTAGTTGATAGCGTTATAGATTATCCGACTCACATGATGACTTCTAAGAAACTTAAAATGCTTCCCAGCAACTGAAGAAGCTTAAGAAGTGCTCCAAGCTGCAAAAGTACGGGGTGTAACATCCTTCCCCCCTTTAGAACATTCGTCCTCGAATGTGAACCAAAACCTTCCTACGGATCTTATACGGACTATATGGAGAGTTCCTCTATCCCATTGCCATAACATATACTTTCATCGAGCAATCAATATCAGAGTTCTAAAGGTTAATATTACTTGTAGACGTAGGAAATAAGTACGGATACTTGTGTTTCATTTCCTCTTTCACTTTCCAGGGGGTCACCCATTCTAGTACTACTCTCGCCCAAGAACGCTTAACTTTGAAGTTCTGATGGGAATTGGTGTGTTAGTGCTGGTATGATTGCATCTATCCCTTATGGGATCTCGTTTGAAGTTTAAGCATTCCCATTTACATATGATAGCGTCGGTTGATTTTCTCTTATACTTGAACTTCTCTTGTCCACTTCCCCCGTTTAGGGTGTATCCATGTCATTGTCTGTTTATTTCTAACTTTCCAAATGCATATGAGTCCTTTCCAACCTATTTAGTATACTGTTCTATTTACATATCTTCCTTTACATCACCTATACTTTATGTTACCTCTGTACGAAGCCTAAATACAATCATGAGGTGCTTAGAATCCTCAATATACAATACCAACTCCAGTCTTGAACACTAGTACTCGAGTAATATCCTTAATGTAGCAGTGCATTTAAAACCATATTCCATTCATCCCAATAAGCAATTAGCTTATCACCGTTTATCTCGGTGTATTAACTCAGTCGGTGCCTTAATATTTCATTGTATCCAGATCTAGGTGTCATCTCTAAATCATCCCTTAGTCTCACCAGTCTTTTCTAGATTCTTTTTCCATACCCATATTAACCTCCTCGTTACTATTATCATCACTTTAGTCATTAGCCTATTTATCAAGGTCAGCCTTACTCGTAGTTTAGTCAAATATCATTCTTATTATGGACAAGGCATACTACAACCTTGTATCTCCTTCTTCTTTTATTTTTAGGAAAATTTAGGCAGAGTTTCCTCTGTATTTCTTACTATCTCAACACCTGCACGCAGAAAATGCCAACAATGCCTCACAGGGCTAACATATATATTCATATCGTATCATACCGCCACCACACAGGGTGCCTAATATCAATAACAGAAAAAAATGATAGACTTACCTCATCTGCCCAACTCAAACTGCACCTGTTACCCTCCCCTTTCTACTTTTCCTTTTCATTTTTAACTTTACATGTCAATTGTATTTCAATACCCCACCTGACATATATCTTTCATGCCTTTGCTTACCTGCGTGCTTTGTAACTTCCAATATCCTCAGTCACCTTCTTCTATCGATGTTGTCCTTCTGCTGAAATCACAAGTTAGTATGAGAAATTTTATTCCCTATGACTCGGCTCTATTGCACGATCTTAGATATGAAAGAAGGGTAACATCCTAAATGTCCTTTAACCTCCTATTTATAGATGTGGTGCACAATACATCCATAAATAAGACTCTACTAGACACGGTCTATAGACACTCCAAGGACTAACTGCTCTGATACCACTTCTGTCATGGCCCAATCTCGTAGGCCGCGACTGGGGTCCGACCTAGACCCCCGTATATATAATTGTCAAATCGAGCTATGCACAACATCATACTACTTATAAAATCCCAATGAGTTAAAACTTTTTTGAGTACGTGTGACCCCTTCCATTCGTACTATATCATGAAAGGGCACGCAAGCCGATAAGGCTGCCATATCATAAAAACATTTACTACTGAACAAACTCACAACAACCCACATACACATGTCTATAGACCTCTAGGAGTATTAACTATATCATATGGCGGGACAGGTCCCCCGCCGTACCCCTGAATAAACGAATATATACATCGAATGACCAACATCCAAAAGTTAGGCTCTAGAATAGTGGAGCACTTCCAACATAGTTGAGCGGAAATCCTAAGCTGGCGGATCTCCAAAATGAACATCTGTACCTACGGGCATTAAAATAAGGTTTTTAATCGCTAAACCGTAAAATCACTAACCACGCGGAATAGAGGGTTAGGTGGCTGCAACCAGCAGCACCCACACATCTTTAAACCTATATTCCATCCCTGCAACATGCAATTAAACCACCCCAACCTGCAGCACCATAACAATAACACACTACTTGACTAGAATTTAACTATAGCGACTATAATTTAGTTTGTTTCGAACGTCAAGCATATTTATTGGATTTTCACATTTCCAGCCACTTACACAATATGTAACACACTTCATAAAAACACCACAAACCCCAAATTGAAGGGAAAGGTCTTACCTTACCCGAAATTGGCCCAAAGCTTGCCAAACCTCACCTCGGGAGTTCCTTAATTGCGGCTGAAATATTGTGGCTGTTTGCTATCCATTTTATGCTTCTACAAAACATTACTTTAAATTATTAACACCTTCATATCATGTCCAAACCCTTACCAAAATGTAGGAGAAGAGAACCAAGCCATACCTTGCTAAAACTTGTCTCGGAAGTTCTCTTAACATGCTGAAAATTAACGGACTATTTGTATCTCTTCCTTGCTGCCCCAAAATGAGATTTTACGTTGTTAAACCATGCTATATCACCTTAGGATACCTTAAATAATTAATTCACGGATCAAAAATGGAGGACCTACCTTGTTCTTGTGGCTGCCGTGACTCTCTCTTCTCTCCCTCAAGTTTTCTCCAATTTTCCCTAAGTGTAGATGCTGAAAAATGATTTCCTTAGTCATAATTTTAGCATATATATCCCACTTTTGGAGGTGACACATGGCATCTCCTAGGGGTGACACGTGGTAGCCCCCTAGGGTGCCACGTCATGCTATGCCACCATCCATATACTTCCACATGGCAGTGGGGTCTACCTTAAGTAGGTGTGTCACCTAATTGGTCCAAGTAGGTGCATCACCTACTTATTCCAAGTAGGTGCATCACCTACTTGCTTCCGAGTAGGTGCTACGCCTCCTTCCGTCTCTTTCGTAGGTTCGTAATCTCGTCTCACTTTAAGAGCCTATGTAATCCTTGCTACACCAACTCAACATGAACTCCAATAGCTTAATATGTAAAATGTCCCAAGTAATAGCTTTCACAAATAAGTCGATTCCTACGACTCACTATTTGACCTCCAACTTCTTCCGGATTCTTATAACCCTATTTCCAATCTTCTCTATTATGAAGTATCTCATTCTCCTTTCCTTAGGATTAGTTGATAGCTTTATAGATTATCCAACTCACATGATGACTTCTAAGAAACTTAAAAGCCTTCCCAACAACTTAAGAACCTTAAGAAGTGCTCCAAGGTACAAAAGTATGGGGTATAACAATGTGAATTCTTTTGTGAGCGAGAGATGTTCTTTCATACTTAATTGATATGATTTTCATGAATTATCTATGGGTTGATAGAAGTAGTAGGATCATGCATGTTTTCAATCCAATTTCATGGTTTTCAATCAAATTGTTATGTATTTAAGTTTGTACCTTAATTTCAAATATACACTAGGAATAATGATTTCAATTGTGATCAAGATATGAATTTCATGCAAGTTATGAAAAAGGTAACTTAGGATCCTTAATTAGTGACCTAGGAACCTAATGACATATGTTATGCAAGTGTGATTTGTGATGTTGAAGGCTTTTACTCACACTACAATTATGCTATGAAAATGAGCTACTCTATGAGTTTTAAACCTATAACAAGTCTATGATATATGTTAAGTACGATTACAATGTTATGTATTTCATGGGATTTGACTTAGCACCAAATGAGGTTTGAGGTGGGGGCTCGACCTAGGGGTCCTCATATAAAGTCTCATATAAAGTCTCTTGTCTTATAACTATGTCCCACCTTACGATTTGACTTTATGGCCTAGTTACTAGATCCACATATAGTATATGTTCATGACCCTCCTAGCGGGGTAGAGTCTACTTTGGCAAGTAGATTCCACTTTATTCCGTTGTATGGAGAGATATCAAGATTTCATGTTATAGCTCGCATGGTCTTACTATCGGTTATGGTTTTATCCCATATATGTATACTCTATTTATGTACTCTTCATAATCTTATCCATGTCTCTTAAATGCTTGATCAAACTATGGTTTTCTCATGACTCTACTTATGCTCTTTTATATCATACAAGTTAATTGATCATTGCATCTTATGTCTTATATTGCATGGTATGCCCGCATACTTAGTACATTCAATCGTACTAATGCATACTTTATTGCCTATATTGTATCATAATATAGGGGTTGGAGATCACATCTATTCTCCACATGGCTAGTTGAGTTCCTTATACGTCGAAGATTGGTTTGTCCTCATCTATTAAAGGGCGAGTTATGATTTTACTTGTTTCAAAAAGACAATTGTTATTTTACATTGAGGGAGAGATAGGGATATGCTATGACCTAAGCATAGGGACTAGATGTGACATGATGATCGAAAACCCGAAGTATCCCAACCAAGCCATTTTTGCATATATCTCATACATAAGGTAAAGAACATAACAACATAAGCGGAAGAAACAACTCCAAGATGTAAGTTTAAGGATAGAAATACTCAATCAATGTCCAAAATGGACTATATCAAATTTAGCATCTAAACATACCTCTAAGTCTATGCTTGATAGGGTCTTAGGACATGCTCTTGGTTCACCCGAATCATAAGAAGAAAATGCAACAATATGAAAGAAAATCCATTTCCTCGATTAATGAGGACTCACCGAATATGAGGAGAAAGAGTAGCCAAATATGAGTTAGTATATAGAAGGTACTAAGTATGTGAGATATGCATGAACAAGTAAGGGAACATGAGCAATATGAAATAAGATACATGACCAATCATAATGAACATGAGTAAGGCCTAAAAGCTTTTGAAAACATATGAAAACTTATGGTCAATGCATCAAACTTCATAGTAAATCTATTAGTTTTACATTCAACTTGTGTGGGATAAGATCTTTTATCGAAATTTTAAGACCACGCGAGCTATAACATGAAATCAGATGTAACTCCCACATCGACAAGAGAGAGGTTATTTGCCAAGGTAGTCTCTGTGAGAACAACTTTAACTTGTGAGCTATATGTGGATGCACTAGCTAAGTCATGAAGGTAACCTACACGGGCAACGTAGTTTGGAACTTTAGATTTCTACTAGGATTCCTTTGGGTAACTAACTATGTTACCAGACTAAACCCCACCTAGAAGTCCTGTTGGTGCTTAGTCAATATCCCAACAGAATTCATTAAAACATGATCATAAAAATTATAGGGAAAGATAGTAACTACCTATCAATCCATCTTTATAAAATATAATAAGAGTAGCTCATTAACTTTAGTGATTCATAGAAATCCATAAATTCAGTGAGAATTGTCCTTATCACCATCTTTAGATATTATTTATGTGATATTTGTACTTATTACACCATAATAACTATCTTGGATCATAATTGATCATGGCCATAGCTTTTATCTTTAAATCTTAATCTTATCTTCATTCATGAAAACTTTGTTTTGGAACATCATTGAACTCATACTCATGGAAATCATCTTTAACTTCATAATCATAATTGGAAATGGATTTATGAATGGGCATTCATAATTCAACTTAAAATCATGCAATTCATGTAGAAATATGCTTACAATAATCATTGATAACATCTAAAAACAATATTTGTAATAACCCAATGCAATTCATCAAAACTAGGGCTAATAAACAATTGAATTTTGAAGAAAACTTGGAGAAAACCCTGGGACTCCTTGGGCAAAAAGAATCCATGGATCAATTCCCACATGCTTTGAATAAATCAAACCAAAATTGAAGAAGAATCCCTGCTGAACTTCATGAGCTGAAAAATCAAACCCAACCAGCCCAATCCAAACTAACACATTTAAGTTTGGGTTGGTTATTGACCCTCCTTTTCATTAGCTCAACCAATTCCAACCCAACCCATTTCAATCTATTAAAAAATGGGTTGATATGTAATCCAAATTGGCTCATGAGAAATCTTGTTAAAATATTTTTTAATTTTATTTTCAATTTGATATGTTATATATAGCCATAACGAAGAAAAAATAATTTTATTAGGTAATACAATAGTTTAAAAGAATAAATAAAATAATTAAGCTTAATAAAAATTGGGTTGAGTTGGGTCTTGACCCATTATATAACTCATTATCTAATGCATTTTGACCAAAACTAATTTGGGTTGGGTAGGGTCTTGACCCAATTATTGTCTTAAATCATTATGAACTGCCCAAACTTGATCCAACTCACCCAATTACCACCCATAATGAACTTGAAACCCTATCATAGAAAGTTGAAGAAGAGCTTGAGAGGATTTATGATCTTTCCTTCGGATAATTTTGGTTAAGGAATTAGAATAGAGGGAATTTTAAAGGGATGGTAATTATAAGCTAGAACTTAGCCATAATTGTGTCTAGATACATTGAACCAAACTTTGGAAAAAGATGAGTTTGCCCTTCAATAAACTCGGATTTTGAACCTACGACTAAGGTTTTACGAGTCATCCTCAAGTCTATGACTCATAGACTTGAGTCATCGTGCAGGCCTGATAGAACTTATGAAAGTAGGGCCTCTAATGTTGTATCTACGAATCATAGTTATGACTCATCATCATGATTAAGAGTCATCAACTAGCCTTGTCCTGTAGGTTTTGAGAAGACTCTGATTTTGGGGCCTTTGATATTTGGTTACGAGTTATAGTTCCTTATGAGTTAGAAACTTAAATCATCCTGGAGGTCTCAAAGCTTTCAAGTTTGATGGCCTTTGAAGTTTTTATACGAGTCATCCTTATGACTTGTCAACAGGACAACGACTTGTCTGGTTGCTTCATAGGACTCTCCTAAGTTTTGATTCTTGGATAGGCCTTTAGGATTCACTATGCGACTCATGCATACGAGTCATAGAAGGGACTACAAGTGGTATATTATCTATTCAACTTGAGGACATGCCAATTTTTGAGGGATTTTCTTTGGTTCCAACTTTCCATGTTTTGGGGTCTTACAGGACATGTCTTAGCCCTCGTCCATATTGGTTAGTAGAGGCTTGTTGGACACTCTATGTAGAATCTATGTTTTTGAATTTCTTAATTTCTATGATACATGTTTTGAGTCTTTCTTATGTTGTTCTTCTTATTTATACCTTATGTATGCTTTCGATACATCAAGAGGCTTAGTTGGAGCCCTTTGTGGTTTCAATCACCATGTCACATATAAGGCCTACTCTGAGTCATGACAAACTTACTATCAAAGCAGAAGGGTTAGGAGTGTCCTAGAGATTCCAACATGCCATATCAAGTAGAGTCTTATTTATAGGTGTGAAGCGCGCCACATCTATCAATATGAGGCTATAAGGCATTTTATAAAATCACACTTCTTTCATGATCTATGTAATGTTATAGAGGATACTCTAGACTTTCTCTCCCTAATGATTTTGTTTTGCAATTTTTAGAAATTACCTCTAAAAAGAGCACCTATGCAAATAGGGGTCAATGCTAATGGAGATCAAGCTCCTCCGGTCCCCCAATCCAATGGTCCTTTGTTCAATCAAGTGATTAATATGGAGTTCCTAACCACTATTACTATGCTAGCTCGATATGGCTAACCAAGGGGTTATGGATCCTCATTATTCTCCTACTGTGGCTTCTAGAGTGAGGGATTTTACAAGGATGAACCCTCCCAATTCCATGGTCCGAAATTTGATTAAGATCCTTAAGATTTCATTAATAAGGTGTATAAGAAGTTGACATTATAGGGGTAACTTCAGAAGAGAAAGCGGAGTTGGTGTCCTACCAACTTAATAGTGTTTCCCAAGTTTGGTATACTCAATAGATGTTCGAGAGAGTTGATGAAGGTCCTATTGGTTGGGAAGCCTTCAAGCTTGCCTTTATTGATCATTTCTTTCCTCTTGAGCTAAGGGAGGAAAAAGTGTTGGAATTTATAAATCTTAGGCAATGAAACATGGTGATGAGGGATTATGCCCTAAAGTTCACCAAGATATCTAAGTATGCTCCTTCATTGGTTGTTGATCCACGTGCCTGAATGAGCCAATTCATATCGGTGTGTCTAATTTGGTTTCAAAGAAATGTTGAACTGCTATGCTTTTTAAGGAAATCGGCATATCTTGGATTATGACATTTGCTAAAAAGTTAAAGGAGAAAAACTTATGTAGATGAGGATGGGATACTCCAAGAGGGCCAGGTATAAAGGTAGGTTCTCAAATGCTAGGATTGGTAGTGGTAATGACCTCTCCCAATAAGGCCAAAGATCCCAAGGCCAAGTTTAGGGAAAAAGGTTTGAAAAGGATAGGGTGTCATACCCTAAGGTTCAAGGTGGAGGTGTGAATTCTAGTAGTACTACTTTTCCCAAATGTGGTATGGGAAGAATCTTGGAAGAAGTTGTTTGATGGAGATGGGTGCTTCCTATGGATGTGGTAAGATGGGCCACAAGCAATACGAGTGCCATATTGTTACTATAAAAAGTAGAGAAGGTTGTCCTCAAGTCCAAGTTTCTCATGGGGGGAAAATGCAACAAGGTTCTCAAACTCAACTAAAGGGTGGTCAATGCAACAATTGATTGTATGCTCTTCATGCTTGGAAGTATGTAGATGAGACTCTCGATGTTGTTACGGGTATGTTACGGGTCTTTAATTTTGATATTTATACATTGCTTGATCCGGGTGCCAACTAGTCTTTTGTTACTCCTTACCTTGGTATGAGATTTGATGTGCCTCAAATTAGAGCCTTTTTTGGTTTATACTCCCATTGGTGATTCGATGTTATCCAAGAGAGTTTATACGAATTATCCCATGTCAATTTTGCATAAAGTTATTCCTTGTGATTTTGTTGAACTTGACATGACTAATTTTGACATTATTCTTGATTTGGATTGGTTACATGTCTCATATGCATCCATTGATTGTAGAACATGTAGGGTCAAGTTTAAATTTCCTATTAAGCTGATTCTTGAATAGAAGGGTAATAATTCAGTGGTTAAGGGTCTATTCATCTCATGCCTTAAGGCTAAGAAAATGATTTCTAAAGGATGTATTTATAATATAGTTGAGTTAAGGATGTTGATTTCGAAACTCCTGCTCTTGAGTCGGTCTCTATTGTTAATGAGTTTCTTGACCCGATACTCAACCTATTTCTATTCCTCCTTACCATATGGCTCCAACATAACTTAAGGAGTTGAAAGAGCAATGAAAGACTTGTTGGATAAGGCCAAGTATTTCACTATGGGGTGTTCCCGTATTGTTTGTTAGGTAGAAGAATGGATCACTCTGAATGTTTATAGATTATCGATAATTGAATAAGGTCATTGCAAAAAATAAGTATCCAATCATGAGTATAGATGATTTGTTTGAACAATTGCAAGGGGCAAGTTACTTCTAAAAAATGATCTCTATTTTGGTTATCACCAACTAAGGGTAAGGGAGTGTGATATTCCCAAGATGACATTTTGAACAAGGTATGACCATTTTGAATTTTTAGTCATGTCATTTGGGTTGACTAATTCTCCCTCCATCTTCATGGATTTGATAAATCATGTTTTCAAGCCATACTTAGATATATTTGTGATGGTGTTTATTGATAATATTTTGATTTACTCTCGAAATGACGAAGATCATGTGAGTCACTTGAGAATTGTGTTACAAACTTTGAGGGACAAGCAATTGTATGCCAAGTTTAGTAAATGAAAATTTTGTCTAAGGGAAGTTGCATTTCTTGTCCATGTGGTATCCGGTGATGGGATTAAGGTTGATCTAAAGAAAATGAAAGCGGTAAATAATTAGCCTAGAACATTGTCTCCTTCGTATATTAGAAGCTCCTTGTGCTTAGTCGGGTACTATAGAAGGTTTGTTGAAGGGTTTTCATCTATTTCTTATCCTTTGACTAAGTTGACCCAAAAGAAAGTGAAATTTCAATGATTAGATGAATGTGAAAAGAGTTTCCAATATTAAGGATTGTCTTACATCGGCTCCTATTTTGACATTGTCCGAAGGTTCAGATAGGTTTGTTGAATATTGTGATGCCTCATGTATTAGTTTGGGTTGTGTCTTGATGCAACACTACAAAGTTATATCATATGCCTCTAGAAAACTCAATGTACATGAACGGAACTATCCAACCCACGATCAAGAACTTGCGGCTGTTGTGTTTGCATTAAAAGTTTGGTGTCATTATCTTTATAGGGTGCATGTTGATGTGTTCACCAACCACAAAAACTTGCAATATGTTTTTAGCTAAAGGGACTTGAACCTTAGGCAGAGGAGGTGGCTTGAACTTCTAAAAGACTATGATATGAATGTGTTGTACCATTTGGGAAAGGCAAATATTAGCCGATAATCTTAGTCTATTGTCCATGGATAGTATTGCTCATATTAAGCAAGGTAAGAAAGAGTTGGTTAAGGATATCCATAGATTGGCCCATTTAGGTATTCGTTTTATTGATTCTAAGGATGAGGGTGTTCTTGTGCATAATGGATCAAAATTATCTCTTCTAGCGGATGTTAAGGACAAAAAAGACCATGATTCTATTTTGGTTGAATTGAAGAAGTTGGTTGTCAAAAAAGCCATAGGAGCTTTCTCCCAAGGGGGAGATGGGGGTACTCCGTTACCAAGGTCATTTGTGTGTGCCTATGTTGATGGTTTTGGAGAGTTGATATTAAATGAGGCTTATAATTATTGGTATTCAATTCATTCAGGATCCACCAAGATATATCATGATTTGAGGGATATGTATTGGTGGAATGACATGAAGAAGGAAATAGCAGAGTTCATGGCTGTGTCCAAATTGTAAAAAAGTGAAAGTTGAGTATAAAAAAATGGGCCATTTAGCTCAAGACAATGACATTCCTACTTGGAAGTGTGAAGATGTGAATATGGACTTTGTGACAGTTTTGCCTCATACTATAAGAAAACATGATTCTATTTGGCTTATAGTGGACCGAATGACTAAGTTTGCATAGTTTCTACTGGTTAAGACTTCTTATAGTGCCTAAGACTATGCTAAGTTATATATTTGTGAGTTGGTAAAGCTTCATGGTGTTTCCTTGTTTATTATATCAAATCGAGGTACTCAATTCACTTCACATTTTTAGAAGTCATTCCAAAGGGGTCTTGGTATGAAAGTCAAGTTAAGTACCACTTTTCATCCTCAAATCGATGAACAGGCTGAAAGAAAAATCCAAACTTTGGAATATGTGTTGAGGGTATATGGCATTTATTTTGAGGGAAGTTGGGATGAGCATTTTCCATTGATTGAGTTTGCCTACAATAATAGTTATCAGTCTAGCATTCAAATGGCCTTTTGAAGCCTTGTATGGAAGAAGATGTAGGTCCCCATTGGGGTGGTTTTTAAGAGGGTGAAATGACATTGATTGGTCCTGATTTGGTAATAGATGCAATGGAGAAAGTAAGGTTCATAAGAGACATATTGAAGATGGCTCAAAGTCGCCAAAAGTCATATTCGGACATAAGAAGAAGATACCTTGAATTTGATGTGGATGATTGGATTTATTTGAATGTTTCGCCAATGAAGAGTGTAATACATTTTGGTAAGAAGGGGAAATTGAGTCCTAAGTATGTAAGACCTTATAAAATCTTGAAGCGTATTGGTAAGGAGGCATATGTGTTAGACTTACCATTGGAGTTGGCTATGTTTCATCAAGTGTTCCATGTATTGATGTTGAGGAAGTTCGTGAGTGATCCAAATTCTATTATGCCATTGGAAAGTGTGAATGTTGAAGAGAACTTGGCTTATGAGGAATTTCTAGTAAAAATCTTAGACCGGCAAGTTAAGAGGATAAGAAACAAAGAGGTTGCATCCATCAAGCTATTTTGGAGAAATCACAGGTAGAGAGTGCTACATGGGAAGAAAAAATGGACATGATGAAGCTTTATCCATGTCGCTTCAAGTGCTAAGTTTTTCATGCTCAGGTCATTTAAACTCCTACATTTAAGTTTTTCCTATGTCTTTCATATGCATGCATGTTCATGGAGGTTTTTTTAAAGTCATGTCTAATGTTAAGTTTGAAAATGTCATGGTTCATATATATCTTTGTGTCATCTCTTTCATGTAGGGTTGATAGTCCTCTTTCCATATCCTTTCTATGCTAGTTGAATCTCATTCGAGAAGGAATGTTCCCAAGGGCAGATATTTTAAGACCTTAGAAGTTGAGAAGTCGATATGAAGGAAAATTTCAAGAAAATTTGATTGTCCTTGAGTCTATGATTTGGCCTACAACTCGTAGGCACTATTACGAGTCGTAGGAGTAATTCGTAGAAGTGAAGCCTAAGGTTGGAATTTGACTATGTCTGGAACTAGGTTTACGAGTCAAGTCGATGACTCATAGGATTAATGACGATTTGTAAGGTGACTCATAGAGTTGATCCCCGATTTTGTGAAATTAACAAGTTTCAGGACTCATCCTACGACTCTGCAAGATGATATGTAGAAAAGTTTACGACAAATAAGAATGAGTCATAGAAAAGGTTTAGAGGCTCAGAGTTTCAGGGAATTTTAGACCTTGTAGAATGAGTCTTTTCTACGACTCGTAGAGACGTCTATGACTTGTAAGGTGTTATTCATAGGCTATTTTAGCCAGATTTTATTGAGGGGTATTTTTTCTTTCCCTATATATTTGTAGTGTATGTGGACGTTTTTGGGACAAGGTTCTTAACTAGTAACTACCCTAAATACTCCTAAACCTATTTTTTATCATTAACTCCTTAATTAAAAAAAAACCCTTCGCTCTCAAGGCTCTTGTCAAATATTTCTTCATCAAGCAAGTGCTAGGGTTCTTTTCAAGATCAAGTATCTTTTTCAGTTCCAAGGTCAAATTCACCATGAGATGTGGGAATTCATCCTTGAGCCCTTTCATCCATGGAGTCTCAAGATGTTTCTCAAATTATCATTATGATTTTCAATTCAAAATCTCGAATTTCATGATTATGGATTGGGTTTTCTTATGCATGATGAATCATACGATATTCAATTAAATTACACATCTAATTGATTTTATTATCATGAATTATGTATGGGTTGATATAAGTAGCACGATTGTACATGTTTTCAATCCAATTTCATGGTTTTCAATCAAATTGTTATATATTCAAGTTTCTACCCTAATTTCAAGTACAAGCTATGATTACAGATTTCAATTATGATAAGATATGAATTTTATGCAAGTTATGAAAAAGGTGACTTAGGATCCTTAATTGGTGACCTAGAAACTTAATGACATGTGTTATGCAAGTATGATTTGTGATGTTGAAGGCTTTTACTCACATTACAATTATGATATGAAAAAGAGCTACTCTATAAGTTTTAAGCCTATGAACAAGTCTATGATATATGTTAAGTACAATTACTCTATGTTAAGTATTCTGTGGGATTTAACTTAGCACCGAATGAGGCTTGACGTGGGGGCTCGACCTACAGGGTCCTTATATAAAGTCTCTTGTCTCATAAATATGTGCTACCATAGGATTTTCCTTTATGGACTAGCTAGTGGATCAACATATAGTACATGCTCATGGCCCTCCTAATGGGCTAGTGTCTACTTTGGCATGTATATTCCCCTTTCTTTTGTTGTATGGGGAGACATCGGGATTCAATTTTCTAGATCACATAGTTTTATTGTCGGTTATGGTTCTATCCCATAATATACTCTCTTTACGTCCTCTTCATGATCTCATCTATGTCTCTTAAATGCTTGATCAAACTATGGTTTTCTGTCGACTCTACTTATCCTCTTTTATATCATGCAAGTTTATTGATCATTGCATCTTATGTCTTATATTGAATGGCATGACCGCATACTTAGTACTTTTCATAGTACTAATGCCTAATGTATCGCCTACATTATATCATAATGTAGGGGTTGAAGATCATATCCAATCTCCACGTGGCTAGTTGAGTTCTTATACATCAAAGATTGGTGAGTCTTCATCTATTTGAGGGCGAGTTATGAGTTTACTTCTTTCAAAAAGACGTTTGTTATTTTACATTGAGGGTGAGCTAGGGACATGTCTTAGCCTCAGCCTATATTGATTTGTAGAGGTTTGTTGGATAGACTATGTAGAGTTTATGTTGTCGTATTTTCTTACTTTCTATGATACATGTGTTGAGACTTTCTTATGTAGTTCCGCTTATTTGTACCTTATATATGCTTATGATAAGTAAAGATTCTTGGTTGGAGCCTTTTTGGGTTTTGATCACAGTGTCACATCTAGGAACTAATCCAGGCTATGACAACAGTACTACAATAATACAGAAACAACAGGAATATCGAAAGAACAATGCGTGAATATGTATATATAACAAAATTTAGGATCCCTTCTAGAATCTGGAAGTCACAAGTATGGAGCTACTACAAAATACTGATACAAGTACCAAAAGTGGACCACAGAAACAAAGGTTTTCTGAAAAGGCAAAAGACAGTCAAATATGTATAGATGCAGACAAGAAGATCCCAAAATGCCAAGTTCTTATCATCTTCTCCGGTGCAGAATGCAATTGGCCCGAATCAGTACTGGTAATTGGTGCTAGGATCTACATCACGAAAACAGATGCAGAGTGTAGTATGATTACCAAAACAATAGGTACCTAGTAGGTATAATAGGCCGAATGAGCTTGAAAAATAAAAGCAATAGGAAAAGATATAATCTGAGATAAATAATAGAATGAGACATAAAATAAGGAGATGCACACGAGTGTAAGGAACTAAGTAAATCTAACTACACCTAGCTGGACCCCCATATTCCCAGAAAGTACACTTACGTGAAAGTTTAAATAAAAACCTAAGCAGACCCCATAAGCTGGACGAATACACAAAATTGCTAAAAATTACTAAGAATGATAGACAATGAGTCTAGAGTAGGAAAAGTGTAGCCCAGACCTTGAACTATGGTTAGCTTCCAAATAACCAATAGTCTCCCATAGTATCAAGTAGTACTATTCCAGCTAAGAAGTCCAGCGCCTGAACCTTAAACGAAAGATGAGTTTCAAAGGGAAAAATCAGAAGGAATCTCTAAATAGTCAACATGGACAGCCCAACTAAGAAGTCCAGCGCCCGAACCTCGAACTATAGATGAATCTCAAAGGGGAAAGGGTCCATGACTTGGTAAGTCATCCCCATAAAGGATAAGCGGGTAGCATGACCAGACCTTGAATCTGCGATGATGACAACTACCGAAAGAAAAATCATATCATCTCATCATAGTGAAATCACCGTGGCCCTACTTCTACTCTCAAATAATCCATTTAATGCTTATAAGATTGAACCATGCATGGACAGATTAGAATCACCAAATGAGGCTCGAAGCTCAAATCTCTCATGAATAAACCATTAAAAGAGGGAGAGAGGGTAGAAGGTCGTCAAGTTGAGGCATCGCCTTATATAAGGCTCAACTACCAGACCCAAGTCTGCTATTCCAGTCTACACAGAGCTAATCTATACGAATCAATATTGGAGTAAAAGAAAGGCCTAACATCTCCAACTAGCGCAAGTCTATGGCAACTCTAGTGTAAGTATAGACCCAACATGCTCATAATCGAAAGTAAACAATCATAAATAAGGTCGCAAGGCATGAATGATCAACGTAAAACTAAACACATGCTCTCAAGAACCCGAAGTTCTAGAAATAAATGTAAGGCATGATTTATATACACCTAAGAGTGGTTCAATATCTATCCAACCCAATTTCAAACAATTCCACAGGCAATCCCATAGTCATGCTCAATTTAGGGAAAGGGCTGCTGTATCCTATTTGTAGGTCAATCACGCGTGATCCCAATCACATAACCGGAGATTTCCCCTTCTTAAAGGTCTCCAAAAACTACTACACTATTAAATAGAGGCACACAATATTAAAATGATCCTTTTCAACACTAAAATTACTAAATTCAGAGACATACCAATTCCGGAGTCAAAAAGGGGAATGTGGGACTCGCTCTGGAAATTTTTGAAGTGATTCACTGAAAAGGTCCTAAATACCACCCGAACTTGTGTTCCAAAAAGAATTACAATTTGGGGCTCGAATCAGCCGAAAATTAAGCATGCAAGAAAATTCTCAAATAAGCTTAAAAACACCTAAGGGCTGCAGGTATTTACTGAATTTTACCTCTAAAGAAGCTTCTAAACACCTTTCCAAAGTTCCCAACACATTCTCCTAATAATTTCCAAAAAATAGCCTTTCAATCACCCAAATCATCCTTAAAATGAGAGAAAGCTAATGTTTGAAGTTGGGATAAAATCTTAAATTCGAGCCTTAAAAGAACCCTTGCTACCACCACAAAGAGGTGGGCATCGCTTTAGAGGCACCTGGTCACTTTAGTGACACTTCCCCATAGGGACTTGGTCTCTGTAGTGACGGAACCAAATACAACTAGTGCAAATGAGTTTTGGCATTGCCAAAGTCTCTGACGGGGTGCTCGAGATTCATTAGCATCCCCATGCGCGCAAATGAGATATGCTACCCCACAAAATTTGACATTCCTTACTCAATGGAGCATTCAAAATTTCCATACGAGGTCATTTTAATGAAAATTGTGTCCCACTCCCAATTGACATATTAATCCAAATTCCACAATGGGTTTCCACTTTTGACCGAAAGCCTCGGGAAGTGAACAAAAGGTCATTCTAGACTAAATTCGACAATCCTAAACTAACCACACTGATAAAATTTTCATCGAAGTGCATTTTCTAAGAATGTAGATCAAAGTAAACCTTAGGAAAAATTTCAAAGGCTAAAGCACCAAATGGCCCCAAACTTACACTAATTACCTCGATATTTGTGTCGACCATGCTATTAGCCTAATTCAGCTATTCTTGAGCTGCTGAAACTGTCAAAAGTTTTTTCTGAGTTCATTTACGTGCTGTTATAACCAAAATAAAATTTTTAAGTTATAAAGATCCAAAATAGAGAAACATGCCTAAAACCCAAATGAATAACCAGTCGACCGAATAGTCTGTGTCAGATCATAAATGACTTGTGGTACCTATAGAGATGCTCTAAATAATGAAATGAGTGCATTATTTAAAAAATAACCTAGTGGGTCATTACAACATCCAATACTAAAAGAACTTTTATCCGTAAAAGTAAGGGTCAAGAAGTAACTGAAGGCACAAATAAGTCGGAGATATACTTCTTCATCTTCTAATCGATCTCCGAGGTAGTCTCCTGGACTGGACGATGTCTCCAATGAACCTTATCCAAATAAATGGATCTGGATTGTAATTGTCTTATATCTCTGTGTATAATGGAAACTAGCTCCTCAATAAAGGTTAGACGATCATCTAACTCAACCACATTATAGTGGAGCACATACGACTCATTTGGAAAATACGGGTGCAACATCAAAACATGGAAACTAGGATGAATCGCTGATAATGCTGGAGTCAAAGCTAACTCATAAGCAACCTCACCCACTATCCTCAAAATCTCAAAAGGCCTTATATATCTAGGGCTAAGCTTTCCCAGCCTCCCAAATCTCATAACATTCTACAGGGGTAATACTCGAAGGAATACTCTATCACGAACAACATGTCTCAACATTCAACGGCTATGATCTACATAACTCTGATGTCTACTCTGAGCTGTCCTGAGCCTATCCTGAATCACCTTCATGTGATATAAGGCCTCCTAAATAAAATATGTACCACGTAGCCTCAACTTTGTATACTCAAACCAACCAACTGGAGAGCGAGAACGCCTACCTTATAAGGCCTCGAATAGGGCCATCTGAATACTAGAGCGATAGTTGCTGTTGTACCTAAAGTCCACCAATGATAAGAATTAGTTCCACTAACCTCCATAATCTAAAACACAGGCCCGAAGCATATAATTAAGAACCTGAATAGTGCAGTCCAACTAACCATTAGTCTGTTGGTGAAAAACTATGCTAAGATACACAAACATACCTAACTCCACCTAAAAAGTCTTCCAAAACCTAGATATGAACTATGAGCCCCTATCTAAGATAATAGAAACATACACACCATAAAGATGAACCACCTTTTGAATGTAGATATGAGCTAATCTCTCAGCACTAAAGAAAGTACGAACTAGAATGAAGTGTACTGACTTAGTCAATCGATCAACGATGACCCAAATGCTGTCAGTACCTTTGGAAGTGTGAGTAACCCCACAGTGAAGTCCATGGTGATATGCTCCCATTTCCACTTAGGAATGGGTAATCTCTAAAACTCACTACCAGGCCTCAAATGCTTGGCCTTACCTGCTGACAACTCAAGAACCGAGACACGTAGTATGAGATATATCTCCTCAACCACTCCAATAAAAGTGCTGCCTCAAATCACGATATATCTTAGTTATGCCTAAATGGATGGCATATCTGGAATCATGAGCCTCTCTAAGAATCAATTGAATCAAACCCCTAACTCTCGAAACACATAATTGACCATCAAATATCAAAGCCTCATTTGGATCTAAGGTGGCCTGACCAGCGTCACCGCTCAAAACTTGTTCTCAAAGTGCTACTAACTCCTCATCCTCAAAATTTCAACCAAGAATCAGATCTAATAAAGAGGAATGAACTCCCAGGTAAGATAGCATAATCTTGGAGTCTAAAATATCAAGTCGAATCATCCGATTCTAAGGAATGGATGTACAAAGCCAAAGGTCACTCAATAGTAGAAATGAATCCTATACTACCTGTACTCACTACCTTTCGACTCAAGGCCTCCACTACTATATTCACTTTACTCGAATGGTAGAGAATGGAGAGGTTGTAGTTCTTCAGGAGCTCAATCTAATGGAGCTGCCTCAAATTAAGGTCCCTTTAGCTCATAATATACTAATGGCTTCTATGAGCAGTGTACATCTCCCAATATACTCCATAAAGTAGTGCCTCTATATCTTAAGTGCAATAACTACTACCACAAACTCTAGGTCATAAGTGGGGTAGTTACGCTCATACAACATAAGCTACCTTGATGCTTAAGGAATAACTTAGCCACACTATATCAACACATAACCCAAACCCACACCGGATGCATCACAATACATAGTGAAGCCCTCGCCCTCAACTGGAAGAGTAAATATGGGAGAGGTAGTTAGTAAATACTTAAGCTTCCGAAATCTTAACTCACACTCCTCAGACCACTCTAATAGGGCATCTTAATGAGTCAACTGAGCCAATAGCGCTGTAATAGTAGATAATCCCTCAACAAATTGATGATAGTAACCTGCTAGTCTGATAAAGATGCAAATCTCAGTAATAGAGATAGGCATGTCCTAATCTTAAATAGCCTCAATCTTCACCGGATCTACCATGATACCTTCTTTGGACACTATGTGCCCCAATAAAGCTACCAAATCAAGACAAGATTCACACTTTGAGAACATGGCATAAAGCTGTCGATCTCTCAAATTTTGGAGCACTAATCTCAAGTACTGCTCAAGCTCACTCTGGGTCCATGAGTATATCAAAATGTCATATATGAAGACTCTCATAAAGTAATCAAGGTATGGCTTAAATAAGTGAGTCATCAAGTCTAAAAAGGAGGCAATGGCATTAGTAAACCCAAAAGACATCACTAGGAACTCATAGGGGTCATATCGAGTCCTAAATGCGGTCTTAGGGATGTTCACTCCCCTAATCCTTGCCAAATGGTAACTGAATCTCAAGTCTATCTTCAAAAAGATTGCATCACCCTAAATCTGATCAAACAGGTCATTAATATAAGGCATAAGGTAACAATTCTTCACCTTCACCTTATTCAGCTCCCCGTAGGAAACATACATGCGCACGGTACCATATTTCTTCATTACTAACAAAATTGGGGCACCCCGAAGAGAAATGCTTTGCTGAATAAACTCCTTATCTAAGAGGTGCAAAAGCTGAACACTAAGCTCCTTGAGCTCTGCGGGGGCCATCCGATAAAGAGGAATATAGTTATGATGAGTTCCTAGCTTCAAGTCTATAGAAAAATAAATTTCATGTTATGGGTTAGGCCAGGTAGGTCGATAGGAACCACATATACAAAATCACAGACTATAGGAACTAACTCAATATAAGGGCCATCCTAATTGACATCCTGTACATAAGCCAAATAAGTTAACCACCCAAAATAAACCAACCACTAATCTATGATAAAATAAATAATCCCCGTCGAAATGCTACTATAAGAACCCCATCACAACACTAGAGGAATGATAGGCATAGATAAGGTAACAATCTTAGCATAGTAATCTAAGACCGTATGGTAGGGGGATAATAAGCCCATGCCCAAAATAATGTCAAAACCAACCATATCTAGCAATATAAGAATAACTCTAGTATCATAACCTTGGATAGTCACTAAGAAAGATCAAAATACCTGATCCACTACTAAGGACTCATCCACTAGGGTCAAAACATAAACTATCTCTGCCAAGGAATTTGAACTCATAACCAAACAGGGAGCATAATTGACAAAAACATAAAAAAATATGGATCCCAGATCAAATAACATTGTGACAAGCTAATGGAGTAATAAAAGTATACGTTCATCGTGAGATACCTCAACCTGCACCCTCACTGGGGCTTCATAGAATTAGACCTAAGATTCTCTTCTCGGTGCATATGATCTACCACCTGACCCATCCTTCATTCTCCGACTCTAGCACCCTTTCAACTACCCTGAAAGTCTTGATCCTGACTACCACCTGTAGCTTAAGAGGGTACTGTTGACATTGGCCTAGCTATAGTTGGAGATGGAACTACTATACCATAACGTGGGCAATCTCGAGACTAGTGGTCTAGCTTTCCATAATTATAGAAACCCTAGGAGGAACGACTAACATGAAGTCAACCACCATGATCTGTAGACCCTAGATCTAAACCCTTCAAACTCTGGCCTATGCTAGGATCACCCGAGCACTGCTAGCTACCCTCTGAAGTAGGTTGTCACCTGAATAGGCTGACTAGACTTACCCTACTGAAGTTGTGGCCAAGATATATCATAGAAGTCTCTGTGTTTGGATTTGGGACCCACTCTAGCTACCCTGGTGGTGAGCCCTCTTATCGCTGCCCCTATGGTCATCGCGACGAATGTGCTCCATAGTCTAAGCATGATCTACTATATCCAGGAAAGATTGCCTTTCTAAAGCCATAGGATCTATCTAAATCCTCAACTGAAATCTGAGTCCATGCATAAAATAAGAGACTCTCTCCTAATCGGTGGGCAAAATTATAATAGAATGGCTTGAAAACTCATGAAACCTTGCCCCTTACTTTGAGACAGTTATGGAGCCCTGCTCAAACCTGGAGAACTAATTATGAAGTCTATCTCTAAAACTCTGCGGTATATACCTAGCTAAAAAGGCCTCCAAAAATGTATCCTAAAATACTGATGGTGACCCAACTAGCCTGGTCTGTAGATACGAGCGCCACCCCTGTTAGGCGAGCCTATAGAATTAGTAAGTGGTGAAGGTGGCTCATCTTGACTCCATAAGTCCTAAGGACTAAAGTTGCTTTTATTAAGTAATTAAGAACTCCTATAGGTCCTCCCCTATAGCTCAAGAAAATCTAGGGGTAACAATCTCGGGAATACCCTAGCATATTCTGCTAGCATAGAGACATGGACCAATCAACTTTAGCTAGCTAATCGGTAGGGGGCTAGTGGCTGCTGAACCTCTAAATCCAATGGTGTAGAATGGCCCTACTGAACTGCTACCACTGTGGTAGCAGTTGGGTCTTACTGTTGCATACCCCCTAGTACTGTGAGAAGCTGTGCAATGGTCGCCTGCAGCTTAAGAGCCATAATTAGTGCGGATGGTGGTTAGATTGGCCCTAGCCTCACTAGTATGCTCTACCTGAGGCTCCGCCTTATGCTCTTGTGTCTGCTCTCTCTCTTAGGCTGGTACTGTAACCTAGGCATGACATCTGGGTTGGCCTCTACCCTTAGTTGGGGCTCTATTAGTGGGCTTAGGTGTGTAACCCATGACCACGATACCGCATATATGAGCCATCCTGTAAAAGAGATGAACAAGTGAGACTCAGGAAACCAATACACACTGAACGATAGTGATACAAAAATGATAGAACTCTAAATACCACCTCCAAACTTGTGTTCAAAAATAGAACATAATTCGGGGCTCGATTCAGCAGATTAACAAGCATGCAAGAAAATTCTCTAATAAGCTTAAAATTAACCTAAGGGTAGCAGGCATTTACTAAATTTTATCTCCAACAAAGCTCCAAAATAAATTTTCAAAGTCCCAAACACATTCTCCCTATAAGTATCGATAAATTATCATTTGAATCACCTAAATCTGCCTTAAAATGAGAGAGATACAAATATTTGAAGTTTGGGACAAAATCTAAAATTCGATTCTTAAAAGAACCCTAGGGATAGGAAAAGTGACCAAGTGGATATCTTAAGCAACCACGTCAAAGAGGTGGGCATCGCTTTAGCGACACCTTATCGCTTTAGCGATACCTTCCCTCAACTAGGGTTCATGGGAAGGTAAGCATGAATAGTAAATTCAAGAATTTGAATTATGAGAATAATCACAATCATAAACAAATATATGTAGAGCTTAACTAAAGGAATAATAACTCATTCAAAAACTCAATAAAATTAGAATTACTCAATATTAATCTCTTACGGACTTAATGTAGATGTATGGCATGAGGACGAACTCAGTCCAATACTATAATTATCCTTGCATACCTTAAAGAACAATGTTCTTGGAGAAAATCGAAGAACTGTATAAATATACTTGAACCCTAGCTTTTTCTCTCTTTAATCTTTGCTCTAAGCCCTAGGACTAGACGTGACACAATGAATGTGATAGTAGAGGTATCTTACCCAAGCCTCTTACCATTCAATAATAAGCAGAAATAATGAGATATTGGGACTAAGGGAAATAACATGGAGTAGGATTCAAAAGTCAAACTTTAACATCGTACATTTAGGTCCAAGCATGCCTCTACTAAAAGACTTGGTACGAGCTAACACATGTCCTTATATCACCGTCATAATAAGTGTCAAAAGTACTAATAGTAATCAAGAGTCTATATGTGTCATAAGCTAGAAAAGGAAAGGGGATGTTGTTCCCTAAACATGGGAACTCACCAACTATGTAGCCTTCAATGTAATCAACTAGACAGATGGAGGAGAGTGTGGAGAAACTCCAGTCCCTACATGCTGATATATCAAGTAGGCAAAAGAGTGTGAATTAGTACTTTGAATGTACTACGTACGTAGGAATGTATGAACATTTAAGAAATATTAGAAAATTAATATAATATAAAACATAGTGCAATGCATGATTAATCAATCAAGTACATATCATTTGAAATATTCATTTTCTGGGGAGTGACCATAACAGACATTTAAGAACATGCGTTCTATTACATGAAATTAACATAAACCCCTATGTTGGCATGGGGATACTACTTTCCAGGTAGAACTCTGTCAACTTTAATCATCTCTTTAACTTTAATTTTAAGGACTACTTGTGGATCCACTAGCCTAAATAGTCTACAAGGGCCCCTATGGTGGCACATAGTTAATGTAACATGAGACTTTACTAAAGACCCCTTAGGTCGAGTCCCCATATACATTCTACATTCGGTGCTTGGTCAAATCCTATGTAATAACATTTAAATATCATAATAACATAAGAATTCATATAACTTTAGACATCAAATCATCATTCGATAGAATAGATCATTAAAACCTTTTATTTTATTCACACATGTGAGAATTGGTCTTTCACAAGTGGAATATATCATTTCATAATCATTTCAATATTAGTGAATTTCTTGAGACTCCGTTTAATCATAAATATTTGATTTCATAAACTTTCATTTTGGAGTCAAAGATTACAATTCAACTTCATTTCAATATAATAAAACTAGGTAGGATCATTTCATTCAATCTTCAAATACATTTAAAATAATGCTAGCATGTATGGGCGTAATGGAAATGCATCAATTAAAACATCTTAAAACAACCCACCAATACACTTTAAAGATACTTTCATGCCTTCATATAAGGACCTTGATAAAATATCCATTATATGAAATTGAGAGTCAATAGATATCAATATAGGTAAATAAACTTCAAATAGACAATAATCTATGCATTTATAATCATCATATAAGAACCCATAAGATTTTATCATTTAAAATTAATTTATTGAGTTAAGAAATCACTAGGGCTCCATGGGAGAAATAACCCTTGAATGAGACTCACATATCTTGGGGAATGAAACTCTAATGCAAGCTTTATAAAAGTGGAGACCTAATCTTCTTGGAATGAACCCTAGCTTTCTTGATAAAGAGGAAGACTTGAGAAAACATGAGAGGTTAGGGTTTGGGTCTTAGAACTTTAAGTGAGATTGAATAAGTGTAGAAAGGCTTAGGGTCTTTGAAGGTGAATTCTGCCATAAAAATGACCTCACTTTGTGTTGAAACACAGGAAAAGACCAAATTGCCCCTTTTAAAAATCTAGCTGAACTGGCATCATAGGGACCCTTCAGGTATGTGGTTCTTACGATGGCCCATGGTAGGTTCCCATGGTAAATGACTTTGCAAATATTTTTAGAAGTCTGCAAAAAGGGTCTTTGAACTTCCTCCAGAGAGACCTTCATTGTCCATGCAGGGCATCACGGTCCGTGAACCATGTCCATGGGGCAGGTCCAGCAAGAGGCCTACATAGTGGCCATCACGAAAATACACCACGGTCCGTGAA
The DNA here is from genome assembly GCF_947179165.1 of Solanum dulcamara. Taxonomy (NCBI): domain Eukaryota; kingdom Viridiplantae; phylum Streptophyta; class Magnoliopsida; order Solanales; family Solanaceae; genus Solanum; species Solanum dulcamara. Next base: position 30,255,651 of record NC_077245.1, on the reverse strand, counting down.
GATTCCATGGCCCATGTGGGTCGTCCGTGTTCCTTGCCTTGGATGTTTCCTGAGGGCTATGGGGAGGCATCACCACAGAGGGCACTACGGTCTGTGGTGCTCTCACGATCCATGGTCCCTCATCGTGGTACCTTTCCTATAGGTATGATTCTCTAAATCTCTACTGTTGTTTCTAACCACGGTCCGTGGTCATCATTGGTGCCAGTTGTTTTATATTTCTAAGATTTCATCCTTTGTTCCTTACTATAGGACTTTCTATATTTCAGGGGTCTAACAAGCATGTAGGGTACTAATAAGGGGTCTAACTCAGTCCCAGGACATTAGGGTTTTAGTTTGGAAATAATGGGAAAAAGCCAAACTAAACCTCATTAAAATTAAATTTAGGTTATCTATGGGTCGGCCTACAAACCGTTGAACTTTCTATGGGCTGTAGAAGAACACACGTGAAAATTTTGTGCAAAATATTAGATGCATTGGACCCCCATAGAAGTTGTATATCCTAGTCGTAGAAACTAGGTACATTTAACATTGGCTACTAAAATTGTAGTGTTGGGTGTACGAGTCCTTTCTACGAGTCGTAGACCCTTTTTAATGGGTAGTAGGAATTGGCTCATTAAAGGGGTCTGAGATTGGGTCATAAGACCTCCTCTATGAACATTTCCTACACTAAGTAGAATATTAATCAGGCCATAAAAGATATCCATAGAAGGATCTAAAAAATCTAAGAATTTCATGTAGTCTGGGGTGACCTACGATCCCCTCCTACATTTCGAAGAAGCTTATATAGGCTATGTGTGGCACTGGTACAAACTCATTTGATGCACAAATTCAATTTTTCTTTGGGTTCTACATAATGATCTAAGTTAGAATATGTCGGGGTGTGTAATACCCAAGAAGTTGAAAAATTATAACACGAGTTTCAAAGAAGATCCAAAGAAAAATCTCAGCTTTTTCACCAATTGACCACATCAGATCGGGTTCACGAACTAGGTTCATGGACTGTGTTTCTATGTACAATATGTTAAGGCTACCGTGGTGGAAGCCCAAAAATTTAGGTTTTCAGAGGTAGGCTTCACAAAAGGGACCATGGTCCGTGGTGAGTACCACCGCATATGGTGCCCTTTGTAGTAGAACCACCCCTGAGACACTAGATTTCCAGCTTCAATTCTATCACCACTGACCAAGTTCACAGACGTTATTGTCCAACATGGTCCGTGGTGATGGTCCGTCCAGGTACCTGAATCTAGTTTTGAGTTAAGGTTGTTTTTTTTCATTTTCCTATATTTCATTAATGTATGTGGATGATTTTGGGACTAGGTTCTACACTATTGACTAGCCTAAGTATTCCTAAACACTCATTCTCACATTAAGTCCCAAATTCACAAAATCCTCTACTCCCAAAGCTTCTTTCAAAGTCTTCTTCATCTCAAGCAAAATCTAGGGTTCCATCCAAGATTTTCAATTCTCCATTTCAAAGAATTTGCATTAGGGCCTTATTCCCCAAGTTATGTGATTTCTTCATATATGGGTTCTTCCACCTATAGAGTCCCAAGACCCTTTCAACCTAATTCCTTTGGATTCAAGTATTAATTCTTTATGAGTACTTCTAATTTCTTCTTAGTAGCATAAATCATAATTGAAATGCTGGTTATTGACTCAAATTTCATGAAATTGATTTCTACCCATGAATACCCTAATTTCCTATCTTGGATTTATGCATTTTCAAATGGGTCTAGTTCAATCCTTTTCAAATTGCTAGATTATACTTCAATTTATATTAAGTTCAAGTAAGTTTATATTACTACTCAATTACATGAATTATTTAATTTCAAGTAATTTCATGTCTCAAGCTATTATGGGTCTTTGAAATAAAAGGTAGATTATTTGAAGTATGTTTTAAGTTGACTCCATAGATTATATTTATGCATGATTCTATTGAAAAACATGTTTGAAAGTTGAATTGAATAGAACCTACCAAGTTTTACTATGTTTTGAATGAAGTTTGACTTGAAAGCTTTTGACTCTAAATGAATGTTTATGAAAGCAATGTCTATGATAAAAAGGGACTCTTATGAAATAAAAGAATGATGAAGTAATATGAATGATGGATTCTTATGAAATAAGTACAATTCTTGCATATTTAAACCATCAAAGGTTTTAAGGAGGTATTCTACCAAATGATGTTTTAATGATCTAAAGATATGTAAATGACTATGTTCTTATTATGCGATATACTATTCCATGGAATTTGACTTAACACCGAATGGGGCATTGAGATAGGTTTCGGTAAGGGAATTCTAGTAGCAACCCCTTGTCTCATTAACTAAATGCCAACATAGGAGCCCTTGTAGGCTTAGGCTAATGGATCCACAAAAGCCCTTAAAGTTAAAGTTAAAGAATGAATGTAAAAAATTAATGGAGTTCTACCTTGGCAAGTAGTCTCTCCTCTTCCAATGTAAGAGTTACATTGGATTCCATATTATAGGTCACATTCTCTTAATGTCAGTTATATTTATCTTCCCACATATATTTGATTTAAATGCTATCTACTTGAATTCTTACGCTCACACTCATTTACGTACTTACCTTATAAAAATCCTTAATGTTTTACATTATATTACATGCCTATATACTTAGTACATTCAAAGTACTAATGCATACTCTATTGCCTATGTGTTCTCACCATGTAGGGACCGGTGTTCCTCCTCAAAATCCTCCACGTGGCAAGCCCAGATTAGTGAAGATTGCTTGTGGTGAGTTCCCATGTTTTGGGAAAAACATCCTTTTTATTCAAGCTTATGTTATGTAGAACATTAAGACTTCTATTATGGCATTTATTGACACTTATTTTGAAGGTGAACTAGGGACATGTCTTCGCCCTCACCAAGTCTAGTAGTAGAGTTATGTTTGGAAATAAATAGATAATGCTTTGAAGTTGTTAATGACTCTGGTTATATGATATTTCCCTTAGTCCTATTTCCCTTTCTATTTTCGCTTATTACTGAATGTCATTACTTATGAAAAGCTAAAAGAATGCTAAGAGGCTTGGGTGAGTTACTTATGAGTGTCTCATTCATTGTGTCGCATCTAGGCCTAGGTTTTGATTGTGGCATACTTAGTATCAAAGCTTGAGTTTTTAGATAGTACTCAGAGTCTAATATACTACATAAAATAGGGTCATATTTGTGGTTCTGAAGAGCGCCACAATTATGAGTAGGAGACTATAAGGTATTTAGGAAAGTTTCCTATTCTTTCATGATTCATGTCGTGCCCTAAAATTGTCCTAAGATTTCCTTTAACTAAAAAATCATAAGATTTCCTCCACCCAGAACAATGGATGCTATTGAGGACCAAGTTTCTCGGGTTCCCGAGTCTCCAATTGAAGAAAGGGTTGATGCTAATAAGGAACAAGTACCTAATTATCCTCTAGCCAAATAAGTGACTAATGTAGAATTTCGTGAAGCTTGAGTTGTGGCTGCTCAGTTGAATCAATAAAATTTGACCCTTGTGAATATGAGTGGTAAGAAATGGAAACGGGTGAGCCAAAGAAATTCTATGGGCGGAAAATACTTTAACCATCTAAGGATGTCAAAAGGAGAAACATTTCTCTTGAATTTAAAGGAGAGTGATGGGAAGGAAAGTCCCTACCCCTCATGCTACTGGTGTGTTAAGAACTATTTATGAGAGTGCCTAGCCGATACACATATTTTCTATGGTTGTGGTGAGAGTGGACATAAGAAGCGGGACTGTCCAGTGACCACCAGAAAGGGAATGGAGATGGCTTGGGTTGCTTCATCTGGTAAGTTAAAGGTTTTTGATTTTGATGTGTGTGCATTGCTAGATTCGGGTGCTAATTTATCTTTTGTTACTCTATTTCTTTCTAATAGGTTTGATGTGTCACCCAAAATAATATTAGAGCCCTATTTGGTATCTACTCCCATTGGTGAGTTGGTTGTTTGCTAGAAATATCTATAAGGGTTGTCCCGTGTCTTTCTTACACAAACTCGTTCCTTGTGATATCATTGAGCTAGACATAGTAAATTTTGATGTTATTCTTAGGATGGATTGGTTGGATGCGTCATACGGTTTTATAGATTGTAGAACTCATAGAGTCAAGTTTCATTTTTCAAGCAAGACCATTCTTGAGTAGAAGGGTCATATTTCATTAGTTAAGGGTAGGTTCGTTTCTTGTCTTTAGGCCCGAAAGTTGATTCTAAGGGTTGCATTTATCATTTTGTGAGGGTTAGGGATGTCAACTTCAGAAGTCCTTCTCTTGAGTTGGCTCCCGTGGTTAATGAGTTTTATGACATAAGGTTGCTTTCTCATTCGAGCAAGACCAAGGTTGTAGCCAGTGTGCTTAGTATGGTCTTTATAGAGAGCGTGGCTCATGTTAATGAAGGGAGGAGGGAGTTGTAAGGGATGTTCATTGGTTGGCTAGATTGGGAGTTAGATTTAGTTGTTTTGATGATAGTGGTGCAAAATGGGTCTGAATCATCTTTGGTAGTGGATGTTAAGTTAAAATAAGACCTGATCCATCATTGGTAGAGTCGAAGAAATTGGTTGGAGATAAGAAAGTAGAAGTCTTTTTCCAAGGAAGAGATACAGTACTTAGTTACCAAGGTCAGTTGTGTGTTCCAATGTTAATGATAGTAGATGAGTCCTGATAGATAGATAGAGAGTGGTTGTTCTGTATTATGATAACTGTGGCATGCTTATTCCATTTGAGGTTATTGACATAGAGGAAGAGCTATATGGGATCTTGTAGGGTATAATAGATAGGTCAGAGTATATTGATGTGTCCTTTAGTATGAATTAATGCAAATGTGGATGTAGAGATGCTAAGGTAGATATGAGAGTTCATAAGTGATATTGACTTCAAAGAAGCCATGAAGTGGTTAGAATGGTAGGCTTGAATGCTTGGCTGTATACATATGAGTGATTGTCATAGGTAATTGATGACCTCTAATTACATATGTGTGCGATTGATATTAAAAGAACTTGGGACAAACATGTGCCATTGATGGAGTTTGCCTACAACAATAGTTATCACTCTAGTATCCAAATGTCTCCTTCTGAAGCCTTGTATAGAAGATGATGTAGATCCCCGATAGTATCATTTGAAATAGGTGAGTTTTCATTGATTGGTTCCTATTTAGTATTGAATGATATGGACAAGGTAAGGATTAGAAGGGAAAGGTTGAAGATGGCCTAAAACTAACAAAAGTCCTGTTCAAATGTGAGAAAAAGAGAACTTGAATTTGAGTTTAATAATTAGGTTTACTTTAAAATTTCATCCATGAAGGGTGTGATACATTTTGGTAAGAAAAGGAAGCTAAGTTCCCTCTATGTTGGAACATATCATATTTTGAGGAGGATTGATAAGGTGGCTTATGAGTTGGATTTGCCTTTTGAGTTGCCATTGGTGCATCCGGTGTTCCATGTATCCTTATTGAGGAAGTTTGTTGGTGATCCTAGCTCTATTTTTCCCTTGGATAGCATTGAGGTTAAAGAGGGTCTTTCATATTAGGAGGTTGTGGTTGAGATCCTATACCGACAAGTTAGAAAGTTGAGGAACAAAGAAATAGTTTCTGTTAAAGTATTATGAAAGAACCAAGAGGTTGAGGGTGCTATACGATAAGCCGAAGCCGATATGATGTCCCGATATCCTCATCTCTTTTCTTCCGTGCATAGTTGAGGTGATCCAATCAGCCCAAAATCATGTATTTCGGTGGTTTTCATGGTTTCGTATGCATTCATGTTCATGAAATAAGTTTTAAGTCATCTTTTAGCTTGTGGTTAAAGATTTGATGTTTCAAAATTTTTCGAGATGTTTTGAATACATGTGGGCATGCTATATTCCTTTTCTATTCCATTCATGCTATTTTAAGTCTCATTCGAGGATAAATATTCCCAATGGGGGATATTATATGACCCTAGAAGTTTAAAAGTTATAAAATAAGGTTCAAAGAAGTTCCAAAGAAAAATATCAGCTTTTGCAACAGGTGACCACCATAGACTGGGTTCACAGACTGTGTTACTCTGTATGATCTTTTAAGTTTCCCATGGTGGAATCCTTAAAATTCAGGTTTTCAGAGGTGGGCTTCACGATAGAGACCACAGTACATGGTGAGCACCACGGCTCATGGTGCCCCTCGTGGTAGACACATCCTTGAGACCCCCAGATTTCCAGATACAAGTCTATCACCATGGACCAAGTTCACAGACCGTATTTCCCAACATGGTCCGTGGTGATAGTCCATCCATATACTCAGATCTAGTTTTAACCTAAGGTTATTTTGGTTATTTCCCTATATTTCATTAATGTATGTGTACATCTTTGAGACTAGGTTCTCAACTATTTACTATCCAAAGTATTCCTAAACTCTTATTCTCACACTAAGTCCCAAATTCACAAATCCCTCCTCTCCCAAAGCTTCTCTCAAAGTCTTCTTCATCTCAAGTAAAAGCGAGGGTTCCATCCAAGATCTTCAAGTCTCCATTTCTAAGAATTTGTATTACGATCTTATTCCCCAAGGTATGTGGGTTTCTTCAACTATGGGTTCGTCCACCCATGGAGTCCCAAAACCATTTTCAACTAATTCCTTTGGATTCAAGTATTGATTATTTATGTGTACTTCTAATTTGTTCTTAGTAGTATGAAGCATGATGGAAATGGTGGTTATTGACTCAAATTGCATAAAATTGATTTCTACCTATGAATGCCCTAATTTTCTAGGCTGGGTTTATAGATTTTCAAATGGGTCTTGTTCAATCCTTTTCAAATTGCTACATTGTGGTTCAAATTATTTATACTATGTTCAAGTAGGCTTATATTACTACTCAATTGCATGAATTATTGAATTTCAAGTAATTTACTATCTCAAGCTATTATGAGACTTTGGAATTAAATATGGGTTATTTGTAGTATGTTTTAAGCTGAATCCATTGATGATGCTTATGCATGATTCAATGGAAAAACATGTTTGAAAGTTAATTTTAGTAGAATCCACTTAGTTTTACTATGTTATCAATAAATTTTGACTTGAAAGCTTTTAACTCCAAATGAATGTTTATGAAAGCAATGTCTATGATCAAAATGGTGTCTTATGAAATGAAAGAATGATGAAATGATATGAACGATGGATTCTTATGCAATAACTACAATTCTTGCATAGTTGAATCACCAAACGTTTTAGGGAGCTATTATACCGAATGATGTTTTGATGATCTAAAGATATGTAAATGATTGTGTTCTTATTATATGATATACTATTCCATGAGATTTGACTTAGCACCGAATTGGGCATTAAGGTGGAATTCGGTAAGGAAATCTTAGTAGCAACCCCTATTCTCATTAACTATGTGCCAACATAGGAGCCCTTATAGGCTTAGGCTAGTGGATCCACAAAAAACCGTAAATTTAAAGTTAAATAATGAATTTAAAAATTTGATGGATTTCTACCTTGGCAAGTAGTCTCCCCTCTTTCAATGTGGGGGTTTGGTTGGATTGCATGTTATAGCTCACATGGTATTAATGTCGGTTATAGTCATCTTCCCATATAGTCTCGATAGATTTTTAAGCCCCGTAGATTGAAAGATAGGTTTGTTAAAGGAACTGCGCAAACTAGTAAGGTGCGCGGCAAGTCCGCATCGCGGACTTGCTTGCCTTTGTGTCGCGAACCTGGCAATGGTTTTCTGGTCAAATTTAGTTTTTAGTAAGGTCAATTTATACTTTTTTCTAATTATTAGATTATGAACCTAGATGATGTTAGGACCTAATTCAGCTCCATAAATTAACCTAAACCTCTAATTCTATTCATTCTTTTATAATTCATCTACTCATAAATTTCTCTCTCTACAAAAGACTCTCAAGGGCTCCATTGAAGACTTCAAGTAAATTCACTCAATCTCTCCCTCAAAACTCTCAAGTTCTTCCAAATTAATTTGTGTTCTTACTTAAGGTATGTGGGATTGATTCATGAATTCTTTCATCCATGAAGCCCAATAAATTTCTCAAGGTTTTCTATCAAATTAAAGTATGGTATTTTTTGGGTTTTATGATCTCTATTTTTATCGCATGAATTATGATTCAAAGTATGATCATGAGTCTATTTTGATATAAATTGAAGGTTATTACATTAAATTGTAGAGTTTTTCCATGAATTCTCTTATTTTGATCTCTAGGGTTCATGATGTAAATTACGAGTATTTTGAATTATACTACAGGGGATATTATCTATACGAATTATGTATGGGATGATATAAAGTTTATGATCATGCATGTTTTCAAGTCAATTATATGATTTTCAATGTCAATTGGCTATGCAATTGAGTTCTACTCTAAGTTCAAGGTATGAATTTCATGAAAGTTACGAAGTAATGTGACTTAGGGCCATATGTGGTGACCTAAGGCCTAAAAGTGACATAGGGCCCTATGTGGTGATATAAGGTCTAACGATATGAATTACGCAAATATGATTGTATGATGAAAAGAAAAATTCTCACATTACAAGTATTCTATGAAAATAAGCTACTCTATGATTTCAAACCTATGATCATGAGTATGATATATGTAATTATGATTTCTATTCTATACATGTATTCCATAGGATTTGACTTAGCAGCTAATGGAAGTGAGGTGGGGGCCCAACCAAAAGCCTTAGTATCAACCTCATATCTCATAAACTACGCGCCACCGTAGGTTGCCTTTATACCCTAACTATTGGATCCACATATAGCGTATGTATTACCTGCCTAGCGGGGTAGGGTCTACCTTGGAAAATAGATTCTCCTTTTTCTTCATTGTATGGGGAGACAACGGATTACATGTTATAGCTCGCATGGTCTTATTGTTGGTTATGGTTCGTATCCCACATATGTATGATCTCTTATGTATGCTATGATTTTAAATTATGCTTTTTAAATGCTTTGGTCAATATAATTTTCTCCTGACTTTACTTACCTCATCTTATCATGAGATTTGCTTGACCATTGCATTCCATGATTTACGTTGCATGTCACGCCCTCATACTTAGTATATTCCAACGTACTAATGCATACTTTTTGCCTACATTATCTCATAATGTAGGGGTTGAGGTTGAAGATCATACTTATCTACATGGCTAGTTAAGCTTTCCTATCCAGTGGTGTTTGTGGTGAGTCCTCATTTATTGGGGACTAGTTATCGAGTTAGTTATTTTTTTCAAAGAATTTTTCTATTTTTCATATTGAGGGTGAGTTAGGGAGATATCTTAGCCCCCACCCATATTCATGAGTAGAGGCATCTTGTTGGACAAATGTTTCAAGTTTACGTTGTCATGTGACATTCTTAAATTTCTATTCATAGTTTATACTCTCTTATGATGTTTCCGATTTTGCTTTACCTTATGTAGACAAGAGGCTTGGTTGGATCCCTTTGGGGTTTCAATCACCGTATTATGACTAGGACCTAGGTCGGGTCGTGACAACTTCTATTATGGTATTTCTTGACAGTTATTTTGAGGGTGAGCTAGGGACATGTCTTAGCCCCAATGAAGACTATTAGTAGAGGTATGTCTGGACACAAATGGATAATGTTTTTAAGTTGTTAAGGACTCTTGTTTTATGATGTTTCCCTTAGTCCCATTTCCCTTTCTACTTTTGTATGTTATTGAATGTCATTACCTATGAAAAGTTAAATAAATTCTAAAAGGCTTAGGTGATGTACCTACGGGTGTGTTATTCATCGTGTCGCATCTAGGCCCTAGGCTTGTATCATGACAGGGTGTTATAAGTAATGGATTTAAGGGTAGAAACTAAACAAAAACAAGTAATTTATATAATTAACAGAAGATTCAAGGTGGAAGCAACGAAAAAACATATACACAATAAAAGGCCCCTCCTAGAACCTAGAAGTCACATGTACATAGTTACTACAAAATGAGTACAAGTCCCAAAAGTGGACCACAAAAACAAAAACTTGTCTCAAAAAGCAAAAGATAGTCAACTATATATTGAAGAAGACATGTAAAGTTTAGATCGCCATATGCTCACCCTTGCCTCTAGATAAGACTATTGAAGGATCGAACTAAACGCTGGTAATTATTGCTCGGACATACATCACAAAGATAGATGCAGACTATAGTATGAGTACCAAAACAACAGTTACTCAATAGGCATCATAAGCCGGCTAAGCAAGGACAATAAAGGTAATATGAAATGCTAGAATTTAAACATAACATAGGTCGAGAATGGAATGCACATGAGTGTACTAAGGAATAAAAAGTAGTAAGTACAACTAACTAAACAAACCTAGGCCCCCATAAGTCCAGAAAGTACACTCCTGCGCTAGCTTAATTAAAACCCGAATGAACTCCCATAAGTCCAAAAAGTACAGTATATAGCCTTTACTACAGATAATAAAACCCGATGAGTCTAGAGTCGAAAGGTGCGTAGCCCAGATCTTAAATTGCGGATATGACCTCCTAAAGAACTAGTAGCATCAGGCCATTACGTATCAACTTTATAGAGAATAATGGGACACCATAATTGGAAAGTACAGATCTCTGACTTTGAACCACGATGGAAACCTCCCATATGAACCAATAGGGTTAGGCCATTATGTATCAACTCCATAGATGGTAATTAACCGCCAGAATTGGAAATTACAGAGCTTCGAACTCGAAACACGAATGAATCCTCCCAAACAAACCAATAAAGAGCTGCTAATGACTTCCACATCAACTGTCATCACAAGTCACCGTGGAACACCATCTATATCAAAGTAGTCTAAACAACACTCCAAGCCAAAACCTAATCAAATCTCTGCCAACAAATGAAACTGACATCACAATCGAGTACTAGTAGGGTCACAAAAAAGAGGAGTAATAGATAAAAGGTCATTAGAGCTAAGTTACTACCTAACTAAGGGTTATTCTATTAGACCCAAGTCTGCTACATCTATCTACATGGAGATTAGCCATCTGATGCGGTGTATGAGCATAACATAGGGTTATTGAATCTAAAACATATATCTCAAGGGAAGTACTAGTCACATCCTAGACTAAGTCCAAACATGCTTCAATATCAATAATAATTCATAAACAAGTCATACCACAAGGTAAGGATGATTAAGTGAAGGAAAAAACAAGCCAACCATCCTGAATTACCTAAAATAGACCAAAACATGGATTCTAGGAAGCTAAGCATGATAAACTAGAAAAATACCACAAATTCACAAAATCAACATAAATTTACATATTCTAGCTCAATCTAATAGATGAGAAGTTGTAGTCTATCTCGAGGCTGACCTTGTGCACTCCAAATCACTTTTTTGGAGCTTTTTCCTTCCATACGGCCTTTGAATGCTGCCATGCTATCAAATATAGGATCACAATATTAATACGATTGTTTAGACACTAAATCCTCTTTAAAAAAGATGGACTAATTGTGCAGTATAACTCAAAAATGTGAGACCCGTGCCAGAAATTCTAGAATTTACTCTCTAAAAAGTCTTAATTAGCTCCCCAAAGTTCTGTCCAAAAATGGAATATAATTCATGGCTCTAAATGCTCACAAACAACACATGCTAGAATCAGCTAAGAGAAACACCATTAAGGACCAAGGAGAAGTTAAGAGAGAACAAAATTACCTCCAAAATGAAGCTATAAAGCCTCCTTGAGAGTCCCTGCACAATGTTCCAATAAAATCAGGCAAGAAAATTCAAATCCCACCAAGAATTGGGCTTGCAAGCTCTTAATAAAATCTCAAAACTATGAGAAAATAACCCCAGAAATGGTCTTAAATGGCGTATAGATGCTACAAAAGCTGCCACTTTGGTCACTAAAATGGCTGGCCATCAACAAGCAGACCTTGCTATAGTGACACAATGGCTGCTAAAAGTATAAGTCGCTACGCGAGGCCAAGGTTGCCTAAAAAATAGGCCCTCAGATGAGAAGGCCCTTTAAATTGATCCCTTGGCCCCTAAAACGGAGGTCACTAAAGCAAAGGCTAGGTCCGCTAAAGTAGCTAGCCCTACATTTTCTAGACTCGCTAAAGAAATGCCTTGATCGGTTCAGAAAAGGACAGTTTAGTGAATCTAGGGGAAGTTAGGTGACTGCATCAGCACCAAGCACTAAACAACTTAGCTAAGTCCCAAAACTTTCCGACGTGGTGTACGAGATTTGTTTGAAACTGCGTGTGTGAAAATAAACTATGCTACGCTACCAAATTAAACATTTCAAACTCAATGGAGATGTAAAAGTTTCCAACTGAGGTCATCTCAACAAAAAGTGGACCCATACCCAAGTGCCATTTTAGCTAAAATCCACATAAGGGCTCAAAATTAGACCGGAAGCCTCATGATGTGTACCAAAGGTCATATTAGACCAAATATGATGTTTTGAAGCTAAAAGACCATAAAAATTACATTTTGAGTCTTTTTACTTGATGTTTTTTAAATCAAAGTAAACTATTCAAGTTTCAAATTCTCTAAAACAAAGAATTGGGCACTGAAACAAGACGACCGACCAGACGACCAAACAATCAAAGCCAACAAGTCATTAATGATTTGGTATTGCTACAAGAACTCTCTAAATGAAGAAAGAAGGGATTTCCACATAAATTACCTAGAATATTTTGTTTTCTCATGTAAAGATAATCAATGTTCAAAGTCTTCCAAATTTATTATTACAGCTATAGTGTGTTTAATGGATTTGTTTCCTTCTCAAAGTTTATCTATTTAAGATATCTTGTTAGAATTTTTGTCGATGGAGATGCATGATTGATTTTTTGTATATTTCGATGCTCAAAATAGTAGATGAGTGTGAGTTCCAAGCATGTTTTGTAAATATGATGTGCGTTTGGGTTATTTTGTAAGAAAATAGAGTTGCACATGATTATTGGATAGTTGATGAGCTATGCTTTGAAATTGGCTACAAGTATGGGTTTACGAGAGCCTTCATAGATCATGGACCAGTGAAGCCTCATGGAAGCCATTCGTGAAAAGACTGCTGAGCACTATTCTAAAAGGTTTTGCTAAGTGAATCCCCATGACACACTTCATGGGACATGGAGGAGTGTACGATCTATGAAAAATATGTGTGAATGAGGAACTAAAAAGGATTCAAGAGATGGCCAAGGACATTTCCATGAGCCTGGTTATGGGACATTAAAGTATCATGGGTCACGTATGTTGCTTGTGCAGAAAGCACAAATGATTCAAAGAAAATTCCAAGGGAATTTGTACGAGCCTAATCATAGGGTATGGTGTCTTGAATGGACCATGAAAGTTGGCCGTGAGTGGTGGATAAGGAAGCAGATGAAGTCAAGAAAATAACCATGACTACTTTCCATGGACACTAAATCGCACCATGGTTCGTAAATAGTCTTTGCGACATGCCCCAACCCTATTTTCCTAGGTGGTTTAGGAATAGGTTTTATACTTCTATAAATACCCAAACTTATTTTGTTTTAAGGGTTATACATTTTAACTGCCTTTTGAGTATTGTGAAAATTGTGAGAACATACTTTTATTACTTTTCATGATTCAAAAGTGTAATCTAATATTTTGGCCTTCGTTTTGTGATTCAAGGTTTACTTTTGAATAAATGTGAGTATTGTCTTATGAATTCTATATTGATTCTTGATTTATTCCTTGTGAATATGAGTAGCTAAATCTCATAACTAATATTGTGGGAACCATGACACAATAAATAAGTAGGCAAATGTGTAGGTAATTATTGTAAAGTGTTTAGCATTGCATTATAGTGTTCTTTATCGTGTTTTTCTTTCAACGACTGCACATATTAAAAATCGCCTGTATTCGTTGCTTGCTCGGAAGAGGCGTAGTGATTAGGTAAAGAAAAATACAATAGAGATTTGAGGTCTAAACCTTCTTCTAAGAATTTGAGCCCTGGAGGGGGATAGTTTCTCAGATAAAAACCAAGGGTTAGTTGGAAATACACTCCCTGTCCGAGATATGATGAGTGAAATACATTAAATAGGACTAAGAGGTGTTTATATGTACATAACTTGCTAGATTTGGCATGTGATGCGTTGATATGATATCACCAATACCTAATGACTACTGAGTTGTATGTCATGCGGAACACAGTCCTAGTTACCATCTCATATTATTTAAAACCTTATGTCTGGTTTACTTTGTTGCTGAGAACATTTTCTTACTAAAATAACAAAAAACCCAATTTACTTTATACATGTTTATTATTTAGAAATATTGACTGTAGTTGAGTTTAAGTGCTAGTAGACTTATTTTCTTTGTATTTCCTTTGGGTTCGACCTAAGCCTCGTTGGGTTCTATATTTTACAACGACCACTTTATACTTTTCAATTGAAGTGTAAGTTTTGGCGTATCAAATTTTGGCCCCGTTTCCTAGGAATACGGCGTTGAAATAATCTATTAGTATTTATTTCAATTTGTAGTGTTATTTCATAAATTTTTTTGTTTCTTATATTTGTTCATATAGGTTATAGGTTTGTGTATGCCCAATACCGGAAGTAAGGGTGAACCATTTCTCCCTTACGATCCCGAGCTTCATAAGTCAATTAGAAAAATATATGCACAAAAATGCGAGGCACAAAGGTTTAGAAAGCTTGCGGAAGCTCAAGCTGGAGGTAATCATGGTCATAAACATAACCTTGGGGATGAGGAAGAAGATGTGGAAGATGCCCCTAGCATCATCCACCAGTACAATGAGGTATAGCGCAACATAAGCCCACTTGATTTTGCTCTAGAGAATGATGATCCAAATATGGATGGATTTGGAGCTATTGGGTTGAAAGTTATTCCTCTACTACTACCAGGCATGAAATTCACCATCACTAGTACCATGCTTCAGCTCTTGAATATGAAATGATTGTTTAAAGGAGTGGTTACAGATGAGGCATATGAGAATTTGATGAACTTCAATTATACATGTAAAACTTATGACATCCTTGGGGTTAGCCAAACAACAATTTCCCTGCTACTATTTCCATTGTCTTTGTCTGGGGATGTAATCAAGTAGCTAAATGAACTCTTGTATGACTCTATCACTAACTAGAGAGAGCTAAAGGAAGATTTTATGGAGAAATTATTCCCACCTTCAAGGAATATGGAAATCAAGGATGAGATCAATGCATACAAGAGCTCCCTCATAAAGCTCTACATGACTCATGATTGAGATTTAGTCAGAAACTGAAATAGTTCCCAAATCAAAATCTCATAGAAGTACATTTGATGGAGCTATTCTATAGATTGTACAACTCTATGACTAAGATGATAGTTGATCAAGCTACCGGTGGATCGTTTATTTCCAAAACCTTGATGGAAGCATCAACAATATCTGATGAGGTTTCAAAGACTAATAGGGCTTGGCACACAAGAGATTTTGAGGTTGGAGGCCTTGGCTATACATTCAAGATGTTGGCTGAGTAGCAAAAGAGATAAGAGGAGCATGATTAGGAAATGGCTCACATCAAAACCTAGATGGATTTACTAACTAAGTTCTTACTATCTGGAGGTGCTGAGAAGGTAAATGCAGTTAGGGGTGCAAAAAGGAATGATGAACCAAAGATAGAATTTGAGGAGGAAGCAAAATATTTGAACAACCAGGTTTTTTTTGGAAATACAATTATGAAAATCAAGGTTGGAACTTTCAAAAGGATGGCTATTATGATCGAGCTGGTAACCATGATCAAGGGAACATGAAAATCCAAGATAACTTCAAGAATGATCAAAGCGGTATATATGAGCCTCCTGGTAACAGAGATCGAGCTATAACTTGTTCTAAAAATTCAAAAATAGAAGACATGCTTGCCAAGGTTCTGCAAAAGGTAGAGTTAATAGATGCAGTGTCAAGGACTTAAAGGGAGGTATGTCCAACATGGGCCAGTTGGTAGATTCACACTCTACTGCTATTAAACAGTTAGAGAACCAGAAAAGATAGCTAACAACAACACTAAATCAAAAGAAGAATGGCACACTAACAAGTGATACTTTACAAAACTGGAAGAAAGACGAGCAATGTATGGAAATGACAACAAGAATTTGTAAGATGATTGAAGGACCATCACATATAGGTATTGAAAAGGATAAGGATGTTGCATCCGACGTCGACGATAAGGAGAAGAGTGGTACATATAATGCAGTTCTGGTTGATGATGATAAGGTTGAGGAGATAGTAGTAGAGACAAATATGACAGACAAGTCAAAAGATAAAAAACCAATGTAGGTAGAGGTAGCACTACCATTGCCACCAATTCATAAACCGCCTTCCCCATTCCCACATAGATTGAAGAAGAAGGCCGAGGATGGGAAATTCTTAAAACTAATTGCCATGTTGAAAGATATATTCGTGAACATTCCATTGGTTAAAGTGTTAGAGAAAATGCCGGCTTATGTGAAATTCATGAAAGACCCGATTACTAAGAAGAGGATGGTTATATTCGAGATTACTTATAACCTACTCCATTGTGGTGTTATTGCTACAAGGTCATTGGTTGAAAAGAGGGAAGATTTAGGCGTATTACCTATTTCATGCACTATTGGTGCATTCAATTTTTCCAAGGCTTTGTGCGACATGAGAGCTAGTATCAACCTGATGCCACTGGCGATCTATAGATAATTAGGCTTTGGAGCCTATAAACCGACCTGTTATTGATGGCCGACAGATTAGAGAAAAAGACTGTAGGGATTTTATTTGATATGTTGGTGAGAGTTGACATGTTCATATTCCCTGCTAATTTTGTCATCCTAGACTGCGAGATGGACTTTGAGGTCTCCATAATCCTTAGAAGACCATTTTTGGCCATGGATAAAGCATCGATAAACATGGAAAGCAACAAGCTCACCTTAAGGATTAATAATGAGGAAGTGAAATTCAATATGTGTAAAACCATGAAGCAACCTAAAGGTATGACCATGATGGACGTAGCGGAGGAAATAATTATTGAGGCATCTATTGAGGAAAGTTTCACTATCAAGACATTAGTTGTTGTGGTCATGAATTTTGAGGGTGATTGATTAGAGGATTTTGATGAGACTGTAAGTGCTTTTCAAGGAATGGGATCATAACCTTATGCTCCTAAAAAGATAGATCTGGACTAGAAGAATAGACTAACTCTTCCCGCCAAACCATCCATTAAGGAATGACTTATACTTAAATTGAAAGAACTTCCATGTCATCTGAGGTAAGTGCTTATGTGTAAAAATAATAATTTGCCAGTGATTGTTTCTGCAAATTTGAATAAAGAGCAGGTTCAGCTAGTTTTCAAAGTCCTAAAAAGTTACAAGAAAGTAATTAGTTGGACTATTGCTGAGATCATTGGAATACCACTTGGAATTTGCACTCATAAGATCTCGTTAGAATAGGATTGTATTTCTATCATTGAGCACCATCGAAGATTGAACCTACGTATGTAAGAGGTGGTGAAGAATGACATTATAAAGTAGCTTGAGGCAGGTATTGTGTACCCGATTTCAGATAGCAGTTGAAGTAGTCCCATGTAGTGTATCCCCAAGAAGGGTGGTATGATAGTTGTTTTAAATGAAAAGAAGGAGCTAGTTCCACTTAAGTCACTCACAAAATAGCGAGTCTGCATAGACTACAGCAAACTTAATAAATGGACCTTGAAAGATCATTTCCCAATGCCTTTCATGGACCAGATGCTAGACAGGCTGGCAGGTATAGGTTGGTATTACTTTCTAGATGGGTATTCGGGTTACAATTATATCACTATAGCACCACTAGATTAAGAGAAAACCACCTTCATATTTCCATAAGGCATATTTGCGCTCAAGTGTATGCTTGTTGGATTATGTAATGTGCCTCACACATTATAGAGGTGTATGATTTCAATATTCTCACATATGGTTGAAGACACTATGTAGGTATTCATGGATAAGTTTTCTGTGGTAGGTTATACTTTTGATGAGTGTTTGTTCAATAATAGCAGCGCATTACAGAGATATAAAGAGGCCAACCGGGTTCTTAACCGGGAAAAGTACCACTTCATGGTCAAGGAAGGTATTGTGCTGGGCCATAAGATTTCTGAAAAAGGCTTAGAGGTGGGCAAAGAAAAGATAGAGGTTATTGAGAAGCTGCCCCTCCCATCTATGTGAAGGATATGCGTAGTTTCTTAGGACATGCTAGGTTCTACAGGTGATTCATCAAGGACTTCTCAAAATTTTCACATCCATTGTGTAAATAATTAGAGAAGGAGGTGAGGTTCTATTTTGATAAGGTGTGCATGAAGGCACTTGAGTGAATGAATGCAAAATTGATTTCAACACCAGTGATTATTGCTCCTGACTGGTCTACACCATTCGAGATTATATATTATAGCAGTAGTGTAGCTTTGGGGGTTGTGCTAGGGAAAAAGCTTGAGAAGATCATTCACCCCATCTACTATGCAAGCAAGGCACTTAATGCAGCCCAAAAGAACTACACTATCACTAAAGAGGACTGGCTAGTAGTTGTGTATGTATTCAAGAACTTTAGAGCATACCTTATGGGTACAAAAGTGATAGTGCACACTGACCATACAGCTCTAAGGTATTTAATGACAAATGAATACCCAAAGCCAAGGTTGATCAGATGAGTCCTCTTGCTACAGGAATTTCACTTTGAAGTCAAGGACATAAAAAGTTGTGAAAATTAGGTAGCAGATCACTAATCTAGGATGGAATCTAAAACATGATATGGGGATGAGCTTGAGATTGATGATTTTATCCCAGATGAGCAGGTATTAGCCGTTACTCTTGATCTTATTCCTTAGTATGTTGACTTTGCTAATTATTTTGTTAGTGACATGATGCCTGAAGACCTAACGTTCCTATAGAGGAAGAAGTTCTTGCATTATGTAAACAAGTACTTATGGGTCCCTTATTTATTTAGGTTGTGTGCTGACAATCTGATTATGCGGTGTGTATCAGAAGCTAAGATGCTAAGTATTACTAAGGTGGAAATCATAATGTAGCCCAATCAGCTCAAGAAGTGCTTCAATGAGGATATTATAGTCCCACCATCTACAGAGATACATATGATCAGGCGAAAAGTTGCGACAAATACTTGAGTCAAGGTGGTATATAAAGGCTCCATGAGTTACCTATGGATCCAATCTTGGAGGTTGAGCTTTTTAATATTGGGGTTATTAATTTCATGGGACCATTCATGAGGTCATATAGTATGAAGTATATTCTGGTTGCAGTCGACTATGTCCTTAAGTGTGTGGAATTTGTGGCTTTAGAAGATAATAAGTGAGCAAGAGTATAGCTAGGTTTCTAAAAACGATTATTTTTTCTAGGTGTTGCAATCCGAGAGCAGTTATAGTATTGAGGAGTCCCATTTTTGTAACAAGATATTTCACACTCTATTGTCCAAATACGATGTAAAGCAATATAAGGTAGCTACTTCATAGCATCCTCAGTCGAGTGGGCAGATTGAAGTGTCCAACAAAGAGATAAAAGAGATCATGACTAAGTTTGTGGATGCAAATAGAACAGACTAGTCAAGGAAGCTTTGATGATGCACTATGAGCATATCAAACAACATTTAAAACACCTATTGGTATGTTACCATATAAATTAGTGTTTGGAAAGGCATGTCATTTACTTGTGGAGCTAGAGTACAAGGCATTATGAACCCTAAAAAAGCAAAATCTGAGTTTGAGCGAAGCTACAAATATGAGGCTGGAGTAAATATATGAGATGTATGAGTTCCGTCTAAGAGAATATAAGAGATCAGCTTTGTAAAAAGAGCGAATGGAGCTATATCATCATTGGTACATGTTCTATCATGATAACTTGGTGTTGTTGTTCAACTCCAGGCTCAGATTATTTCCAAGTAAGTTGAGGTCTAAACGGTCTGGCCCATTAACTATATTAAAAGTTTTCCCACATTGTGCACTTGAAATCGAAGCACAATATTGGCTCAAGTTCAAGGTGAATGGACATTGTGTGAAGCTATACATGGGAAATAATAAGGAACCAAGGATTGTTGTAAAGCCTGAACTTGATGAAGTCTGAGTAGTCAAGGAACCTGTGTCATGCCTTCGATGTTAAATCAGGCACTACATGGGAGGCAACCTATAGGGAAAGCTTCATAAAGTCTGAGTAGTGAAGTGACCCATATTGTGCTGCGATGTTAAATCAAGCGTTGCTTGGGAAGCAACCTAAGGCTTGTATTTGTAGTAGATAGGCTTAATTTTTTATTTGATGTTTTTATAGTGTCATGGTGTTTTTTGTGAGTGCAGGTATCCAATAAAGGAGAAAAATTTAGAAACTAGCCTAATTCCCCTCACTATGGGCCGCTAAACAAATAGTGCAGTGCACCACAACTCGTGGTGTGTGACCATTAAAGTAACAAGCAAAGAAAGGCTTCAGGTTCACGATTGGGTTTACGACCCGTGAAAATCTTAACGAATCGATTATCCTTCCATGAACCATTAGGTAAGCTTTATTTTTTTCTCTAGAGTCATACACCACAAGAGGGACCACAACCCATTGTACTCTTCATGAGCATCATTCATGAGCCATGGTTGCCAGGTTGGTTAAATTAAATAAAAACTCAACACGGTTCATCCCATTCCTAAATACTCAAAGGGTAATTGGTTTTTATTACCCAATCCACCAAAAATATAGGTCATTTTCAAAATCGCCATTATGATCAACTTCCTCTCTAAATTCCCAACTTGAAAAATCACTCTGACTCATCAATCTCTTCTTTGCAAAGTGCGTTAAGTTTTGATTAGTGTCAAGCAACCATACAACGTCAACCTCCAAACCTAAGTTAGTCAACTTGGCAGTTCATGTAAATCTATTACATGATTTCACTAGTTATTTATCGTGTTGTGGATTAGTTCATAATGATCTCATCATATATTTGTTTTTGGGATTAAACTCATTTAGTGTATGCCTAATGTGACTAATGTTCCAGACCTAAAATACCATTATCATTCTGTGAGGGTTAAATTTATTGCTTTGAATGGAAATAAAATGGTCAAGGGAGGTGGTTTTACTTGTAATTGATTGTATTTGGTTGAAATTGTGTGTGGTTTCTATTTAAATTAGACATGGGGAAAATACTCCATTGCTGAACTACTATGCCCCGGACGACAGCACCACCACGGTCCTTATTACACTTAATGGTCTGTGGTAAGTGCCTGTTGTCCTCAAGGTTGGAGCACAAGGTAAAATTTCTAAGTGAGGGATCACGGGTCGTGAACCTCTTCAACGATCGTGAAGTACATCATGATCCAACCCTTAGATAATTTTCCAACCTGTTCTCAATACCTCTTCACTGGATCCCCTTCACGATACTATCCATCGGTGGTGTAACTCTTAACGGCTTGTGGTGAAAATCTGTGTAGAAATTGTTGAAAAAAATCTAATAAAAATGAAAAATCCCAAAAATATATTTTTGTTTCTAATTTAGCTTGCGATCACCCTATGATTGTATAATTATGTGTAAGTCTGAGTAATCGTTTAAATTTGTCGCACTTTCTTATTTGAATACTAACCATTTTTCCTTTTCTCACGTACCATGGGACCCAAACACACAAAGCATTAGTCCCAACTCCATGAATCTCCCTCCCAAGAATCAAATGCAAATTCAGATCACTAGTCAGGAGATGAGACATCTAGTGGGTTTGATGTACGATGCGATGCAATTATCTCACCTCACTCACCACATACCACCAGAGCAATGGCTGCCACTGAGGCTAAAGCTTCACTCTCCAAGTCTGAAGATAAGGTGGTGGGATTGGGAAATGAGCAAAATAGTGAGGGTGAGCACTCTATAGATGAGGCCAAGAGTTTCGGCAATGGAAAAAATGGAGATAGCATTGAGAGGTATGCAGACATCTAATCTGATTGAAAGAAGAGAACTTATAAATTTCTTGCAAATTAGGTGGTCAATGTTGGAAGCCTAGAAAATATTTGATGATGGTCTATCCAAATAGTCTAGCGGCCTAAGCAAACAGACTATAGTTCCAGAGATTTGGGTTATCATCGACAACCTATCATCAGTGCTGAGATCAAAGCCCTATTCGATATCTATCAGTTTGACTGGATGAGTAGACAACAAGATTATTATCGTGAGCATCTCACTCGAGAGTTCTATACTACCTATGATCCCATCATCCTAAATTCCATCACTGACAAGTCCTCTTGAAAGAAGAAGAAATCCCTAGCTTTGAAGGTACAACCTTTAGAGGAAATATAACTAAGAGGTGCTTGGGTGGATATCTCGGAGGTCACCATTCTTCGGTTCCTTGGTGGTCTTAATTACACTCCACATCTATTGGGAATATATGAACACATGCATCACTTAATTACAAATGAGGAGCAGATGGATATTCCTATATTTTCAAATGAGATTATGAGATGGATAGAATAGATTATTGCTATTAAAGGAACCGAGTCAGCTTGGGTGACCAACCCGAGACAATTAGTCATAATGGATCCCTTACTTTTGTGGCTAAATTCTGGTGGGTCATAGTTTATGTCCAATTAAGACCAACAGTCAATGATAATACTCTCCTCCTATCTCAGGCATATTTTGTAGCTTGTATCATGTCATGATATGGTTTGAATTTGGTTCATTTGATAGAGACAGAAATGCGAGCTAGGCACTTGATGAAAAAACCAGTCTTCCCTTCCCTTGGTTGATTCGATGACTATGCATAGACTTTAAAGTTCCTCTTTGTCGGTTCATAGATAAGCACACCATAGTCTCCAAGTCCACTACTATTGCATTGATAAAGGATTTCGAGAACCCATTCTATAAGGTCAAGAAATCTCAAGTAGCTGTCCTAGTGACTATCTTTTGGGGCCACCACCGATCAATCTATTATTAGGGGGGGTCTCTACTGCCCCACCTACTAGTGAGGATTTTGAGCAGCTTGAGGGCAAGATAAAGCCTACTCCAACAACCATGAGTATTGGGATGATGGTGACTATGTCGTACGAGTTCATTGCATGTATGGTAGCTGATCAATGTCAAACTAGGTCGCTAAGAACCAAGTTATCAATTTTCATCCACATTTGGTCCAGACATAGGTACAGCAAGCAGAGACCTAACTTCATACTGACCTCAGACAGGAGATTTCCATATTATAGGGTCCCATTGATGGCCTAAAGGCCTACTTCACTAAGTAGGAGGCTAGCCTAGGTTCTTTGAAGATAGCTTCCATGGGAGCTCAGTTGGTAGCCTTACGTCAGCACTTGAATGTGAGTCAAGAGAGGTATGCCATGGCTACACCTGTGATAGCTACTGATATATAGAGTAGTTGTTTGCTGCCCCCCTAAGCCCACTTGAATGGATGATTTATGGGGTTCGCTTTGCCATCCAATCTTGTTAAAAAGGGCAAGGGACAGAAGTGTCAACATGGAGATAGCTCCCCTAATAATGTAAGAAAGGAAAAGAGGGCTGAGAAAAAGTGAGCTCGAAGAGCCAGGCATTCTTCCCAAAGGAAAACTTGGGAGAGAGCTGAGTTAGAGTGATAAAAGTTTTAGGGAACAAGGGTTAGAGAATTGGTTAGTGGAGTCGCTCCTCTTGAGACTATTGAGACCCCAGTTAGTGATGTTACTACTAGTGAGGTACCTTCTATAATGCTCACTCCTGAAATGGGTGATGACCCTTTGGGTAAGCCCATATCATTCAGTGCATCAGCCATTGTTGGTGGCACAACACCACCACCGACTAACTCCTAAGGCATCGAAGCTATGATCACTTCCCTTATATTTACTTTTTAGTATTTTGATATGAAATTGAGGACAATGCAAAATATTTTGATGGGGTGGGTATCCTAAATGTTTGGGAGTTTTAGTTGAGATATTTCCTTTCTCTCAAGCATAATATCTATTAAAACTGGCATGTTTCTATAGTTTCTGTATAAATACAAGTGTCTATAGAAGTATATAATATCATGTGATAATGAATGCTTTGAAATGAACAAAAATGACTCCTAATTGATTTTTTTTAAAATACTATGTGATTGTGTATGAATTGTGAAAACTAACTTATTAGTATCTTTATAGGACATTGTACATACTGACATGTTAATCATATGCTATCTAGAAAATGACTTTGTTGATTGGTGCTGAATATTGTAACATATGTGCCATGTGTGTGAGCTAAAATATGTAGTTCGAAGATTGCATCTGTAAGCTAGAACTTGCCTGATTAGTCTCACTGAAATAATGGGATAGTTTTATTAGGATAGGATAATAGAACGTTGTTGAAAATGAGTCACTTAACCAAAAAATATCCAACCAGATGAAATTGTACCCTTTAAGCCAAAAGTTTAAGCCTGGAAATGACCTTTATTTGAAATAACACAATTCACCTTTTCTATCTGACTGTAGACCTTTATCTTGGTCCTAGTCCCTCTTAGGACATTGTGCACCTCAACATAGGGTTAAAATCCTAAGTTAAGGGCAAATACTATAGAGAGAAGTGGAAAAGTTAGAGTATTGAAAGAACTATGTGATGAGATAAGAGGAAAAAGAAGAGAAAATGGGGTGTGGCTTCTAAATAAATGAAAAAAACCAAGTTTAATTCATCAAAAAAAATATTCAAATTATAATGATAAAAGCACTTAGAAAAAAAAAGCAAAATCAAAAATTCTATGCGGGCATAAACAAAACAAAAGGGGATGAACTAGTATAGCGTCATGATGGGAAACAATAGTCACTTATATCCTAAATGTATCCTACCCAAGATTGAGCCTATATTACAAGCAATGAAAGTCCTAATGTGATCCTAAAAGAGTTGTTCATTTGCGAGTGTGAGTGAGTTCGTTGCACTCTCTTTTTTATTTATATATATCGCGTGTAGACTTCCTTGTGGTGAGGGTATTGTGATTATACTATTGGGTTACTATATTTACTAGTACATTATTGTTTTGATTGGTTTGATTGACTGTGAGTAGTGCAATGTCGTAAATCGATCCTTATGAGTTATTTGGATTATTAGTGCATTACATTATTGAATTGGTTGAAGAAGAGGGTAATAGTTTTTTGTGCTGGGCTGCTATATGTCTTCTTATAGTCGTTTGTGTTTATGCGTCGTGTTATTTTGTTTTGTATCACTGCTTGAGGACAGACAATGTTTTAAGTTGAGGGTTTTGATGTGTCGCATTTTATGACACTTTCAATGCACAAAATGGTGGATGAGTATGAGTTCCAAGTATGTTATGGAGTCGCGCATGATTTTTGGATTATTGATGAGTTTTGCTTGGAAATTGGCTACAAGTGTGGGTTCACGAGAGACTCCATAGATCATGGACCAGTGAAAGCCTCATGGAAGACATTCATGAAAATACTATTGAGCACTGCTGATGAAAGGTTTCGCTAAGTGAATCCTCACGACACCCTTCACGGGATGAGGATTAGTGTATGATCCATGAAATATGTGCATGAATAAGGAGCTAAAAAGGATTCAGGATATGGCCAAGGAGATTTCAACTAAAAAAGATTCAGCAGATAGACAAGGAGATTTCCATGAGCCTGACCACAGGACGTTTAAAGTACCACGGGTCGTGTATGTTGCCCGTGATGAAAGCACATATGATTCAAAGAAAAGTCCAAAGGAATTTTAAGAGCCTAATAATAGAGCGTGGTGTCCTGAATGGACCGTGAAAGTTGGCCATGAAGTGGTGGATCCAAAAGCAGTGAAGTCAAGGAAAAAATTATGATTGATCTCCATGGATAGTGAATCGCATCAAAGATCGTGAAGACTCTTCGTGACATGCGCCGACCAATTTTTCCTAGTTTGTTTCAGAGTAGGTTTTGTACTTGTATAAATACCCGAGCTTGTTTTGTTTTAAGGGTTATGCATTTTGACTACCTTTTGAGTATTGTAAAAATTGTGAGAACATACTTTGATTACTTTTATAGATTCAAACGTGCAATCTAATCATTTGTTTGTTCTTGATTCGTCCTTCGTCTTGTGATTTAAAGTTTATTTCTGTATAAATGTGTGTATTATGTTAGGAATTCTCTATTTTTTTTCATTCATTCCTTGGGAATATGAGTTGCAAAACCCCATAACTAGGATTGTGGGAACTATGACACAATAATGAAGTAGGCAAACACATAGGTAATCGTCGTTAAGTATTTAGCATTGCATTGTAGTTTTCTTCATCTTGTTTTTCTTTTAATTATTGGATGTGTTAAAAGTTGTAGTATTCATTAATTTCTCGGGGGAGGGGTAGTGAACAGGAAGAGAAAACTACAACAGAGATTCGAGGACTAAAACTTCATCTAAGAACTTAAGCTCGGGAATAGATAGTTTTCTGAGATAAAAAATAAGGGTTAGTTGGTAATACACTCTAAGATAGGGAGGTGATGAGACAAATACATTTAATAGGACTGGGAGGTGTTTAGATGTACATAACTTGCTATATTTTGCATGCAACACATTTATACGATATCACCAATACCTAACAACTACTGTGTTACATGTCAAGGGGAACACAGTCCTAGTTACCATCTCATATTGTTTACAACCTTAAGTCTATTTTACTCTTTCACTGAGAACATTTACTAACTAAAATAACAACCCCCCCGCCCATTTAATTTATGCTTGTTTATTATTTGGAAATATTGACTACAACTGAGTTTAAGTTCTAGTAGACTTATTTCCTCTACATTCTCCGTGGATTCGACCCCAACCTAGTAGGGTTCTATATTTATCAATGAGTTCTTCATACTTCTTAATTAAAGTGAAAGTTTGGGCGTATCAATGATGAAGGGAAAGAAGATGAAGAGATTACACTTTCTCTTTTGAGTTTTTTCTAGACTCAATTGGTTTTTCTTTGCTTTCTAGCCCATTTTGGAGCGGATTTTATTTTTATTTTATAATAAAAAGGCTAGTGCGGTCTGCTTTTGAAAAAAAAACTAAATTAATTTAATACTATATTGGTTAAATATTTTTTCAAAAATTATACGATAGATAATAGTGATGACTAGCAGTGATGATTGTGACTATCAATTGAAAATGATGTTAACTTGTGACTATCAAGTGAAAATGATGTTAACTGATTGTTATGATTGTGTGTAGTAAATCATGGTATAATTGGTCTGGATTAATAGTAATTGTTGATGGTATGTCATGACTCAAGTCTACAACTTAGACGAGATTGATAATCGAAATCATTACTGCCTCGAGCAAATCTTTGGCCCGACATGCTATAAGACTAAAATATAGTCAAATGAATAGTAAATCATGCAAGTGTATTTGGAAAAAAATCTATTGCAACTGAATATATGGAATAATAAGACTTTATTTTTGTTGGGTAGTTTCTCTAAATGACAACCATCACGTGAGTCTCATGATGATACAACATCTTGCTTATGTTTCCAAAGTGATCCTATACCTTGTCAAAGTATAGGACAAACTTAAATAATTGATCTAATTTTTGAGACTTTACTTGAGGTTTTCTGAGGACTCACCCGAATCAACAACACGATCCTATCACCCAATGGCAGTGCAAGTTTGTGCTCAATACTACTCTCAAAATATGTACTCTATCTCAATAACTTTAATGATTTCCCACTTTATGAAAAGTACCCCACTTAGGGGGAACCTAAAAATCTCTTATTTGAGTCATTATTCCAAATAGTTATTTAGAACTGATTAAGCTTACTTTAAAACTAACTATGATTTGTTTAAAATTGTAAATGCTTTCTTGAAAATAATATATGCTTTCTTTATGAAATTATGCATTTGAAGAAAAATATACTTTCTTGAATTTAATTTTGAAATACTTCTCCTGGGACTTGAAACATACTTTCTTATGAAAACAATGCATATAGATGCTATGAAAAGATTTTCAATAATTGTTTAGCTAAAAAGAGTCCATGTGGTAAAATAAGCATGAACCATCACTCAATAATCGACTATGAAATATGGTAATTTCAATAATATATTTCAATAATGGGATGTTTGAATTAGAGGAAATTTGAAATCACAAGCTTTGGGATAAAAAACATAACTTTTATATAAATAACTAAAATTGTATATGAAAGACATGACGGAGAACGTAATTCCTCATTATGGTAGCCTTACATACCTGGAAGAGTAGACAATAAACTGGAAGGAAGAATTCTTGATGGACTGACTTGAAAAAATTACTAGGTTTAGCTCTTTGAGAAACTTTTGTGACCTGAAGTGCTTGAAAGAAAATAATGATGAATCCTTGAACTGATATTTATACGAGATTAAAAGTTGAGTGAGAATGTATTCTAAAGTATAAAGGACAAAGTACCTTTAATTAGATGAAATTGGGTGCATTTTCAGCCGGGATTAGGGTGCACCATGGAGTTCATAACACACCTTATAAGTCTTCCCCATGGAGATTATCTCTCTCCTACAGACATGCCCGATGGACCCTATTGTGGTCTGAGATTATTTCTTTCAGCATCTAAAGTTTAGTTTGGTGATTGGTGCGGTATGGACCTCAGAATAGTGCTTAACAAAATGGGCATAACTTCTTATTAACATATTAGATTGATGTACAGTTTCTTACGTTGGAAAATAGACTTATAAACCTTTAATTTTACAAATTATGGGATACAAAACTCCTCATATGCTAGTATATGTTCTCGTTTGAAGTTAACCCTTATTTGAACTTACTCAAAAATTTTATTGTTAGGAAGGCTCTCAACTAGAATTGGTTCTATAGGTTCTTTATAACCTTACCTGTAATGACCCTCTAGGTCAGTTTTTAATTTAAGCATTCATTCTGTCATTTAGAACATTTCTGTAGTGACCCCAGATAATTTATGACTTGCCAGCACTGACTGTTCGGTCGACTGGTCATTTGTTTAGGTTTTACGCCCGTTTCCCTATTTTGGAGCTTTTATAATCTAAAAAGTCAACTTTGGTAAAAACTTCAGGAAAATGAACTCAAAACAGAATTCTGATGGTTCCATCACTTCGGAGTGGCCAAGTTAAGGTAGTAGCATAGTCAAAACAAGTATCGAGGCAAGTGGTACGAGTTTAGAACCATTTGGTGCTTTTACCTTTTAAATTTGGCCTATAGTTGACTTTTGTTAACATTCTTGGAAACACACTTGGATGAAAAATTTGACAACGTGGTTAGTTTCGGAATACCGAGTTTCATTTAGAATGACCTTTCATTCTCTACTTGAGGGTTCCAGTCTAATCCCGAGACCTAGTGTGGAATTTGGCACAAAATAGCCCTAGGTGTGGGACCTAATTTCCATCATAATGACCTCGTATGAAAATTTTAATGGCACCATTAATTCCAGAATGTCAAATTTGCAGGGTAGCATATCCCGTTTGCGCACATGGGATTTTGAATGAATTTTGAGCAACCTGTTGGAGTATTTGAACTTGGTGAAAAACTCAACTTTTAGCTCATATCTAGTGTAGTGAAGTTGATCTCCCCGATCGCGTGCCCTTGGCCGCATTGACAAAGGTCCTAGAAATTGCTCTCCGCATCATGGAGCTTTGGCCACATTCGTGGAGGCTTGAATTTTTGGCGTCTGTGATCGTGGGTCTTTAGCCGCATTCGCGTAGGTCAAGTTTCTTGGCCTCCGCATTCATAAAGGAAAATGTCCTAGACTTTCAATAAAGACCAAGGATGATTTCAACACCTTCTTCCTGTCATGACCTAACCTTGGAAGCCGCAATTAAGGTCTGATATGAACCCCCATATACAAGTCTATCAGTTGTGGTCGATTCGAACAATAAACAACGTAATGCATATGAATTAAGTGTAGTCAAACTGAACTTTAAACAACCTGATACTTGCATGAGAATCCCCATGAGTCATAACATTTCATATATCTGTAGCCTCTTTCATTTGTATCATAATATGAAAGGGCATGCTAGCCGACAAGGCTGCCAAAACATAATAA
Organism: Solanum dulcamara; assembly: GCF_947179165.1. Lineage (NCBI taxonomy): Eukaryota > Viridiplantae > Streptophyta > Magnoliopsida > Solanales > Solanaceae > Solanum > Solanum dulcamara. The sequence continues at coordinate 30,225,782 of NC_077245.1, read as the reverse complement.
CATATACCATATATCACACAGATCCAGCCGAACAAAACTGATATACGCAACCCACATATACATGTCTCCAGACCTCTAAGAATATTAACGACAATATATGGCAGGAAAGTGCCCCTGCCGTACCTCTAAATAGATAAAACAGTTTTACAAATCAGTAGTCAGTACCAAAAGTTAGGCTCCGATACAATGGAGTCTCTTCCAGCTGAGCTGAGCGGAATCCTAAGCTGACGGACTCCCAAAACCTGTATCTGTACCTGCGGGCATGAATGCAGTCCCCCCGAGAGAAGGGGGTCAGTACGACATATGTACTAAGTATGTAAAACATAACATAACACAACTGGAAGCATATCTGAAATAGAGAAGCAGGGGGTAAATTATCAAATCAACAACTTATACTTGGGAAATTAAAATCATGCATGCTCAAATTTTCAATATAGCCGGCCCTATCAGGGATCCAGTGAATCATATATGTAGTACCATCACCTCCTTATTACAATACATCATCACATCATCATATATATACATACGTACCCGGTCCTCTAGTGAGGGCCGAGATGAACAATGTAGTGGAATTGTGCATGATTACTATTCCCGGCCCAAGCGCGATGAAAGAAGTGTTACAATATACACGGGTAGAGTAGTGAGAAACAAACCACAATTTAAATCATTATCTGAGACTCAATGAAGTCATAAAGTGAACTATCACCTGCAGATCAGGGTAGGAATGTAATTGTCAAGTGCCCTCTAACTGTCACTTGGGGCTATATCAGTTAGGATCTCAGGGACCCTAGACATGTACTACAGTAATGCTAACCGCTTATGAATTCAGATAAACTTGTTGTTATTTAGTCTCTCAGACTAGGAGCTTGTATAGTTATTATTTCTTTAACATATATAAGTTCCCAGGGAACTAGTTCACTATTATAAGAGTTCGATGTTCAAAAGTAAATAAGAGATGTTAAAGGATGGAGTTACCCCGGAGCCCGTATCATATTTAACTTACAACTAAGACATGCTAGAAGAACAGAAAGAATAGGCTTTACCTACCTATACTGAAAACATGCCAAGAGAAGCTTCACATACCTCTTACGGGGTTATCCTTTATCCCATTTGCCTTATCATCCTGTTAACCTAGGTAACATGAAAGCAATACGAATATAAACATCCTTATATATTTCAGCTTCTTACATTACTTACGAGTATTCGTAAAACGCATTTCCTCGCTCGCCTTCTCGACTAGTTCTTTAACTAGTTAAGGCGTTAACGGAAATTAGACAGCACCTCCCCTATAATGTACCCTATACGAATTCCAATCATGTACAGAATACCTATAGACAACCAAAAAAATAACCAGAAGCTCATATACATATATAAAACATGGAAACACTATACAATACAACCTACGAATGACTCGCTCGACACTACGATATCCAAAATATGGTTTCTAGTTTCTATTTTGCGAAACCTTTAACCGTACCAAGCGGGAGTTCGCGTGGAAGAAACCAGCAGCACCCAAACCCATTTTATGATCCATTTAGGACCTGCAACACACCCCCAAAAACCTGCAACAGCACACCACAAGCACCATACTTCACTTCGATGACAATTTAACTATAGCGACTACAATTTGGATTATCTCCAACGTCAAGCATTCCTATACCATTTTTATGTTTCAAGCCACACACAAGGCGTATAATACACTCCATAAAAACAATATAAAATTCAAATTGAAAGGAAAAACCTTACCTTACCCGAATTTGACCAAAACTGCCGAATTGCAACTTTGAACTTCTCCAAACGTGCTGAAATTGAGCGGGCTGTTTGTGTTACTTCTCCGCTGTACCAAATTTAGATTTTATATTATAAAAAACCATTATATATCCTTGGCACACCTCAAATAATTAATTCACGGAACAAAACTCGGAGGCTCACCTCCAAAGGGCAAAACCCGTAGTTCCTTTCTTCTTGCCTCTAACGTTTTTCTTCAACTTTTTCTTGTTTGTTCCAAGTGTAAAGCTGAAGATATGGTTTCGTAGAAATATTAAGGTACATATATACACCTCCACGTTTTTTAGGAACATCGTAGATAATTAATTCATGGAGGAAAAATTGGAAACTTACGTTAATTTCTCCAAAACGTGGTTGCCTTTCTCTTCTTCTTCTCTCACATTTTTTCCTTCTCTTTGGCTGCTATTTTGGATATCAAATGTGACTAAGAGTCACTTATCATATATATATATATATATATATATGTTTCCTTAGGGGGTGACACGCTTCATCCCCTAAGGGTGATACGTGTTCGGCCCCCATTGGGCCAACACACACATGCTGCCAATAAGGGGCTTCCACGTGACGTGGGGTCCATCTCCCCCAAGCAGGTGGGTCACCTACTTGACCCCAATAAAGTGGGTCACCTTATTTCTTAAGGTTCTTCCCCGTGTCTCCTTTTTAGGCTGCCATGTGTCATCTTTTCCCCTTCCTTGTGGGTTCGTAATCTCGTCCTATTTTAAGGGCCTATGTAATCCATGCTACATAAGTTTGGTATGTCCTTAAGTAGCTAAAGTATGTAATACTTCTAAGTTAGTAGCTTACGTAGATAAATAAAGTCCTACGACTCATTTCTTGGCCTCCAACCCATTTCAGATTCTCACAACTCTATTTCCAACCTTCCCTCTCACGGGGTATCGCATTCTTCTTTTCTTAGAGTTGTTTGAGGTGTGTGGACAGTGGGGGTATTATGTCCACTTTCAAGAAGACTAGGAACACATTTCAAGGTTCAAAAGTGCAGAGTGTAACATCCTTCCCCCCTTTAGAACATTCATCCTCGAATGTTAACTCGGCTTACAGGTTTTTACGAGGATTGCGGGGGTTCTGTATAACCGTTGTTTCTCCCTACATTACGGGTTAAGATTATCTTTGTATATAGGGAGAAAGTATGGATATATTTTCCATTCCTCTTTTTTTTCTCCCTCTTTTTTTTGTTTGACTTCTCTGGTCACCCCCTTTCTGGTTTCTGCTTTGTTGTAGTACCTCAACGAAACTCACATCCTAGTTTGCAACCTTCTAACTTGTCGACCCAAGACAGCTATAGGTTGTTCCTCACAGAATTCTATTTCCTGAATATCATCTATGGGACATACTCTGGTGGATCAGCAGTATATTTGTGAAGTATCCACAGAGACGTATTAGGCGTATAATTTCGTAATCAGGTGGTAAGTCTAACTTATAAGCAATATTGTCCATCCCATAAGCAACTTAATAAGGTCTAATACATTTTGGCTAAGTTTTCTTTCCTTGTTGAATCTTATTACTCCCTTCCTGGGTGACCCTATTACGAATGCCTAATCATTTGTTTGAAGTCTGACTATCGATGTCGATTAATTGAATATCACTTCTGCCGACTTTAGGCTGCTAACCAATAACTTGCCCAATCATGTCGGGGCTTTTTTGTCTTTTCCCCAATAGAGGGACTTGCACATTCTGCCATACAATATCTTATATGGGGCTATCAGGATAATGGAATGGTAGCCATTCTTGTAGGCAAACTCAATAAGTGGTAGACGATCATCCCAGTTACTTTTAAATCCAACCACACAGGCTCATAATATATCTTCTAGCGTTTGATAGTATGCTCAGTCTGTTTAGCAGCTCGAGGGAAAAATGCGGTACTAAGACCTACCTGTGCTCACGATCTCTTCTTGGTCTGATCTCTAGATATGAACTATAATTGAAGTCTCTCTATCTGCGATAGTAGCTGGAGAAACCTCATGGAGTCTTACTACCTCCTTGACCTATAACTTCGCATAGTTTTAACTGCATAAGTAGGTTTTATTGAAGGTAAATGAGCTGATTCATTAGCCTACTCACAATAATCCGTATAGTACCCTACTCTTGAAAGTTATAACATAGGTTCATAATGACGTTGATAATTCGAGACTCCTTAGTCCCGTATAGTCCTTCTCGACTCCTCTCAAAACTTTAATTGACACTCTACCCTTTGGGTTTTGCTTTTCAATCCTTAGAGTTGGCTGCCAAGTGGTGTCGAAATTCCCTCGCCCACTGGCCCTTATATCCATTCTGTGGTTTGTCTACCATTAACTGGTACTATTTTGAAGAACTGCGGCATTCAAGTGCGCCGTCAGTTAGCAATTAGCTAATCCTTCTTGTCTTGCTTAAGTCCTTTTTACAATACCCTCAATATAACTTATAGTACTCCAGGTACATAATTTCATGTCGTTTGTCCGCCGCTAGTTCAGACTCTTCTATCTCGCGCGATCATACTTGCACTAATGCTCTAAATTCCATCAGAATTTAGAAGTTAAGCGTGTTTGGGCGAGAGTAATAATGGGATGGGTGACCTCTCTGGGAAGTCTTCGTGTCGAATTTTATTGTAATCCTTGAAATAATGTGTGGGGTACTCAACTTAGCCCAAGATTTACCTTAGCCTCGTCTCGCTAGTATTCATGTTTTGCCTTGCCCTTTCCTCCATTATCTTGTAACCCGTATAGGGGTAGATCTTTAGTTCCACTATGACCATGTCCCTTTTTGGTCATTTTGATTTAACTTTTCCTATTGTATTGATCTTTTTTTATACTCACTTATTTATTAGGGTTGGCTACTTAGTAGCGCTAATGTTCGTTCATATAGTGACCTTTAGAGCCGCTTTGAGTTCTGTCCATTATTAGCTGGCCCAATTGTAAAGGAATTTGACACATAAGTTCGCCAATCCTCTAGTAACTAGCTAGTCCTGTCCGTCTTATTTAAACCATTTCACAATTTTTCCTTATCCCCATTTGTAACCTTCTTGACACATTCTCGTGTCATTCTTTACCTTTAAAGAATATGAGAAGGTGCTCAACTTAACCTAAAAAAATATCCTAGCGTTACTTCATTAGGTCCCATGTGTTACCCTGCCATTTTCTTCCTTACCCTACAATCGGTGTCGGTGTAGATCTTTGATCCAACCGTGGTCATGTTTTACTTTGTCTGTAGTACTAATTCCATTCCTATAGTTCGTCTTAACTTATCCTCGTATCTCTCGGTAGGGTATCAAAAATATCATAACGGTATTGTCATTATTGAGCCCCTATATCTTTTATCTTGTACTTACTCACTTAACCTGATGTTTATATATCTATATTCGTAGGTTGCACGACCATTATGACGCAACCTATAGGAGTTAGATATAGTCCTTCCGTCTTCTGGTTCATTCTACTATACACATCTTGCTCATATTGAAACTTGCTTGTCCTATCTTGCTATACTTCTGTCCTTTTTCTTATTCACTCTTTGCTCTCCTCATACCCTATCATAGGAGGTTTCATGTTCCCTTTTTCCTTGGTTATATATCTACCTTAACATCATTTATGACCAACTTTATGGCCAACATCTTAGCTTTTAACCCAGCATGATGTCATTATCCTTTGTAGTGTCTCTTGAGTTATTCGATATCCTTTTATTTCTATACCCTTTTCTTTTCATATGCATTCGCCTTCTAATATTACGTCATTCAAGGTATTGTTGAAAACTTCTTAACACTATCTTGCATAGCATTCTAACTTCTATCCAATTATTGACGACTCCCAGATCTTCCTAACTTGGTTCAACAAAGGATCTTATTGAAGTTTAAGCATCCATCTCAAATATGTTGCCATATCAATTGCCTCCATCTTACTCTTGCAGTTTTCTTACTTGCTCCCCCCTTTAGAGGGTACTTATACTTTTATTCATTCATACCTTGCTCTTTGCCCCTTATGCCCAATTTCACATTTGTCCAGTCTCAATTTCGTCCAATATCCTTCCCTAATCTACTTGGTACTGTATCCTATCCCCGTCTTTCTGCATATTTTTGCCAACCTGATTATCCATGTACGGAACCTTGGATAGTTCACGAGGCGATGAGAACCTTTCCAAATCTAATGTAATGTCTCATTTACTAATCTATACTTGAATAATGTGACCCAGGAAACCACTCATCCAAGGCCACCTTCTACTTATTTTTATCAAAATTTAATTAGTACCTGTAATCGTTCCAATTCCAAGTAGGCAATACCCGTATTCCAACAATAACTATTCAAGGTTTCCTCAAAGAAGTATCTTTATCCCAATCTATATCCTTCGTTTCTTGGGGTAAATGTAGGTTATACGAATTATTCCTTAAGTCTACCATCTTTGTCTTTTAAGGGTTCCTATTATTTTCGGGGCGACGTTTTGTACACGCGTCATTCCTTTATACCTTATGCCCCTTGCCTTTACTGTATACCCACCATATGCTTTTAACTTAGTCAATGTATACCCAGTGCGCCTTACTAGTGGTCCCATTTTATCCCTATATAATTGTATCACAACATTCAATTCATACTTACATATCCTCCTTTTAGTTCGTATTCATATTCAATTCCTAACATCTCTTTGAGGTGCTTCTGTTAGAATTTCTTTCCCCAATTAGTTGGTGGAGAACTATAAACTCTTATTGTAAACCATTTTTCAACCATTGTAGGAAGAAACTAGAATTTCTTAAACATCACATTACTTCCTTTTAATACTTGACCTACCTAGTCTCCTTCTGAGTTTATCTCGAGTTATGAATAACTTATATAATTTACAATTAGGAGCTGGGGCCTTGGTACTTTCAAAATGAGTGAAGCTCAATTATTGGACATCTTATCCTTCAACCTGAGCTCCCCCCTTTTTTTTCTACAGCACAATTACGGCTGGAGACACTGTGGTCTGAACTGTACTGCTCAGACAGACTTTTGTTTCTCCGAAATAAACTTTCCCAAGTAAACAGGGTACACCCTATTGACGACCTGGATATTATCTCTTACATATTTAGTTTAGCATAATATGGGTACTCGGTATCAACTTCCAGGATATTTTATAAAGCTATGTTTCCTTTCCTTTCCTTGTTTTGGGAAAATTTCGACAAAGTTTCCTCTACACTTCTTACTATCCCAAAAACTGCATGCAAAAGATACCAACAATGTCTCCTAGGGCCAGCATATATATATATTTGTATCATATCACAACCACATAGGGCTTTCAATATTAACAATAGTATAAAAATAATAGACTTACCTCGTATGTCCAACTTTACCTGCATCTGTTGCACTTCCTTGTCTTTCTTTCAGGTTTCACCTTTACTTCATAATCATATGTCAATACCTTACCCAACAGATATCTTTCGTGCCTTTACTTACCTGCATGCTTTATAACTTCTCATGTCGTCAATTACTTCTTTTTGTTAAGATCAATGGTTAGTATAAGGAATTTTCCTATGACTTGGATCTAAAGCACGATCTGAGATGTGAAAGAAAGGTAACATCCTAAATGTCATGTAGATTCCTGTTTATGGATATGGCGCGCAACAAATCGATAACCAAGATTCTACTAGACACGGTCCGCAGACAATCCAAGGATGAACTGCTCTGATACCACTTCTGTCACAACCTAACCCCCTAGGCCGCGACTAGGGTTCGATATGAACCCACATATACAAGTCTATCCATTGTGGTTGAGTCGAACAATAAACAACGTAATGCATATGAATTAAGTGTAGTCAAACTAAACTTTAAACAACCTCATACTTGCATGAGAACCTCTATAGGTCATAATATTTCGTATATCTGTAGCCTCTTTCATTTGTATCATAATATTAAAGGGCATGCTAGCCAACAAGGCTGCCAAAACATAATAACATATACCATACATCACACGGATCAAGCCGAACCAAACTGATATACGCAACCCACATATACATGTCTCCAGACCTCTAAGAATATTAACGACAATATATGGCGGGAAAGTGCCCCCTCCGTACCTCTAAATAGATAAAACAGTTTTACAAATCAGTAGTCAGTACCAAAAGCTATGCTCCGATACAATAGAGTCTCTTCCAGCTGAGCTGAGCAGAATCCTAAGCTGACGGACTCCCAAAACCTGTATCTGTACCTGCGGGCATGAATGCAGTCCCCCCGAGAGAAGGGGGTCAGTACGACATATGTACTAAGTATGTAAAACATAACATAACACAACTAGAAGCATATCTGAAATAGAGAAGCAGGGGGTAAATTATCAAATCAACAACTTATACTTGGGAAATTAAAATCATGCATGCTCAAATTTTCAATATAGCCGGCCCTATCAGGGATCCAGTGAATCATATATGTAGTACCATCACCTCCTTATTACAATACATCATCACATCATCATATATATACATACGTACCCGGTCCTCTAGTGAGGGCCGAGATGAACAATGTAGTGGAATTGTGCATGATTACTATTCCCGGCCCAAGCGCGATGAAAGAAGTGTTACAATATACACGGGTAGAGTAGTGAGAAACAAACCACAATTTAAATCATTATCTGAGACTCAATGAAGTCATAAAGTGAACTATCACCTGCAGATCAGGGTAGGAATGTAATTGTCAAGTGCCCTCTAACTGTCACTTGGGGCTATATCAGTTAGGATCTCAGGGACCCTAGACATGTACTACAGTAATGCTAACCGCTTATGAATTCAGATAAACTTGTTGTTATTTAGTCTCTCAGACTAGGAGCTTGTATAGTTATTATTTCTTTAACATATATAAGTTCCCAGGGAACTAGTTCACTATTATAAGAGTTCGATGTTCAAAAGTAAATAAGAGATGTTAAAGGATGGAGTTACCCCGGAGCCCGTATCATATTTAACTTACAACTAAGACATGCTAGAAGAACAGAAAGAATAGGCTTTACCTACCTATACTGAAAACATGCCAAGAGAAGCTTCACATACCTCTTACGGGGTTATCCTTTATCCCATTTGCCTTATCATCCTGTTAACCTAGGTAACATGAAAGCAATACGAATATAAACATCCTTATATATTTCAGCTTCTTACATTACTTACGAGTATTCGTAAAACGCATTTCCTCGCTCGCCTTCTCGACTAGTTCTTTAACTAGTTAAGGCGTTAACGGAAATTAGACAGCACCTCCCCTATAATGTACCCTATACGAATTCCAATCATGTACAGAATACCTATAGACAACCAAAAAAATAACCAGAAGCTCATATACATATATAAAACATGGAAACACTACACAATACAACCTACGAATAACTCGCTCGACACTACGATATCCAAAATAACATTTTTAGTTTCTATTTTGCGAAACCTTTAACCGTACAAAGAGGGGGGTAACGTGGATGAAACCATAAGAACCCAAACCTATTTTATAATCCATTTAGGCCCTGAAACACACCCCCACACACCTGCAACATCACACCACAAGCACAACACTTCACTTCAACAATAATTTATCTATAGCGACTACAATTTGGATTATCTCCACGTCAAGCATTCCTATACCATTTTTACGTTTCAATACACACACAAGGCGTATAATACACTCCATAAAAATACCATAAAGTTCAAATTGAAAGAACATACCTTACCTTACCCAAATTTGGCCAAAACTGCCAAATTGCCACTTGGAACTTCTCCAAACGTGCTGAAATTGAGCGGGCTGTTTGTGTTACTTTTTCGCTGTACCAAATTTAGATTTTATGTTATAAAACACCATTATATATCCTTTGTATACCTAAAATAATTAATTCATGGAACGAAACTCGGAGGCTCACCTCCAAAGGGCCAAACCCGTAGCCCCTTTCTTCCTGCCTTTAACATTTTTCTTCAACTTTCTATTGTTTGTTCCAAGTGTAAAGCTAAAGGTATGGTTCCGTAGATATATTAAGGTACATATATAAACCTCCACATTGTTGAGTAATACCATAGATAATTAATTCATGGAGGAAAAATTGGAAACTTACGTTAATTTCTCCAAAACGTGGCTGCCTTTCTCTTCTTCTTCTCTCATGTTTTTTCCTTCTCTTTGGCTACTATTTTGGATATAAAATGTGACTAAGAGTCACTTAACATATAGATATATGTTTCCTTAGGGGGTGACACGTGTCATCCCCTAAGGGTGACACATGTTCGGCCCCCATTGGGCCAACACACACATGCTGACAATAAGGGGCTGCCACGTGGCTTAGGGTCCACCTCCTTCCAAGAAGGTGGGTCACCTACTTGAAACTAACAAAGGTGGTTCACCTTCTTTCTTTAGGTGCTGCCATGTGTTACCTTTCTAGGCTGCCATGTGTCATCTTTTCCCCTTTCTCGTGGATTCGTAATCTCGTCCTATTTTAAGGGCCTATGTAATCCATGCTACGTAAGTTTGCTATGTCCTTAAGTAGCTAAAGTATGTAATACTTCTAAGTTAGTATCTTACATAGATAAATCAAGTCGTATGACTCATTTCTTGGCCTCCAACCCATTTTGGATTCTCACGACTCTATTTCCAACCTTCTCTCTCATGGGGTATCGCATTCTTCCTTCCTTAGAGTTGTTTGAGGTGTGTGGAAAGTGGGGGTCTTATGGACACTTTCAAGAAGACTAGGAACATGTTTCAAGGTTCAAAAGTGCAGAGTGTAACACTTCCTTAACTTCAAACATAGATATCTCCTCCATCTTAAGCTCAAATTCGGTGATTCCAAGTTCCAAATTCAAGATATTTTCACGGGGAATATAGTGGTGATCTTGGACACGAGAGGGGAAGGTTCCCATGAGGTAAGAGTTCCTATTTAGTTACTACTTTAGTGATTTTCAGAGTGAATAATTATTGAACTTTGGAGCATTGTAACTTGGTCAATTTAACTTTATTTTTTGTGATTTCTTAGTCTAGATTGTGGGTATTTTTGCAAGGAACGTCAAAGTATAATTTTTTTGGTTTGGGGGAGTATCGTTCTTGAGTTATAGCTGATCAAATAAGCTACCATTTTCATCTTTTAGTTCAAGTTTTGTGAATTTTAGTTACATGCTTGGGGCCCATAGTTTTCCACCCTTAATTGTGTTATAATTTTGATTTGTGAGCTTGGGGTAATTTTTAGAACCTACTTTTGGGGTCAATTCCAAAATTTTGGATGTTGGTCCTACATTTCCGATTTTAGACCCCAAATTTGGTCCATCTCCAAATTTTATAATTTTAGTGTCATAATGATTATATTAAGGTGGTGATTATGTTGTTGGTAGCATGGAAATATTCAGAGGCCGCTCAAAAAGGAAAACCTTTGATTTGCTAAGTTCGAGCTTGCGTGGTCAGCTTATAGGTTGGTTATAATTTTCCCCTCATAAGACTGAGCATGTTTAGGCAATTGTACATTGAGTTGTATGATTTTGGAGGAGTTTGGGTATCAAGCATGCTAAATTCCTAGAATCCATGTCCTAGGCCTTATATTTGGTAATTGTTGGACTATGTAAGCGTGACTCTAGTGGTTGTTAGTTGTTTCTATCCTGCAATGATTTTTATCCCTGTAGTTGTGTGTTTGGAAGCATGTTTGGCCTTTGTCTAAAATTATACTAGTGTTGCCTTAGACTTACGTGGTTTTGGTGTCTTTGGGCGTTAGAGTTTTTCCGAGGTTATTTCTGATGGTTATCTCCCTGTAGACTAATATAGAAGACTTGAGTCTAATAGGATGAGCCTTAGCTAGGTAGTAACTCATCTTGTGACTTTTCCTTCATAATGCTCTTTTTTACATTCGGTCCTGTATCGCTCAGTTCTTCATTTTTGGAAGTTTTTTTGTCTATCGGTCTTGTATCGCTTGATTCTTTAATTTTGGAAGTTTTCTCGATGATTTGGGTTTTATTTGGTTCGGGCTAGAGCCGTGCATTGATGACACTCAGTTTGGGGGTACTCCCTCTGGCCCACACGATTGGGTGCTGATTCTAATTTGGTCTGATCCCTTAGCTATAGATACCTAATCAAACTCCATGGTCTAGATTACTTGTGTTTGTCTCCTTATCTATAGATATGCGGTTAAATTTTTTGGTACAATTCACTTGTATCCAGGCTTCCTAGCTATAAATACCCAGTTAAAGTCCGCGGTCTGGCGTACCCTTGCTTGACCTTTGGCTATAATTCCCTGATTAAATTACGTGGTTTAGCTTGCACATGTCGACTCATTAGCTATAATGACCCAGTTACCGTTCGTGGTCCAGCTTGCACATGGTTAAATTCATGAAGTGTTAGTGTTTGGAAATTTTTCAGTTCAAGTTTGGGAAATGGTGATACTGTTGAAATCATTTTGGTTCCATTTATTTTGTTTTAGCTATTCTTGTATCTATCATACTTATGGGAGTCTGTGCAGGTGATTACTCTTTATTTGTGCACGAGTGCACCCGTCGGGTTTATGAGAGGCCGACAGAGTTAGTTAGATTCTTTTTATTTGTTTTCTAGTACGCTCATGTACATACCCATCTTTATTTCTTGTCCTGATTTGGTTATGATTACTTACTCACATTTTAATTTACCTTTAGTTAGCTTGCTCAGTCAGCTTATGATGCATACTGGGTATTTGTTGTTTTTGTACTCATACTACACTCTGCATCTATTTTCGTGATGCAGGTCTAAGTCCTAGCTACCAGCGTTGATTCTAGCCAGCTGCTGTCGTGATCGGATGTGAGGGTGAGCACATAGCATCCTGGATGTACCTGTCTCCTTTTGTGTATACAATTTATCTGTCTTTTCCTTCTTCAGAAAACAAAGTTTTCGTGGTCCACTTTTGGGACTTGTACTCTTTTACTAGCAGCTCTGTATAGTAGATTTCAAGGATATGGGAGGTATTCTTTTTGGTTTGTATATATTTAGTTTCTTCCGCCCATTCATGTATGCTCCTGTTGTTTTCCTAACCATTTTAAATTAAATTATTCGTCTTCTACCCTAACATATCATTACTCAGAGTTTTAGGATATGAGTCGGCTTGCCTACTGGTGGCTCATAGTAGGCGCTATCATGACTTGAGGATCTAGTAGAGTCCTGCGGATCGGCATGGATATACCCGTGACTTATCTTCGGGAGGTTACATGATGTCTTTAGGAATGTGTCTCTTTTGTATCATTGTCATGCAGTGTGTATCTTTTTGGTTTATGGAATATCACTTGTTCCACTATTTTAAGAGATAGCGCGCACGCACATTTTAGGTAGAGGCCAAACATGGGGTTGCGCCAGGGATGCTACACCAGCCCGAGACCAATAGTAGACTCTAGAGCTAGAGGTAGAGCCACCAGTACATCCGGTACATCAGCAAGCGATAGGCTTACACCTGATGTTCACCTAGATTTTAGATGCCATTGGGGGAGTATGAAACAGGACCCAGCTCCCACTTCCCTAGCAACGTAGGACTAGCCTACACCAGCGACACTGATTGTTGAGCAGCCACCGGCACTGGTCGCTCAGCCTGATGATTTGAAGGGTGTCATGCCACTTTGAGAGTAGAAGATATTAGGAGTGTTCCTTCAACTATCACCGCCGAGATTGTTTGGGGCAGTGGGTGAGGATGCCCATGCGTTTCTATATATATACTGTGCATGACTACATACCTTGGGTTTAGTGGAGTCGAGAGGAGCTAACTTAAATGCTTATTAGCTAAACGGGCTTGCTAGATAGTTGTGGCAAACATACTTAGAGATCAGGTCGGCAGGGTCTCTACTGGTCATATAGGCTGAGTTATAAAAGGCTTTCTTGGCCGGGTGTTTCCCCGTGAGTGTCACAAATCACCTCCAACATCAGTTTTCACATTTGGAGTATGACTCTATTGTAGTATCAAAGTACGAGGCCCAATTCCATGAGCTCCCCAAGATTTTCTCCATGATATTACCTATAGAGGAGGAGAGAGTTTGGTACTTTATTAAGGGATTTAGGATCTAGCCACGGATTGAGACTCAGTCTTTAGTCCCAGTAGGCCACTCAATTCTGGAGGCGGTAGACCATGCCTTCATAGTTGAGAAGCTCTATCGCAAGGCCCAAGGGTGCAGCGACAAGAGAGCTAGACAGGAGGATAGCATGATAGGCATGCTTTTGACGCTGGGAGTCCTATTATAGATCTCGCCAGAGATTTCAGTCGGTTCATTCTTTCCACCCCTTCCAAGACTCTCTCAATATTTCGAAGGGTGATCAGCACCGTCAGATTGGTTCTAGTGCCAATTCGAGTCAAGGTGGTGGTGGTTCAAAAGCGGGTTTTTTCGATTGGGGTGGCTAAACTCCAACTTTCAACTAACATGCACAAGGGTGATATAAGTGAGGAGAGATATACCATTGGTCCCGCTAGTACTATGTAGATGTACATTGATTATAGGAAGTTCAACAAAGTAACTGTGAAGAACCGTTACCCCATGCCTAGGATTGATGAACTATTTGAATAGCTTCAGGGTGTTGTGGTATTTTCTAAGATCGATTTGAGATTTGGCTACCACTAGTTGAGGATTAGGGCATTGAACATCCCTAAGTCCGCATTCAGGACTCATTATGGCCAATATAAGTTCCTAGTGATATCTTTTGGGTGGACTAATGCCCCTGTCATTCTTATGGACTTGATTACCCGGGTGTTTAGGCTGTACTTGGACTCATTTTTCATAGTCTTCATTGATGACATTCTAGTATACTCGCAGAGGCAGAAGGACCATGAGCAGCATTTAAGAGTAGTGTTCCAGACTTTGAGAGATCAACGGCTTTATTCTAATTTCTCAAAGTATAAGTTTTGGATTGAGTTTGTAGCATTCTTTGGGCACATGGTGTCTAAGGATGACATTATGGTTGATCTGATGAAGAATGAGGCTATTCGTGATTGGGCTAGCCCCACCTCTCTGATTGAGATTTGTACCTTCGTCGAATAAGTAGGGTACTATAAATGTTTTGTTGAGGGTATTTCTACTATAGTAGTGCCTCTGACTTGACTCACAAGGATATCCCATTTGTATGGTCGAAGGAGTGTGAGAAGATCTTTCTGAGGCTCAAGGACTTGCTGACCACTGCTCCTATATTAACTCTTCCAGTAGAGGGTGAAGTATTCACCATTTATTATGAAGCATATGACATTGGTTTAGGTTATGTGCTTATGAAGTAGGGCTGTGTTATTTCTTATGGATAGAGGCAGCTTAATCTTCATGAGCGCAATTAGCCCACTCATGACTTAGAGTTGGTTATGGTAGTTGTAGCCCTTAAGATTTGGAGGTACTACCCGTATAGAGTTGGAAGTGAGATTTGCACTGACCATAGGATCCTTCAGAAAATTATGAGCTTGACGGATCTTAATTCAAGGAAGCGCTACTGGATTGAGCTACTGAAGGACTATGACCTCTCTATTCTCTACTATCCAGGCAAGGTGAATAAAGTAGTGGATGCCTTGAGTCAGAAGGAGGTGAGTATGGGTAGTTGAGCCTTCCTTTCTACTATGGAGTGACCATTAGCTTTGGACATCCAATCCTTAGCTCACCGGATGATGCGACATGATATATCTTATTCTTGGTGTGTGTTAGCTTATATGAGAAGTTAGTCATTTTTCTTGGACCAGATTCGCAGCCGTTCATTTAAGGATGAGGAGTTAGCTATCCAGCGAGATTGGGTTTTGGGATGTGATACTATCCAAGCTACCTTAGATTCAGATGGGGTTTTGAGTTTTGGTGGTTGACTTTGTGTTCCGAGAGTTGGGGGTTTGATTCAAATGATACTTAGTGAGGCCCATGATTTGAGATATTCTATCCATTCAGGAACCTCTAAGATGTATCGTGACTTGAGGCAACAAAACTAGTCGAGCAGCATGAGGTGAGATATTATGGTTTATGTGTCATGTTGTTTGAGTTGTCAGCATTTTAAGGCTGAACATTTGAGGTCGGTGGTGATCTTAAGATATTACCCATTCTTGAGTGGAAATGGGAGCAGATCACCATGTATTTTATTATGGAGAGGCCTCGCACTTCCCATGGTCTTGATAGTTTTTGGTTCATTATGGATCAATTGACCAAGTCAGCACACTTCTTTCCCATTCATACTTCCTACAGTGCTAGAAGATTAGCCCGTATGTACTTCGGAAGATGGTTCGTCTTCATGGTATGCCTATTTCTATAATCTTAGACCGGGACTCATATTTTGCATTTAGCTTTTGGAGAACTTTTCAAGAGGAGCTGGGTACCCATGTAAAACTTGGCATAACTTTCAACCCGTAGACTGATGATCTGTTAGAGTGCACTATACAAGTTCTTAAGGACATGTTGCGGGCTTGTGTTATGGATTTTTGGGGTCACTAGGATCAGTTTTTGCCTTTTGCGGAGTTTTTGTACAACAACAACTACTTCTCTAGTATTCAGATAGCCCTATTTGAGGGCTTATTTGGTAGGTGTTTTTGCTCTCTAGTTGGTTGGTTCTAGCCTATGGAGCATAATCTGTGCGGTACAGATTTGATGTACAAGGCCGTAGATCATGTGAGGGTGATTCAGGATAGGCTAAAGACAGCTCAGAGTAGACACCGGAGCTATGTGGATCGTAGGAGTTAGTTGTTGAGATTTTTTGTAGGTGACAGAGTATTTCTCCGTATATCATCTATGAAGGGCGTGATGATATTTGTGAGGCAGGGCAATTTAGCCCCAGGTATATTGGTCCTTTTGAGATATTGAGGATAGTTAGCGAGGTCGCATATGAGTTACCCTTGCCCCTGACCTTCTCATCTATTCACCTAGTTTTTCATGTTTCAATGTGCGCTAGTAAGTTATAGACGAGGCACATGTACTTTAGTATGACATGGTTAACATGGATGATTGTTTGAGCTATATTGAGGAGTTAATTTCTATTTTGGCCAAAGATGTCAGACGGTTGCGTTTGAGAGCCATTCCTATGATTAAGGTCTTTTGGCGGCATCATCTAGCCGAGGAGACTACCTGGGATATCCAGCATAAGATATGGGTACAGTTCCCTAGCTTATTTGAGTTTTCGGGTACTTCTTGACTCTTACTTTTGTGAATAAAAGTTCTTTTTCTAGTGGATGTTGTAATGACCCTCTAGGTCATTTTTGAATTTAAGCATTCATTCCATCTTTTTTAGCATTCCTATAGTGACTCCAAGTCATTTATGTCTTGTTGGCACTGACTGTATGGTCACCTGGTTGTTCATTTAGGTTTAAGGCCCGTTTCCTTATTTTAGAGCTTTTATAACTCGAAAAGTTGACTTCGGTCATAGCTTTAGTAAAACGACCTCAAAATGGAATTCTGATAGTTCCATCAACTCCAAAGGGGCCAAATTAGGCTAATAACATGGTCAACATGATTACCAAGGCAATTAGTATGATTTTACGACCATTGGTGCTTTTGCCTTAGAAATTTGGCCTACAGTTGACTTTGGTCAATATTCTGGGAAAACGTGCTTGGATAAAAATTCTAACAACATGGTTAGTTCTAAAATATCGAGTTTGGTATAAAACGACCCATTTTAGTGCTTCTCGAGGATTCTTGTCTAATTATGAGGCCAGTTGTAAAATTTGGCTTAAAATAACCCTCGAGTGTGGGACACACTTTCCATCATAACAACCTCGTATGGAATTTCGACTATGCCATTGAGTAAGAAACGTTGAATTTTGTAGGGTAGCATATCCCATTTATACGCATGGGATTCTGAACAAATTTTGAGGAACCCATTGAAATATTTGAACTTAGTGAAAAACTCATCTTTTACATGATATCTAGTGCAACAAAATTTCTCTCCAGGATCGCGGTCCCTTCAGAACGTTCAGAGAGGTCCTAGAAGTTACTCTCCATGATCACTGAGCCTTGTCCATGTTGGCAGAGGCTTGAGTCTTTGGCCTCCATGATTACGGGCCTTTGGCGACATTCGCGAAGGTCAAGTTTCTTGGCTTCCGCGTTCATGGAGTATGGTAACCACGTTCACGGAGGCCAATATCCTGGTCTTTTAATAAGGACCAAGGTCGATTTCAGCACTTCTTCTTTAACATTAAACATAGATATCTCCTCTATATTAAGTTCAAATTAGGTGATTCCAAGGTCCAAATTCAAGAGATTTTTGTAGGGAATCTCCTGGTGGAAGCTTCGTGTGAGGTAAGATTTTATATTTAGCTACTTCTCTAATTGTTATGCCCCGTACTTGCGTACTTCAGAACTCTTTCTTAAGCTTTTTAAAAGTTGCCACGTGACTTAGATTTTCTACCACGCTATCAAATAACTCTAAGGGAAGGAGAATGAGATACCCTATAATAGGGAAGATTGGAAATAGGGTTATAAGAATTCAGAAGGAGTTGGAGGACAAGTAATGAGTCGTAGGACTTGATCTACTTGCGTAATCTACAAACTTGGATGTCCAACGTAATTAAGCTACTTGAGTATACGTCGACCTTAAGTAGCAAGAAATGCATAGGCTCTTGAAGTAAGACGAGATTATGGACCTACGGAAGGGAAATAAGGAAATGACGCGCCTACTCGAAGCAAGTAGGTGATGCACCTACTTGGACAAGTAGGTGAGGCACCTACTTAGGCTTAAGTAGGTGATGCAGCAACTTGGGGTGGACCTATGCTGCCATGTGGCAGTATATGATTGGTTGCATGAAGTGAGGTGTCGCCCTAGAGGGCTTCCATGTGTCACCCCTAGGGTATGCCACGTGTCACATCCTAGGGTAGGCTATATATACTTAGTCTTATGACTAAGCCTTCATTTTCCATCCTTGTTTCACTTAGAAAAAAGATCAGAAACATGGAGAAAGAGAGAAAGGAGCTACGACAGCCATGGCTTTGAGGTAAGTTCCCCAATTTAGTTTCGTGAATTAATTGTTTAAGGTATCCAATGGTGATAAGACGGTGTTTAACAACATAAAATTTATCATTAGGGCAACGCGGAGGTTCTTGTTCTTGTTAACAGACCCGTTTTTGAATGATACAGCTGTTAGTAAAACGAGTATAACTGCTTGTGTAACACTTAGTTTCAAGTGATTCAAAATGTTTTGGAAAGATATTTCATAGGGATATAACTTAAATGAAGACTTTAAAACCCAGTTCTGCTTTTATCTGCTCGAAAAAGGATGATGAAGTATAGGTGAGGTGCTTCCCAGATTTTGTTTTAGAAATTCTACACGGACTGCTGTTGGTATTTTGGGCATATCGTTTTGTACAAAATTTTTGTAGGGGTGATTCGAAATTGTATGCATACCTAAGACACATATTTATAACTTTCATTAAGTACACAAATCATGTTTCCCTCTTTTTTGGTGGGATAACTGGCTGGGGGTTGGCCCTTTAGCTCATTTTTCTGCTAACAGCTGTAGGTTTAACCACACCCAAATTTTAGCTTTTCTAACTAATGGCCAATGAAATGTTGATCTCATTATCCAAAAAGCCCCTCCTCAGTTTGTTCCTAACATTTTAGCAACTCAATTCAGCTACCAACCCCTCAAACAGGACCAGCCATACTGGATTCCTAGTACCAATGGGGAGTTCAGTTGTTCTTCTACCTGGGAGCTCATTAGAGACAAGAGGACAAATACTATACTGAATGCATGTACTTGGCACCAACTAATACCTTTCAAATGCTCCTTTCTGGTTTGGAGAGCTCTTAGAAGGAAATTACCTACCAATGAGAAAATAACCAGCTTTGGCAAACCCCCCTCTCAGTGCCATTGTTGTGAAAGCCCTGGCCAAGACACCATTGATCACACTTTTATTGCAGGAACCTTTGCCAAGAATATTTGGAGGGTGTTTGCTGATTCTTTGGGCATAAAAAAGGATTACACACCTCTTATAAATATGCTTATGAGATGGTGGACATCTAAACACAAGAATGCAGCACATAAACTCCAGTTACAAGCAATCCCTATCTTCATTTGTTGGAACTTATGGAAGAATAGATGTGCTTCCAAATATGGTGGGAAGAAATCTAACTTTTCAAGAGTCAAATTTTCTATGTACAAAGGCATCTCTAACCTGCTCATCACAGCTTTTCCTTATATTGAATGGCCAAATAACAGGAAGGACCTAGTTATTTCAGTGGAATAATGCTACCATGACACCAAAATTACCCCTGTATGCTGGATCAAACCAGCTGATCACATGGTAAAGCTAAATACAGATGGTAGTGCCCTAAACAACCCAGACAACATTGGTGGAGGAGGAATACTTAGAAATACTCATAGTGACCTTATCTTTGCCTATGCAGTTCCATTGGGGGAAGGAACTAACAACCAAGCAGAAATCAGGGCTGCTATCTTTGGTCTATCTTGGTGTATTCATCTTGGTTATTTACAGGTAGAGTTAGAGGTAGATTCTCAACTACTAATCAGGTGGTTACAACAAGAAGCAAAACCCCTTTGGTCAATAAAGGAGCTGCTGGACAATTTAAACAACATCATCAACCAATTCCAAACTTTCAGCTGTAAACACATCCTTAGAGAAGCAAATTACACAGCTGATATCTTATCCAAACACAGCCACAAATGCAAATCTCCTGAACTCTATTTCACTGTGCATGATCTCCCCAAACAAGCTAAGGCATACCTTGAGATGGACAAGCTGGAAATGCCTTCTTTCAGAAGAAAGAAACTCAGGAAACTAAAGAAACCTCCCTAACTCATTCCATTTTTTGTTCTAACTCAAACTTCAACATGCTTTTATCTATGCATAGCTATAAATACCTTGAAGATCTCACAGTTAGAACTCCTGGCAAAAGGAAAATCTCCCTTTCTTATTACTATCTTTATCATTTTCTTAGAATAACCATTCTAACCTTAGAGGTAAGAAGTAGAATAGTTTTTATTTTGTCTTCTCTTCCTTCTTGGCTTAATAGGTATAGGAATTCAAATGTTAGCAGACTTTGCACAAGCCACATTACAGAAGTAGCAGTGGCTCCAATTGATAAACAACAACAGCTTTTTAACAGCAGCACAAGAGACCAAAAGCAACCAGCAGTACTTAACAAATACATCAGGCATCACCAAAATGCCTCCATATTGTGGAGGATTACTGCAAATACACTTCCTGAAGATCCCATGGAGTTTCAACTCAAATGGATAATTGGAGACATTAGTCGAGCGACCTTGAAAAGGTTATCAGACTTAAGTCCCCAAATGGAGCTTTTCACAACTTGGAGCCTCTAGCCTATCCAAATGACCTCCAAATGTTGCAAGAATACATAAAATATAGTATTTGCAAATCCCAAGAAGTTTCACCTCCAACGGATAATTGGAGACGTTAGTCGAGCGACCTTGAAAAAGTTAGTCGACTTAAGTCTCCAACTTATGCACTTCACAACTTGGAGTCTCCATCTTGTACAAAAGACCCCCAAATGTTGCAGGAATACAGCAAATATAGTAATTGCAAAGCCCAAGAAGTTTCACCTCAATCGGATAATTGGAGACGTTAGTCGAGCGGCCTTGAAAAAGTTAGCCGATTTAACGCTAACAAGCTCCAAAGCACTCTTTGAGGTAACTTGCAACAACAAACAACTGAGCTTCTCCACTATGGAGGCACCAGGAAGCTGTCTATAGGTTTGCAGCAGAATATACCCCCCCCCCCCCCCGACATTCCCTTGTCTCTTTGGCTACTTGTTTGTGCAGGTATACAAAGATCCAAACAAAGGGAGACAAATTCTAGAGATGCAGGAGCATCACCAGCCTTCACCAACAATCCAACCATGCCAGTTTCCATCCTTTATTACCTGCATCTACACCATTACATCCAAGCTACTTGGAATTGATTATTTATTGGAGTGCAGACACATAATACAGCAGCAATGGAACCTTCCAAAAGGCAAGGCTCCATCAATTAAATACTCAAACCAAGGCTACTTCTCCTACAGGTTGCAATATACAACAACAAAAGCATGGTGCAATAGGTACAACTGTTTCAATAACAATAACAACATGAGGAGCTACATCCACAGCAATTGGTCCATCCACAGCAGTTCTGTTTGTGGATCTTTGTTTTTGGTCTTGTTGGCTTGGTGTTATGCAGTTGCAGGTAGCTGGAGAACATTTACACAATCTCCAGCAACATGTAGCATCCAAGAAGCTTGCAGAACTACTACAAGATTGCAGCTGGATCCCCAATCAACAACATCTCCAAACATGCTGACTAATACAGCTTTAAAGCGGCTGACTGATACACTTCCTTCCATTTTTCATCCCCTATAGCTGCTATAATCATGATATTAAAGTTGATGCATCTCTCCATTTGGACTTACTTGGTATGACAAGACTAAAAGGGCAAGATGAATAGAACTTTCTCATCCCATGTGAGATAGAAGTTTCGTATACTTGTTCTGTTTCAATTTAACTATGTGATTCATCGCGTAGTTGAAGAGGACTAGTGTAGGTTACTTTCTTGTTTTTCTCATGGAAGGGGAGAGTCTCCCTCATTTATGCTTACTTAGTCGACTTGTACCGGGAGGAGTCCTCCCATAGGTTTAATGCTTTCTAGTTTTTAGTTAGCCTTTATTTTGTAATGGGAATGAGTTAGCCAACCTTAGTAGGTTAGCCGACTTATGAACCAACATAGGATCGGAGGTAAGGTTTATATCCCCTTCCGTGTATTTTTACCTTATTTATTTATGTTAAGGCTTGGGGGTGTTGCTCAACCCCTGACTGTGCACGAGAGGTGGGAGCCTCGTGTAGGGTCTGTTCCCCCCCCCCCCAAAAAAAAAAAAAAAAAAACTATCCGACAATACAAGACAGTAGGCTGTTCAGAATTTGCGTTTTGATAATTTTGGTGAGTTTGATGAGTTTATGTTAAGGTAAGGGTTTTCCTTCCAATTTGGAGTTTATGGTGTGCTTATGAAGTGTATTATACATTATGTAAGTGGTTGGAAATAGGTAAATTCCATAGATATGCTTGACGTTCGAACTAAACTAAATTAGAGTCGTTATAGTTCAATTGTCATCGAAGTATAGTGTTTTTCGTGTGAGGTGCTGATTCAAGGGTGTGGCATATTATTGTAGGGCCTAAATGTGTTCTAAAATGGGTAGGGGTTCTTCAGGTTGAATCCATACGACCCCTTGTTTCGTATAATTAAAGGTGTTACAAAATAAATACTAGACACCCTATTTTGATATCGTAATTTTGAGTGAGTAGTTTGGAGCTTATGTTATATATTGTTGGTGTGAATTGCTTAATCATATGCTGCAGGTTGTTGTTGTTGGTTGGCTGTTGTGTTTAAGGAGCTAATTGGAAATTTGGATAGGGCACATTATATGGGAGGTGCTGTCCAATTTTCGTTAACGCCTTAACTAATTAAAGAACTAGTTGAGGAGACGAACAAGGAAATAGGTTCCATGAATACTAAGGTGCAACCTAAGATGCTGGAAAGTTAAGAGTAGTTGATATTCGTATTACTTTCATGTTGAATATGTTCAAAGGACGATGAGGCGAATGGAATAAAGAGTAACTAATAAGAGGTATGTGAAGCTTTCTTTTGGCATGTTTTTGGCATAAGTATGTAAAGCTATTCCTTCTTTTGGCATGTTTTGGTATAAATATGTAAAGCCTATCTGTTCTTTCTTTTGGGCATGTGTTAGATCTAAGTGACAAGTGATATGTGTATGAAGCTTGGGGTAACTCTATTCATGAGATCTGAACATGGTTCATGATTCATAATTCATGTTCACAGTTGAATGTTAAGACTCTTAAATTAGTTAAGCTTCCATTCCTCAAGTATTCGATATACTGAGAAGTAGTGTATGTAAAGTTATTCTTCCTCTCCTTTGGCACGACTTAGATGTAAGTATTGTGTATATGAAGTTTGAAGTTATTCCACTCTTAAAACTCTGAGGGTGAGTTAAGACTCTTGTTCACTTCCTATTGATTAGAACTTCTGTAACAAGTTGAGACATTACTTTTCAAGTCTTCCATGTGATAGGAAGTGGTGCATGTAAAGCTTATCTTTTACTGCCTCGAGAAAGACTAGACTACATGTTCTATAGGACATGGATTTGGATATAGGCCCATTTATAGATTTTGGATGTAACTCATGACTTGTACCCACTTATAAATGATAAGGGCCTTGAAGTAGTTGAACTACGACCCTTGAGCCTCCTATAGGTTGAATAGTGTTGGGATGTGTAAGCTCCTATACCTAGGGGCTCTTGAACATGCTTTATGATGATATTTAGGGGATGTTTGATATGGTACAAAGTTTTGCGTGCACGTATATGCATTATGATATATATATGGATTGGGCTAGACATATCTCGACACATTTTGCTATGTAAGGATCGGGTCGTACGTTCTACGACAGATTATGCATTATACGGATCGGGTTGTCATACCTCGACATTATTATGCATTATACGGATCGGGCTGTCATACCTCAGCATCATCATGTAATATATGGATCGGGCCATCATACCTCGGCATTATCATGTAATATATAGATTGGGCCATCGTATCTCGGTATTATCATGTAATGTATAGATCGGGCCATCGTACCTCTCCATTATCATGTGACATATGGATCGGGTCGTTGTTCCTCGGCATGTGCTTGTTGTATACATGAATTGGGTTGTACGTCCCACAGTGCTAATAATATGCATATGCCTATCATGATAGATGATATTTTTGTAACACCGAGTCCCCAAGCGGGCTCGATATGGTATGTGATAATGGTGTACATGACTTTATTTTATGAGATGCAGGTACAGTACCCTATTAAATGATATACACGGTTTCTTGCATCCCTATTTCAGTTGTTATCTTAGTTATGTATGCTTATATACTCAGTACATGTATCATACTGACCCACCTTTCTCTGGGGGGCTGCGTTTCATACCCCAGGTACAAATGTTTATTTCGGAGATCCGCCAACTTAGGATTTCTGCTCAGCTATGTTGGAAGTGCTCCACTATTTTGGAGCCTAGCTTTTAGGTACTAGTTGTGCGATGTATGTATTTGTTTATACAGGGGTATGGCAGGGGCCTTATCCCGCCATATGATGTTGTTCCTATTCTTAGAGGTCTGTAGACATATGTGTGTGGGTTATTTAGGAGTTTATTTCGGTTATGGCTATGCAATATGTTGTAAAAGCTATTATGTGGTGGCTGCCTTATCGGTTGGCTTTCCCTTCCATGATATGATGCTAATGAAAGAGGCTACACGTGTATGAATATTTTATCACCCACTGGGTTCATGTGTTTGTTTCCTATATCTAGAAGGCTATATGAACATGAAAAGTTATAACCTATTGAGGTTTTTGTGAGCAGTATCACGTTATACACAGTCCAATTTGACTATAGTCGATAGATAGGTACACGGGGGTCCAGGTCGGATCGCAGTCGCGGGCCACAGGGTTGGGTCGTGACAGAAGTGGTATCAGAATAGTTCTTCCTTGGAGTGTCTAAAAACCGTGTCTAGTAAAGTCTTGTTTATCGGTGTATTGTGCACCATATCTATAGACAAGAGGCTACAGGACATTTAGGATGTTACCTTTCTTTCATATCTAAGATCGTGCGATAGATCCGAGTTATAGAGATTGAAATTCCTAATTCTAACCTTTGACTTCTGTAGAAGGATAGCATCAAAAATACAAAGTGACTAACGATATTGGAAGTCACAAAGCATGCAGGTAAGGAAAGGCACAAAAGACATATGTCAGGTAAGGTGTTGAAGTACGATTGACATATAAGGTTTAAAAGTTAAAGGAAAAGTAAACGGGAAAGTGCAACAGGTGCAGTTCAAATGGACATACGAAGTAAGTCCATTTTCATACTACTGATATTGAGCACCCTGTGTGGCTGCGATATGATGCGATATGAATGAGATACAGGTGTTGAGATAGTAATAAATACAGAGGAAACTCTATCCAAACCTTCGTATAAATAAAAAAAGAATGAGATACAGGGTTGTAGTATGCCTTGTCCATAATAAGAATGAGATGTGACTAAACTACTAGTATGGAGGACCTCGAGAAATGAGTTGATTGCTGAATCGATGGCAATAGAAACTAGGAGGTTGATACTGGTGTGGTAAAACACAATTGGAAAGGACTTATGATCGAAAGAAAATGATTTAGAGAAGACTGATAGATCTGGATAGAATGATATACTAAGGCACCAATTGAATTGATACATAGGAGTAAACTATGATGAGTTATAGTTAAAGGAAGTAACAGTATGATTAAGACAGGAGTACAAGGAAAAAAGAATTGTGACGGATGTGAAGTATTAATAAGACAGCTTGTTAGACATTAAGGATGATATTAACTAAGATGGGTAAGTAACCCATAGTAAGAATCTTTAATGAGGTTAAGAAGTGTCATACTATGAGATTGAATGTGAACAGGATATCAGGTGAATGTAACGAAGATCGTTATGAGAATAAGTAAATCCTAGTAAGGAAATAACTAAAGGATATGACATGGTTTGTAGAAAAATAGAAAAGCAAACAGAGAATGAATAAGAAGGCTTACACAGATTTATAGGGAAGGTTTAGAATAAAAGGTCAAGTGGTAACGAAAGTAAAGGTGATCAACAAGACAGGAGGAATGCTAGAAATGACTGGTATACTAAGAACAAATAGAGGTAAACAGAAGATGTTTTGAAAATGAGAAATGAAAGGACTACTAAAGGAAGCACTTAAGATGGACGTGATTAATTAAGTATGAGTATCGAACAAAAAGGGAAATAGACAACTATGAACTGAAGATATAGTGCAATGAAAAGGTGATAAGACAAGACTACTATTAGAGAGAAGTTGATATGGTTTTAAATAAGATTAGAAGTTAGCATCAGGTACACGACAAGGGTGAAAGCTTATGGGGCATAAACAAGTATTGTGTATACGTGACTCTACCTGGGAGAATAGTGACATCCTTTAAAGATAAGGGAATGTGGATTTGGAGAAAACCTGATGCATTGCGAACTAGGGACATGGCTTCCGTCAAAGTCTTGTGATGAAATAAGAATAAAGAAGAGTTGACCTGGGAAGCCGAAGAAGAGATGGAAAAGAAATATCCGTACGTGCTCCCTACGTCTACAGGAAGTCTAAACTCCTGGGTTAGTTGAATTGATGAATAAAAGGGTCTACAGATGACAACTATTATGGAGAATTCCTAAAGTCCTCGTATGACCTAATGAGCTTAGTTAACATTCGAGGACGAATGTTCTAAAGGTAGGAAGGATGTTATGCCCCGTACTTTGGTACTTTGGAATGCTTTCTTAAGCTTCTTAAAAGTTTCCACGTGACTTTGATTGTCTACCACGATATCAAATAACTATAGGGGATGGAGAATGAGATACCCCATAAAAGGAAAGATTGGAAATAGGGTTATAAGAATTCAGAAGGAGTTGGAGGCCAAGTAATGAGTCGTAAGACTCGATCTACTTGCGTAATCTACCAACTTAGACGTCCTATGTAATTAACCTACTTGAGTATACGTTGAGATTAAGTAGAAAGGAATGCATAGGCTCTTGAAGTAAGACGAGATTATGGACCTACGAAAGGGAAATAAGGAAATGACGTGCCTACTCGAAGCAAGTAGGTGATGCACCTACTTGGACAAGTAGGTGATGCACCTACTTAGGCTTAAGTAGGTGATGCAGCAACTTGGGGTGGACCCACACTGCCACATGGCAGCGTATGATTGGTTGCATAAAGTGAGGTGGCACCCTAGGGGGCTTCCACGTGTCACCCCTAGGGTATTCCATGTGTCACATCCTAGGGAAGGTGATATATACTTAGTCTTATGACTAAGCCTTCATTTTCCATCCTTTTTACACTTAGAAAAAAGATGAGAAACATGGAGTAAGAGAGAAAGGAGCTACGGAGCCATGGCTTTGAGGTAAGTTCCCCAATTTATTTCCATGAATTAATTATTTAAGGTATCCTAAGGTGATATGCCAGTGTTTAACAACATAAAATTTATCATTGGGGCAAGGCAACGTGGAGGTTTTTGTTCTTGTTGACAGACCCATTTTTGAATGATACAGCTGTTAGTAAAACGAGTATAACTCCTTGTGTAAGGCTTATATGAAGTATACAGCAGTTCTTCTTTTATCTGCTCGAAAAAGGAGGATGAAG
The DNA here is from genome assembly GCF_947179165.1 of Solanum dulcamara. NCBI lineage: Eukaryota > Viridiplantae > Streptophyta > Magnoliopsida > Solanales > Solanaceae > Solanum > Solanum dulcamara. The sequence goes on along the minus strand of NC_077245.1, from coordinate 30,197,908 downwards.
TATAGGTGAGGTGCTTCCCAGATATCATTTTAGAAATTCTACACGGACTACTGTTGGTATTTTGGGCATATAGTTTTGTAAAAAATTGCTATAGGGGTGATTCGAAATTTTATGCGACCCTAAGACACATATATATTACTTTCATTGAGGAAACAAATACTGTTTCCCTCAATTACCCCTTCAAAACTAACCGACAATACAAGACAGTAGGATGTCCAGAATTCGCGTTTTGATAATTTTGGCGAGTTTGACGAGTTTAGGTTAAGGTAAGGGTTTTCCTTCCAATTTGGAGTTTTTGGTGTGGTTATGAAGTGTATTATACGTTGTGTAAGTGGCTTTAAATAGGTAAATTCCATAGATATGATTGACGTTCGAAATAAACTAAATTGGAGTCGTTATAGTTGAATTGTCGTCGAAGTATAGTGTTGTTTGTGTGAGCTGCTACTGCAGGGGTGTGGCGTGTTGTTGCAGGGCCTAAATGTGTTCTAAAATAGGTAGTGGTGCTTCGGTTTGAATCCACATGACCCCTTGTTTTGTATAATTAAAGGTGTTACAAAATAAAGACTAGACACCCTATTTTGATATCGTAATTTTGAGCGAGTAGTTTGGAGCTTATGTTATATATTGTTGGTGTGAATTGCTTAATCATATGCTACAGGTTGTTGTTGTTGGTTGGCTATATTGTTTAAGGATCTAATTGGAAATTTGGATAGGGCACATTATAGGGGAGGTGCTGCCCAATTTTCGTTAACGCCTTAACTAATTAAAGAACTAGTTGAGGAGACGAACAAGGAAATAGCTTCCATGAATACTAAGGTGCAACCTAAGATGCTGTAAAGTTAAGAGTGGTTGATATTCGTATTACTTTCATGTTGAATAGGTTCAAAGGAAGATGAGACGAACGGTATAAGGAGTAACTAATAAGAGGTTTGTGAAGCTTTCTTTTGGCATGTTTTTTGCATAAGTATGTAAAGCTATTCCTTCTTTTGGCATGTTTTAATATAAATATGTAAAGCCTATCTATTCTTTCTTTTGGGTATGTGTTAGATCTAAGTGAAAAGTGATATATGTATGAAGCTTGGGGTAACTCTATTTATGAGCTCTGAACATGGTTCATGATTCATAATTCGTGTTCACAGTTGAATGTTAAGACTCTTAAATTAGTTAAGCTTCCATTCCTCAAGTATTCTATATACTGAGAAGTAGTGTATGTAAAGTTATTCTTTCTCTCCTTTGGCACGACTTAGATGTAAGTATTGTGTATATGAAGTTTGAAGTTATTCCACTCTTAAAACTCTTAGGGTGAGTTAAGACTCTTGTTCACTTCCTACTGATTAGAACTCCTGTAACAAGTTGAGTCATTACTTTTCAAGTCTTCCATGTGATAGGAAGTGGTGCATGTAAAGCTTGTCTTTTCCTTCCTTGAGAAAGACTATTCTAAAGGTTTTATAGGACATGGATTTGGATATAGCCCCCTTTATAGATTCTGGATGTAACTCATGACTTGTACCCACTTTTGAATGATAAGGGCCTTGAAGTAGTGGAACTACGACCCTTGAGCCTCCTATTGGTTGAATAGTGTTGGGATGTGTAAGCTCCTATACCTAGGGGCTCTTTAACATGCTTTATGATGATATCTAAGGGATGTTTGATATGGTACAGAGTTTTGCGTGCACATATATGCATTATGATATATATATGGATCGGGCCGGACGTACCTTGGCATATTTTGCTATGTAAGGATCGGGTCGTACGTTCCACGACAAATTATGCATTATACGGATCGAGCCATCGTACCTCGGCATTATTATGCATTATACGTATCGGGCCGTCGTACCTCGACATCATCATGTAATATACAGATTGGGCCATCGTACCTCAACATTATCAGGTAATATATGGATCGGGCCATCGTACCTCGGCATTATCATGTAATGTATAGATTAGGCCGTCGTACCTCGGCATTATCATGTGACATATAGATCGGGCTATTGTTCTTCGGCATATGCTTGCTGTATACATAAATTGGGTTGTACGTCCTACAGTGCTAATAATATACGTATGCTTATCATGATAGATGTTGTGTTTGTAACACCGAGTCCCCGAGCGGGCCAGATACGGTATGTGATAATGATATACATGACTTTATTTTATGAGATGCAGGTACAGTACCCTATTAAATGCTATACTTGGTTTCTTGCATCCCTGTTTCAGTTGTTATCTCAGTTATGTATGCTTATATACTCAGTACATATATCGTACTGACCCCCTTTTCTCTAGGGGGCTACGTTTCATGCCCGCAGGTACAGATTTTGATTTCGGAGATTCGCCAGCTTAGGATTTCCACTCAGCTATGTTGGAAGTGCTCCACTATTTTAGAGCCAAGTTTTTGGGTACTGGTCCTGCTATGTATATATTTGTTTATGCAGAGATACGGCGGGGGCCCTGTCCCACCATATGATGTCGTTCCTATTCTTAGAGGTCTATAGACATATGTGTGTGGGTTATTTAGGAGTTTATTTCGGTTATGCCTATGTGATTTGTTGTAAAAGCTATTATGTGGTGGCATCCTTGTCGGCTGGCTTTCCCTTCCATGACATGATGCTAATGAATGAGGCTACATGTGTATGAATATTTTATTACCCACTGGTTCATGTGTTTGGTTCTTATATCTAGAAGGCTATATGAACATGAAAAAGTTATAACCTATTGAGGCTTTTGTGAGCAGTATCACATTATACATAGTCTAATTTGACTATAATCGACAGATAGGTACACGGGGGTCCAGGTCAGATCCCAGTCGCGGCCCACGAGGTTATGTCGTGACACTAATGATGTTCGGAGTAAAAAATTATTGAACTTTGGAGCATCATAACTTGGGCAATTTAACTCCATTTTTGGTGATTTTTTAGGGTAGATTATGGGGATTTTTTTGCAAGGAACGTCGCTATATAATTTTTTTGGTTTTTGGGAGTTTTGTTCTTGAGTTATAGTTGATCAAACAAGCTGCCATTTTTATCATTTAGTTAAGATTTTGTGAATTTTAGTTGCATGCTCGTCTCGCATAGTTTTACCCTAAAATGTGTTTTAATTTTGATTGTTGAGCTTGGGTGATGTTTAGAACCTACTTTTAGGGTCAATTGGGAATTCCGAACGCAGGTCCCATATTTCTCATTTTAGACTTCAAAATTGATCCTTCTTTGAATTCAATAAATTTAGTGTCATAACGATTGTATTAACTTTGTGATTCTATTTTTGATAGCTTGGCAATATTCGGAGGCCACTTGGAAGGAAAAAGCTCCAGTTTTATGTTTTGGAGCGAGCGTGGTTAACTTTCATGTAGGCTACGGTATTCCGCATGTAAGATTGAGCATGTTTAGAAAATTGTATATTGAATTATTTGAGTTTGAAGGAGTTTAGGTGTCAATCATGCTAAATTCCTGGAATCCATGTCCTAGGACTTATTTTTTGTAATTGTTGGACTGTGTATGCATGACTTCGGAAGTTGTTGGTTGTTTCTATCCTGCGATGATTGTTGTCCCTGTGGTTGTGTGTTTGGAAGAATTTTGGCCATAATCTAGGCTTACACTTGTTTTGCCTTAGACTTGCGTGATATTGGTGTTGTTGGGTCTTAGAGCTTTTCCGACATCATTTCAGACGGTTAACTCCCTATAGACTGATATAGCAGACTTGAGTATGATAGTCAAAGCTTTATCTTGGAAGTAACTCAGCTTGTGACTTTACCTCACTAATGCCCTTTTTGTCAATTGGTCCTGTATCGCTTGGTTCTTGATTTTTGGAAGTTTTCTCGATGATTTGGGTTACATATGGTTTAGAATGGAGCAATGCATTGATGAAACTAGGTTTGGGGGTACTCCACATGGCGCATAGTTAGGCGTTTATTCTAATTTGGTCTAATCCCTTAGCTACAGATACCCGATCAAAGTCTGTGGTTCAGCTTACTTATGTTCATCTCCTTAGCTATAGATACTCTACTAAAGTCTGTGGTCCAGCTTATTTGTGTCCAATCTTCCTAGCTACAGATACTCGGTTAAAGTACGCAGTCTATCTTAATCATGCTTGACCTTTGGCTAAATTCACCTGGTTAAAGTCTGTGGTCTAGCCTACTCATGTCGACTCATTAGCTATAGTTACCCGATTACAGTCCGTGGTCCAACTTACACATGGCTAAATTCCTGATTCCCTTATGAAATTTTGGGTTATGTCTACATCTCCTCTCACCTTTGGGTTGAAGTGTTAGAGTTTGGAAATGGTTCGGTTCAAGTCCAGCAAAATGGTGATAATATTGAAATCCTTTTGGTTCCATTCATTTTTTTCTAGCTCTTCTTGCATTTGTTGGGCTTATGGGAGTCTGTGTAGGTGGTTACCCTTTATTTGTGAACGAGCATATCTATCAGGTTTATAGGATCCCGACGGAGTTAGTTAGATTTTTTCTCATTATTTTCTAGTATTCTCGTGTGCATGCCCACCTATACTTCTTGTCCTATCTTTGGTTATGATTACTTACTCGCATTTTAGTTTACTTTTGCTTATCTTACTCAGTCAGCCTATGGCACCTGTTGGGTACCTGTTTAGGTACTCATACTACACTCTGCATTTATTTTCATAATGCAGGTCCAAGTACTAGCTACCGGTGTTGATTCGAGCTAGATGAGGTTGTGATCGGAGGATAGGGTGAGCATGTAGCGTCCTGATTTTACCCATCTCCTTCTGTATATACATTCTATCTGTCTTTTGCTTCTTGAGACATCTTTGTTTTCATGGTACACTTTTGGTACTAGTATTCTTTTACTAGAATCTTTGTTTAGGTGACTTCCAGGATTTGGGTGGGATACTTTTTGGTTTGTATATATTTAGTTACTTCCGCCCATTCATGTATGCTCTGATTATGTTCCTGACCATTTTAAATTAAATTGTTGGTCTTCTATCCTGACATCCTATTACTCATATTTTCGGGATAAGGGTCGGCTTGCCTACTTATGGGATATAGTAGGCGCCATCATGACCTGAGAAATCAGGTCATGACATTAACCCACACCTAATATGCTTCCCACACTCAAAAATTGATCTTAACAACTATTGACAAATATAAATCATCATATTCAGGACTATACACATGCAAGTAATAGTTCAAATCTTAACATAGAATTTGGTGGGTGTTACAATATCTCCATTTTTGGGATCATTCATCTTCGAATAAAAAATAAGGTGGACTAAATGAGAAAGGAGCTATCCTCTGACATTTGAAATTTCATACTAACTTTGATGGTACTACTCCATACTAAATGTTTGGAACTTGCTATAACACATAAGGAACGAACGTACAAATAATACTACAAGAGGATTAATCATGACGTAAAGTTTCTTAAAATCACTACATGAATAATACAACTACCTCAAATTATCTAATCAAAATTTTTCATAAGATACTATGAAGAGAATCACGAGCATGATTTGTGTGACACATCTTAATATGAAACACTAATAGGGTATGAGTATCTTATTTTATTTGTATGGGTTCATAAAGCATGAAGGATATAGATTTGAAAATAAGTCAAACTCTATTTGAATCTATTTAACACGACAAATTTATAACTTAGGCATGAAGTAAGAATAGGACTATTATGGCTTAAGTGATATGACTAATAATCTTTTAAGCTTAACAAAACATCACAGCTACGCTCCTTCTTCTTAATACTGCACTTTTTTAGCTACAACTAGTATCTCCCACAAGGGGAGCTATGACTACTCCTACCAAGGTCTGTGTCTATGTGCATGCTCTTATCGTGTTCAAGCCTAATTCATAGTCACAAGGTTCTACACTTAAGATCATCATACTAATCTAAACCAAGAGATTCATATACCTATGTAGGAACTTTTATTTCGAGAATACTACTCCTTCTTACCACCTCATTCAATGCACCTCGAGATTTAATCAATAAACCCATAGTGTATCATGCATTCAATAACATGTTACCAACTCCATCTGCAAGAGTATTATTGTAACCACTCCCTGGACTTCTAGGTACATAATTCTTCTAAGAATTCTTGCCTTTCTATCATTACTGCGAACTGATTTCATGAATTACTAAAAAGAGACACATATATATGCTCATCTAGCTACTTATCTAACCAAGCCTCATTTTGATCTTCCTCCACATTTAAAACATAACATGGACTAAGCATACTATGATCTTTACCCTAAGGTCCATTTACCCTCTCACCTAAATCAAAACTCAACTGCTATCAACATCTCTATCAAAACTAAAGGAGGATCACTAGAAGGGCTTAGAGCAAAAAGGTAATAAGCACAAATCCTTTAGGAAATCTGATCCAAGAATATGCATAACATAACATGATTTCACAAGTGTTTAAAGGTATATCATGAGTTCATGGGATTAAGCATACTCTGAAACATGAGTACATATATGATTGTACATCATATGGATAGCATTCATAACTTCATGGAATAAGGTTGAGGTCATTGTACTGAAATTACTACTTCTTATTCTAGGAATTGAGCATCGATGTGAATATGTATAAAGTGCATAAGTAGGGATCATAGGGATAAAGATGATATGTAAGATATAAATAGGGCATCATAATGATTTAAATCTGAAGAATAATCTAGAGTAGAAATGGATTGCTATCTCATCATAACTCTTTTTGAACACAATACTATCTAACATTCAAAACCTAATTCGATTCTTTACCCTATCATCTCCCCTTTAGCTTGAAGCCATATGTCTAAGTTTGTGGACCTATTCCATATGCTCCAAACTGAGTTATATTCAATTTACTCTATTGGTCGGTTTATACCCCGTACTTTTGTACATCGAAACATTTTTTTAAGTTTCTCTAAAAATTACCAGGTGATCCATATTATCCATGATGTTACCAAATAATCTGAAGGAGGAGAGGATGTAATGCCCTATATTTTGCATACACTAGTTCTATGTGAGTAGTGATGGTTGAAAATAGGTTTGGAAGGATTTAAAAGGAGTTGGAGGTCAAATAATGAGTTGTGGTAATTGACCTACTTTCTTAAGCTACCGACTTGGATGTCTTACATCATTAAGCTACTTGAGTACATGTCAAGCTTAAGTAGCAAGGATCACACAGGTTCTTAAGGTGAGACTAAATTACGAACCTACTAAAAAGAGTAAGTAGGTGATGCACCTACTTAGAATGTATGGGCTGCATTTTACGAAAAGAAAAAGTAGGTGATGCAGCTAATTACAAACTTGTGGGATGAATTAAGTTGGAATTAGTGATTAATTATTATTAATTAAGTTAATTAAACCACTAAGCCCCTACCACCAAGACACGTAGAAGCAACTGATTGGTGCATGGGTTATAGAGGGACACATGTCCACAATTGACACATGTCAACCACATGGACAGCCCATGGACACATGTCCACCACATGGACAACATATATATCTATCCTAATGACTAAGAGCTCATTTTTAGCTCATTCTTCTTCTTCCTAGCTTAGAGAAAAATAGAGAAAGAGAGGGTGAGAGCTTCTGTCATGGCTGCAACAAATAAGATCCTAGATTATGGTCCCTAAATTAATTACAACAATAACAACAACAAACCCAGTATAATCCCATAATGTGGGGTCTGGGGAGGGTAGAGTGTACGCAGACCTAACTCCCACCTTGAAAGGTAGGGTAGCTGTTTCTGAAAGACCCTCGGATTTAAGAGAAGGCAAGATAAAAGGTCAGATAGGGGCAAACATATAGAAAACAAGATGAAAACAGGAATAGCAAAAGGGAAAGTCATGGTAGAGTGGTACGGGAAGAAAGAGGAGGTCCCTAAATTAATTCTCTAAGGTAATTTCAACCCATTGGGAGGTGATTAGCAACATGGGATTCATCGTTAGGGCAGCTAGGAGGTTCAAAGTGAACCTATAAATTTCAGCAAGTTCAAGAAGCTCACTTGTTAAGGTAAGGTTTGATCCCCTTTTCACATGTTTTAGTAAAGATTTAAGCATATTATGGATGTGTAAATGTAGACTGGAAATATGAAATTATACACGTTACTGTTGAAGCCGTATAAGGGTTGTTTTTAAGTATAAAGTGTGAATCAATTTTTACTAATGTCGTGGTTGTTGTTGTTATATGAGGATGAAGGAATTAAATGAAATTGAAAGTGAGAAAACCCCATAACTAAGTGTTGGCGTGTAAATGGACAGAATTGAAATTGTTCTAATTGGATTATTATGGTATTATTTTTGAAGGTAATTTGTTTATGTCAGAGGGATGGAAATATAGTTATAGATAAGTATAGGTGCTGCTGTTCACAACAAGGTTATGCTCATTTTCGTGTGTTGTAATTTTACCAAATAAAGATCGAAAATTGTATTTTGGTATTGTAGTTTTGGTGGACTGTTCATAACTCGTATTAAACTAATGTTGAAGTAGTTTTATTATATGTGGATGGAGGTCGATGTTTCTATCATGTTGTCGTTAATATGGGTGATAAATTCAGAAGAAAGCAAGCGTATAAGGTGTCATATAAGAAGTGTATGTTGATCCTTTTGGTGTAAAATCTTAGGTGTTAATGATGTGAATTGAACAAGGATGGAGAGAGATTATTGGGTTGTTATCATTGTTATTGGTGTTATTGTGCTAATGAGAGATTAATTGGAAGTCGGGTTTGGTGAGTTTACAGAGGAAATGCTTCACGATTTCCGTTAAGTTCTTAACTAATCAAAATATTAATCGAGAAGTGTGAACGAGGAAATGATTCCTATAAGTAATTGGTTATATATTTATAAGCTAGAAAGTCATAGTTTATTAATAATAGTGTTGAATAGGTTAAAGGGGTAACGAAGCAAGTTTAGCTACGGTTGATCTATAACAAGTATGTAAAACTATCCCTTCTTTCTTTTGGCATGTCTTAGATATAAGTGATATATGATATGAGCTTTGGGGGTAATTCTATTCATAAGCTCCGAGTATGATTCATGACTCTTATTCACTTCTTTATGGTAAAACTCTTAAAGAATCTACGATGAAAAATGTCTCTGATTTTATAAGTTGTTTCGCATTATCTTGATACATGTCTATAATTCCTGAGGCTCTATTTGATATGGTCCATAGTGACATTCAAAGGGTATTTAATATGATTATCGTCTTTAATACTCAAGTGCGAGTTTATTCTACTTTTTCTATTGAGCCTCAGAGGATGATTTAATTTGCATATGGTTACTCACTACTCTGTTCGTGCATATTGTTATTACTTTTTTCACCGAGTGCTGTGACGGGTATGTTATCACATGAAATTTACTACATTATCCCCCGAGTCCCTCACTAGAGGGCCGTTTATGCTATATAATGATATGATGATGTAATGATATGGTTATGGCATCGAGTCCCATGATGGATCAGGTTCCGTATATGTGTACACAACTTCATTTATCGAGTCCCTTACTAGAGGGCCGGGTATGGTATATATATATATGATGATATAGTAATATAATGATATGATTATGGTACCGAGTCCCATAATGGGCCAGGTATGGTATATGATAATGATATGCATGATTTATTTCGTAAGGCACAGGTACAGTGAGCTCTTGATTATTATACTTGTCTCTTGGACTCTCTACTTCAGTTATGATCTTTCCTATTGTATTTCATTCTATACATACTCAGTACATATCTTATACTAACCCCCTTCCTCGAGGGGCTTTGTTTCATGCCCGCAGGTACAGGTACTAGCTTCGGTGATCCTCCAGCCTAGGATTCCTACTCAGCTATTTTGGGGTGCTCCTTTGTGTCAGAGCCTAGACTTGTGGTATAAACCCCTTTTTAATGTATACATATGTTTATTCAGGGGTACAGTGGGGCCTTGTCCCTCCATATGATACTGTTGGTAATCTTACAAGTATGTAGACATATGTGTGGGTTATATATAGATGATGTTCAACAGTGCTAGTATGACTTAAGTTTTAGGACGTTCTCTTTCGTAGTAGCAGCCTTGTCGGCTCGCGTATACTTATATAATGGGACAACCCCACATGCTATGACAACCTCTTCGGCTTATGTACCAAGTTACCTATTGATAAGTTGTGACTCCTCAGAAGACAGGTTGTGCTAATATATGAATATGTGACAGTTTTGAGATAACATTCTATTTCCTTACGTTCTCAATTATACGTGGTTTGATTATAGTTAACATGGGTGTACGTGAGTGTCCAGTTTGGGTCGTGATAATTGGGGCATAGATAATCACATGTCTACTAAACTCTCCTTGATGGATCAAACCTACAGAAACTAAAATTCCTTCTAGGATTTCTTTCTGAGATAGTTCCCTTGCTTCCTTCTACCACTATAGTCATCTTTTTATAATTGCTACTTTTATTGGCATATATAGCTACTTCCTCTAACTCTTTATAATCTTACCTCTTTGCTTTAACCTGCTATCACTCTTCCTCTAAGTTCATATCTACTTAATTGAAGGAAACTTGAACTATATTGAGATGCTCATTATCATCTTTCTATAATCTATTCGGTTATAATGCTTACATCAGCCCACTCCAACATTGGCATCTCAAGGATACTCCATAGGAATGTATAGAAAATCATAAATTTAGATCCTCATACGACAATATACTTTCTTGGGTACACACATATCTTCCTAAGACTTAAGTATCTCTTATACCTAAATATTTTTCCACAACTTATTAGCTCGCATATGGAGCTCATATACCTTCTAGTTCCATCACCACGCTCCTTGTAAGACTATCAACTAAAATACTTGTCACGTTAACTTCCATTCACTACCTAGAATGGATCTATATTAATGCGATGGCGTACTCTAAGTTACCTTAAACAATAACTCTATCTATGTTACTATCATGAGATCTACACACATTTAATACGCCTTAGCCAACACATAAGGGAATATCACCTCATTACTAACTTACTGGCTATATGGATTCTACTACATAATTTACTCTATCATTATCCCCGCTATTTTAGGTTAATACACTTCTAAATTCAAACTTTTAACTCTAGGCAATTCTACTACATATGGATTATAACACCACAAATCACACTATCTTTTGGGTGACAACCGTATTGATGTGTTGGCATTAGATGTCATATTTGACGTCTTTAACTATGAATAAATTTTAGTTCTTAAGCTACAAATGTGTCCTTTAATGGTTTTTTATGATTTGAAAGGGAAACCACCAAAATGGAAAAAAGAAGCAAAAATAGAGCTAAGTGTACCTGAGAGAATGTCACGACCCGATTTTTTAGGTCATTATGGCGCCTACTATAAACCACCAGTAAGCAAGCCGACCCATATCCCAGAACTATGAGTAATGGGATGTCAAGATAGAAGACCAACAATTTAATTTAAAATGGTCAGGAAAATAACCGGAGCATACATAAACGGGCGGAAGGAACTAAATATATACAAATAAAAAAGAATTCCTCCTAGAACCTAGAATTCAAATGTACAAAGCTGCTAGTAAAAGAGAACAAGTCCCAAAAGTGGACAACAAAAAGAAAGTTGTCTCAATTAGCAAAAGACAGACAAAATGTACATATAGAAGATGATGGGTAAATACAGGATGCTATGTGGTCATCCTCGCCTCGGATCACGACCGCAGGTAGCTCGAATGAACCCCGGTAGCTAGTACTCAGACCTGATAAGGAAAATAGATGCACAATGTAGTATGAGTACCAAACCAATAGGTATCTAGTAGGCATCATAGCACTACTGAGAAAGATAAGTAAAAGTAAACTAAAATGTGAGTAAGTAATCACAACCAAAGATAGGACGGGAAATAAAGGCGGGTATGTACATGAGCGTACTAGTTAACAAAAAGAAAGAATCTAACTAACTCTATCAGGCTCCCATAGACCTGACATGTATGGTCATACACAAATAAAGAGTACCTACCTACAGGGACTCCCATAAGCCTGATAGATGCAAGAATAGCAAAAGAAATGGATTAGAACCAAAAAGACTTCAATAGTATCACCATTTCTTGGACATGAACCGAACCACTTCCAAAATATAACACTTCAACCCTCCACTAAGAGTAGATGAAGACTTAACCGAAGATTCATCAGGAAATCATGAGTTTAACCACGTACAAACTGAACCACAGACTGCAACCATATAATTATAGCTAATGAGTTGAAATGAGTGAGCTTGACCATGGAAGTTAATAGGGTGACTATACCCAAAGTTCGAACACAGTTAAGCTAGATTGCGGACTTAAACTATGTATCTATAACTAGAAATCCTGGTCAAAGAAAAGAAGGACCACAGACTTTAATCGAGTAATTTAGCTAAGGAGCCGAACACGAGTGAGCTGGACCACAGATTTTGATTGGGTATTTGTGGTTATGGTATCAGTTTGAATTAGAAACAACCACCAACCATGCATCATGGGAATTACCTCCAAATCAAATCTCATCAATGCACTACTCCGACCCAAACCAAATATAACCCAAATTATTGAGAAAACTTCCAAAAATCAAGACTCGAGCGATATAGGACAGATAGTAGAATAGGGCATTCTAGAGGTAAGGTCACAAGATGAGTTATTGCCTAGCTAAGGCTCAGACTATCAGACTCAACTCTGTTATATCACTCTATGGGTAGTTAACTGTCCTAAACGACATCGAACAAGCTCTAAGGCCCAATGTCTACAAAACCACGTAGGTCTAAGGCAACCTAGTCTAGGCCTAGAATAAGGCTAAACATGCTTCCAAACACACAACCACATGGAAAACAATCATAGTAGGATAGAAACAACTAATAACTACAGAAGGCATGCTTACACAGTCCGATAATTACCCTAAATAAGGCCAAGGACATGGATTCTAAGAATTTATCATGCTCTATACCCAACCCCACTAAACTCATACAAATCAATGTACAATTGCCTAAACATGCTCAGTCTTACGAGGGGAAAACTGTAGCCTACTTAAAAGACGATCACGCATGCTCCAACTCATGAAACCCGACATTTTCCCTTTCGAGAAGCCTCCTAATATTGCCACACTATCAGTATTAGAATCACAATGTTAATATGATCATTAAAATACTAAGATTATCGAATTTGAAGATGGATAAATTTTGGGGTCTAAAACAAAATTATATCACAATTCGAGGTGGAAAACTATGTGAGACGAGCATGCAACTAAAATCCATAAAATTCAAGTTAAAATAGGGAAAAGGTACCTTCTTTGATAAAATATAAATCAAGAACAAAACCCCCTCAAACCAAACAAATTATACTATGACATTCCTTGCAAAAAACACCACAATCTAGCCTCAAAAATTACTAAAAGCAGAGTTAAATTGGTCAAGTTACAATTCTCTAAAGTTCAACAATTCTTCACTCTGAAAATCACTAGAGCAGTGGATAAGTACGAATTATTAACTCACACAAAGCTTCTCCTTGCATTTTCGAGCTCACCACAAGATTCCTCATGAAATTCTGTTGAGATTGGTTCTTGGAATCACCTAATTTGATCTTAAGATGAAGGATATATCTATGTTTAAAGTTTGGAAATGGAGTTGTAATTCGTCCTTGGTCATTATTAAAAGACCGGGACATTGGCCTTCATGATCGTGGCTAGAGTGCTCTACAAATGCGGAGGCCAGGAAACTTGACCTTTGCAAATAAGGCCAGAGGCTCACGATCGCGAAGAACAAAAACTCAAGCCTCCGCAAATGTGGCCAAGGCTTCGCGAATATGGAGACCAACTTCATGGACCTCCGTAGAAGAAACTAGGGAACTGCGATCGTAGAGAGAAATTCCTGTTACATCAGATATCATCTAAAAGTTGTATTTTTCACCAAGTTCAAATTACTCCGATGGGGTGCTCGAAATTCATTCAAAATCCCGTGCGCGCAAAAGAAATATGCTACCCTATAAAATTCAATATTCTGGACTCAATGGCAATTAAAATTTTATACGAGGTCACTATGACTGAAAGTTGGTTCCACACCCAGGGCCATTTTGAGAAAAATTCCACAATGGGCCTCGGGATTATACCAAAATCCTCAAAAAGCGAATGAAGGGTTGTTCTAGAGCAAACTCTACATTACAAAACTAATCGCGATGTCCAAATTTTCATTCCAGCGCATTGTCAAGAAATGTTGAACAAAGTCAATTGTAGTCCAAATTTCAAAGGCAAAACCGTCAAATGGTCTTCAACTCATACCGATTGCCTTAGTACCAAAGAACTAAAGACTCAAGCATCCGCGAACACGACCAAGGCTTCCGAACATAGAGACCAACTTCATGGACCTCCACAAATATGGAGAAAACTTCCAAAAATCAAGAATCGAGTGATACATGACCAATTGGAGAATAGGGAATTATGGAGATATGGTCACAAGCTGAGTTACTACCTAGCTAAGGCTCAGACTATCAGACTCAAGTATGCTACATCAGTATACAGGGAGCTAACCATCCGAAACGACATCGAAAAAGCTCTAAAGCCCAACAGCACCAAAACCACACAAGTCTAAGGCAACACTAGTCTTAGCCTATACTAAGGACAAAATTCTTCCAAACACACAACCATAGGGACAACAATCACAGCAGGATAGAAACAACCAACAACCACAGGAGTTATGCATACACACTCTGATAATAACCTAAAATGATGCCTAGGACTTGGATTAGAGGAATTTAGCATGTTTGACACCCAACCCCACAAAATTTGTACAAATCAATGTATAATTTCCTAAACATGCTAAATCTTATGAGGGGAAAATCATAGCTTACCTGAAAGCCGACCATACGCGCTAAAACTCACGAAACCAGATCTTTTATTTGAGTGGCCTCTGAATGCTGCCATGCTATCAATAATAGAATCACAACGTTAATACGATCGTTACGATACTACTAAAATTATTAAATTCGAAAATGAACCAATTTCAAGGTCTAAAATGGGAAATATGGGACCCACTTCAGGAATTCTGGAATTGAACCCATAAATAGGTTCTAAACATTACCCCAAACTCATAAATCAAAATTATATCAAAATTCAGGGTGAAAAACTACGCGAGATGAGCAAGCAACTAAAATTCATAAAATTTGAGCTAAAGTATGGAAACAGTAACTTCTTTGATCAACTATAACTCAAAAACGAAATCCCTCAAACCAAAAAAATTATACTACGACGCTCCTTGCAAAAAACCCTACAATCTAGCCTCAAATATCACTAAAAATGGAGTTAAATTGGTCAAGTTATAATTCTCCAAAAATCAACAATTTTTCACTCCAAAAATCACTAGAGAAGCGGATAAATATGAACTACTACATCACACAAAGCTTCTCCTTATGTTTCCAAGCTCACCACTAGATTCCCCACAAAATTCTCTTGAAATTGGACCTTGGAATCACCTAATTTGAGCTTAAGTTGGAGGAGTTATCTATGTTTAATGTTTGAAAACAAAGCTGAAATTCGTCCTTGGTCTTTTAATAAAGAAAAAGACATTGGCCTTCGCAAACACGGCTATAGTGCTCCGCGAACGCGGAGACCAAGAAACTTGACTTCATGAAAATGTCTAAGTCTTTGCAAATGTGGAGACCTACATCATGGATCTCCGCGACTATAGCCATGTCTCCGCGATCTTGGAGAAAAAATTCAGGGACAAGCGAAAGAAGCCAGGGGCCTGTGATCATGGAGAACAATTCATGCTACACCAAATATCAGCTAAAAGCTCAGTTTTTCACCAAGTTCAAATACTTCAATGGGGTGCTCGAAATTCATTTGAAATCTCGTGCGTGCAAAAAAGATTCTCTACCCTCTTCGACATTCTAGAATCAATGGCGCAATCAAACTTCCATACAAGGTTGTTACAACTGAAACTGGATCCAACACCCAGGGCCATTTTTTGACAAATTCTACAATAATCCTCGGGATTAGGTCGGAAGCTTCGGGAAGGGAACGAAAGGTTATTCTAGATAAAACTTGATATAAAACTAACTGCGCTGTCAGAATTTTCATTCGAGCGCGTTTTTTAGAAGTGTTGACCAAAGTCAACTGTAAGGCAAATTTCTAAGGCAAAAGTGCCAAATGGTATTAAAATCGTACCGATTGCCTCAATACTCATGCCAATCATTCTACTAGCCTAATTTGTCCACTTCGAAGCTGATGGAATGGTTAAAATTCCATTTTTAGGTCATTTTCTTGAAATTATAACTGAAGTCAACTTTTTAAGTTATAAAAGCTCCAAAATAGGGAAACAGGCCTAAAATCCAAATAAATGACTAGGCGACTGAATGGTCAGTACTTGCAATACTCAGAAGTCATAAATGACTTAGGGTCGCTATAGGAATGCTCTAAACGATGGAATAAATGCTTAAATTCAAAAATGACCTGGACGGTCATTACAAAGAAACTTCTGAGGGGATTACTAATAGGCCACAACTTGCCTAATGGATATCGACTCTATTGTCTTAATTAAATAGAAGCTGCCAGAGTCAAGTTACCTGAAAACAACAAACTTGGTGGAACATCACAGTCGGTAAAGGCCATTAAGCCTACCATTATAGATGACTCTTCAAAACCAACCACTGTTCAAGGTTGACGACCATGGTGATAGACTATCACAGTTGGGATGTTCCATAACTCGAGGCGTCAGACGTGTATCGAAGTGCCACTTTTCTATTTTAAATTTTGAATTTTCCTTTACTATAAGTTACATATGTTAGGTTTCATATTATAATCATCATGTTTATCAAAGAACATAGGGACAATGTATGCTAATATCAAAGTTAGTCTGATATTAACATGGGTTTTGAAATAAAAATCATATTTGATTGTCTTCACTTTTATAATTTGTTTCTTACTTACTGAATTGAATTTCTTATTTTGTTTAAAATACTATATCTGGCTAAACCCCACAACTAGGGGTTGTGGGATCCATGGATATTTGGCTTATTAGGGTGATTTCCCACCAAAAATCCTATAGCATAAAGGTTTTCATTGTTAGTTCTTCTTTCAAATTAATTTCTAATGGTTCCAAAAATTAGAACCTCTCCTAGGTTTAACTCATTTGAGTAAAAGGGTATAAAAATGAGGAAAAGAACTAACAATGAGAATTCAAGACTTTAAAACACCGTCTAATGGCTGATGATGTTGAAAGATTAATAAACTCAAAGTGATTGTCAAGAATCATATTGCCAAAACTTGTAGTTTTAAAAATAGAAGTGATAATCATTCAATTAGGTGGAGATACACTTCAATAAAATATAAGTTTCACAAACTTAGATACCTAGCACTCAAAGATCGATTACCATAATTACCTATACATAGTCATGTTGTTATGGTGAACGCAATCCTTGTTAAGCTCTTAATTGATTTTATTCTTTATAATAATATCTTTGAGGTTACTTATTTCAAACTGATATCGAAAGATAAACAAATCCCTAAAATTCTCATTTTTTTGGAATTATCTGTCTAATAGTTGAATAATTGCATACGACTTAGTTTTTACCTTATTTCCTTTGGAATTCAAACCCAACCTAGTTATATTTTATATTTGACAATGATTATATTACAATAATAACATTCAACTATAGTCTTACAAATTGATGGTTAGACAACTATATTCAATATATAACCTAACAAGGCGTTAAATTTAATCACGAGAAGTGAACAATTTGTTGGTTTGTAACAAATTTTCAATCGCAAGATGTTAAATAAAAAATATTCACCAGTAATTAGGAAATCATAGGAGTGTTTATGCATACATGCCAATTATACTAATTTGGGTATCATTAGTTGCTAAAAGCATTTTATAATCAATGATAACTTGAATTTAAGGTAGTGATAACTATCTATCAATAAATAATCACATCTCAAGTGGATTTGCAAAAAATCCAACTTGTAAATCAATAAAATCAACTGAACACTTTAATTTAGCAAAAAATTTCTTTCTTAAGCTATTAAACAATATAAATTAAGTCATTAACAACTATCTCTTTCACTCTAATGACCTTTCACAAGTAACATTAGATATCTAAAATAAATTAGAGTTTGCAACCTTAAATTATGAGTTAAGACACAAATAGATGGGTTAACTGATATCAAATCAAGATTATACTCAGCAATTAAACGATACGCAAATAGAAACTACGCATTCATTATATTTGCACACCCCTAAGAATGGGGGTTTAGCGGCT
The DNA here is from genome assembly GCF_947179165.1 of Solanum dulcamara. Taxonomy (NCBI): domain Eukaryota; kingdom Viridiplantae; phylum Streptophyta; class Magnoliopsida; order Solanales; family Solanaceae; genus Solanum; species Solanum dulcamara. Next base: position 30,179,703 of record NC_077245.1, on the reverse strand, counting down.
CATACTTAAAAGTAAAAGAGTTTTACAAAGATTTTCACTTTTTATTGCTAATTGATTGAAAGATTTTTAGAATTTGAATCCAAAAAATTTTCAATTACCAAAAATGTTTTCAAAATCCTAAGTACAACGTACTCTTTCCCAAAACAAAGGATTTTGCAGTAAAATAGAATCTAATAAATTAAAAAGTATTTTTTCTCTCAAAAAGAGCTATTTATATATTTTTAGAAATCTTCACAAAAATGCCCTTCGTGGATAATTCGGCAAGCTAGATCATGCTTGTTGATTCGATCGACAATGAGCCAAGTATGCTTCTCAATCGCCAAATCGTCATTTCAGAGTTGGTATTGGCCTTAGAGTTTTAGTGACTTTTAGCGAGTTTGATAGAGTCCGTTGAGTAACTTCGGTGATGTACCACATGCCCTTTTTATCACTGACTGGACCTGGTTCTTGGGGTCTGATTCTTTGATCTTTTTGGTGAGCTTAAGGTCACTTGGCAAGTCTTCAAGGTGACTTAGGCGATGTTCAGTTTTGCCTAATCTCCCATGTTTCCATGTTTTTGGTTTCTTTGGGTTTATTTTGTCCTCAAAGTTTCTTTGAGCTCTAATAGCTAAAATTCAAACACATTTTAATTAGAAATGGATAATCACAAACATTGAGGACATACTTTGGTAAACTTGAAGCCTAAAATGAGTCCAAAATATCTGATTCATCAACACCTCCAACTAAAACTTTTGCTTGTCCTCAAGTAAATCATGATATCAACCCATTCAACAAAGATGTCTTTAACACTGATACTTGAGAGCTAATATGCATGTGCTATCACAAGGTTAAATTGAAGGCTTACATTTTCCAATTATGCATCGAAAGCCTTTAGCTATGACTAGTTGTTATCAATCAAAATAAATGCTCACAAAATCTCACTAAGATGCAAAGCCATGCTCAATAAAGGTATCCAAGTTCCACCATATCAAGAATGATTCCATTCACTCACAACCCACAAGCAAGGTATGAATTTTAGGAATCAAAACAAACTCTCATACTCACAAAGGTGAAAACATGAATATTTTTACACATATGCTTGCCCATATTTTCAAAATGATCAATGACTTAGCTCCTGTGAGATCACAAAGGTCTTTCAAGGCTTGTAGTGGGACTGATGGACATCATAGGATGATTTTTGGTTCATAGTGCCTCAGCCTGCTGGAAGCATTCACACGTCCATTCTTCTTTCATGCTTTCTTTCCTCATATTGAACATGAAATCTCACCCAAATTCTTTTCTTAGCAATATTTTCTTGATCAAGCTTATTAGGACCCATTTTACTGAATAATCCATAAAAACAAACCTCCGTATTTGTAAAATACATATTATAACTTATTTTTTTATATGGAGCGATCCACTTGTTTGCCATAATGACTATCGGGATGAAATTTATGACTTTTCACTCTAGTTCCTTCCTCCTCCATTTTCTTCTTTCATTGACATACCCCCAACATAGGCATTTGGCCTAAGTCAGATTTCAATCAAATACAAATGCTTCAAGAAGGTCATGGGTGAGAAAGAAGTAATGATTCTCCATGGTTTAGGGTTGGAGGTTTACTTCTATCCTAAATAAAGGTTCAGACTCAAATGGGGAAAAATGATTCACTCAGTACAAGGTAATCACAACAAAGGTTTTACGACAAGGTTCACTATCAAGAAAAATGCCTAGATCATTGTCCTCTTTCACCAATATCAAACCATATGACCAATAAGGCAAGTTCTAGGTACTCACAATGCATGAATTTCAAGTAAACCTCACATAGATGGCACTCAAACACAACTTTACAATTGAATTTTCACAAAAACATCACTCATTAATAGCACTATTTGAGTCAATGATATTGATTTCCATCCATACTCAAATATTCAAGACAAGCATATGCATATTTCAGCACAAACAATACATCTTTGATAATGAAACAAAAGGAGACAGGCATTATACTAATAACAAAAAAAGCAGTTAATAATAAAAAATAATAACTTAAAATACATCATCATTAAGTCAAAATTACAACCCAAAATAAATAAATGAAGCAAAGTCGAACTACGAGCCAAAATATGAATATAAAAGCATAGAAAGAGAATATTAGAATCCCCTTTTCCTTCTAAGCATGAGAACTCTGGCCCATTAGTGCAACCTTATCTTAGGCATCAGTGCCCAACTCAATTATAGTGTTAGAGGGTGGTGCATTAGGGTTCTCAGTGGGTTTGGATCAACTAGAACCAATCATGGAAGTGTCATAGAGCGACATCTCTGTAGCAGCCTGTAACATCACCTACTCTAGGTTCTCTAAATGATCATATGTGTCAGCCTTTCGAAGATCCTCATCCTACACAACTGCCACACCTAGCTCTTCCTCATTCATCCCGAGAATGTTAGTCTCCTTAACATTAGGGTCAAAAGTACTAGGCAATGTACGTGGATGAATCTCATCCCATAGACCTCAAGGATAATTACATCACCTTATAACATGTAAATATATGTGGAATTCAGCTCATCTAGATCCTTCTCAACCCAAAAATATTAGCCTTTAAGAATGTCAACTTCAAGAAACTACCCTCAGCTTTCTTCTCACGCTCCTTAACCTAAGTGGCATGTCTCACATTGTCCCTTCACCTCACCTAAAATAGTAGTAAGAGTAGCCTCAATGGAATGTGTCATCATAGAAGGGATATTGGCCTCAAGTTAGGAGACTCTCACATTCGTCGAATGAGCAAGACTGCCTATATGGTATATCGCTTCTTTTATCAATAGGAGTTGGGAAGTAGACGAAGCATATTAGATAATGTAGAGACAGGTGTACTTGAATCCTCAATAGTAGGAGCAAGAAGTATAGGCTCAATCACCAGAGACTTCATATCAATAATCGATGAAGAGTCAATAATGCCTTCTTCTTTCACTCAGGCTCATGCCTTATTTATGGGCCTCTATCTAGAGAATATCCCAAGTGAGGATGAAGTGACCTTGACATCTATCTTCACCACAAAAAGGAACCCTTCCTTATGACACAACCAAGTGATCAACACCGGAAATAACAATGAGATCTGATTTTTCTTGGCTGTCAAAGTTGTCTCTAATCTGATGAAATACCCCAAATTCAGCTATTCCCTACGATCATCCCAAAATGCAACCTTTGGGTAATAAACAATGGACTTATTTTGGGATGACATCAAAAGGCTACTGTTAAACTAAACCAATATATAAGAGCAATATTTATTTCCTTCGTCTCAATGATTCCCACCTCCTCAATACATGGGGGCATAGAATCATTCAACAATAGGGCAAGCCACCCCTTCAAACTATCCAACAGACTCAATAACTTATCTGCCAAAGAGTGGAAACTCCACATAGTACAATCCAAAGCATCATTGATGTCAATTTATATAGACAAAACCTTTTACAATAGTAATATGGTCGTGGTGAACCCTTTTCTTCTTTCCTTTAGGAAGAAACTATGGTACCCTTTATAGAATTCCGAAACCCATGTCAGAATATATGTGTGTTGGGGCTTGGTGAACTTCTCAAATTTCTGTAAGTTGATTGTTTTCCAGATCTCCAAATACCTGCCCAACATACCATATGTGGACAACCTATTATTTTCTAGAATAGTATGCAAGCCGAGATCTTTTAGACAATTTATACAATAAGGTTGTACTATGGTAAGTACTCGAGGGACAACACCAACTAAAGAATCATTAACTGCCTTAGATCATAGTTCGATTCTCTTTCTTTTGTTAGTCTACGCTTTTGGAATAAGACTGTACACCGTGGTTGAAGAACCCTCATTTGCATCATTGTCGGACCCTGACCATGAATACTCTAATGAATCTGTGCTATCATTATCATCAGCACCCGACTTAGCAATCTTTTTCTTCCCATTATCGCATATATGCAAATTTCTATTGAACGATCTTAATATCTTCCACTTGTTTTGAAATTACAAAACCCTAAGCTTTCTTCTAGGGCTGAGGAGGATTATGAGGTGTGACATTATTTTGGGGAATATACTTTGAGTGAGCCATACCTATACTATAAAGAACAACATAAACACATTGTGATTGAAAGGTTAGTGAAAAATTTGAGAAATATTTAAAAACCTTCAGTTGGTGCTCGCCGAAACAACTTAGCGTGAAATCGAGCTTACTGATGAGCTCCAGGATTATTGCCTAAAATTTCAGAGGCTCCCTTGTAGAAAAGTGGGCAACTTGACGATAGGTGAAACATAATGGCAACTCATCGAGAGCTCGATGAGTTGTAGGGTAATCGCCTAAAAGTTTAGAGGCTCCCGTGTACAAACTCAAGTAATTGGCGATGGTGTGAGCGAAGAGGCAATGCAATAAGCTCAGTTGGTGAGCTCGATCAACACAAGGCCTCCCCATCTTCATCAACCTTTTAATGGGAACACCCAACGATTTATCTATGTATCCCAAAATACACTAAAATCTAACCTACCCACAATGATTCAACAAGTCAGAGTACTCAGACATGCTAATTTTAGTTCAAACTCACCAAAACAATGATTTTTACCTTTAGAAAGACGTCATCCAATCTATAATTGGGCCAAATTAAGTCGCTTGGTCAAATTTGAAATTACTTAGACTTTACCCAAAACTAAAAAACTCATTCAAATTCAAAATTTGCAAAATTAAAGGCATAAATACTATCACACCCATTTACCCACAGACATTTTATTAAAGCCCCACAAAATAATCGTCAATATTAGTTCAATTTCAAACCCATTGACTATTAATAAGACCCAAAGGCATTTTAAAATAAATTGAAGAAAACCAAACCTAATCAATGTTATATAGAAAGCCATCATCAAATGGGGCTACAATGAAAGTAGCAAGGGAATCAAAAGTGATGAAAATCAACTAGCACAATATTAAATTCAAATGAGATGATGATGACTAAAATCAAGTAACTAATGTAATATGAATGGGAAGAGAGAGAGAAATTTGAAAGAATATCAAAAGTTTGAATTTAAAAGGTCAAAAGACCTTTGGCTTTTTTCAGTGTGCATGAAATTCGGCGAGGTAGACTAATGTTTCCAGACATACACAACAACATACCAAGTGAGAAAAAGCTCACCAAAAACATAAGAAATTCTTGCAAATTTTTTAGGATAATCGGCGATGCTTCTTTTATCTCCAAATGAATATTGACGACTCACTGAACAAGTACACCCCTCACCTTTTTGGGACAAGTGGCGATGCTTCAGGTTGTTTAGCGATATGCCGAACTGGTAAGCCCCTCGCCTTTTTTCTTGATTCTTTTAATATTCAACTCTGTCCTACACATCCAACAAACGTTTTCAAAAACAACATAAAGTAATATTGGGTTTCCTCCCAAGAAACACCTTATAAAAACTTGGTTTCCTCCCAAATAGAGCACATCATTAGTATCCACATGCGGCCGTTCTCCAAAGTACAACTTTAAGGGTTTCCCATTCACTTTAAATTTGGAGTCGTCCTCTTTTTCAACCTCAATTGCACCATTTGCGTAAGAATAAACAACAAGAAATGGTCCAAACCATTTAAACTTCAACTTGCCTGAAGAAAATCTCAACCTTGATTTATAGAGCAATACAAAACCACCCGCTCGAATATAACACCTCGAAAGTGTAAAAGTTGGTAAAAAGGAAAAGTATCATATTTGGTGCAAGAGTTTAAATTTTTTGGCTTCCATGAGGCCATACATGAACCGTTCAAGGTTCCACAATTCGTAGAAGGCAGCTCAAGGAAGGAGCTTGGGAAATGGGAAATTTCCTAAGTGAGGATCATTGATGGTTTTACGGCCCATAAATGGATCCACAGGCCATAGACTCGTCTGTGGATCACCCAACAGAGTATTTAAAATTTTGAAGCTTCAGTAAGTATTTCACGATAGGCAAGTATGGACCATGGTTGGTTCTATAGTTGTGGGAGGCTTCATAGACAACATCACCATAATTAGGAAATTTGGTCTAAGAAAGATTTTATTAGAGGTTTTTTACAGCCCACGCAAGGGACTTTAGAAGGTAGAACTAGTCTTGGTTGAGGATTTTAGAAACTTGGAAATCTTAGAGACTCAAACAGGATGAGAGGATTTATGATCTATAGAATATTTTATAGACCATAGAAAGTGGTTGTAAAGGAAACGTTAGAAATCAAAATATTTGCCTCTGACTTCCGTGAATGGTTGTATGGTTCATAAAGGGGTCTTGTGATCTATGCAAGACAATAGTTTTATTCAGGGGTATTTAGATCTCTTTGTATTCTTTTAATTTGTAAACTACGTTGTTTCTAGCCTAATTATATGACTATAACCTTTTTTCCTAAGGCCCAACCTCCCCATTCACTTTCCTTCTCTCAAAACCTCAAGTCTTCTTCTCCATGTTTTCTCTCAATCTGATTCCAGAATTTGTGAAGCATCAAGTCTCCTCTACCAAGTTCAAATTATGATTGAATAAAGGTAGGTGAAACTTCATATGGATTCTTCTTCACCCATTGAGTCTCAAAGAAACCTCAATTCTCCATTTATGATTCTAGCCAATATCTATAGTTTCATGATTTTCTTATGGGTTCAAGTTTATTCTTCATTAATGATATTATTATGCACGATTTGATTATAATCTATTTTTTCAATAATTTTTACATGAATCCATTGTATATGAGTGTTTTGATTTTGAAATCAAACTTTGAGGTTATGCATGGATTATGAATTGAAGCTATTATGATTTAAGGATGCTTCTGAATAAAATGTCAATATGATTTTAATGAAATTAGGTAGCTTTTGACTGAAGTATTCTCATTGTTAAAGATTATTATAATTTAGGCACTTCCGCTTGAAGTGCGATTTTACTATAAAAAGACTATTATGATTTAGATGCGTTCAATTAAGTGTGTCTTATGAATATTTTATGAAATCATGATATTTTAAAGGAGCTACTCTTATAATTTTGAGTCTTGCATGATGACTTCATATTACTATATTCTTATTATTTCAAAGACTGAATATGATATGATTATGTATTTTTCCATTGGTAGTTTACTTAACATCGAGTTGGACAAGTGGTGAACACCCCAGTCCTAGAACTATGTTCCCCTGTAGGTTGTCCCGAATGGACATTAGCTAGTGGATCCACTAAAACTTAAGATCATGGTCCTTACCTTAGATAGTAGGACACTCTCTTTTCGGTGTAGGAGAAGTGTATATGAGTTCTGCTCATATACAAATTTTAGAGTATTGCATTGATCTTGTTTATGATTTATAAACTCAACTTATGAGATTTGGATATGTTTTCACTTGTTCATGCATTATCATGTTTTTTCATACTTATCATGTCATTTTGTTATGTTTATGCGTTCTCTCTATACTCAGGACATTCTACAGTATCGACCTCATACTTTTGACTATATTATCTCATAATATAAGTTTCGTCACACATCCTTCAAGAGCGGTTAGTATTGGATCTTGTTAGCGTACACTACTATTGGTAAGTCATCATTTTCAAGATCTTTGTATCATTCCATCTTTTCATCTCTCTCTGTATAGATTTGAACTTCCATAGGCCTAAAAAAAAATTCCTCCTTTTCATGCAATTGATTCACAAGTTTCTTGGAAGTCTCATCTCAATTCAAATTTATCTTTTCCAAAGCCCATAATTTTGTGTGCTCCAACTATACAGGAAAGTGACAAGACTTCTCAAACACAAGTTGATATGAAGACATACCAATAGGAGTCTTGAATGTGGTCTGATATGCCTAAAGAGAATTATCTAATTCGTGGGACAAATCCGTTCTACTTACATTCACCGTTTTGGAAAAAATACCTTGGATCTCCTTATTGGATACATCAACTTGACACTTGTTTGTGAATGATAGGGGTGGCCACCTTATGATTAACTCCATACTTACTCAATAAAGAATAAAACAACCAATTAAAAAAATGAGATCCCATTACTAATAATGCCATGAGGAGTGCCAAATCTTGTGAAATTATACCACCTGAAGAATTGAGTCACACTTCTCCCTTCATTGGTCGGTAAGGCAATGCCTCTACCCACTTAGGTACATAATCAACAACTACCTATATATATTTGTTCCCATAAAAGGTCCCCATGAAATCAATACCCCATATATCAAACAATTCAATCTCAAGAATAAGAGTGAGGTAATTCATGATGTCGGGACACACCTCCATGCCATTGATATTGTATAAATGTTTTGACAAGATCATTGGCATCTTCATACAACAATGGCCAATATTTCCCACTTTAAAGAACTTTCAAAGTCCTTCGTATCCCATTATGGTGTCCACCAATGGTAGATGTATGACAAGCATCGAGAATTACACCAACTTCTGCCTCTGGAACACACCTACGGATCACGTGATCAGCATACTCACAAAATAATTAAGGTTCATCCTATTTACATCAAAGAGAAACCTCTTATTTTTGTATGGATTTAGGCCCTTGGGCATGATACCGCAAATAATATAATTTGCATAATCTGCCACTTGATTCTGACAATCTTTTCTAACCTTGGCTTAAAATTTAAATTCTTGAAGCAATAAAACCCATCATATCAACTATCACTTTTCTTATTCTTGGCCATCAAATATCGCATCGTAGCATGATCCATATGAACTATCACCTTGGTTCCCAAAAGATAAGCCCAAAAATTTGTTCAAAAGCATACACCAAAACCAATAGTTATTGTTCAGTCACAGTGTAATTTTATAAGCAATATTCAGCATTTTACTTGCATAATACACTGAGTGGAATAACTTTTCTTTTCTTTCATCAAGTATCGCACCAAGAGCCACCCAACTATAATCGCACATCAACTCAAATGGAAGACTCCAATATAGTGCAACAATTATAAGGTTTGAAACAAGTTTCTGTTTGACACATAAAAATGCTTTCAAACAAGAATCATTGAATTCAATAGTACTCTTCTTCTAAAGAAACTTGCAAAGAGGATAAGCAACTTTTGAGAAGTCCTTACAAAACGATGATAGAACCCTGGATGACCTAGGAAACTCATCACACCTTAAGTAAATAAGATGAGGTAGCTTTGCAATCACTTCCACCTTAGCTTCATGTACTTGAATACCTTTGCCTGGAATTTTGTGCCAAAGAACAATTCCTTTATTTATCATGAAGTGGCATTTTTTTTCAATTTAACAGAAGATTAGTTTCAACACACCTCTTCAATACTTTACTCAAATGATCAAGACATGCTTCAAAGTTAGCACCCATCATTGAAAAGTCATCAATAATCACCTCTATAGGTTTTCCATCATATATGTAAAAAAGGATAGAATAAAACTTTGTATGGTAGAGGGTGTGTTGCACAATCGAAAAGGCATTCGTTAAAAGAAAAATTTCCATAAGGACATGTAAAAGAGGTCTTCTCTTGACCCTTTAGTGAGATGAAAATCTAATTGTACCAGGAGTACCTTTCAAGGAAATAATACCAACCCCTACCCTCGAGTGGGTCCAACATTCAGTCCATAAAGGGCATAGAAAAATGGCACTTTTCAGTCCAAGGATTATGTTATTAATATTCCATATAAACTCTCGATCTAGTGACTAGCCTAATTGGAACAAGTTCATTTTTTAAAATCAGAATCACAGTGATTGCTCCCTTATTAGGCAAATATTGTATAGAGCTAACCCATTAACTATCCACAATTGGGTAGATAACACCCGCGTCAAGCCACTTAGTAATCTCCTTTTTGACTATTTCTTACATAGATAAATTCAATCTCCTTTGGTGTTTAATTCTTTACTTACAAGCACTAGACAATTGAATTTTATGGGTACCAAAATCAGGCGGAATCCCAATAATATCTGCAATAGTCTAACCCATAACTTTATGAACTTTTTCAACACACTCACAAGTCCTTCAACTTCTCAATTCAACAAATTAGCGGTAACTATCACGATAAAAGTGTTATTACCCCCAATAACACATAACGAAGATGAGAAGAAAGAGCTTTCAATTCTAACATTGGATGTTCTTTAATTGAAGGTTTTGCGGGTGGACTCTCTCTATTTATCAATATAAATGTCAAGCTTCATGGAGTTCTTACGATAAGAACCTAACCCTATAATAACATTCACAACTTTATCATAATCTTAAATTTCCTCCCTATCATAATTCAAAAAAATAACATCTAATGATTCACCAACACATGAAGTTTCTCTAACACGTAAAACCACCTCATCAATCATATCAATCACCGAACCACCTTATAGGTCTCTTCGTTGCTTCATCGATTTGCAAATATTAAAAGTTATCTTAACCATTCACCCAAAAGTTTAGCTCGCCACTTTCAACATCTTCCAAAGACCTCCCAGTAGGCAAACATTATCTACCCAAGATAATTTGGATCTCCGTATTCATCTCACATTCAAGCTAATAAAGTAGGCTGAAAAAATAAATTTATCCACCTTTACCAAAATATCATAAAGAATTCCATTGGCCTCTTAATTTATCAATTAGCATGAGGGGACTCATATTAGTCAATTTTGGGACTCCCAAACCAAGTTGCTTAAAAATTGCTAGAGGCATAAGGTTGATGTTTCCCCAAGATCGCACAAGCATTCTGCAAATTGAAACACCCCTATTGTTTATGGTATTATGAATGCTCCCATGTATTTCTTTTTGAAAACCAAATTACTAGGCATTGTTGTACTACAATGATATCATACCTCCACGGTTTCAAAATCTATGGTCTGCTTCTTTATCACTAAGTCTTTCATGAACATAGTTCATCTGGGCATTTCGATCAAGGATTCCACCAAAGGGATCTTCACTGAGAGAATTTTGAACATGGTTAAAAACTTTTATAGTTTACATCTTCCTCTTTCTTTTTCAACCTTTGAGAAAATGGATGGGAATTTGAGAAATGGCTCCCTAGTTGATTGGGTAACCACATCTCCTACATTTTTACTATTACCAGTCTCGAAATTAACACCTTTTGGTTCGGCCTTAACGAAATTTGGAGTATCAGTATTTACATCTTCAAGAAATTCCTATTCAGCAATTAATTTTTCCTTACCTTTAGCTTTAACCACCCTATATTGTTGTACTACATCACTCCCTACCACTTTTCCACTCCTTGTTAACATTTCCATGCATTTAGCATTATCATACCTTAGATTTTCAATAGTATCATTAAGGAGTTTCTTTTGACTTGGATTTAGATGTGCCCCATTTGAATTTCATATTTTTTTTTATAGAGATGGAATGGGAAGTGAAAAATTGATTCAATGAAGAGAAACCAGTCTTCATCTCCTTGAGAACTTTATCAGACCCTTCAACCTTTTAAATAATGCAGGCAAGCATGTCTTTAGTTTTAAATCTCTCAGGATTGGTATTATCTTCTTTCGGCTTTGATCTATCATGAAGGGAACACAATTATCTCTATAATTTTCTAGTTTCTTACAATCACTATTTCGATCATGCAAAGCCATCTCATGATCTCTCCAATGTCTATCTCTTTCCTTGTTTCACCATTCTCTTTCTCTATTATTGTTCCAACCTTGATTCTTTCCATGTCTGTGAAGGGCAGGATGAGAAACTCCCACTGATTTGACAAAAGTTGCACCTCTTTATTGTACAAGGTATCAAACTTATCATCCTCGTACCTTTGAAATTTACTAGACACTAATGCATTCAAATTTTTGGACCCATTTCCCATCAAATACTTAGTCAAGAAGGTCATTTGTGTCATCATAAATGTCATGTTTTCATACCTCTCTTTATCTTCCAATATTTGAGCTATGGAAATAGACAAGGAAGAAGGAGAACCAATTGTCACTTAAGCCTCTCTAGTATGCCAAGCTTGATTTGTTTTTCTCATTTGGTCAAGAAACTAGAAGCAACCATGAAATATTTACTCATGATAGAACCACCGATAAGATTATCAGCCACACCTTTGTTCATTTTATCTAATGCATTTTTGTAGACTTGCAAGATCAACTTATCTGGAAGACCATGGGTCGGACATTGGAGGAGTTTTTTCTAAACATGAAGCCAAGTCTCATGAGTAGGTTCATCTTTAATCTAGCGATAGTTGGTGATCTTATCCCGAAATTGGGAAAATTCTATCAATAAATGCCTCAATTAATTTCCCTCTCGATGTGATATATCCATCAGGTAATTAACCCAACCAAGAAGTAGCCTCTATCGTAAGTGAGAAAGAAAATAGCCTCAAATGAATTGACTCTTGGGATATTTTGTTAAAAGTGAAACGACCGCACATATCAATGTAATTTTTTAGAAGCTCGTGTGGATCCTAATGATCTAGTTATCCATAGAGTCCCTTGATTTGAAGCTAAAGGAGCATAACACACATGACATGGGAAACTGTGTTATTTGACCTAAGTCTCTTATTTAGCCTTCATCATCCATCTGCCCATCATAGTTGGTCGTGTCGCACCTTTGAGCACTCATATTGTTACCTATTTATTCAAGAAATAATAAACAAGGTAAGATTAAACAACGGCAACAAAGTAATGGAATAAAACACTTCAATATGAGAATTTTTATGCATCATTCCCCAGTGACTGCCATTTTTGATAATGTTCAGCTACATTGTTAAAATTTTGTGTGTGGGTGCTCGTAAGTAATATATAACCCAACAAGGAGTTTGGGTGATCCCAGAAGGAGTACATGAAAGTAATTCACCACATAAAGTGTCTAATCTAACCAGAATTTTGTATGTTGTGCTAATTTATGTATGAAAGTAAATATGGGGTTACGGGAGAGGAGGGGGGAGGTTAGTAACTGCTCGTTCACTTCTCATGATCAAGTTGTTAATAACCTCTCCCCCACCAATTAACACTCATGCATAATGATCTATTTTATGTCTTGACTGAGAAAGAAGTTCTGAGTACATCATATTACTTGAGTTATGGAACATGCATTCTTATTTTATGTAAGATTTTTATAAACCTTAAACGAGTTAGAGTATTACGAAAAAATGACATTTTGAGGAAGTGTTTGAGGTGACATGAGTAGTCTTAAGTGGATATTGATTTTTAAGGACAAATCATAAAAACGTTGAGAAGAGTTTGAATTTAGCAAAGTAAAATCAAATGAGACAAATGAGATATAATTCTGAGTATTTTCACTCAACTTAGTATATGAGAATCAATGCATATTTTTGAAAGTAGTATTGAGCACCGATTTGGGTAAGAGTTTAGATAACTCAAGCCCCATAAACTACATAGCTAGCATAGGATATGATTGTACCGTCGGTTCGGGCAGCTTCTTACTTTAATCCCTGATACATATTTTTATATGGATCCATGGGTTGAGTTGTGTCCCTTACCTGGCAAGATAAGGGAAAACTCTGGCAATGTGAGAAGTACGCCGTATCATCACGAGGCACATAGAGATGGTTGTTGGTTTGAGAAACTGCCCAAAGAGTAAACATTACTTTTATATTAATTTTTATTTACTTACTTATATTTTGTAAAGCATCAACATATTTCTATACTTGTATGCTTTATTAGAGTTGAGTCCCTTTTGTATTTGTTTATGCATTTTCTTCTTTAGTTATTTCTATTCGAGCTATTTTATATAACGTACATTCCATATATTGACGTCTTTTGATGCAACATCATTTTATGATACAGATACAAGTTTTAGAGATCCTTAGCAGGTGCATCGTTGAAATTCACATTTCCTCCAATCTTTAGGGAGACCTCCTTACTTTCAGAGGAACTCCTTTTTAGTTTCTTTACTTCAATATTGTTAGTTTCTTTAAGGTAGTCATGGACCTATTCCGGTACGTACCTTTAGTACTTAGAGGCTTTATAGATAGAGTAGAGGCTTAATTCAGTATTTTAGAAATCATATTTTAAACATTCTTTCACTTATATTAAGAGTATTTAGTCATGCTATGACTTTTTTTACGTATTTAAAGTGATCACTGCTTATAATCTTTCTTTATCAAATTAAGTTTTCAGCTTAGTCATCATCAAGGCCAAGGGTCTTCTTGGAACCAAATATGGTTTCTCAGTGCAGGTCATGCCTAGGCTGTAGACTCATTATGTAAAAAATATGGTATTAGAGCATAGAGTTTAAGAGCCTAATGTTAATGAAGCTAACACAAGTAGAGTCCTCCTCATCAGTGTGAAGTGCGCCACATCTTTAATAGGGAGGCTACAAAACTTTAGAAATTATGTCACTTATTTCATACTCTAAATTTATGCGATAGAGTTTAACTATATAAGATTTATTTCTAACTCGTGTGTTTACACATTTTCAGATCATGCCTCCAAAATGCGCTATCAGTCAGAGAAACATTGCTAACACTAAGATCCCATCGATTACTATGCCTTTACCATTGAGAATACTAATAAGGAATAGAGCTAAAGTAGGTGATCTTGAGAATGACAATGGAAATTAAGAGGTTACATAGACACCTGTTACTAAACCTTCACTTAATTTTGAGGTGGAGTACAAAAGAGATATTACCATGCTCACCTAGTTAATGGCAGCATAGTCAAGCTGTCAAAGCACTCCAGTCCCTGGTTCTAGTTCCCAAGAGCCTTCAGTTTCTATGAGCATTAGAGAGTTTTTGAGGATGCACCCATTGGTATTTACCATGTCCAAGGTTTAAGAGAATCCCCGTAAGACCCGATAAGTTAGAACATCAAAACAAAGGGACAATTTTGGAAGAAAGGAAGGAAATTAGGTCCTACAACTTACTATACGAGTCGTAGAAGGACCTATGAATCATAGGAATGACTCGTAGTACCACCATGAGGCTTGAAAATTTTACCAAAGGAAGAAGGGGTTATGAGTACACTTAATGACTCATCGAAGTTTAGACGATTCGTGGAAATGAATCATCAAGAAACTTTAGAGGCCTTGAAAGTTGAGGTTTTCAATTGCTATAGGATGACTCGATTCTATGACTCGTCTTTAAGTCTAACACTGGTAAAGATGATTCATAGAGAAAATTTTGAGGGTCTTTCTCAGACCCTGTAGGACGAGCCCATTCTATGACTCATAGAAATAAGTCATTAAAGAAGTTGTAAGGGTCAGTTCTTAAGGTCTTCCTCAGACACTGCAGTATGAGTCATTCCTACGACTCATCGATGCTTCTACGACTCATAGAAATGAGTCGTAGGGTCAGTCCCAACAAGATTTTTAAAAGACATTTTTGTCTTTTCCAATATTTTAACATCAAAGTGTGGTCATTTTGGGAAATAAATAAACCCAATATAAGGAATCTAAGCTAATCTAATCCCTCATTCTAACACTTAGACTCAAACACACAAATTCTCTCCACTCAAGTCTCCCAAGGGTTTCAACCCAGATTCTGGGTTCCACTTTAAGGTTTTTCAAGTCTCCAACCTCACAACTGCATTAGGGGCTTGTTCTGAAGGGTATGTGGGTTTCATTCATGGGCCCTTCCACCCATGGAGCCCATGTATTTTCTAAACCTAGCAACTCAAATTTCAAATGATCCATTTATATGGGTTTTCATATTATAATTTCAAATGTGAAGATTTTTGATTATTTGAAGTTTATGTATCTATGTTAGTCTATATTTACTCTAAATTTCATAAAATGATTGATATATTTAAGGTGCTATTATGAAAGCCTGAAAGGAATTTTAAAGTGTATTGTTGTTTGACGTGAAGATATTTTAATTGATGCATTCTATCATTCTCATGCATGCCATAATTGATCTAAATAATTTGAAAGTTGATTACATAGAACCCACCTAGTTTAGTATGTTTCAATGAAGTTTGAATTGAAATCTTTGACTCCAAGAACAATATTTATTAAAGCAATGTACTTATGATCAAGGGAATCTTATGAAATAAAAGAATGATGAAATGATATGAATGAAAGATTCTTTTGGAATAAGGAAAATTCTTGCATACTTGAATTATTAAAGGTTTTAATGATCTTTTCTACCAAATGATGATTGAATTTCTAAAGTTAGATGAACGCTTATGTTATTATGATATTTAAATACTATTCTATGGGATTGACCTAGCACCTAATATAGCATGTAGATGGGGACTCGACCTAAGGAGTCTTTAAGTAAAGTCTCATGTTGCATTAACTATGCGCCAATATAAGATCCCTTGTAGGCTAATTATACTAGTGGATCCACAAATATCCCTTAAAGTTAAATTTGAAGAATGAATGTAGAGTTTCACGAAGTTCTACCTGACAAGTAGACTCCTCATGCCAACGTAGGGGTTATGTTAAATTCCATGTAATATCTTGCATGGTCTTAAATATCGGTTATGGTCATCTCCCACAAAGGATCGTTTTCAATGTTATTTATTTAATTAATCATATGTGCATTGCAATATGTTTCATACTATATTATTGCTCTAATGTTCTCCAATGTTTTTGCATGCCTTCATACTTAGTATATTCAAAGTACTAATGCATACTCTTTTATCTACAAGATATCACCATATTGGGACCAGCATTGCCCCACAGTTACCTCCACGTGGCTAGTTTGATCGTTGAAGACCACTACCTTGGTGAGTTCCCATGTTTGGGAAAAATATACCCCTATTCCCTTTGATCTTTTTATTTGTATAAACGTTTGGATTTCCTTTTTATACTTATTTCTTTATTATGAGGGTGAGATAGGAACATATCTTAGTCCCCGCCAAGTCTAAAGATGTGGAGGTATTGTTGGACAAGTAAAAGTTTTTTTGATGTTGCTATTGGCTCCTATTGTGTGTGTGTTTTACCTTAGTCCTGTTCCCTTTTATATATTCGCTTATTGTCAAATGTATTTACCTATGAAAAGTTATATGAATGTTATGATCTTGGGTGAGGTACCTCCGGGTCCCTTATTCGCTAAGCCACATCTAGGTCTTAGGTTTGGGTTGTGAAAATTCTCGGAACTTCATTAATGAGATGTGGAAGATCTTAAAAGCTATGCATATGACTAACCTCAAAGAAGTTAAGATTGTTTACTATCAACTCTTATGTGGCTGAGGTTTGGTACAACTAGTGGGAGGAGAGCCATCATGAGGAAGTTGAGCCAGTTATTTGGGATGCGTTTGAGAGGCATTCTTATACCATTTTTTCTTTGAGAGATGTAGGAACTAAAAGTTTAGGAGTTTGTAAATCTAAAACAATAGGGGTTTGACACTGAAAGAGTACAAACTTAAGTTCATCTAGCTATCTATGTGTACTTTAGAGATGGTTCTTGATTTAAGGTCAAAGATGAGAAAGGTTGTCTCTTACCTGGGCAAGTATGTGAAGAAGTAGTACAAGGCTGCCTTAATTATTTCGGATATGGACACCTCTACACTCGTGGTGTATGAACAATAGTTTGAGGAGGACAAGAAGAAATATAAGGAGGAGTAGCAATATAAGAAAGCAAGGTTTGTGGTAATGAGGATAACCATCAAAATAGTGGTAATAGAAACTGATCATTCTTTAAAAGTAGGTCTTCTAGCTATGCACCATCATCAGCAAGTGCACCACATTAAACAACAAGAACGAGAAGTGATTATAGAGTAACTAGAACTTCTGAGCCTAGGGTTCTTAGTCTTAGGAAAGTGTGTCCCAAGGTTGTTAATGTAAGCCACCATGTGGTAAGAGTGGTACACTGCATTTGTGGGAGTGTCACGATGACACTAGTGGCTGCTACTAGTATGGTCAGATGTACATGATAGAATATCTATCGGACAAGCATGTAATGAAGGCAACAAGTCCCATTCATTCAGCAACACCATCTGATAAAGTTGGCAAAAGAGGTTTAAGCTGTCTATATGCTATGACTAGTCACGAAGACTAAGAGAACTCGCCAATTGTCACCACTGGTATGCTTTATGTCCTTTCTTATGATTTTATACCTTCTTTATCTGGGTGTAACATTTTCATTTGTGACTCCATATATAGCTTTAAAGTTTGGGATCCATCCCTAAAGTCTTCTAGAGACAGTAACTATTTCTACTCGTGTTGGTGAGTCCATTATATTAAATAGAGTCTATAGAGACTTATAGTTTCTATCTACCATAAAGACATCACAATTCACTTAATTGAGTTGAATAAGGTAGATTTTTATGTCATTCTAGGTATGCACTAGCTTTTTCTTGTTATGCCTCAATCGATTGTAGGACTCGAGTTGTTAAATTTCAATTTCCAAATGACCCAGTTATTAAGTGGAAGGGCAGTCCAGCAATTCCTAAGGTTTATTTTATTTCATACCTTAAGGACATAAAATTAGCTTCTAAGTTGTGTATCTATCACATTGTTTGAGTTAGAGATGATAGTGTGGAGAACCATCCCTTCAATTAGTTTAAGTTGTAAATGAGTTTCCTGAACTCTTTTTCCTGATAATTTACTTTTAGTCCTTCCTGATAGGGAGATAAACTTCGGAATAGATATTCTACCCGATACTTAGCCTAACTAGATTTTGCTATATAAAATGGCTCCAACCGAGTTAAAAGAGTTAAAAAAACAGTTAAAAAATCTTCTTGATAAGGAGTTCATAAAACCGGGTGTCTCACCTTCGGGTTCTCTTATAATGTGCATTGACTACCATCAATTAAACAAGGTCACCATGAAGAATAAGTACCCTCTTCACATAATTGTGACCTGTTTGACAAACTTCAGGGTGCCACTTGTTTCTCTAAGATAAACCTCTGATCAGGCAATCATCAATGAAAAGTGAGAGAAAGTGGCATCTGGAAGATAGCTTTCAAAAACCATTATTGTTATTATGAGTTTTTTTTATGTCCTTTGGTTTGTCTAACGCTCCTTCAAAATTTATGGACCTCATTAACAAAGTTTTTAAATAGTGTCTAAATATGTTTTTGATGGTGTTCATTGACAACATTATGATCTATGAATGTTCTTCAATACTCTAAGATCAAGAATTGTATTCTATTCTCTAAACGTGTGAGTTATTGTTGTATTCTATTGCCTTCGTGGGCCATATTATAGTAGATACTGGTATATAGATTAACGTACAAAACATTGAGGCCATGAAGACTTGGCCTAGACCCACAACCCCGATAGAAGTTTATAGTTTTCTTTTTGGTCTACCAAGGCATTACAAGAGGTTCATAGAGGGATTTTCTTCATTTTTAGAACCTTTAACAAAGCTTAACTCGAAAAGCAGCTAAGTTTAAGTGGATCTAGCCTGTGAATAAAGCTTAAAGAGAATTGACTTAGCCCCAGTTTTGACCTTGTTAGAGTGTCTGGAGGGCTATGCGGCATATTTTGATGCTTTAGGCATCAAGTTGGGTTGTGTTCTGATTCAATATGGTAAGGTAATTATTTATACTTCTAAAAAGGTAAAGAATCAAGAGAAAAACTATCTGACCTATGGTTTATAGTTGGTCACAGTTCTCCATGCCTTAATGATTTGGAGGCATTAGTTACATGGAATGCATGTTAATATCTAGACATCTTCCAATACATTTTAAGATAGAATGAGTTGAATCTACAACAAATCTAATGAATCAAGTTGCTTAAAGATTATGATGTAGAAATTTGTACTATCCAGGAAAGGTGAATGTAGTAGTTTATTCCTTAACTCATAAATCTATGGAAAACATATCATATTTTAGAGTGGAGAAAAAAGAAATAGCCCAAGAGCTTTATCAACTAACCAAATTAGGGGTTAGATTGTTAGATTTAGATAATGGAGTTACAATTCGAGATATGGTTGTGTCATCCTTAGTTGCAAAAGTGAAAGCATGACAATATGAGGACCCCAACTCCAAGAAATTTAGGGGAAAGGCTCACTAGTAGGAGTATTTAGCCTTCAATATAGTAGAAAATGGATTCCTTAGATATAGGGACCAGTTGTATGTTCTAGATGCTATAGGTATTCGATGACATATTATACATGAGGCACAATATTCCAGCTATTCTATTCACCCACATTCCATGAACATGTATCATGTGGGATAAAGAAAGATATTGTTCAGTTCATGGAATAATGTCTTAATTGTCAGCGGGTGAAGGTCGAGCACTAGAACCCAGTAGGCTAACTCAGGATATACCCATTTCATTGTAAAACATGGGAGGCTATAAATATAGGCGTTGTTATAGGTTTCCTTGCTTGCACCGAAAATTTGATTCCATTTGGGTGATTATCGATTGGATGAAAAACTATGCCCATTTCTTGTCGGTTGACCATATTTTAGCTGAGGATTAGAAAGGGATAAGATTGTTAATTGCATGGTGCACCTGTATCAATTATTTTAGACAAAGGGGCATAATTCACATCACATTTTTGGAGATCTTTCTCTAAGGGTCTGGGGACATAGGTCAATCTTAGCACACCATTTCTCTCTTCGATTGACAGCCTAGATGAATGTACGGTCTAGATGGTCAAGGATATGTTATGGGCGTATGTGCTAGATTTCAAAGAATATTGAGATTAGCACCTTCCACTTTTCAGTTTAATTATAATAATAACTATTATTCCAGCATTAGTATGGCATTTTATGAATCTTTATATTTAAAAAAATATAGATCTCCTCTTGGTTGGTTTGAGGTTTGAGCAGTAGGATTGTTTTGACCAAACACAATGCAGCAGGCCTTGGAAAAATTTGAGTTAATTAGCGAGTAGTTATTGATGGCTCAGAGTCATTAGAAAGCATATGTAGATGTTAAGCGATGAGACTTAGAGTTTGATGTTTACTATTGCGTCTTTCAGAAAGTTCACCTATGAAGGGTGTTCTGATATTTGGAAAAAAGGGTATGTTGAGTGCTAGATACATTAGGTCTTACTGGATGTTGTGATAGATAGGTTGACTTGCCTATGATTTGGAGTTACTTCCTTAGTTAGAGGCAGTACAACTAGGTTTTCATGTTACTATGTTACCAAAGTATATTGCCAACAATAGATGGTCAGATTCCAGAGGACCTATCTTATGAAGAAGTCTTTGTTGTAAAAGTAGATCACCAAATAAGAACATTGTGAAATAACGATATAGATCTGTAAAAACAAGTATTGGGGCAGATCCATAGTGTCGAAGACATGATGTCTGAAGCTAAAGAGGACATGGAATCTAGATATCCCCACTTGTTCACTCCTTTTTATGATTTGCAAAATAGATAGAGAATAAACCCGCAATTGAGTGTTTAAGGTATGTCACTTACTTTTATATGAGTTCAAGTATTTTTTATGTAATTCCACGTATGTTATTATCATTCGAGGACAAATATTTCTAAAAGGGGAAGGATATATCACCCCATAAGTTTGTAATATTTGAAAAAATAAGCTTATGTTTGACAAACCTATTTATGGCAATTTAAATCAACCATCAAGGAGATATTGGGAGAAAAATTGAAATTGGGTGGTTATAACAAGTAATAACTACATTAATTCATTTGAAATTATTAGACGGAGGTTAGATGCAAAGGGGTGTCTTGAAACAAAAAATCTTAAGTGGTGGATTTATTAAAAGAAAGTTTTTATATGATCTTATTTATGTGCTGACTTGTGAGAATTGTATCTCCCAATATATATGGAGTTAGGGGACTTATTACATGTCAATTGAAGGTCTACGAGTCTACTTTCCAATGCACAACCGTTGATGAGTCATGAATTTTAACTTTTTTAATGCTTAAAATCTAATGGAATAGTGTCCTCTTTGCCTATATTGATTTGCATGTATAAAGGATTAAAAACAAGGAATATGCACTATTTTGAAGAAAAGAGCTAAAAAGTTGGCAAAACAGTGAAAAAGAAGGCTGGATCTTGAAAAGTAGGCCTTAGCGACACGCCAAATTTCCCTTTTGATCTCCTAAGACCCCTAAAAGATGAGGCTAACAGTCAAACAAGCTAGGACATCCAAGAGCATAAAATGCGAATCGCCAAAGTGAACATCAAGAACGATAGAGCTTGCAGACACATATTGAAAATCTTGCTTAGATGAAGAGATTGAAGGGCCATGAGAATACGAAGATGGCTACCCATCAACTTGTAAGTCTAGCTCGACTGAGCTTTCCAAATTATCCTCTAATGTCTGAGCATTCTGAAAGAAAATAGGCAAGAATAACTTCAATTGGCAACTCGCCAACATGGAAATATGGGGACTTTCATGCTTGCTAAAATGTCAACCTGAGTACTATAGAGTTGAGCGACAAAAATGCGAGAATCCTTCCCTCTCAGAGACTCTCTAACCCCATCGGCCAGCACTACTAACATTGATGAAGATGTTCTAGTGTGGGTTTTCAGCCATATTTTGAGGAAGGTATAAATAGTCTAGAAGAAAGAGAAATGGGTATCTTTACCCTACTGTGAACTTATAGTATAGAAGATTCCTACTAATAGGGGTTTCAAACATTGATTTTTAGTGAAAATTGGGAATTTTATCATTGGCCATTTTAAATTGAAGCGTAAATTAGTTAAACAAATGGGAGACAATTACTTTGGTATAATTCATTTCAATTTTGTAATGTGTAGCTAAACGTCATCCTTCTATTGGGTGCTAATATAGTTGAGTTGTAGTTTTAGAATATGGGTTTTTGTACTAGATCAATACTTTATTAGCATGTATCTCATTTATAAATTTCTCTGAGAGAGAAAATTATGCTAAGGATTGTGTAAATTTGTGATAGCAACCATGTTAAGAGTTGAGATAGCTTGTATGGAAAGTTGACTAGTGATCGAAAGATGTGTTGTAAATGATTGTTTAATTTATCCAACTCATAAATAATTAACTATATTAAGATATATTTTTACCCTCATTTGTACTATGATTCTAACTACTCACCTCTCCTACAAGTCCCTACTATACTTGTTGTCACGACTAGAACTAGGGCCAAGCCGCGACACAGTAATCAAGATGCGAGGGACCCCAACCAAGACACTTAGCATACATTGCATTCATAAGGTAAAGAAGATAATAATAAGATATAAGAAGAAGTAATGAAATTAAAGGGATCGAATCAATCAACTAATATCCAAATGGACTACATCATAATGCCGTCTAAACATGCCTCTAGTCTAGTATTTGATGGGGACTTAGGACAAGCTCCTATCTCACCCTATCAATAGAAGAAACTCAAGTAAAAAAAACAAGAGTAAAAGTTATTTCCTTTATAGAGTGTCAACTCACCAACTCCTTGATATTCTATAGCAACTCTAGCCAAGAATAGGATGGTCGTGAGTTTCATCTGTCCCTACATTATGAGATAATGTAGGCAAAATATGAGTTAGTATATTTGAATATACTAAGTATGTGAGGTATGAATGAACAAATAAAGAAACATAATCAATATGCCATAAGATGCATGACCAATCATAATGAACATGACCAAGCCATAAAACATTTGAAAACATATAAAACTCTTAGTGAATGCATATCATAAAACTTCATCATGAACTCATAACTTGAAATTTAACATGTGTGGGATAAGACCTTTAACCCACATCTAATACCATATGAGCTATTACATGGAATTCGATGGAACCCTCATCGAGAAGGGGGAGGCTACCTTGCCAGGGTGTACTCACTCATGGTACTCATCTCATCTCAACTCAACTGCGCTATATGTGGATCCACTAGCTAGGCCATGAAGGCAACCTACGCGGGCAACATAGTTTGGGACTTTAGCTTGCTATTATGACTCTCTTGGGTAAGTAACTGCGTTATCAAACCAAACCCCACCTAGAAAACTTCTCGGTGCTTACTCAATATCCCAACAGGACTCATAAAACATGATGATAGAATAATAGGGAAAGCTAGTAACTACTTATAAATCCATCTTTATAAAATACTAAGAATAACTCATTAACTTAGTGATTCAAAAGTGTTATGCCCCATACTTTTGTACTTTGGAATACTTTCTTAAGCTTCTTAAATGTTGCCACCTAACCTAGACTGTCTACCACGCTATCAAATAACTCTAAGGAAAGGATAATGAGATACCCCATAATAAGAAAGATTGGAAATAGGGCTATAAAAATCAGAAAGGAGTTTGAGGCCAAGTAATGGGTGGTAGGACTCAATCTACTTGCGTAATCTACCAACTTGGATGTCCTACGTAATTAAGCTACTTGAGAACACATCGAGCTTAAGTAGTAAAGAATACATAGGCTCTTAAAGTAATACGAGATTATGAACCCATGAAAAGGAAGCAAGCAGGTGAAAAGTAGGTGACGCACCTACTTGGGCTAAGTACGTGACTCACCTACTTGGGGTGGACCCCACGCTACCACATGGCAGCTTTGGATTGGCTGTATGGTTGAGGTGGCACCCTAGGGGGATGCCACATTTCGCCCCTAGGGGTATGCTATGTGTCACACCCAAAGAAAGGATATATATGCTTAGTATTATGACTAAGCTTTTATTTTCAGCATTTTGGACTTGGAAAAGTTGAGAGAAAACATGAGGGAGAGAAGAGAGAGTCACGACAGCCACAAGAACAAGGTAAGCCCTCCAATTTTGTTCTATGATTTAATTATTTAAGGTATCATAAGGTTACATAATAGTTCTTAATCGCGTAAATTGAATATTTGGGTGAGCAAGATAGGGCGACGAACAACCCATCAGTTTTCAGCGTGTTAAGGAGCTTTCAAGGGAACTTTTAAGCAAGGTAAAGTTTGATTCTCTCCTCCCACGTTTGGGAAAGTGTTTAAGAATGTTATGGGTCTGTAAAAATGAGTTGGAGACATGAAAATATGGACGTTATGGCTGAAGGAAGTTATAGATCATGTATGGACTATTTTGACTTATTCTAGTGGCTTAAAATGTAACTAGTGTCGTTGTTATTGTAGTGTCGTATTGGGAATAGTTTTGTGGTGTTGCAGGTCTGGAAACATTTCTAAATATGGGTATAAGTGCTGCTGGTTTCATCCACATGATACCCTGTTTCGTAAGGTTAAGATTTTACGAAATAAAGATCAAAAACCATATTTTGGAGTCATAGTTTTGAGCGGGCTGTTTGGGACTTGTTTGGTGTGATATTGAGGTGCTATAATTGTGTATTGGATGCTTTTTGTTGTTTTTGGTTGGAAGTAATAATTGAAAATGTAATGGGAAGTTCGGATAGGGCAAGTTATAGAGGAGATGCTGCTCGAACTCCGTTAACTTCTAACTAACTAATAGACTAGTCGAGACTAGTCAAGAAAGGCGAATAAGGAATTGATTTCTATGGGTGCTTATTTGTGTATTTAGAATATGAAAAGTTAAAGGTTATTAATATTAGTATTACCTTCGTGTCAAATAGGTCCAGAGGACGATGAGACAAGCCGAGTTAAAAGCAATTGATAAGAGGTATGTGAAGCTACCCTTTCCTTTATTTTGGCATATCTTAGTCTTAGGTGGATTGTATATATAATGTGGGAATAATTCCATTCATAGAACCCTGAGTATGGCTCATAAATCTTATTCACTTCTCGATGTTCGAACTCCTACGATAGTTGAGTTATGGCCTTGTAAGTCATTGACACAATGAAAAGTAGTACATGTGAAGCCTACCCCTTCCCTCTCTTGAAATGGTTTAATATAAGTGAAGCGATATATGATATGAGTTAGAGATAATTCCCTTTGTAGGTTCTGGGAATAACTCATGACTTGTACTTACCTTTGAATTGTAAGGGTCTTAAAGTAGTTGAACTAAGACCCTCGAGCCTTCTACATATTGAATAATGATTGGATGTGTAAGCTCCTAGACCTAGAGGCTCTTGGACATAATTTATGATAATATGTTGAGGAATGTTTGATATGCTACCAAGTTTTACGTGTACGTATATGCATTATTATATGTATAGGGATTGGGTCAGATGTTCCTCGGCACTAAAGTATTATATATATAGGGATCAGACTAGACATTCCTCAGCACTAAAGTATTATATGTATAGGGATCGGGCCGGACGTTCCTCGGCACTAGCGTGTTATATGTATAGGGATCAGGCCAGACCTTCTTCGGCACTAACGTGTTATATGTATAGGGATCGGTCCGTATGTTTCTCAGCACTAACTTACTATATGCATGGATCGGGTTGTACATCCCACAGCGCTAATAGTATATATGTGCTTGTGATGATAAAGTGATGCATTTGTAACACCGAGTCCTCGAGCGAGCCAGCTGTGGTATGTGACAATGGTACACATGACTTTATTTTGTAACATGCAGGTACAGTACTTTGTTAGATGTTATACTTTCCCTTTGCATCCCTATATCAGTTGTGATCTCCTTATGATGTTTTGTACTTTACATACTCAGTACATATATCGTACTGACCCCTTCTTTTTAGGAGGGACTGCATTTTATGCCCACAGGTACAGATGCACGCTTTGGGGATCCACTTGCCTAGGCCTGCACTTAGCGATTCTGGGGAAGAGCTCCATTGTATTAGAGCCTAGTTTTTGGTACTACTCTTCCAATGTATATATTTATTTATTTAGGGGTATGGCGTGGGCCTTGTCCCGCCATATGATACATTTAATACTCTTAGAGGTATGTAGACATGTACATGTGGGTTATTTGTAAGTTTGTTTCAATTGAACCTATGCGATGCATTGTAAATGTTTTTATATCAGGGCAGCTTTGTTGGTTTACGTGCCCTTTCATGTTATGATACATGTGAAAGAAGCTATAGGTATATGAAAAAGTTTTTGACCCATTGGGGTTTTTATGTATAGTATCACATCACACACAGTTCAACTTGACTATAGCTGATAGATATGTATACAGAGGTCCAGAATGGACCCCTGTCGTGGCCCACAGGGTTGGGTTGTGACAGAAATGGTATCAGAGCAGTTCATCTTTGGAATATCTACAGACCGTGTCTAGTAGAGTTTATTCTATAGGTGTGTTGTGCACCACATATATAGATAGGAGGCTACAAGATATTTAGGATGTTACTTTTCTTTCATATATAAGATCATGCAATAGAGCTGAGTCATAGAGAATGAAATTCCTTATACTAACCTGTGCTTTCAGCAAACAAACATCGATAGAAGAAAATAACTAATGATATTAGAAGTTACGAAGCACATAGGTAAGCAAACGCACGAAGGTGATATGTAAGGTGAGTATTGAAGTGTGATTGTCGTGTAAAGTTAAAATTGGAAAGGAAAATTACACAAGGCACTGTAATAGGTGCAGTTTGAGTTGGGAATACGATGTAAGTCCATCATTTTATACTATTATTGATATTGGATGCTCTATATGGCTGCGATATGATATGATGTGAGTATATATATTGTCCCTGTGAGGCATTGTTAGTATTTCCTGCATGCAGGTGTGGATATAGTAACAAATACAAAGGAAATTCTGCCCAAATATTCCTAGAAATAGGGGGAAAAAGAGAAAAAAGAATGAGCTATAAGTTCATAGTATGCTTTGGAAGTTGGTACCAATGGAACAAGGCTAGTGTTATGATGAAGCTCGAAGCACGGGTCATCAGAGTGTAAATGCTCCTTAATGGATAATTTAAGATGATTATAAACAGTAGGTAATTACTGATGGGGATAAATGGAATGTGGCTTGAATGCATTGCTACCCTAAGGATACTACTCGAGTACCAGTGTTTGTCTATTGAGAATTTTTAAGTACCTCCTGATTGTTTTAAGGTTTCGTACATGGGTAACCTAAAGTATAGGTGGTAGAGAGAAATATATGAATATGGTGCAATATACCAAATATGTGTGGAAAAGACTCATATGCGTATGAAAAGTTGAAAATAAACAGACAATGTCATGGATACACCCTAAAGGGGGAAGCGGATATGAGTAATACAAGCGTGAGATAAAATCAATTGACATTACAGCATGTTAAGATGAATAATTAAACTTCAAGTGAGACCCCATACTGGCATGAGCTAACGAGATCTAAAAGACAGCAATAAACGGATAGAAGCCAAGGTGATATCTAAGACAGTGCTCGGAAATTATTGGTAAAGACCTCGAATGGTATGACATTATAGAATGGGTGAGATGAATACGACAAGAGAATAACACTGAGTAACTTAAAGGTATTTTAAAGGATAGCAAGGCTATACCTGACTAAAGGTCAAGAAGTTGGCAACAGAGTTATTGGCTACTGCTATAGCGACATACAAATAGCACAAGAGGAAGGATAAGAAGTTTCTCCTAAGGTAGAATATAAGAGAACTTTAGAGTAAGTGAAGAAATCAAAAAAAGTGTCACCAAAGAGACTATAAGTGCGTGTTAGTACAAGGACACATGTAGAGCAGAGTAAGCCAAGAGCAGGAAAGGCTATGACTAAAATTGGATGCACTTTGTGCAAAATGTACAAGAATAGTTGTGCGGCCTACGAACATTGGTATACTAAGAGTAAGATCAAGTGATTACTCGATAAAAAGAAGTGGTCATACCAATGTGATTGCCATATTTAGAATCTATTAGAAAAGAGTGTAAGATGTTCCAGGGCAGAACTATTAAGATATAGTCAGTATGAAGGACAAAATCCATAGTGGAGCCCTGACATCGACTAAAGGAGGTAAGAGACTAGTATAGCGGCACTAAGGCATTTTCTGGTCTGCTCTAAGCACCTACACACGTTTGTGTAAAGATTATAATATGATGTGTGATAAGAGAACTGGAGAGAACATCTGAGTAAAAGCACAATATAAGATGCCTAAAGTGTTATAAGTTGGATTAAGAGGAATTGTATAATAGCTTAAAAATAATTGAGCATGAGAAGCTTGATAGCCTATTACAGGAAATGGAAATCCCGACTCAGAAATGGAAAGAAGTTAATATGGGATTATAGTACAAGCTGACCTAGCATTCTATGAAAGTATGAGTTCATATGGGTTATGGTAGATAGGCTGACAGAATAAACCCATTTTCTTCCAGTTAGGAAGATATATTCAACTGAGGGTTATGCAAGATGATATATTAAGAAAACAGGAAGATTTCACAAAGTTCCCACATCTATTATCTCGGATAGGGAAATTTAATTTGTGGCTAACTTCTGAATATTATTCCATAAGGGATTGGGAACCTAGGTGAATCTCGTACAACATTTCACCCCCAGACTAATAGGCAAGCCTAGCGTACTATCCAGGTGCTAGAAGGTATATTGCGGGCCTGCATTACTGACTACAGGAGTAGTTGGGACGATTATTTTCCACTTAGTGAAATTGCTTAGTGAAACACGATTGACAGGACCAGATATGCCTCAACAAACTTTGGAGTTGACAGAAGTCATACGCAGATAATTGACGTGAACATTTAAGGTTTGAAGTTGAGGATTGGATATTCTTGAAAACATCACCAGAAAAAAGATGTAATGAGACTCGACAAAAAAGAGAAACTTGGGTCGAGGTACATTGGCCCTTATCAGATCATTCGTAGGATAGGCAGAGTTGCCTATGAGTAGGACCTACCATCGTATTTGGGAGTAGTACGCCTAGTCTCTCATATGTCGAGGGTTCGCGTATGTGTAGGCGACCCTTCCAGAATGTTTCCTGTGGAGGATATCCACGTAACAAAGAGTTATACTATGAGGAGTAACCTATCACCATCATGGATCGACAGATTAGAAGGTTGCAAACTAAGGATGTGGCTTCCATCAAAGTCTTGTGATGAAATAAGAATAATGAAGGGTTGACCTAGGAGGCTGAAGAAGAGATGGAAAAGAAATATATGTACGTGCTCCTCATGTCTACAGGAAGTCTAAACTCTTGGGTTAGTTAAAGCGATGAGTAAAAGGTCTACAGATGACAACCATTATGGAGAATTACTAAAATCCTTATATGACCTAATGAGCTTAGTTAATATTCGAGGACCAATATTCTAAAGGGGGGGACGGATGTTATTCCCCATACTTTTGTACTTCGAAATGGTTTCTTAAGCTTCTTAAAAGTTGCCACGTGACCTAGACTGTCTACCACGCTATAAAAAAACTCTAAGGAAAGGAGAATGAGATACGCCATAATAAGGAAGATTGGAAATAGGGCTATAAGAATCCAAAAGGAGTTGGAGGCCAAGTAATGGGTCGTAGGACTCGATCTACTTGCGTAAGCTACCAACTTAGATGTCCTACATAATTAATCTACTTGAGTACACGTAGAGCTTAAGTAGCAATTAAAACATAGGATTTTAAAGTAACACGAGATTACAAACCCACAAAAAGGAAGTAAGCAGGTGACAAGTAGGTGACGCACCTACTTGGGCTAAGTACGTGACTCACCTACTTGGGGTGGACCCCATCCTGCCATATGGAAGCTTTGGATTAGCCGCATGGTTTAGATGGAACCCTAGGGGGATTCCACATGTCACCCCTAGGGGGCTACCACGTGTCAGAACCAAAGAAAGAATATATATGCTTAGTATTATGACTTGGCTTTCATTTTCAGCATTTTGGACTTGGAAAAGTTGAGAGAAAACTTGAGGGAGAGAAGAGAGAGTCACGGCAGCCACAAGAACAAGGTAAGCCCTCCGATTTGTTTCTTAATTTAATTATTTAAGGTATCCTACAATTACATAACGGTGTTTAATCACATAAATAGAATTTTTGGGGCAACAAGATAGGGCGACGAACAACCCATAACTTTTCAGCGCATTAAGGAGCTTTCAAGGGAGATTTTCATCAAGGTAAGGTTTGATTATCTCCTCCCATATGGGTATGTAAACATGAGTTGGATACGTGAAAATATGGACATTACGGCTGAAGGAAGTTGTAGGTCATGTAGAGACTGTTTTGAAGTATTCTAGTGGCTTAAAATGTAACTAGTGTCGTTGTTATTGTAGTATCGTATTGGGAATTGTTTTTTGGTGTTGCAGGGATGGAAACATGTCTAAATATGGTTATAAGTTCTTCTGGTTGCAGCCACCTGACACCCTATTTCGTGTGGTAAAGATTTTACAAAATAAAGATCAAAAACCGTATTTTGGAGTCATAGTTTTGAGTGGGCTGTTTGGGATTTGTTTGGGGTGATGTTGAGGTGGTATAAATGTGTATTGGATGCTGCTTGTTGTTTTTGGTTGGATTTACTAATTTAGAATGTAATTGGGAAATTCGGATAGGGCAAGTTATAGAGGAGATGCTGCCCGAATTCCGTTAACTTCTAACTAACTAATAGACTTGTCGAGAATAGTCAAGAAAGGTAAATAAGGAATTGATTTATATGGGTGCTTAGTTGTGGATTTAGAAGCTGGAAATTTAAAGGTTATTAATATTAGTATTACCTTTGTTTTAAATAGGTCCAGAGGACGACGAGACAAGCCGGGTTAAAAGTAATCGATAAGAGATATGTGAAGCTACCCTTTCCTTTCTTTTAGCATGTCTTAGTCTTAAGAATATTGTATATGTAATGTGGGAATAATTCCATTCATATAACCCTGAGTATGGTTCATAAATATTATTCACTTCTCGATGTTCGAACTCCTATGATAGTTGAGTTATGGCCTTGTAAGTCGTCGACACGATGAAAAATAGTACATGTGAAGCCTACCCCTTCCCTCTCTTGAAATGGTTTCATGTAAGTGAAGCGATATATCGTATGAGTTAGAGGTAATTCCCTTTTTAGGTTTCGGGCATAACTCATGACTTGTACTTACCTTTGAATGGTAAGGGTCTTAAGGTAGTTGAACTATGACTCTCGAGCCTTCTACATACTGAATAATGATTGGATGTGTAAGCTCCTAGACCTATAGGCTCTTGGACATATTTTATGATAATATGTTAAGGGATGTTTGATATGTTACCAAGTTTTATGTGCACGTATATGCATTATTATATGTATAGGGATCAGGCCGGACGTTCCTCGGCACTAAAGTATTACATGTATAGGGATTGTGCCAGACGTTCCTCAGCACTAACGTGTTATATATATAGGGATCGAGCTAGACGTTCCTCGGTACTAACTTGTTATATGTATAGGGATCGGATTGGACGTTCCTCGGCCCTAACGTGTTATATGTATAGGGATCGGGCCAAATGTTCCTCGGTACTAACTTACTGTATGCATTGATTGGGATGTACGTCCCAAAGCGCTAATAGTATACATATGCCTGTGATAATAAAGTGATGCATTTGTAACACAGAGTCCTCAAGCGGGCCGGTGTGGTATGTGACAATAGTACATATGACTTTATTTTATAAGATGCAGGTATAGTACTTTGTTAGATGTTATACTTTCCCCCTGCATCCCTATATCAGTTGTGATGTCCTTATGATATTTTGTACTTTACATACTCAGTACATATATTGTACTGACCCCCTCTTTTCGGGGGGGATGCGTTTCATGCCCGTAGGTACAGACGCGCATTTTGGGGATCCACCAGCCTAGGACTCCACTTAGCGGTTCTAGGGAAAAGCTTCATTGTATCGGAGCCTAGTTTTTGGTACTACTCTTCTAGTATATATATTTGGTTATTCAGGGGTATGGCGGGGGCCCTGTCCCACCATATGATACAGTTAATACTCTTACGGGTCTGTAGACATGTGCATGTGGGTTATTTGTAAGTTTGTTTCAATTGCGCCTATGCGACGCATTGTAAATGTTTTTATGTAAGGGCAGCCTTGTCGGCTGACGTGCCCTTTCATGTTATGATACAGGTGAAAGAGGCTATAGATATATGAAAAAGTTTTTGACCCATTAGGGGTTTTGTGTATAGTATCACATCACACACGATTCAACTTGAATATAGCTAATAGATATGTATACGGGGGTCCAGGCTGGACCCTAGTCGCGACCCAGGGGGTTGGGTCATGACAATAAGAATCCATTACGTCAGTAAGAATTGTAGTTATCATCATCTTTATCATGATTATGTGAGAATTGGACTTATCACACCATCATAAATTCTTTGATCTTAACTTTGATCATTATCATAACTTTCATCATAAAACCATAATCTCAACTTTAAATCATTGAAACTTTTATTGAAAATCATTAAACCCATAATCAACACATATAATCATCTTTACCCTTCATAATCATTACTTGAAAGTAGCTTTATGCATGGACATTCATGTTTTAACTTAAAATCATGCAATTCATATGAAAACATGCATATAATGGTCTTTGATAACATCTAAAAAGGGAATTAAATCGGCCTAATGCAATTCATCAAAACTAGGGTTCATAATCAACCGAAATTGAATAAAGACTTGAGAAAATATTGGGAATCCATGGGTGAAATGAACCCTTTTATGAATCACCAATTACGTTGATTGAATTCACTTAGAGTTGAGAATAAACTTTTGAAGAAATCTAAAATCCTAGCTTGTAGCCTGAAGAAGAAACCTTGAGAGAAATTTGGAGTTCTTGCCTTTGAGAAATTTTAGGAGAATGACTAATAATGAGGGTATTTGAAAGAATTGAGTATCTATAGGGTTGAACTTGTCCCTAATTGTGTCTAGGTTTATTGAACTGAACTTGGGCAATAATATAAAATCCCTTCATTAAAATCCAAAATTTGACCCTACGGATAACCTTCGATGGGTCGTCAAAGGAATGACGATTTGTCAAAATGACTCGTACTGCAGGCTTTGGAAAAGGCATGAAAATTAGTTCTCTGATGTTTTGGAATGAGTCGTTATTAGACTCATCAATTCTTCTATAGGTCATAGACCAGGCTCGTCCTACAAGTCCTGAGTTTTGCAGATTTTTAGAGTCTCTTATCTTTAGTTATGAGTCATTTATACGACTCGAAACAACTTCTATGTAAATTCCTTTCAAGTCGTAGGACTTGACCTTGAGAGACTTCTAAAACATGGCTTCTAAGGTTAGGTTACGACTGGGTATAATAGGTCGTAGACACTCGTATGGCTCATCTTATTGAGTCGTAGGGTGTAATCTAAGATTTGTTCTTGATGAATCCTTAGGAATCACTCTACGATGCATTATTATAAGCCATAAAAAGCTCTACAAGTCTTAGAGTGACTTGTGAACATGAGTTAATTCAACCTTCTGTTGTGGCATCGGAATTGATTAATGAGATGACAAAGATAAACCGTGCATGACACAAAAGAGAGGATCATGTGTCCCTACCAATGTTGGGCTGACCTATGAACAGTTAGAGATGAACCATGCACATGATGAGAATATGGCAAAGATGATGTCATAACCCAATCCTACGGCCTAGACGTGACATGGAGAATGGAGAGCATTCAATTAGCCTTTCATCGGTAATGAATTTGAACAATAAGTGGAATTAAGAGGAAGAACGGGACTAAGGGAGAATGTCATAGAATAAAAGTCGTTATCAACCTTAGATCATCATACATTTGTGTCCAATCATATCACTACTAATAAACTTGGCGGGGGCTAAGATACGCCCGTAGCTCACCCTCAAAATAAGTGTCAAGAAATGCAATCATAGTAGTCTTAATTTTGTACATAACATAAGCTAGAATAAAAAGGATGTTGTTCCCAAAACATGGGAACTCACCATAAGCAATCTTCAAACTAATCGGAGATACTCCCATAGAAGAGATAGAGGAGGAACACCGGTCCCTACATGGTGAGAACATGTAGGCAATATATTATGCATTAGTACTTTGAATATACTTAGTATGTAGGCATGCAATACAATGTAAAACATTAAATATATTTATAAGGTAAGTAGGTAAATGAGTGAATGCATAGGAATTCAAGTAGATACCATTTAAATCATAAATATGTGGGAAGATGACTATAATTGACATTAAGAACATATGAGGTATAACCTGAAATCCAACATAACCCCCATATTAGAAGAGAGGAGACTACTTTCCAAGGTAGAAATCCATTAAATTTTACATTGATTCTTTAACTTTAACTTTAAGGGCTTTTGTGGATCCACTATGTTACACCCCGTACTTTGGTACCATGGAACGCTTCGTAACCTTCTTAAGTTTCTAAGAAGCTCTATCGCACGATCTTAGATATGAAAGAAAGGTAATATCCTATATGTCCTGTAGCAGCCTGTCTATAGATGTGGTACACAACACACTGATAAACAAGACTCTACTAGACACGGTCTATAGACACTCTAAGGATGAACTGCTCTGATACCACTTCTATCACAACCAAACCTCATGTGCCGCGATTGGGGTCCGACCTAGACCCCGTATATGTATCTATGAGATGTAAGAACCAAACACATGAACCCAATGGGTGATAAAATATTCATATACGTATAGCCTCTTTCCTTTGCATCATGTCATGAAAGGGAAAACCAGCCAAAAAGATTGCCATAGTATAGTAACAGTTACAATACATCGTACAACTATAATCGCACAAAACTCACACATTACCCACATACACATGTCTATAGACCTCTAAGAATAGTAACAGTAACATATGGTGGGACAGGTCCCCTGCTATACCCCTGAATAAACAAACATATATATATTAAATGACCAGTATCAAAGGTTAGGCTCCGAAACAGTGGAGCAGTTCTAACATCGCTGAGTGGAAACCCTAAGCTGGCGGATCTCCAAAATGAACATCTATACCTGCGGGCATGAAACGCAGCCCCCTATAGAAAAAAGGGTCAGTACGATATATGTACTGAGTATATAAAGCATAAAACACCATAACTGAGACCACAACTGAAATAGAGATGCAGGGGGTAAGTATAACATTTAGCCATCTACCATACCTGCATTTTATAAAATAAAGGTATACATGCTATCATAGCGTACTGCCCGTTCAGGGACTTGTGTAATAACTACATTATTTTGTCATTATAAGAACATATATACCATTAGTATTGTGGAACGTACAGTCCGATCCATATATATAGAAAGTACACGCTGACGAACAACGGCCCAATCTATATATCTTATAATAATACCGAGGAATGATGGCTCGATCAAGATATTGCATAATAATGCCGAGGAACGACGACCCGATCTGTATATCGTGTAACAATACCGAGGTATAACTGCTCGATCCATATATCACATAACATGTCGTGGAACATATGGCCCAATCCTTACATAGAAAGATATGCCAAGGTACGTTCGGCCCGATCCATATATATCATAATGCATATACGTGCATGTAAAACTTTGTAACATATCAAACATCCCTTAGATATCACCATAAAGCATGTTCAAGAGCCCCTAGGTATAGGAGCTTACACATCAACCTATAGGAGGCTCAAGGATCGTAGTTCAACTACTTCAAGGCCCTTATCATTCAAAAGTGATACAAGTCCTGAGTTATACCCGAAACCTATAATGGAATCACCTCTAGCTCATATCATATCTCACTTCACTTACATTAACTATTTCAAGAGAAGGAAGGAATAGGCTTCACGTGTACTACTGTTAGTCATGTAGAAGACTTACAAGTCCATAACTCAACTATCGTAGGAGTTCTAATATCAAGAAGTGAATAAGAGCCTTAACTCACACTCAGAGTTTTAAGAGTGGAATAACTTCAACTTCATATACGTAATACTTACATCTAAGTCATGCCAAAAGAGAGGAAAAATAACTTGATGTGGGAAGATGACTATAATCGACATTAAGAACATATGAGCTATAACCTGAAATCCAACATAACCTCCATATAGAAGAGAGGACACTACTTTCTAAGGTAGAACTCCATCAAATTTTACATTGATTCTTTAACTTTAACTTTAAGGGCTTTTGTGTATCCACTATGTTACACCCTGTACTTTGGTACCTTGGAATGCTTCATAAGCTTCTTAAGTTTCTGGGAAGGCTCTTAAGGTTCTTAGAAGTCATCATGTGAGTCGGATAATCTACAACGCTATCAAATAATCCTAAGGAAAGGAGAAGGAGATACTCCATAAGAGAGAAGATTGGAAATAGGGTTACAAGAATCCGAAAGAAGTTGTAGGCTAAGTAGTGAGTCATAGGACTCAATGTACTTGTGAAAGCTATTACTTGGGACATATCGAGCTTAAGTAGCAAGGAACACATAAGCTCTTAAAGTTAGATGAGATTACGAAACTACGGAACAGAAATAAGGAGAAGACACACCTAATTGAAGCAAGAAGGTGATGCACCTAGTTGAAGCAAGTAGGTGAATCACCTACTTGGGGTGGACCCCATGCTGCCACATGGCAGCTTTGGGTTGGAAGTTCGGATGAGGTGGCACCCTAAGGGGCTGCCATATGTCACCCCTAGGGGGATTCCACATGTAAGCTCCTAAGAAAATGTATATATATATATATGTATTACATGACTCCCTAGGTTATTTCTATCCAAAAAACTTCAAAAGCAACCAGAAAAAAAGAACCCTAAGTCTAGAGAGAAAAAGAGGACGGCTTGGACCAAAAAATAGGTAAGTCCTGATTTTGTTCCGTAAATTAATTATTCAGCATATACCAAGATTATATGGAGGTATTATAAGTATAAAATCATGGTTGTTGCAGCCAAAACGGACAACAAACAGTCCAGACAACTTCCAGCACGCTAAAGAGGTTTCTGAGGCACAATTTTGTCTAGTTTTGGCCAATTTCGGATAAGGTAAGGTTTCTCTTTTAAATTTTGACTTTATGGGGTTGTTATGGAGGGTATTATGTACCTTTTGATACTTCTGGAAGTATAAAAAAGTCATGGATATGCTCAGCGAAAGAAACTATCTAAATTGAAGTCGTTATAGTTAAATTATAGTCGAAGTAAGGCGTTGTGTGTTTGGAGGCGGCTTCTGGTTGTGTGGTGTGTGTTTCAGGGACTATATGTGTTATAAAATAGGTGGGGGAGCTTCTGGTTTCATCCACACGACCCCGGCTTCATACGGTTAAAGGTTTTGCAAAATGGAAACGAGAAACCTTATTTTGGTATCATGGTTTCGAGCGAGTCATTTGGAGTTTATGTATTATAAGATTGATGTAAATTGTATATATATATGCTGCAGGTTATTTTTGTTGGTTGTATATAGCTATTAGGAGTATAATTGGAAATTCGGATAGGGCACATTATAGGGGAGATGCTGCCCAATTTTTGTTAACGCCTTAACTAGCTAAAGGACTAGTTGAGAAGATGAGCAAGGAAATGAGTTCTATGAATACTCATATGTAACTTAAGATGCTGGAAAGTCAAGGATTGTTTATGCTTGGATTTCTTTCATGTAAAATAGGTTCAAGAGATGACGAGGCGAACGTGTTAAGAGTAACCTGTAAGAGGTATGTGAAGCTTTCTTTTGGCATGTTTTTGGCATAAGTATGTAAAGCCTGTCTCTCTTTTCATTTGGGCATGTATTAGATTTAAGTGACAAATGATAAGTGTATGAAGCTTGGGGTAACTTTATCATGAGCTCTGAACATGATTCATGATGCATAATTCGTGTTCACTTCTAAATGTTAAAGACTCTTAAAGTAGTTAAGCTTTCATTCCTCAAGTCTTCTATATGCTGAAAAGTAGTGTATGTAAAGTTATTCTTCCTATCTTTTGGCATGACTTAGATGTAAGTATTACGTATATGAAGTTGAAGCTATTCCACTTTTAAAACTCTGAGTGTGAGTTAAGGCTCTTATTCACTTTTCGATTTTAGAACTCTTGCAATAGTTGAGTTATGGACTTATAACTCTTCTACATGACTAACAGTAGTACTCGTGAAGCCTATTCCTTCCATCTCTTGAAATAGTTAATGTAAGTGAAGTGAGATATGATATGAGCTAGAGGTGTTTCCATTATAGATTTCAGGTATAACTCAGGACTTGTACTCACTTTTGAATGATAAGGGTCTTGAAGTAGTTGAACTACTATCCTTGAGCCTCCTATAGGTTGATGTGTAAGCTCCTATACCTAGGGGCTCTTGAACATGCTTTATGGTGATATCTAAGGGATGTTTGATATGTTACAGAGTTTTACATGAACGTATATGCATTATGATATATATGGATCGGGCCGAACGTACCTCGGCTCATCTTGCTATGTAAGGATTGAGCCATATGTTCCACGGCATGTTATATGATATATGGATCGAGCAGTCATACCTCGGCATTGTTAGACGATATACAGTTCAGGCTGTTGTTCCTTGGCATTATTATGCGATATCCTGATCGGGCTGTCATTCCTCGGCATTATTATAAGATATGTAGATCGGGTCGTCTTTCCTCGGAGTGTACTTTCTATATATATGGATCGGACTGTACGTTCCACAGCACTAATGGTATATATGTTCTTATAATGACAAAATAATCTAGTTATTACACAAGTCCCTGAACGGGCAGTACGCTATGATAGCATGTATACCTTTATTTTATAAAATACAGGTACGGTAGATGGCTAAATGTTAAACTTGCCCTCTGCATGCCTTTTTTAGTTGTGGTCTCAGTTATGGTGTTTTATGCTTTATATACTCAGTACATATATCGTACTGACCCCCTTTTCTATAGGGGGCTGTGTTTCATGCCCGTAGGTATAGATGTTCATTTTGGAGATCCGCCAGCTTAGGGTTTCCACTTTGCGATGTTGGAAGTGCTCTACTGTTTCGGAGCCTATCCTTTGATACTGGTCATTTGATATATATATGTTTGTTTATTCAGGGATACGGCGGGGCCCCAGTCCTACCATATGTTACCGTTACTATTCTTAGAGGTCTGTAGACATGTGTATGTGGGTAATGTATGAGTTTTGTGCAATTAAAGTTGTACGATGTGTTGTAACTATTACTATGCTATGGCAATCTTATCGGCTGGTTTTCCCTTTCATGTCATGATGTAAATGAAAAAGGCTACATGTGTATGAATATTTTATCACCCACTGGGTTCATGTGTTTGGTTCTTATATTTGATAGATACATATACGGGGTCCAGATCGGACCCTAGTCACGGCACACGGGGTTGGGTCGTGACACACTAATCTTAGCCTACAAGGGCTCCTATGTTGGCATATAGCTAATGAGACAACGGGTTGCTACTAGGATTCCCTTACAGAATCCCACCTCAATGCCCCATTCAGTGCTAAGTCAAATCCCACAGAACAGTTTAATAACAAAGCAAATAATCATTTATATAGCTTTACATCATTAAAGCATCATTAAGTACAATAGCTCATTAAACTTTATTGAAATATACTAACACTAGGTGGGTTTCTATTCAATCAACTTTCTAATTATTTAAATCAATGCTAGCGTGCATGAGAGTAATACAATGCTTCAATTAAAACATTTAAAAAAAAATAACCCAACAATACACTTTAAACCTCTTTTGATGCTTTAACATGAGAACCTTTGATAAATTAACCACTTCATCAAATTTAGAGTAAACATGGAATAAGACAGATGAATAAACTTTGAGTTTTCAATAATCTACACATTTGAAATCATAATAAGAAAAACCCATAAAATTTATCATTTGAAATTGAGTTTCTAGGTTTAGAAAAACACTTGGCCTCCATGGGTGGAAGAACCCATGAATGAGACCCACATAGCTTGGAGAATAAAGCCCTAATGCAGTTTTAAGAATGGAGACTTGGAGAACCTTAACTGAAATCCTAGACTTGGATCAAAACCCTTGGGAAGAACTTGGGAAAGAATTTATGTTTGAGTGTAAGTATGAATTAGGGGTTTGGAATATATTAGGGCCTCTACATAGGTCAATTTTAGTCCAAAAATGACCACACTTTGATGACAAAGCTTTGGAAAAGACCAAAATACACTTTAAAAAGTTGTCCTAAACTGACCCTATGACCCCTCCTTATGAATCGTTGAAGGGTCGAAGAGTCGTAGAAAGAACTCATCCTGTAGGGTTTTAGGAATACCTTGAGGACTGACCCTCAGGATTTTCTCTACGAGTCCTCTCTACGAGTCATAGACACTTCTATGTTTTGTAGAAGTGACCTTAATGTAGGGTCTAAGAACCCCTGAAGACTGAGTCTCTGAACTTTAGGATTCATATACTTGATGAGGAGTTGTATACTTGAATCATTTTACAGGGTTTGGAAAACTTATAATTCCATTCCTCTAAAGTTTTGTGATGAGTCATTTCTACGACTCGTCGTTTCTTCTACGAGTTGTAATAAGGACTCGTAATCTTCCTCCTTCACATGGTAAAATTCTAGGCCTCGCCATTTCTCATATGAGTTAGTCCTATAACTCGTAGGAGCTTCTACCACCCATAGACTGAGTCGTAGACCTAAATTTTCAGTCTATTTTCCATAATTTTTCTTCATCTAAACTTTTTGACTACCAGATCTTACAGATGATGACCTAAATTGACTTTCTATCTAAACATGTCATGGGTGGGGGTTATAAGGCCGTGAATACAATAGATGCTACTAGTAGGTTGAGCCCAGAGTATGCTAAGTTTGATGTTATGCATAATGAAGACGTCCAGTTTTTATCAAATCAAGCATGGGGTTCTTGTCCGAGCTATCCAAGGTCAGGTGGAAATCAAGGTTGGAACAAATACTGTGAAGGTGGTTGGATAGAATGAGACAAGGATTGGCATGATAGAGGCAATAATTAGAGATAAAGCCATGGGGATAGAAATCATTATGTGCCCCCTCATGATCATCCAAAGCCTAAGGAACCAAATGCCAACTCTGAAAGCTAAGAGACTGAGGATATGCTTGCTCGCATACTAAATAAGGTAGAAAGATCAAATAAAGTACTCAAGGAGATGAAAGTTGATTTCTCTTCATTTAACCAAACGATGACCTATCATTTAGTGTCTATTAACCAACTTGAGGGACAAATGGGCCAAATTTCTTCCCACTTGAATATGAGACTCAAGTGAGGTCTCCCTAGTGATACAATGGCTAATCCAAAGAATAACAACACACAATGTATGGAAAAATTAACCCAAAGTGGTAAGGTTGTCGAAAATGAAGTGTCAAATGATGAAGCAACCAACTCAAGCAAGGGGAAAGCTATTATTTTTGAAAGTGATGAATTAGATGAAGAGTTGAACAACGAAGCGTCCAATGAGATTGATGATATACTGAAGTTTGCTGATTTCGGTGATGTTAAAAATTCCAATGTAGGAGTTGTTCCACCCACGGTACCTATAAAGCCATTTCCTAAGGTAAATCACCCATTCCCTCAATTATTGAAGAAGAGAGATGAAGAGGCAAAATTTTAAAAGTTTCCTTCCATATTCAAAACCCTTTCTATCAATCTCCCATTGGTTGAGTCATTGTTAGATATGACTGGTAATGCTAAATTTATGAAGGAATTGGTGACAAAAAACAAGAGCATGGATTTTGTGACTATTAAGGTATCCTATAGTTGTAGTGCTATTATATAAAGCAACGTAGTGGTAAAAAAAGATGATCCGAGTGAATTTACTATTAATTGTACCATTGGGTTGTACCAATTTGATAAAGCCCTTTGTCATTTGGGGGCAAGCATATATTTGATGCCTTATGCTATATAAAATCAACTTAGGTTGGGTTAGTCTAAGCCAACCACGATGCATCTTCTAATGGCTGACCACTCTATGAAGAATCACATTGGCATCCTCTATGACATTTTGGTTAAGGTGGATAATTTATTTTTTCGGATGATTTTGTAATTCTTGATTATGATATCGATGTCGAGGTTGCTATTAACCTTTGTAGACCTTTTTTGGCTACTGGTAGACACCTTGTTGATGTGGAAAGTGGTGAATTAAAATTCTGAGTTAATGGTGAGGAAGTCAAATTTAATGTTTGAAAATTAATGAAACAACCAAATAGCCTCCATGATATATCGGTCATTTATGTGATTGATGAAGCGGTAGCAAGTGTAAATAAAATAACAAGTGTGGGTAAATCTGTCATGACCCAACCTAGGGCCTAGTCGTGACATGGAGATTGAAACCCCGAAGGGGTCCCACCAAGCCTCTTGTACATATCATAAGCATACATAAGGTAAATAAAAAGCAGAAATATCATAAGAGAGTCTAAACTATGAATAGAAATTTATGAACGTCACATGACAATGTAAACTTGAAACATTTATCCAACTAGATGCGTCTACTCATGAATATGGGCG
Organism: Solanum dulcamara; assembly: GCF_947179165.1. NCBI lineage: Eukaryota > Viridiplantae > Streptophyta > Magnoliopsida > Solanales > Solanaceae > Solanum > Solanum dulcamara. The sequence continues at coordinate 30,136,829 of NC_077245.1, read as the reverse complement.
GGCCTAAGACATGTCCCTAGCTCACCCAAAATATGAACTATAGCAAAAGTATTTGAAAACAATAATTAACTCGATAACTAGTTCCCGATAAATGAGGACTCACCACATACACCACTGAATAGGAAATCTTAACTAGCCACGTAGATGAGTATGATCTTCAACATCACCCCCTAAATTATGAGACAATGTTGGCAAAAAAGTATGCATTAGTATGTTGGAATTTACTAAGTATGAGGGTGACATGCAATGTAAATAATGGAATGCAATGGTCAAGTAAATCACATGATAAGATGAGGTAAGTAAAGACATGAGAAAATCAGGTTGACCAAAGCATTTAAAAAGCATAATTTAAAATCATAGCATACATAAGAGATCATACATATGTGGGATAGGAACTATAATCGACAATAAAACCATGCGAGCTATAACATGGAATTTTGTTTTCTCCCCATACAATGAGGAAAATGGTAATCTACTTGCAAAGGTAGACTCTACATGCCTAAGTGGTCCACTAAGAGGTTATGTGAACCGGGTACTCACCTCTAGTTCTTAGACTCGGGTACTCACCTTCAAGCCTTGTTATTTTGGGTACTCAACACTTAGATATTTGGGTTTTAACCTCTAATACCTTTGTTCCTACGATGGCATGTAGTTAAAGATATACAAGGTTGCTACTAGGGCTTTTGGTAGGGCCCCCCATCTCAAGTCCACTCGGTGCTAAGTCAAATCGCATGGAATATATATATAGCATAGAAATCATAAATGATATATATCATGGTCATGATCAGAGGTTTGTAATCATAGAGTAGCTCATTTTCATAACATAAGTGCAATTGCGGGTGTTGTCCTTCCACATTACAAATCATACATACATAGTTCATATCATTTGGCCTTAAGGCACCACATTGGGCCCTAAGTCACCCTTTCCATAATTTGCATGAAAATCATCTTTCAAAACATAGTTATAGTCTATGATCATAATTGAAATACATAATCATAACCCATACCTGGAAATTCATGATCATAAATTATACTTGATAGCAGAGTAAGACATGAATGCATGATCAATTAATTTGAAAATAATGAAATTGAATTAAAAACATGCATGATCATGTACCTCCTATCATCCCATACATAATTCATAAAGATAATATCATTTGGAGTATAACTGAAAATACGCATAATTCACATCATGACTAGAGATCAATATAGGAGAATTCATGGAAGAACTCTTCAATTCAATGTAGTAACCATCAATTTATATCAAAATAGAATCATGATCATACTTTCAATCACAATTCATGCAATCGGAATAGAGATCATAAAATCCATAAAATACCATACTTTATTTTGATAGAAAACTTTGAGAAATTGATTGGGCTTCATTGATGAAAGAATCTATGAATCAATACCCACATACCTTAAGTTATAAAACCAAATAATTTGGAAGAACTTGAGAGTTTTGGTGTAGCGCTTGATTGAATTTACTTGAAGTATTCAATGGAGTTCTTGAGAGTCAAAAGAATGAATAGAGTTAGTGGTTTAGGTTGATTTATAGGGCTGAATTAGGTCCTAAAAAAGTCTAGGTTCATTAGCTAACAATATGGAAAAAGTGTAAAGTGCCCTTGCTAGAAACTAAATTTTGCTAGAAATCATTGCTAGGTCCATGATGCGGAGGTAAGAAAATCTGCGATGCGGACTTTCTGCGCACTTTACTGGTTTGCGCAGTTCCTTTGAGAAATCTATCTTTAGATCTACGGGTCCTAAAAATCCACCAAGACTATTTTTAGCAGGTTTTGATTCCCTGATCGATATTCCGAACTCGAATTTTTCTAAAAGATTAAGGATAATGCATTACATGAGCGGCCTATTCCCAAGGCATTCTTAAGGCATTTATGAGTATTTTGAGGGATAGTATAATACCTCCCCCTTGAGAACATTCGTCCTCGAATGAATCCAACTAATATAGGAAGGACATGGAAAAAGGACTTAGATACCCAACATGCACATGAGGACACTTTGAAAAATGCAGAGAACATGTAAACTTCATACTTAACATAAGACATAGTCCTTGAGAAAAATTATTTTTATAAACCATGCATGTATATGAATGACATGTGAAACTGAAAAGTAGGAGTTTAATCGATTTGATCATGAATAACTTAGAACTTTTAGGCTCGAGTGAAAGGAAAGAGATATGGATAAGACTTCATCATGTCTGATTCCGCTTCCCACGTAACACTCCCTACTTGTTGATTCCTCTATAACACTTTAGCAGATGCACCATCTTTATTTCGTAACCTCTTCACTTGCCGGTGTAAAATCTCAATCGAGAAATCCTCATAAGTCAAATTCTCTTCAATACTTATATTCTGTATTGGCATAATAGAATTTGGATCACCCACAAACTTCCTCAACATTGACACATGAAAATCGGATGAACCAAAGCAAACTCCAATGGCAAGTCTAACTTATATTCCATTTTGTCAATATATCTTAGGATCCTACACCTCTATAGGAAAAAATATCCCAAGCGTACTACTCCTCACCACCACATTTTATCAAACCATGAGTCCTAATCAAGGAGAACCTAATGCACCGCACACTAACCCACATGCCATCCACATTCAAGCCTAGTTCTACAATCATTCTAGTACATTCACTTGGAGGCATCATCAATTAAGAATTTCCATATCTATATTAGCCTCTCTACATCTACATTTGCATTAACTCCTACTAATAGACACACCAATATACTCTTACCTATATATTGTTCATAACAAGATCCATCTAGCTCTTCCTCCATGTTTATAACCTTAAATGGGATAAGCATGCCACACATTTTATCAAAACATGGAATGGCCACTCTCTGTCTATCTATCATGACCCCAAACTAGAGCCTTAAAATAAGAACTGAAGCTTCCCTTAAATACTGAATCATGACCCTTCCATTATAGAATAGACTCATTTGGGAATTTAAACTTGACTAAATGAGTTCTACAAACTATAGAAGCATAAGATGTATGCAACCAACCCATGTTTGTCATGACCCAACTCCATAGGCTGTGACTGGTTCCCGAGTTGGGCACCCATACATACCCTTAGTACCACTTAGCGTGTTAGCAGAATAAACAAAAGTAGAAATAAAAAATGGGTCGCTAGAGAGTGCATGAGAACAGATATAGCACAAGAGGGCCATTAAGGCCATCACGGAACACAAAGCCCAAAACATATATACATAACCCACATCGCACGGCTATAGACCTTTACATAATGATAGCCTAGTCATATAACGGGATATGGCCCCATCGTAACCTTAACCAACATGCACAAATGTACAACATAAAAGTTAGTACCAAAATAGGGATCCGAACAAAGGAGTACTACCAACAAACAGGGTAGATGTCCTAAGATAGAGGATCAGCAAACCAAGTATCTGGACTTGTGGGCATGTAACACAACCTCTGAAGAAAGGGGTCAGTAGGGAAAATGTACTGAGTATGTAAAGTATGGACTGTAATAGGTAAAGCCATTACCAGAATAGAAGGTGTAAAAATGAGAAAAATATCCAGAATATCAAAATGCTTTTCATAACCACAGATAAAGTATGTAGAAAAACATATGCTATATCCGGCCTTATTATGAGACTCAGTGAACAAATCGTGGTTGCTGCCCCATCACTGGCGCTACAACACATCATAACTCCAGAGTAGGGAATATCTCTGTAATAAATAATATCATATCAGATGGTCATATCAAATCATATCATATCATATGTCTACATAGAAGATCATAACTCCACAAATCAAACCCATGTATAGGGCGTACCTGCCTCCTTACATTGGGGCAAGCAAATGATGCAGAGAAGTACGCACAATAATAAAACCTGACTTGGGATCGGTGAATGAAGCATTGAGGCATCCATGAGTTGAGTAGTGAGAAACTAAATGCACGTTAAATTATTTTTGAGACTCGATGGAGTTAACAAAATGAGTTATTATTCAAAAATCAAGACAAAAGTCGTATCAAGTACCTTTTGAATATCACTATGAGTTATATCCAAATAGAACTTTTGGAATCATATACACTTATCTAGGTATGATAAAATATCCTTTGGAAAATCAAGAAGTTGACCATCCTAGTGGCCCTACGAATAGGAACTTTCTTAGAATCATATAAAAGTCATATACTTGTTTTGTAAAAACCATGCCAAAAAGGAAGATTAGCTTTATATACTTATGTCAAAACATGCCAAGAGAATGAACGGTTATATTTACATACTTATGCCACAGACATGACAAAAGAAGGAATGGTTAGCTTTACATACCTATGGCAAAAACATGCCAAGAGAAAGAAGGTAGCTTCACATACCTCTTGTCGATTACTCTTACCCATGTTCGCCTCATACTCTTTTGAACCTATTTAACATGAGAGTAATACTAAGCTTAATAAGCTTTCACTTTCCAATTTCCAAGTCTACATCCACGTATCCGTAGGAATCATTTCCTTGTTCAGTTCCCTTAACTAGCTCATTACTAGCTCTGAAGTTATGGAAAATTGGGCAGCATCTCCCCTATAACTTCAACATCCCCGAGATTTCAACTCGGACAAAATATCAACTACCATAACAAAAAAAAACAACCTGCAGCATATATATAAATAAATCACTTCAACATTACCCAATACAACTCCAATCAACTAGCTCTTAACTACCATACCAAAATGGAGTTCTTAGCCTTTATTTCATAAAATCTTTCACCATACGAAATGGAGGGTCATATGGCTGCAACAAGCAGAACCCACACCCCTTTTTGAGTACATTAAATCCCTTCAACACGAAATTAAACGACCCCCAACCTGCAGCACCACAACAATAACACACTACTCGACTTTGATTTACCTACTACAACTTCAATTTAGTTTGTTTCTAATGTCAATCATCCTTATACACTTTTTCCACTTACAGCCTCACATAAGACATGTAATATACCCCATAACAACATCATAAACTTCAATTTAAAAGGGAAAACCTTACCTTGCCCGAAACTCGCCAAAACTCACCACGGAAGCTCTTCTAGCGCGACTGAAACTTCGTGGCTATTTGTTGTCCATTTGGGGATGATACAAACAATAACTTTGTATTACTAACACCTTTATACCTTTTTATTATACCCCATATAATTAATTTATAGAACGGAATCGAAGAACTTACCTTTTTCTCCTCCCAAAACCGTAGCTCTTTCTTCTCTCTAGCTTAAGTTTCTCTTCTCTTCTTTTTGTCTAGAACTTTCTTGGAGATGAGATGTCTTATAAGATAAAGATGAACTTAAAATCATAAATTATATATATATATATATATATAGGCCACTTTAGGAGGGGACACATGTCATCCCCTAATTGGTAACACGTGTCAAGCCCTCATTGGGCCAACACATCCCTTTCTCCAATCACGGGCTGCCATGTGGCATGTGGAGGGGTCCACCACCCTTGCTCCAGTGAATTCCACATGGCACTCTCTCATGCTGCCATGTGGAACTCTCTCAAGCTGCCACGTACTACTCTCTTTTCCTCCTCGTGGGTTCGTAATGTCATCTTACTTTACTAATCTATGTAATCCTTGCTATGTAAGTTTGGTATGTACTCAAGTAGCTTAAGTATGTAAGATTTCCAAGTTGGTAGCTTACATAAATAAGTTGAGTCGTACGAATCATTATTCGGTCTCCAGCTTCTAAAAGCTTCTTAAGACTTCTTGAGAACTCTTGAGCTTCTTTAAAGGTACCATGTGAGCTGGGTAATCTATAACACTATCAAACGACTCTAAGGAAAGGAGAATGTGATACCCCATAGTAGAGAACATTTGAAATAGAGTTATAAGAATCTAGAAATTTTAAGAAACTTAAGAAGCTTAAGATCCTTTCAAGAAACTTAAGAACGTGTTTCAAGGTAAAAAAGTACGGGGTGTAACAATACCAATCATTAGCATTTCAAAAGGGAATTCACACTTATCGGATGAAGCACCATACTAAGTTTGGGGACCAACAGAGGGGTAGGGTAGAGATCACCAACAACTATCCTTATCATTCTTAGAAATCCATGGACAATACCTCAACTTATGATCCTTCACACCACAACCAAAACATACACCCGAACCAGCCAAACAATCTCTCGGATGGTACCTTCTACACCTTTGACATACGATAAAAGCTTGACCACTATAATTGTCACCTAGATATCTAAGGTTAGGCACCCTATCCTTGTGATACTTAGGCACTGAAGTGTTATCTAAAGATGATCTATTCTCAATTCAGGCCTTCTTAGTCATCCTAGGAACCTCTTTAAACTTTTTCTCTTCAATTTCCTCTACATGATTCATGAGTCAAGAGATATCCATTTCCTTTATTAACATGGCTATCTTACATTTTTTAACGACCAAATTTGAAACCCCTGATATAAGCTTTACTCATTCGGGCACGAGGGTCGAACACCAAAGTCGAAGCATACTTGGACAACTTTATGAAGTTGAGGGCATACTCTCCCACACTCATACTCCCTTGATACAAGTTGATAAATTCCATTACCTTCGCCTCCCTAAACTTTAAGGGAAAGAAATGATCAAGAAATGCACCATTAGGAGGAGTCGCAACCCCTTGGTTTGTCACCACTTGGGCTAGCATAGTAATGGCAGTTCAAAATTCTGCCCTAGTCACTTAGTCCGATAGAGGACCTTTGTCTTGAGGAACTGGGGGAGCCTGGGTTTCTTTAGCATTATTTCCCCTTGGAAATAGTGGTCTTCTTAGAGCCATCTTTCTAAAAATCGCAAAGAAAGACCTTAGGGGAAATAAGTCTTACATTAAACTCTATAGGACGACATGGATCATTAAAGAAGTGGGAATTCCTAAAACTCCTCATAGCCTCCTACTCAGAAGTGTGGCGCACTTCACACCCATAAATAAGACTCTACTTCACGCAGCATGTTGGACAACCTAGGACACTTAAAAAACCTTGTGCTCTGATACCAAGTTTATCATGACCCGACCTAGGGCCTAGTCTTAAAACGACAATTTAAACCTCGAAGGGCTTCAACCAAGCATCTTGTACATATCATAAGTATACATAAGGTAAATCAAATGCGAAAATATCATAAGAGAGCCTAAACTATGAATAAAAATCTAAGAACATCATATGACAACGTAAACTCGAAACATTAATCCAACTAAAGGCCTATACTCATGAATATAGGCGGGGGATAAGATATGTCCCTAGATTACCCTCAATATGAAATATAGCAAAAGTCTTTGAAAATAATAACTAACTCGATAACTAGTCCTCGATAAATAAGGACTCACTATAAACACCGCTGGATAGGAAAGCTTAACTAGCCACGTAGACAAGTATAATATTCAACCTCAACCCCTACATTATGAGAGAATGTAGGGAAAAAGTATGCATTAGTACGTTGGAATGTACTACGTATGAGGGCGTGAAATGCAACATAAATCATGGAATGCAATGGTCAAGTAAATCATATGATAAGATGAGGTAAGTAATGATATGAGAAAATCATGTTGACCAAAGCATTTAAAAATAATAATTTAAAATCATAGCATATATAAGAGATCATACATATGTGGTATAGGAACCATAACTGAAAATAAGACCATGCGAGCTATAACATAGAATCCCGTTGTATCCCCAATCAGCGAAGAAAATGGGAATATACTTGCCAATGTAGAATCTACATGCCTAAGTGGATCCACTAAGAGGTTATGTCAACCAGATACTCTCCCCTAATTCTTAGACTTGGGTACTCACCATCAAGCCTTGATATTTTGGATACTCACCTATTAGATATTTGGGTATTCCCTTTTAATCCCTTTGTTCCTTTGGTGGAACGTAGTTCAAAACACATGAGGTTGCTACTAGGACTTTTGGTACAGCCCTCACCTCAAGTCCACTCAGTGCTAAGTCAAATCCCACGGAATACATATATAGCATAGAAATCATAAATTACATATATCATAGTCATGATCATAGGTTTGAAATCATAGAGTAGATCTTTTTCATAATATTAGTGCAATTGCGGGTGTTGCTCTTCTACATTACTAATCATGCATACATAGTTCATATCATTAGGACTTAATGCACCACATTGGGCCATAAGTCACCCTTTCCATAATTTGCATGAAAATCATCATTCAAAACATACTTATAGTCAATGATGATAATTAAAATACATAATCATAATTCATACCTGAAATTTATGATCATAGCTTATATTTGAAATTAGGACAAGACATGAATACATGATCAATTGATTTGAAAATCATTAAATTGAATTTAAAACATGCATAATCATATACCTCCTATTAGCCCATACATAATTCATAAATATAATATCATTTGGGAGTATAATTGAAAATACCATAATTCACATCATGAAACCTAGAGATCAATATAGGAAAATTCATGGAAAAAATCTTCAATTCAATGCTATAACCATCAATTTATATCAAAATAGACTCATGATCATACTTTGAATCATAATTCATTCAATAGGAATATAGATCATAAAACCCATAAAATACCAAACTACAATTTAATAGAAAACCTTGAGAAATTGATTGGGCTTCATGGATGAAAGAATCCATGAATCAATACCCACATACCTTAAGTTAGAAAAGAAAATAATTTGGAAGAACTTGAGAGTTTTGATGGAGAGCTTGAGTGAATTTACTTGAAGTCTTTAATGGAGTCCTTGAGAGTCTTTTGTAGAGAGAGAAATATTTGAGTAGGTGAATTGTAGAAGAATGAATAGAGTTAGAGATTTATGTTGATTTATAGGGCTGAATTAAATCCTAAAAACGTCTAGGCTCATTATCTAACAATTACGAAAAAGTGTAAAGTTCCCTTGCTAAAAACTAAATTCGGCCAAAAATCATCGCCAGGTCTGTGATGCAGAGATAAGAAAGTCCGCAACGTAGACTTGCTGCGCACCTTACTAGTTTGAGCATTTCCTTTGACAAATCCATCTTTCGATCTCCGGGTCATAAAAATTCATCACGACTATTTTTCATAGGTTTTGACCCCCTGATCAATATTTCAAACTCAGATTATCCTAAATGACTAAGGATAATGCATTACATGAGTAGCCTATTACCAAGGCAGTCTTAAGGCACTTATGAGTATTTTGAGGGATATTATAAAATCATTGGTTTATGTATTGGTTAGCTTTGATAGGGAAGAAATCAATGATTATAATGAGGTTATGGCTGCTCTTCCGGGTCTTGGATTCTCTCCCAAGAATCTCATTAATCTTGATATTGATTTAAATAATAAAGAGACTCCACCTGCATAGCCATCCATGGATGAACCACTAAATCTCGAATTGAAGGTTCTCTTTTCCCATCTTCGGTATGTTTTTTTAGGGACAAATAGTACTTTTCCCATTATTGTTGCTATATTGTAGGAATTCCTCCTGGTATTTGCACACATAAAATTTAATTGGATAGTGATTATAAGCCAAGTATATAGTACCAAAGGAGGATGAATCTTCCAATGCAAGAAGTTGTGAAGAAAGAGATTATTAAGTGGCTTGATGCGGGTGTTTTCTACCTTAGTGTGGATAGAGAATGGGTAAGTCTGATTCAATGTATTCCTAAGAAAGGTGGTATGACAATTGTCCTAAATAGAAACAATGAATTAGTGTATAAGAGGTTGGTTACTGGTGGAGAGTGTCTATAGATTATCAGAAGCTAAATGCTTTGAGTGAAAAAGGATCATTTTCTAATGCCTTTCATGGAACAAATTCTTGATAGACTTGTGGGTCGCGGTTGGTATTATATCTTGGATGGCTATTATGGATTTAATTAAATCTCGATTTCTCAAGATAACAAATAAAAGACAACTTTCACTTGTACATATGGCACTTTTACATTCAAGTGTAATCCCTTTGGACTATTTAATGCCCTGTGACGTTTCAAAGGTGTATATTGTCTATTTTCTCATATATGGTAGAGGAAACAATGGAATTTTTCATGGATGACTTCTCACTTATGGGAGATACATTCAAATCTTGCCTTGAACATATTGGGAATATTTTTCAAGGGTGTGTTAAAACGAATCTTGTTCTCAATTGGGAGAAATATCACTTTATGGTAAAGGAAGGTATTTTGTTGGGACATAAAATTTTGGGGGACAATATTTAGGTTGATCAAGCGAAGGTTGAGGTTATTTCTCAGCCTTCCATGTCAGTCAAAGAAGTGAGAAGCTTCTTGGGCCATGTAGGTTTTTACTGACTAGTTATAAAGGATTTCTCTAAGATGGCGTACTCTTTGATGAAGCTTGTGCCAAAGAGTTTTTGTGTCTTAAGAAGAAGTCTGTTTTAGCTTCTATCTTTGTTTCTCCAGATTGGAGTATTCTTTTTGTGCTAATGTGTTATGTGAGTTCCATAGCTTTGGGAGATATGATGGCTAGAGGAAAGGCAACCTGTTTCATCCCATCTATTATTCTAGAAAGACATTAAATGTGGCTCAAAATAACTACAATGTGGCTGAGTAAGAATTTTTAGTCATGGTATATCCTTTTGAGAAATTTAGACCCTATATTTTGGGGACCGAGGTGGTGGTACATACCAACCATGATATGATAACTGATGGGTAAGAAAGATGCAAAGCCACATTTGATTTGTTGGGTGTTGTTATTGTACGAATTCGATTTTGAAGTCAAGGATCATAAAGGTTGTGAGAACCAAGTAGCATACCACTTATCTAAGCTTGAATTTGATGTGGTTGTGTCTGGTGAAAAAGATATCGAAGATTCTTTTCTCGAGGAGTCATGATGGTTCTGTCTTGTAGTTCTCCATATTGATATGCTGATTTTTATAATTTTATGGCATGTAGAGTTTTTCACGAAGAGTTGAACTTCTATAATTGAAAGAGGTTTCTCTTTGATACCAAGAAGTACTTTTGGGATGAACCTTTTCTATTTTAGAAGTGTACAGATCATATGAATAGAAGGTGTGTTCCAGAAGTTGAGGTCGATGCTATTCTTGATGCTTCTCATGCATCACCGGTTGGTGGAAACCATAGAGGAGTACGTATTACTGCTAAGGTACTCCAAAGTGGATATTATTGGCCAACATTATATAAATATGCCAACTCTCTTACTAAGAAGTGTGAACAATGCCAAAAGCAAGGAGGGTTGTAAAGATGATATCAATTACCTCTCACTCCTATTCTAGAGGTAGAGTTGTTTGATGTTTGGGGAATTGATTTTATGGGCCCTTGTGTGACTTCCTATGGAAACAAATATATATTAGTTGCGGTGGATTACATTTCAAAAATAGTAAAAGGTGTAACAATGAACGGCAATATGTAGTCCAATTCCTAAAAAGTTTCTTCTTCACAAAATTTGGCACTGAACGTGTGATTATTAGTGATGGTGGTTCACACTTTTGCAATTGCTTGTTTGCTTCATTGCAGAGTAAATATGGAGTAAAGCACACAAATAAGTAGGCAAGTTGAGGTCTCAAACCGAGAAATCTAATGAATATTGGTCGAGGTTGTTAATGCAAATAGAACTAATAGATCTCAGAAGTTAGATAACACTTTGTGGGCATATAGAATTGCATACAAGACATTGATTGGCATGTCTCTGTATCAATTGATGTTTGGAAAATCTTGTCATCTAACGTTTGAACTTGAGAATAAGGCATTATGGGCTTTGAAAACTACGAATTTGAATTGGTAAGTTTCGTCGAAGGAAAGAATTGACCAATTACATACTTTTAAAGGGTTTCATCTTCGAGCTTATGAGAGTTCATCCCTTTATAAGGAGAAAATGAAGAATTCACATGACGCAAAAATCCCTTAATTGGAATTTAGAGTTTGTTATCTTGTGTTACTCTACAATTCTCATCTACAACTCTTTATCAGAAATCTAAAATCAAAGTGGTCTAGCCCTTTCAAGGTAATTCATGTATTATAAAATGGGGATATTAAAGTTTAGAACAATAATGGCTCACGATTTAAAGTAAATGGGAAACTAAAGTTGTATTTTCGAGTAGGCCTAGTTGTTGGGATAATTGATATGGTGCATTTAGATGATGCTTGAACGCATTTCCACGTCGTGACACGATGTAAACTAAGGCTCTTCTTGGGAGGAAACCCAACTTTTTAGTTGTTTTTTGAATAATGTGTGATAAATGTGTAGGGTTTAAGATAAATTTCAGTGTAGGAGAAAAGTTGGCAAGCTTGTAGCTACACAGGAGATACGCCTAATAGGATAGGCGAGCCCGTCTTGGCTTTCCCATTTTGGGACTCAGATTGTTCAGAAGCTGTAGGATTTTTGGGTATGCTCGGCCTCACTTGGTAAATCATCTTGTCCACTCGGTAAGCTTAACTCAACTTTCAGTCTGGGCGCTCAGAATGCTCAGGAACATTAGATTGTTTTGGCTAGAAAAGTTCTTATTGGAGAGTTGTTGACCTGGTTAGGAGAGCATTTCTTAGCTCGCAATTTTGAGTGCTCGGTTTGCTCAAGAATCTCTAAACTCTTTTGGCAAGGTTTGGACTAGTTGGGAATATGCGTATCTATTTTGGAAAACTCTAATGGGATCGCCAAATGAGTTATCACATTTTCATGCGAGTCTACCACACTTGGCGAGGAAACTTCTCAAAGGGAGACTCACCAACTTGTCAGCGATGTTAGTGGCTCATCGCCCAAATTACTTCCTTGAAACAGTGAAAGGGCATTTTGCCTATTTAAATGCTCAACTTTTGAGTATCCGCTCCTTTATTCTTTCTTACAATAATCACACTGCTACTTAGTGTTTATTTAGTCTCTTGGTTTCTACATTTGTATATTGTGCATCATTGTGGGATCAAGTCTCATAAATTCATTATCCTTCTTATCTTCTTTTTATTGTGATTTAAAGGTAGTTTACCATGTTCTTAATTATCCATGCCTACATGTTAATTTGTATAATCTTGTCCATGAACTGAAATTGTTCACTATTGTTATTGTGACTGAAGAAATGCACTCCTTGGTTAATATTGTTGATATTCCTTCTTAGTAGACTATTTTGTTCTTAAATTGTCACTAGGTATTTAATTATTACACAAATTAGGTGTTAAATGTGACCATTTTGATTAGGAAGTGATTGGGTCATGTTTATTTGATTTTAGAATGAAGTCTGAGTAACCCTATATCCACGAAGCAAATGAATTTGCCTTATGAAAGATGGGTGATGTCAATCTTAAGTGAGAATTTGTCAATTTGTGGTGTTTTGTTGATGTCGTAGGAAAGTTTGAGTTCCTCTACTATGATTTCCCATGTGGGTAGCCGGAATTAGTGCTTAATTATGTTTTGTATGGGTGATTATTGCATGTTTTGTTTGAAATGTTGAATTTCTGAGGTTAAATTCAAAATTATATGTTTTGGCAAGTTGATTCATGATCGCTTAATGGTATACGAGTCGCATAAGGTCATTTAAGATAGCTCTTTTTGTTCAACTCTAGCCTGAAACATCAGTATTTTTTGATGAGCTTCTCATAGCTCGTCGAAAGGTGTTGGCGACTTGCCCATTTGAAAAGTTCTCGCATTATGCTCTGATCTCTGCAGCATTATTATCTGTTATTTTTAGCGCACTTCTGATAGCTCATCGATGGTGTTGCATACTCACCAGCCCATCATTTAGCTAGCCTAATTGCTCCACTCAAAACATGATTTTTCTCTTAACTAGTCTAGCTCGCCAAACCTCTTAATCCTCTCACCTTCCTACTTGGCGAGCTTCAACCCATTGTGTTATTCTTATTACTACACTTAGCTATGACTTTGATTTTTATGGCTAACCCATCCCCTAATTCTATCTTTTTATGTGATGACCTTGTAGATATGGCTCGCTTAAAGGTTACTATGCATATGATAATTAAAGAGATCGATAACCTGACACTATTGGGGAGTATTATTGACACACAAAGTTAAACATAGGTTCAATCATCATTCTTGAGATTCTTTTTCAATCTATGTAGTAGTAGACTTTATTACCTTTCCCTATTTTTATTATCAATCTTTATGAGCAAGTCGAGTTCCCATTTATTGAGGCTATTGATGTTAGAGTGGCCCCCATCATATATAGTTATATCCATCATATTGAGGCAGATTACTTGAGAGACGTTAAGGCTTGGATTAGGCTGGCACCTATTGATATGGCGCCGGTAGTGGACACGAAGTCTCTGGACGCTGGTACTATACTTCTTTCTCCTACTACACTAGGTACATCGACTACCGCCTCTACTTCTACTGTCCTTCCACCTACTTCCACATGTCTTCCTCCATTAATACATCGCATTCATTATAAAATAGGTAAAACTTACCTATTTGACGGATGTGAGGGGCTTGAGGCTCAAGGAAGTTGTCCCGACCATGATTATCATAGAAATTGAGGATGACCCTTCCTCTATATGGGAAGCGATGACTAGAAATTTTTTCATTTAATGGATTATGGACTGCATTTGGATACTCTCACCGCACGTTAAGTAGTGGAAATAAGCCGAGGGTTGCTCGACCGACCTTATAGCCCTATGGGTTGATATTAGTGAGTTCATGAGGAATGTAGATGAACTTAAGTCCATGAATATTTCTATGTTGTGGGGTGGTCTTGACACCCCTGAGGGCCCTAGTTTAGATTTGCCTCCAGTGACCAGAGATGTGGCTTGTTCTGAGGTTTCTTCGACTTTTATGACTTGAGTTGATGATATTGTTGTTGCTGATGATGAGTCAGAGCCTCTTGAGACTAATAAGGAGGATCTAGGTGAGAAGGAGCATCAGAACAAGGATATATACGAGGGCCTCATATATTTTAAGGATGTCTTCCTTTAATTAGATGTACCATGCTCTTTTCAAGATCCATCTACTTTTAAGCTAGCTTCTTTCCCTCCTAGAGAGACATCAGACACTGATGCCATAGTTGAAGATGTATCTGCGGTCCAATGATCTCCTCAGGCTTAGTGTGACAAGGGGATCATTATCTCTCTCTTTTACCTTTATGTATTTATTTGTATTGAGGACACTACTTTTTTTGGGTAGGGTAAGGGTACCGTAGGTACCTAGCCATTTGATTGTAGTTATTTTATCTTTTGGTTGTAGTGACTCTAGTTTTGGTTATTTTGATGATGTTTTGATATTTTTAGTTGGGCGGCAATTATAACTTTGTTATTCTGATTGGTTGTATAAACTTGGTTTTTGAACTTGGTCTCCCTCATAATTGTTATTGATGTTGTTTAGTGTTCACTTATACATTTGAGTATCAGTTTTGATCAATATCGATGACTTGAATAATGATGGTAATGAACAACATGTTTGTGTGAATCCAATGAGGTATTGTGAAATGCATAAGTCTTGTGTGCACTCTTAGCATCTCGTTGTGACTAGTTAAATATATTTTTTTGGTCTTACATTGATCATTGCACGTGAGCTTAATTTATAAAATTGTGTTTGATGATCGTGTGAGAATGCCATGATTTTTGAGGTTTAATTGAAAATGTGTATGAGGATACCTAGAAGTTGCCCCATTGGTCCAATTGATTTGCATTGGTGAATGAAATAAATGGTCTTAGGCACAATTCTTTTAGAGTGAACCTTACTTCTATACCTTTTTGTGACCTCCTTGTGAGTGTGTGAATATAATTTGGTATAATTTAAGCCCATCCTTTTCTTTGGATGAAACATGAACACAAATGTTAAGCCAGTTATTGACATCACCATTATTCTTTCCAATAATATATTTCTAGGGGCATTGGTTTGTTTGTATAGCCAACTTAGACCAAAAGCCTAAGTTGGGGTGTGCTAAGAATTAGGAAAGAAACTGGGTAAAAGTTTTTGAAAGTCATTCTCGGAAACATGTGATGAAAAATATGGACCATCTCTATATTAAAAAAAGAGAGAAAAGAAAAACAGAAAAGAAATGACTGAAATAAAGTTATTGTGTTTTATTTCAAAATAAATGGGGTGTCCAGTGAGCTATATCAATGAATTTGTGTTCTATGAATAGATCAAGGATGATTTATGAATATGGGAAGAATGACAAAAATGAAAACAAGTGAATTTGACTCATGCTTCAAGAAGGTAGAGTCACTAAATTAAAATAATCATACCCTTTCCCTCAACCCTATTATAAGCCTTGAAAGACATTTCTGATCTTGCATGAGCCAATTGATGCATTAGTTGTTAAATACGGGCAAGCCTATGGGTGAAATCGTGTGTTTTTTTCTCATTAGGAATATGGGAGTTGATTTCGATTCCTTAATTATAGTCTTTGATTGGCTTTAAGAGGGCATGCAATCTTTCTTGAGAGGACATTCTAATACTTTCGTGGGGCATGAATTTGCATTTAAAGTAAGCATTTGTGAGCATGAACTCTTATTGATAATGGATAGTCATCGTTTGAAGATTTGATTGCATAATTGAACATTGCATGTCTAGATTGAACCTTGTTTGTACTTTTATATTGATTCTCAAGGAGCATTACTTGTACAAATCATTTATGAACTAATTTATTTCTTGATTTAGATAAGGACAAGAAAAATTTTAAGTTAGGGTGTTGATGAGTCGAGAATTTTGACTCATTTAGGGCTTAAAATCTAATGGAATAGTGTCCTATTTGCCTATATTGTGTCTGTAACCGACGTTAAAGTATTTATTTATAAATATAAAGGATTAAGGATAAGGCATTAACACTACATTGAAGAAACTATCCAAAGAGTTGGTAAAACAGTGAAAAAGAAGGATGGATCACGCAAAGAAGGCCTTGGCAACTTGGTGAGTTGCCCTTTTGATAGAAAAAGAGCATTGAAAGACACCAACAATAGTCAAACAAGCTTGGCGAGCAGAGATCCTGAAATACGACTCACCAAACTGAACAACGAGAATTATTGAGTTCGCAAACATATACTTAAAATCTTACTCATGTGAAGTGATATAAAGGCGAGTGGAACGAGAAGATGGTGACCCGCTAACCTAGAAGGCGAGCTCAACTGAGCTCACTAAATTATCCTGCAATATTTGAGAATTCTCAGAGTCAAAAAGGTGGTGAAGAATTCCAATTGGCGAATCGAATACATGAAATGTAGGAACTTTTGAGCTCGCCTAAACGCCAACCTGATTACTAAAGAGTTGAGCGACTGAAATGTGAGAATCTTTCCCCCTTCTCCCCTCATCGACCTCTTCGGCTAGCACCACTAATGTCACCTAAGTGGTCCAGAATTTATTTTTAGCCGTATTTTGGGGAAGGTATAAATAGTCTGGAGGAAAGAGAAATTGGAATCTTTACATTACTGTGAACATAGAGAATAGAATATTCCTACTGATTGGGGTTTTGAACATTGCTTTTGAGTGAAATTTGGGATTTTTCGAAATGGGCATTTGAAATTGAAGTGTAATTCAGTTAAAATAAATGGGAGACAATTACTTCGGTATAATGTTTTCAATTTTGGAATGTGTAGTTAAACCCCATCCTTCTAGGGGGTGCTAATGTAGTTGAATTGTAGTTTTAGAACTTGGCTTTTTGTACTAGCGAAATTCATTGTTAATTTGATATGGGTTTTATTAATTCAACATATTTTTATTTATGAATTAAGGCTGTAAAATTAGTTCTACTTTTTATCGTCATATTTTCTTGAGAAGGTAATATGAAGTTGGTGAATTAAAGAATAGCCATTAAAGCATGTATGTCAATTGTGAATTTCTCTCTCCAGAGGAAAGTGTGTTAAAGAATGGATTAATTTGTGATAGCACCCTTGCTTAGGTTTGAGAGAGCTTGCATTGAATTTTTACTAGTGATCGAAATATGCTTCTCAAATGATTGTTTAATTTACCTACTCATCGATAATCAACTATATTAAGCTATATTCTTACCCTATTTCATACTATGATTCTAACTACTCAGCTACCCTAGAACTTTCTCCTATACTTGTTCAAACCCATGATCATTGATCTTGTTAATGATAGACTATTAAATTCTCTTAATTTATAATTCAAACTTACCAATTTACATGATATTGAGTTTTCATTATTTTAAATCTACAATAAGTTAGAACACTTTCATACTCTGTACTTGAATTCTTTTCAATACCATTCTATGTGGGATTCAACCCTAACCTAATACGTTGGGTTTATACTTGCTAACAATCACCTATAACTTGAATCATAAAAGTTATACTTGAGAATTATCAATCATTCATCCATTCAACATCAGAATACAGAGTTATGTCCATTTTACAGCAGCATGTCCAAGAAAATTGGGTCACGGATCTGTGTCCAATTTGGCAGCCTTTAAAAGGTTTTTTTGACTTAAAAAGGTTAACACTCACAAATTCTCAAGGGAAAAAGTCACACGGCCATTGAAAAGAGCTTCAATTCCTTTAAGGTAAGAAAACACCCCCTTCAAGCTTGAGTCATCCTTGAATCAAGTTCAGAGAAATGATCTTCGAGTCACAAGCTTTATTTTGTGATATTTCTTATCCTTTTTCATTGTGGTTGAAGTAATTTCGTGTATAAATTGTTTTTTAAGTTAGGTGCATGGTTGAACTACTTTTATGAAAGGTTCTACACCTACTTTGCTTAGAATATCATGGCTTAAAGTTGGAATTGATTCCTACGAACTAGGCTTATTTTGGTGCATTTTATTAAAGTTGAGAGTTAGATGATGTTGGGCTATTGAGGCAGATGTTTATGCTCAAAAAATAGAATTTTCTTGGTTAATGTAAGTTTCCTCCAAGTACCTCCCTCGTATTTTTACATTTTTTGGTCATTTAATTAGTTTTTGAGTCGCGAGGCCGCGTTTGAGTGTCATAGCTCTGGGCAGCCTAGTTGTTGTATTTTTGTGAGCTATTTTGATGTGTAGATTAATGGTAATAAACTTATGGAATGAAAGGTATTGGTGCATCATTTTAGGTGTTGTATGGAGGTTATAAATTAAATGGAGTGAAGTGCACCTTGTTATATTACTTCGGGAGCTTTTCTCTCTTGCGAGATATTGATAGACTCATCTTATTGTTATTAGCTACTGGTTATTTTGAGATTGTGATTTTATTTGTTGATTTAAAAGGTTTTTGGTCATGATGATGATCTTAACACCTTATCGATTGCTTATAGTTACTTTTTTCATCTTGGTTGATTCTCGCGTTATTACATTACTTTTGGCTTGCCAAGCTTCTTATAAGCACCTTTGGGGATTCGATGGAAAAGTATGATAAAGCTGTTATTTCCATTATAGCATGATCCTAATGGCCTATGTTGGTTATGGCTGGTATATTGTCATTATTTGACATGTAGCCTTGTCCTATTGAGTTGTCTATCACCACATGATATAATGTCTATTAGAGATACTCTACTCCTTTCCTAATGGCCTAGAAAAACATGTTATAATTGTTTTTGATCAAATGTGATTACTTGTTATAGTTGTGATGTTTTATCATCTGATTGTTGTCTATGAGATTGCTATGGCCTTAGTAGATACTAATAAATCAAGATTCTTGAGCATACATATTGATTGTTATACCGTGCCTATGGACCGGGTGGACCGGGCATACTAGACCAATAGATTGTACCTACGGGATGGGTTGATTGTACCTTTATAGCAACATATATGTATTGTCTCACAAAACCATAGGTTTGTATTGATTCATGACATATGAACATTCAAACAGTTTAACTAAGATCCGTATTAAATCCAGGTAAGGAGTCTGTATGGGTATTTAGTGATTGTTTATGCCTATTAGGACTTCTGGGAATTGTATGTTGTTTGTACCTACCGGGCTTATAGTGGCCTGGTAAGGTTATTGTTTGCTATGTGATGTAGATGGTATCTTATTTCAAGAATGTAGGTTATTATACTTATGTTTTACTCCTGACCCTTTTGTTAAATCTTTACACTTCATTTTCAACATTCAATTTGTCTTACATGATCGGTACATTATTTTGTACTGATGTCCCATTACCTGGGGGAGTTGTATTCATTGATACAGGTTGTGAGCAACGATCAGACAAACCTTATGAGTAGCATAGCTAAGCATCAGCGGGTTGGTTGACCCCTTTCCTTTCAGGTGTTGCCAGAGTCTCTGAGGTTTGTCTTTTTTCTATTTATAGTTTTTGGGTAGGTTGAGGCCCTATTTCATCAGCTATTGCACTCATAGAGACTTGTAGACTAGTAAGTTGGATTGCATCGCTATGATGGTGGCCATTTTGGCCTTATATGTTTGTTAGTTGTAGCTTGTTAGCCAATTGGTCCTTGTTTTTTTTTTGTTGGAAGCTTAGCGGATCGCTGGCCTTGCTTACATTGTATATACATGTTTTCGATTTCTATATAGAGATTATGTTGTCCTTGATATCCTACATAGCATTTAAACATTTCTAGATATCATGGCGACTTCGACAGCCCAAACAAGATTATGTGCTACCTACTTATTACTTTATATGAACTATCAGGAGTAGTTGTTTTCTTTATAGAGTTGTCGACAACTGCCTTGCTTGGGTAAGGGATAATTTTTATGTTGAGATAGGCTTGTTTGTTTTGATTGTATGTGGCTGCTATGTGCCAATAGCAAATAGTTTAGCAGGGTGAGTTTTGGCCTATGTTTTGGCATAAGGTGCCAGTTTCTCCCCTTGAGTTTTGGGCGTTATACCCCATCATAGAGCAAGTGTACGCTTCTGGAACTCTCTTCAGTCCTAGCTCCCAACTTTGGGACCAACAATTCATTATCAATAAAGCATTAAAAGCTCAAAAGTACCACCCTAGCAACCAATAAAGCAATAGAAGTAAAACACGTGACATCCTAAGTTTCATGCTACTTAAGAGCAAGGTCGAAGGATTCTACCAACAAAATCACAAGTATCAACTAAGTTAAGGCCCCTCCGACTAATACTATGCTAATCAACCCAACCTATGTCCATAACTATCTAAGGATCAATAAATCTAAACATAACACAAGGTCCCAACCTAATCATACAATTCTACTCAAATATAATTAATTTAACTAAGCCAAGTCTAAAGAAAGAGAAGCCATAACCTACCTCGAAGCCGAATTCATGATCGAAGCTTTACTCAGGCGCTTTACCTTTCCGAAGAGCCTCATTCTGTTATAAAGCTATCAAGAATAAAATAAGTAAGTAAATAAGGATCCAATAATACCTACTAAAATTAAATTCAGACCGGAATACAGTCAGCATTGTGTTTTCCCTAGGTTGATGATCATATGCCTAGAAGATTGGCGAAGACGGAGTTCAGTTTGAAACTTAAATATTCAATTTAGCTAACATTAAAGGTTAGAAATAATGGATTTTGAGGTCTAAAACGGAAATGAAGCTATAAACAAGTTTAGAAGATGAGAGGGAAGAAAATTACCTTCGAAGCATCGACAATCATCAAGAATGGAGTAAAATCGCCTGAGGCCAAGCTTAAATTGAATAGTTTTCATCCTTGAAGAGAAGAGGGATAATTAGGATTTTAATCCCGAAAATTTTCACTTAAGCCATAAGATGTTCGCTTAAGCAAACACCGCTTCATCCAATAGAGGTTTCGATAAAGAGACCTCCACCCAAGAGGCGCTTGTCGCATAAGCGGCCTATTGGTCTCTTAGGTGACCCCCGTCTAACAGGCCCCCTCGCATAAGCCAATAGAGATTTTGCAAAAGCCAATGCACCAGCAACCAGAAACCAGAAAAAGAGCTATGTGTCCCAAAACATCAAAAATCCCTCAAAATTAATTCAGAGTCGAAACGATGCATATCAAAAGTACAAACCACTACAAAATGACATTCCAGACTCAACAAAATTGATAGAAGAGCTAACCGAGCTAGCTTTGTGAAAATATTAACCCAAGTCAACACTTACAAATAATTAACAAACAAAACTCCTAAAGCCACAAAATTATCGCGAATACCTCGAGAATCGAAAAAAAAGTCGTTAAAGAGAAAACTCGGTGTTCCATAGATAATTGTGCTGATGGAACTTTTATACGATCATGTTACCATGAATATTGATCAGAGTCAAACTTTGCCTAATGCTTCAAAGATAAACACTTAATGGAACAAACTCAAAACCAAAGCCTTGAAACTTGATCAAATCATCAGAGTAGACAAAAATTACCCTTTTAGAGCCAATAGAACTGATGGAATCTTCATCCAACATTAGAAGCTCCATATGCTGAGTAAAGTTAACTCTTTCAAATCTTAAGTCTCAAGAATGGCCAAACCAACTCAAAAATTATCGTACCTTCTCAAGAAGCATTCCACCCATCCCAATACTACATAAATGCTACAAAGAAGTTATAGGAAGGGGAAAATAGTAAAAGCACACAATTACATAGAAATGACCACGAGAGTCATTACAATATCTACTACTAAAAGGACTTATGTCCACAAAGGTAAAAGAAAGGGAACTACATGAAGGCTCAAAAATGGGGAAGTTATCGTATCTATATTTCAAGATCGGTCTCCCATGTTACCTCCTCAATCGGACGATTCCTATACTGAACCTTAACTGACGGGATCTCCTTAGTCCTCAACTTCCTAACCTGCTTATCTAGAATGGCCAGATGCTCCTTCTCAAATGCCAAAGACTCAACAAGTTGAACCGAACCCCTATGAAACACATGAGCCTCATCTAGAACATATCATCTCAACACAGAAACATGAAATACAGAGTGTACTTGAAAAAGTTATAGGCAAGGCTATCTCATAGGTCGCCTCTCCTATCTGTCTCATAATCTCAAAAGGACTGATGAACCTAGGGCTAAGCTTTCCCTTACTCTCAAATCTCATCATGCCATTCATGTGATACACCAGCAAAAAGACCCGATAACTAACCTTGAACTCTAAGGGTCGTAGCCTCTGGTCCGCATAGCTCTTTTGCCTAATCTAGGCAGTATAGAAGCTCTCTTCGATCACATAAACACTATAAATAGAATCATGCAACACGAGGGTTCCCTATTACCTAACCTCAAAGGAATCAACCCAGCTTATCAGAGATCGGCATCTCCTACCATACAACGCCTCGAATGGAGTCATATGAATGCTAGAATGGTAGTTATTATTAAAAAAATAGTGTCATACCTTTTGGCCTTCACGAATGCGTAACCTAGCTCGCAAAAATGGAGGTCAGGTTAACTAACCCTTCACGGATCTGGAAGCTAGACTATGATTGAAGAGCACTGACCTAGTACTCTCCACAATCGCAGAGCTTATCCCATGAATGTAGAGAATAGCCTACCAACATCAAAAACTATCCAAGGATGGAAAATCCCCCTGATGGGGACTTAGATCTTGTTCGGATCCCTATCGACACAAACAAACCATGCTACCCAATTGGAAATAATGTTTGCAACACAATGAAATGGACAAAATTATCAACATAGGTCGTCTTGTCAAAATGTTGAACTAGGGTAATAATTACCAAGAAAATCCAACAAAAAGCTAAAAAGCCACTAACTCCTCCCAAAAACCTAAGGAATCAAACCAAAGGTCATTCAAGAATGAACAAGGCATTAAAGAGCTCACCGCATTGAAAAAATTTCAGTCTAATCACGTTTACTAGAAATGTTGACCAAAGTCAAAATATTGGCTAAAATTTAAGAGCTTAAATTCCAAATAACACCAACTCTAAATGAAAGCCCCAAAATTTGAACCAATCATCACATTAGACTAAAATGACACTTTCGAAGGTGATGAAACCAACAAAATCTTTATTTGAAATCAAAATCTCCGGATGTTGAATAAATTCAACTCTTTCAAACCTTAGGACTCAAAAATGGAAAAACCCACACAAAACTCACTCGACCTCCTTCAGAAGGATGCCACTTATACCAACAATATATAAATGTTACAAGGAATCTACGAGAAGGGAAAAAATAGTGAAATCATAAGAATTTCAACAAGGACCTCGAGCGTCATTAAAATATATACTACTAAAAGGAATTTCATTCATGAAAGTAAAAGTAAGGGATGTTCTTGAAGGCTCAAAAAGGATAGGATATCGGGTACGCATATAAAGCTTGGTCTCCCAAGTATGATCATCACTGGATGATGCCTCCACTGAACCTTAACTAATGAGATCTCATTAGTCCTCAACTCGTGCTCCTTCTTATATATAATAAAGTCATCCAGCTAAACCGAATCCCTTTGAAGTATGCAAGAATCATTTGGAACATACTTTCTCAGCATAGAAACATGGAAAACAGGGTGAAAATCTAAAAGAGCTGGAGGTAAGGCTATCTCATAGGCCTCCTCTCCTATCTTAGAATCTCAAAAGGATCAATGAACATAGGGCTAAGATTTCCTCTCCTCCCAAATTTCATCACGCTCTTTATGGAAAGAACTCACAGAAACACATGGTCATAAACCATGAACTCTAAGAGTCATGGCCTTTGGGCTGCATAGCTCTTCTGCCTACTCTGGGTAGTATGGAGTCTCTTCTGAATCACATGAACACTATCCATAGAATCGCACAATAATTTGATGCCCATGTCCTAACATCGAAAGCATCAAACTATCCCATCGTAAATCGACACTTTCTAAAATACAACACCTCAAATAAAGCCATCAAAATGAAAGAATGGTAGATATTATTATATGCAATCACTAACAAATATAAGAACTGATCCCACTAACCTCCAAAATAATTAACATAGGCTCAAGCATGTCCTCTAAGAACCGAATAGTCCTCTTAGATTGGCCTCCAGTGTATCGGTGGAAAACTATGTCGTGATCAACTCTAGTGCCCAACTTTCTCTTAATAGACCTCTATAAATTCAAAGTGAACTGAGTACCATGATCTGAAATAATAAACACCGGCACTCCTTGTAAATGCATGCCTTGTAAATAGACAATCTCTCCAATGTAGATCTAAGCTAATCTCTCTGAACTATACAAAGTCTGGACCAGCAGAACGTGAGCACACTTGGTCAATTGATCTAAGATGAACCAAATAACATTAGAACTCTAAAAATTATGTGGAAAGAACACCACAAAGTACATAGTTATCCGCTTCGACTTCCACTCTAGAATGGGTAGTCACTGTATAAAATGTCACAACCCAACCTAGGACTTAGTCATAACATGGAGATTACACTCCCATTGTACTCTAACAAGCCTCTTAGCATAAAATTAATAATCATACATAAGGAATTTAAGCAATAAAGCTAAATCAAGATACGGAAGAAAAAATCTAAAATAGAATATAATTCTCAAAAGTAAGAAATAAGAGACACTATAGACTCTCACTTTCTAACATGCCTCTAATAACTCAATGGGGGCCTAAGAAAAGCTCCTAGATCAACCACGTAGAAGATAATAAAAGTGATAAACTCATAGGAAAGAAAATGTTTCATCCTCAGAATGTAAGGACTCAACAACAATATAAAAGTGCTAACTCTAGCCACGAGCAGGAGGAGGATGACCATGATCGTTGGACCCTACATTATAATACAATGTAGGAAAAAGTATGTGTAAGTACATAGAATGCACTAACTATGTGAGAATATACATGAGCAATAACATAGGATATATGCAATATAAATCATGGATGCAAGATCAATATCATTAAAGCATATAAAAAGTCATGAATACATTAAAACAATTGTCTTATTGGTCAATGCATCAAAAAGAATCTCATAATCATCATAAAAAATCATAACTCACTGAAACTGTGTGGAATATGACCTTTAACCGGCATATAAGAACATGTGAGATAAATCATGAAATCCGATGACTTCTGCATTAATACAGGAGAGGCTTCCTTTCCAGGGCATAATCCATAAGTAACACTTTAACTAGGCTATGTGGATCCACTAGCTTAGATATATTGGCATATGTAAACCTATGCGGGCATCGTAATTTGGGACTTAAAGTTGCTACTAGGGTTCACTTAGATAACTAACTGCATTACCATACCAAGCCCCACCTAAAAGTCCTCTCGGTGCTTCGTCAATATCCCAAAGAAAATTATAAAACATGATCATAAACATCATAGGGAAAGATAATAACTAATATCAATCCATTTTTATAAATCATCATGAGAATAGCTAATTTAGCATCATCATAGTAAAAGAATAGGATTAGCTCATCTGTCATATAACTCATGCGATGTGGGTGTAGTTTTTCCATCATTACATATCTTTGATAATAAACATATTTAGGGGCTTAACTTGCCCTATCTTTAACTTTTCTTAAAATATCATATAATCACCATTCATGAAATTCTTTGCGTAAAGCTTCTTTAATTCATAGAATAAAGCTCTCAAAGAATATAACTTGAAAATCATGATCGTATATAATAAATCATACTTGAAACTAGGATATAATGTGGGTCATTGAAATTCAATATTAAATCATGTAATATGATCTGAATTTTGCATAATTAGACTAATATCATTGAATAATATCTTAATGGAGAAGAACCAATGTAAATCATACAATTAGGGAATTTAATTGAAGAAATAATAAGAGAATTAAGAAGAAATCTTTGCGATTACATGCATGAAAGGTGGAAATGTATAAGTCCCACATACCTTTACATTGATGAATCCTTAATTGACAAGAATGGAGGCTTGAGCTTGACACAATCCCTTGAATTGCTTAAGGAAAAATAAGACCATAGAGAGAAGACTTGAAAGAGAAGGTTTTTTTTGTGATTTTAGGATTATGGAGAAAATAAGAGCATTAGAATACTTTAGGATAGTTAATAGTTAGGAAATTAGTCCATAAAACCTTCCACATTTATTAATGTGGTATAGGGAAAAGACTTAAATAACATCACTTGAAAACTAGACACTTGGGCTCAAGGAGGACCCTCCATGGTCTGTGGTGGTGATTGTGATGAACACCATGGACTTTGAGAAAAATGGGAAATCTTCAGGACCTCCTCAAAGGAGACTATGATGGTCCATGAAGGTCATCACGACCCGTGGTGAGGGTTGTGTTGAAGATCTTGATAGGAGGGTCTGTAGAATGACCACCACAGAGCCCACTATAGTCCGTGAAATTATATACGGATCGTGTTGGGTAGGCGTGGTCTTTACCTTAGAAATAATTTTTGAGGGTTTTATGGAAGGGTAACCACACTCGTAGTGCTCACCAAGGCCCATTGTCCCTTGTCATGCTCCCTTCCTTATAGGATTGAGTTTCAAAATCCTAACCACGGTGGCACATCACGAACTGTGGTGCTCAATACGGTCCGTGATTGTCTTTGCGGTGATCACCTGGTGCCAGAAAGCTGTATTATTTGGAATTTCATCTTTTGTTCTTCATTTTTCGACTTTTTAATTTCCAAGATTTTACAATATCTCCCTTTGGGAATATTGATCCTCAAATGGGACTCAAACTAGCATGAATGGAATAATAAATGAACATAACAGCCCAACATGAATGGAAAAACATCTCGATTATGCATAAGACCTGAAATCTTTAAGTTCAAGGTAAAACAAGACTGAAAAACTCATTTCATGAACATGAATACATATGAACCCATGAGAATAACTGAAACATATAATTTGGGTTGTTTGGATCATGAATGAACAAAATACCTCAACTAGGCACAGAAGAAAAGAGATGAGGATATTGGGTTATAATATCTGTTTCAGCTTCCCATATAGCACCCTCAGCCTCTTGGTTCCTCCATAATAGTTAAACTGAAGCTATTTCTTTGGTCCTCAACTTCTAAATTGCCTATCCAAGATCTTAACTGGAACCTCTTCATATAAAGGACTGTCTTTATCCTAAATGTTGTCAAATGGTATAATAGAGCTACGAACACCAACAAACTCTATCAATAATGAAACATGAAACACCGGATACACCGATGCCAAATATGAAGGCAAATCTAAATCATAAGCCACCATACCAATTCAGCTCAAAATTTGATATAGGCAAACATAGCGGGGACTTAACTTACCTTTATTACCAAAATGCATCACACCCTTCATGGGTGAAATTTTCAAGTAAACCTAATCATTAATCTCAAATTCAAGTTCCCTTCTACTCATATTAGAATAGGACTTTTGTCGGCTTTAAGCTATTTTTAATCTTTGTCTAATGAGTCTAACCTTGTCCATAGCCTAAAATACCAACTGGGACCTATCAACACAACTTCTCCAACCTAGAACCAACCGATAGGAAATCTATACCGCTTATCATGCAATGCCTCAAACAGAGCCATATCAATGATAGAGTGATAACTATTATTACAAGAAAACTATATCAATGGCAAATGATCATCCAATTTCTTATAAAAATAAGGACAAATTCTCTTGAAATATCCTCTAATTTTTGAATGGTACGTTCGGCCTGACAATCCTTTTGTGGGTGAAACCATATACTAAGCTTTACTTTAGTACCAAGATTCTTTTGGAAGGATCTCCAAAACTGAGATGTAATTTGAGCACCTCAATCAAAAATAATATATAATGGAACACCATGAAGCTAAACCAACTCTCGTATATAAAATTTAGCATAGTCCTTAGCTATATATGAACTCTAATAGAAAGAAAATGAGTTGACTTAGTCATTGGGTCAACAATCTCCCAAATAGAGTCATGTTGCATACGAGTACGAGGTAAATCAGTGACAAAGTTCATAGTAAAGGCTTTCCACTTCCAAGTTAGAACCTTAAGTCTTGAGCCAATTCTCTCGTGTTTTGATGATCAACTTTCACTTGTGACAATTTGGACACTTAGCCATGAATTTTGCAATATCCCTTTTGTAATGACCCTTCAGGTCTTTTTTAATTTAAAGCATTTATTCTGTTATTTAGATCATTCTTGTAGCGACTCCAAGTCTTTTCTGACTTGCTGGCACTGAGTGTCCGATTGCCTGGTCATTCGTTAGTGTTTTTGGACCATTTCCCTATTTCTGACCCTTCAAAACTTGAAAAGTTCACTTTGATCATAACTTCAGGAAAGGTACCTCAGAACGGAATTCTGATAGTTTTATGAACTTTGAAATAGAATGAGTATAGAGGTAATCAATACGATCTTAGGACCATTTGGCACTTTTGCCTTTGAAATTTGGCTTATATTTGAATTTGGTCAACATTCTTGAAAAATATGGTCAAATGAAAATTTTGACAGTGCCTTTAGCTTCAAAATATCAAGTTTTGTCTAGAATGACCCTTTGTTCTCTTCTCGAGGCTTCCGGTCTAATCTTGAGGCATGTTGTCAAAGTTGGCTCAATATGGCACTTAGGTGTGGGAAACACTTTAAGTCGTAATTACCTCATATGGAAATTTTGACTGCTTTATTGAGTCTTGAAAATCTAATTAGGTGGGGTAGCATATCTCATTTGCATGCACGGGATTCCGAATGAATCCCGAGTGCCCCATTAGAATACTTGAACTTTATAAAACTCAGTTTTTTTGTTGACATCAGGTGCAGGGATATTTGTTCTACATGATCGTGGGCCTCGCCCCTGGCTACATTCGTGGAAGTACAGGAAATTTCTCTCTATGTTCGTGGAGTCGTGGTTGCGTTCGCGGAGGTATGTCTCTTTTGCCTCTGTGTTCGCAGAGCCTTGGTCACGTTCATGGAGGTTTAAGTCTTTTTCCTCCGTGTTCGTGGGCTTTTGGCAGCATTTGCAAATGCCAAGCTCACTGATTTCCCCATTTACAAGCTATTTAGGCCGTATTCGCGAAGGCCAATATCATGGTCTTTTAAAAAAGAGCCAGGATGATTCAGCATCACTTCTAAACTGCCAATTTCGATTTCTCCTCCATTTCTCAACCAAAATTAATGATTTAAGGCTCCAAATGCAAGAGAATTTCTTGGAGAATCTAACAGTGACTTGAAAACTTGAAGAGATGCTTCGTGTGAGGTAAATTTATGTAATTAGCTTCTGGTCTAGTCATTTTTAGATTGATTTTTTGTAGAAATTTGGGAGATTTTATCTTGATCATATGAGTTCCATTTTTACCATTGTTTAGGCTAAGTTTTGGATTTTTTTCACAAGAAACATCGTGGTATAATTGTTTTTTTAGTGGGAGATTTTATTTTTCACTAATCGCTGATCAAAGTTGCTACCATTTCCACCTTTTAAGATCAAATTATGAGAATTTAGTTACAAGATAATAATACATTATTTTTCCACCCCTAATTGTGTTTTAACTTTATCTTTGAGCGTCGGGTGCTTTTTAGAACTTATTTTTGGGGTCAATTCAAAAATTTTAGACACGGGGTCCCGCACTTCCTATTTTAGACCACAAAATTGGTCTGTATTTAAATTTGATAATTTTAGTATCATAACAACTGTATTAGTGTCGTGATTCTAGTATTGATAGAGTGGCAGCATTCGGAGGCTGCCCGAAAGTGAAAGGCTCCAATTTTGCTAGTTGGAGCGTGCGCGGTCGGCCAATTGGTAGGCTACGGTTCCTCCCCATTAGACTAAGCATGTTTAGGAAATTGTGTATTAAATTGTATGAGTTTGGAGGAGTTTGGGTGTCGAGAATGCTAAATTCCTAGATTTCATTCCCTATGTGTTTTTTTTGAGAAATTATTAGACTATGTAAGCATGACTCCTATTAATGTTGATCATCCTTGCCTGTGGTTATATGTTTGAAGCATGTTGGGCCTTAGTATAGGCTTAGACTAGTGATTTTCTTAGACTTGGGCGACTTGTTTTCGTTGGGCCTTAGAACTTCTCTAACGTAGTTTTAGATAGTTTGCTCCATGTAAACTGATATAACAGACTTGAGTCTGATAGTCTGATCTTTAGCTAGATGGTAACGCAGCCGCTGACCTTACCTCTATAATTCCCTATTCTCCTATCGGTCCTGTATCTCTTGGTTCTTTATTCTTAGGAGTCTTCTCAATGATTCAGGTTATATTTGGTTTGGGCTGGAGTAGTACATTGCTGATACTCGATTTAGATGTACTCTTTGTGACGCTCGGTTGGTCGCTGATTCTAATTTGGTTCACTCCCCTAGCTACACTTACTAGGTTAAAGTTTGTGGTCCAGCTTACTTGTATTCGGCTACTTAGCTATAGTTACCCGGTTTAGGTCCATGGTCTAGTTTAGTTTTGATCAGGCTCCTTAGCTACAGCTGCCCTATCAAAGTCTGTGGTCTAGCTTACCTGTGTTTGACCTTTGGCTACAATTACCTGGTTGAAGTCTGTGGACTAGCTTACTTGTGTCGACTCATTAGTTACAGCTACCTAGTCGAAGTCCGTGGTCCAGCTTACACGTGGTTCAATTCTTGATTCACTGATGAATCTTTGATTTAATGTCTTCATCTACTCTCAGGTTTGGGTTTAGGTATTAGTGTCTGGAATGGTTCGATTCAAGTACGGGAGATGGCGATTTCCTTTTGGCTCCGTTCATTTTCCTTCAGTTATTCTTGCATCCATGCAAGTGCTTACTCTTTACTTGTGCACAAGCATACCTGCAGGGTTTATGGGAGCCCAGTGGATTTAGTTAGATTCTTTCACTTTGTTTGTTAGTACGCTTGTGTATATACCTACATTTACTTCTTGTCCTATCTTTTGTTGTGATCTTTTACTCGTACTTCAGTTTATTTTTTATTATCGCGAGACCAATGATGTATCTCCCCATACTCATTTTACCCCTATGAATATCGGCTGAAAGCTAGAGGTGGGCTACCCCGAATGGAAAAGGGGTCAGATAAGTATTCTTTTAGGATGCAAAACAATTGGAACTTCTCTTTCTATTACTATTATGCAGGACTTGTTGCCCTCAGTATCTATGTTCCAAGAATTACTCACATGTATGATTACATGCTCGGACATAAAAAGAAAGCTCTCTCCAATTCGAAAAAGGAGTAGACTTGATTGAAATGTAGCTGTTGGAGATTGCATTTATGGAAGCAATTTTAAGCTTAATCAATGTATTTCAAACTGTTCAATATTTTCTTATTAATTTAGCCAATAGAACAATTTGCATTAAAAAAATAAAATAATGCTTCTCAAAGTTTTTCTACTGGATTTTTCTTATTTTCTTGCAGCTTTTGTTGATGTTCTTGGATAACACTCGATGAAGATTTAAGCTTTAAATTCTATGCCTATTTTCTGATCATTCTTTAGTCAAGGCACAAGTTTAGAAGAAGATGCTCGAGCTCTCTATTATTTTGCTACAAATGTTATCTAAAACTTGATATCATAGTCTAGCTTGGATGTGATCCAATTTATTGTAATTAATCGCACTCTATATATCTATCTTCTTTTCTCTATATATATCATTTTATGTATCAAAATTTATAATAGCAATTTGATATTTATTGAATTATATATGTAGTCAATCTAGGAAAAAAATTGTTATTTCTAGTCTGTAAAGGTCAATCTAGTACCAGACTTATTGCTCGTATCTAATAGATAAGCTAGGAAGAGAAATGATGCTCGTCTGTAAAGTTATTCTAGGGTGAAGTCATTGATGGTCACTACAACAATTTCAGTTGTTCTCGACTCTAAAGCTATTCTAAGACCAAGTCTTTAATGGTCGCTAAAGATACTAGGACCAAATTTGAGCTCTATTTGAGACCAGAAATGTAATCTTTAAAAAGACTTAGTGACCAGATTTGTTCCCTGTCCCAAAAAACATTAAAGACCAGTTCTTTTGACCCTTCATTTTTGACCAATAGTGATAGAGTCTTGAAGGACCTATGATGACCAACTATTTCAGATCTCACATGCTCTTCTTGGATTAGATTTGGAATTTCAGGCATCAGATTTCCCTTCCTAAGAGGCTATTGTTCTTGTAGTATTAATAATCTTACATATATAAGTAGGTAGACCCCAGGTCTAATAAAGCATATGCAGGCTGATGAGAGATGTAGATCATACCTGTGAAGATGGCATCTGAAGCCTCCACCTCTAGCATCCCTGAAAAAGCATACATGTGACGTCCACCTCGATGACCAGACATGCTCTACTAAATCCCACCTCGAACATCCTGGGACCACCCAAGCCGCCCTGAGCAACACCTCTTGTAGACTGAACTGGAGCCTTGGGGGCCTGAACCTGTTGGTCCTACTGTCTAAAATAAGGTCGAACCCTATGAAACTCTTTAGAAAAGTGACCAAACTCGCCACACTCATAACCACCTCTGCCAGAACTGACCTGCTAAGATGGGTCGGCAGAACATGACTAGCCACCACGGCCTGAATACCTTGAGTGTGCACCCCGAGGAGTATGAACTGAAGCTGGAACCATAGGATCACTAGCACCTGTAGTAGTGCCACCATATGTAAGCTGAAGGGCCGCCTGAATCGGCCTAGGCGGCTGAAACTATTTTGGGTAACCTCTACCCGAAAATACCCTACCACAAGACTGAGACCCATTAAAAGCTCCCTAACAGTGGGGCCCTTTGTCACTGCACCCATAAGGCTCGTGACGGATCCCTTCAATGGTGCGTGTATAATTGACTATGTGTATAAATGACTTGCTCGATGCCACAATCTCCTCCGTAGCCAACCATAGTTGTAAGACCTAATAAGTGGAAGAGTCGAAATGAAGGAACAATTTATTAAAATGGGATGAAATTAGTTTCTACAACTAACTATATGAGTAATAGAGGAACCTACGAGTTGTAGGACTGACTTAGAGGACTCACCATGATGCCTGGAAATTGGACAAGGTGAAGAAGGTATTTATGAGTCCATTTGACAACTCGTATAATTTTGGACAAGTCATAGAAAAGACACGTCAAAAAAACTTCAGAGACTTCAAACTTGCAGGATTTCCAAACCCTGCAAGACAACTCGATTTTGTGACTCATCATCAAGACTATGACTCATAGAAATGAGTCATAGAGAAACTCCTGATGGTTTGTCCATCCTACAAGACGAGCCTATTTATGACTCGTAGACGAGACTACAACTCGTAGAGATGAGTCATAGAATGAGTCCTGAGGGCCAGTTCTCAGGGTCTTCCTCAGACCCTGCCAAATGAGTCGCTATTATGACTCATCGACTCTTCTACGAATCATAGGAAAGACTCATGGGGTCACTTCTGCCCAGATTTTTAAAGGGGCATTTTAGTCTTTTCTTGCATTTTAACACCAAAGTGTGGTCGTTTTGAGGATGGAGTTGAATCTATCTAAGGACCCTAAACAACTAAAGGACTTTTAAATGGGCTGGTCGCTTAAGAAATCCGCACCCCAGGGGTGGCCTTCAATAAAACAACCCCTTTCTCAGAACAATGACCATTACTTAAGCTGCCAAGGGTCGCAAAAGCGACTGCACTAGTGGCATATAGCAGAGTTTTGATCATTAGGCTCACAACTTGAAATCGCCCCTTGGAAATTATTCGAAGTCTAAACAACACAAACCAAAAGTGCAAACAACTTCTAAATGGCATTCTAGACTCAACGAAATTGAAGCAATGATGAATGGGGGTCGTCTAGTCTAAATGTTGACCAAAGTCAACACTAAATCAATAAAACTCATAAAACACGCAAACGGCCAACAAATCATTCTAAGCACCTCGAGAACCAAATCAAAGGTCGTTCTAGACCAAGCTTGGCATTCTTGAGCTAAATGTGCTGTTGAAGTTTCGATCCAAACATGTTTTCCAAGGATATTGATCAAAGTCAAACTTTGGCCAAAACTTTAAAGTTAAAAAGCCTAATCACAAAAAGTTAAAACCAAAACTCAAAATCCCAAACCAACATATATTCTAGACCAAAATGACCCTTCCAAAGCTGATGTAGCTGAAGAAATCATCATCCAACATCAAAATCTCCAAATGTTGATTCAAGTCAACTCTTTTAAGTCTTAAGCATTAAAAATGGCCAAATCACCTAAAAACTCAACCAAACACCTTGGGAAGCGTGCCAACCACCCCAACAACATATAAAAGTTACAAGGAAGCTACAAAAAAGGGTAAAATGGAAAAAACACGCAGAAGCACAGAAATGACCCTAAGGGTCATTACAACATCCACTACTAAAAGGAATTTCATCCTTGAAAGTAAAAGAAATGAATGTACCTAGAGTCTCAAAAAGGTGAGGATATCAGGTTTGGATATAGAGATCAGTCTCCTAATGTCACGACCCAACCCCATGGGCCACGACTGGGGTCCAACCTGGACCCCCGTATATGTATCTATCAGATATAGGAACCAAACACATGAACCCAGTGGGTGCTAAAATATTCATACACATATAACCTCTTTCATTTGCATTATGTCATAAAAGGGAAAGCCAGCCGACAAGACTGTCATAACTTAGTAACATTTACAACACATCTTACAACTATAATTGCACAAAACTCACACATTACCTACATACACATGTCTACAGACCTCTAAGAATAGTAATGGTAACATATGGAGGGACAGGGCCCCCGCCGTACCCCTGAATAAACAAACATATAT
Source organism: Solanum dulcamara (assembly GCF_947179165.1). Classification (NCBI taxonomy): domain Eukaryota; kingdom Viridiplantae; phylum Streptophyta; class Magnoliopsida; order Solanales; family Solanaceae; genus Solanum; species Solanum dulcamara. The sequence goes on along the minus strand of NC_077245.1, from coordinate 30,101,467 downwards.
ATATATCAAATGACCCATATCAAAGGTTAGGACCTGGAATAGTGGAGCACTTCCAACATCGCTGTGTGGAAACCCTAAGCTGGCAAATCTCCAAAATGGACATTTGTACCTACGGGCATGAAATGCAGCCCCCCGAGGAAAGGAGGGTCAGTACGATATATGTACTGAGTATATAAATTATAAAACATCATAACTGAGACAGCAACTAAAATAGGGGTGTAGGGGGCAAGTATAACATTTAGCCATCTACCGTACCTGAATTTTATAAAATAAAGGCATACATGCTATCATTGCGTACTATATTCGGCCTTACTCGTAAGCAAGTAGGTGATGCATCTACTTGGAAGCAAGAAGGTGATGCACCTACTTGGAAGCAAGCAGGTAACACACCTACTTGAGGTGGGTCCCACGCTGCCACGTGAAGGATTTGGATTGGATGTATGGATGAGATGGCGCCCTAGTGGGCTGCCACGTGTCACCCCTAGGGGATTCCATATGTCACCTCCTAGGAACACATATATACATGTATATGTGACTTATACTTCAGTTCACACTCTTAAAACTACAGCAAACAAAAGTCAAGAACAAACCCTAGAACAAGAAAGAAATATGTGACGGCTAGGAGGAAAGAAAATAGGTACGTCCCGATTTTGTTCCATAAATTAATTATATAAGGTATTCCTCGACTAATTGGAGGTTTTAATGATGTAAATTAACCATTTGGGGCAGAAATATAGGGCTGGAAACAGCCATCAAATCTCAGCCGCGTAAAGGAGTTTCCGAAGTTAATTTTTAGCAAGTTTGGGAAGCCGTTTGTTAAGGTATGGATTGGTTATCTTGTCCCACGTATTGGTAAGAGGTTGGAAATGGTATGAAGGTGTGAATTATGTAAAACCATGGATTGGAGTAGCACCAAACGGATAACAAGTAGTTCGCGTGATTTCAACAAGTTTGAAGAGTTTCCGAGTTGCAATTTGGCAATTTTGGCTAATTTCGGGTAAGGTAAGGTTTCTATTTTCAATTGGGACATTGTGATGTTGTTATGGAGTTTGTTACATTCCCTATAAGTTTCTGGAAATGTTAAAATGTCATAGTAATGCTTGACGTTGAAGACAATCTAAATTAGAGTCGCTATAGTTAAATTGTCATCGGAGTAAAGTGTTGTGCTTATGGTGTGCTGCTGCAGGTTTGTGGGTGGGTGTTTCAGGGGGTAAAAGTGTTATAAAAGAGGTGTGGAAGATTTTATTTTCAACCACACAACCCCTCGTTTCATATAATTAAAGTCCTTGCGAAATAAAGACTAAAAACCCTATTTTGGTGTCGTAATTTTCAGCAAGTTGTTTGGAGCTTATGTTGTGTAATGTTGCCATGTTTTGTGTGTATATGAGCTGCAGGTTATTTTTTTTGGTTGGCTGTAGTACTTGGGGATGTTATTGTAAATTCAGATAGGGTATGTTACAGAGGAGGTGCTGCCCAATTTTCGTTAACGTCTTAGCCAATTAAAGAACTAGTTGAGAAGATGAGCAGGGAAATAGGTTCTATGAATACTAAGGTACAACTTAAGATGTTTGAAAGTCAAGAGTTGTTGATATTCATATTGCTTCCATTTTAAATAGGTTCGGAGGACGACGACACGAAGATGGTTAAGAAAAGTCTGTAAGAGGTATGTGAAGCTACCCTTTCTTCTCTTTTTGGCATGTCTTAGATGTAAGTATTATGTATGTGAAATTGGGGAGTTATTCTATTCGTAAATCTCCAAGTACATTTCATAATTCTTATCCACTTTGTGATGGTAGAACTCCTGTAATAGTTGAGCTATTGCCTGTTTAAGGCTTTTATAGGATAGAAGGTAATGTATGTAAAGCTAACGTTTCCTTCTTTTGGCATGTTTTGTCATATGTATGTAAGTCTTATACTTTCTTTTAGCATGTATTTGGAATAAGTATGTAAATCTTATTCCTTTTCTTATCATGATTTGACATAAGTATATAAAGCTAATCTCCCTTTTCGGCTTGGGTTTTACGAAACAAGTATATGTCTTTCATGTGATTCCAAAGAAGTTTCTATACTTAAAGCCACTAGGATGAATAATTTCTCGACTTCCAAAAGATATTTTGTTATGCCTTGATACGTGTATATGATTCTCAGAAGTTCTAATTTTGATATAACTCATAGTGAATTTCATAAGGTACTTGATATGACTCTTGTCTCGATTTTGAACAAAAGCTCATTTTGATTATTCTGTCAAGTCTCAGACATGATTTAAATTGTATATATTTTCTCACTACTCCACTTGTGGATACCTCAATGCTTCCTTTACCGAGTTCGGGCCAGGTTTTGTTATCATGCGTACTTCTCTGCATTATCCATCATGCCCCAACGTGAGGGGGAAGGTACGACCTGTACATAGGAATTGTGGAGTTATGATGTGCCACGTACACATATGATACGCAAGACGACAAGGCTATTGTAACATAAAAACATTTAAAATATGTCGTATAGGCACAACCAATAGCTCAACTATTACAGGAGTTCTACCATCACAAAGTGGATAATAATTACGAAATGTACTCGGATATTTACGAATGGAATAACTCCCCAATTTCACATACATAATACTTACATCTAAGTTATGCCAAAAGAGAAGAAAGGGTAGCTTCACATACCTCTTATGGACTTTTCTTAACCACGTTTGCGTCTTCGTCCTCCGAACCTATTTAACATGGAATCAATATGAATATCAACAACTCTTGACTTTCAAACATCTTAAGTTGCACCTTAGTATTCATAGAACCTATTTCCCTGCTCATCTTCTCAACTAGTTCTTTAATTGGCTAAGCCGTTAACGAAAATCAAGCAGCACCTCCCCTCTAACATGCCCTATCCGAATTTCCAATTACATCCCCAAGTACTACATCCAACCAATAAAAATAACCTGAAGCTTATATACACACAAAACATGGAAACATTACACAACATAAGCTCCAAACAACTTGTTGAAAATTACGACACCAAAATAGGGTTTCTAGTCTTTATTTTGCAATGCCTTTAATTATACGAAATGAGGGGTCATGTGGCTGAAACCAGAAGTTTCCACACCTCTTTTATAACCCTTTTACGCCCTGCAACACCCACCCACACACCTGCAGCAGCACGCCACAAGCACAACACTTTACTCCGATGACAATTTAACAATAGCGACTCTAATTTAGATTGTCTTCAATGTCAAGCATTACTATGACATTTTAACATTTCCAGAAACCTATAGGGAGTTTAACACACTCCATAACAACATCATAATGTTCCAATTGAAAAGAGAAATCTTACCTTACCCGAAATTAGCCAAAATGGCCAAATTGCAACTCAGAAACTCTTCAAACTTGCTGAAATCACGTGAACTACTTGTTATCCATTTGGTGATGATAAAAGCCATGGTTTTACATAATTAACACCTTCATAACATTTAAAACCCCTTACCAATATGTGAGACAAGATAACCAAGCCATACCTTAACAAACAGCTTCCCAAACTTGCTGAAAATTAACTTCGGAAACTCCTTTACGCGGCTGAGATTTGCTGGCTGCTTGAAGCCCAATATTTCTGCACCAAATGGTTAATTTACATCATTAAAACCTCCACTTAGTTGAGGAATACCTTATATAATTAATTGACGGAATGAAATCCGGATGTACCTATATTCTTTCCTCCTAGCCGTCACGTTTTTCGCTCTATTTCTAGGGTTTGTTCTTGACTTTTGTTTGCTGAAATTTTAAGAGTGTGAACTGAAGTATAAGTCACATATACATGTATATATGTGGTCCTAGGAGGTGACACATGGAATCTCCTAAGGGTGACACGTGGCAGCCCACTAGGGCGCCACCTCATCCATGCATCCAATCTAAATCAACCACATGGCAGCGTGGGACCCACCTCAAGTATGTGTGTCACCTGCTTGCTTCCAAGTAGGTGCATCACCTTCTTGCTTCCAAGTAGGTGCATCACCTACTTGCTTCTGAGTAGGTGCTACGCCTCCTTCCGCCTCTTCCGTGGGTTCGTAATCTCGTCTTACTTTAAGAACCTATATATTCCTTGCTACTTAATCTCGACGTGTACTCAAGTAGCTTAAGTACGTAAGACATCCATGTTGGTAGCTTATGCAAGTAGATCAGGACCTACGACTCATTACTTGGCCTCTAACTCCTTCCAGATTCTTATAACCCTATTTCCAATCTTCCTCATTATGCGGTATCTCATTCTCCCCTCCTTAGATTTGTTTGATAGTGTTATAGATTATCTGACTCACATGACAACTTCTAAGAAACCTAAGAGTCTTCCCAGAAACTTAAGAAGCTTAAGAAGCGTTCCAAGGTACCAAAGTACGGAGTGTAACATCATTCCCCCCTTTAGAACATTCGTCCTCGAATGTGAACCAAAAACCTTCCTCCGGACCTTATAACGACTATACGGAGAGTTCCTCTATCCCGTTGCTATAACATATACTTTCATCGAGAAATCAATATCAAACTTCCAAAGGTTAGGATTACTTGTAGACATAGGGAATAGGTGCGGATACTTATGTTTTATTTGCTCCTTCGCTTCTCGAGGGGGTCACCCATCCTAGTACTACTATTGCCCAAGCACGCTTAACTTCGGAGTTCTAATGAGATACGGTACGTTAGTGCTGGTATGATCAAATCCATCCCTTATGGGATCACGATTGAAGTTTAAGTTTTCACATTAACACGTCATAATGTCGGTTGGGTTCATCTCACGCTTGTATATCTCATATCCACTTCCCCCCTTTAGAGTGTGTCCATGTCATTGTCTATTTGTGTTCAACTTTCCAAATGCATATGATTCTTTTCCACATATTTGGTATACTGCACCATATTCATATGTTCCTTTATGTCACCTATACTTTAGGTTGCCCCCGTATGAAACCTTAATACAATCATGAGGTGCTTTAATTTCTCGATATATCGTATAAAATTTGATCTGATGATTGGTACTCGAGTAGTATCCTTAAGGTAGCAATGCATTCAAGCCATGTTCATTCTAAAATGTTCAGCCCCATGTATCACCCTTTAATTTCTTTTAGAGGACTTTAATTGTCACTCCGCCTTTTAGATCTTAACCCTAATCCTTAGGGTTAGTTATCCAGTAACGTTGGAGTTTCCTCCATACACTAACTTTACACAGCTGCTCTGTGACCTGTCTATCATTTCCATTATCATATAACCTTTTCGAAATTTTCTTTACCGAACTTAATGAGTCTTTATTATTGTTTCTATAGCTCACCTTTCCGTTTCACACCTATCTTTACATTCTTATCACATGGATCACGTCATATCCTTGGTTGCTGCCTCACTAGGCTTTACTGATTTCCATAACGATCCTCATAATATTCACATTATATCCTGTTCATGTTCAACCCCATAGTTTAACACTTCTCAACCTTTTCATGATTCCTACTAAGGCTTAATTGCACTCGGTGAAGTAAGCGTACTTAATCTTCTACCCTTCTTAGTCAGTCTTATCCTTAATATCTCACAAACGGTCTTATTAATACTTCATATCCATCACCATTCTTTTTCCCTAGTACTCTTATCTTAATCATACTGTTACTTCTTTTAACCATAGTTCGTCACATTTTATCACTGTGTATCAATTCAATCGGTGCCTTAGTATATCGTTCTATCTAGATCTACCCGTCTTCTCTAAATCATCTCTTAGGATCACAAGTGTTTTCCACTTTGTTTTACGATACGAGTATCGACCTCCTAGTTACTATTGCCATCAATTCACAGCAATTTACTTATTTCTCGAGGTCATCCATACTCCCACTTTAGTCAAATCTCATCCTTATTATGGGTAAGACATACTACAACCTTGTATTTCTCTCCTTTTATTTCTAGGAAAATTTGGGCAGAGTTTTCTCTGTATTTCTTAATATCTCAATACCTGCATGCAGAAAATGCCAACAATGCCTCACAGGGCCAACATATATATTCATATCGTATAATACTGCAGACACACAAGGCATCCAACATCAACAATAGTAAAAATAATGGACTTACCTCATATGCCCAACTCAAACTGTACCTATTACCCTGCCCTGTCTACTTTTCCTTTCCATTTTATATGTCATTCGTATTTCCACATCTTACCTGACATATGTCCTTCGTGCCTTTGCTTACCAACGTTCCTTGTAACTTCCAGTATCATCAGTTACTTTCTTCTATCGATGTTGTCCTTCTGCTCAAATCACAGGTTAGTATGAGTAATTTCATTCCCTATGACTCGGCTCTATCGCACGATCTTAGATATAAAATTAATGTAACATCCTAAATGTCCTGTAGCCTCCTGTTTATAGATGTGGTGTACAACACACCGATAAACAAGACTCTACTAGACATAGTCTGTCGATACTTTAAGGACGAACTGCTCTAATACCACTTCTTTCACGACCCAACCCCGGAGGGCTGCATTTCATGCCCGCAGGTATAGATGTTCATTTTGGAAGTCCGCCGGCTTAGGGTTTCCACTCAGCAATGTTGGGAGTGCTCCACTATTCCGAAGCCTAACTTTGATGCTGGTCATTTGATATGTATATATTTATTTGTCCAGGGGTACGGTGGGGGCCCTGTCCCGCCATATGTTGTTGTTACCATTCTCAGAGGTCTATAGACATATGTATGTAGGTTGGTTGTAATTTTGTTTTGGTTGTGCCTATACGGCATATTTTAAATGTTTTTATATTACAGCAGCCTTGTCGGCTTGCATGCCCTTTCATAATATACTACGAATGAAAGAGCCCACACATACACGAAAAAGTTTTAATTCATTCGAATTTTTGTAAGTAGTATCACTTTGTTTATGGTTCGATTTAACACCAGCTGATAGGTATGTATATAGGTGTCCAGGTCGCAACGCAGTCGCGGCCTACGGGGTTGGGTCATGACACATAAGAACATATATACCATTATCACTGTGGAACATAAAAATCGATCCATGTATATTGAAATATATGCCGAGGAACGACGGCCCAATCCATATATCTTATAATAATGCCGAGGAACAATGGCCCGATCTGGATATCATATAATAATGCCGAGGAACGATGGCCCAATCCGTATATCAAGTAACAATTCCAAATTACGATGGCCTGATCCATATATTGTATAATAATGTCGAGGTACGGCGGCCCGATCTGTATATCGTATAACATGCCGAGGAACGTATGGCCTAATCCTTATGTAGAAATATATGCCGAGGTACGTTCGGCCCGATCCATATATACATTTGCTTAGGAGCTTACACATGGAATCCCCCTAGGGGTGACATGTGGCAGCCCCTTAGGGTGCCACCTCATCCGAACTTCCAACCTAAATCTACCATGTGGCAGCGTGGGGTCCACCCCAAGTAGACGAGTCACCTACTTGCTTCAAGTGGGTGCATCACCTGCTTGCTTCAAGTGGGTGCGTCGTCTCATTATTTATCTTTCATAGTTTTGTAATCTCGTCTCACTTTAAGAGCCTATGTGTTCCTTGCTACTTAAGCTCGACGTGTACTCAAGTAGCTTAGTATGCAAAATGTCCCAAGTAATAGCTTTCACAACTGCTTCGAGTCCTACGACTCACTACTTAGCCTCCAACTTATTTCGAATTCTTGTAACCTTATTTCCAATCTTATCTCTTATGGAGTATCTCCTTCTCCTTTCCTTAGGATTATTTGACAGCGGTATAGATTATCCGAGTTACATGACGACTTCTAAGAAACTTAAGAGCCTTCCCAGAAACTTAAGAAGCTTACGAAGCGTTCCAAGGTACCAAAGTATGGGGTGTAACACCCAAGTCACCTCATCGATTGGACGATGCCTCTACTAAACCTTTACTAATAGAATCTTCTTAGTCCTCAATTTCCTAACCTGGCTATCTAGAATGGCCACAAGATCCTCCTCAAAGTTTAAGGACTCAACCAATTCAACCAAATCCCACTGAAGCATGTGAGACTCATCTTCAGCATATCGTCTTAGCATAGAAATATGGAAAACAGGGTCAACACCAAAAAATAGATGGGGGTAAGGCTATCTCACAAGCTACCTCCCCAATCAACCTTAAAATCTCAAATGGATTGATGAACCTAGGATAAGCTTGCCTCTCTAACCAAATCTCATCATGCCATTTATGGGCGATACCCGTAGAAATACCCGATCACCAACCATGAACTCTAAAGGTCGTAACCTCCGATCATCGTAGCTCTTCATCCTACTCTAGGTAGTATGGATTCTCTCCTGGATAACACAGACACTATCCATAAAATCACGGAAAAAGTTGGTGCCCCATAGCCTAACCTCAAATACATCAAATCAGCCTACCGGAGAACGCCATCTCTTACTATAGAATGCCTCAAATGGGGCCATCTGGATGCTAGAATAGTAGTTGTTATTATATGAGAACTCTACTAAAGCCAAGAACTGATCCCACTTCCCTAAAAAATCAATAACACAAGACCGAAGCATGTCCTCTAAGACCTAAATGGTCCTCTCAGATTGACCATTGGTCTGAGGGTAGAAGCCTGTGTTAAGCTCAACTCTAGTACCCAACTCTCTCTGTATAAACTTCTAGAATTGTGTATTGAAATAAGTACCATAATCTAAGATAATAGACACCGACATAACACACAAATGGACAATCTCTCAGATGTAGATCTGAGCTAACTTCTCTGCATTGTAGGAAGCCTGAACTAGCAAAAACTGAGCAGACTTGGTCAATCAATAAATGACGACCCACATAGTCTCAAACCCTCAAAAAGTGTGTGGCAAGCCAAACACGAAGTGCATAGCTATTCGCTCCTACTTCCACTTTAGAATAGGTAGGTGCTGGGTCAAACCACATAGCCTATGGTGCTCGTACTTGACCTGGTGATAGGTCAAGCACCTAGCTGCAAAAGCTGAAGTTTCCCTCTTCATCCAACACCACCAATAGTGCGGCCTCAGATCACGATACATATTTTCTACACCAGGATAAATAAAATATCTAGAATAATGAGACTCCTTAAGAATTAACCTAACCAAGTCTCAAACTCTAGGAACACAAATACGACCCCAATCCTCAGAAAAACCCTATGAATCCAAGATTTCCTTCCTAGCCTTGACACTAAGCAACTTACCCCAGATCTCCCTCAACTGAAATCATCAAACTATTGTGTCTGAGTCCGCTCCATCAAGGAAGATCTAGCTACCACACAAGCGAGTACCTTGCCCGACTCATAAATATCAAGTCTAAACATATAATTAGCTAAGGCTAGATATCTGAAGCCATAGGTTACTCCTTTATTGCTAAGAAAACCAAACTCCCCATACTTACTGGCTTCCACCTCAAGGCATCTATTAACACATTAGCCTTACTCGAGTGAGGAAAAATCGAGATGTGCTACCTCAGATTAAGTTTCCTCTAGAGGAAGGTATACTGAAGACTATGATGGTAAGTGAAAACCTCACAGTGAACTCAATATAGATAGTTCCTCCAAATATTCAATGTGAAGACTACAACCTCCAAATCCAACTAATTAGTGGGGTAGTTCTTCTCCTGAATCTGTATCTAACTGGAAGCATAAGCAATAACCCTACCCTGTTGCATTAATATACAGCCCAAGTGAACACTCGATGCATCATAATAAAATTTAAACCCATGGCCCTCAACTGGAAGAGTTAGAAATAGCATTGAAGTCAACAAGGCCTTGAGCCTCAGAAAGCGTGCCTCACACTTGTCAGACTATAGGAAAGGCACGTTCTTCTAAGTTAATCTAGTCAAAGATACCTCTATCAAAGAAAATCCCTCCACAAACTGCCTATAGTAGCCTGCAAAGTGTATAAAACTATGAACCTCAGTGGGAGAAGTACGCCTAGCCTAATCACGAAGTGCGGCAATGTTCACCGGATCAATCATAATCTTGTACTTGGATAGCACGTGCCCCAAGAATGCTATGGTGTCAAGATAAATTCACATTTAGTGAATTTGGCATACAAATACTGATCCTGTAAGATCTGGAGTTCCATCCATAGATGTTTCTCATGATTCCGCCTACTCTTAGAGTAGACTCAAATATCATAGATGAATACTATCACAAAGGAATCCAAATAGGGCTTGAACACTCAGTTCATCAACTCCATAAATGCAGTTGGGGAATTAGTAAACCCCAAAAGACATGACTCAAAACTCATAATGGACGTATCAAGTCCTAAAGGTAGTCTTAGGTATGTCCACCACCCTAATCCTCAACTGGTGGTAGCCCGATCTGAAGTCTATCATAAGAGAACACCTCTGAACCTTGAAGCAGGTAAAATAAGTCATCAATCTATGACATAGGATATTTTTTCTTAATGGTCACCTTGTTCAGCTATTTACAGTCAATACAGATACGCATGGTACCATCTTTCTTCTTCACAAAAAAATAGGAGCACCCCAAGGAGACACACTAGGCCTTATGAACCCTTTACTCAAAAGGTCCTAGAGCATCTTCTTAAGCTCCCTCAACTCAGTTGGAGCCATTAGAGAGGGTTAAATAGTAATTGGATGAGTGCTCAGCTCAACATCAATACCAAAGTCAATATCATGATTAGGAGAGAGACTAGGTAAATCAGTAGGAAAAACATCAGGATACTCTCTAACCATATGAATTGACTCAAGTGAATGAGTGCTAGGACTAGTATCACGAACAGAAGAAAGATAAGAAAGATACCCCTTTCCTACTAATCGTTGCACCCTAATAAATGAGAACACTCCCCTAGGCATATGATTAACAGTACCCATCTATACAATTAGAGGAATTCCTGGCATATATAAAGTGAAAGTCTTGGCAAAGCAATCCAAGACTATATAATGAGGAGATAACCAATCAATGCCTACAATCAAGTTAAAGTCTACCATATAAAATATAATCAAATCTACCCTTGTGTCATACCCTGAGATAGTAACCACACAGGATCAATGCACTCGATCCACTATGAAAGAATCACCTATAGGGGTAGCTACACGCATAGGCATAGGCAAAGGCAAAGGATCACACAACATATCCATATGAGTGGCATAATAAGAAGACACATATGAGTAGGTAGTCCCCAGGTCAAATAATGCATATTCAGGCCGATGAGAGACAAAGATCGTACGTATGATGACAACATCTAAAGCCTTCATATCTAGTCTCCTAAAAAAGCATACATGTGATGTCCAACTCGACCACCTGACCTACCCGACTGAGAACCACCTCGAGCATCTTGCAGACCACCTCCAAAAAAGCATACATGTGATGTATTTTGATTATATGATAAATTATATTTATTTACCCAATTCTGTTCAAGCTTTACTCTAAGATATGTGGGTGTTTATGAATGGGTTCTTCCACCCATGTATTCCAAAGCTCTTTCAACTAAATCTCTTGATTTCAAGTAATATTTTCTTATGGGTAATTCTTATTTTTACTTCATAGTATGAATCATGGTTAAACTAATGATTATTGACGTATTTTGACACAACATGATTTCATATGTATGAATTGATGGTTTGCAAGTATTTTCTCTATTTAGGTCTTTAAAGGTTCTTGAAATTCCTGGTGGATTATTTAAAGTATGATTTTTAATTGATGGATTTCAAAGTATTTATGAATAATTTCATTTACATTCATGTTTGAAAGTTGAAGTGATTTGAACCCACCTAGTTTACTATGTTTTCAATGAATTTTAACTTGAAAGCTTTGAATCCAAATGAATGTTTATGAAAGCAATGTCTATGATAAAAATAAAGTCTTATGAAATGATATGAATGATGGATTCTTTATAAAATAAGTACAATTCTTCCATATTTGAATTACCAAAGGTTTTAATGAGTTATTCTACCGAATATGATATTTTGAATTCTGAAGCTATATGCTATGACTATTTCCATTTTAGGCTTAGGATAATGGATCCACAAAAGCCCTTAAAGTTAAAATTAAAGAATTAATGTAAAATTGATGGAGTTCTACCCTAGGTAAGTAGACTCCCCAACCAACATAGGGGGTTATGTTGGATAAAATATAATATCTCACATGGTCTTAATGTCAGTTCTAGTCAACTCCCCACAAATAAATATTTCAAATGCTATTTACATGATTAATCATGCATGTATATATCCATATATGTAGTATTTAGATGTTGTCTACTTGATTTCTTATGCATGCACTCATTTATGTACTTTACCGTATAAATTTCCTAAATATGTTTCTTTGTAATGCATGCCTACATATTTAGTACATTTAAAGTAGTAACACATACTCTTTTGCCTGCATGATATCACCTTGTAGGGATAGGTGTTCCTTCTCGTTCTCCTCCACATGGCTAGTTGAGATTTCATTTAAAGGCTACTTTTGGTGAGTTCACATGTTCTAGGAACAATACTCCTTTATCTTTCTAGCTTATGATATGTTGAGACCTTTAGACACTTACTATGGCATCTCTTTCTATTATGATTGAGGGTGAGCTATGGACTTATCTTAGCCCCGTCAAATCGAAAAGCTAGTGGTATTATTGGACATATGTAAGTTGAAGATTTACTATTATTATTTTTGTTTTTTTATTTATTGTCATTACCTATAAAAGGTTAAAAGAATGCTAAGAGGCTTATTTGAGGCATTTTCAGGTTTCTCATTCGCTGTGTCATGTCTAGGCCCTAGGCCTAGGTCATGACAAACTTGGTATCAGATCTTGAGTTTTTGAATGGTCCTCGAAGTCCTACATACCCTATTAAATATTATCTTGTTCATGGTTGTGAAGTGTCATAACTATGAATAGGAGACTATGGGATGCTTAGGAAAGTTTTCACTCTTTTTCAAATTCATGTCGTGCCTTAGAGTGTCCTAATCATTCTCCTTACACCCATTTTATGTTGTCTAGATACTGACTTATAGAAAATCACCTCGAAGAGTAAGGGATAAAAATAAGGACCAAGATCCTCCGGTTCTCGATACCTCACATCATGAAGAAGGGATAACCCATGTCGAATTTTTCAATATCATTAGGTTGTTAGCTTAAGTCGTAGCCAACCAAGGGAATTAAGGTGTTCCTCCTCCCCAAATGGAAAATTTGGCCTCTAGAATTCAAAATTTCCAAAGGATGAATCTTCCTGAGTTTCATGATTCTAAACTAGATGAGGACCCTATGGAATTCATTGATGAGGTGTATCAGAATATGGCTATCATGGGTGTGCCACCGAATGAGAAGTTTGATCTAGTGTTCTATCAACTCAAAGGTGTGGCTCAAGTGTGGTACAAATAATATATTGTTAAGAGGGATGAAAAAATAGGGCCGATAGGATGGGAAGAGTTCAATGGTACCTTTCTAGACCGCTTCTTCCTATTGGCTCTAAGGCAGACCAAAATTCAAGAGTTCATCAAGCTCCATCAAGGGAGTATGAGTGTGAGCGAGTATGCCTTCAAATCCACTAATTTGTCAAAGTATGCTCCCCTCATGGTCTCCGACCCAAGAGCTCTGATGAGTAAGTTTATTTTTGGTGTCTCAATCTTGGTGTCCAAGGAGTGCAAAGCGGTCATGTCGGTCAAGGAGATGGATATATCTCGGTTAATGACTTATGCAGAACAAATTGAAAAAGAGTAGCTGAGAGAGAGATCAAGGGGGTTCAAAAATACTAGAGTGGATGGTGGAGGGTTTAACCCTCAAAGGTCCTGTTATGGTAATAATGACAAAGGCCAAGGTGGGAAACAATTTATGGGACAATGTTCCACCAATACTCCTCCTTCAAGGTTCAACAAGGATAAGGGTGCTAAACCAATGGTTCCAAGAGAGTATGTTGGTGCTTAAACTTTCCCCGGTTGCAAGAAGTGTTGAAGGACTCACATAGGGCAATGCTTAGCCAGCTCCAAGGCATTCTTCAAGTATGGCAAGCCAATCCACCATGCTAGGGATTGTAGAGGTGGTTGTAGGCCTCAAGGCCAAATTGTTCATAGTCAACAAGACCAAAGAGGTTGCCAATGCACAAACCTCTTTTATGCCTTGCATGGGAGACAAAAGGTTGAGGACGCACCCAATGTCATTACTTCTATGTTAAAGGTCTTTGTTTTCTATATGTATGCATTATTAGATCCAGGTAAAAATTTATCATTTGTTACTCCATTCCTTTCTAATAGGTTTGATGTGTCACATAAAATATTGTTATAGCCTTATTTGGTGTCTACCCCTATTGGTGAGTCGGTTGTTCCTAGAAAGGTCTATAGAGGTTGTCCCGTGTCTATCTTGCATAAATTTATTCATTCTGATCTTATTGAGCTTGACATGGTAGATTTTGATGTCATTCTTAGGATCGATTGGTTACATGTATCTTTTACTTCTATAGATTGTAGGACTCATCTAGTAAAGTTCCAATTTCCAAATTATTTTGTTATTAAATGGGAGGGTCGTGATTCGGTAGTGAAGTGTAAGTTCATTTCTTGTCTTAAGGCCCAAAAATTGATGCTAAGGGATGTATTTAACACATTGTGAGGGTTAGGGATGTTAACTCCGAAAGTCCTTCTCTAGAGTCAGTTCCCTTAGTCAATGAGTTCTCTGATGTATTTCCCGATGACCTTCCCGGTGTCCCTCCCGAAAGGGAAATTGATTTCTCCTCCCTAATACCCAACCTATCTCTATTCCCCATTATCAAATGGCCCCGACGGAATTGAAAGAGTTGAAGGAACAATTAAAGGATTTGTTAGAAAAGGGATTCAAAAGGCCAAGTATTTCTCCATAGGGTGTTTCCGTATTATTTATGAGAAAGAAGGATGGGTCTCTTCGAATGTGCATAGACTACGGGCAATTAAATAAGTTGACCATTAAGAAAAAGTACCCAATACCTAAAATAGATGACTTATTTGATCAATTGCAAGGGGCAAGTCACTTCTCCAAGATTCACCTCCGGTCCGGCTATCACCAACTAAGGGTGAGGGAGTGTGACATTCCCAAAATGGCTTTTTGAACAAGGTATGGTCACTTCGAGTTTGTGGTGATGAGTTTTGGGTTAATGAATGCGCCGGCGGTGTTCATAGACTTGATGAATAGGGTCTTCAAGCCTTACCTTGATACTTTTATAATGGTCTTCATTAACGATATTTTGATTTACTCTCGAGGTGAGGAAGACATAAGAATCACTTGAAAGTTGTGCTTCAAACATTCAGAGATAGGTAATTATTTGCAAAATTTAGTAAGTGTGATTTTTTATAAAGGAGGTGGAATTTCTTGGTCACGTAGTATCCGGTGATGGGATCAAGGTTGATCCTAGGAAAAGAGAGATAGTCAAGAATTGGCCTAGACCATTGTCTCCTTTAGATATTAGGAGCTTCTTGTGTCTAGTGGGGTACTATAGAAGGTTCGTCAAAGGGTTTTCTTTCATCCCATCTCCAATGATGAAATTGAGCCAAAACAAAGCCAAATTGATATGCATGGATGAGTGTGAGAATAGTTTCTAGAGTTTGAAAGACCGACTTACCTCCACTCCTATTTTGACTCAATAGAAAGGATTAGTAGGGTTTGTGGTTTATTGTGATTCTTTAAAGAATGGTTCAGGTTATGTCTTAATGAAAATGACAAGGTCATAACCTATGCTTCTAGGAAATTAAAGGTGCATAAGTGTAACTACCCTACCTATGACCTTGCATTGGTGGCCTCTGTTGTTTCTTTGAAGATTTGCTGGCATTACCTCTACGGGGTGCATATGGATATGTATACCGATCATAAAAGTCTTCAATATGTGTTCACCCAAAAGGACCTTAATCTAATACAAAGGAGGTGTCTAGAACTCCTCAAAGACTATGAAATAAGTGTGCACTATCATCCGAGTAAAGCCAATGTGGTTTAAGATGCACTTAGTAGAGTGTCTATGGGGAGTGTGGCCCATGTTGATGAAGGGAAGAGGGAGTTTGTCGCTGAGATTGATTCAGCCACTTTCAAAAGGCGTGATCTTTTTCTACAAGTTTTTTAGCTGTATATTTTGCAGCTCCTATCTCCAGCCATTGTACGAGGATCATGAGGTGTATTCTCTTAGGATGGTTTAAAGTATTCTTTTAGGCTATATGTCCAGCTTTTGAGTTGTTTTGAATTTTAAGAAAAAAGAAAAACTAAGCATGTGCCTTATAAATATAAGGGAAGCTTGCATAACTATACTATATTAAGAAAATATTTACCATTTATCGCAATAATAGTTTTTTCACTGGACACTTATAATACATTTATAATGCAATTTTAATAAATATTAGAAAGAATAATTTATAAAATTCATATAATAGATGTTTTATCCATTTATAATAAATTTATCACACATTTTGATACACTTATAATATATTGAGTCAATTTCTTACCAAACAAGTATAATATATTTTAAAACATTTATAATACATTTATATTGGATGCACAATTCATTTTTAATACATGACAGATATATCATAACATTGCTATATATGGTAACAATAAAAGTATCACTAAAATCAGTAAATATTTATTAAAAAGTGTTCTCCTTAAACTAATTATAGACATATACCTCTTTACATTTATGTCCCCTAACTAATTACAATGAATAGCCATTTCCTTATAGTTTTAGTTATTTAGCTCCATTTTAATTCTTTTGTTTTTTTTATTTCTCTACTTTTTTTAATCTTTTTATGTTTCTTTGTCCACTTATTTTCTTAAAGTTATTTTATTCTTTATTACTTTTTATACCGTAATTTAATTTATACTCAATATTTATTTCATATACTTCCTTTCTTCTTCTTTTTTCCTTTTTACGCATTTATTTCCTTATTCATTTATTTTTTCTCTACATTTTTCATTATTTCTTTTTTTAATTATTTTTTATGAATATTTCTTCATTTATTTTTTTTCATTTTTTTGCACCACTGTTTTAATACATTTCATTAGCTTCTCATTGTTTTCCTTCATCTCATTCTACAAAACTTCCTTAACTTTCTCTCTGATAGTAAGAAACTGTAGCTGACCCCTGAAAAGCAACACACAACACCCACAAAAAGAAGTTCAGAAATGGATAAAGTGGAAAAGTCTGTCAAATAAACTTTCTTATAACAGATTATTACAAAGACTATGAAAATAAGTGTTATTATTTCAAGCACAAATCTCATAGTCGAATGCACTTTACAGGGAGGTTCAACAATACCATTTTTGCAGAATAAGAATTTGAGGGACGTACAACGGATAGCAAAGTTCATTGCGGAGATCGATTTAGCGAATTTCAGAAGGCGTGGTCTTTTCCTGCAAGTTTATTAGGTGTACATGTTGCAGCTCCTACCTCTGGCGGAGCCAATGTACAAGGATCACGGGGTGTATTTTCTTAGGATGATTTAGTGTATTCTCTTACCATGTTGTCTAGCTTTTGGACTGTTTTTAATTCAAAAAAAAGGAAATCTAAGCTTGTGTCCTATAATAGTAGACTAATTACACATATATAACCAATTAAATTTATGTATCCTAACTAATTATACTAAATAACCCTTTCCTTGTTGCTTTTGTTATTTAACTCATTTTTAATTTTTTTGTTTTGTTTCTCTACTTCTTTTTTTCTATTTATGTGTCACGACCCGATTTCTCAGGCCGTGATGGCACCTTCTAACACCCACTAGTAGGTAAGCCTAACTTTTAACCCTTAGCCCGAAACTAGAGGCAACGGGCTATCAACCAGAAGATGAACAAATAAAGGGAAAAATAAGGAATAATGAGAAGAAAGAGAACAACTCAAACAAACACAACAAACCACCCCAAGATCACGCATCAGTCGGTAAACGAGCATCTAAATAAAAATAGAAGTACAAGGATTTTACAAATACAGTATGAGCACAGTCAGTCTTTGAAAGCAAGTAAAGAGTATTCCTAATACATCATGGATGGAAATCGGCAACTCCGAATGCAGGAACTCACCAAATCTTCGAATCAGAAGCTGCTCTGCACAGATCCAAATCAATTGTGATAACCCGTACTACAATCTGTAGGGGGCAAAAGTATAGTATGAGTACCAAATGAATAGTACTTAGTAGGCATAGGCCGACTGAGCTATATAGGTAAAGCAAATATAAATAACATATAATCATGTAAATACTACATAAGCAACTAATCAGGAATTATCACACTAATGATAGTAAATAAGACAAAAGACAAGAGACATAGCTAAAGGAGCAGAGTCAAAGAACACACTTGAAACACAATGTAACAACCTATTCACAGGAAGAAGGACTCATAGGAGTTCACTAATGAAAATATAGTGCTAATAGGCAACGCTAACCAAGTTATCACCTAGGAACTATTCCGATTGAATCTAGCAGGAAGTAACAACCATAATAAAACTCAAATACCACGTAGACAAACTACCAATACAACCAAAGATAAGTATAATATTAGATAATAACCAACCAGACGCCCATACCCCAGGCCCCCATAAAATTGGGGGACCAAACAACGAACAATTATATTGGTTATGGGTGATGCTGATGAATGCAAGTCTGTAGTAAAAACCAATGATATCATCGGTGGCTTTCAGCAATGAACAATAATAAGTGTACAAATCGTCCCCATCCCTCGATCTTTCAGGTGGGACCTATGCGGCTCCCTCATCTAGTTTAGTGGTGCACTGGCCAAAATGGCCCATAGGGGATGCAGAAAGTCTATATACACTACCTGGGCCCAAACCAAGTCCTACATAGACATATAATATCCAGCAGTGGTATTAGAGAGTAAGAAGCCAAGGTGATGTACAAAGGGTGATGCCGTATCAGATATCAGTATACCAGTAAGCTCAAATTGTGAGCCCCTTGAAAAAAGACTACCCAGCCAACAAGTAAACTTCCAGCGGTATGGCCCAGCTAGCAAGAGTAAACCCGATTGTATCAATGAGTCAAGAAAGGGCGTCGATGCGCAATATAACCAAGTAAAACTAAGCACATTCCAGATGTCTCTAATACATAGAGTAGAAAGTGGAGTACATCCCCAATGCCTCATAAGTTTCAAAACTAGTGATCAAGTAATCCAGGTGGTACGACTCATATTAAAACCCAATTTAAAAGTAGTGAAAGCATGAGAATGTCCTCTTAAAAAGATAGTGAAAATCCATAAGGAACCCGAGATCGTACCACAAAATGAGTGAATATGCTTAATCAATGCAAGCATGTCATCACCAACATTCAAACAAGGTATACGTAGTCTTAATAGTACATCAAGTCATACAATACTAAAAAGAAAAAATAACTAACCTAGGGTCCAATCGCTCCTCGAATAAGGCCTTAATCCTAACAATGAATAATAGGTAGTCTAAAATAAAGATCTCAAGAGACTATGCTCATCTAAGGTCCAACTGGAGTAAAGGAAATGCGATAAAAGGAGGAAGGCTCTAAACCTAGACAATACCAACCTAAATAATACGCAATAGATACTAGACGATATCTAAAGGAAATCAGTCAAAAAGGGGAGATCGTACCCTAACTTGAAGCCAAACACGGGCGCTCTGAATCCACCAACATAAAGATCTCAGCCTCTGAATCACCTCTAATCTCTGCTGCGCTACAAAAATGTTAGTCACCTCATCGATATGATCGTTTTGATACTAAAATTGTAATTTTTTAAGATGGCTCAATTTTGGGGTCCAAAATGAGAAATATGGGAGTCGTATCTAAAATTCTGAAATTGACCCCAAAAGTTGTTCTTAGGTAGCACCACAAGCTCATATGACTTAATGATACATAATTTGGAACACGAGCAAAGTTATAAACATGCATGCAATGAAAACCCAATATCTAAGCTAAGAACAAGAACGGGGACGTAGCTAAATCAAGAAGTTCACAAAACACAAAGTTCCCACGGCCGAAAGTAATCACACCACAACGATCCTTTGGGAAAACCACAAAAAATAGGCTATTGAATTGCAGAAAATAGACCTCAAAATTCAACATACTTCCTACTCAAAAATGTGAAAAGACAGAAGATAATGTTTTAAATTTACCTCACATGAAGACTCCCCTAGACATTCTGAGCACATCAATGGATTCCCCACGCAATTCCCTTGAAGTTAGCGTCTTGAATCACCAAATTTGGCTTTCAAATGAAGGATAAATCGAGTTTCTAAACTCCACAAAAGAGTTTATCACGTCTCTTGTCTTAATTAAAAAGACTAGAGAATTGCTCATCGCGATCGCGAAGCCCAAGTCTCGCGATTGCTAGACATTAGAAAATTGCCCATTGAGATCCCGTGGGGGTCCTCAAGATCATGATTCATAAGGGATAAGACCCTCTCGATCGCGATAGGACCTCAGGAACACGAAGATCAAGGGAGGCCTACATCAGCATTAGATGTAATAGCGGATTTTTTAACCTTTCAAACCCCCAACGGGCTACTCAAAATTCATTTGGAATCCCGTGCGTTCAAATGAGATATTGTACCCCACTAAATTTAATGTTTCGGACTCAGTGGTGAATTCAAAATTCCCATACAATGTTATTTTAATGAAAAAAGTGTCCCATACCAAAGTTCCATTTTTAGTCAAATTCCACAACGGGCCTTAGGATTAGACCGAAAGTCTCGGGAAGTGAAAGAAAGGTGGTTCCAGGAAAAATTCAAGATTTTGAAACTAACTGCACTAACGAAATTTCAATCCAAGTGTGTTTTCCAACAATGTTGACTAAAGTCAACTATAAGCCAAATTTCAAAGGCAAAACCACCAAATGGTCCCAAACGCATATCAATTACCTCGATACTCGTGCCAACCATATTACTAGCTTAATTTTGCTATTTCTAAACTGATAGAACTATCATAATTTCGTTCTGCGGTCATTTACCTGAAGTTAACTTTTCATGTAATGAATGCTTTGAAACAGGGGAACAAGCCTAAAATCCAAACGAATGATCAGGCGACAGAACAGTCTGTGCCAGAAAGTCATAAATGACTTGAGGTCGCTACAGGAAAGATCTAAAAGCTGAAAGGTCCGTAGATGAAAGAAATGACCTAGAAGGTCATTACAATGTTTCTTTGTCCATTTATGTTTTTAAAAATTTATTTTATTCTTTTGTTTTATTTCTTCTGGAACAATCACAAACAGAAGGCAGGCAAAAGGAGAGCAACTTCAACTAATTTATTTTACCATAATTTATTTATTTTTATACCATAATTTTATTTATACTCAATATTTATTTAATATACTTCCTTTCTTCTTATTTTTACCCTTTTCTCATTTATTTTTTTATTTGTGTATTTTTTTCTCTATTTCTTTTTTTATTTTTAATGTATTTTTGAATTTTATTTTATTTTTTGCTCCACTGCTTCTATACATTTGATTAACTTCTCATCGTTATCATTCATCTTATCTTTCAAACACCCTTTAACTTTCTATCCAGTATAGTAACAAATTATAGTTGACCCTTATAGACCAACAACAATAACCACAATAATTAGCTCAGAAATTGATTAAGCATAAATATTTTTCAAATAAACTTTTTATAAGAAATTCTTACCAACACTATGGAAGTAAATGTTAATATTTTAAGCACAAATATTTTGGTTTAGTGCATATTATGGGGAGGTGCAGCAATACAACGTCGGATAGCATAGTCTGTTGTAGAGATAGATTCAGCAACTTTCAGAAGGTGTGGGTCTTTTTTGGAAATTATTTTAGCTACATATTTTGCTGCTCCTATCTCCAGCTAAGCCATTTTTTATACCCCAGAAATTAACAAAATACCTCTAAAGGATAGGGCGCTCGCATAACGTATCATCCCTACCATTTTCGCCAATCCGAAGCTGGAATATAGATCAGGAGAAAAATCATGTGAGAAAGTGGTCTTAGTTGAATTTTAGGCCAACCGGAATAAAAGATAAATTTCTGGGCAAAATTTCAACTCCAGAAGAGTGAGCGATGCAGACGTGCCCCTACCTAGTTCATTTTCTCACTTTGTTCATCAAATTCATTTAGAAAGTGCATTTTATGTGTTCGGCTACGTTTGTACATAAATCATAGTGCAAAATGTGATTTATGTTTTATGTTAAAAATGGCCTGAAATTGAACAGGTCCACATTGCAAACATGCTCCACTATGGTACCCGATTTTTAGTTTTGAGTGAGGGGTATTCTGGTCTTTTTTCCACCCCTCCTATACTTAACCTATGACTAATATAGGCTGTTTTCGACCTTATAAAGGTTTCTAAATTCATTCATTAGACTTTTTTATGCATTTAAGCAAAAGAAACAAGGGCTAAAGAAAGGAGGAAGGGATAGGGTTCAAGGATTTCAAGCAAAAATCTTGTCAATTTGACTATCCAATCTTCATACCTGGTATGTAAGGCTAACCAAAGCATTGGATTGACTTCATCCATGTGCCCTACATCTAATTTTATTGAATGTTGAGAATTAGTTGAGTCTAACTAGTTTCTTGAATTCTGAATAAGTTAATTTTTCTCCTATTGAGTTTTGTATAATTATGTATTTAGGTTATTGTTGTTTTCTATATCTCAATAGATTGAAATTGTTGTTCATTGCTACTTTTCCATGAACCCTAATTCATTTTATAATTATGACTTTTTACATACATATTTTGAGTAAATATGATGCTTTTATGCATTGATGAAGTGAGTGATTTGAACTAATATTATCTATAATATATATATATATATATATATATATATGCCTCTGACAGAAATGCAAGGTAAGGCTGCGTACAATAGACCCTTATGGTCAGGCCCTTATAATTATGACTTTTTACATACATATTTGGACGGGATGTGTAATTTTGAAAGAATATTTTATTTAAATAACTTGATGATTTGAGCATGAGCATTGATTTCAAATGAGTTTGATTTTTCATATGAATTGAGTTCTCGAGTCATTTATTATTTTATTGAGTCTTAAAGCTTAATTTGTATAAGTCTTAAATAAGCATGAGTCGAGTTTGAAAGGTTCTTAAACTTCTATTAGTTTTGTTCATTTATTTTTTCAATATTTTGCTCCACTACTTTTATATGTTTCTTTAAAATCTCATTGATATCCTTCATCTCACCCTACAAAAAACCCTATCACTTTCTCTCTGATATAGTCAGAAACTGCAACTAAACCCTGAAAATCAACAACAACAATGACAAAAAATAGCTTAGAAATGGATGAAGCATAAAAATCTTTTAGATAAACTTTTTATAAGGGTTTGTTACCCAAGTTATGAAAGAGGGTGTATCGATCTCTGTGACAGAATAAGCTATCTGACTTTTGTCCTTCAAATTCTTATTCCACAAAAAGGGTATTGCTGCACCTCCCCATAATGTGCATTCAACTACAAGATTAGTGATTGAAATGGTAACACATACTTTCATAATTTGGGAAGAGCCAATGGTATCCTGAAAGAACTGGCTCACCCTTATGTTGTTGTAAGTTAACGGTCTTGTATGGGAGGTACCTCAACAGCCGTTTGGAGATCACCTGTACTCAACAAAGAAAGAGCAAATGCAGTATCAGTACAAAAAATAATGGTGTACTTGTAGGATCACACGGCTATTCCAGTAAATGAGATATGGTAACTACAACATAGTAACACACATATATCTAGTAAACCCTACTAATCATCATTTCATGAATAGTACATATACTTATACCTAGGTTAATAGTCTCAGTATCAATATATAATCAAGAAAGGTACTCTCATGGAACCTACATACACCTGTTAGTGTGTTGAAATGTGACACCCGGTCCAAGGCTGTGTCTCAACCTGACACCCAATTCAATTATGTATCGGAATGTGACACCCGATTAAGTTATGTGATGGAATGTGTCACCCTATCCAATCATACATAATAAATTGCAAATACAGTGAATTGTACAACAATCCTATCTACCAAGAACATGTTCATTGCAAGCCAGAAACAATACATAGTCATTTCACATTGTTCATTTCATCTTTCCCTATTCACATACATATATGCATACATGAAAGTAATTATCAAGCGCATATAAAATATTTGGGAAGACAAAACTATCACCAAACTCGAATTAAGCTTTTGGAAAGTCTAAACTTTTGGAGATTTCCCTTTCCAAAATTATTTGGATTGTTCTTGATCTAAAAACAGTCGCACATAATGCAAAGTATCAATAAAATAGCCTAACTTACTTGAATTATAACAAATTTACAAACCTTGGCCAAACCCATGATCCTAATTCCTAACTACGGTTTTTCCTATTATTAATTTCAGGCCAAAACCCTCCCCCAATGATTACCAAACATGATTCTAGGTTATAAGAATCCAAAATATTGATTAGGGGAGTAATAATCTAACCTTTGGTGTGAGAATTCATGGAAAATTGAAAGAAAAATGTTGTGGGTTGCCCTTTATCTCTTACGAATGAGTTTTTTTTTCAGAAAATAATATTTCTGGTTTTCCCCCCATTTTAGTCCCGACTGGTACATCACAGCTCGCCCTATCCCGCCATAGCAGCCCTGCCATGGTGGGAATAATCCCCCTCTGGCGAGATGCGCAGAGATAGAGAGTTGTGGTTGAGTCCCAATGTCTCTCATTTTGCCATACACCCTTATCCTATTACGGTTTAACATCTACCCTTCTCACCAAGTTCAATTTGGGAGTTTTACTCACCCAAATATGATTATTTAAATCCGTACAAGCTCCATATCATCATGTCTATAATTGGTATTGTCTTAATAAAGTGATAAGGGACACAACACAATCTTTTCTAGTCCAATTACGCTATATACAATCTATATGCTATATGTTTTATCTTTAAATTGTATTATTACAACTCTAGAATAGAGTTACCTTTTGCTTTAAGTAATGACTGACTTCAGAAACATCAATCCATCCATTACCTGATCACCCTAGACCACACCTAACTCATATTTCGTGCGAGTCTAGCCTAGGTTCAGTAGTTTTAAGTCACTTCCAAAAGATTTTTGGCTCGGTTTCGTTCCACATTGGCTAATCCATAATGATAAAAATAGGTTATTACAATAGATACCAATTTATCTATCACTCATCCCCGAGTGATCAATTAGGAAAAATAGGGCTAAGACAGATATAGAGTAGTACCTGATTTGATGAATAAATGGGGATACTTTGTCACATATCCTTTGTAGTTTTTCAAGTAGCTTCCTCTACCAGACAATGCTTCTGCTGAACTTTTACAGAATTAATTTCTTTAGTCCTCAACTTCCAAATATCACGATCTAGTATTGCCACTAACTCTTCCTCATACTAAAGAACTTTGTTTAGCAAAACTGAGTCCCACCTAATGATATAATCTCCATCCCTATAATACTTCTTCAGCATGGACAAATGGAGCACGAGATGGACCCCAGATAAGCTAGGTGGTACTCCAACCTGTAAGCCACTAGCCCCTATACAATCAAGAATCTAAAAAGGGCCAATATAGCAAGATCTGAGGTTTCCCTTCTTACCAAATCTCATTACTCCCTTTATGGGTGACACCTTTAGAAGTACTTTTTCACTAGCCTGAAATGCTATGTCCTTTACCTTACGGTTATCATACCTTTTTTGATGACTCTGAAATTTTTAGTCGATGCTTGAAAAGTTTGTGGGACTACAATTATGGAAGGGGATGTAGGTCTCCTATAGGGTGGTTTGAGGTAGGAGATGTAAAGACCTTGGGGCTTGACTTGGTAAGAGATGCTCAATACTGATGCAATCACTGTCTCTGAAGAGGAGCTGAGAATTGCACACAAGATCATCAATTTTCAGAAACATGGTTTGATTCGAGTATCAAGAACTGTGGTAGATGATTCCTTATCTTTTGGACTACATACAGTCCAAAAATTGGATCAAACCACCGCACCATTTGAGAGCACTGATCAGGCGACTCCTGAGAGAAACATCACAGAGTCGCCGGAGTTGCGCCTTCATTTTCGAAGGGGCTCCGGCGACATTCGAGACGGCGGAACCCTTGGGGTTTGTTCCCCACCTCATGGTGCTCCTACCACCAAAATTTCAACCCAAATGGATGGTGAAATCGTTGGGGATGATGGCACCGGCGAGGTTGCTAGAGCTCAAGCGACATTTTCAGGTGGAAACCAATGCAAAATGGGTTGTTTCATTGAAACAAATACACCCCACCAGCAACTCACAAACACTAGAGAAGGAATCAAATCCTCTCAAATTAGCTCGAATTTGCCAAATAAACAGGGTCACTGTCAGAGTGCCGGCGCCGGAGCTCCGGCGAACCATTTGTCACAAGATCAAATCTAAAATGTCCCTAAGGCCAATGTGCAACTTCCTATCCACAAGAGGTGTCTCGAATCATCAACAACAAATTCAAATTCAAAAAGTCGTCGAGATACTCGTCAAGGTGATATTCACATTTTCACTGATAATCAAGCTGAAGAACACACATTGGTTCAAGACCAATATCAATAATATGGTGAATTCAATCAACTAAAGGATGATATACACACAATTGATAATGCAAAGTCGATGCATCTTTTTTCCAAAAATGATAAACATGCCTTAGGAACTTCACAGCAATATAACAGTGCTAATGTTACAGACCTTCAAGGTAATACCAATCCTTCCAAATTGATATACTCTAAGACTGCCAATTTGAAATCCAGTGGAGTTCTTTTGCAACCTAATGCAAATGTAATCCCTAGTAAGGCTGTAGGTAACTCCTTGCAGGGCACTGATCATACTAAAATCAATTCTAAAAGCAGCCCTGAAATTCCTACCAAAATGCCTAACAATTCTATTCCTCAAACTAGCAACCACCTACACACTCAACAGCCTACCACCACCCACAATAGCTTCCCTAAGGTGTCTAGTAATTTTGACATCCAGGTTCAAACTAGCCAACCTAAGGTGCCCACCAGCTATGCTAATATTGGTCCTAAACATGTTGGAACTAAATCAGTCAATACCCAACCTCAACCAAATTCCACTAACCACAACCCCCAGAAAAATATTTTTCCCAACATAAAGGACCAGGTCCTTCAGCCTGCCCCTTACACTGTAGTTCAGACCTTTGCTGCCAAACTCAGAAATAATCAAGCAAAGAATGAGGCTCCTATTGAATTAGCCACCCCTGAATACACAACCAAATAGGGATTGCCTGCTGTGTTTTTCAAAAAAGAAGACTTTATGCACAAACTAGCTCAAAGATGCAAATACACCTTGGTTGGCAAATTTACCCACACCATGCCAAAGATAGAGTTGATAAGAAGGAGCTTTATCATTCAAACTCAGGTATCAGGAGGTGTAAAAATTGCTCATTTCAATGCTAGACATGTCTATATTGACTTGGACAATGAGTTGGATTACAATACTGTCTGGACCAAACAGAGAATGACAATAGAGGGCCAACTCATGAGGATTCAGACATGGACACCTACTTTTAAACCGGATGAAGAAACCCCAATAGTGCCAATCTGGGTAGCCTTACCAGAACTACCTTGTCATTGTTATAACATGGAGTTCACCACTGCCTTGCTAGCCTCTGTAGGGAAGGTACTTTATCTAGACACTGCCTCCATACAAAAAACAAGGGAAAGCATAGCCAAGGTCAGACTTCAAGTGAACCTCACCAATAAAAGACCTCCCCATGTTTGGCTGGGATATGACAAAACTGATAAAACTCTAGGGAGGTGGCAAGCTATTTTATATGAAAATGTACCTGATTACTGCATGTATTGCAAACATCAGGGTCACTTGATACATGTTTGTATTATTCAAAGAAGGGATGAAGAACAAAAAAAAGAAAAGAATAAGAAACAGCAAAAATGAACAAAAACAATGAGGGCATGCTAACCAAGGATCATGATGACACAAATATCAATACATCTGTAAAAGATGCTCCTGCTCAGCCACAACAAACACTTGATAAAGGAAAAGAACTGTTGTTGAAAGTTCAGAGGAAGAAACAGTCTAAGGGACAAAACAAGCCCCAACAAACAAATGTGATCAGCTCTATTCAACCACAACAGAACAAGGGAGTTGATAAACCTCAGCAAAACATCACAGGTCCAGGTAAGCCCTCTACTCCTATTTATACTTCCAATAATTATGTTGATCTTGTTACCCAGGATCAAACCAATAACCAAGATGCATGAGAACCAAGTAACCAAATGAATTCCACTTTGAAGAATTCAGCAAAAATGTAGGAAAACACCATAATTCAACAACAACGTACTACTCAAAGGAGCAATGTAATAAGGAATGTAGGTATTGACTTATTTCTCCCCATACCCCTTACACCCCCATATCATATCTCTGCTGCTGTTGGCTGTGAAGTTGATGGAGGAAGGGTTGGAGGAGTAATGGAGAACCCCACTAATCTGCAGGATGGGGAACCCAAAAGGGGAGGGATTTTGTCTCATGTTTTGCATGAGAATATCACTGACCTTAGGAGTGACCTTACAGCCCCTGCTACCCCTGTACACAAGGCTAAAAATGACATACCAAATACTGAATCCATCAGAAGAGATCCCCCTACTGATGATTCTACCATGCAAAACATCTTGCTCTATGGCCAAGGATTTGGGATCCATTGCAAGCAGTAGTGGAAAAGACTCTAATGCTAAAAAGAACAAGTTAAGCAAGAAAAGGAGAGAGGCCATCAAAAAGAAAATAAACCTTTCTGAGAAATGTCAAACTTCTTTAACTCATAGTGTTGCAATGCAGCAAAGTGAATAGGGATGTCAACAATTTGTACTTGATGATGATCAGGTGGGTATAGATATCACCCCTTTTCAAACTCCAGAGGTAGCTACAGATCACTTCACCTTCAACACCAACATACAGGACCCTATTGATGAGTATGTTGTATGTGATTCAGAAAATGAAGAAGATAATAATTATCAGCCCTTGCATGATCAGGAAGAAGATGATATTATAAGTGAGCATTTAATCAAAACCATCAACCCCTCTTCTGAGAATATATATGAGGAAGACATCCAATAGGTGGCTAGTTCACAGGGTCTATCTCCTAGAGGGATACATAGGACCAGATTTAGCAACAAGGCAAAAATTTCTACAAAAACTGCCCCCACAGGCAGACCAAGTACCAGGTCCCATACTTCAAGAATTTCTCAATGATTAGTACCCTTAGCTGGAATGTAAGGGGTATTAATACCCAAGGAGCCATGGATAGAATAAAAATTCTCATAAATATCCATCAAATTTCTCTTATAGCTCTAATGGAACCTTTTTCTGATAACTCTCAGTTATAATACTTCAGAAACCAGCTCAATATGGACCATGCCATCCACAATCCCAATGGTAAGATTTGGATTTTCTGGACCAAAGATGTGAATTGCAAGATTTTGGAGAATGATGAGCAACTAATCACTTGTGAGCTCAATCATGCCATGATCCCAAATTAATTCATCACTACCTTTGTTTATGCTAAATGTAAAGATCATCTCAGAAGACCCTTATAGGATAGCCTTCTATAGCAGTCTACTACACCCAATCCATGGTGCACTATAAGAGACTTTAATGTTATTGTAGACCCTGAAGAAAAATTAGGGGGTGTCCCCTATAATATGAGAAAGAGTTTTGAGTTCATTAGCATTATTGAGGCTTCAGGTCTTCAAGACCTTGGTTTCTCAACTCAGAAATACACCTGGTCCAAACTGAGGGGTATCAACTTTAGAATTTGGAAGAGACTTGATAGAGGGATGGTTAATGATAACTGGCTAGAGACCATGCCCCATACCAGCATTACTCATCTTTCTTCTGTGGGTTATGATCACTACCCCTTGCTCTTGGAAATAATTGACCAACAACACAACCCCATCAAGTATTTCAAATTCCTGAACTGCTGGCCTGAGCAACCTTCTTTCATGGATAATGTCAAGAATTGCTGGAGCAGACCTTCTGAAGGAAATCCAATGTGGAGTTTTCATCAGAAAATAAAAAGACTTACTGCTACTCTTGGCTACTAGTCAAGAAATCAATTTGGAGACATCTATGCTAAAGTCAAAGAATATGAGGAGAAGGCTAGACAAGTTGAAGAGAATATGATCAGTATAAACACCAATGAAAATAGGTCTCAACTGCATGCTATCAATGCTGAGTACATTAGATACATGAAGATGGAGGATTTTATCCTCAGACAAAAGTCTCAACTTTACTGGTTCAAAGAATGTGACAGGAACTCTAGCTACTTTCATGCTCTCATCAGAGGCAGGAGAATAAAGCTTTACATCTACAGGATCCAAAATGAAGAAGGCTCTTGGGTGCAAGGTGATAAAGAGATAGCTGATGCTGCTTGTGAATATTTCCAACAAATTTTAATTGGAAAGGAGGAGCATATCCAATAGCAGATACTCCATTGCATCCCTACAATGGTGACTGACAAAGACAATGAAGATTTACAAGCCATGCCTACTTTGGAAGAAGTGAAAACTGCTGTTTTTACTATGAATCCTCACTCTGCTGTTGGCCCTAATGGGATGCATGGAACTTTCTTTCAGGTGTGCTGGGACATCATCAAAGAAGACCTCCTTAAAGTGATCACATCCTTCTTTTGTGGACAAACTATGCCTAAATATTTCACCCATACTTGTTTGGTTCTACTCCCAAAAGTAAACTATCCTACAAAAATCTCTGAGTTCAGACCCATAAGCCTTAGCAACTTCAGTAACAAAATCATTTCCAAACTCCTCTACCTAAGACTTGCTCCTATTCTCCCCAACCTCATTTTCTTGAACCAATCTGGCTTTGTCAAGAATAGAAACATCTCTGAAAATATAATGCTTGCCCAGGAAATAATTCACCAAATCAAAAAACCAAATGTTAGAGGCAATGTTGTGATAAAACTTGACATGACCAAGGCTTATGATAGGTTCTCTTGGAATTACACTTGTCTTGTGATGAGAAGAATGGGGTTTAAAGAAACTTTCATTGATATGGGTTGGAGAATCATGGTTGATAACTGGTACTCTATTATAGTCAATGGTTCAAGACATGGTTTCTTTCACTCCACAAGGGGTCTCAAACAAGGTGATCCTCTCTCCCCTGCTTTATTTGTCCTAGGTGCTGAAGTGATGTCCAGACTATTGAATAATCTTCATCAGCATCCCCAATTCCATGGTTTCTTTATGGCAAAAAAGGGACCTCAGATCAATTATCTGAGTTTTGCAGATGATATCATCATCTTTACTTCTAGAAGAAGGAACACCTTAGCTCTCATTATGGCAACATTAACTACCTATGAAAGAGTTTCTGGACAATTGATTAACAAGCAAGAAAGTCATTTCATGGTTCCCT
Organism: Solanum dulcamara; assembly: GCF_947179165.1. NCBI lineage: Eukaryota > Viridiplantae > Streptophyta > Magnoliopsida > Solanales > Solanaceae > Solanum > Solanum dulcamara. The sequence continues at coordinate 30,070,184 of NC_077245.1, read as the reverse complement.
CCAATGCTTTCAAGTCTACTGTACTGAGAATCAAGAGTATCACTAGTTTCAACCAAAAGAGTAGTCTTATAACATACTTGGGATGTCCTATTTATATTGGTAGGAAAAGAGTTATTTACTACTCTGATCTTATTGCAAAGGTTGTAAGCAGGATCACTGGTTGGCATGCTAAAATCCTGAGCTATGGGGGTAGAGCTATTCTTGTGAAGCATGTTATTCAAGCCATGCCAATACATTTGCTTTCAGCCAGCATCCCCCCCTCAACCATCATCAAGCAGATTCAGAGCATCACTGCTAACTTCTTCTGGGGATGGAAAAATGACAAGAGGAAGTACCACTGGTCATCATGGAAGAACCTTAGCTATCTTTATGATGAAGGGGGCATAGGGTTTAGACAAATCACTGATGTGGTTAAATCTTTTCAATACAAGCAGTGGTGGACCCTTAGAACCAAGAACACCTTGTGGGGAGAATTCCTTAAATCCAAATACTGTCAGAGGGCTAATATTATTACAAAAAAGTGGGACACTGGTCAGTCCTTAATTTGGAAGCACCTCATGAACAACAAAAACAACATTGAGCCTCACATTCAGTGGCAAATTAAATCTGGCTCTTGCCTTTTTTGGTGGGACAACTGGCTAGGTGTTGGCCCTTTAGCTCACTTTTCTGCTAACAGCTGTAGGTTTAACAACACCCAAGTTTCAGCTTTTCTAACTAATGTCCAATGGAATGTTGATCTCATTATCCAAAAAGCCCCTCCTCAGTTTGTTCCTAACATTTTAGCAACTCAATTCAGCTACCATCCTCTCAAACAGGACCATCCATGCTGGATTCGTAATACCAATGGGAAGTTCAGTTGTTCTTCTACCTGGGAGATCATTAGAGACAAGAGGACAAATACGATGCTGAATGCATGTACTTGGCACCAGCTAATACATTTCAAATGCTCCTTTCTTGTTTGGAGAGCTCTCAGAAGGAAATTACCTACCAATGAGAAAATAACCAGCTTTGGCAAAGCCCCCTCTCAGTACCATTGTTGTGATAGACCTGGCCAAGACACCATTGATCACACCTTTGTTACAGGAACCTTTGCCAAGAATACTTGGAGGGTGTTTGCTGATTCTTTGGGCATAAAAAAGGATTACACACCTCTTAGAAATATGCTTATGAGACGGTGGACATCTAAATACAAGAATGAAGCACATAAACTCCTGTTACAAGTAATCCCTGTCTTCATTTGTTGGAACTTATGGAAGAATAGATGTGCTTCCAAATATGATGGGAAGAAATCTAAACTTTCAAGAGTCAAATTTTCTGTCTACAAAGACATCTCTAACCTGCTCATCACAACTTTTCCTTATATTGAATGGCCAAATAATTGGAAGGACCTAGTCATTTCAGTGGAATAATGCTACCATGATACCAAAATTACCCCTGTATGCTGTATCAAACCAGGTGATCAAATGGTAAAGCTAAATACAGATGGTAGTACCCTTAACAACCCAGGTAACATTGGTGGAGGAGGAATACTTACAAATACTCATAGTGACCTTATATTTGCCTATGCAGTTCCATTGGGGGAAGGAACTAACAACCAAGCAGAAATCAGGGCTGCTATCTTTGGTCTATCTTGGTGTATTCATCTTGGTTATTTACAGGTAGAGTTAGAGGTAGATTCTTAACTCCTAATCAGGTGGTTACAACAAGAAGCAAAACCCCCTTGATCAATAAAGGAGCTGTTGGACAATTTAAACAACATCATCAACCAATTCCAAACTTTCAGCTGTAAACATATCCTTAGAGAAGCAAACTACACAGCTGATGTCTTATCCAAACACAGCCACAAATGCAAATCTCCTGAACTCTATTTTACTGTGCATGATCTCCCCAAACAAGCTAAGTCATACCTTGAGATGGACAAGTTAGTAATGCCTTCTTTCAGAAGAAAGAAACTCAGGAGAATCAAGAAACCTCCCTAACTCATTCTATTTTGGTTCTAACTCAAACTTCAACATGGTTTTGTCTATGCATAACTATAACTACCTTGAAGATCTCACAGTTAGAACTCCTAGCAAACAGAAAATCTCCCTTCCTTATTACTATCTTTATTATTTTCTTAGAATAACCAGTCTAACTTTAGAAGTAAGGAGTACAGTAGTTTATATTTTGTCTTCTCTTCCTTCTTGGCTTAACAGGTATAGGAATCTTGATTGGAAGCCCAGGCTAGTTTCTTTGCAACACACATAGGACACATTCAAGTTCTTATTTTTGTTTTTTTTTCTTGGTCTGTGCAGATACATCACATTACACATCCTGGAATTTTTCTACATCAGTAACAACAAGAGGAGCCATAAGGGAAGTGCTTCTTTTTGGGGTGATAGAATTGTTTCCAGATTTTGCCTTTTGTTTCTATTTCTGTACAGGTTACAAACTACAGCAGGAACAATATTCCAGCCTCTTCCAAGATTACAGTAGTTACAACAATACAAAAACATGCAGCTCTATAGATTCAGCAAGATCCCAGGATCAAAAACAAGAGGAGTTGTTCCTTGCAACAAGTTTGTCAAAACTAAGGAGAAGCAGATGCCAGAAACAAACCTCAGCAGCAGCCATCAGCCCTCAACAACATGCATCATGCAACATCCAAAATCCTCCAAATTTTTCAGGATATTAGCATCCCCAAAGATGGTTGAGCCCAAGAAATTTCAGCTCGAACGGATAACCGGAGACGTTAGTCGAGCGACATTCAAAAAGACAGCCGATGTTGCACGCAGAACAGTAACTCTCAAGAGGAGAAATAGTATACATCATTAAAAATGCTCCAAATTTTGTAGGAATACAACAACTACAACAATTGTAGAGCCCAAGAAATTTCAGCCCGAACGAAGAATTGGAGACGTTAGTCGAGCGACCTTGAAAAAGATAGCCGATTGTCATGGAACCCCTTTGTTTCTTCTTCTTCTTTGGAAAAATCCGAATTTTAACAACTTTCAACAACTTGTATGCTAGCTATTATATGGACCCCAAAATGTAAAGCCCGAATGGATTCTCAAAAACGGTAGTCGAGCATCACAGAAGATATGACTGATCTCGACCCATGCAAAGGAAATTGGGTATACTTGATTTTCTTCAATTTAGCTAGGTTCTGTACCTTAGTTGAATAGAACTAGTCTCCTATACTTGATCTTCCTAGTCGAGAGGAGTCCTCTCATTACATATCTTCCATTTTATTTTTGGAGATAAGGCCTTTTACGTCCCCCTCCTTGTACTCGTCAGTTTACTTTTATATATATAAGATGAAAATTTTATAAAAAAAAAATCCCCTTCTATAGAAGGCTTCAAATGGTGCCATCTCAATGCTAGAGTGATAGCTATTATTATAAGAGAACTCACACAATGAAAGAATTTATCCCAATATCCTCCAAAGTAAATCACACATGCTCTCAACATATCTCCTAACACCTGAATGGTCATTTGTGACTGCCCATAAATTTGTGGATAAAACATTGTGATGAATGTGAGTTGAGTGCCTAACTCCTCATGAAACTTTCCTCAAAACGTAGAGGTGAAATACATACCACGGTCTGAGATGATAGATAAGGGAACCCTGTGTAGCCTTACTATCTCCTTCAAAAATATCTTTGCCAATTGTTGCTCATTGTATTCCACTCTAAGAGGAATAAAATGAGCTGAGTTTGTCTATTGATCAACTACAATCCAAATAGAATCATACTTTCCCATGGTGTTGGGAAGACACACCACAAAATCCATTGTTGTTCTTTCCCACTTCCTTTCAGGAATGGGCAATATATGAAGAGACCCTGCAGAACTTTGGTGCTAATATTTTACCTGGTGACAATTTTGGCACTTAGCCATATACGCAGCTATGTTTTTCTTCATGCTCGGCTACTAATACAACTGCTTTAAATCATTATTCAACTTGGTCACTTCTGAATGAATAATGTATCGCAAACCATGAGATTTTGACAACAACTTCTAAATTAAACCATCTACCCAGGGAACACATATCCTCCTCCTAAAGTTAAGCACCCCACCTACATCAAGGATTGCATCCTGGGCCTTGCCCAACAAGACCTTCTCTTCAATCTTATTCAACTTTACACCCTTAAACTGCTTGGCCTTAATTTTTTCAATAAAGGTAGGACTTAGATCAACCCTGGACAATACCCCACCCTTTGTTGATATGCCTAGACTCATGAATTTAGCATCCAAGGCTTGAATATCTTTAGCCAGAGGCCACTTACAAGCCCCAAATAGGCTAGACTGCCCATGCTAACTAGTTTTCAGCTTAATGCGCCTGCCACCACATTAGCCATGCCTAGATGATACAGTATGGTGATATCATAATCATTAAGAAACTCAATCTATCTTCTCTACCGCAGGTTCAAATCTTTCTGAGTGAACACATATTGTTGACTGCGGTGGTCAGTAAACACTTGACACTTGACACCATAGAGATAATACCTCCATTTGTTTTAGAGAAAACACTATTGCTACCAAATTTAAGTCATGAGTTGGGTAGTTTCTCTTATGAACCTTCAAGTATAGCGAGGCATAGTCTATAACATTTTTATCGTGCATCAACACAACACCCAACCGTGATTGTTAAGCATCACAATAAATAATGAAATCTTTACCTTCCACAGCGCGGTCCGTATAGGTGCCATGGTTAGAATAGTCTTAAGCCTTTGGAAGCTCTACTTACATTTATAAATCCACTCAAATGGTACCTCCTTGTAAGTCAGCCTTGTTAAATGGGTAGGGCTATAGGCACAGTTCTTAAATGATTCAATCTTTTGTGGATCTACCATTACCCTTTCTTTCGAAACAACCTTCCTCAAAAAGACAATCGAACACAGCAAGAATTCACACTTAGGGAATTTTGCATAAAGTTTCTATTTTCTAAGACACCCAGAATAATGCGAAGACGGTCTGCAGGTTCTTCCTCACTCTTCAAGTACAATAGAATATCATCTTTATATATGATCACGAATAAACCTAGACATGTCTTGAATATCCTATTCATCAAACTTATGAAGGTTGCAGCTTCATTAGTCAGCTCAAACGATATTACAAAAAACTTATAATGCCCATATCTAGTTCTAAAAGATGTTTTGGGCACATCCTCAGGTCTAGTATTCAATTGATAGTAACCAGACCCTAAATCAATTTATCAATTTTGAAAAATACTGATGCACCTTGCAACTGATTAAAATGATCATCTATGCAAGGCAATAGGTACTTATTTCAAACTATGACACTATTTAGTTGTCAATAATCTACATAGATTCGCTTGCTAATATCATTTTCTTAACAAAAAAAACAGGAGCTCCCCATGGACAAGCATTAGGACGGATGAAACAATTATCAAGAAGTTCTTGGATTTGAGCCTTAAGCTCTCTCAACACTGCCGGAGTCATATGGTAAGGAGAAATAGAGATAGAGCAAGTGCACGACTCAAAGTCAGTATAGAAATCTATGTCTTTATGAGGAGGCATTCTAGACAAGTTGGTAGGAAACACTTCTTTAAACTCAAACACTATCAGAATAGACTCCATAGAGGGAGATTTAACATCAACATCTTATATGTGAGCGAAATTGTAATGACCCACCAGGTTATTATTGCCTTAATGCCACTTTTTCATTGTTTATAACATTCTTTTAGCGACCCCAAGACATTTATGACTTATTGACAATGACTGTTTGGCCTCCTAGTCGTTTATTTGGAGTTTAGGACTATTTCCCTATTTTGGAGTTTTTATAGCTTAAAAAGTTGACTTTTGTCATTACTTTAGGTAACTAGCATCAAAATAGAATTTTAACGGTTCCATCAGCTCTAGAATGGTCAAATTAGGTTAATAGCATGGTCGATATGAGTATCAAGGTAATTGATGTAGGTTTGCAGGCATTTGGTGCTTTAGCTATTGAAATTTTGCCTAATGTTGACTTAGGTCAACATTCTTGAAATATTCGCTCAGAAGAAAATTTCATCAACACAGTTAGCTCCGAAATATCGAGTTTGGTCAAGCATGACCGTTCGTGTTCTTTTCAATAATTCAGGTCTAATCGCGAGGCCTATTATGAAATATGGTTTTAAATGACACTAGTGTGGGATCTATTTTTCGTTAAAATGACCTCGAATGGGAATTTCTAATGTACTATTGTGTTTGAAACATCCAATTTGGTGGGATACCATATCTCAGTCATAACCCGAAATCGGGTGAGATGGCACTTGCCTAACCCACCAAAAGCAAGTCAGCCTAAGAGTTTCAACAAGTCAATAAGCAGAAACAAAGGCAAAAGAGTAAAGTCTAATATGATATAAACAAGAATAAGCGAAAAGTAGATTCTAAACCACCCATGACTTGCTGTCACATGTACAAGATACTATCTCAACTTAAATGAAAAGATACTTGTCCAAATGTCTCATTTCTCTAATAGAATAAAACATAAGATAAATGGACGGTGAGAGCCTACGAAAGAAGATAAACTGCTACCTCTCACACGTCCAGGAGGTCGGTCTAATCAACATGAATACAAAGAATAGGAGGTATCGGGCTCGATCCTACATAGATGTAGAAGCAAGGAGTGAGCACCAAACAATAAAATACTTAGCAAATGAAAACTAAACCCTAAGTAAAACAATGAGAAACACAGGTACCCCTAACATCCCAACCACATATCACCAAAACTACACACCTGCACTCTGACAACCCAATCTATACAATTTATACAACAACTATCTTAGAAATACCAGATAGTCCATAAGTAGAAAGTACACATATATTCTTATCACCATACTCAGACATACACAGGTAATCTCAATCATATATAGCTACAAGATAGAGTAGATGAAAATACAATATGAAATAATGTGATGTATGTTTGTCCTACGATAAACTTTTGTTGATCACCTCAGACCGAAACTCATGGGGGCCTCACATGGACCATGTATATATCATCATTGCTAGAAGAGACCTCGACCATAATATCCATCGAAAAAGACCTCGACTGCAGAAAGAAACCACAAAAGATCACCTCGACCGGTAGAAACCTTGGTCTCAATATACAGTGTCTTACTCATATCAGTTTCTCATCTATCACATGAAGATATATGCAAAAGTAATATATGATACAGAGTAAATAGTCATAACATAGTGCTATATAGTCCACAATCATACAAATAGTCAATAACCTAAGAACTTACAACACTTAGACAATTACCTATACCTGAATTCCACTATAAATGCCTTATAATAGATGAATCACACTCAATTTACTACTCCAAATATTCCCTAACCCCCACGCATAGGAAAATGCAAGGTTCAACATGCATAACAAAGGGGTAGAAGTCCACTTGCCTTAGCCAAAGTCAAGATCAACAAAAAATCAAGGCTTTCCCTTTCTGATGATACTCCAAATCACCACAATTTAATCAAAATAGACCCACAATCACATTTCGAAGCTAATGATACTAAAATAAAGCAATTCGGATGAATAGGGTAAAATGGTCAAAAAATCCCACATCGGAAAACAAACTCAGAATCTGTTTTTTTAGATGAAAATATTCTTCAAGTAATCATAAATCTGATGGTGAAAACCATTTCAAAAATGGGGTTAAAATGAGTTCACAATCCCAAGTTTTGCTAATATTTTGAATTTAGCAACACCGCCAAAATCTCTAATTTAAATGACCAAATTTGAGTTTAAAATCATCATTTAGTTAATGGAAATGAAATATATATGTTGAAAATAGCTTAACCAATAGCCTTGACTCAAAAATTCCCTTTCTAAGTCCCTAATGCTCAAAAATAGAGGAAATTGACCCTATTCTCGTCTTTTGGGAAAGTCTCTGAATGGACTCTTGGGTTTCGATCGAAATCCTGCACAAACAAACCATATAAGCAACCTTATCAAATTTGAATTTGAGGTCTTCTTGACCTGAAATCCTATAAGTCACAACAAAACTAGTTTTGGCAATTAAAATACTCAAAATATCCTCGGGACCTCTAAAAATTACAATGATATCCTTTTTAGCATTAGAATCACCATTGAAATGATTAGAACCATTAGATATCCAATTCGGGCACCCGAACTACAAATGTTGACCAAAGTCAAACATAGATCAAACTTTACCTTAATTTCCAACTTCAGACCTAAAATCCATATTTTAACACCAAATTTGATTCCGACAACTCTCCCACACCAATTTCCACATTCCAGGACTGATGAAATCGATGGAATATAATTTTGAGACTCAAAAATCCAAATAACTCCAAAACTCAAAAATTGACAACTTAAGTCTTTAAAACTCATTTCTTTAGCAAAACCTCAACTTTTCACAAGATTTCAGAAAACAAACTTCAGACCCAACCAAAAGTGAATCTAGGAAACTAAAGGGAAGGGTAAAATGGTTTTTTGTCAAAAATATTATAAATGACCTTCAGGGTCATTACATCAACGATTACTAAAAACCATGTTTTTCCTCAAACCAAAAAGCAAAGGACATACCTAGAGGGTAATAGGTCTGCATGTATGACTCTATCTCCCAAGTAGCCTTTCCTACGTGCCAATACAACCATAAACCTTTATCGAAGTTATCTCTTTAGTTCTCAACCTCCAAACATATCTATATAGAATGGCCATCAGTTCCTCCTCATAGGTCAATTCTTGGCTCATCTCCACAGAATCAAGGCAAATCACATTAGACTTATTGAAGATATAATGCTGCAATATAGAAACATGGAATACTGGATGTATAACAGATAGACTAGGTGGCAAGGTAAGTCTATAGGATACCTCTCCACTCGATTTAAGATCTCAAAAGGTCCAATGTACCTAGACATGAGCTTTTCCTTCTTCTCCAACCTCATAACACCCTTCAAGGGCGAGACCCTCAACCATACTCGATCATTGACCATGAACACCAAACCTTCTCCATGGCTACTCTGAGCTTCCAACAACCTACCCTGAATCAACCAAACCTACTCCATGGCATCCCTCAAAAACTCAGTGTCTAGTCTATCTACCACCATAGAATCAAATAATCCAATGGGTGACTTACATCTCTGGACATACAAAGAATCAAAAGGAGCCATCTGAATGTTGGAATGGTAACTATTGTTGTAAGTTAACTCCTCTAAAGGCAATGTTGATCCCACCAAGCACCAAAATTAATAACAGATGCTAGTAGCATGTCCTCAAGAACCTGAATAGTCTTTCTAGACTGTCCATTCGTCTGAGGGTGGAATACGGTACTCAGATCCAATTGAGCACACAACCCACACTATAGGGCATTCCAGAAGTGAGAAATGAACAATGAACACCAATCAGATATAATGGAAACAAGAACTCCATGGAATCGAACAAACTAACTAATATAAAGCTCATCCAATGTCTCCACTGTGAACTTAACCTTAAAACAAATTAAATAAGCATCTTTAGTCAGTCGATCAACTACCACCCAAATGGAATGATATCCTCCCATGGTAGTGGGCAAACCTACCACAAACTCCATAGTGATCCTCTCCAACTTTAAAGTAGGAATGAGTATCCTCTAAAACTCACCCTGGTCCTCTAGTGCTTACATTTAACCTTCTGGTTGGTCAAAAACTTGGACACAAAATTAACGATGTCTTTTTTTATAAACCGTCGATAGTGCTAACTCAAGTCGTTATGCATCTTTTATATCCCAAGGTGAATAGAATATCTAGTGCAATAGACCTCCTCAAGTATCGATCTGAGAAAACCCTCCTTGTGTACAAAAATACGACCCCCAATCTTCAAAATAATATCAAAATCAAGTAACATTTCCTTAGTTTCACCTATTTTCACTTTGTCTCGACTAAGCCACAACTTCTTATCCTCAAACTCTCTCTTATGGATTTGATCTATCAACGAAGAGCAGGCCTCTATGAAACCAAGCACTCGACCCTTATCAGAAAGCTATAATATCACCAACCCATTGGCTAATCTCTAGACCTCTCTAGCCAATGGTCGCTCCTCAGCTCGAATAGATGCAAGACTTCTCATGCTAGACATTTTCCTACTCAATGCATCGGCCACCACATTGGTATTCCTAGGGTGATATAGAATAACAAAGTCATAATCCTTCATAAGCTCAATCCACTTTCTTTAGGTAAAATTCATTTCTAATTGGCATAAAGTTTATTCTCTCTAAGCCTCTATGAGCACAATTCTAAAGTGTTGCATATGATCTGCCTCGGCCTTGGAGTAAACCAAGATATCATCAATAAAATCAATCACAAATGAATCTATATATAGATGAAACACCTTATTCATCAACTCCATAAATGCTACTCGAGCATTAGTCTACCCCAAACACATGACAAGAAACTCATAGTCTCCATATCTGCTCCAAAAAATGGTCTTAGGGATATCTGAAGGCCGGATCCTCAAATGATGATACTCGGATGTAAAATTGATCTTAGAGAATAAAGCCGCTCCCTAGAGCTAACCAAACTAATCATCGATACAGAGAAAAGGTACTTATTCTGAATAGTCACTATGTTCAACTGTCTATAGTCGATATACATCCTCATGGACCAGTCCTTCTTTTTCACAAATAAGAAAGGGGAACCCCAAGGTAAAACACTAGGGTGAATAAACCTCTTACTTAATAGATAAGAAAGCTTCTCCTTTAGGTCCTTCAACTCAGCAGGAGCTATGTGATACGGAGAAATAGAAATGGGCTTGGTGCCCGGCTCAAGGTTAATAGAGAAGTCATTATCCTTGTTAGGTGGAACCCCCATAAATCGATAAGAAATACATCCATGAACTCTTGAACTATAGGAATATACTCCATAGAATGTATCTCAAGAACGGTATCTCAAATAAATACCAAATAAGCCAAAAAACCACTATAAATCAATTTCTGGGCCCGAATGTGTGAAGTAACCTTGCTAGGATAAGAACTTCTCAAACCCTTCCAAACTATCCTCGCCTACCAGGCATAGCTAAGGTCACAGTCTCGGAATCAAAATTGAGAATAATATGATACAAAGATAACCAGTCCATACCCAAAATAATATCAAAGTCTACCATGTCAAGGATAATCATATCCACCTACGTCTCATAACCCGATAATTATACAAGACAGGATCAGTACACCCGATAAACTACTAAGGGCTCTCCTACTGGGTAGAAACATGCACGGGCGTGGGCATATGATCATATGGCAAGTCAAACTCACAAGAGAAATATATACAGACACATACTCATTAGTGGAGACAGGATCAAATAAACCATATGTGGGGCGATGGTAGATCAAAATAATACCTATGATAACTGCATTAGAGGCTTTAGCCTCTGGTCTTCCTGGAAAAGCATAGTAATGAAAAATCTCCATCTACCACCTGTATGGGAAACTCCCCTACTACCCAGTTGTGCTAGGGAATTACCCGCTCCCCTACCTCAAGTACAACCACCTTTATTGGACTGACCCTTATCAGGACCCTGGATATGTGGGGATAAACCTCTAGCTGGTTGTACCAAACCGCTAACTAGTGATGTTGTCTAAGAACATTACGGTCTAGAATGAGTCTGCATGGGGAACTTTCGGACTAAATTGTCCGAGGATATATAGCTAAAACATGAACTCAGAGTGGATAGCTGCTTTGAAAAAATAAGAGAGATACTATAACCACCCTAGCCCAAAGTCCTCTATTGTAAACCTGATGAACTATGACCCAAAATGTATAAACTGCAATGACCCTATCAGTCCTCAAATACTGGTAAGGATGCATGAACCTTGCAGCGCTGGAAAGAACTACTATGACATTGCAATATATCTGCCTCCACATGAGGCACCATAGTGTTGACTATATCAATCGGCCCTTTTGGAGTCCCCAAACTCCCCTCTCTCCATCAAATCCGCCTTCTTGGCAGTATTAACCATGGATGGAAAAGAGGCTCCATCTCTAGATACCCAACATATAGACTGCGTGATAGAATAAATCAAACCTTTCATGAAATAGCGAACCTCAGAGTCTCATCAGGGAAGAAAGAAGTGGCACGTCTGGCCTAATTGAAAAAAGTGAACCTCATATTCAAAAATGATATCCCATCCTACTCAGGCTCTCAAACCTCATGCGACTCTCCTCCCTCACACTCCAAGGGATAAAATGATCACAAAAGGCACTGGTAAATGTCTCTCAAGTCACTAGAGAAAACCCAATTGGTAGAGACCAAGAATATGTCCTCCACCACTTTCTAGCTAGTTCACGAAGCTGAATAGTAACATAACGTACACAATAGGACTCAACTAAACCAATTGCCTATAGTAACTCCCTACAAGTTATTAAAAACTCATATGCATCTTCGGCCTTCCCACCCTGAAATTTAGGTGGGTTCATCTTCCTAAACTTCTCATACCTATGTTGCTCATCTTCAGTCAATGTAGCTACTAGTGCATCCTAACCCTCTATTGCTGGTGTAAGAGGAATCTCAACTATAGGGACTACTAACGACTTTCTTGTCTATCTCTGAGCCTCAGAACCCTGGTACTGCTATGGAACTTGGACCCTCACTCAGGTCAATGATGTACCCAATGTGCCTGCTGGGCTTCCATTATGTGCCATAGTCTGAAGCATGGCCAAAACCCTCAGTAGAGTATCCTGTAGTAATGGTGCTGCTGTATGCTCAGGAGGAACCTTCTCTCCTCTGGAGTCTTTCACAGATTTGGAGGAAATACCCCTCTCATGATCCCTGTATGGTGCCGCTCCTTGGCCCCTACCTCTAACTCAGCCTTTGGCTCTTCCTCTCGCTCTACCTCGAGCTGCAATCTCAGTAGAAATCTTGAGGGCTAGCTCCCCTCTTCTAGTAGAAGATGATGCTCCAGTACTAACCATTTCCCAAAAGAACACATGATAACTCAATACTTATATAAGAACCCATGCATGACGGAATTGAAAGAAGTAAAAAAAGGATTTCCTAATTGTCTTAATAGCCCCTCTAAGATAAATAACAGATTTCTCCGCACCGATCCTCAAGCCACTATTAGACTAGAATTGTACACATGTGAGACTTATGAACTTAGAACTCTGATACCAATTTTTCATGATCTAAAATCATGTGCGATGGCACTTTCCAAACCCACCAAAGTCAAGTTCGTCTAAGAGTCTAAACAAGTCAATAAATAGAAATAAAGGTGGAATATTAAAGTTTAATAGGATATAAAGAATTATAAGGGAAAAAAATATTCTAAACCACCCAAGACTTTAAGGCATATGTAGAAGCCATTATCTGAACACAAATGAAAAGTTACACGTCCAAATGTTGTAGTTCTCAAGTAGAATAAAACATAAGATAAATGGGCGGCGAGAGCCTACCGAAGAGGACTACCAATGAGTTTTTGCCTACTTGCAAGGAGTAGATTCAGTGCTTAGGACTTGTGGAGTTTAGAGGAGAAGACTTCACTACAAATTAGTATGCGGGCATGCGAGATAGTGGTGGCACTCGTACTTGCAGTTTAGGCCAGTTGGGTCACCTCTAGTATCATGGGATGATTTTTTGGGGCCTTTCTTAGCCCAAAAATACCACAAAGCATCAGGGAAAGGCTTCATAACCTATTTTCAATATTGGAGCAGAGCTCCATGACCATCTCAGAGTATGAGGTGAGCTAGCTTATTATGCCACCATTATTCTACCTATGAAGAAGGAGCGAGTTTGTCGCTTTATGTATGGGTTGAGGTATAGACTAAGGGTTCATATAAAACATCTAGGTTTAGCAAGCCATTTATTTCTAGATATGGTCGACCATGCTTGGTCAATAGATCATATTAATCATAAGGTCCAAGGGGGAAATGATCAGAGGCCTTTCTACCAGGGTAGCTACATCAAATCCTAGACTAGAGGGAGGGACTCAAATAATAGGCCCCGCTAGAGATTTCAGTAGTATAATTCCATCCTGCTTGTTCAGGTGGAATTAATTGCTTCTGAGGAAAGACAATATCAGTAGGGTGGTCCTAGCACAGGTTAGAGCTCGAGGGGATAAGACTCGCTCCCCACCAACCTCGGTCGAGTTATAACGGGTTGTTCAACTTTGGGGTGTTACGACTATGGTTCACTTGATTATTGGACGAAAGAGTGCCCCCACCAAGGGAGAGGGGCGATTGTGCTTGCTCCTGCAGTAGCTACTCTAGTGACAATAATGCCTCCTCTATTTAAAGGTGTAGGTCAGGACCTGGATCATCAGGGCGACTGATAGGATGCTGGAGATGGAGCATAGGGAGGCAGATCAGGAGGTAGGTCAGACGCATAGGGTAGAGGTAGTCAGGGCCATGTCTATATGACTCTAGCGAGGGCAGAGTCTAGACATCTGACGATGTCATTACAGGTACACTCATATTACACCACCAGCCTACTATATGTTTATTTGATCCAAGAACCACGTATTCATATATATATATATATATATATATATATATTATGCTCTCCAATTGGGTATGAGGTCCAAGTCCTTCATAGAGCTTATTCATGTTTTTACCTCGGTAGGCTAGTCTTTAGTAGTCGATCAGATGTTTCGGTCTTGCCTAGTGACCATCTAAGATTATCATAGTAGAAGTAACCTTATCCTACTTGATATTATAGATTTTGATATGATTTTGGGCATAGGCAGGTTATCCCCTTACTATGCAATCTTGGATTGCTACACTAAGACCGATACCTTGGCCATGCTTGGTATTCTATCGGGGTTGTGGGAGGGTATCTATAGTCACACAACGATGGAGATTATCTCTTTTATACAGGATCAACAATTTTTTTCTTCGAGATGTCTAGCTTACTTGGCCTATGTGTAGGATGTTAGTGGAGATATCCCTTCATTTGTCTAAGTTCTTATTGTTAGATATTTCATTTACGTGTTCCTATGTACCTACCTATACTTTCCAAATAGTGTGATATTGATTTTCCATAGAGTTGGAGCCAGGCACCCAGCCTATTTCTATTCAACCTTATCAGATGGCATCTGCAATGCTCAAGGAGCTTAGTGTTCAGCTTAAGGAACTCTTGGGTAAGAGGTTTATCTATTCGAGTGTGTCATCAAGGGGTGCTCCTATTCTATTTATGAAGATAAAGGACGGGAATATAAGGATGAGCATTGACTACAGACAACTAAATAAGGTGACGATAAAGAACTGTTACCCCATGCCCTGTATTGATGACCTGTTGGATTAACTTCAAGGTGCTGCTATATTTTCTAAGATTGATTTGAGATCCAGTTACCATCAGTTGGGGATTAGGGAAGTGTACATCCCTAAGACCATATTTAGGAATCTTTTTGGCCACTATAAGTTCCTTATGATATATTTTAGGTTGTCTAATTCCCATGCTTCTTTAATGGACTTGATGACTTGAGTGTTTAGGCCATATCTTGATTCCTTCTTTATTTTCATCATTGATGACATATTGGTATACTCACAGAGTTGGAGTGATAATGAGCATCATTTGAAAATAGTGCTCGACACTTTAAGAGATCAGCGACTTTATGCCAATTCTCAAAGTGAGAGTTTTGGCTTGAGTTTGTGGCAGTCTTTTGGTACACCATGTCCAAGGAGGGTAATATTATTTATTTGGTAAATATTTAGGCTATTCAAGATTGGGACAAGCCTACTTCTATTACTGAGGTTCGCATATTTAGCAAACTAGCGAGTTACTATAGATGCTTTGTTGAGGGATTTTTCACTATTACAACACCATTGACTCGATGACTCGTTAGGATATTTTATTTGAGTAGTTGGAAAAATATGAAAGGACCTTTTGGATTGTGAAGGATTCACGGTATATTATGACGCATCCGGTGTTAGTTTAGGTTATGTACTGATGCGGTAGGGTCGAGTTATTAGTTATGCATTAATAAAGCTTATGCTACTAGAGTGCAATTACCCAACTCATGACTTAGAGTTGGCAGCGACAATTTTTGTGCTTAAGATTCTAAGGCACTACATGTATGGAGTTGGTTGTGATATCAATACTAATCATAGAAGACTTTAATACATTGTGATCCAG
Organism: Solanum dulcamara; assembly: GCF_947179165.1. Taxonomy (NCBI): domain Eukaryota; kingdom Viridiplantae; phylum Streptophyta; class Magnoliopsida; order Solanales; family Solanaceae; genus Solanum; species Solanum dulcamara. The sequence goes on along the minus strand of NC_077245.1, from coordinate 30,054,137 downwards.
AGGGACTTTAATTTGAGGTAGTGTCGATGTATTGAGCTCTTGAAGCTCCTGAAGGGCTATGGACTCTCTATTCTCTACAATCTAGACAAGGAGAATATGTTAGCAAGCGCCTTGAGGTAGAAGGCGGATGTGGGGGTTCAATCACCTTTAATATATCAAATCTAGGGTCATCAGTTTGAGGCTGAGTCTTTGGTGGAACTTAGAGATTGTGTATTGGTAGGTGATACTGGTTAGTCTACCTTAGATTCAGATGGAATTTTGAGATTTGATGGTTGATTGTGTGGTCTTAGAGTTTGAAGTTTGATTCGTCTTATCCATAGAGAGTCTCATAATTTAAGATATTCTATCCACCCGGGTACAGGTAAAATGTATAATCATTTGAGGTAACACTACTAGTAAAATGGTATGAGAAGAGATATTTTAGACTATGTCTCGTGTTGCTTGTGTTACCAATAGGTGAAAGATGAGAATATGAGGCCTCATGGTGAGTTTCAGAGATTACCCATTTTGGAGTAGAAATGGGAGCGTATTACCACGGATTTCATTTTTAGATTGCCTTGGATTTCAAGATGTATTAATAGTATCTGGGTCATCTTGGATCGATTGACTACGTCAGCACACTTGCTCTTTGTTGATACTTCCTTTAGTGTCTAAAGGGTAGCTCATATCTATATTCGGGAGTTGGTTCATCTCATGGTGTGCCTGATTCTGTTATCTAAGATTGGGGTTCATAGTTCACTTCCAGCTTTTGGAAGGATTTTCAAGAGGAGTTGCGCACCCTTGTTCATCTTAGCACAACATTGCACCCCCAAATGGATGGCCAATCAGAGTGCTCTATTTAGGTTCTTGAGGACATGTTGCAGGACTGTGTTTTGGATTTTGAGGGTCAGTGAGACTAGTTCTTGCCTTTGACAGAGTTTGCATACAATAACACCTACCACTATAGCATTAAGATGGCCCCGTTTGAGGATTTATATAGTAAACTTTGTGGCTCTCCGATTGTTGGTTTGAGTCTACGGAGCTTAGGTCATGTGTTACATATTTTCTTTAAGAGGTTTTGGATCAGGTGATTGTCATTCAGGATAGGTTAAAGATTGCTCAGAGTAGATATCAGTGTAATGTGGGCTACAGTTGTCGATCATTTAGGTCTGGAGATGGTGATCAGGAATTTCTCTGAAGATTACCCATGAAGGGCGTGATGAGATTTAGAAGGCTAGGCAATCTCATCCCAAGGTATATAGGGCCTTTAGATATAATTAGGACAGTTGGCGAGGTTGCTTATAAGTTAGCTTTGCCTCTAGCACTAGAAGTTATCCACCTAATTTTCCATGATTAGATTATGCACCGGTATGTTCCATATGAGTTGCATATAGTCCAGTATGATTCGGTTGAGTTTGATGTCATTTGACCTTTGTGAAGGAGTCGATGGACATTCTAGCCAAAGATGCCAGGTCACTGCGATTGAGAGCCATTCCTATTGTTAAAGTCCATTGACTCTTACTTTTGTGGACGAAATTCATTTTTAGTAGTGGATGAAAGTTTAGAACGTTGAAGTTTTTGGGGTAGCATATCTCGTTTGTACACACAGAGTTCTAAATGAATTCCAAGCACCCCTTCGGACTCTTGGATATTCCATAGTTGATTTTGCACCAGCTGTGTTTGGTGCCATCGCTTTTGCGATCCCTAGTCGCTAATTACTAGGAAGTTGCTAAAGCAACTAGGTTCTGCTGGGTGGGTGTCACTAAAGTGATTGGGTCCTCGCTTAAGAGCAGCATGACACTTTGATGTGGCCACTTAAGCGACCTTCAAGGATGTTTTGCGACACCTGCAACTTATTTTAAGTTCCTAATTTTCAGTTATTTCTCGTAAATTAGAACTATGATTTTTCTCTCATTTGGAAGGCAATTTGGGCGATTCAAAATGCTAAGTTGCATAGTTTTTCAAGAGGAACACTTTGGTGTGATGAAAATTAGTTGTAGAGCCATATTTTGAGGTAAATCAACTTTTGTTGCTGCTACTCTTGGAGTTCTTACCTTAAAATTGAAATTTTGATGCATTTTGGGTTTTAGTTGTTTTTAGCACTGAATTGTTTTCCTTTTTGGAATACAAGTTCAGGATAGTATTTAGGACCTATTAACAAAGTTAATTCCATAATTTATGAAGTGGGTCCTATATTGTCAATTTTTGTCTCCAAATTGGTCCTTCTCCAAATTTGATAATATTAATGTGAAAACAACCCTAATAACATCATATACATGTTATTGATAGTGTGGATGCATTATGAAGCCATGAAAAAGGGGAAAGCTCTTTTTTTGTAGGCTGCAATTCCCCCCTCTCTAGATAGAGATTGAGAATGTGATTGTATGTTAATTATTTGGAGATTGGGATTGGCAATTATTGAATCTTGCTTGGATATTTGTAAACCATGTTTTTGACCTTTATGGGGTATTATCAAGTACTTGTGAGCATGTTATATGATTTACTGATCTTTCATGCCTTGTGTTATATTTGAATACTTATTTTACAGTATAAATGAAAATATGTTAGGCCTTAGTCTAGGTGTGAGTAGTGCTTTTCTTAAAAATGCATGATTCAGATCTGACAGGCCTCAGTTTTCTCTCGATATCATTTGGCTGACTTAGATCCTTGAAAACTGTTGTAGCAGACTTAAGTCTAATAATTTGGGCCTTAGCTAGGTGATACCTTTGCTTCGATGATCTTATAACTCTATCTTTCCTTCTTTTGTGACTTCATAAGTTTCAACGACGGTACTAGATTTTCATTTTACGATTCTAGATTTGGTTCAAGGTTAGCTATGATGGTTTTATTAATTGAATCAGTGTGGACAACGATCCCAAAATTTGGTACTATTGATCCTTAGAAGCACTTATCACAGTCATTTTGAGCACCCTTGGTGAGCATCTAGATTCATATTCTAGCCTTGACCGTGTTAGCTTTATCGACAAGCATCTAGTTAAGCAGGTCCAGGCTTTGCACTCAGATCCCTTTAGAGAGCATTCGATTAGAGGTTCGACCTCAACTACTTGATAATTGGTCAATCTTGGGTAATTTTGGAGAGCATCCATTTTTGTAGGACCGACCTCCATACTGTTAGATTCTACTGTATTGGGTTGTAGTTATAGGTTTGTATTTGTCTGTCTTTAGCTCTTGGTTTCAGTTCGGTAGTTATATCTATTTTGTATACTCGTTGGGCTTATGGGGTATGATTGGGTTTTTATTTAAACCTGCACACAAGTGTACATTTTAGGCTTATGGGTTCCATAAGTGTAGTTTAGTTGTAGTTTACTTTTGTTAGTGGCTTTTACACTCTGTGCTTTACATTTCCTTTCTTTACTTTAGACTTCCGCTCTTGACCTCTGTTGTTTTTATTCCCTATTTTTATATAACTTTTATTTTCAAGCTCAGTCAGCCTATGATGAATACTAGGTACCTATTATTTTGGTACTCACACTACTCTCTACATATGTTTTTGTGATCTTGGTCTGAGCACAAGTGGCCAACATTTATTCGAGCCTGTCGCAGTCTGATTCAGAGGCAAGGGGTGAGCACTTGATGTTTTATATTGATACAGTCTCCATCTATATATATATTGTCTGTGTTTTTCCTTTTGATACCATCTTGTTTCAATGGACCACTTTTAGGACTTGTAGTCAATTGTAAGCCAGCTTTGTACTAGTGACTTCTAGGTTTCGGGAGGGATCATTTCTGTATATATATTCCTTTTGGTTTGTCTAACGCTAAATAATCTTATTTATATTAGAATTGCTCATTGTTATTTAATTTCTACCTTAAACCTATTAGTAGTTTTTTGGGATACGAGTTGGCTTACATATTGGGAGTCATAGTAGGTGTCATCATGACCTGAAAAATTGGGTCATGAAACAAATAATCCAAATAACCCTGCCCTATAATTTTCTAGACTAGAAAAAGGATGTGACTTTAGCTGGCTTAGGCTTGTACCATTCTAACCTTTCCCTACTCGGGATCTCTAGAGTCACATTCTTAGCATTACACTTAAGCACATCATAGTAGGGGGCCAACAAAGTGATGCCTAAGATCACATCAAATTAGTAATGTCTAGAAGCACTAAGTCAGCCCAAGTATGGAAGCCCATAAAAATGATAGGAAAAGCACGATATACATGGGTGACTATAATATCCTTTTCAAAAATAATCAAAACATGGATAGGGGAATCAAGTATAATAAAAATTGCATCAAAACCCAGGCAAATCACACTAACACAATAAATAAGTATAATACAGATCAAACAAAATAGTAGCCATCTAGTCACACAAAAGATTAGTACTTATGATCACTTCATCAGACACCCCAGCCTCGGTCTTTCCTGGGAAGGCATTAAACCTAGCCCTCTAATCCTGATGGGCCACCTAGGCAAGGTTATGCTGTGGTGTACCTAAAAAACTACCCACAAAAGCAGGCACTATTGACTATATTGGTCGGGCTACAATCGTCGGCCTCTCTGACCTTCTAGAATAGGATCCTTGGAAGTTACATATATTTTTGGGCTTCTTAGACAAAGCCTTGGCATGCCCATCCTATTGTACTGCTTCTAAATTTTTCCCAAAATCTGTCACTTCATTAAAATTTTATCTGAAGAGGTCATATGGACAACTAATACATGCAACTTAGGATTCAATCCCTTCACAAAAAATTGGATCCTCTCTTTCTCTATAGTTACCAGCTAAGTAGTATACCTAGACAATGCGTGGAACTTGGCCTTAGATGTAGCCACAGTCATATTATCCTTTTCTAAGGCAATGAACTCATCCTTCTTGTGATCCCTTAAGGTCCGGGGAACATACTTTTCTAAGATTAGAGCATGCAACTAAACCCAAGTAAAGAGGGGCTAACTGGTTAGCAACACTCCACATAGGCCCTCAACTACTGCTTGGCTTCACCTGTAGAAGGAAAGTCACACAGTCCACCCCACGCTGCTGAACTATAACCAACTTATGCAACGTTTCATAACAGTAAATCATGAAGGGCAGGAGGTTTGAGCTTCAGAAACTACGTCAGTATATCATGCTCAGTATTGGTCATCATTGGCCCCATAAGTGGATAGAAGAAGGCATCAGTGCCTAATACTCTATCTATCTGAGGAGATACAACAGGAAATATGAGAGCAACTCGAGCAGGTACAACATATATTATAGTAATAGCTTCATTACCAGCGAACCCACTCAAGAAGTCCATAGTCTACTGAGCTTATATTGGGTCTAGATAGGGAAGACCGGCAACCCCAACTTGGGTGTCCTCCACCTTTTCACCAGTCTCCTTTTCCTTAACCTATATGTTCCCGTCTAGTTCATCTTAGGGTGCAGGTGAGGCCTTTTCTCTCGAAATCTCCTTAATTTAAGCTTCACCCCAGATGGGCGCTGCTCTTCCTCGACCTCTACTATATCACCTTCTCCTGCCCCTACCTCAGTTGTGTCTTCTTACAACTAGTTGTTCTTTTAGATCAACAAAAGCTACAGGCCACCCACCAATGTAGAGTGTGGTAAACATCTACGGACAATACAGTGAAAGAGGTTAGACACTAATTTGGATCACCATATACCAATTCAGATCAAGTTATAGCACAAAGGAAAAAAGTTAGGGAAATCTTTCCTAAAGTCTTGTAGCCTCTGAAACTAAATTTTTCATGACCCTGACTAACCATGATTTGCATGAACACTAACACTTCAGTGGGAGAAATGATACTACACCCAAAACCCAACATATTTATAAAACACAAGGCCTTTAACATTGCAAAAGAAGGTTTTAATAACAAAATATGATTGAGTTCTCATAAACTAAAAATATCTAGTCAATCAACACAAATATGTTGAAATTAACACCTAGGACCTAAAATTTTATGTACCAAAACTTTGAACCATCAACAAGTAGAAAGGAAGGGGATGAATCCCCAAAAAACATAAAAATAAATAAGTTTAGAAGTCTAACTCCAGAAAGAAGAACCAAGATAGGGATGAGCCCATTGTAGACTGAAAGAACTATATCACCCTTGAAATCAGGTAATTCAATACTCTTGTATACCGCCACTGGAAGACTCCGTGTATTTAATAAATAAAGAGTAAGTGTAGTATCAATACACAAGACAATAGTGTACTGGTAGGATTACTCTCCTATTCCAGTAAATGAGATATGGTCAAGTAACTATAACATAGTAACACACATATAACTAGAATACCCTACTAATCATTATTTCATGAACAATACATATACTTATACCCAGGTTAACAGTCTTAGTCTCAACATTTATTCAATAAAGGTCCTCTTATGGAACTTACATTAACCTATTAGTGTGTTGGAACGTGAAACCCAATCATAGGTTGTGTCAGAATTTGACACCTGATCGAATTACAAGTTGGAACATGACACTCAATCCAGTTATATGTCAGAACATGACATCCGATCCAAGCAAACATAATCAATTACATATACAGTGAAAAGTTCAACGCTCCTCTCTAGCGAGAATAGGTTCATTGCATTCCAGAAATAATACATAGTTATTTCGCATGGTTCATTTCATTTTTCCAAATTCACATACATATATGCATACAGTGAAGCAATTGTCAAGCAGATATAACACATACAGGAAGACTAAACAATCACTTACATCAAATCAAACTTTTGGAAACTCTAAACTGCCGGACCTTTTCCTTTTCTATTTTGTTTGGCTTTTTCTTAGTCTAAAAACAGTCACACATAATTCAAAGGATTAATAAAATGGCATAACTCACTTGAATTATAACAAATTTACAACCTATGGCCAAACCCATGATTTTAATGCCTAACTAGGGCTTTTTCGATTAATTTAAGACCAAAACCCTCCACCAATGATCACCAAACATGATTCTAGGTTCTAGAAATTGAAATATTGATCAAGGGAGTAATTATATTAGCATTGGCGTGAGATTTCATGGAAAATCGATGGAGTAGTGCCCTGGATCGCCTCTTATATCTCAAGAATGGTTTTTGTAGAAAATAACATTTATAATTTTTCCCCTTTTTAGTCCTGACTGGCCTACCACAGCGGCCTTTCCCTAGCGGGAATAATCTTATTTTGGCAGGATTTTCAAAGTCAAAGAGTTTGCATTGAGTCCCAAGGTCTCCAATTTTTCAACATACCCTTGTCCCATGACGTCTTAACATCTGCCATTCTAAAATAAGCTTAGTTTGACTTAGGTCAACAAGTCATGTTCAAACACTAGAATTATATTTTTGGTGATTCCAGTGGTTTTGGGGGGGAGGGTTGATTCTTATGCTAGAAATGGCTTTGTTTTAATTTTTAGAGGTTACAAAGGTATTTTGGGTATTGAAAGTGCTGAAACTAGTTAAGTTGTGACTTATCGGATTCTAGGTCAAGGAGACCTCGAATTAAAATTCTGATAGTTCCATTGAGTTTGGAACATCAAATTTAGTAGGCGTGCATATAAGTTTTTTGTATACGGGATTCTGAAAGAATCCTGGAGGTCCGATCGAAGAATTTAAGTTTGGGTGACCTTACTTTTGTTCATCATGATGGTGACCTTTTGCTATGCGATCGCGATATGTTAGGATAGTTGTCTTTGCGATCGTGAGGATTTGTTCGCGATCACGATGGTATTTTCCATCCCGTGTCCTTTGCGATCGCAAGAAATAGTGGATCACAATCACGATCAACATTTTCACTTGAACAATGTTCAACTTTGGGAAAAACCTCATTTTTTCACCATTTGAGTTTCTTGAGGTTCTTGGTGCGATTTGTGAGAGGTTTATTTGATTAATTTCATTGAATAAGTACAATTTCACTAAAGTCTTTCATATTCCATCGTGTATATCATGATTTCAACTCCTAATCTTTAGTTTCAAACCACAATTTTTTTGTTTTCTTCCCTAGTCATAATTGAAGGGAAATGATGATTTTTAACTCATTTTGAACTCTATTTTTATAGATTTTTGAACCATGAGTTACTTATTACTAGTAGAATGTGATTTTATAAGAATTTTCTAGATTCGACGCTTTTCAAAATTAATCAATTTTTGTACTATTTTACCCTGATTTTGAAACCTATCAATTTAGGTTTAATTGGACTCCTTATGATAAGTATGTTTCTTTCTTGATAGTGGGTTATTATTTTGGGTGTTGAATTCAAGGGTTGTTCATTCAATGGACCGCTCGAGGGTAGTTTTGACAATTGAAGTAGGTTTGGCTATCTGCCTTGGGGCTGAGTTGGGTAATTAGTCAATTATATATTGTAGACTTTGGGATAGGGTCATAGTGTCATTTGGGATTGTTAATTTACTTTGATATACTTGTGTGGGGGATTATTGATATTGTGATGCCCGTGTGGGGGCTTATTTATGTTGTGTAGCCCGTATGAATCCTTATTTGCTAACTTATCTATTTTAAGCATATATAATTTATAACTTGCCTATGAGTGGAGCATGAGTAGATTATTTGAATTTTGATGCACACCTGAGGGGTTAAGTTTGGGGTTTTGAGCATTCCTAAATATTGAAATATTAGAGAAAAACGGTGAACACTTAATTTGAGGTATTTCCTTCCCATAACTATCTAATGAGGGTGATTATCATATTTAGTTAAGTATTGAGAACTTTGTACCTTGTATTACATGATAAGTTGAATACTGCCTCTATGACTTATGTGTTGTGAATGTATTTATCCTCATTTATCATCATTGATCATTGGGAAGTTCAGAATGGTGAAAACTCTCTTTGAGAAAGAAAATAGGTGGCAAGTGTATGAGATATTAGTAGAATGAGTCCTTGGCCATAAGTTGGGTGGTGAGGTAGTTGATACATTGAGATTTTGATGAGGTATATGGTCTGTGAGACCTCCATGGGTCCTGCTTGGTAGCACAGCTCGACAGATATATACGACAGGTTGTGCGATGCCCTTGATTCCACTGTACCATCATATCATCGCATTATCATATTGCATTGATACATATGATACTTGAACTATCCATTTATTTGTATTTACTTGTTTACTTTAATTGCGTCGTTCTATATAAATAGGCGGTAGCATAGCTAAAGTGGGACTTTTCTACGTGCTGATTGAATCATTCCTTAGTTTATTTATAGGTTTGATTAATTCCTTATACTTTGTCAGTTAAACATACTAAGTACATATGGATTGTACCTATACCTACTTCTGTGTCCTATTTGATGCTGATTCTAGCTAGGGTGTCCAGCATAGCAGTGGATTTCTAGCCAATATAACCTTATCAAATCAGTGGTGCAATCTTGGGATCCGAATTGCCACTAGTCCATCATTCATTTTTAGTCTTTACTATTTTTGTAGACTTATATTGTGTATTCAGACTCAACTTTGTATTAGATTCTCTTAAACTTATGAAACGAGGTTTTGGGTTAATTTTATTTTTGTACTCATTTTATTTCATTTATTTGTGGCCTAACTTCTCTTAAGAGTCTTATTTGTATTTATCTTTTTATCTTACACATTGGGATAGGATTCGAGATATGTGTCATCATGACCTCAAGTTTTGGGTCGTGTCAAATTGGTATCAGAGAACTAGGTCCACCGGTCTCATGAGTTAAAGAGCAAAGTGTCTAGTAGTGTCTTACAATTAGTACATAGACGTCTATACTTATCTTCGAGAGGGTACACCATACTTGTTAGTAGAAATACCTTCTTTGGTCTCCTGTCGTGCGAGTTATTCATATAGAGTATTGTATACCTCTAAGCTATTCCTTCTACGCAGATGGTAAGGATTAGAGTTAAAGTCACTAAGAGTGAAGCTACACTTTCTGCTCGAGCCTCTATTTGCAGGAAAGGTAGCCGATGCAGTGGACTCAGAGGATGAGGTTAAGCGAGAGGAGTAGCACCCACTGACAAATGAGATAGAGAGACATCACCTGAGCCCATCAATAATGATGAGGATGATTATGAGCAGTAGATAGAGGAGTAGAGGACATCCATACCTCCTGTTATTCCTGATAGTGCTTCGATGCTTCAAGAGTTACTGGTGAGACTTTTGGTTAGGTTGGATGGTGCTCCAACTCCTAGTGTTCTTCCAAGTACGTCAGGCTCTCCTATTGTAGTTGGTACTACACTGCCAATTTAGGGGCCTAGTGTAGGATTTCAAACTCAATGTTCTTCTTTAGTGCCTTATATTGTACCTTCGAGATTTGTAGCTTTGCTAGTTCCTGATAGTTCTATAATGTTAGTAGCTGAATAGAAGAGATGGCACCTCCCAGTTGATGGTACCACTAGAGAGAAGGCCTATGACTTTCTCACTGAGTGTCAGGATAGGTTATTCATCCTGGTATTCTAGAGGGACATGGAGTAGCTTACACTTCATATCAGCTTACAATAATGGCCAAGCAGTGTTGAATATTGTTATTGCTCGTACACCCTTTGGTTCCCAAGCTGGTGAAGGGATTTGTTGCTTATCGGGTGGTACCTTTCAGAGTTATTGACCACGCTAAGATGATAGAGAGTATTAAGCATGCTAGAAGGGCAGGTCTAAGAGTTTCCATCAATAGGCCCAGTTTGGTGGTCATTTCTCTAGGGGCAGAAATTATTTGGGTTCAGTTACCTATGGTTATCAAGGAAGACCCGGCAAGGTAGCTATTTAGGGACCCAATGCCTTAGGTGGATCTAGATTAGGTTATATTGTTTATAGTGGTTCTTCAGGATCCTGAGGATGTATTGACACTTTTGGTTATCCTCTATGGGGTTCAGGACCTCGAGGATGCTTTGTTTGTGGGTGATTTTGGGCATAAGGACTAAGATTTACACAAATGTGCCCCATCTACCGGATGACTGGGGACACTAACTGTTTGCTCTACTCCCGCTCTAGCCATTGGAGGTACTTCATAAGGAACTAGAGGGCCACCAAAGGTTCCAATGGTGGTGATAAATATGGCTCTCATGGTGGCTCGCAATCTAGAGGTGACAGTCAACAATTCTATATTATACAAGGTAGATCTAAGGCGGAGGTCTCCGATGTAGTTATTAAAGGTATTGTTCCAGTTTTCCAACATCATGCTTTAGTATTATTTGATCTAGGGTCTACCTATTCGTGTGTGTCGACCTATTTTCGCATGAGTAGTGATTATGTGTGTGAGTATTTTACTATTGCTACCCCAATAGATTAGTCCTTAGTGGTGGATGGGGTATATCAAGGGTGTTTGGTGATATTTTCGGCTAGAGACACCCGTGCAGACTTAATTTTATTTGACATTCCATATTTTGATGTGATATTGGGTACGAATTGGTTATCTTTCTATCAAGCTATACTACCTTGTTATGCAAAAATCATGAGCTTAGCCTATCCTAGTTTTCCTAGCTTAGTGTGGAATGGTAATCTTAGTTCATATCCTAAGTAGGTGATATTTTACATTTGTGCTTGTTATTTTATGTATAAGGTTTATTTGTCTTATTTGGTTCATGTACATGATCTCACGAAGTAGTCGTCTCCTTTAGAAACTACGAGGGTGGTGAGAGAGTTTGTGGATATGTTTTTTACAGATTTGTCGAGTTTTCCTCCTGACTGTGATATCTATTTTGTGATTAATTTAGAGCTGGGCGCCAAGACCATCTCCATTGCTCATTAGCGGATGGCTCCGAAAGAATTGAAGGAATTAAAGGAATAATTGGAAGATTTATTGAATAAGGGGTTTATTCAACCTAGTGTATTGTTGTGGGGTGCACTAGTCTTATTTATTAAGAAGAAGGATGGTACCATCAATTTAGAGTTCGAGGATCTGATATCCCAAAGTTTGCATTCAGGACTTGTTATGGGCATTATGAGTCTGTGGTTATGTCCTTCGGGTTGACTAATTCCCCAACTGCTTTTATAGAGTTGATGAATCAGGTATTCCAACCTTATTTGGATTCATTTGTGATTGTATTTATTGATGATATCTTGGTTTATTCAAATAGTGAGGCAAATAATGTTAGTCACTTGAGGACCATCCTTTAGATATTTAGAGAGGAGAAGTTGTATGCAAAATTCTCCAAATGTAAGGTTTGACTCGAGTCCGTGGCATTCTTCGGTCATGTGGTGAGCAATGATGGTACTATGGTTGATCCAGCTAAGGTTGCATTAATTCATGGTTGGGTTAGCCCTACTTTGGCTACCGAGATTCAGAGCTTTATTGAGTTGGCAAGCTTTTATCGTTGGTTTATTAAGGACATCTCTTCTATTGCAACCCCATTGACTAGGCTAACTCAAAACATCAATCTTTAGTGTGGAAGTAGTTGATGAAACATAAGCACAAGATTGAACCTTTCATCAATTTGACTATTTACTCTGGCTCTTGTTTGTTTTGGTGGAACAATTGGTTGGGAACCGGTCTCTTAGACAACTTCAAAACTGAAAGATATAGATTAAACAATACCAAAGTTTTATCTTTTCTTATATATGGACAATGGGATGTAGACAAGATCACTTAGATTTTCCCCTCACAGTTTTTCCATTCCATTCTTGCTTACCATATTCAGTATCAACCTCATGTTTTTGATAGACCACTCTGGAAACCAAATTATAATTGAGAACTTAGCTTCTCTTCAGCTAGGAACCTACTAAGTGATAAAAGGTACAGGACCATTATCAATTCATATACCTGGCATAAATCCATTTCCTTTAAATGATCCTTTCACCTGTAGAGAACACTTAGTGGAAACCTCCCCACAAATAAAAAAACTTATCACCTTTGGGTACAATCCAGTTGAGTGTTATTGTTGTTATATATCTAGACAGGACACCATAGAGCATATATTTATTGCTAGACATTTTTCTAAGCATGTATGAAGCATGTATGGAGTGTTTTTGTTGACCTTTTTGGTATTTCAAAAGAATATACTCCTTTTAAAAATTGGATAATGAGATGGTAGTCTACAAATACAAAAATGAACCTCAAAAGCTTATTCTTCAGGCCACTCCCATATTTATATGTTGGAAAATTTGGAAGAATAGGTGAGCTTGCAAGTATAGGGGAAAAATCCAATCTTGCTAGAGTCATATATTCAGTCTATAAGGACACTCTTAATCTTTTTAACACTATTTTTTTTACATTAAGTTGCCTAGTAGTTAGAAGGACCTGATCTTATATTAGATAAATGTACTTATAAGATGAAAACGATCACTGTTTATTAGACTAAACCACCATATCACATAGTGAAACTAAATTCGGATAGAAGAGTTTTAGAAAATCCCGGCAAAATAGGTTCAGGAGGGATCCTCACAAATGGTAGAGGTGATCTAATCTTTGCTTATGTATTACTATGAGGGATGGAACTAACAATGAGGCAGAAGTGGAGGATAAAATATTAGGGTTGTGTTGGTGTTAACACTTAGTCTACAGCATGGTAATCTTGGAGATGGATTCGGAGTTGTTAATCAGGTGGGTTAAACAGCTTGCTAAACCTCCTTGGTTAGTTAGTCAGAATGCTGATAAACTCAATAATTTCATCAGACAGCTCCACGTATTCAAGTGCTGCCACACCTACAGAGAACTAAATTTCATAGTTGATTCCTTATCCAAACAAAGTCATAAGTGCAGTATTCCTGAATTGTACTTCACAGAACAATAAATCCCCCGAGAAGCAAAAGCTCACTTTGAATTAGACAGAATGGGACTTGCAAATTTCAAAAGAAGAAGACTTAAAAGAATCAAGATACCACCATAATTCTCCTTATATTGTTTTGCTGCTGCTACTGATTCTTCTATTTGGCTGTCTCTTTTTAAGTTATAGCTTCTTTGAAGAATTTGTAGTTAGGATTAGTTAGGACTATTTTGTAAAATGATGAGTCTCCGTTGTTTATTCCTTTCCTAGATTCTTTGTATTGACTGTGGGTCCTCTCATATGTGCATAGATTGTTAGGTTGTATTTTTTAGTAATATTGGGTATGAGTTGGCCAATCTTAGTAGATTTGCCTATTTATGAACCATCATAGGGTCGGAGGTAAGTTTTTATATCCCCCTCTTTGTATTCCCTCTTTAGTTTATAGTAAGTCTTAGAGGTGTGTGGCTTAACCCTTGACCTCCACGAGGGATAAGATCATTGGATCAGGTCTATTTAATTAAAAAAACTCAAAATACTGTGGCATTTCAGTGGGCTGATAAGTATGAGGCATGCTTTTAAAAGATCAATGAGTTATTGACTTCAACACTTATTCTAGCCTTACCCGAAGAGGGTGTGGCATTTGTTGTGTTTTGTAATGCTTAATAAATCATCTTGGGTGGTGTGTTAATGCAAAAGGGTAAAGTTATAGTGTATGCTTGTCGACAGTTAAAGGTACATGAGAAGAACTATCCTACATATGACTTGGAGTTGGCGGCAGTGGAGTTTGTCCTGAAGTTGTGGAGGAACTATTACACCCCACACTCTTGAGCTCAGAATGTCTGTTAAGCTTCTTAGAAGTTAGCATGTGAACCGGATAATCTACAACACTATCAAATGATTCTAAAGAAGGGAGAATGTGATACCCCATAGTATAGAAGGTTGTAAATAGAGTCATAAGAATCCGGAAGGAATTGAAGGCCAAGTAATGAGTCGTAGGACTCGATTTACCTACGTAAGCTACTAACTTAGAAGTCTTACATACCTAAGCTACTTGAGGATGCACCAAGCTTACGAAGCACAGATTAAATAGGCTCTTGAAGTGAGACGAGATTACGAGCTCAAGAAAGAGAAATAAGGAAACAATGCCCCTACTTGGACAAGCAGGTGATGCACCTACTTAAGGTCAAGTAGGTGATGCTGCAGCTTGGGGTGGACCCCACTGCAACGTGGCAGCATGTGAGGGGCTGCATGGGCTGAGGTGGTGCCCTAGGAGGCTACCCCGTGTCACCCCTAAGGGGATACCACGTGGAACCTTCTATGGAGGTGTATATATGTATATTATTCTGAGATATACTTCATTTTCAGCATGGTCTCTTTGGAAAAAAGAAGAGGAAAACATTGAAGGCAAGAGAGGGCAGCTATGGGTTGGCTCAATTTAAGGTAAGGTTTCCGATTTCATTCCGTTAATTAATTATGTAAGGTATACTACGGTGATATAGAGGTGTTTAATAACGAAAAATTTATATTTGGAGCAGCAAAGAAGCGACACAAATAGCCCACTACGTACTAAGAGAACTTCCGAGACAAGTTTTGGTACGTTTTAGCAAGGTATGACTTGGTTATCTTCTCCCACATTTTTGTAAGGGTTTGTAAAGGTTATGAGAGTTTTAATGATGTAAAATCATAGCTTGTAGAAGCACCAAACGGATAACAAGCAGTCCACGCGATTTCAGCGAGTTTGAAGAGTTTTCGAGGCACGATTTAGCGAGTTTGGGCTAATTTCGGGTAAGGTAAGGTCTTTTCTTCCAATTTGAAGTTTATGGTGTTGTTATAGGGTGTATTACATACCTTGTATGCTTCTGTAAGTTGTTATGCCCCGTAATTTGGTATTTCGGAATGCTTTCTTAAGCTTCTTAAAAGTTGCCACATGACTTAGATTGTGTACCACGCTATCAAATAACTCTAAGGGAAGGAGAATGAGATACCCCATAATAGGAAAGATTGGAAATAGGGTTATAAGAATTCAGAAGGAGTTGGAGGCCAAGTAATGAGTTGTAGGACTCGATCTACTTGAGTAATCTACCAACTTGGATGTCCTACATAATTAAGCTACTTGAGTATACGTAGAGCTTAAGTAGCAAGGAATGCATAGGCTCTTGAAGTATGACGAGATTATGGACCTACGGAAGGGAAATAAGGAAATGACGCGCCTACTCGAAGTAAGTAGGTGATGCACCTACTTGGAAAAGTAGGTGATGCACCTACTTGTACAAGTAGGTGATGCACCTACTTAGGCTTAAGTAGGTGATGCAGCAGCTTGGGGTGGATCCCACTGCCATATGGCAGCATGTGATTGGCCGTATGGGTTGAGGTGGCACCCTAGGAGGATGCCACGTATCACCCCTAGGGAGATTCCACGTGGCAACTTCTAAAGAGGTACATATATATGTCTTATGATGACTGTTAACTCATTGCCATCCAAAATTTCAGCAAACATAGAGAGAAAAGAGAGCAGCCACGGTTTAAGAGAAACTAAGGTAAGTTTCCAATTTTCTCTCCGTAAATTAATTATTTACGGTATTCCTCAACAACATGGAGGTGTATATATGTGTGTTATATGGATCATAATCTGATTCTCATCCAAATTTCATCCAAGAACAAGAGAGAAAATGTGAGAGAAAGAAAGAGAGAAAACGCTAGGGAACAGACCCGTTTTTGAATTAAACTGCTGTTAGTAATACTAGTATAACTCCTTGAGTAAGGCTTCATTTAAGGTGATTAAAGATGTTTTCGAAAGATATTTGATAGTTCTATAACTTTCATTTATCCTATAAAATACATTTTGGCTTTTATCTGCTCGAAAAAGGGTGATGAAGTATCGGGGAGGTTCTGCCCAGATTTTGGTTTGGGAAATCCTACACGGACTGCTGTTGGTATTTTAGGCATATCCTTTTGTAAACAATTGATGTAGGGGTAATTAAAAATTGTATGAGACCCTGAGACACATGTCTATAACTTTCATTGAGGCCACAAATCCTTTTTCTCTCAATTACCCCTTCGAAACTAAGCGACAATACAAGACAGCAGGCTGTCTAGAATTCACGTTTTGATAGTCTTGGCAAGTTTTGGCCAATTTCGGATAAGGTAAGGTCTTTAATTTCAATTTGGAGGTTCTGGTGTTGGTATTAAGTGTATTATATGTTGTTTAAGTAGCTGGAAATGTGAAAACATCATAGAGATGCTTGACGTTCGAAATAAACTAAATGAGAATTGCTATAGTTGAATTGTCGTCGAAGTAACGTGTTGTGCTTGTGGTGTACTGATGCAGGTGTGTGGGGGTTTGTTGCAGGGCCTAAATGGGTTCTAAAAGGGGTGTGGGTGCTGTTGTTAATAGCCACACAACCCCTCGTTTCGTATAAATAAAGGCTTTGTGAAATAAAGACTAGAAACCCTATTTTGGTATCGTAATTTTCAGCAAGTTGTTTGGAGCATGTGTTGCGTGATGTCTCCATGTTTTATATTTATATGCTGTAGGGTGTTGTTGTTGGTCGGCTGTAGTGATTAGGGATGTAATTGGAAATTTGGATAAGGCACTTTATAGGGGAGGTGCTGCCCAATTTTCGTTAACGCCTTAACTAATTAAAGAAATAGTCGAGGAGACGAATAAGGAAATAGGTTCCATGAATACTAAGGTGCAACCGAGGTAACTGAAAATTTAAGGTTGTTGGTACTCGCATTTCTTCCTTGTTAAATAGGTTTGGAGGACGACGACGTAACTGTGATGAAGAGAAGTCCATACGAGGTATGTGAAGCTTTCTTTTGGCATGTTTTTGGCATTAGTATGTAAAGCTTATCTTCTCTTATTTTGGCATTTCTTAGCCATAAGTGGTTGGTATATGTAATGTGGAGATAGTCTCATTCTTAGAATCTCGAGCATGATTCATTAATCTTATTCACTTCTTGATGTTAGAACTCCCGCGATGGTTGAGTTATGGTCCTGTAAGCCTTTTACGTGATAAAAAGTAATACACGTGAAGACTATCTCTTCCTTTCCTTGGAATGGATTAATATAAGTGAAACGAGGTATGATATGAGTTAGAGATAGTTCCATTTATAGGCTCTGGATGTGACTCATGACTTGTACTCACTCTTGAATGATATGGGTCTTAAAGTAGTTGAACTACGACCATCGAGCCTTCTATAGGCTGAATAGTGATGGAATGTGTAAGCTCCTATACCTAATGGCTCTAGAACATGCTTTATAGTGATACCTGAGGGATGTTCGACATGCTACCAAGTTTTACATGCACGTATATGCATTGTTATATGATATGTGGATTGGGCCATTGTACCTCGGCATTGTTATGTATTATATGGATCGAGCCATCATACCTCGGCATTATTACATGATATGTGGATCGGGCCATCGTTCCTTGACATGTGCTTGATATATATATGGATCGGTCTGTATGTTCTACAGTTCTAACAATATGCACATTCCTATAGTGATAGATGATGTATTTGTAATACTGAGTCCCCAAACGAGCCAAATACGGTACGTGATATTGGTATACAAGAATTTATTTTATGAGGTGTAGGTACAGTACCCTATTAAATGCTATACTTGATTTCCTGCATCTCTGTTTCAGTTGTTATCCCAGTTATGTATCCTTATGTACTCAGTACATGTATCGTACTGACCCCCCTTTCTTCGGGGGGCTGCATTTCATGCCCGCAGGTACAGACATTCATCTCAGAGATCCTCCAGCTCAGGATTTCTGCTCACCTATGATTAGAGGTGCTATGCTATTCCGGATCCTAGTTTTTTTGTACTGGTCCTCCGGTGTATATATGTATTTATTCATTCAGGGGTACGGTGGGGGCCCTGTCCTGCCATATATTACCGTACTATTCTTAAAGGTCTGTAGACATGTATGTGTGGGTTATTCATGAGTTTATTTCGACTGTGCCTATGTGGCACGTTGTAAATGTTTTTACGTTATGGCAGCCTTGTCGGCTTGCATTCTCTTTCATGATACGATATGAATGAAAGAGGCCACATATATACAAAAAAGTTTTAACTTATTGGGGTTTTCGGGAGTAGTATCACTTTGCTCGTAGTTCAATTTGACTATTGTTGACATATATGTATACGGGGGTCGAGGTCAGACCCCAGTTGCAGCCTACGAGGTTGGGTTGTGACATAAGTGTAAAAATGTCATAGAAATGTTTAACGTTTGAAGCAAGCTAAATTGGAGTCGCTATAGTTAAATTGAAGTTGAAGCATGGTCTTGTGCTTGTGGTGTGCTGCTGCAGGTGTGTGGTAGTGTGTTTCAGTGCCTAAAAGTATTCTAAGAGAGGTTTGGGGTTGCTGGTTTTAGCCACATGACCCCTCATTTCGTACAATTAAAGGTTTTGTGAAATAAAGACTAGAAACCCTATTTTGGTATTGTAATTTTTCAGCTAGTTGTTTGGAGCATATATTGTGTAATATTGCCATGTTTTAGTTGTATATGAGCTGCATATTGTTGTTTTCAGTTAGCTGTAGTGATTAGGGATCTAATTGGAAATTTAGATACGCCATGTTATTTGGGAGGTGCTGCCCGATTTCCGTTAACTCCTTAACTAACTAAGGAACTAATCGAGAAGGCAAGCAAAGAGATGAGTTCTATGAATATTCGTATGTAAATTAAGATGTTGCAAAGTCGAGGTTTGTTGATGTTCGTATTGCTTTCATGTTAAATAGGTTCAAGAGACGATGAGGTAAACGTGTTAAGAGTAATCCGTAAGAGGTATGTAAAGCTAACGTTTCCTTCTTTTGGCATGTTTTTGGCATAAATATATAAGGCTTAGCCTTTCTTTTGGCATGTCTTCGGGATAAGTGTATTAAGCTTATTCTATCTCTTGGCATGTTTTGGGCACAAATATGTAAAGCTAATCTTCCTGGTTGACATGGTTTTTAAGTATATGACTTTTATATGATCCAAGGAAGTTCCTATTCGTAAAGCCGCTAGGATGGCCAACTTCTTGATTTTCCAAAAGATATTTGTTATGACTTGATACGAGTGTATGATTCCCAAAAGTTCTATTTTGATATAACCCATAGTAACTTTCAAAAGGTACTTGATATGAATCTTGTCTTGATTTTGAATGATAGCTCATTTTGATTATTCCATCGAGTCTCAAATATGATTTAAATTGCATATAGTTTCTCACTACTCCACTCGTAGATGCCTCAATACTTGCTTCACTGAGCCTGGTCCAGGATTTGTTAACATACGTAATTCTCTGCATTGTTCATAGTGCCCCATCGTGAGGGGGCAGGTACGACCTGTACATGGGATTTGTAGAGTTATGATGTTCCATGTACATATATGATATGATATGATCTGATATGACCATCTGATATGATATGATCTGTTACGGAGATATTCCCTACTTTGGAGTTAGGATGTGCTGTGGCGTCGGTCATGGGGTGGTGATAATGATTTATTCACCGAGTCCGATAATAGGTCCAGATATGGCATATATTTTTTTGCATACCTTATCTGTGGTTATGATAAGCATTTTGATATTTCTGGATACTTTGCTCATTTTTGCACATTCTGCTCTAGTAATGACTTTACTTATATCAGTCCATGCTTTACCTACTCAGTACATATATCGTACTAACCACTTGTTCTCGGGGGGGCTGCATTTTATGCCCGCAGGTACAGATGTTCATTTTGGAGATCCGACGGCTTAGGGTTTCCACTCAGCGATGTTGGGAGTGCTCAACTATTTTGGAGCCTAACTTTTGATACTGGTCATTTAATATGTATATATTTATTTATCCAGGGGTACGGTGGGGGCCCTGTCTCGCCATATGTTGTTGTTACTATTCTCAGAGGTCTGTAGATATACGTATGTGGGTTGTTTGTCTGTTTGTTTTTGTGGTGCCTATATGGTATATTGTAAATGTTTTTATGTTACAACAGCCTTGTCGGCTTGCGTGCCCTTTCATGATATAGTACAAATGAAAGAGGTCATACGTACACGAAAAAGTTTTAATTCATTGGGATTTTTATGAGTAGTATTACTTTGTTTATAGTTCAATTTGACACCAACTGATAGGTATGTATACAAGGGTCCAGGTTGGGTGGTCCTATGAAAAGG
Source organism: Solanum dulcamara (assembly GCF_947179165.1). Classification (NCBI taxonomy): domain Eukaryota; kingdom Viridiplantae; phylum Streptophyta; class Magnoliopsida; order Solanales; family Solanaceae; genus Solanum; species Solanum dulcamara. The sequence goes on along the minus strand of NC_077245.1, from coordinate 30,033,397 downwards.
ATGCCTATTCCCAAATGGAAGTGGGAGCGTATCACTATGGAATTTGTGTCTGGTTTACCCATGGAATGGGGTACGTGTGACTCAGTTTGGGTGATTATGGATCGATTAACCAAATTATCCTATTTCCTTCCAATGGAGACTAGCTACAATGTGGAGCAGTTAGTTGGGATCTACCTTAATAAGATTGTTAGATTGTATAGGGTGCCTATCTCTATTATGCCAGATCGAGGTTCAGTGTTCACCTCTTTCTTTTGGGAGACATTGCAGCGTGGTTTGGGTAAGCTACTAGACATAAGTTCAATATTTCATCTACAGATTAATGGCCAGTCAGAGCAAACTCTTGTGTATTACATTTCCTTTCTTTTCTTAGGGCTTCCGCTCTTGACCTCTTTTGTGTCTATTCCCTCTTTTCATATTGCTTTTACTTTTCAAGCTCAGTCAGTCTATGATGCCCATTGGGTATATGTTATTTTGGTACACATACTATATTTTGCATATATTTTCATGATGCAGGTCTGAGCACGTGTGGCCAATATTGATTTGAGCCTGTCGTAGTCTGATTTAGAGATAACGGGGTAAGCATTTGACGTTTTTTGTATAGATCTAGTCTCCATATATATATTTATATATTGTCTATCTTTTTCCTTTTGAGACCATCTTATTTCAATAGGAGGTTCAGCCTCCGTATTGTCGGATTTCACTTAGTTGGGTTATGGTTTTGGGCCTACATTCTTTGTCCCTTTTTTCTCACTTTCAGATATCTATAGTTATAGTTATTATGTGTACCCATCGGGCTTATGGGGTCTAGTTGGGGTTTTATTAAAACTTACGGTGAATATACTTTCTGGGCTTGTGGGGTTATAGTTAGGTGTAGTTTAGTTGTAGTAAATTTAGTTAGTTCTTCTTACACTCATGTGTATTTAAGTTCATTTCTCTACTTTATACTTTCCCTCTTGACCTCTGTTTTTTCTATTCCTCTTTTTATATTGCCTTTACTTTTCAAGCTTAGTCGGCCTATGATTCCTACTAAGTACCTGTTATTTTTGTACTCTTACTATATTCTACATCTATTTTTTGTGATACAAGTCCGAGCACGAGTGACCAATATTGATTCGATCTTGCCACAGTTTGATATGGAGATGGGGGTTGAGCAATTGGAATTTTGTATTTATCTAGTCTCCATATGTATATATATTTGTCATCTTCTGCTTTTTGTGACCGTATTATTTTAGTGGTGTAGTTTTAGAACTTGTACTATTTTGTTAAACAACTCTGTACTAGTGACTTCCATATTCTGGGAGGGATCATTTGTTTATATATTTCTTTTGGTTTTGTCTTCTGCTGAATTATCTAATTTATGTTAGCATTTCTAATTCTTGTTTAGTTCTACCCTTAAATCTATTACTAGTTGTTCTAGGTTACATGTTGGCTTACCTACTAGGATTATAGTAGGTGCCATCATGACTCGAGAAATCAGGTCATGAAAATTGGTATCAGAGCCCCAGGTTAACCGATCTAACTTGGACAGAGCTAACATCAAGTATAATCCTGCGGATCGGTGCAGAGATGTCTGTAAGTTATCTTCGGGAGGCTACAGGATATAATTAGGAAAATTTCCTATTTTGTCTCGCTTTTATGTAGTGTATTCTTATTTATTTCTAGAAATCTCATTGTAAGACCCTAGAAAAATATGGAAGGTCCATAACCAAGGAACAAAGGAGAAAATCTCAGATAGTTGAAGAAACTGGCACCAAGAGTTGACCACGAAAGCCATCACGGGCCATGGTATGCACCACAGATTGTGGTGAGAAACCATGGTAGAGATTCAAAGAATCATACTTACAGGGAAGGAACCGCTATGGAGGACCACGGACCGTGAAGCCCTCCATGGTTACCCCTCCCAAGACCCTCATGAAACTTGCTAAGGCAAGGGCCACAGAAATCCACCATGGATTATGGAACCCTCCACAGACTGTGGTGTGCCCCCGTGGTAGTCACTCTGCAGGACCCTACAGGATCTACACCATGGCTATGTTTCACAGCCCGTCATGCTCTTCACGGAAGATGAAGGGGCTCAATGAAGAAAGTTCAGAGACCTACCCTGCAGGCTGTCAAAAACTTTTCCTAGAGTCCTTTACCACGGTACCCCACCACGGGCTTTCGTGAACACCATAGACCATGAAGGATCCCCATGAAACCAGTTCCAACCAGATTTTAAAAGGGATATTTTGGTCTTTTCTAGCATTTTAGTTCAAAGTGGAGTCATTTTGAGGGCAGAATTCACCCATCTAAAGACCCTAAATCTTTCAAAACCCTTATTTCTCCAACTTATACTTAAGACATACAAATTTTCTCTTCTCAAACACTTCCAAGAATTTCAATCTAAGTTAGGATTTCATCTCAACGCATCTTGAACTCTCCATTCCTTCTCAAGCTTTCATTAGGGATTTTGTTTCTCTAAGGTATGTGGGTTTCATCCATGGGTCCTACCACCCATGGAGCCCAAATATTTTCTCAACTTGATATTTCAAATTCTAAATGATGAATTCTTATGGGCTTTTACATGATGACTCTATATGCATAGATTAGGGTATATTTGAAGTTAATTTACCTATATTGATATATATTGACTATCAAATTCATCAAATGAATGATTTTTTAAGGTTCCTATTTGAAGGATTGAAAGGGGTTTTAAAGTCTTTATGGTGGGTTGTTTTAAGATGTTTAATTTGATGCATTTCCATCACTCTCATACATGCAAGCATTGTTTGATTATATTTGAAGGTTATATGAAATGAACCCACATAGTTTCCTATTGTTGAAATGAGTTGAAATGAAAGTTTATGAAATAAATATTTACGTTAAGGGTCTTATGAAATGATTGAATGATGATGAAAGGTCTTCTTAGCTAAAGAAAGCATTCAATGTGAATGGACAATTCTCACATATTTGAATCAAATGAATTGGTTTAATGAGCTATTCCACCGAATAATGATTTGATGTCTAAATATATATAAATGCTTATGTTATTATGATATCTAAATGTTATTCAATGGGATTTACCTAGCATGGAATGTAGCATGTAAATGGGGACTCGACCTCAGGGGTACTTAAGTAAAAGCATCGTGTTTCATTAACTATTCCCCAACAGAGGAGCCTTTGTAGGATATTTAGGCTAGTGGATCCAAGATTAACCATTAAAGTTAAAGTTAAAGAAATGATTAAAGTTGACAGAGTTCTACCCAACAAGTACACTTCCTGTGCCAATGTAGGGGGGTTATGTTGGATTTCATGTAATAGCTCGCATGGTCTAAAATATCGATTACAATCATCTTCCCACAAAACGAATGTTTTCAGTTTTCATATAATGTTTTCTCATGCATGAATTCACTTATGCATATCACTTATCAATGTCTTAATGTTCTTCATTCTATAGCATGCTCACATACTTAGTACATTCAAAGTATTAACGCATACTTTTACCTACATGATATCACCATGTAGGTACCAGTGGTTCTCCACACTCTTCTCCCCATGGCTCAGTTTGATCATTGAAGGCTACTATTATCTACTGAGTTCCCAAGTTTCGGGAACAATATTCCTAATTTTTCTATGCTTATGACATGTATAGACTATTAAGTTACCTTTGGTACTTCTGATTTATATTTTGAGGGTTAGCTAGAGACATGTCTTATCCCCCATCAAGCCTCTAAAGTAGAAGGTATTATTGGACAAAATGTATGATGTTCAAATAGCGTTGACTCTTATTCTATGTGGAATTCCTTTATCCAGTAATTCCTTATATTTCTACTTGTTTTGATCATCATCACCGATGGAAAGCTTAATTAATGCTAAATGGCATAGATGAGGTACCTCGGGGTTCTTCATTAGCGGTGTCATATCTAGGCCCTAGGCTTGGGTCTTGAAAAACTTGGTATCAGAGCTTGAGGTTTTGAAATGGTCCTTATAATCCAACACACCGCATCAAATAGGTTCTTGTTCATTATTGTGAATCACGTCACAACTAAGAATAGAAGACTGTGGGATATTTAGAAAAGTTTTCACTTCTTTCAAACTCATGTCGTGCCATAGTGTGTCCTAAGATTTCCTCTAACTAACAAAATATTTTGTGTTCTCTAGATAATTTTTTGAGAAAGAGCACCTCCAGGAGCAAAGATTGGTGATGAGGACCATGGTCCTTCATTTCCCGATGCTCTACATCACTAGGAAGGGGTAACCCATGCCGAGTTTTGCAATATCATCACATTGTATGCTCAAGTTATAGCCAACCAAGGGAATCAAGGCATTCCTCATCCTCAAGTGCCAAATACAGCTTCTAGGGTTTGAGATTTCCAAAGGATGAATTTGCTCAAGTTTGATGGTTCTAAAATTGATGCTGACCCTATGGAATTCATTGACAAGTTGTACTGGATTGTGGTTATCATGGGTATGCCTCTAAATGAGAAGGTCGAGCTTCTGGACTATCAACTCAAGGGTGTGGCACGAGTTTGGTATGGACAATGGATGGTTGAGAGGGATGAAGAAATGGGCCGATAAATTAGGAAGAGTTCAAATGTTCCTTCCTAGACTTCTTCTTTTCATTTGATTTAAGGGAGGCCAAGATCTAAGAGTTCATCAACCTTCATCAAGGGTGTACTCCCTCACACTCATACACCCTCAAATTCACTAAATTTTCCAAGTATCCCCCTTTCATGGTCTCCGACCCAAGAGCAAGGATGAGCAAGTTCATTTGCGATGTGTCTAGCTTGGTGTCCAAGGAATGTAAAATGGCCATATTGGTCAAAGAGATGGATGTCTCCCGAATAATGACATATAGAGAGCAAATTAAAGAAGAGTAGTTGAAGGGGAGGGATATTGGGTTCGAGAAGGCTAGAGTGGATGGTGGAGGTTTCAACCCTTACAAGTCCGGTTATGGTAATAATGGCAAGGGCCAAGGTGGGCAATGATTTATGGGAAAAGGTTCCACCTAGACTCCTCCTCCCAAGTTCAACAAGGACAAGGGTCCAATCCCAACGGTCCTAAGAGAAAATGTTGGTGCTCAAGCTTTCCCCATTTGTAAGAAGTGTGAGAGGACCCATAAAGGGGAGTGCTTGGAGGTCTCTAATGCATGCTTCAAGTGTGGAAAACTGGGTCATCATTCTAAGGATTGTAGAGCTAGTGGTAGGCCTCAAGGCCAAATTACTAATGGTCAACAAGCTCAAGGGGGTGGCCAAAGCACCAATTGTTTCTATGCCTTGCATGGAGGGCAAAAGGTTGAATAATCACCAAATGTTGTTACCAATATATTAAAGGTCATTTATTTTGATGTGTATACAAGCTAGATCTGGGTGCAAACTTGTCATTTGTTACTCCATTATAACAAATAGGTTTGATGTGTTACCCGAAATGTTAGTAGAACCTTATTTGGTATCTACCCCCTGTTGGCGAGTTGGTTGTTGCTAGAAAAGTCTATACGGGTTGTCCAGTGTCTATATTGCATAAAGTTGTTCCTTGTGGTCTCATTGAGTTGACATAGTAGATTTTGATGTTATACTTGGGATGGATTGGTTACATGTATCTTATGCTTCCATAGATTCTATGACTCATCGAGTCAAGTTTTAATTTCCAAATGAGTCTATTCCTGAGTGGGAGGGTCGTGATTCGGTGGTAAAGGGTAAGTTCATCTCTTATCTTAAGGCCAGAAAGTGGATTTCTAAGGGTTGCATTTATCACATTTTGAGGGTTAGGGATGTCGACTGCTAAATTCCTCCTCTTGAGTCATTCCCCGTAGCCAATGAGTTTCCTAATGTCTTTCTCGATATTCTTTCCAGTATCCCTTCAAAAAGGGAAGTTGATTTGGATATCGATCTCCTTCCAAATAAATAACCTATTTCTATTCTCCCTTACCGAATGGCCCCAACGGAATTAAAGAAATTGAAGGAGTAATTAAAGGACTTGTTAGAAAAAGGGTTCATAAGGCCAAGTATTTCCCTATGAGGTGCTCCCGTGTTGTTTGTAAGGGAAAAAGATAGGTCGCTCCGAATATGCATAGATTACCGGCAATTGAACAAAGTGACCATTAAGAACAATTAACCAATCCCTAGGATAGATGATTTGTTTGATCAATTGAAAGGGGAAATTCGTTTCTCTAAGATCGACCTTCGGTCCAGTTATCACCAATTGAGGGTGAGGGAATTTGATATTTCCAAGAAGGCATTCTGAACAAGGCATGGTAACTTTGATTTTATGGTGATGTCTTTTGGGTTGACTAATGCGCCGGCGGTTTATATGGACCTAATGAATAGGGTGTTCAAACCCTACGTTGATACTTTTATTATGGTCTTCATGGATGACATCTTGATCTACTCATAGGGTGAGGAAGAACATAAGAATCATTTGAGGATTGTGCTTCAAACATTGAGGGATAGGAAATTATTGGTGAAATTTAGCAAGTGTGATTTTTTGTTGAAAGAGGTGGCATTTGTTGGTCACATAGTGTCCAGTGATGGGATCAAAGTTGATCCTTGGAAATAGAGACAGACAAGAATTTGCCTAAACCATTATTGTTACGACTCAATCTCGTAGGTCGCGACTCGTGCCCGAGTTGGTCACCCATACGTCCTCTTAGTCCCAATTAGCATATTAGCAAAATAAACAAATGTAGAAGGCAAATGAGGACACTAGATAGAACACGAACGTAGATGTAGCGCACCAAGGCCGTTAAGGCCACCCCAAAATAGCAAAGCCCAAAATACATATACAGACACCACAGAACATACACAGAAACCAAAATAAAAGTCTACAGAACTCTACAAAATAATAGCCTAATCATATGATGGGACAGGGCCCCATCGTACCCTTGACCAACGTGTACAAAAATGCAACAGAAAAGTTAGTACCAAAATAGGGCTCCAGATTAAGGAGCCCTGTCAAACTATAGAGTGGACGTTCTAGGCAAGCAGATCGGCAAACCGAGCATCTGTACCTGCGGACATATAACGCAGCACCCGAAGACAGAGGGTCAGTACAGAAAATGTGTTGAGTATGTAAGGCATGAAATGTAATAAATAAAGTCATAACTAGAGCTGAATGTGCCAAAAATGAGTGAAATACCCAAAATATCAAAATGTTTATTAAAAGCACAGATAATGGATGCAAAAAAAAACATATGTCATATCCAGCTCCGGTAAGGGATGCGGTGAATAAAATGTGGAGGCCATCCCATCACCAGCGCCACAGCACAACATAACTCCAAAGTAGGGAATATCTCCATAACAGATCATATCATATCAGATGGTCATATTATATCATATCATATCATCAGACATCAGCATATGTGTACATGGAACAACATAACTCCACAACCCATGAATAGGGCACACCTTCCCCCTCACGTCGGGCTCAGTTGAAGAAGAATTGAGGAATCCACGAGTGGAGTAGTGAGAAACTAAATGCAATTTAAAATATAGTCAAAGACTCAACGAAGTAGTTAAGATAAATTTTCATTTGAAAATCAGGACGATAGTCATATCACTATTGATCATATCGAAAGCGCCTTAGAAATCATAGACATGAATCAAGACGATACAAAATAACTTATAAAATTCAAGGACATTAGCTACCGGAGAATCTCTAAGGACAAGAATCATGAATCACCCTCAATAATTATGAATGGAATTACCCCCAAAGCTCATATTAATCCTTACTTAATTCTACGACATGCCAAAAGAAAGAAGGGACAGCTTTACATACCTATGTCAAAAATATGCCAACAAAAATAAAGTAGCTTTACATACCTCTTATGGATTACCCTTAACCACGTTCGCCTCGTCGTCTTTTGAATCTATTTAACATGAAAGAAATACTAAGGTTAATAACCTTACATTTTCCAATTTCCAACTCCATACCCAAGTATTCATAGGAATCATTCCCTTGCACCTTTCCCTCGACTAGTTTATTACTAGTTCCGAAGTTACCAGAAATTGGGCAGCATCTCCAATGTAACTTTTCTTATCCAACTTCTAATATTAGCAGCCATATTACCAACAACAACCAAAAGTTATATATAAAATCAAATCATTTCAACATTACTCAATACAACTCCAAACAACTAGGTCAAAACTACGATACCAAAATAGAGTTTTTAACCTTTATTTCATAAAACCTTTAAAAATACGAAATAGAGGATCGTGTGGATGAAACCAGCAGTACCCACACCCCTTTTAGAGAACTTTCCATCCCTGCAACACGACATCCAACCAGCTGCAACCGCAGTACCACAATTACAACACACTACTGGACTTTGATTTAACTATAACGACTTCAATTTAGTTTGATTCTAATGTCAGGCATACTTATATAAGTTTTCCACTTCCAGCCTCATTTAAGACATGCCAAAACTTGCCAAAACTCGCCTCGGAAGTTCTCTTAGCGCGGCTAAAACTTCGTGACTATTTGTTAACCTTTTGGTGCTGCTCCCACCATAAATGTACATTACTAACACCTTCATACCATCATAGTATACCTTAAATACTTAATTCACAGAATAAAATAGGAAAACTTACCTTTTTCTCCCCTTGGCTACCACTACTTTCTCTCTAGCTCTAGGGTTTTTTCTCTTCCTTTTTCCTCGTTAATTCTCTAGAGAAGTATGGAACTTATGGGATAAGGATGAAGCTAAAAGTCATAAAACATATATATATATATATATATATAGGTTACTTTAGGGGTGACACATGTCAACCCCTAAGTGGTGACACCTGTCAAGCCCTCATTAGGCCAACACACCACCTCCTCCAATCATGAGCTGCCATGTGGCATGTAGGGGGGAACCCCTTGCTCTAGATTTTGCCACATGGCACTTCCAGCTGCTGCCATATGGCACTCTCCCATGCTTCCATGTTTCACCTTCTTTTCCCACTCACGGGTTCATAATCTCATCCTACTTTATGAACCTATGTAATTCTTGCTACGTAACTTGGAATATACTCAAGTAGCATAAGTATGTAAGACTTCCAAGTTGGTAGATTAAGTAAGTAAGTCGAGTCCTACAACTCATTATTTGGTCTCCAACTTCTTCCAAATTCTTACAACCCTATTTCCAATCTTCTCTATTATGGGGTCTCTCATTCTCCCTTCCTTAGAGTTATTTGATGGCGTTATAGATTATCCGGCTCACATGGTAACTTTTAAGAAGCTCAAAGAAACTTAAGAACCCTTCCAAAAACTTAAGAACCTTTCAAGGTTTAAGAAGCTTAAGAAGCGTTCCAAGGTACAAAAGTATGGGGTATAACATCCTTCCCCCTCTTTAGAACATTCGTCCTCGAATGTGAACCAAAAAACCTCCTCAAGTTCTTATACAGACTATATGGAGAGTTTCTCTGTTCTGCTGCAATAACATATACTTTCATCAAGCACTCAATATAAGAGTTCCAAACATTGGGATTACCTGTAGACGTAGGGAATAGGTATGGGTACCTATGTTTTATTTCTTTTTGAGCTTACTAGGTCACTTCTTCACAATTTTTATTTCGCCTCAATACCTTGATGGAAACTACATCCTTAACTCACAACTTCCTACTCCACTGATCTAGGATGGCGATAGGTTGTTTTTTGTTAGTTCAGATTATTCCATGGTCCTTTGCTCAGATTTGGCTCCAATTTTCCTGTTGCACGTTACATTGCAATTCTTGGAATAATGTGCAAAGGCACTGACCTTAGTCCCAAGATTTACCTTAGTGTCATTTTGCTAGTCTTTAGGTTCCGCCTTGCCCTCTCCTCTTTTATCTTACAACCGGTATCGGGGTAGATCTTTAGTTCAACCATGACCATGTCTTTTTTGGTCATTTGATTTAACTTCTCTTTGTATTTCTCTGTAACATCTCCAAAATATCATAGCCCCCTTTTCATCACGTACTCCTCCACTTGGTCTTATACTATATATATATTCGTAGGTTGCACAACTACTTTTATACCACTGGTATGAGGTAGACACAGTCTTTTCATTTCCTGGTCCATCTTGCTTTACATATCGCCTTCACAATAGAACTTGCTCGCATTGGCGCTATTCTATCCTACTCTTTTTCCTTTCTTTAGGTACTTCTTAGTCTCCTCATTTCCTACCATATGAGATTTTCTATTCTTTCTCCTTGCCACTTGTATGTCACATCTCAGCGGCGAACAACTCTGTTGCCATATCTTAATCTTTACTCAACCATGGACTTGCTACTCTTTACACGATCCTTAGATCGCTCAGTCATACTCTCTTATTATATTTAGCTCTTTTTATATGAACCCATCCATTAGGGTCTCTGCTAATGGTTCTCCGCACGGTCTCAGTTATATTGGATTCTATCGATTTATTGTTGGCCTTCAGCCCTTGCTCACTCATGCCCGCATGGGATCATGCTTAAAGTTTAAGCATTCCCATTAACATGTGATAGTGTCAGTTGACTTCATCTCACACTTATATTTCTCCTGTCCACTTCCCACCTTTAGGGTGTACCCATGTCATTCTATGTTTATTTTCAACTACTCATACGTATATTATTCTGTTCCAAAACATTTGACATACTGCACCATATCTACACCCTTTGTTGGATCATCTATACTTTAGGTTACCCAGTAAGAAACCTTAATACAACCATGGGGTGCTTAGAATTCTCGATAACTAGTACCTAATCTAGTCCAAGTACTAGTACTCGAGTCATATAATTAATGTAGTAGTTTATCCAGAGCCACATTCCTATCTTCCCTACCAGTGATTAGCTAGCGCCCCTAATTATTTCAACTTGTCAATTCGGAAGTACTTGTACTCCAGTGACCCATGTTTCTTGCTCTGCTATAACACTATCTTCATCCTAGTGGATACCACTTGTTCATATTAATGGACACACAATGCATCAATGGTTTTGCAGAACTACCTCCCTCATTCTTGAGGGGTCTTTATATTTTCCACGACGGAGTCACATATCCATAATACCTTTTTATATCTCATAAGCATTTATCCTTGTCGGGTACCAGAGGTTAACTTCCAATTCTTCTCAGTCCTATGTCAATTTTACTTTAATACTGGTCCTATCTTTTCACCTTTTCATAATAACCTTTCAATTCGTAGCTATCTGTTCTTTTTTCCGTCTGATATTAGTACTTAATTAATCATGTCTATCTTAAGTGCTCCCTATAGTAGTCCTTCTACCCTTCCATTCCATGTCCATTTTTATGCTCGAGGAGTTTCATGTTACCCCTATATCCTTGGGAAAAATCATTCCTTGTTATCACTGACCCCTCTGAATCATTCTAGTATGTTATAAAATATATGAAGAACGTGATTCTGGATAGCCCATAAATTCATGTCTTCCATCCACTAGTTATTTTAGTCGCTTAATAACTAATAAAAGGTTACCATAAAACATCCTATAACCACTACCAGAAGGAAATTAATATCCAATAAGCACCATAATACCGTTTAGTACCTAACTCGTATGGTTTCCCTCCAAGTTCATTCTTGAGTCATGAACAACTTATCTAGTTCACCACTAATGGTTGAGGGTTCTGTACTTTACCACCAAAGTGGAACCCAATTGCTGGACACCTTTCCCTCCAATAGGAGTTTTCCTCTAACATAAAACTTCCTAAGTAAATATGGGCCCCCCTTACCAACAACATGGAGTGTACCCCTACAGCTTTAGGTCATCATAATAGGGATACTCAGTATCAACTCTGTACGCCATGACTAGGGTCCAACCTGGACCCCCGTATACATAAATCTCAACTATAAGAACTATACAAAAGAATCTAGAGGGTGATAGCAAATTTGTCTGCATATAGCCTCTTTCATTTTCACCATGTCATGCAAGGGCTGACAAGGCTGCCTTAACATAATAACATTCATAATATGCCATATAGACACAATAGAATCAAACTTGTAAAAAACCCATCTACATATATCTACAGACCTCTAAGAATATTAACAGTGACATATGGTGGGACAGGGCCCCCGCCGTACCCCTGAATAAGCAACTATATACATTATATGATCATCACCAGAAGCTAGGCTCCAGAATAGTGGAGTACTTTCGACATAGCTGAGTGGAAGTCCTAAGCTGGCGGATCTCCAAAGTAAGTATGTGTACCTGTGGGCATGAAACGCAGCCCCCCCCCCTCCCCTGAAGAAAGGGAGGTCAGTACAATATATGTACTGAGTATGTAAAATATAACACATCATAACTGAGACTATAACTGAAACAAGGATTCAGGGGACAAGTGTAATAATTAACAAATTAATGTACCTGCACCTTAGGACACGTAGTCATATACATCATCATATGTTGTGCCCAGCTCGCTAAGGAACTCGGTATCATAACTATTTCATCATATTACCATATCACCATATCATCATCCCCTCTCATCATGTATATTATTTCATCAGGTCATCGTATACGGCATCATATCATCGTATACGGCATAATCTTATTGTATATATAATCATAGTACATCCGGTTCACTATCAGGTTCAAGTCCACAAGTGTATCCTTATATTTTCATATGCATGCCTACGTAAGTATCCATCCCTTTAGTGAGGGACTCACTGAAAGAGTAGTGTACATAGCGTACTGCACCTGGGCCCTTTATGGGACTCGGTGCCATTATCACATAGTAAAATATACCAAGGAACGTTTGGCCTGATCCATAATTTAAAACAATACTGAGGAACGTACATCTCGATCCATATTTTCATCATATCATCGTATATATATATATATATCCGGCCCAGGAATTGGTCACATACGGCGTTATCGTATGATTCAACTTCATCATATATGGCATTTCATCATCGTATACTTCATACATACATATACATCGCCGGCCCGGGACTCGGTGAAGGAGTAATAAAGTTGTGCATGATAACGTTCCCTGCCCATCGTAGGACTTAGTGAAAGAAGGGTTACCGTATGCACGTGTAGAGTAGTTAGAAATCATATGCAACTAGGTCATCTCCTGAGACTCGGTGAAATAGTCAAGTGAACCATCACTTGAAGACTAGGGAAGTAATTCGCTGAGGTACCCTTTAGATGTTATTAGGGATTTCATTAATTAGGGCCTCAGGAACCACATGTGTGCACCATGATAACGCCACATAGTTTATGCAATCAAAGACATAATTTATGCAATCAGACACATAGCTTATACAATTAGAGATACAACTTATGCAATCAGAGACATTTATCCTCTCAGAGCCTTTCAGAATAGGAGCTTATATTTCCACTTACTATTCAACATATAGGTGGCTTGGGAGTAGTAATCTTACTACTATAGGACCCTTATTATTTAGAACTGCCTACGAGTCACGAATTATATCCAGAACCTATAAATGGAATTACCTCTAAACTCATATTAGACATCATTTTACTTATCTTAAGTTGTTTCAACAAAAGAAGGGGATAGGCCTTATATGTACTACTATTCATCCTACAAAAGACTTGAAAAGCGATGAGTCCACTTAGTGCAGGAGTTCTAACATCCAAAAGTGAACAAGAGTCTTGACTCATACTCAGAGATTTATGAATGGAATGACTCCCAAGGTTCGTGTATATATAACTTAAGTCTAAGACATGCCAAAAGAAAAGAAAGGGTAACCTTCACATACATTTTGTGGATTAACTGTAATCCACCTCGCTTCGTTACCTCCTTGACCTAATAACATAAGAGTAATACTAAGGTTAATGATCTTTCGCTTTCCAATTTCCAATTTCTAATTCTACAACCAAGTACCCATAGAAATCATTTCCTTATCCAATACCCTCGACTAGTTTGTTACTAGTTCCAAAGTTACCGAAAATCGGGCAGCATCTCCCCTATAACTTCAACATCCCCGAGATTTCACTCAGCCAAAATGTAAAAAACCATAAAAACAAAAACACCCAGCATAATATATATAAATAAATCACTTCAACATTACCCAATACAACTCCAAACAATTAGCTCAAAACTACGATACCAAAATAGAGTTTTTAACCTTTATTTCATAAAACCTTTAACCATACTAAACGGGGGGTCAAGTGTCTGAAACAACCAGAACACGCACCCTTTTTATAAACCTTTACAGCCCTAAAACACACAAACACACCAACTACAACCGCGGCCCACAATCACAATACCCTACGTGACTTCGATTTAGCTATGACAACTTCAATTTAGTTTGTTTCCAATGTCAAGCATCCTTATGCAATTTTTCCACTTACAGCCTTATTTATGACATGTAATATACCTTATAACATCATCACAAACTCCAAATTGAAAGGAAAAAACTTACCTTGCCCAAAACTCGCCAAATTTGCCAAAACTTGCCTCAGAAGTTCCTTTAGAGCGAGGAAAACTTTGTGGCTGTTTGTTGTCTATTTGGTAATGCTCCAAGCAATAAATTTATATTACTAACACCTTCAGACCATCATGGTATACCATCGATAATCAATTCACAGAACGAATTCGGAGAACTTACCTCTTTTTCCTCCCAAAAATGTGGCTCTCTTTCTCTTCTAGCTAGAGTTTCTTCTCTTCTTTTTTTCTCTAGAGTTTTCTAGAATTTTAAAGATAAGAATGAATTGTTGGATAAGTATGATCATAAAACATATATATATAGGCTACTTTAGAGGGTGGCATGTGTCAACCCCTAAGTGGTGACACATGTCAAGCCCTTATAGGGCCAATACACCCCATCTTCCAACTAGGGGCTACATTATGGCAGGTGGGACCCACCCCCTTGCTTCAGCTTATACCACGTGGCAGTCCTATCTGCTGCCATTTGGCAATCCCTCATACTGCCATGTCTCACTCTCTTTTCCTCCTTATGAGTTTGTAATCTCGTCTTACTTTACAAATCTATGTAATCCTTGCTACGTAAGCTTGGTATGCACCCAAGTAGCTTGAGTATGTAAGATTTTCAAGTAGGTAGCTTACGTATGTAAGTCGAGTCCTACTACTCATTACTTGGCCTCCAACTTCTTTTGGATTCTTATAACCATATTTCCAATCTTTCCTACTATGGGGTATCACATTCTCCTTTCCTTAGAGTTATTTGATAGCGTTATAGATTATCCGGCTCACACAATAACTTCTAAGAAGATTATGAACCTTTTAATAAACATATAAAGCTTAAGAAGATTAAGAAACTTAAAAACCTTCCAAGGTACAAGAGTACGAGGTATAACAATTGTCACGACCCAACCCCATAGGCCATGACTGAGGTCCGACCTGGAATCCCGTATACATACCTATAATCTATAGTCAAATTGAACTATCCACAAAGTTACTACTTACAAAATACTAATAAGTTACAACTTTTTTAAGTACGTGTGACCCCTTCCATTCGTACCATCTCATGAAAGGGAATGCAAGCCGACAAGGATGCTGTAAAATAAAAACATTTACAACATGCCGTATAGGCACAATCAAAATGAACTAACAAACAACCCACATACATATATCTACATACCTCTAAGAATAGTAATAGCAACATATGGCGGGACAGGGCCCCCGCCATACCCCGGAATATGTAAATATATACATAGAAGGTCTAATACCTAAAGGCTTAGCTCCGATTCAATGGAGCTTCTCCCAAACTTATTGAGTGGAACCCTAAGATGGCGGATCCCCAAGGCGTGTGTCTATACTTGAGGGTATGAAACACAACCCACGGAGAACGGGGGGTCATTACGATATATGTACTGAGTATATAAAGCATAACAACACATAATTGAGATAACAACTGAAATAGGGATGCAGTAAATAGGTATGATAGTTAAGAATTCACTATACCTGCATCCTACAAAAAGAGAGCATGTATATCACCCTCACATATCACTTTCGGCCCACCATAGGACTCGGTGTTACCAGATCAATGTACATAGTATCATACCATCATACACGACATCATTTCATACCTTATAAGTACATTACTATATTTTCATATGTATGCTTGTCTACTATATCTGGCCCTTTAGTGAGGGACTCAGTGAAGCTATCATTTCATTGTGTATCATGCTTGGCCCTTCATGGGATGCGGTGAATAACCATTTCATAATTTATCATACCCGGCCCTTCATG
Organism: Solanum dulcamara; assembly: GCF_947179165.1. Classification (NCBI taxonomy): domain Eukaryota; kingdom Viridiplantae; phylum Streptophyta; class Magnoliopsida; order Solanales; family Solanaceae; genus Solanum; species Solanum dulcamara. The sequence continues at coordinate 30,017,293 of NC_077245.1, read as the reverse complement.
GGACGCAGTGAATAATTATTTCATCATTTATCATGCCTGGAACTTAATAGGACGCGATGAGTTAATTATTCCCAGCCCTTTATGGGACGCGGTGAAAGATGTATTAATAACCTGTACGAGTAGAGTAGCGAGGAACCATAGGCAATTTAACTCATAATCTGAGACTCAATGATATAGCCAAGTAAACCGGCACTTAAAGACCAGGGTAGTACTCATTTTAAGTACCCTGCAAAATATCGTTAGGGGTCATATCTACTAGAGTCTCGGGAACATTAGACGTATATCCAGACAAGACTAAACAGCTCATAGAACAAGAGACGTTTGTCATCGTAGAGACCTTAGGAGTAGGAGCTTATACATTCAATTAACATTCAGCATATAGGAGACTCTAGAAATTTACGTTCAAAAGTGAATAAGATTCATGGATCATGTCTTCACATATAGAAGGCTTGAGGGTGATAGCTCAGCTGCCTTAAGAGCCTTAGCATTTAGAAGTGAACATGAGTGACGTGCTATATTTCGAACTTATAGCTGGAACTACCTCCACACTCATATCATACCTCATTTCATTTACTTTTAAGACATTCCAAAAGAAAGGAGCACTAGGCTCAACATATATTACCTTTTATCCTATAGAAGCCTTAAGAAGGCAATTGCTTAACTATTATAGGAGTTCTACCATCACGAAGTGGATAAGAATTATGAACTATACTCGGAGCTTTACAAATGGAATTATCCCCATATTTCATATACAAACCATTCATAACTTATATCTAAGACATGCCAAAAGAAACAAGAATATCTTTACATATTTATGCCAAAAACATGCCAAGAGAAAGGTTCACATACCTCTTTTGGGTTACTCTTTGTCACGCTCACCTCATCGTTCTCCAAACCTATTTAACATGGAATTAATGCAAGTATCAATAACCCTTAACTTTTCATAACCTTAAGTTATACACGAGTGTTCACACAACCCATTTTCTCGCTCGTCTTCTCGACTAGTTCCTTAACTAGTTAACGAAAATCGGGCAGCATCTCCTCTATAATGTGCCCTATCCGAATTTCCAATTAAACTTCTAATACATAAATACAAACAAAAAAAATGAACTGCAGCATATTTTTAAGCAATTTACATCAACAATATACAACATAAACTCCAAACGACTCGCTCGAAACTACGATACCAAAAGAGGATTTCTAGTTTCAGTTTTGTAAAACCTATAATTACACGAGATGGAGGGTCGGGTGGCTGCAACAAGAAGCACCCACACCTCTTTTAAAACATGTTCCAGAATCTTAACACACCACCACACAACCAGAAGCATCCCCCACACGCACAACGCCTCATTTCGACTATAATTTACCTATAATGATCCCAATTTAATTTATTTCAAACGTTGAGCATTTCCATGACTTTATTACACTTACAGAAGCATAAAAAGTGTGTAATAAACCATAAAACAACACCATAAACTTCAAATTTGAAGGGAAGACCTTACCTTACCCGAAATTGGCCAAAAATAGTCAAAATTGTGCCTCGGAACTTCTCTAGCGCGATTTAAACACCGTGGCTGCTTGCTATGCATTTTGTGATGCACCAAGACATGTTTTTATACTAATAATACCTCCATATCATCTTGGTATATGCTAGATAATTAATTTATGGAACAAAATTGAGACTTACCCTTTTTCTCCTCCTAGTCGTGACCCTTTTCTCTCCAAACTAGGTTTTTGTTCTTCTCTTTGCCTTGGATGATTTTTTGATCATGAAATGAAGTCAATAGTCATGTATAAATATATATAGGCAGTATTAGTAGGTGACATTTATCAGCCCCTAAGGGTGACATGTGTCCAGCCCCTATTAGGCCACCGTATCGATGTAATCAAGGAGGGGCTGCCACATGGCAGTGGGGTCCACCCCCACAAGAAGGTGGGTCACTTACTTGAATCCAAGTAGGTGGATCACCTGCTTGCTTGAGGTTCTGCAACATGTCCTTCTCTTCACTTCCTCGTGGGTTCATAATCTCGTCTTATTTTAAGAGCCTATGTAATCCGTGTTTCGTAAGCTTGGTATATCCTCAAGTATCTTAGGTATGTAAGACTTCTAAGTTAGTAGCTTCTATAGGTAAATCGAGTAGTACGACTCATTACTTGGCCTCCAATTCCTTCTGAATTCTTATGACTCTATTTCTAACCTTATCTACTATGGAGAATCACATTCTCCCTTCCTTAGGGTTGTTTGATAGTGTCGTAGATTATCCGGACCACATGATAACTTATGAGAAGCGTAAGAAATATTCCAAGCTCAAGAGTGTGGGGTGTAATATCCTTCCCCCCTTTAGAACATTCGTCCTCGAATGTTATTTACTCTTATAAGGTCTTACCGGGACTTTGGGAATTCTTAATATCAGTTATCACCCATAGGTCTCCTACTCGTCAACACCATTGATTTAGGAGTTTAGATTACCTGTAGATGTAGGGAACCACTCCGGATATTTTTCTCTATCTTTATTTCATCACATGCTTTGATGGGAGCCACGTCCTTAGTTTGCAACTTTCTAATTTACTGACCCAAGATGGAGATAGGTCGCTACTCATAGGATAAATTTTCTGTTATGTTGACCTCATCCATAGAGAATATTCTGGGGGGGTTAATTATATATTTACGGAGCATTGATCCTTAAAAGCAAAATGTATTACTTCCAATCAGATGGTAGGTACAACTCATAGGAGACTTTGCCTATTCTACGAATGATCTAATAAGGACTAATATATCTTATTTCTGCCAAATTCTATTAAACCTTTCCTTGGTGACGCTTTCACAAATACTCATTCATCTATTTTAACTCGAAAGGTTGACATCGACTATCTGCATACGACTTTTGTTAACTTAGGGCTTTTAATAGTTTTGCCTGAATAAGCTTTACTTCATCAATAACTCGCTGGATCCTCTTTGGGCCTATCCATTAATCGAAGGGAGAAATATCGTACTAAGATTCACCTGTGTTCCCAATCTTTTCAGGAATGATCTCTAGTGGTTAGCTGTAACTTGAATTTTCCTGTCTGAGATAATAGGTGTGGGAACTCCGTGAAATCTCATTGTTTCCTTTCTATTTAATCTCGCATAACCCTCAACTGAATATTCCTTCCAAACTGGAAGGAATTTGGTTGATTCTGCCAGCCTATTTACCATCACCCATATAAATTCATACTTCTTGAGAATGCAAGGTTAGCCTGTACTATAATCCATATTAACTGCTTTCCATTTCCGAGTTGGGGTTTCCATCCTCTGTAATAGGTTATTGAGCCTCTGATGCTCAGTTCTGTTTAAAGCTATTGTACAATCCCTCTTAACCTAGTTTGTAACACTTTAGACATGTTATCCTACACTTTTAATCAGATCTTCCCTCCAGTTTTTTTTAACACACATCATATCATAATATTTATACAAACGTGTGTAGGTGCTTAGAGCAGTCCCGAAAATGTCTTACCGTCGCTATACTAGCCTCTTTAGTCATACCTGTTTCGCTTTCTTCACTCACTCTTAAGTCTTCTCATTTTCGAATATTCGTATCCCTTCTCTATGGCTACTTGTATCTCACAATACCGGTGGCCAGTAACTTTGTTACCAATATCCTGACCATATCTTTAAGTGTAGCTGGCTATTCCTTACAATATCTTTAAGTTCTCATTGTGATTCCTTTGTCATATTCATCCCCTTTATATTCACCCATTCTTTGATGTTATACTATTCAAGGTCCTTACTAATAATTCTCAACATTATCTTCGGTGACATGGCTCCTATCCATTCATTGTTAACTTTTAAATGTTGTCACTATCTTGTTCTACCTTACGCCCTTATTTCCAATGCGTATGGTTCTTTTCCAACACCATCGGTATACTGCACCATATCTATGCCTTCCTTTATATCACCAATACCTTTGGTTACCCCATGTACGACATCTTAATATAATCGTAAGGTACCAATCTAGTCTTAGTGTTGGTACTCGAGTCACATATACACAATACTTATTTATGCCTCATGAACCTTCATCCTTGTATATACAATACTTCCAATATAATCATTCACTTCTTTTATCGATGTTGTCCTTCTATTGGAATAACAGTTTAGTATAGGGAATTTCATTCCCTATGACTCGGCTTTATTGCACGATCTTAAATCTAAAATAAAGTAACATCCAAAATGTCCTATAACCTCTTGTCTATAGATGTGGTCCACAACACACCGATAAACAAGACTCTACTAGGCACGGTCTGTAGACAATCCAAGGACGAACTGCTCTGATACCATTTTTGTCACGACCCAACCTCGTAGACCGTGATTGGGGTATGACCTTGACCCTCGTATACATACCTATCAGTTTTAGTCAAATTGATCTATGCACAAATTAATACTACTTCCAAAATCCTAATGATTTAAAACTTTTTCGAGTACGTGTGGACCCTTCTATTCGTACCATATCATGAAAGGGTATGCAAGCCGACAAGGCTGCTGTAACATAAAAACATTGATAATATGCCCTATAGGCACAATCAAAATGAACTCACAAACAACCCACATACATATGTCTACAGACCTCTAAGAATAGTAATAGCAACAGATGGCGGGATAAGGCCCCCGTCGTACCATTGAATATATAAATATATACATATAAGGTCTAATACCCAAAGGCTTGGCTTTGATTCAATGGAGCTTCTCCCAAACTTGCCGAGTGGAACCCTAAGCTGGTGGATCCCCAAAGCGTGTGTTTGTACCTACAGACATGAAACGCAGCCCCCCAGACAATGGGGGGCCAGTACGATATATGTACTAAGTATATAAAGCATAACAACACATGATTGAGATAACAACTGAAATAGGGATGCAGGAAACAAGTATGACAGTTAAGAATTCACCATACCTGCATCCTACGAAAAGAGAGTATGTATATCACCCTCACATATCACTCCCGACCCGCCGTGGTACTCGGTGATACCAGATAAATATATACGGCGTCATACCATTGTATACGACATCATTTCATACCTTACAAGTACATTACTATATTTTCATACTTATGCTTGTCTATAACATCCGATCCTTTGTGAGGGACTTGGTGAAGCTGTCATTTCCTCATTTATCATGCTTGACCCTTCATGGTATGCGGTGAATAATCATTTTATCATTTATCATGCGCGGCCCTTCATGGGATGCGATGAATAACTATTTTGTCATTTATTATGCCCGGCCCTTCATGGGACGCGGTGAATAATTATTTCATCATTTATCATACCTGGACCTTAATGGGACGCGGTGAGTTAATTATGCCCGGCCCTTCATGGGATGCGGTGAAAGTGTATTAACAACCTGCACGAGTAGAGTAGTGAGGAACCATATGCAATTTAACTCATCATCTGAGACTCAATGATACAGCCAAGTGAATCGGCACTTTAAGACCAGGGTAGTACTCATTTCAAGTACCCTACGAAATATTGTTAGGGGTCATATCAACTGGAGTCTCAGGAATATTAGACGTATATCCAGACAAGACTAAATAGCTCATAGAACAAGAGACGTTTGTCATCACAGAGACCTTAGGAGTAGGAGCTTATACATTTAATTAACATTCAGCATATAGGAGACTCGAGAACTTTATGTTCAAACGTGTCTAAGAGTCATGGATCATGTCTTCGCATATAGAAGGCTCGAGGGTGATAGCTCAGCTGCCTTAAGAGCCTTAGCATTTAGAAGTGAACATGAGTGACGTGTTATATTTCGAACTTACAGCTGGAACTACTTCCACACTCATATCATACCTTATTTCATTTACGTTTAAGACATACCAAAAGAAAGGAGTACTAGGCTCTACATATATTACCTTTTATCCTATAGAAGCCTTAAGAAGGAAATAGCTCAACTATTACAGGAGTTCTACCATCACAAAGTGGATAAGAATTATGAACTGTACTCAGAGTTTTCCGTATGGAATTATCCCCATGTTTCATATACAAACCATTCATAAATTATATCTATGACATGTCAAAAGAAAAAAGAATAGCTTTACATACTTATGCCAAACTCATGCCAAGACAAAGCTTCACATACCTCTTATGAGTTACTCTTTGTCACGCTCACATTGTCGTCCTCCAAACATATTTAACATGGAATTAGTGCAAGTATCAACAACCCTTAACTGTTCATCACCTTAAGTTATACACGAGTGTTCACAAAACCCATTTCCTCTCTCATCTTCTCGACTAGTTCCTTAACTAGTTAACGAGTAAACGGAAATAGGGCAGCATCTCCTCTATAATGTACCCTATCCGAATTTCCAATTACACTCTTAATGCCAACAGACAACCAAAAACAATTACCTGAAGCATATGTTTAAGGAATTCACATCAATAATATACAATATAAACTCCAAACGACTCACTCGAAACTACGATACTAAAAAGGGTTTCTAGTTTTAGTTTTGTAAAACCTTTAATTACACGAGACGGAGGGTCGGGTGGCTGCAACCAGAAGCACCAACACCTCTTTTAAGCATTTTCCAGCAGCTTAACACACCACCACACGACCAGCAGCAGCCCCCACACGCACAATGCCTCATTTCGACTACAATTTAACTATAATGATCCCAATTTAGTTTATTTCGAACGTTGAGCATTATCACAACTTTATTATGCTTCCAGCAACATAAAAGGTGTTTAATACACCCTAAATCAACACCATAAAATTCAAATTCGAAGGGAATACCTTACCTTACCCGAAATTGGCCAAAACTAGCCAAAATTGTACCTTGGAACTTCTCTAGCGCGATTTAAACGCCGTGGCTGCTTTCTATCCGTTTTGTTCAGTACCAAGCCAATATTTTATACTAATAATACCTTCAATAATCATGGTATACACTAGATAATTAATTTACAGAATAAAATTGCGACTTACCCTTTTTTTCCTCTTAGTCGTCACCCTTTTCTCTCCAAACTAGGGTTTTATTCTTCTCTTTGCCTTGGCTGATTTTTTGAACATGAACTGAAGTTAATAGTAATTTATACATATATATAGGTGGTACTAGGAAGTGACATGTGTCATCCCCTAAGGTTGACATGCGTCCAGCCCTTTTTGGGCTACCATATCCATGCAATCAAGGAGGAGCTGCCACATGGCAGTGGGGTCTACCTTCCCCCCAAGTAGGTGGGTCACCTTCTTGACCCCGAGTAGGTGGGTCACCTACTTTCTTGATGTGCTTCCATGTGTCCTTCTCTTTACTTCCTCATGGGTTCGTAATCTCATCTTATTTTAAGAGCCTATGTAATCCGTGCTTCGTACGCTTGGTATATCCTCAAGTAGCTTAGGTATATAAGACTTCTAGGTTAGTAGCTTCCGTAGGTAAATCGAGTACTATGACTCATTACTTGACCTCCAATTCCTTCTGAATTCTTATGACTCTATTTCTAACCTTCTCTACTATAGGGAATCACATTTTCCCTTCCTTAGGGTTGTTTGATAGTGTTGTAGATTATCCGGCCCACATGATAACTTCTGAGAAACTTAAGAAACATTCTGAGATCAAGAGTGTGGGGTGTAAAAACAATATACATAGGTTTATAGCATCTCATATTACAGCCATGCAGGGTTTCCTACCTTAACCCAAAACCAAATTGACAAATTGCCCCATATAGACAACAAAACTATAACTATCACTCTCCTACTTATATTCAATCAGTTCCCAGTTCGACCTGGTGACCTAGGAGGAGAAGTATGCTCCCTGTCTCTATCTGGTTTCCATTTGCTTATCTGTCCCTCATCTTCTTCCTCGCTTGAATCCAAAAGACATCGATAGCTAGGTAATTGTTGGTTCATTGATGACCAATATAGAGGGCTCGAATATGCCATAACACTTAATGTAGGAGATAGCCTGACATAGTGCTTGGTCATAAGAGCAGCTGGTGTGGCATACAGAACTACTTTCTTGATCATCAGATGCTCTAAAGAACCTGTCGTTGGGCCCTCTGAGGGATAGGTCTTCATAACATAATCAGAGTTTTCAGAGGGATCAGTCTCAATCAAATAACTAGGGCTCCGTCTTGTTGGTCCTGGAGCCTGAGGTCCCATGTGTACCATGGGGGCCTTCTCCGCACCCCCTCTACTGTCTAGAGCTGGTCTCTTCATTTTCCACTACAGCCTGTACCCACCTTCAAGAACGGAGTTAAAAATCAAGCTTTCTTTACAGTTATGGCCGCACAAGTAGTAGTCTGCTAGGGAGGGATTATCCTGATAGACAACTCTATCGCACGATCTAAGACATGAAAGAAAGGTAATATCCTAAATTTCTTGTAGCCTCCTATGTACAGATGTAGTGCACAACACACCGATAAACAAGACTCTAATAGATATGGTCTGTAGATATTTCGAGGACCAAATTACTCTGATACCACTTTTGTCATGACCCAATCTCGTAGGTCGCGACTCATGTCCGAGTTGGACACCCATACATCCCTTTAGTCCCAATTAGCATATTAGCATAATAACAAAATGTAGAAGGCAAATGAGGCCTCTAGATAGCACACGAATGTAGATCTAGCGCACCAAGGCCGTTAAGGACATCCCGGAACACCAAAGCCCAAAATACATATATAGACCCCACAGAACATATACAAAACCCATAAGACAAGTCTGCAAACATCTAGAGAATGATAGCCAAATCATATGATGGGACAGGGCCACATCGTACCCTTGACCAACGTGTACAAATATGCAACATAAAAGTTAGTACCAATTAGGGCTCCGAATAAAGGAGCACTTTCAAACAGCAGAGTGGACGTCCTAGGCAAGCGGATTGGCAAATCGACCATCTATACCTATGGGCATGCAATGTATCCCCCGAAGACAAGGGGTTAATACAGAAAATATGCTGAGTATGTAAGGCATGGACTGTAATAAATAAAGTCATAACTAGAGCAGAATGTGCAAAAAATGAGCGAAATACCCAGAATATCAAAATGTTTATCACAAGCAAAGATAATGCATGCGGAAAAAAAACATATGTCATATCCGGCCCCATTACGGGATGCGGTGAACAAAATGTGGTCTCCATCCCATCACCGGCGCCACAACACAGCGTAACTCCAGAATAGGGAATATCTCCATCACAAATCATATCATATCAAATGGCCATATCATATCATATCATATCATATCATCAGACATCAGCATATGTGTACATGACACATCATGACTCCACAACCTATGTATCTAAATGCAATTTAAAATATTGTTAGAGACTCAATGAAGTAGTAAAGACAAATTGTCATTTGAAAATCAAGACAATAGTCATATCACTATTGATCATATCAAAAGAGCCTTAGAAATCATAGACATGAATCAAGACAATACAAAATAACTTATAAAAGTCAAGGACATTAGCTACCGGAGAATCTCTAAAAACAGGAATCATGAATTACACAAGAGACTTATAAATCGAATTACCCCCAAAGCTCATATTAATACTTACTTAATTCTAAGACATGCCAAAAGAAAGAAGGGACAACTTTACATACGTATGTCAAAAACATGGCAAGAGAAAGAAGGTAGCTTTACATACCTCTTATAGATTACCCTTAATCACGTTCGCATCATCGTCTTTTGAACCTATTTAATATCAAATAAATACTAAGGTTAATAACCTTTTATTTTCCAATTTCCAACTCCACACCCAAGTATTCATAGGAATCATTCCCTTGTCCCTTTCCCTCGACTAGTTTATTACTAGTTCCAAAGTTATCGGAAATAGGGCAGCATCTCCCCTGTAACTTTCCCTATCCCTATCCAAATGCTAATCTTAGCAGCCATATTATCAACAACAACCAGAATATATATATAAAATCAAATTACTTCAACATTTCTTAATACAACTCCAAACAACTAGCTCAAAACTACGATACCAAAATAGAGTTTTTAACCTTTATTTTGTAAAACCTTCAATAATACAAAATGGAAGGTCGTGTGGCTGCAACCAGCAGTACCCACACCTATTTTAGAAGAATTTACATCCCTGCAACATGACATCCAACCAGCTTCAACCGCAGCACCACAATCACAACACACTACTCGACTTCGATTTAACTATAATGACTTTAATTTAGTTTGTTTCTAACGTCAAGCATCCTTATACAAGTTTTACACTTCCAGCCTCATTTAATACATTTAATATATTGAATAACAACATCATAAACTCCAATTTGAAAGGAAAAAACTTACGTTGCCCAAAACTCGCCAAAACTAGCCTCGGAAATTCTTTTAGCACGGCTAAAACTTCGTGGCTATTTGTTAACCTTTTGGTGCTTATACAAACCATAAATTTACATTAATAAAACCTTAATACCATCATGGTATACCTTAAATACTTAATTCACGGAATGAAATTGGAAAACTTACCTTTTTCTCCCCTTGGCCGCTACTTCTTTCTCTCTAGCTCTAGGGTTTCTTCTCTTCCTTTTTCCTCTTGAATTTTCTAGAGAAATATGGAATTTATGGGATAAGTATGAATCTAAAAGTCATAAAACATATATATATAGGCTACTTTAGTGGTGACACATGTCAAACCCTTATTGGGCCAACACACCACCTCCTCCAACCATGAGATGCCATGTGGCATGTGGGGACCACCCTCTTGCTGTAACTACTTCCATGTGGCACTTCCAGCTGCTGCCACATGGCAATCTCCTATGCTGCCATGTGTCACCTTCTTTTCCCCCTCGTGGGTTCGTAATCTCATCTTACTTTATGAACCTATGTAATTCTTGCTAACTAAGCTTGGAATGTACTCAAGTAGCTTAAGTATGAAAGACTTTCAAGTTGGTAGATTAAGTAAGTCGATTAGTATGACTCATTGTTTGGTCTTCAGCTTCTTCCGAATTCTTACAACCCTATTTCCAATCTTCTCTATTATGGGGTATCTCATTCTCCCTTCCTTAGATTTATTTGATAGCGTTATAAATTATACTTATCATATGGTAACTTTTAACAAGCTCAAATAAACTTAAGAACCCTTCCAGAAACTTGAGAACCTTTCAAGGCTTAAGAAGCTTAAGAAGCATTCCAAGGTACAAAAGTACGGGTTATAACAATTTTTTCCTTCGGACATTAGGAGTTTCTTAGATCTAGCCGGGTATTATAGAAGGTTAGTTGAAGGGTTCACTTTCATATCATCTCCTATGACAAAATTAACCCAAAATAAGGTGAAATTCATATGGACGAATGGGTGTGAGAAGAGTTTCTAAACTTTAAAGGGTCGACTTACGTCTGCTCCTATTTTGACTCTATCGGATGGACTAGAAGGGTTTGTGGTGTATTGTGATGCTTCAAATATTGACCTAGGTTGTGTCTTGTTGCAAAATTTTAAGGTCATAGCCTATGCTTCTAGGCAATTGAATGTACATAAGCACAACTACCCTACCCATGATCTTGAATTAGCGGCAGTTACTTTTACTTTGAAGATTTGGTGATACTACCTCTATCGGGTATATGTAAATGTATTCACCGACCATAAGAGTCTCCAACATGTGTTCACACAAAAGGATCTCAATCTAAGGCAAAATAGCTGGCTAGAGATCCTCAAGGACTACGACATGAGTGTGCATTATCAATTAGGTAAAACCAATGAGGTTGCTGATGCACTTAGTAGAGTGTCATTAGGGAGTGTGGCCTAATAAAGGGAAGAGAGAGTTGGTGAAAGATGTTCACCAGTTGGCTAGGTTAGGGGTGAAGTTGATTGGTGTTGATGATGGTGGTATGGTTGTTCATAATGTGTCTGAATCCTATTTTGTGGTTGAAGTTAAGTCAAAGCAAGACATTGACCCGACATTAGTGGAGTTAAAAAAGTTGGTGAAGGAAAAAATAGTAGAAGTGTTTTAACAAGGGGGATATGGGGTGCTATACTACCAAGGTTAGTTATGTGTTCTAGATGTGGATAGAATAAAGAGTTTAATATTGATAGAGGATCATAATTCTTCATACTCTATTCATCCGATTCGACGAAAATGTACTAAGACTGAAGATAGTTCTATGGAATCACACTCGAGACTTATATATGGAATTACCCCCAAAGCTCACAAGGGGGTTAGTTATGTGTTCTAGATGTGGATAGGCTAAAGAGTTTAATATTGATAGAGGCTCATAATTCTTCATACTCTATTCATCCGATTCGACAAAAATGTACTGAGACTGAAGATCCCTTCTCCTAGTATCAAAATTAGATTTTTGACAACTTTGGGCCATCTTCAACCTTTGTTGAATGACTCTCACTTTCTCTAAAGTGTCAATCACCAAATCAGGCTCCAACAAGGTAATCTCACCTACTTTGAACCAACCAAACGGAGATCTACATTTTCTCTCATATAAAGCCTCAAACGATGCCATCTCAATGCTTGAATGGTAACTATTATTTTAAGAAAACTCGATGAGCGGTAGATGATCTTCCCAACTCCCTTTGAACTCCAACACACAATCCCTTAACATATCCTCTAGTGTTTGAAGTTTTCTTTTGGCTTGACCATTGATTTGAGGATGGAATGCGCTGCTTAAGTTTTCCTTAAATATTGATAGCAAGGTTTGTGTCCGAATGTTCAAATTGTGAAGATGTGAAGGCCGAACATCAAAGGTCGGATGGCCTAGCACAAGATATTGAAATCCCTAATTGGAAGTGGGAAAATGTGAATATGGATTTTGTAGTGGGTTTGCCTCATAATCGGAAATGTCATGATTCGATTTGGTAATTTTTGATAGAATGACTAGGTTGGCTCACTTCCTATCGGTCAAGACTTCTTATAGTGCTGAAGATTATGCCAAGTTGTATATTTAGGAGTTGGTGAGGTTGCATGTTGTGCCGTTGTCCATTATTTTGGATTATGTTACCCAATTCACTTCTCACTTTTGGAGGCCATTTCAAAGGGGCCTCGGTACTAAGGAAAAGTTAAGCAGCGCATTCCATCCTCAAATCGATGGTCAAGCCAAAAGAAAACTTTAAACACTAGAGGATATGTTAAGGGATTGTGTGTTGGAGTTCAAAGGGAGTTGGGAAGATCATCTACCGCTCATCGAGTTTTCTTAAAATAATAGTTACCATTCAAGCATTGAGATGGCGTCGTTTGAGGATTTATATGAGAGACAATGTAGATCTCCATTTGGTTGGTTCAAAGTAGGTGAGATTACCTTGTTGGAGCCTGATTTGGTGCTTGACACTTTAGAGAAAGTGAGAGTCATTCGAGAAAGGTTGAAGATGGACCAAAGTTATCAAAAATCTAATTTTGATACTAGGAGAAGGGATCTTGAATTTGATGTAAATGATTGGGTGTACTTGAAGGTGTCACTGATGAAGGGTGTGGTTTAGTTTGGTAATAAAGGGAAATTGAGCCCTAGATGTGTAGGGCCTTATAAGATCTTGAGACGTGTTGGAAAAGTTGCTTATGAGTTGGAATTGCCTTTGTAAATGGCAATGGTTCATTCGGTATTTTATGTGTCTATGTTGAGAAAATGTGTGGGTGATCCTAGTTCCATTTTTCCTTTGAAGATACTGAATGTTAAAGAACATTTGCCCATGAAGAGGTTTTGGTCAAAAAATTGGACCAAAAAGTCAAAAAATTGAGGAACAGAGAAGTTGCATCCATGAAAGTCTGTTTGTCACAAGCCAAGCCCATGGCCTAGATATGACACGACGAATGAGGAACCCGGATGTACCTCAGCCAAGACTCTTAACATTCATCTAGCCTTTCATCAATAATGACAATATATATCAAGTGGAAGGAAAAAGGGAAAGCAGGACTAAGGGCGAACATCATAGAATATGAGTCATCATCAACCTGAGATCATCATACATTTATATCCAAACAATCCTCTACTAATAGACTTGGCAGGGGCTAAGAAAAACCCCTAGCTCACCCTCAATAAAAATATATTAAAATGTCGTAGGCCATGACGGGTGCCCGAATTGGACACACACGTGTACCCTCGCCAACTATACCTAATTTGTCTCCTATTTGTACTTAGAATGGAATAATAGATAAGAGACCATACAAGCTGACAAGCTATAGTAGCATATAGGGCCGTTCCATAATACACATATACACGAGCTGATAAGGCTTCCGCAACACAGGGAATGCCCAAAATCATAAGTCATATCAGTACAGCTATACGTACATAAATAAGCAACTCATATACAACCCATGTACACATACAACCCACATCCGTATACACAAACCTCTAAGAGTAAGAAGAATAGTAACATAAGGCGGGACTGATATGAAAGGAGTGTTACAGTATACACGAGTAGATTCATGAGTAACTATATGCAATTTAAATCGACATCAGAGACTTGAGTGTATAAGAGGACTAAGCTATCGTCTAAGGATTCGAGTAATAGTATAGTCATCTTAGCTGCCCTCTAAATGCCATTAGGGGCTACCTTAATTAGCATATAGAGGTCCCTAGACGTATACTAAAGTAATGCAAACCACTTAAGAACTCCGGAGCACTTGCCTTCATATAGTCCTATGACTAGGAGTCTGTATATTCATTAAGTCCTCACATTATATAAGATTCAAGGAAAGTAGCTTAACTATCATAAAAGTTCAACATTCAAAACTGAATAAAAGACCCTTAGGAATGGAATCAATTTATAGAGTATATCACTTTTTACTTACCTCTACGACATGCCAAAAGAAGAGAAGGGATAGGCTTCACATACCTCTTATGGACTTCCCTTAATTGTGTTCACGTCGTTGCCCTCGAAACCTATTTAACACGAAAGTAATGCAAGTATTAACAACCTTAGACTTTTCAGCAACTTAGACTACCCAGGAGTATTCATAGCATTCTTTCCCTCGCTCTCCTTCTCGACTAGTTCCTTAACTAGTTAAGGCGTTAACGAAAATCGAGCAGCACCTCCCCTATAATGTGCCCTCTCCGAATTTACAATTACACTCCTAATACCTACAATTAACCATAAACAAAAAACTGCATCATATGTTTAAGAAATTCATATCCACAATATACAACATAAACTTCAAACGACTCACTCTAAACTACGATACCAAAATAGAGTTTCTAGTTTCCATTTTGCAAAATCTTTAATTATACGAAATGGAGGGTCGGGTTGCTTCAACCAGAAGAACCCATACCTATTTTAGAGAATTTTACAGCACCTCAACATAACACCACACAACCAGCAGCTGCAGCATCACAACCATATCACAACACAACCTACTATTCGACTTTAATCTAGCTATAACGACTTCAATTTAGATTTGTTTCTAATGTCGATCATTCCTACGAATTTATCATGATTCAAGCAAAATAAAAGATGTTTAACACACCCTATTACAAAACCATAAACTTGAAATTGGAAGCAAAGAACTTACCTTTCCCGAAATTGGCCAAAACTAGCCGAAACTTGCCTCGGAAACTCTTCTAACTCGATTAAAACGTCGTGGCTGCTTGCTGTCCGTTTTGTGCTTCCCCAAACCATGATTTTATAATATCAATACCTCCTTATCATTGTGGTATACCATATATAATTAATATACAGAACGAAATCGGGACTTACCTATTTTTTCTCCCTTAGGCCATCACTTTTTCCCTTTTTGTTGTAACATTTTTGGTCTGTTTGAATGATGTTTTGAGAAACCAAATGAATTTTGAGTCATATACTATGTATATATATGCTGCCTAGGGGGGTGAAATGTGTCATCCCCTAAAGGTGACACATGTCCATCCCCGATTGGGCCAACACATACATGCTGCCAATTAGGGGCTGCCATGTGGCAGTGAGGCCCACCTCCCCCAAGAATATGGGTCACCTACTTGACCCCAAGCAGGTGGTTCACCTACTTGCTTTAGGTGATTCCACATGTCACTCCCTCATTGGCTGCCACGCATCTTTTTTTTCTCTTCCTCGTGGGTTCGTAATATCATTCGTAATCTCATCTCACTTTAAGAGCCTATGAAATCCTTGCTACGTAAGCTTGGTATGTAATCAATTAACTCACATATGTAAGACTTATAAATTAGTAGTGTAAGTAGATAAGTCGATTCCTACGACTCTTTACTTGGCCTCCAACTCCTTCTGACTTCTCTTGACCCTATGTCCAACCTTCCCTACTATGGGGTATCACATTCTCCCTTTTTAGAATTGCTTGACAGTGTCGTATCTTACGAAGCTCACATGATAACTTTTAAGAAACTTAAGGGACATTATGAGCTCAGGAGTGTGGGGTGTAACACGATTAACCCCTTATGAACATTCATCCCCAAATGTTAAACAAAGCTTTCCTTAAGATGTTATACAGGTTATAGGGAGACTTCTTTCCATTACAACAATACATATCTTCATCAAACAATTTATATACAAGTTTCAGGAGTTGGGGTTACCTGTAAATATCGGGAATAGGTACGGATACTTTTGTCTCATGTTCTCTTCAGCTTCCCAGGTCATTTTTTCATGATTCCTATTTCACCATAATACCTTGAGCTACGTCCTTAGTCTGCAGTCTTCTAATTTGCCGATCTAGGATGGCGATCGGTTGTTCTTCATAGGCCAATTCTTCTGTGACCTGGATGTCATCGATGGGATGTACTCGGGATGGGTCACCAATATACTTGCGAAGTATTGATACATGAAAAACTAGATGTACTGCTTCAAGGTTCACTGGTAAGTCGAGTTCATAGGAAACCTTGCCTATTCGGCGAAGAATCAAGTAAGCGCCAATATATCTCAAACTTAACTTTCCTTTCTTGCCGAACCTCGTTACTCCTTTCATGGGAGACACTTTCAAAAACACCCATTTGCCCACTTGAAATTCCAAAGGTCATCGTCAACTGTCTGTAAATGACTTCTGTCGGCTCCGAGTAGCTAATAATCGCTCCCGAATAAGCTTTACCTTTTCCATCGCCTGTTGGACCATGTCTAGGCCTATGAGTTGCGTTTCACCAACATCAAACCATCTAATGGGTGATCTGTACTTCCTACCATATAAAGCCTCATATGGTGCCATCTGTATACTGAAGTGATAACTATTGTTGTAAGCAAACTCAATAAGTGGTACATGCTCATCCCAGCTCCCTTTAAAGTCAATTATGTAGGCTCGTAACATATCCTCTAGTGTATGAATAGTGCATTCGGCCTGCCCATCAATTTGGGGATGAAATACTGTGCTAAGGCTTACCTGTGTTCCCAAGCCTTCCTAGAATACCCGCCAAAAGTGGGTTGTGAACTAGGCTCCCCTGTCCGAAATAATAGATGTAGGAACTCAATGAAGTAGTACTATTTTCTTGACCTACAACTTCGCATAGTCCTCGGCTGAGTATGTGGTCTTGACTGGGAGGAAGTGGGTTGAATTTGTCATCCTATCCATAATAAACCATATGGAATCCTACTTTCGGAAAGTGCGAGGTAAGACAGTAATGAAATCCATGTTAATCGCTTCCTATTTCCAAGTTGGAATCTCCATCTCCTGTAGTAGCCCACCCGGTTTTTGATGTTCAACTTTAACTTGCTGGCAGTTCGGGAATTGGGCTACGAACTCTGCTATATCCTTTTTTATACCGTCCCACCAATATAAACATTTGAGTTCGTGATATATCTTGGTTGACCCAGATGAATAGAATAATGGGCATAATGTGCCTCTCCCAGTACTTATTGTCTTAGCCCTACAACTTTTGGTATACAAACTCTGCGTTGATAGCATAGTACCCCACCAGCCGTGATTTCAAATGGAGTCTTTCCCTATTGGAGAGTTTTATCCCTATACTGTATTAGGATAGGGTCCAGGTACTGACATTGTTTTACTTTTTTCATGATCGAGGATTCAGGAACTCCTCAAACAAAAACCTCGTCACTACCCAAATCAACTAAGCGGATTCCCAAACTAGCGAGCTGGCAAATGTCATGGGTTATCTCTTTCAATTCTAGTTATACATCTGCCAAGCTACCCATTGATTTATGGTTGAGTGCGTCTGCTGCCACATTTGCCTTCCCTGGATGGTATAATATGTCGATGTCATAGTCCTTTAGCAATTCCAGCCATCTTTTTTGGCGTAGGTTTAGCTCTTTCTATTTAAAAATATATTGGAGGCTTTTGTGGTCTGTATAAATATCAACATATACATCGTATGAGTAGTGCCTCCATATTTTAAAGGCATGAATCACCACTGCTAATTCAAGATCCTGCGTTGGGTAGTTCTTTTTATGCTTCCTGAGATGTCAGGAGGCGTACGCTATAACTCGACCATGCTACATCAACACACATCCTAACCCAACACCAAAAGTGTCATAATAGACAATGTAGTCATTTGGTCCATCAGGAAAAGTTAGAACAGGAGCTGGAGTTAATTTTTCTTTTAGCAACTGGAAGCTCTATTCACAAGCATCAGTCCATTAGAACTTAGCTGCTTTTTGAGTCAGTCTTGTTAAAGGCGCCGAAATGGAAGCAAACCTTTCCACGAACCTTCTATAGTACCCTGCTAACCCCAAAAAGCTACGTACCTCCATAGGGGTTGTGGGTCTTGGCCAAGCCTTTACGGCCTCAATCTTCTACGTATCTACGCGAATACCATCAGTCCCAATAATATGCCCCAGAAAAGCCACTGAAGTTAACCAAAATTCATATTTAGAAAACTTAGCATATAATTTTTGGTATTGGAGTATTCCCAGTACCACCCGCAAATGATCTGTGTGTTCCTTTTCTGATCGTGAATAAACCAGAATATCATCGATAAATACAATCATGAATAAATCTAGAAATGGTTTGAACACTTAGTTCATCAGATCCATAAACACCGCTGGGGTATTTGTCAGCCTAAAAGACAATACGAGCTGTAGTTAATTTTTCTTTTAGCAACTGGAAGCTCCATTCACAAGCATCAGTCCATTGGAACTTAGCTAATTTTTGAGTCAGTCTTGTTAAAGGCGCCGAAATGGAAGCAAACCTTTCCACGAACCTTCTATAGTACCCTGCTAACCCCAAAAAGCTACGTACCTCCGTAGGGATTGTGGGTCTTGGCCAAGCCTTCACGGCCTCAATCTTCTGTGTATCTACGCGAATAATATCAGTCCTAATAATATGCCCCAGAAAAGCCACTGAAGTTAACCAAAATTCACATTTAGAAAACTTAGCATATAATTTCTGGTATTGTAGTATTCCCAGTACCACCCACAAATGATCCGTGTGTTCCTTTTCTGATTGTGAATAAACCAGAATATCATCAATAAATACAATCATGAACGAATCTAGAAATGGTTTGAATATTCAGTTCATCAAATCTATAAACACCGCTAGGGTATTTGTCAACCTGAAAGACATCACTTTGAACTCATAATGCCCATACCGGGTTTTTAATGCAGTCTTTGGGATATTTGCCTGTCTTACCCACACCTAATGGTAGCCTGACCGTAGGTCTATCTTCAAAAAATACTGAGCACCCTGCAACTGGTCAAACAAATCATCAATTCTAGGAAGGGGATATCTGTTCTTAATTATTACCTTGTTCAGTTGCCTGTAGTCGATGCACATCCACAACGGCCAGTCTTTCTTCTTTATAAACAGTACTGGTGCTCCCCATGGTGATGTGCTGGGCCTAATGAAGCCCTTTTCCAGTAAGTCTTTCAGCTGCTCCTTTAACTCTTTTAACTCCGCGGGCGCCATTCAATATGGAGGGATAGAAATAGGTTGAGTATCTGATAGCACGTCTATAGTAAACTCTATCTCCCATTTAGGAGGAAGACTTGGGAGTTCATCCGGGACCACATCTGGATATTCATTAACCATGGGCACCAACTAAAGAGTTGGCACCTCTGCTTCCAGATCATGTACGTGGACTAAATGGTAAATATATCCTTTTCTAATCATTTTTCTTGCCTTAAGGTATGAAATAAATTTACCCTTCGGCGATGTTGTGTTTCCTAACCACTCAACAATTAATTCATCTAAGAGCTGTAACTGAACCACTTTATTTCTACAATTTATGTTGGCATGAGAAGAAGCTAACCAATCCATACCCATAATGACACCAAACTCCATCATATCTAACTCTATCAAATCAGCCAAGGTATGATGACTATATATATTTATTGGGCAATTTCTATATACCTGTTTTACCACAATCGAATCCCCTACCGGTGTAGCCATCTTAAACGATTCTATTAACTCAAGCTTAATTCCAAGTCTACTACCAACAAAAGGAGATATATTTGACAAAGTAGAGCCTGGATCCATCAACGCATATATGTCTCGAGAAAAGATCGATATTGTACCTATGACCACATTTGGCGATGCCTACTGGTCCTGTCTACTTGACAAAGCATATATATGGTTGGAAGGGCCGCTAGAACTGGAAGCTCCACCACGGCCTCTACCATGGACTTCTGGTGTCTACATACCCCGCCCCATCAGGCGCATAGCCACACAAGAAGAAGAACCCGCAACTCACGCAGTTGGCTAAGCTGCACCACCTAGAGTATTTTTAAATGTACATTGCCTCGAAATATGGCATTGGCGGCCACAAGAAAAACAAGAACCTATAATCCAGCGACATTCTCCAGAATAAAGTTTATTACAATGGGGACACTGGGGCATTGGTAGTCTTGACTGTCGAGAACTTTGGTTCATTTGTGTACCTAAAGCTCTGGAGCTCTGAACAGCCCCTGAATACCTAGTGCTCTCAAATCTTCCACCTGGAACCTGTAAAGGTGCAATCCGAGCTGGCTAGGAGGGATATCTACCGAAGTGCTAGAACCACCCACTTCGAAATTCTCCCAGATAACCAGTTGACCTAGCCCTCTTAGGCTGACTTCTATCCAACCCTCTGTTGGGTTGACGCCTTTTAAGTCACTCCTCTACCCCTTGGGCATATGCTTATACCCGAGCGATATCCATTCTGGGCTGAGAAGCCATGCCCATACAACTATTGACCAAATAAAGGTCCAAGCCCATCACGTAACGGTGAACCCTATCTGCCATATCCGCTACCACTGTGGGGGAATGCCTCACCAATGAGTCAAACTCGAGGCTATAGTCTCGAACATTCCTGCCATTCTGCTTCAACTATAGGAATTTATCAACCCTAGCTCATCTCATTTCTAGAGATAGAAAGTGGCTAACAAAGGCTTCCGTAAATTCATCCTATGCAGCTGGAGGAGCACCCTCGCCCCTCAATAATTCCCAAGACTCGTGCCAATTAGCGGCCATATCACACAGCCGATAGGAGGTCAATTCAATTGACTTAGTCTCCGAAGCCCTAATGATTCACAGTGTATGCTGCATTTGTCGAATAAATTCTTGTGGATCCTCTGCAGTTTCAATCCATGAAATTCTGGAGGGTTACAGGCTAGGAAATCACGGACCCTCAAACTATCTTGTCTATTGGCGACATCTGGGCCATGCCTCCGAGCTTGTCCTGCCATCAGTCTAGTCAACAACTGCACTACATCTCTCATAGCCCTGTCTGCCGCCCCATGTTGTGGGGCTGGAGTCACTTGTACCAAAGATTCAGGGTCTGCAACTACTGCTGCCCTAACCTCCTCTGAAGGTGACAGCGTATTAGAACTCGCCAACTGAGGTATAACCCTTGGCGTGGATTGGGCGCAAGCCTTAGTAACTCTCGAGGTCTGACTGGTTTCACCCGCTGTTGCCTTGCCCTTCTGGGTGATCGTTGGTCTCCTTGGAGGCATTACTACAAACATAATGGTAGGTTAGTGAAAGGTCATCCTAAGACATAGCTCTATTGCACGATCTAAGAAAAGAAAGACAACATCCGAAATGCCTTGTAGCCTCATGTTTATAGATGTGGTGCACAACACACCGATAAACAAGCTTCTACTAGACACGATCTATGTACACTTGAAGAAGCAACTACTCTGATACCACTTCTATTATGACCTACCCCGTAGGTCGTGATGGGTGCCCGAATTGGATACACACGTGTACCCTCGCCAACTATACCTAATTCTTCTCCTATTTATACTTAGAATGCACTAATAGATAAGAGACCATACAAGCTGTAGTAGCATATATGTTCATTCCATAATACACATATACACGAGCCGATAAGGCTACCACAACACAGGGAATGCCCAAAATCATAAGTCATATCAGTACAGCTGTACGTACATACATAAGCAACTCATATACAACCCATGTACACATACAACCCACATCTGTATCCCAAACCTCTAAGAGTAAGAAGAACAGTAACATAAGGCGGGATAGGGCCTATGCCATACCCGTGAACAAAAATATATACATCAAAGTTCGGTACCAAAACTAGGCTCCTGCACAAAGGAACACTTTTGGACCGCTGAGTGGGACTCCTATGCTGATGGATCCCCAAGCTGTATATCTATACCTGCGGGCATGAACGCAACCCCCCGAAGAAAGGGGGTCAGTATGACATATGTACTGAGTATGTAAAGTGTAGCATGATATAACTGGAAGCATATCAGAAACAGAAAGGCAAGGGATAAAGTATATCATAAAAGAAGCCTCTATACCTATAATCTATGAACTATAAAAGGATGCATACTCAAATTATATCATATAGCCGGCCCTATCAAGGGTCCAGTGAATATATCTGTAATATCATCACACTCCCATACCATCACCGCCTTATTACAACCCATCACCATATATATATTTATACATACGTATCCCGGCCCTCTAGTGAGGGGCTTGGTGAACAATGCAATGAATTGTGCACAATTACTATTCCCGACCTGAGACTCAGTGAAAGAAGTGTTACAGTATACAGAAGTAGAGTCATGAGTAACTATATGCAATTTAAATTGACATCAGAGACTTGACTGTGTAAGAGGACTAAGCTATCATCTAAGGATTCGAGTAATAGTATAGTCATCTTAACTACCCTCTAAATGCCATTAGGGGCTACCTTAATTAGCATCTAGAGGTCCCTATATGTATACTAAAGTAATGCTAACCACTTAAGAACTCCGGAGCACTTGCCTTCATATAGTCCTATGACTAGGAGTCCATATTTTCATTAAGTCCTCAGTATATAAAAGATTCAAGGAATGTAGCTTAACTATCATAAAAGTTCAACATTCAAAACTGAATAAAACACCCTTAGGAATGGAATCACTTTAGAGAGTATATCACTCTTTACTTACCTCTACGACATGCCAAAAGAAGAGAAGGGATAGGATTCACATACCTCTTATGGACTTCCTTTAATTGTGTTCATGTCGTTGCCCTCGATACCTATTTAACATGAAAGTAATTCAAGTATTAACAACCTTAGACTTTTCAGCAACTTATACTACCCACGAGTATTCATAGCATTCATTCCCTTGCTCACCTTCTCGACTAGTTCCTTAACTAGTTAAGGCATTAACGAAAATCGAGCAGGACCTCCCCTATAATGTGCCCTATCCGAATTTCCAATTACACTCCTAATACCTAAATCCAACCAAAAACAAAAACCTGCAGAATATGTTTAAGAAATTCATATCCACAATATACAACATAAACTTCAAACGACTCACTCGAAACTACGATACCAAAATAGAGTTTCTAGTTTCCATTTTGCAAAATCTTTAATTATACTAAATGGAGGGTCGGGTTGCTGCAACCAGAAGAACCCATACCTATTTTAGAGAATTTTAGAGAACCTCAACATAACACCACACAACCAGCAGCTGCAGCATCACAACCATATCACAACACAACCTACTATTATACTTTAATCTAGCTATAACGACTTCAATTTAGATTTGTTTCTAATGTCGATCATTCCTACGACTTTATCATGATTCCAGTAACATAAAAGATGTGTAACACACCCTATTACAACACAATAAACTTGAAATTGGAAGCAAAGAACTTACCTTTCCCGAAATTAGCCAAAACTCGCCGAAACTTGCCTCGGAAACTCTTCTAACGTGATTAAAACATCGTGGCTGCTTGCTGTCCGTTTTGTGCTTACCCAAACCATGATTTTATAATATAAATAACTCCTTATCATTTTGTTATACCCTATATAATTAATATACAAAACAAAATTGGGACTTACCTATTTTTTTCTCCCTTAGGCCATCACTTTTTCCCTTTTTGTTGTAACGTTTTTGGTCTGTTTGACTGATGTTTTGAGAAACCAAATGACTTTTGAGTCATATAGTATGTATATATATGCTTCCTAGGGGGGGACACATATCATCGCCTAAAGGTGACACGTGTCCAGCCCCCAATGGGCCAACACATACATGCTGCCAATTAGGGGCTGCCATGTGGCAGTGAGGCCCACCTCCCCCAAGAAGATGGGTCACCTACTTGACCCCAAACAGGTGGTTCACCTTCTTACTTGAGGTGATTCCATATGTCACTCCCTCATTGGCTGCCACACATCTTTTTTTTCTCTTCCTCGTGGGTTCGTAATATCATTCGTAATCTTATCTCACTTTAAGAGCCTATAAAATACTTGCTACGTAAGATTTGTATGTAATCAATTAACTCATGTATGTAAGACTTCTAAATTAGTAGTGTAAGTAGATAATTCGATTCCTACGACTCATTACTTGGCCTCCAACTCCTTCCGACTTCTCTTGACCCTATTTCCAACCTTCCCTACTATGAGGTATCACATTCTCCCTTTTAAGAATTGCTTGATAGTGTCATAGCTTATGAGGCTCACATGATAAATTTTAAGAAACTTAAGGGGCATTCCAAGCTTAGGAGTGTGGGGTGTAACACGATTAATCCCTAAAGAGGTATGTGAATCCCTTTCTTCTCTTGGCATGTTTTTGGCATAAATATGTAAAGCTATCTCTTTTCTCTTGGCATGTATTTGGCATGAGTAAATAGAGATATCATTCTTTCCTCTTTGTATGTTGTCGATACAAGTATGATACTATTATGTTATAATTATTCACTAAGCCTCATCATGGGTCGGGTACGTTATATGGTGATATAGTAATGCATAAGAAAGTTATGATACCGAGACCATGATGGGCCGGGTATGATATATGCATATGATGATTCCATGAAGGAAAGTAGAGAGTATGTAAAGCTTATTCCTCCTCTTCATTTGGCATATCCTAGATGTAAGTAAAAGGTGATACGAGCTCGGGGTAACTCCACTCTTAAGTCATAAATGTAATTCGTATCTCTTATTCACTTCTGAATGTCAAACTCTTGTAGTAACTTGAACTACTTTCCTTGAACACTATATGATGAGAAGTACTGGATGCATAAGTTTCTAGTCGTAAGGACTATATCACGATGGTTATCCCTGGTTCTATAAACTGTCAGTATTGCTTTAGTGCATGTCTAGGGTCCCCGATATTCTAATTAATATAGGCCCTAATGGCATTTAGAGGGCACTCGAGATGGCTACACCACTACTCTGGTCCTCAGATGACATCTTAATCTTCTTACATGGTCGAGTCTCTGATAATGATTTAGAATACATATGGTTACTCACTACTCTACTCGTGCATATGGTTAATATATCTTCTACCAAGTCCCTCACAAGAGGGTCGGGTATAACCGGGTCCCATAAAGGCCCGGTTATGATTAGGTCCCATAAAAGCCCGAGTACAACTGGGTCCCATAAAGGCCTGGGTACGACCTAGTCCCATAAAGGGCCGAGTACGACTGAGTTCCATAAAGGGTCGGGTATGATATATGATGGTATGATTATTGTGAGAGTGTGATTATTTACCGAGTCCCACAATGGTCCAAGTACGGAATATGACACTGAGATACATGACTTCATTTTATAATATGCAGGTATAGTGATTTATAAATTGCTATATTTGTTCCTTGCATCCCTGTATCAACTTTACTCTCTTGCGGTAGTTTATGCTTTTCATACTCAGTACACATGTCGTACTAACCCCCCTTTCTTGTGGGGAGTGCATTTCATGCCCGCAGGTACAGAAACGCGACTTAAGGGTCTGCCAGCATAGGATTCCACCTAGAGGGTTTGAGAAGAGCTCCATTGTGTCAAAGCAAAACATTTGGTACTAAACCTTGATACATATTTTAGTTGTTCAAGGGTATGGTGGGGGACCTATCTCTCCTTATGTTACTATTTACTTTTAGAGGTCTGTAGACATATATGTGGGTTGTGTATATGAATATATGTACAGTTATGTTGATATGCTATGATAGCCTCATTGGCTTATATATTATCTTGCTTGTTAGCACACTATGACTCAAATAGGAGACAAGTTTACTTATGGTTAGCAAGGGTATATGTGAGTGTCCAATTGGGGCACCCATCGCAGCCTACGTAGTTGGGTCATGATAGAAGTTGTATCAGAGCAGTCCTTCCTCAAAATGTCTATAGATCGTGTCTAGTAGAGTCTTGTTTATCGATGTGTTGCATACCACATTTATAAACAAGAGGCTACAGGGCATTTAAGATGTTATCTTTCTTTCTTTTCTTAGATTGTGCGACAGAGCCCATCCATAGGAAATGAAATTCTTTTTTTTACTAACCTTTGGTTTCAGCTGAAGAACGACATCGACAGAAGAAAGTGACAATTCATATTGGAAGCTACACAGTATACAAGTACGTAATAGTGTGAAAGAGGTATGCTGGATAAGGTAAGAAGATTGAAATATGATTGAAATGTAAAGTTAAAAATTAAAGGGAAAAGTAGATAGAAAAATGTAACGGGTGCAGTTCGAGTTGGACATACGAGGTAAGTCCATTATATCATATTATGGTGGATATTAGGCACCCTGTGTGGTTGCGATATAATGTGATATGATACATATATATATGTATATTTATACATATTGGCCCTGTGAGGTACTGTTGGTATTTTCTGCGTGCAGGTTTGAGATAGTAAGATATATAGATGAAACTCTGCCCAAATTATCCTAGAAATAAATTTTAAAAAATATGATACAGGGCTGTAGTATGTCTTGAAAGGTCATGCCCACAATAATGATGAGATTTGGCTAAACAACGAGTATGGCTGACCTCGAGAAATAAGTTAATTGATGAATTGATGGCAATAGAAACTAGCAGGTTGATATTGATATGGTAAACCAAAGTTGGAAATGACTTGTGACCCTAGGGAGATGATTAAGAGAAGACTGGTAGTTCTGTATAGAACGATATATTAAGGCACTGACGTAATTGATAGACAAGGATAAGACTAACTAAGAAGGTTAAGTAGCCCATAGTAAGAATTGTGAAAAAGGGTTAAGAAGTGTTATACTACGGGGTGGAAAACGAATAGGATATAATGTGAATATAATGAGGATCATTATGAAAATAAGTAAAGCCTAGTGAGAGTGGCTAGTGATAGGATGTGGTCTGTGTAATAAGAATATAAGGGTAGGTTTGAAATGAAAAAGCGGTCTAGGGAACAAATAAGAAAGACTTGTCAAGTTCCGTAGGGAAAGTTGCGAATAGAGATTTTACGATAACGAAAATGATAGAGAGCATAAGGAAAGAAAGAGTTACTGAAAGGAGTAAGCAAGAAGAAAGTGAGATGACAGTGTAACAATAGGTCATGACATGTGTAGCCGAAGATACGAATGCTAAAAGTGACAAAACTCTAAAAGACCAAGCTGTAGAAGTATGGGGAACGAGATAGAATAGGTGTTAGGGAATAATTTGTATGATACGAATAAAGATGGATAGACAGAATACGTTCTAGAAATAAGAAAAAGGATTATGTGGAAGTAATGTGTTTTGAATAATACAGAGGTAGTATAAGATCCCTCTTGTTCAGAATAAAAGATAGACATAGATGGGATAAATGATAAGAGAAATCTACGAAGCACCTAAGATAGATATGATTAAATGAATGCAGATACGGAATAAAAGGGCAACGTACAATATAAACTTAAAAGTGCAATACAAATACATGATTGTAAGGTAAGGCCCTGATTAAGGCAAACTTGGTATGTTGTTGAGAAAATTAAAGGCCATTATTGGGTACACAGTAAGGGCAACGGGTATAAGGTGTAAAGGGGTGATGCATGCACACAAAGTCATCCCAACAATAATGGAATCCTTAATAGACAAAGATGGTAAACTTAAGGAATAAATGGTGCAATATACATTCATCCCAAGAAACAAAGGATATAGGTTGGGATAAAGCTACCCCTGCAAGATAACCTTGTACAATTATCATCGGAATACAAGTATTGCCTAATTGGAATTGTAACGACTAAAAGTTCTAATTAACTTTTGATAAAGATAAGTGAAGTGTGGCCTGGGATGAGTTGTTCCATGGGTCACATTATGCAAGTACAGATTAATAAATGAGATATTGCACTATGTATGGAAAGGTTCTCGTCGATTCGTAACTTAGTCAATGTTTCGTACGTACAGAATCAAGTTATAAAGGATGAAGGAAGAGATGGACATAATATGGTACCAAGTGGATTGGAAAAAGAGATTGGATGAGTTTTGAGATTGGACAAAGGTATAAGTACACCCCTTAAGGGGGGAAGCTAGTGAGAAGAATGAAAGGGAAAGATGGAAACAATGGATACTACAATATAGCAGACATGGATTTTTAACTTCAACAAAGAAGTATGATAAGATGGGACAAGCGAGTTTGAATGTGAATGAGATAGGTGAAGCAGAATGAACCTGGAGATGAAAAGACTACGTCTACCTCATACAAGTTATACCGGTAGGGTTATTCCACCTATGAATATGTTTGTGTTATATATATGGCAAAGTGAGTAAGTACGTAGTAAAAAGAATAAGGGTTTAATGAGGACAATATAGTTATAATATTTTCGATACGTTATAGAGAGGTAGAGAAGAGATATCTGTACTTGTTCCCTATATCCAACGGTAGTCTAAACTCTTAAAAGGATTGGAAGACAACGGTTATGGAGAACTCCCAAAAATCCTCGTAAAACCCTATAAGATGAGTTAACATTCGAGTATGAATGTTCCAAAGGGCGGAAGAATGTTATACCCCATACTTTTGTATCTTGAAAGACTTTTGTACCATGAGAGGATTTTGAGTTTCTTGAAAGATTTTTAAGCTTCTTAAGCTTCTTAAACTTCTTAAGTTTCTTGAAGGGTTATTAAGCTTCTTAGAAGTTACCATGTGAGACGTATAAGTTATAACGCTATCAAATAACTCTAAGGAAAGGAAAATGTGATACCCCATAATGGGGAAGATTGGAGATAGGGTCATAAGAATCCAAAAAAAATTGGAGGCCAAGTAGTGAGTCGTAGGACTCGACTTATGTATGTAAGCTAACATCTTGGAAATATTACATACTTAAGCTACTTGAGTATATACCAAGCTTACGTATCAAGGATTACATAGGTTTATAAAGGAAGATGAGATTATGAACCCAAGATAAGGAAAATAGAGTGACACATGGAAGTATAAGAGAGTGTCACATGGAAGAAAGGGAGAGTGCCACATGGCAGTAGCTGGAGAAAGGGGTGGACCCCTACCTGCCATATGGAAACCTATGGTTGGAGGAAGGGATGTGTTGTCCCAATGAGGGCTTGACATGTGTCACCACTTAGTGTTTGACACGTGTCACCACTTAGGGATTGACACATGGAACCACTTAGGGTATGACATATGTCACCCCTAAATTAGTATATATATATATATGAGTCTTATGACATATTAGTTCCACATCCATCTAGAGAGTTCAAGAGCAAGAAAAAGAAGAGAAACCTTAGAAAACTAGAGAAACTAGTGGTGGTCAAGAGAGAAAACAAAAGGTAAGTTTTTTTATTTTGTTTTGTGAATTAATTATATATGGTATACCACAATGTTATGAAGGTATTAGTAATAAAAATTTATTGTTTAGAGCATCACCAAAACGTTAGCAAGCAACCACAAAGTTGTAGGCGCGCTAAAGGAACTTCTGACGCAAGTTTCGACGAGTATCGGTCAAGGTAAGGACTTTCTCTTTCAAGTTGGAGATTATGATATTTTTATGAGGTATATTAAATATCTTAAATGAGGTTGGAAGTGGAAAAAATTGCATAATAATGTTTGACATTAGAAACAAACTAAATTGAAGTCGTAGTAGGTAAATCAGAGTCGGATAGTGTGTTGTTGTTGTGGTGCTGCAGGTTGGGGTTTGTTTAATTATATGTTTCAGGTCTGTAAAGTACTCAAAAAGGGGTGTGGGTTCTACTGGTTGCAGCCACACGACCCTCCATTTCATATGGTAAAAGATTTTACGAAAGGAAGGCTAAAAACTCTAATTTGGTATCATAGTTTTGAGCTAGTTGTTTAGAGTTGTATTGAGTAATGTTGAGGTAATTTGATTATATATATAGCTTATGGGGTTTTTTGGTAATATGTCTGCTAAGATTAGCAGTTGGATAGGGCATATTATAGGGGAGATGCTGCCCAATTTTTGGTAACTTCGAAACTAGTAATAAACTAGTCTAGGGAAAGGAATAAGGGAATGATTCTTATGACTACGTGGGTGATTAGTTGGAAATTGGAAAATGATAGTTCATTAATCTTAGTATTACTTTCATGTTAAATAGGCTAATGAGATATCGAGGCAAGCTGGGTTACGATTAATCCCTAAAGAGGTATGTAAAGCCCTTTCTTCTCTTGGCATGTTTTTGGCTACACCACTACTCTAGTCCTCAAACGATATCTTAATCTTCTTACATGGTCGAGTCTCTGATAATGATTTAAAATGCATATGGTTACTCACTACTCTACTCGTGCATATGGTTAATATATCTTCTACCGAGTCCCTCACAAGAGGGCCGGGTATGACCGTGTCCTATAAATGCCAGGGTACGACCAAGTCACATAAAGTCCCGAGTACGATCGGGTCCCATATAAGCTCGGGTACGACTGAGTACCATAAAAAGTTGGGTACAATCGAGTCCCATAAAGGGCTGGTTACGATAGGGTCCCATAAAGCCCTGGGTACAAGCGGGTCCCATAAAAGCCCGTGTACGATTGGGTCCCATAAATGCCCAGGTACGACCGAGTCCCATAAACGGCTGTGTATGACCAATTCCCATAAAGGGCCGGGTATAATTTATGATGGTATGATTATTGTAATAGTATGATTATTTACCGAGTCCCACAATGGGCCAGGTACGGAATATGACACTATGATACATGACTTTATTTTATTAGATATAGGTACAGTGATTTATAATTTTTTATATTCATTCCCTACATGCTTGGGGGCTACATTTCATGATCGCAGGTACAGACACGCGATTTGAGGGTCCGCCAACTTAGGATTCCACCAGAGGGTTTGAGAATAGCTCCATCGTGTTAGATCCCAGCTTTTAGTACTAAGCCTTGATGCATATTTTAGATGTTCAAGGGTACGGCGGGGGCCCTATCTCGCCTTATGTTACTATTTACTTTTAGAGGTCTATAGACATGTATATGGGTTGTGTATATGTATGTATGTATAGTTGTGCCGATATGCTATGATAGCCTCGTCGGCTTATATATTATCTTGTCTGTTGGTACACTATGACTTAAATAAGAGATAGGTTTACTTATGGTTAGCAAGGGTATATGCGAGTGTTTAGTTCGGGCACCTATCGCGGCCTACAAGGTTGGGTCATGAAACTGACATTTCTAAGACTACTTTTCAGACTTGTTATCGCTATTATGAGTTCCGTGTGATGTCTTTAGGGCTTAATAATTCCCCCACAGCCTTTATGGACCTGATGACTCATGTATTTAGGCCGCATCTTGACTCATTCATGATAGTATTCATCGATGATATACTAGTATACACACAGAGTAGAGAGGAGCACGAAAAATATTTGAGGATTTTTTGCTAGACCTTTAGAGATCAACAACTTTATGCTAAATTCTCAAAGTGCGAGTTTTAGTTGGAGTATGTATCATTTCTTGGATACGTAGTGTCCAAGAAGGGTATCATGGTATGGGAGCTTCGTCGAGGGTTTCTCCACCATTGCAGCCCCATTGACCCATTTGACCCATCTAGATATTACCTTTGTTTTGTTTGAGAAGTGTGAGTTGAGCTTCCGGAGGCTCAAGGAGTTGCTTACTACCTCTCCTATTCTGACACTTCTAGTTGAGGGAGAGAGCTTTTTAGTATAGTATGATGTTTCTGGTGTCAGTCTTGGGTGTGTTTTAATGCAGCGGGGTCGAGTTATTGCTTATTCTTTCAGGCAGATAAGAGCACATAAGAGCAACTACCTTATTCATGACTTAGAGTTGGAAGCGATAGTTTTCGCACTCAATATATGGAGGCACTACTTATATGGGATCCATTGTGAGAAATATATAGATCACTATAGCCTATAACATATTCTGAGTTAGAGGGACCTTAATTTAAGACAACAACATATGATTGAGCTTTTAGCATATTATGACATCTTCATTCTCTACTATCCAAGCAAGGCGAATGTAGTTGTCGATGCCTTGCGTTGAAAAGAGAGGAGTATGGGTAGTTTGTCTTACTTTCCTACTGTGTAGTGACCCTTAGCCTTGGACATCTAGTCTTTGGAGAATAGGATGGTCAGGTTTGGCCTCTTAAATTTTGGAGAAATTTTGGCTTTTATGGGAGCTCGATCATCTCTGTTAGATCTAATTCATTGCCGATATTGACGATGGAGCATTGGTAGAGCTTCGAAATTTTATATTACAAGGCATGGGTGGCCAGGATTGGATAGATTCAGATACGGTGCTATAGTTTGACTCAGAGTTTGAGACTTTATTCAGTTGATATGTGAGGCCCACAATTCTAGGTACTTTATTCATCCGTGCAATGCGAATATGTATGGTGATTTAATATAGCATTACTGGTGGCATAATATGAAGAGATATATAGTAGAGTCTATATCCCGTTGTTTGAATTTCTAGTAGGTAAGGCCGAGCATCAACGACCTAGTGGGGTATTTTAGAGATTACCCATTACTGAGTAAAAATAGGAGCGTATCACCATAGACTTCGTGATGGGATTTCTTTGGACACCTAGAGGTAATGATAGTATTTGGGTCATCATTGATTGATTGACCAAGTCAAAACATCTCATGTTGCTGTGGTCCACTTTCATTGTAGAGCATCTAGCTGGAGTTTATATTCAGGAAGTGGTCCATATTTATGGGGTATCGATTTTTATTATATAAGATAGGGGGTCTAAGTTTACTTTCAATTTCTGGAGAGGCTTTCAGAGAGAGTTGGGCACCCAGTTTGATCTTAACATATCATTTCATCCATAAATCGATGGCTAGTCAGAGTGTACTATTTAGGTTTCTGAGGATATGTTATGGTCTTGTGTATTGGAGTTTGAGGGTTATTGGGAGTAGTACTTTCCTTTGACGGAGTTTTCATACAACAATAGCTATCACTCCAGTATTCAAATGGCCCCATTTGAGGCCTTATATGGTAAGCATTGTCATACTCTAGTTGGTTGGTTTGAGTCATCAGA
Organism: Solanum dulcamara; assembly: GCF_947179165.1. Taxonomy (NCBI): domain Eukaryota; kingdom Viridiplantae; phylum Streptophyta; class Magnoliopsida; order Solanales; family Solanaceae; genus Solanum; species Solanum dulcamara. The sequence continues at coordinate 29,983,873 of NC_077245.1, read as the reverse complement.
CCTGGGTCGTACATTAATGACTTACTTCAAGATGCCCTAGACAGGGTCTTGGTTATTTAGGATAGGTTGAGGAAATCTCAGATTAGGCATAAGAGTTATGCATTCAACAGGAGGAGTAAGATTAGGTCGAGGTATATTAGGCCTTTTGAGATTTAATGGAAAGTTGGAGAGGTTTCTTATGAGTTGGCTCTACCTCTAGTATTTTATGCTATGTATCCTATTTTCTATGTTTCTATGCTACACCGATACATCCTAGATGAGTCCCACATTTTTCGATATGATTCTATTGAGTTGGATGATCGCCTGACTTTTGTTGTGGAGCGGTTTGCTATTCTAGCGAGAGATGTTCGTCAGCTTCATCTAGGTCCATCCCTATGGTTAAAGATTAGTGGTACCATCATCCAAACGAGGATCTACCTATGAGACCAAGGAGAAGATGTGTGAGCAGTTCCCCAGCTTATTTGAGCCTCCAAGTATATCCTTTCCTTTACTTTCACGGACGAAATTTCTTCTAATGGATGTTGTAATGACCCTTCAGGTCATTTTCCTAATACTACTTTTGTTTCATCATTTAGAGTATTCCTATAGAGACCCCACTTTATTTTTTACATGTTGACACTAGTAACTTGGTCGCTTGGTCGTTCATTTGGGTTTTAGACCCATTTTCCCATTTTGGATCTTTGATAATTTAAAGAGTTGACTTCATTCATAACTTCAGGAAAAAGACCTCAAAACAAAATTCTGACGGTTTCATTAGCTCTAAAATGGCCAAATTAGTCTTGTATTAAGGTCGGCATGACTATTAATGCAATTGATATGAGTTAGTGGTCATTTAGCGCTTCTACCTTTGAAATTTGTCTTATTGTTGACTTTGATCAACATTCTTGGAAAATGCACTCGGATGAAAATTTTGACAGCGCAATTAGCTCAAGAATGTCAAGTTTGGTCTAGAACGACCCTTCATTCGATTCTCAAGGCTTCTGTTCTAATCCTATGGTCTGTTGTAGAATCAGGCTCAAAATGGGACTTGGGTATGGAACCCACTTTCGCCTATAATGACCTCGTATGGAAATTTTGACAACCCCATTAAGTCTAGAATGTCAAATTTAGTGGGGTAAGTTATCTCTTTTGCATGCTAGGGATTCCGAATGAATTTTGAGCGCCTCGTTCGAATATTTGAACTTGGTGGAAATTAGAATGTCAACTGATATATGGTGCAGGAAAAGTTTTCTCCACGATCGCAGGCCCTTGTTCACATTCGCGAAGGCCCAGGGGTTTTCTCTCATCGTTCGTAGAGTCTGGGTTGTGTTCGCGGTGTATGGGATTTGTTCATGGAGATTTCTCTTTTTTGACCCCTCGTTCCCGCACCTCAGTTCGCATTCACGCTAGTAAACTTTCTTGACCTCCGCATTCTTGGGCAACTTAGACCGCGTTCTTGGGCAACTTAGACCGCATTCGCGAAGGTCATATCCTTGGTTTTTTGATGAGAGACCAAGGACGAACTCAGCCATATTTACTATTTTCAAACATTGATTTCTTCTCCAATTATCAACCAAATTTGACGATCCAAAGGCCTAAATTCAAGGAAATTGCATGGGGAATCCATTGATGAGCTCAGAGACTTGACTAGGATGTTCGTGTGAGGTAAATTTGCTAATTTATCTAGTGTCTTTTATAATTTTCGAGTTGTAATTGTGATGAATTTTGGGGGATTATTTCTTGGTCATTTTAGCTCCATTTTCAGTTATTTTTTAGGCTAAATTGTGGTTTTTTCCATAAGAAACATCATAGTGTGCTTGGTTTGGGTCGTGGGAGCTTCGTTGTTGATAAATTATTATTCCTACATGTTGCCATCCTTGTTTCTTTTAGCTTGAAATGTTGGAATTTTGATACATGCTTGATTCTAGTTGTTTTCCAACCCCGGGCTGTGTTTTAATTAGATTTTTGAGCGTAGGGTGCGGTTCTAGACTAGTTTATGGGGTTAATTCTGGAAATTTAGATGTAGGTCCCATATTTTCCATTTTAGACTCAGAAATTAGTCCATGTCCGAAAATTGTGAATTTAGTGTCAAAATCGTAATAATGTTGTGATTTTATTTTTCATAGTGTAGTAGCGTTCCAAGTCCGTTTGGAAAGGGAAAGCTCAGATTCCTTGAGTTGGAGCGCGCGTGGTCGGCCTAGAGAAATGTTATGACTTTTCTTTTTTTAGATTGAGCTAGAATATGTGAACTCATGTTGAGATAGATGGAATTTGTGTTGGGTAGCTTATTTTTATATCTTAGGTTTTAGAAATCATGTATTAGGCTTTTTATCGGGGTTTTCGGGCAATTGGAAGCATGTGATCCTTTTCGTTAATTGTTAGTATTGTAAGAGGAGTTGAATTCATATATTTTTGGTACTTTAGAACTTTTTATCCTTAATATAGGTTGTGACACTTGCTTTAGATGTCCAGGCGGGTTTAGATCGTTGTAGAATGATGTAGCAGGCTAGTGTCTTGTAGTTTAGCCTTAGCTAGGCGGTAACCTTGCTCTTATGAACAGCCTTATCCATAACACCCTATGATTGCGACTTTGGGATGCATCAGTGATACTAGACTTTGTGATTATTTTGTGTCCATTTCAGTTCAAGCCTTGGTGATATATTTATTGATTCATTAGGGAGGAGATTCTCGATAATTATTAGCGTCCACTTGGAATGGAGAATATTCTTCACCATCGATTACATCATCTATGAGCACTCGAGTTCCAATCCTGGCCTCTGTTCTGAAATTCCATCAGGGAGCATCTAGGTCCTAGTCTCGACCTTTGTCTACATTCTAGTATGGTGAGCATCCGGGTTTTAGTCCTGGCCTCGATCGTACCGATGTATTATGGCAAACATATGAGTTACAGTCCTGGCCTTTACCACACTGAAAATTTGAGCGAGCATATGGTTCCTTGTCTTACCCTCAATCTCTAGAGCATTCTTAGTTCATCAATTCTTGGAGAGTCTTGGTTCGAAAATGGTATGATTCTTCGATTCTCGGCATTGTAGATTTTTAGTTCCTAATTCTAGGTAGTTGTAGTTAATCTTTATACCCAATGGGCTTATAGGGGTTTGTTTGGGTTTTTATTTAAACTTGGGCACGAATGTCTCGACTTGGCTTCTAGGGGCCTATTTGGGTATAGTTAGCTGTAGTTCTCTGAGATTGTATCTTCTGATTTTTATGTATATTTACCTTCTTTACCTTAGCTTCTTATGATGACTTCTATTTAGGCTTGTTTCTTTTTTTCATATTATTTTTACCTTTCCTTCTTAGTCAGCCTATGATGCTTACTAGGTACCTGCTGTCTTGGTACACATACTACACTCTACATCTACTTTCGTGATACAAAACTGAGCACCATTCACCATCACAAATAGATCGAGCCTGTTGCGGTCATTTCCCACGACCAGGGTGAGCACTTGATATTTTGGAATCATTTTTGTCTCCATCAGCATGGATAGCCTATCTTTCGCATTTTTAAGACTACCCAGTTTTTATATATATGTTATGGTTCACTTTTGAGACTCGTACTCATCTTTTATTTTGAAGTAGCTCTATACTTTTAACCTCTAGTTTCTGGGAGGTATCTTTAGCTGTACATATATATGTTTCTATTTGCTTCCACCTATCTATTTTGTTTATCTTAGAATTTCCTATTCTTATTTAGTCTCTACCCTCAAACCCATTACTTGTCATTCTGGGTTACAAGTTGGCTTATCTATTGGTTGGTTATGGTAGGTGCCATAATGACTTGAGAATCGGGTTGTGACAAGTACATTACCAATTTACCATTTCAAGAGCAATATACAGTTCCATAGTGTAAATCTCAAATACATCAGTCAATATGGTAACACTTGGAATTTCAGTCCTTTAGTATCAAATATTAAATAGGATGGACATGCTCAATTATAATTGGATCAGTTCCTCTATCATCTTATATATTATCAAAATCAATTCACAGATGATAGCCACACAATGGTTCTCTCGTGAAACTCATACCCAAACTGTAAGTGTGTCATCGTGACACTTGATCTAATAGTTAGTATGTGTTAGAACCTGACACCCAATCTAAAATATGTATCGAAACATGACACCCAATCCAATATATGAGTTGGAATGTGACATTCGATCATATATCATAATCACAAACACAATCACATTCCACAATGAATAGTTCACATACTTGCACAATCAAGTAACAGGTTCATTACATGCAATTGTTCACAAATAATCATTTCATTAGTTTAATTCTATCTTTCCCTTCATTAACAATATTTCATCAAGCCTTCTTTATTCAAGCCATCACTTTTGGTAGAGCAAGTTCAAGATTATGAATTTTATAGTCTTGGGATTGTAGACTAATCACAACAACATATCAATCATCCAACTACAGTAATTAAATACATAGAAAACTTCACAACATTACTCAATCATTATCAATCACTATTAAGAGTCTCTCTATGATATAGACTTAACCATAACCTACAGCCATAGGTAGTTAAATAGCTTCATGGCATGAGATTTATCGATACTAAGTCATTCATATTCACCCTTTATTTCATGATACACATCTCTCAAGTATTTTGACAGGGAACACCCAGCATGAACACACACAATTATTAGTATAAACACATCCCTCGATATACATTAATATCCCATAACCCACACGTTTCAACATCTTCTTATAACCCACAATTGTCTACATTTAATACCAAGGGTCATTGACCTACTAAACTATTTTCACCAAGGTTAACATTCAAATATTGGAGTTTTATCACTAGTCACATATTAATCATGACCCACATCATAAGTTTCCACTCTAAACAATAATTGACAATAATTTAACCATCACAAATAGATCGAGCCTGTTGCGGTCATTTCCCACGACCAGGGTGAGCACTTGATATTTTGGGATCATTTTTGTCTCCATCAGCATGGATAGCCTATCTTTCGCATTTTTAAGACTACCCAGTTTTTATATATATGTTATGGTTCACTTTTGAGACTCGTACTCATCTTTTATTTTGAAGTAGCTCTATACTTTTAACCTCTAGTTTCTGGGAGGTATCTTTAGTTGTGCATATATATGTTTCTATTTGCTTCCACTTATCTATTTTGTTTATCTTAGAATTTCCTATTCTTATTTAGTCTCTACCCTCAAACCCATTACTTGTCATTCTGGGTTACAAGTTGGCTTATCTATTGGTTGGTTATGGTAGGTGCCATAATGACTTGAGAATCGGGTTGTGACAAGTACATTACCAATTTACCATTTCAAGAGCAATATACAGTTCCATAGTGTAAATCTCAAATACATCAGTCAATATGGTAACACTTGGAATTTCAGTCCTTTAGTATCAAATATTAAATAGGATGGACATGCTCAATTATAATTGGATCAGTTCCTCTATCATCTTATATATTATCAAAATCAATTCACAGATGATAGCCACACAATGGTTCTCTCGTGAAACTCATACCCAAACTGTAAGTGTGTCATCGTGACACTTGATCTAATAGTTAGTATGTGTTAGAACCTGACACCCAATCTAAAATATGTATCGAAACATGACACCCAATCCAATATATGAGTTGGAATGTGACATTCGATCATATATCATAATCACAAACACAATCACATTCCACAATGAATAGTTCACATACTTGCACAATCAAGTAACAGGTTCATTACATGCAATTGTTCACAAATAATCATTTCATTAGTTTAATTCTATCTTTCCCTTCATTAACAATATTTCATCAAGCCTTCTTTATTCAAGCCATCACTTTTGGTAGAGCAAGTTCAAGATTATGAATTTTATAGTCTTGGGATTGTAGACTAATCACAACAACATATCAATCATCCAACTACAGTAATTAAATACATAGAAAACTTCACAACATTACTCAATCATTATCAATCACTATTAAGAGTCTCTCTATGATATAGACTTAACCATAACCTACAGCCATAGGTAGTTAAATAGCTTCATGGCATGAGATTTATCGATACTAAGTCATTCATATTCACCCTTTATTTCATGATACACATCTCTCAAGTATTTTGACAGGGAACACCCAGCATGAACACACACAATTATTAGTATAAACACATCCCTCGATATACATTAATATCCCATAACCCACACGTTTCAACATCTTCTTATAACCCACAATTGTCTACATTTAATACCAAGGGTCATTGACCTACTAAACTATTTTCACCAAGGTTAACATTCAAATATTGGAGTTTTATCACTAGTCACATATTAATCATGACCCACATCATAAGTTTCCACTCTAAACAATAATTGACAATAATTTAACCATCACAAATAGATCGAGCCTGTTGCGGTCATTTCCCACGACCAGGGTGAGCACTTGATATTTTGGGATCATTTTTGTCTCCATCAGCATGGATAGCCTATCTTTCGCATTTTTAAGACTACCCAGTTTTTATATATATGTTATGGTTCACTTTTGAGACTCGTACTCATCTTTTATTTTGAAGTAGCTCTATACTTTTAACCTCTAGTTTCTGGGAGGTATCTTTAGTTGTGCATATATATGTTTCTATTTGCTTCCACTTATCTATTTTGTTTATCTTAGAATTTCCTATTCTTATTTAGTCTCTACCCTCAAACCCATTACTTGTCATTCTGGGTTACAAGTTGGCTTATCTATTGGTTGGTTATGGTAGGTGCCATAATGACTTGAGAATCGGGTTGTGACAAGTACATTACCAATTTACCATTTCAAGAGCAATATACAGTTCCATAGTGTAAATCTCAAATACATCAGTCAATATGGTAACACTTGGAATTTCAGTCCTTTAGTATCAAATATTAAATAGGATGGACATGCTCAATTATAATTGGATCAGTTCCTCTATCATCTTATATATTATCAAAATCAATTCACAGATGATAGCCACACAATGGTTCTCTCGTGAAACTCATACCCAAACTGTAAGTGTGTCATCGTGACACTTGATCTAATAGTTAGTATGTGTTAGAACCTGACACCCAATCTAAAATATGTATCGAAACATGACACCCAATCCAATATATGAGTTGGAATGTGACATTCGATCATATATCATAATCACAAACACAATCACATTCCACAATGAATAGTTCACATACTTGCACAATCAAGTAACAGGTTCATTACATGCAATTGTTCACAAATAATCATTTCATTAGTTTAATTCTATCTTTCCCTTCATTAACAATATTTCATCAAGCCTTCTTTATTCAAGCCATCACTTTTGGTAGAGCAAGTTCAAGATTATGAATTTTATAGTCTTGGGATTGTAGACTAATCACAACAACATATCAATCATCCAACTACAGTAATTAAATACATAGAAAACTTCACAACATTACTCAATCATTATCAATCACTATTAAGAGTCTCTCTATGATATAGACTTAACCATAACCTACAGCCATAGGTAGTTAAATAGCTTCATGGCATGAGATTTATCGATACTAAGTCATTCATATTCACCCTTTATTTCATGATACACATCTCTCAAGTATTTTGACAGGGAACACCCAGCATGAACACACACAATTATTAGTATAAACACATCCCTCGATATACATTAATATCCCATAACCCACACGTTTCAACATCTTCTTATAACCCACAATTGTCTACATTTAATACCAAGGGTCATTGACCTACTAAACTATTTTCACCAAGGTTAACATTCAAATATTGGAGTTTTATCACTAGTCACATATTAATCATGACCCACATCATACATTTCCACTCTAAACAATAATTGACAATAATTTAACCATCACAAATAGATCGAGCCTGTTGCGGTCATTTCCCACGACCAGGGTGAGCACTTGATATTTTGGGATCATTTTTGTCTCCATCAGCATGGATAGCCTATCTTTCGCATTTTTAAGACTACCCAGTTTTTATATATATGTTATGGTTCACTTTTGAGACTCGTACTCATCTTTTATTTTGAAGTAGCTCTATACTTTTAACCTCTAGTTTCTGGGAGGTATCTTTAGCTGTGCATATATATGTTTCTATTTGCTTCCACTTATCTATTTTGTTTATCTTAGAATTTCCTATTCTTATTTAGTCTCTACCCTCAAACCCATTACTTGTCATTCTGGGTTACAAGTTGGCTTATCTATTGGTTGGTTATGGTAGTGCCATAATGACTTGAGAATCGGGTTGTGACAAGTACATTACCAATTTACCATTTCAAGAGCAATATACAGTTCCATAGTGTAAATCTCAAATACATCAGTCAATATGGTAACACTTGGAATTTCAGTCCTTTAGTATCAAATATTAAATAGGATGGACATGCTCAATTATAATTGGATCAGTTCCTCTATCATCTTATATATTATCAAAATCAATTCACAGATGATAGCCACACAATGGTTCTCTCGTGAAACTCATACCCAAATTGTAAGTGTGTCATCGTGACACTCGATCTAATAGTTAGTATGTGTTAGAACCTGACACCCAATCTAAAATATGTATCGTAACATGACACCCAATCTAATATATGAGTTGGAATGTGACATTCGATCCTATATCATAATCACAAACACAATCACATTCCACAATGAATAGTTCACATACTTGCACAATCAAGTAACAGGTTCATTACATGCAATTGTTCACAAATAATCATTTCATTAGTTTAATTCTATCTTTCCCTTCATTAACAATATTTCATCAAGCCTTCTTTATTCAAGGCATCACTTTTGGTAGAGCAAGTTCAAGATTATGAATTTTACAGTCTTGGGATTGTAGACTAATCACAACAACATATCAATCATCCAACTACAGTAATTAAATACATAGAAAACTTCACAACATTACTCAATCATTATCAATCACTATTAAGAGTCTCTCTATGATATAGACTTAACCATAACCTACAGCCACAGGTAGTTAAATAGCTTCATGGCATGAGATTTATTGATAATAAGTCATTCATATTCACCCTTTATTTCATGATACACATCTCTCAAGTATTTCTATAGGGAATACCCAGCATGAACACACACAATTATTAGTATAAACACATCCCTCGATATATATTAATATCCCATAACCCACACATTTCAACATCTTCTTATAACCCACAATTGTCTACATTTAATACCAAGGGTCATTGACCTACTAAACTATTTTCACCAAGGTTAACATTCAAATATTGGAGTTTTATCACTAGTCACATATTAATCATGACCCACATCATACATTTCCACTCTAAACAATAATTGACAATAATTTAACCATCCAGACTCCATGCCCGAAGGCCTAAGCATGAAATTTCCCATCAATCTACATTACATTAAGCGATGGAAAGAAATTTATCACTACTCAATTGATAAAACCTAACCTACCTGGGCGTCAAGAAGTTGTAGAGGATTATAGCACGATCCTTGATTTTTGGAAGGAGAAAATATGGAGATGAGCCTAAAATCCATGGATTATAGCCTTTCTTGCACTAAAATTCCCTTCTTCCTTTCTCTCGGAGCCAATAGAAACTTTTGGGGTGTTTCTAGGGTAACTCTCATCTATTTTGGCACTTAAGGGAAGAAGGGAATAATAAAAATATGCCACTTTTTAATTATGTTCATCGAATTCCACTAGGGCAGCCTCAAGACGGACAATATCCAGTAAAATGAGCATAATTATTTACTCCAAACTCTAAATGAGGCTAACTTGGTGGCGTTGAAAAGAAGACTCATAGACCTTTAATTTGATAGGCCATGTGAGACTAATACATCATAGGTTGAGATATAAGGTTTTTTAGAGTTGACCCTAATTTAAACACAAATCCAAAACTAAATTGAAAATACACTCTTAACTTAACTTTAAGATAGAGGGATAGTACGACCTTAATTCACAACTAATGCAGTAGTATACTTAGAAATTGTTCCTAATTAATTCACAACTAAAGCAGTAGCATACTTAGAAATTGATCATAAACTTTTGACAAATGAGATTCTTATTCCTTTACCATAATTTTTTTTAGTAATAGCAGAATAAGTCATTACTGATACGTTTTATGACCAAGTTACTGATTTACAAAAATACCTTTCACTTTATTATGTTTTACGAACAAATTTTTTCATATATTCTTTTTTACCAATAGAATTCAAGTAATTTTAATCAGTTTGTTGATATTTTTGATAATTGTGGATATGACATCCAGATTCAACCTGATACTCAAATTTGGTCTCAACTTGATACCCCGAATTAGGACTAGACCCCAACACTCGATCTGGGACCTACTTTCATATGGAAATTTGATTTGAGCACCCAAGCTCGATAATTGATATGGGATTTGAAAAATACACTTGATATAGGACCTGATCTCAACGGTTGACCTGAGTTCTGACCTAAATCCAATATTCAAATCAGGATCCAATACCCGAACTGGATAAAACTTCCAAACTAGGATTCGATCCTAATTCATCTTCAAAACTCAACCTTTAAATTATGATCTGACCTTGACACCCAATTTGGGATCAAACTTTCAAACTAGTATACAGCCCTACATGCGACCTTAATGATCAACCTTGGACCTGAGTTTGTTATCTGATTTAGGATTCAACCTGGACTCTTGATTCGAAATTCAACTCCTGTCCTAAATTTTACCTAAATCTGAGATCCAAAATCGGAGGAACTATCTTTAAAATAAGCATTTGATTTTGACTCCCTACTCGAGATCCAAATTTTGAATCGAGACTCGACCCTGATATTTGATTTAGGACCCGACTTCCAAATTGGAATAACACCGATACCTAACTTTGATGAGGGATTCAAGACCCAAACCCAACACCTAATTTGGTACCTGACTTTCAAATCGAGACCCAATACTGACATTCGACCCAAAAACCAACTTCTAAATTAGGACCCGACACTTGATGTCGACGACCAATTTGGAAGTCAAACATTACACCTAATCTAGACTTGACCTTAAATATTGACTCAAAACATTATTTGTAACCCCCAGCAAAATACCTGACTCGAGACCTTAACCCGACACCTGATCTTTAATCCTGACCAATATCCGATAGCCAAATTGAGATTCCATCCTAGAACTTGAGAGTTGGGTCTCGAATCAAGGTCAAGATTTGAGTTTTGAATCGAGAATCAGGAGTCAAATTTTATATTCTTATCAAGAATTGGTATTCGAGATTTCAGTTAGAGTAGAAAATTGGGTGTGAGGTTGAAAAAAAGTTTTGAAAATTATTTTTCTTACTTTTTGGAGATAGGTTTTTCTTATATTTGAGAAAAATAAATTGATTCAGAAAATATTTCTATCAATTTTTACCCGTAAATACCCGTATTTCTATTGGATGAATATGGATATAAATCCATATTTTATCCATGTAAAAATCACTCACATAACTTATTCAAATATCAACGAGTAGGGCGGGTTACCAAAATAGGGGTTCATTTTGTCGGAACTAGTTTGTAACGACCCGAACCATTGTTAATTAGGAAAGGGAAATTTGTAGGAAAATTGAGCAGCTTGGACCACCACCATCCAACCAAAGACGGACAATTTTTACCACGACGGCGCTGCTTCAGTGGAATTCTAGCCGACAGAACGGGATGCTCAGGATAGAACTTAATGTTGTGAATTCTTATTTTCCCCTATTTTCCATAAGTGCCAAAAAGAGGTCAGGGTTAACCCCAGAATCCCTTAGAAGGTTGATCTAGGCTTGAGAAGGAGGGAGAAGGAGATTTCAGCACAGGAAAGGTTCTAACCGGTGGAATTCAGGCATATTTTCACCAGACTGTCATCTGAAAGTTACGATTGGAGCCACAATACCTCTCCATAGAGGCTTGGAGCCTAGGTAGGATATGTTTTCTTATCTTAATAGCTTAAATTTGTACCCATTGTTTAGTATAAGGGAAATAAATGGGATATTTTATGGTTAGTCCCTCGAGAATGGGGTATGGGTAGAAAAATATCTCCTTAGCGGTTAAATTTGATGTGACCTGGGTAAGGAAGAACTGTCTGCTAAATTAAAAGTAAGTGGTGGTTTTGTCTTCCCATATTATGTCATAAGTGCTTGTAACTGCTTTATTTGTATGAATGATAGTATGAAGATAGGGAAGAATAAAATGAACCATATGAGTTGATAGTTTAATGTATTTCTATATAATGAATCTATTTTGTGTATTTGTAATTATTCGCTACTACTCATTGACATTGTGAGTATAAATTGGTTGTGTTTGTTCGGATCGGATGTCATTTTCTGAGACATACCTCGATTGAGTGCCATATTCCCACCCATTACTATATGGAGTGTCATGTGCTGACATAAAATTAGATCGGGTGTCATGTTCTAGCACGCTATTAGTCTAAGTGTGGGTTCCATGAGAGGACTAAGTATGTGTTGATAGTCCCCGGAGAGGACTAGTTGGTATCTGTTATTTTATGAATTAATGTGATTACATGTATAGAGGCCGAGGGTTTGAGAATACTATAAATAATCCCATCGGTTCAGTTATTCATTTGAGTTCAAGATTGAAGTAAGTATATGTCACAACCCGACTTAGGGCCTAGCCATAATACGGTGATCTGAACCATTAATAGAAAATGAATAATATCACATGACAACATAGACTCAAAACATTTGTCCAACTAGATGCGTCTACTCATGAACATTGGAAAGAGCTAAGACATGTCCCTAGCTGACTCTCAATATGAAACTTAACAAAATTCCTTGAAAATAATAACCAACTCAATGACTAGTACCCGATAAATAAGCACTTACCCCAAACATCGCCGGATAGGAAAGCTTTACTATCCACGTGGATGAATATGATCTTCAATCTCAACCCCTACAATATGAGATAATGTAGGCCAAAAGTATGCATTAGTACGTTAGAATGCACTAAGTATGAGGGCATGACATGCAATGTAAATCATGGGATGCAATGGTCAAGTAAAACACATGATAAGATGAGATAAGTAAAGCCATGAGAAAATCATAATGACCAAAGCATTTGGAAAGCATAATTGAGATCATGAAAATACATATGGGATCATACATATGTTGGATAGGAACCATAACCGACAATAAGACCATGTGAGCTTATAATATAAAATGTCAATGTTACCCCTACATCGGAGGAAAGAGAAATCTACTTGCCAAGGTAGACTCTACCCTGTTAGGCGGGTCATTTGTACGCTATATGTAGATCCAATAGCAAGGCCATAAAGGCAACCAATTGTGGCACGTAGTTATGGGATAAGAGACTTTATATAAGGAGCCCATATTTTGAGCCCCCGCCTCAAGTCCACATTCGGTGCTAAGTCAAATCCCATGGAATACATACATAGCATAGAAATTATAATGACATATATCATAGTCATGATCATAGGTTTGAAATCATAGAGTAGCTCATTTTCATAACATAAGTGAAATGCGGGTATTTTCCTTCCACATTATAAATCATACATACATAGGCATAATTCATACTAGAAAATTCATGATCATAGCTTATACTTGAAATTAGGGTAAGAAATGAATGCATGATCAATTAATTTAAAAACCATGAAATTGACTTAAAAACATGCATGATCATATACTTTCTATCAGCCCATCCATAATTCATAAATTAATATCACACAAAAATATAAGTTAAAACATCCATAATTAATATCATAAACCCTAGAGATCAATGTAGGAGAATTCATGGAATAACTCTTAAATTAAATGCAATAACTATTAATTTATATTAAAATAGACTCATAATTATAGTTTGAATCATAATTCATGCAATTGGAATTGAGATCATAAAATACCATACTTTAATTTGATACAAAATTTGAGAAAATTGATTGGGCTTCATGGATGAAAAAATCCATGAATCAATACCGGCATACCTTAAGTGAGAAAACCAAATAATTTGGAAGAACTTGAAATTTTTGATGAAGAGCTTCAGTGAATTTACTTGAAATCTTCAATGGAGCCCTTAAGAGTCTTTTGCAGAGAGAAATATTTGAGTAGGTGAATTGTAAAAGACTGAATAGAATTAGAGGTTTAGATTAATTTATAGAGTTGAATTAGATAATAAAAATGTCTAGGCTCATTAACTAACAGTTACGGAAAAGTCTAAAGTGGCCTTAATTAGAACTGAATTCGGATGAAAACTATCACCCAGGTCCGCAACGCAGAGATGTTCAACGATAGGCAAATTTTTAGTGAATCAGATTTTGGCCAAATTTTGACTTGAGAAAAATTGCACTAAATAGGAGTAAGTCCCCGACGTGGACTTGCCGCATACTTTACTGTTTTGTGCAATTTCTTTATAAAATCTATCTTTCGATATACAGGACCTAAAAATCCACCGAGACCATTTCACACAGGTTTTGACTCCCTTATCAATATTTGGGACTCTGATTTGCAAAAAAGATTAAGGATAAGATATTACGTGAACGGCCTATTCCCAAGGCATTTTTAAGTCACTTGTGAGCATTTTGAAGATCGTTACAATATATCCTCCTTGGGAACAGTCATTGTCGAATGAAATTCAACTAATATAGGAAGTACAGGGAAAAAGGACTACCAACCCAACATGAACAGGAAGACACTTTGAAAAATGCATAGAACATGTAAACTTAATATTTAACATAAGACATAGTCCTTGTGAAAAAGAATCATTTTTCATGAATCAGCTTGCCTATGAATAATATATGGAACTGAAACGTAGGAGTTTAATCGATTTGAATATGAAAAATTTAGTACCTTTAGGCTTGAGTTAAAAGAAAGATATAAGGATAACGCTTCATCATATCTGATTCTGCTTCCCACGTAGCACTCTCTACTTGTTGATTCCTCCATACCACCTTGACGGATGCAACATCTTTATTTCTTAACCTCTTCACTTGCCGATCTAAAATCTCAATTGGTATCTCCTCATAAGTCAAATTCTCTTCAATACTCACATTCTCCATTGACACAATAGAATTTGGATCACCTACAAACTTCCTCAGCATTGACAAATGAAATACCAGATGAATCATAGCCAACTCTACTGGTAAGTCTAACTCATATGCCATTTTTTCCAATGTGCTAGAATATTCTATAGGGTCCTACATATCTAGGACTCAACTTGCCTTTCTTACCAAACCGCATTACCTCTTTCATAGGTGAAATCTTCAAATACATCATATCATCAACATCAAATTCAAGCTTTCCTTCTAGTGTCAGCATACGACTTTTGACGACTTTGAGCCATTTCCAATCTTTCTCTTATGAGCCTTACTTTCTCCGTTGCATCAAATACCAAATCTGTACCAAGTAATGCCATCTCACCCACTTCAAACAATCCCATCGGAGACCTATATCTTCCCTCATACAAGGTTTCAAAAGGAGACATTTGAATGCTAGAGTGGAAACTATCATTATATGCAAACTCAATCAATGGAAATTGCTCATACCAACTTCCTTTAAGATCAATCACACATACCCTTAATATATCCTCAAAAGTTTGAGTCATTCTTTCATCTTGTCCATTGGTTAGAGGATGGAAAGCGGTATATAGCTTTACTCTAGTACCAAGACCTTTATGAAACGACTTCCAAAAATGTGAAGTGAATTGGGTACCTCTATCAACTATAATTGACAAAGGAACACCATGAAGTTTCCTGATTTCATGAATGTACGACTTGACATAATCTTTGGCACCATAGGATGTCTTGAATAAACCTCTTAGTTTTTGATTCTCAACCTTGACTTGCTGATAATTAGGACACTTAGCCATAACTCCGCCATGTCATTATTTATGCCATTCCACCAATACACCTTAGGGCCCTTTACCTCTATATGAAATTCTATCCCAAGAGTACTAACCCTTACCACCATATTCAACAAACTCCGAGACCTAATAAAGAAATATACAATACATCATACAATCACCCATATTCCAGCAACGCTATATCAAGCCTAGTTCTTTAACCACTCTAATACACTCACTTGAAACCATTAACACAAAGTCATCAATAACCTACTATAATCACTCACATATCCACAACCACAAATTCAAGCCTACAATTCTAATGACTTTATGGCTCCCTTGAAGTCAACATCAGTTAATAATTTTCATGTCTATCTTACCATCTCTACATCCATATTGGTATTCATTCCTACCAAAGATCACACGAATATACTCTTACCTATCAATTATACTCAACAAGGTTTCATCTAGCTCTTCCTCCATATCTATAACCTTAAATGTACCAAGATTACCATAATTATCATAATACGGAACAACCACTCTTCCCCTAATCTTTCCTAACTCATCTATTGAGAGCTATGAACTTTACTCAATAGCACTTCTCTTAGGCCATCTACATTTGAGACTCCTAAGCAACCTTGTCTAATATTCCTCAAAATGCTCATAAGTTCCTTAAGAATGCCTTTGGGTTAGGCCTCTTATTTAGTGTATTATCCTTAATCTTTTTGGAAAATTCGAGTTCGGAATATCGATCAGGGGGTCAAAACCCAAAGAAAAATATTTTCGGTGGATTTTTAGGACCCGTAGATCCAAAGATAGATTTTTCAAAGAACTGTGCAAACAAGTAAAGTGCGTGACAAGTCCACATCACAGACTTTCTTGCCTCCACGATGCATACCTGGCGATGATTTTTGGCTGAATGTAGTTTTTAACAAGGGCACTTTAGACTTTTCCCAAATTGTTAACTAATGAACCTAGATATTTTTAGGACCTAATTCAACTCTATAAATTAACCTACACCTTTAATTTTATTCATTATTCTATAATTCACCTACTCAAATATTTCTCTTCTTACAAAAGACTCTCAAGGGTTCCATTGAAGACTTCAAGTAAATTCACTCAAGCTCTCCATCAAATCTGTCAAGTTCTTCCAAATTGTTTGGTGTTCTCACTTAAGGTATGTGGGTATTGATTCATGGATCCTTTCATCCATAAAGTCCAATCAATTTCTCAAGGTTTTCTACCAAATTAAAGTATGATATTTTATGGATTTTATGATCTCTATTCCTATTGCATGAATTATGATTCAAAGTATGATCATGAGCCTAGTTTGACATAAATTGATGGTTATTACATTAAATTGAAGAGTTTTTCCATGAATTCTCCTATTTTGATCTCTAGGGTTGAAGATGTAAACTATGAGAATTTTGAATTATACTTCCAAAGGATATTATCTATATGAATTATGTATGGGATGATATAAAGTTTATGATCATGCATGTTTTCAAGTCAATTACATGATTTCCAAAGTCAATTCATTATGTAATTGAGTTCTACTCTTAGTTCAAGGTATGAATTTCATGCGAGTTAATAAATAAGGTGACTTAGGGCCCAATGTGGTGATATAAGGCCTAAGAGGTGACTTAGGGCCCTATGTGGTAACCTAAGACCTAACGATATGAATTATCCTATATGATTATAATGATGAAAGGACAATTCTCATATTACAAATATGTTATGAAAATGAGCAACTCTATGATTTCAAACCTGTGATCATGACTTTGATATATGTAATTATGATTTCTATTCTGTGCATGTATTCCATGGGATTTGACTTAGCACCGAGTGGACTTGAGGTGGGGGCCCTACCAAAAGCCTTAGTATAAGCCTCATGTCCCATAAACTACGCCACCATAGGTTGCCTTCATGGCCTAGCTATTGAATCCATATATAGCACATGTATAACCCGCCTAGCGGGGTAGAGTCTACCTTAGAAAGTAGATTCCCCTTTTTCTTCATTGTATGGAGAGAATATAGAATTCCATATTATAGCTCGTATGGTCTTATTGTTTCTTATGGTTCCTATCCCATATGTATGATCTCTTGTGTGTGCTATGATTTTAAATTACATTTTTTAAATGTTATGGTCAATATGATTTTCTCATGTCTTTACTTACCTCATCTTATCATGTGATTTAATTGAATATTCCATTCCATGATTTATGTTACATATCATGCCCTCATACTTAGTACATTCCAACTTACTATTGCATACCTTTGGTCTATATTGTCTCATGATGTAGGGGTTGAGGTTGAAGAGCATACTCATCTACATGGATAGTTAGGCTTTTCTATCCAACGGTGGTTATGGTGAGTTCTCATTTATTGGGGACTAGTTATCAAGTTAGTTATTATTTTCAAAGTCTTTTGCTATATTTCATATTGAGGGTGATCTAGGGACATGTCCTAGCCCATGCCCATATTCATGAATAGAGGAATCTAGTTGGACAAATGTTTTGAGTTTACATTTTTATGTGACGTTCTTAAATTTCTATTAATGGTTTAGACTCTCTCATGATGTTTTTGCTTTTGTTGTACCTTATGTATGCTTATAATATGTATAAGAGGCTTGGTTGTAGCCCCTGTGGATTTCAATTACCGTTTTATGACTAGGCCGTAGGTCGGGTCGTGACAATCTTGATATCTGAGCACAAGGTTTTTTTTCAACTATCTTAGGGTGTCCAACATGTAGCATCAAGAAGAGTCTTATTCATGGGTGTGAAGCGCGCTACACTTATGAGTAGGGGCTATGAGGTATTTCAGGAATTTTCACTTCTTTCATGATCTATGTCGTACTATAGAGTTTACCATAAGACTCTTTTACCCTAACGGTCTTTCACTATGACTTTCAGAAATATGGTTCTAAGAAAATCACCATTTCCAAGGGGAGATAATGTTAATGAAGCCCAAGCTCCCCCGACCCCCAAGACAATGGTCCCATACTAGACCAAGTGACTAATGTAGAGTTCTAAACCTCCATTACTATGCTAGCCCGAGTGGTGACCAACCAAGGTGTTGTGACTACTCCTAATGTTCCTACTCTGGCCTCAAGAGTAAGGGACTTTGCACGAATGAATCCTCCGGAGTTTCAGGGCTCAAAACTTAATGAGGATCCTTAAGAGTTCATTGATGAGGTCTACAAGATAGTGAGTATTATGGGGGTAACTTTGAAATAAAAATCATAGTTGGCGGCTTACCAACTTAAGGGTGTTTCTCAAATATGGTACACTCAATGAAAGTTGGAAAGGGTGGATGAAGATCCTATTGAATGGGAACTTTACAAACTTACTTTCCTTAATCACTTTTTCCCTCTTGAGTTAAGGGAGGCTAAAGTGTTAGAGTTCATAAATCTTCGACAAGGCAATATGGGGATGAGGGACTATGCACTCAAATTTACTAAGCTATCCAAGTATTCTTTTTCATTGGTTGTCGATATATATGCCCGAATGAGTAAATTCATATCGGAGGTGTCCGAATTGGTTGCTAAGGAATGTCGCACCACTATGCTTGTTAAGGAGATAGACATATCTCGGCTCATGAGTTTTACAGAATAAATTGATGGAGAAAAGCTTAAGGAAATGAGGATGAGTGATTCTATGAGGGCTCAATATGAAGGTAGGTTCTCCAATGCTAGGACCATTGGTAGTAGTGGATGCTCTTAATAAGGACAAATCGAAGGGAAGAAGTTTGCTAAGGATAGGGTACTATACCCTAAAGCTCAAGGAGAAAGAGGTCGTCCTTTAGGAGGCCAAGTGCAACAAGGCGTCCAAGCTCAACCTAAGAGTGGTCAACGCAATAACCAATTCTATGCTCTTCATGCTAGGCAAGAGGTTGATAAGGTTTCCGATGTGGTCACGGGTATGTTATGAGTCTTTAACTTTGATGTTTATGCATTGTTTGATTTGGGTGCCAACTTGTCTTTTGTTACTCCCTACATTGCTATGAGATTTGATGTGTGCCCTGAAGTGTTAATAGAATCTTTTTTTAGTTTATACTCCCGTTGGTGATTAGGTATTAGCCAAGAGAGCTTATAGAAATTGTCCCTTATGGGTCTTTCATAGAGTTAATCTATGTGACCTTTTTGAACTTGATATGAGTGATTTTGACATCATTATTGATATGGATTGGTTACATGCCGTTTACGTTTATATTTGTTGTAGGACTCATGTGGTTAAGTTTTGCTTTCCTAGTGAGCCTATTATTGAATGGAAGGGTAATGATTCAATGGTTAAGGTTTGATTTATCTCATGTATTAAGACCCAAAAAATGATTTCCAAAGGGTTAATTTATTGCATAATCGATTCCAAAACTCCTACTCTTGAGTCGGTCCCTATAGTTAATGAGTTCTTCGATGTGTTTCCTGATGATTTGCCCAGTATTCCTCCCTAAAGGGAATTGACTTTGTCATAAATCTCCTTCCCGATACCCAATCTATTTCTATTCCTCCTTACCATATGGCTCCGATGGAACTTAAGGAGTTGAAAGAATAAATGAAGGATTTGTTGGATAAGGGTTTTATAAGACCAAGTATTTCACCATGGGGTTCTCCTGTGTTATTTGTTAGGAAGAAATATGGGTCACTCCAAATGTGTATAGACTACCGGTAATTGAATAAGGTCACTATAAAGAACAAATATCCAATTCCAAGGATAGATTACTTGTTTGATCAATTACAAGGAGCACGTTACTTTTGTAAGATTGACCTCCGTTCCGGTTATCATCAATTGAGGGTAAGGGAGTGTGATATTCCCAAAATGGCTTTTCAAACAAGGTATGGTCATTTTAAATTTGTAGTAATATCGATTGATTTGACTATTGCTCCCACTATATTCATGGATTGATGGATCATATTTTCAAGCCATACTTGGACATGTTTGTAGTGTTGTTCATTAATGATATCTGGATTTATTCTCGAAATAATAAAGATCATGTGGGTCATTTGAGGATTGTATTTCAAACATTGAGAGACAAGAAATTATTCGCTAAATTTAGTAAGTTTTAATTTTTGGTAAGAGGTTTCATATCTCGGCCATATGGTGTCCGGTGATGGGATTAAAGTAGATCCAAAGAAAATAGAGAAGGTTAAGAATTGGCCTAGACCATTATCTGCTTCGGTCATTAGAAGCTTTTTGGGCTTAGACGGATACTATAGAAGGTTTGTTGAAAGGTTCTTATCTATTGGTTCACCTTTAACTAAGTTGACACAAAAGAAGAAAAAATTCAATTGGTCGGAAGAATGTGAGAAAAGTTTCCAAATATTGAAGGATCGTCTTACGTCGGCTCCTATTTTGACATTTCCAAAAGGTTTATATGGGTTTGTTATTTATTGTAATGCTTTGCATGTTGGTTTGGATTGTGTCCTATGCCTCTAAACAATATGGTAAGGTTATATCCTATGCCTCTAGACAACTTAAAGTGCATGAAAGGAAGTATGTAACCCATGATCTTCAACTTGTGGCAGTTGTGTTTGTGTTGAAAATTTGGTGTCCTTATCTTTATGGGGTGCATGTTGATGTGTTTACCAACCACAAAACTTTGTAATATGTGTTTAGTCAAAGAAACTTGAACCTTAGGCAAAGGAGGTGGCTTTAACTCCTAAAAGACTATGACATGAGCATATTGTATCATCCAGGTAAGGCAAATGTTGTAGCTGATGCTCTTAGTCGGTTGTCTATGGGTAGTGTTGCGTATGTTGAGGAAGGTAAAAGGGAATTGGTTAAAGAGGTACATAGATTGACACATTTAGGTGTGCATTTGGTTGATTTTAATGATGCAGACATTCTTAGACATAATGGTTTAGAATCATCTCTCGCAGTAGACATTAAGGACAAACAAGACAATGATTCAATTTTGGTAGAATTGAAGAAGTCGGTTGCTAAAAAATCCATTGAGGCTTTCTCCCTAGGAGAAGATGTGGTACTACATTACCAAGGTCTTTTGTGTGTCCTAAATGTTGATGTATTAAGAGAGTCTATATTGAATGAGGCCCATAGTTCTCAGTATTCAATTCATCCGGGATCTACCAAGATGTATCGTGACTTGAGGGAAGTTTATTTATAGAATGGCATGAAGAAGGACATAACAGAGTTTATGTCTAAGTGTCGCAATTGTCAATAAGTGAAAGTTGAATATCAAAGGTCGGTAGGTCTAGCTGAAGAAATCAAAATTCCTACATAGGAGTGGGAAGATGTGAATATAGACTTTGTCATAGATTTGCCTCGTACTAGAAGACAACATGATTCTATTTCGTTCATTATGGACCAAAGACCAAACCGACATATTTTCTACCAGTCAAGACTTCTTATGGTGCTGAAGACTATGCTAAGTTGTATATTGATGAAGTTGTGAAACTTCATGGTGTTCCTTTGTCAATTATATTGGATAGAGGTACTCAATTTAGTTCATATTTTTGGAACTCATTTTAGAAAGGTCTTGGACAAGACGAAAGATTAATTCAAACCTTGGAGGATATGTTAAGGGTATGTGTGATTGATCTTAGAGGAAGTTGGGATGACCATTTACCATTGATTGAGTTTGCCTACAATAATAGTTATCACTCTAGCATCTAAATGGCTCCTTTTGAAGCCTTGTACGAAAGAAGATGTAGGTCTCCGGTGGAGTGGTTTGAAGTAGGTGAGATGGAATTGATTTGTCCAAATTTGGTAGTTGATGCAATGGAGAAAGTAAGGATCATAAGAGAAGGATTAAAAATGGCTCAAAGTCATCAAAAGTTCTATTCGGACACTAGGAGGAGAGATCTTGAATCTGATGTGGATGATATGGTGTATTTGAAGATCTCACCTATAAAAGAGGTAATGCGGCTTGGTAATAAACGAAAGTTAAGCCCTAGATATATAGGACCATATAGGATATTGAAGTGCATTGGCAAAGTAGTATTTGAGTTAGACTTGCCACTTAAGTTGGCTTTGGTTCATCCGATATTTCATGTGTCAATATTGAGGAAGTTTGAGGGTGATGCAAATTATATTGTGTGATTGGAGAATGTAAGTATTGAAGAGAATTTGACTTATGAGGATGTACCAATTGAGATTTTAGACTAGCAAGTGAAGAGGTTAAGAAATAAAGACGTTGCATCCATCAAAGTGTTATGGAGGAATCAATAAGTAGAGAGTGCTACGTGGGAAGCAGAATCAGACATAATGAAGTGTTATCCGCATCTCTTTCCTTTCACTCGAGCCTAAAGGTACTAAGTTATTCATGATCAAATCGATTAAACTTCTACATTTCAGCTCCATATGTCATTCATATTCATGCATGATTTATGAAAATGGTTTTTCTCAAGGACTATGTCTTATGTTTACTATGAAGTTCACATGTTATATGCATTTTTCAAAGTGTCATCATGTCCATGTTGGGTTTCTAAGTCCTTTTTCCATGTCCTTCCTATATTAATTGGATCTCATTCGAGGACATATGTTCCCAAGGGGGAGGTATTGTAATATAACTTAAAATGCTCATAAGTTCCTTAAGAATGCCTTGGGATTAGGCCTCTCATATAGTGCATTATCCTTAATCTTTTTAAAAAATTCGAGTTCGGAATATATCGATCAGGGGGTCAAAACATGCACGAAAATAGTTTCAGAGGATTTTTAGGACCTGTAGATCGAAAGATAGATTTTTCAAGGAACTGCAAAAACTTGTAAGGTGCGCGACAAGTCCGCGTTGTGGACTTGCTTGCCTCTACGTCGCAGAACTGGCGATGATTTCTGGCCAAATTTAGTTTTTAAAGAGGGCACTTTAGACTTTTCCCTAATTATTAGCTAATGAACCTAGATGTTTTTAGGACCTAATTCAATTCTATAAATTGACCTAAACCTCTAAATTTATTCATTCTTCTACATACTCAATTATTTCTCTCTTTACAAAAGACTCTTAAGGGATCCATTGAAGACTTTAAGTAAATTCACTCAAACTCTCCATCAAAACTCTCAAGTTCTTCCAAATTATTTGGTATTCTCACTTAAGTTATGTGGGTATTGATTCATGGATCATTTCATCCATGAAGCCCAATCAATTTCTCAAGATTTTCTACCAAATTAATGTATGATATTTTATGGATTTTATGATCTCTTTTCCTATTGCATGAATTATGATTCAAAGTATGATCATGAGCCTATTTTGATATAAATTGATGGTTATTGCATTAAATTAAAGAATTTTACAATGAATTCTCCTATTTTGATATCTAGAGTTCAAGATGAAAATTATGAGAATTTTGAATTATACTTCCAAAGGATATTATCTATATGAATTATGTATGGGATGATATAAAGTTTATGATCATGCATGTTTTCAAGTCAATTACATGATTTTCAAAGTCAATTCATTATGTAATTGAGTTCTACTCTTAGTTCAAGGTATGAATTTCATGCGAGTTAATAAATAAGGTGACTTAGGGCCCAATGTGGTGACATAAGGCCTAAGAGGTGACTTAGGTCCCTATGTGGTAACCTAAGGCCTAACGATATGAATTATCCTATATAATTATAATGATGAAAGGACAATTTACATATTACAAATATGTTATGAAAATGAGCTACTCTATGATATCAAACCTGTGATCATGACTTTGATATATGTAATTATGATTTCTATTCTATGCATGTATTCCACGGGATTTGACTTAGCACCGAGTGGACTTGAGGTGGGGGCCCTACCAAAAGCCTTAGTATAAGCCTCATGTCCCATAAACTACGCCACCGTAGGTTGCCTTCATGGCCTAGCTATTGAATCCATATATAGCACATGTATAACTCGCCTAGTGGGGTAGAGTCTACCTTAGAAAGTAGATTCCCCTTTTTCTTCATTGTATGGAGAGAATATAAAATTCTATATTATAGCTCGTATGGTCTTATTGTCGGTTATAGTTTCTATCCCACATATGTATGATCTCTTATGTATGCTATGATTTTAAATTATGTTTTTTAAATGCTTTGGTCAATATGATTTTCTCATGTCTTTACTTACCTCATCTTATCACACGATTTACCTTACCATTGCATTCCATGATTTACATCGCATGTCACACCCTCATACTTAGTATATTCCAACGTACTGATTCATAATTTTTTCCTACATTGTCTCATAATCTAAGGGTTGAAGTTCAAGATCATACTCATCTATGTGGCTAGTTAAACTTTCCTATCTAGCGGTGTTGTGGTGAGTTCTCATTTATCGAGGACTAGTTATCGAGTTAGTTATTATTTTCAATGACTGTTTCTATGTTTCATACTGAGGGTGAGCTAGGAATATATCCTAGCCGCCGCCCATATTCATGAGTAGAGGCAAACCCATCTTTCGTTGAAAAATCAAACTATTCAGCTAGGGCCGGATTGTAATCTAAAACCGAAATTCCATGCCCTAAAGTAAAGGGCAGGAGAGAGGGCAAAAGACCTCAACCTCAGATTCAAAGCCTGATGGTAGGGCTTCAGGCGACTTTTTTTATAAATAGTTTCAATAAAAATTCCAACTAATAAAGACTAGAAGTCCATGCGAGGCCACCTTGTTGTTAACAAAAGACCACTTACAAAAAAAAGTGAAGGGACCTTTCCCGCTTACCTATCCAATGCTTAGATTCGGCTCTACCCAAACTTTTTTGGTTCACCCGTGCTTGTGGATGGTGTGACAGATGGGTACTTTCCATCTTCTAAAGGGCTGCGACCGCCCAAAACTTGGATTGCTGACCCAATCCAAAATTCCATTCACTTTTCATTCATTGAATGACTTAATTCCCAAAGGATTACTATGCCAAAATATGGAGTCAGTTTTCATGCTTGCAGACACTGAGCCTAGAAGAAAGACTGTACCTACTAATCCAATAGAGGCATTCCTTGGGTGATTTCATGCTTCTGAATCACCAATGAATCTAATTGATGGTTGGGACTATAACCTTGAATTAGTGGGGAGACTGTTGCTGAATTAGTGGTTTTTGATCCTTCTGATCCTATTCTTAATCAAATATGGATAGGGTATGTTTGTTATTTCATCGAGAAGCCACTCGCGGCACACTGATGGGCTTGAAGCTCTCACCTTACCAACAAGTAGAGAGTTGATGGCTGTTTGTCACCCCAAATCGAAAGGTCAAAAAGCCTAACCAGACTATGGCTACGGAGGGAACTGAACATACCTCTCCAACCAGTCAAGTAGTTGAACGCTCCCCCGATCGAGATATCCCTCATTTTGCCCAAGAAAGATAAATTGACATTTTGAAAAAAGAAGGCGAATTCATTTTTCTAGACAGGAAATCGGGTTTTCGAAATATCTCTCTTTCGGTGTGACCCACCGAAGACTGGAGCTTTGTAACATGTTGACTATGAGTAGGGCTCCTAAGTGGTGCGTTCGTGGAGGGAAATCGAAGGAAGACCGGTGCACTTTGCTTTTTTTTTATAGTTTGTTAGTCTCCTTTGATTCGTAAACCAACCGGAGCAACTTCAAACCAAAGATATTCCCTCTTTTTTGAATTTGAAAGAGCGTTCCACAGGGCACCTGTTCAATAAATCAAGACAAATTCCATTTTTTTCTTTTTCCTTGCAATTTAGAACTCAGTTGTTCACGTCTTTTTCGGGAGAAAAGTGAGACAATGAAAAAAGTGTTCATCCTAGATTTTCTTCCTCAAGAAAAATATCTATCAATTGATCCCTACGGTCAAAGTCTCGCATTTAACCTCATCTTTTTGCCATTTGGCGCTAACCCTTGTCCAGTGCCTGGCAGAGTTATGGGGGCTTCAATCCTTACTCTTTATCCCAATCTTCGCGCACCCCTTCCTGCATATCCATATAAGACCCAAGTAGGTGGGATGATTTGCAGGAGAATATATCACTCATTCTTCTATTGGGGACAGGTGCACAAATGACAACTCCAAACGTCACTAAGGTAGCCAGAAGAGATGAGCAGCCGCGGTCATAATTTTGGGACATTGTCTTTGGTTGGGCGGACCTTTATTTGCTTTCTTTTATGAACTTCACTCATTCTAGACTAGTTTCTAGTTATACGCCAATGAGTTTTAATGCCACCCATACTGGTCGTTGGAAAAAATCCCCTATCTTGGAAAGTTAGGGGTAAAATAGGCGTCGTGGGTTCGTTAGGTATTTTGCCAATCTCGAAATTATCAGTGGAACTCCTACTGAATAAATCATAATTCAATTATCCAAGGCTATTTATGTCTCTAACATGACCATTTGATGAAATCTGGATGGAAGCACTGCATTCTTCTTATTCGAATACAAGTTGCTTGCTTAACTATGTCCTTCTCCAATTGTCGGGAGAGGTTTCTGCTCCGGGAGTCTGGTAGGTCAATTAATTTGCCTAAATCTCTTCCTTATCTGCTTCTCTATAGCTATCTGCCTCTTTTTCGATCTAGAATAACTAGTCTGGAATTTTTTTTTGTAAAAAAGAAAGTAAAAAACAATTGGCTTTGAAAAACATTGAGATCACTGAGTTTCTCGGGATCTAGTTGGATAAATATTTTGAGTTTAAGTTGTCATGTGACATTCTTAAATTTCTATTCATGGTTTAGACTCTCTCATGATGTTTCATCTTTTACTTTATCTTATGTATACTTTTGATATGTACAAGAGGCTTGGTTGGAGCCCCTTGGGGTTTTAATCATCGTAGTGCGACTAGGCCCTAGGTTGGGTCATGACACCTTGGTAATGAAATATTGAACATGAGCAATTCCGCAATGCTGACTTGCCGCGCACTTTACTATTTTGCACAATTTCTTTGAAAATCTATCTTTTGATATACGGGTCCTAAAAATCCATTGAGACCATTTTTTCGTAGGTTTTGACCCCCTAATCGATATTCCAGACTCGAATTTGCCTAAAATAGGCATTCTTAAGGCTCTTGTAAGTATTTTAAGGAATGTTATGGTATAGTATACTATCTGGGAGTACAACTGCATAACCTTGTGTGACCATATTCAAGTGTTGCTGATATTCTATGGTATTCAGGGATAAGAGTAGAGGTTGGGTTGTTAAGTTGGATTCATTTACTTAGAGTTCAACAATGTTGTAGCATTTTTTGTATTTGGCAAGTCATGGGCAGAACTTGCTAGAAGGTGTTATTATGGGGTGACTGAGTTTTGTCTAGTAAGGAAATAGCCGGTTTAGAATGGTTGGTAAAGTTATGTTAACTAGAAGGAACAGGTTAAGGACATTATGATGTCATATGGCCTTGTGAGTGCATAAGGCTGGCATGGTAGACTTAATGGTAGTGTGGTTTCGAAGGACTTTCCTTTGTTATCGAAAGGCTATCTTGGAATCAAGTTTCACAATGGACCAATAATAAATAGGTGAGTGTAAAAGTACAAGAATATTGTAAGATAAGGCAGTTGTGGGTTAAAAGATGAAGGCGGTGTATCTTCTTATTGATTATGTTTCCTCCTGTTGTTTCTTATATATTGTGTAGTGGGTATTAGGTTGACCAATAATGCCTACCAATATGTGTCTTTTGTAATGACACTACTCTTTCTATGCCAGTTGGCATAGTCTGGTTGAAGCCTACCAATATATTCTTACTCTATATTGGTAGAACCGCTTGTACCTATTTAGACTAGATCCCTCGGATATAAATTATTTAATAGTTCAGATTTTCATCATGTTAACTCAGTAATTCTTAATTCGGTGGTTGTAACTTTAAAATTCTGGTATTTTCTAAAAATTTAACATCTTCAATTTGTTTGTTATTGAGGGTTCTTCTACTTAGGTATTAGAGTGGGAGTTCGAAAGTCCCTGTGGGTTGGGTCTTGAAAAATTGATATCATTGCCTAGGTTATCGATCTCTCAGTACAAAAGCAAGTGTGAATAGACTCATACAGATTAGTGTGTTGACGTCCACATCTAATCTTTGAGAAGCTATGAAGCATTCTAGGAAGTCGTTCCATTTTTTGTCTCCTTTCATGTAGTTTTCACTTGTGGTATGAGTAGATTCCAATTAATATATCTATATTCTAATTGGTATCTTGACAAACTAAACCTGATGTTGTGGTCATGACTAAAGGGACACAAGTAAGAGAAATTGGAATCAAGAATGTATCAATTGGTATCTAACCATATAGACTGTGTAAGTGCATGAATGGTCAACTAATGATCATCCATAAGGAGAACTAAGAATGACTCTAGCTTGCTTGTGTAATGTAGTTTGAAATTGTGATTAAGTGCATACTGTACTTGCTTTAATTATATGATGAGATTATATGCATGTATTGCCTGAATTACTTGTTAGTGTGTGAAGGATACTTGTCGAATGCTTGAAATTATGTGAGACATGATTGCTTGGGTTTTTGTAAAGTTCATGGTCAGGAAGAGAGTCATAACTTGGTTATATGTAATATCCTAATTAATGATAAATCGACATTAATGAATAAACTCCTGACATATTAAGCATTTCACCTCTATAAGGGAATGTCATTTCTATTGTTATGGACTTACCGATCATGAGAATGGTATGGGGATAGGAATGATTTGGAGTCTATAGAGAAATTCTCATTTCAGGGCTGTTAGGACCGATTGGGAAACCATGTGTGATAAATTCGATTATGCGCTTGACAATTTATTTTTTTGTTATAAATGATTCCTTAGGCATATCTTATGACTCATTTTCCAATAATTAGTAGTCATATGATGTTTGAAGTGTACTCGTTTTTGTGCCAAGATAATAGGGGGAAAGCTATTTGAATGATTAGTGTCGACTTCGACTCTAGGATAGATCCTATTGGAATTCCATTGGGAAAGTCAAGTTCAGGCCAAGTCATGGCCTCGGAAGTCAATAAAGGGATTCAAAACAGGGAATACTACCACAAAAAGTCTTCTTAGTAAATTATCCCCATAATTGCCGCTAGAGCGCGATCATCCTGCCAAGGCAATCCCTCCAAAGCTAGATAGGGTAACACATAATCTCAACCCTGTCTCTCCTATTTTTTCCTATTTTGTCAATTGACTTCGAAGCATAATTTGACTAATTCTTGTACTCTAAGTAGTGCCTAAGAGTAGTAGGGAAAGTTATAAATAGACAAATATTTATACAGACTTTGACAATTTAAAAGAAATAGCATCCACGTGCTTACAAAATATAAGGAAAGTAGTAAAGAAAATGAAATATTGTCCGTTACATGCCAAAATGGGGAAACCCCAAACTAAAAAATTTCAAACAAGAGAGAGGGGGAGTGTCTGCATTTGATTCAACATCCTCGGGAGGATGCTCTCCTACTAAGGCCTCATTTAGAAAGAGGAAATCCCCGTAAGCTTTCGGGTCCAGCCTAGGATCTCCCTCCAGGGAGCAACGTAGATAAGATAACCTTGATGGTCTTCCACATATGGTCTATCAGGTAGTCCCTTTCCGTATTCTTACTATACTTCTATCACAGTAGGAAGCGGAGCATCTCGACATCCAAGATAGTGAGAGGTGGTATTGGAGCTATGGTAATGGAAAAAAAGTCTCCTAACCTGTTCCCAATAATAGCTAGGTCCTCCTCCACGCAAAAGGTTAAAAGTGGTGACTGGGACTAAGAGGGAGAGGTCCATTCGTCCTTCTCATCCTTTCCTCGTCGTCCACCTCTACTATTTCCCTACTAGTCTTGAAACTGCTTGTCCTTCTCTTTTTCTTCCCTCTAGAGGAAGCCTGTCTGATTAAGAGAGGGTAGAATGGAGGATACATGGAAAGTACCTCATCGGAGTCCAGGAGTGGCACCCTGCCACCTTGCATATCGCGGTCACTAGACCAGCAAGAAGAATGCCTTATTAGTTCCTCTGTAGAACATTTTGCAGTCGAACACTATCTGTGCCACCACATTCAGCCTAATCCCCTGCACTGTGCAAGCCACTTCTAGAGCCTGAGAGAAGGTCATGTCGGTATGATTGCTCGATAGGTGAATCCTCCCATACACTAGGTGAAACTGCTTCTTGGCATATGTTTGTCAATAGGTTTTGGTGATTCCCTCTATAGTAGCCTAGTAGACCCAAACCCAATGCTCTACCGTAACTAGTATGTCCCGCAGTTGCCCTAAGTCCATCTACCTTAACTTGGTATCGTACTTGGCATTGGAAGCATCGAGCACGATATTTAAGAAGTGGATGCTCATGAGGACATCCACCCCTCTGATGTGGATGGTGGGTTGTGGATCCTCCCAGTCCACAGTGGGGAGCAGGTCATAGAACTCCCTCACCCAGCCTGAGTATGCGGTAGGAGGAGTATCAATCAGTGGGCCCCAACCAAATCCCTCCATTCAAGAATGGAAAATGGGTGCCTTCTCTATTATTCCTAGCATGCAGAAACCCCTCTCATATAGATATTTAATATTTAGGTAGTAATGATGCTTGTCTCGGCTGGCAGCATCAGGAAGCTGGAGAAAGAGCAAGTTCTCTTCGTTGAATCGAGCCATAGTTGTATAACCTGCAAATTCATCATGATTGCATAATTAGAACTCCGTGTGAATAAATAAATCTGGGGTAGAAAAGGTATGTGGTTAGGTTTTGCAGTGGCATGAGATCACTGTTTGGTAGGATCCCACCACAGCAACCAGGATACCGCTAGAGTAGGATAGAGGCTTCAAGAGCGGCATTCATCTAAGATAAACTCAAGGGCGCGATCATGGCGCCTCTTCACCCCCAAAAGGTTGTTTTTAATCAATTTTTTGCAAAATTAATGTTCCTAAAGTACCCTAGCACCTAAATATGCAAATATTTTTGTGTTTTAACTCCTCAATGGTGGCCAAATCTAAGTTCTTGGCGAATAACACTATTTAACTTCCCACCCCATTTCGAAACCATTTTCAGAAAACATTATCATGAACCTTATTCTTAGAATGTTGTGAAGACGTTATGAGCATAAGTTAAGTGACCAAGCTACATTTATCTTATCAAACCAAGAAAAGCATTGAAAAAGTGAAAAACTGCCCCCAAGCTATTTTCTACTCAATCAATTCCTAGCATGCAATTGTTGTTATCTAAGTAGTGATATAATTAAAGGAGTGGGTGAGATCCTTACCATATATTTGATGTTCAAAGCAAATCGATTGATAGAATTTTGGGAAGTTGAGGGGTGAGTATGAGAAGAACGGGGGATAAACAATTTTTCTCCCCTTTCTAATTGATGACATCCAGCCAGAGCGGAAGAGTCAAGCTCCCGCAGCCCTGCTCAACCGCAAAGCCAGCTACTATAGCAGGATTAGTATGAGAAGTAAGGGGTTTTTTTGTTACACCCTGTACTTTTTTACCTTGGAACGCGTTCTTAAGTCTCTTAAAAGGCTCTTAAGTTTCATGGAAGGATCGTAAGCCTCTTAAGTTTTTTAAGGTTTTCTAAAGTTTCTTAAAGCTTGTAAAAGCTTCTTAAGTTTCTTGGAAGATTCCTAAGTTCTTGAAATCTTCTTAGAAGTTACCATGTGAGACAGATAAGCTATAATGCTGGCAAACAACTCTAAAGAAAGGAGAATGTGATACCCCATGGCAGGGAAGATTGGAAATAAAGATATAGGAATCCAGAATGAATTGGAGGCCAAGTAGTGAGTCGTAGGACCCGACTTACTTGTGTAAGATATTAACTTAGATGGGTTACATATGTAAGTTACCCACTTGGAAATCTTACATACTTAAGCTACTTGACAATGTACCAAGCTTACATAGCAAGGATTACATAGATTCGTAAAAGAAAATGAGATTACGAACCCATAAAGGGGAGAAGAAGGTGACATGTGGCAGCATGAGAGAGTGACATGTGACATCATGAGAGAGTTCCATGTGGAAGGATCTGGATCAAAAGGTGGGCCCCACATGCCAAATAGCAACCCCGATTGGAGGAGGTGATGTGTTGGCCCAATGAGGGCTTGACATGTGTCACCACTTAGAGCTTGACATGTGTCACCACTGAGGTGTTGACATATGTCACCCCCATAGGTGGCCTATATATATGTGTCTTAAGAATTATATAAGTTTCATACATTTCTAGAAAACACAAGAATAAGAGAGTAAGGAAGAGAAGAAACTAGTGAGGTAGAGAGAGAAGGCCGCGGATTTGGAGAGGAAAAAGGTAAGTTCTCCGATTTCATTCCATGAATTAATTATATAGGGTATACCTGATTTTATGAAGGTATTGGTAATTTAAATTTATGGCTTGGAGAATCCCCAATATGTTACAAAAACAGCCCCAAAGTTTTAGCTGCGCTAAAGGAAATTTCGAGGCGAGTTCTGACAAGTTTTGGCGAGTTTCGGGTAAGCTAAAGTTTTCTCTTTCGAACTGGAGTTTATGATGATTTTATGAGGTATATTACATTTCTTGAATGAGGTTTTAATAGGAAAACATTCAAAAGGACGCTAGACGTTAGAAACAAACTAAATTGAAGTCGTTATAGCTAAATCGAAGTCGAGTAGTATGTTATGATTATGGTGCTGCGTTTTCAACTGGTTTGGTGCTGTGTTGCAGGGATGGAAAGTGTTCTACAAAGGGTGTGGGTTATTTTGGTTTCATCCACATGACCCCCCCCCCCCATTTGGTATGGTTAAAGACTTTACAAAATAAAGGTTAAAAACTCTATTTTGATATCGTAGTTTTGATCTAGTGGTTTGGAGTTGTATTGAGTAATGTTGAATTTATTTACTTTTATATATTCTTCTGGTTTATGTTGATAGTATGCTTGTTTACATGGTGGCTGAGTTCAAACCTCGAGGATGTTGAAGTTATAGGGGGGATGCTGCCCTATTTTTGGTAACTTAGGAATAAGTAATGAACTAGTCGAGGGAAATGGATAAGGAAATGACCTCTATGGAGACTTGGTTGTAGAGTTGGAATTGGAAAGTGAAATTTCATTAACCATAGTATTACTTTCATGTTAAATAGGTTCCATAGAAGACGAGTTGAACGTATTAGAAATAATCCGTAAGAGGTATGTAAAGCTAACCGTTCCTTTTTTTGGCATGTCTTTGGCATAAATACGTAAAGCTAACCTTTCTTTCTCTTAGCATGTTTGGACATAAGTATATAAAGCTAATATTCCTTTTTGGCATGGTTTTTATGAAACAAGTATATGAATTTTCTATGATTCCAAGGAAGTTCATATTCGTAAAGCCGCTAGGATGTCCAACTTCTTGATTTTTCAAAGTATATTTTATTGTGCCTAGATACGTGTATATGATTCCAAAAGTTCTATTTGGATATAACTCATAGTGATATTTAAAAGGTACTTGATATGACTCTTGTCTTAATTTTCAAATAATAGCTCATTTTGTTAACTCCATCGAGTCTCAAAAATAATTTAAAGTGCATTTAGTTTCTCACTACTCCACTCGTGGATGCCTCAATGCTTTCTTAACCAATCCCGGGTCAGGTTTTGTTCCTCAATGCTTTCTTAACCAATCTCGGGTCAGGTTTTGTTATCGTGCATACTTCTCTACATCATTCGCTATGGCCCAACGTGAGGGGACAAGTACTCCCTCTACATTGGTTTGATTTGTGGAGTTATGATGTCACGTACAGATATGATATGATATGATATGATATGATATGACCATCTGATATGATATGATTTTTATATGGAGATATTTCCTACTCTAGAGTTATGATGTGATGTGGCACCAGTGACGGGGCAGCAACCATGATTTGTTCACCGAGTCCCATAATGGGGCCGGATACTGCATATGTTTTTCTGCATACATTAAATTTTGTTATGAAAAGTATTTTGATATTCTAGATATTTTGCACCTTCTGTTCTGGTAATGGCTTTACCTATTATAGTCCATGCTTTACATACTCAGTACATTGTCCGTACTGACCCCCTTTCTTCGGGGGCTGTATTACATGCCCGCAGGTATAGATGCTTGGTTTGGTGATCCACTTGCTTAGGACATCCACCCTGTTGGTTGGCAGTGCTCCTTTGTCCGGAGCTCTATTTTTGTACTGAAATTTCTGTTGTACATTTGTACATATTGGTTAAGGGTACGATGGGGCCCTGTCCCAGCATATGACTAAGCTATCGTTCAATAGAGGTCTGTAGATGTGTGATGTGGGTTATGTATATATGTTTTGGGCTTTGTGTTCCGTGATGGACTTAACAGCCCTATTGTTCTATATTTGTTCTAATGCGCTCTCTAGCGACCCCTTTTTGATTTCTACTTTTGTTTATTCTGCTAACACGCTAAGTGGGGCTAAAGGTATGTATCGGTGCCCAACTCGAGCACCAGTCACAGCCTATAGAGTTGGGTTATGACAAAAGTTGTATCAGAGCAGTTTGGTTCTTCGAATGTCTACAGATCGTGTCTATTAGAGTCCAGTTTATCGTTGTGTGGTGCATCACATCTATAAACAGGAGGCTACGAGACATTTAGGATATTAACTTTCTTTCATATCTAAGACCATGCGATAGATCCGGGTAATAGGAAAACTCCTTATATTAATCTTGGTTGTTAACAGAAGGATGAAAGCAACGAAAGGAAGTGACAGACGATATTGAAAGTCACAAGGCACGCAGGTAAGCAAAGTCACGAAAAATATTTGTTGGGTAAGGTATTGAAGTAGAACTGAAATGTAAAGTTGTAAATGAAAGGAAAAGTAGACAGGAAAGTATAACAGGGAAAGTTCCAATGGACGTATAAGGTAAGTCTATTATTTTATACTGTTGTTGATATTGAGCACCTTGTGAGGCTGTGATATGAATATATATGTATTGGCCCTATGAGGCATTGTTGGTATTTCTTGAATGTAGGTTTGGGATAGTAAGGAATATAGAGGAAACTCTGCCGAAATTTTTTTAAAAATAGAAAGAGAATGAGATATAAGGTTTTAATATATTTTGAGAGATCATATCCATGGTAATGATAAGATCTGACTAAACTAGGAGTACAAATGACTTTGGGAAATAAGTTAATTGCGATATGGGTGGCAAGTAGAAGGTCAATACTGATGTGGTGAGAGGAATGGTGATGGATATGAATGTCTTAAGACAACCTGCGAGGTATTAAGGATGAGAATGATGAGGAAGGATAAGAGGTTAAGTACGCTTGCTCCACCAGATGGAATTAGCCCAGAGTAAGGATCGTGAATAAAATTTAAGAAATATTATCCTCCAGGATTGACCATGAGAAGAATATAGTGTGAATATAATGAGGATCATTATGGAAATATGTAGAGCCTAGTAAACAAGTAACTAAAGAATGTGATTGTGAGTAATATTAAGAGTTAGCATCGATTACACGATAAGGATGAAAGCACATGAAGTAGAAAGGGGTATATGTATATGTACCTCCACTTTGGAAATAGTGGGATCGCTCGAGGATAGGGAATGGAAAATTGCAAAACAACTAAGGCATTGTGAAATTATTAAAGGAACAAGTGGTATCCTTTGGAAAAAAAAGAGGTGATAACAAAATGTGAAACACGTTTCATCAAAGTATAAGTGCCCCCAAATGGAGATTCGGACACGAGTATAAGCACTAGTAACGTACTGATTGGGATGAATAAAATGTTGCTTAGGCTAAACTACTACATTAGCTATATGAATCGAGTACCAGTACTTGCACTAGAGTGTGTACTATTTATCGAGAATTCTAAGCATCCCATGATTGTACTAAGGTTTCTTATAGGGGAAACCTAAAGTATAAATGATCTAACAGAAGGTGTAGACATGGTGCAGTGTGTTAATGGGTTGGAACAGAATCATTTACACATGAATAGTTGAAAACAAATAGAGGATGACATGGGTACGTCTTAAAAAGGGGGAAGTGGACAATAGAAATACAAGCGTAAGAGAAAATCAACTGATGATATCATATGTATATAGGAATGCTTAAACTTCAAACGAGATCCCATAAGGGATGGATGGATCTCGAGGCCAGCAGTAAACAAATAGAAGTTGCGGTATTTGAGACAATGTAAGGAACCACTAATGGAGACCTTAAGGTATGGATGCGTTCATAACAACACTAATGTATCGGATCCCATCAGAACTCCGAAGTTAAGCATGCTTGGACGAGAGTAGTACTAGTATAGATGACCTCCTGGAAGTGAAAGAGGAAACAAAACACAAGTATTCGTACCTTTTCCCTACGTCTACAAGTAATTCTAACCTTTTGAACTCTGATATTGATTGCTCGATGAAAGTATATTTTATGGCAATGGGACATAAAAACTCTCCATATAGTCGGTATAAGATCCGAAGGAAGGTTTTGGTTCACATTCGAGGACGAATGTTCTAAAGGAGTGAAGGATGTTACACACCATACTTTTGTACCTTGGAACGCATTCTTAAGTCTCTTGAAAGGCTCTTAAGTTTCATGGAAGGATTGTAAGCCTCTTAAGTTTCTTAAGGTTTCCTAAAGTTTCTTAAAGATTCTAAATGCTTCTTGAGTTTATTGGAAGATTCCTATGTTCTTGAAAGCTTCTTAGAAGTTACCTTGTGAAATGGATAGGCTATAACGCTATCAAACAACTCTAAGGAAAGGAGAATGTGATACCCCATGGAAGGGAAGATTGGAAATAAAGTTATAGGAATCCGGAAAGAATTAGAGGACAAGTAGTGAGTCGTAGGACCCGACTTACTTGTGTAAGCTATTACCTTCTATGTGTTACATACATAAGCTACCAACTTAGAAATTTTACATACTTAAGCTATTTGAGTACGTATCAAGCTTACGTAGCAAGGATTATATAGATTCGTAAAAGAAAATGAGATTATGAACCCACAAAGGGGAGAAGAAGGTGATATGTGGCAGCATGAGATAGTGACATGTGGCATCATGAGAGAGTGCCATGTGGTAGAAGCTGGAGCAAGGGGTGGGCCCCATAGTCACATGGCATCCCTGGATTTGAGGAGGTGATGCATTGGCCCACTTAGGGCTTGACATGTGTCACCCCCTTAGGTGGCCTATATATAAGTGTCTTAATACTTATATAAGTTCCATACATTTCTATAAAACTCAAGAATAAGAGAGAAAGGAAGAGAAGAAACTAGAGAGGTAGAGAGAGAAGGCCACAGATTTGGAGAGAAAAAAGGTAAGTTCTCTGATTTTGTTCCATTAATTAACTATCTAGGGTATACTGTGATGTTATGAATTTGTTTTTAATATAAATTTATGGTTTGAAGAAGCCCCAAAACGTTAACAAACAGCCCCGAAGTTTCAGCTGCGCTAAAGGAAATTTCGAGGCGAGTTCCGGCAAGTTTTGGTGAGTTTCGGGTAAGGTAAAGTTTTACCTTTAGAAATTGAGTTTATGATGATGTTATGAGGTATATTACATGTCTTGAATGATGTTGTAAGTGGAAAATTTTCATAAGGACGCTTGACGTTAGAAACAAACTAAATTAAAGTCGTTATAGCTAAATTGAAGTCGAGTAGTGTGTTGTGATTGTGGTGCTCTGTTTGCAGATGGTTTGGTGATGTGTTGAAGGGCTGGAAATTTTTCTAAAAATGGTGTTGGTTCTGTTTTTTTAAGCCACACAACCCCTCTCCCCCATTTGGTATGGTTAAAGACTTTACGAAATAAAGGTTAAAAACTCTATTTTGATATCGTAGTTTTGAGCTACTAGTTTAGAGTTGTATTGTGTAATGTTGAAGTGATTTACTTTTATATATTCTGATGGTTGTTTTTGTTGGTATGATTTTTAACATGGTGGCCGAGTTGAAATCTCGGGGATGTTGAAGTTATAGGAGAGATGCTGCCCGATTTTTGGTAACTTAGGAACAAGTAATGAACTAGTCGAGGGAAATGGATAAGGAAATGACCTCTATGGAGACTTGGTTGTAGAGTTGGAATTGGAAAGTGAAATGTCATTAACCATAGTATTACTTTCATATTAAATAGGTTCCATAGAAGACGAGTTGAATGTATTAGAAATAATCCGTAAGAGGTATGTAAAGCTAACCGTTCCTTTTTTTGGCATGTCTTTGGCATAAATATGTAAAGCTAACCTTTCTTTCTCTTGGCATGTTTGGACATAAGTATATAAAGATAATATTCCTTTTTGGCATGGTTTTTATGAAACAAGTATATGACTTTTATATGATTCCAAGGAAGTTCATATTCGTAAAGCCGCTAGGATGTCCAACTTCTTGATTTTTCAAAGTATATTTTATCGTGCCTAGATACGTATATATGATTCCAAAAGTTCTATTTGGATATAACTCATAGTGATATTTAAAAGGTACTTGATATGACTCTTGTCTTAATTTTCAAATAATAGCTCATTTTGTTAACTCCATCGAGTCTCAAAAATAATTTAAAGTGCATTTAGTTTCTCACTACTCCACTCGTGGATGCCTCAATGCTTTCTTAACCAATCCCGGGTCAGGTTTTGTTATCGTGCATACTTCTCTACATCATTCGCTCTGGCCCAACGTGAGGGGACAAGTACTCCCTCTATATCGGTTTGATTTGTGGAGTTATGATGTCATGTACAGATATGATATGATATGATATGATATGATATGATATGATATGATATGACCATCTGATATGATATGATTTTTATATGGAGATATTTCCTACTCTGGAGTTATGATGTGCTGTGGCACCAGTGACGGGGCAGCAACCATGATTTGTTCACCGAGTCCCATAATGGGGCCGGATACTGCATATGTTTTTCTGCATACATTAAATTTTGTTATGAAAAGTATTTTGATATTCTGGATATTTTGCACCTTCTGTTCTGGTAATGGCTTTACCTATTATAGTCCATGCTTTACATACTCAGTACATTGTCCGTACTGATCCCCTTTCTTCGGGGGCTGCATTACATGCCCGCAGGTATAGATGCTTGGTTTGGTGATCCACTCGCTTAGGACATCCACCCTGTTGGTTGGCAGTGCTCCTTTGTCCGGAGCCCTATTTTTGTACTGAAATTTCTGTTGTACATTTGTACATCTTGGTTAAGGGTACGATGGGGCCCTGTCCCAGCATATGACTAGGCTATCGTTCAATAGAGGTCTGTAGATGTGTGATGTGGGTTATGTATATATGTTTTGGGCTTTGTGTTCCGTGATGGCCTTAACGTCCCTCTTGTGCTATATTTGTTCTCATGTGCTCTCTAGTGACCCTTTTTTGATTTCTACTTTTGTTTATTCTGCTAACACGCTAAGTGGGGCTAAGGGTATATATAGGTGCCTAACGCGGGCACCATTCATAGCCTACGGAGTTAGGTCATGACATTTTTTAGGCTAATTCCATTGTTTCCTTGTTAAGCCTTTCCCAAGAAACATTCTTGCCTTAGTCCCAGAGTATGTGGACCTTCTTTATGTCATGAAAAGTTAATCATTCGTTTCAAACGTACTCCTATCAACTCGTGACCTTTTTTTTACTTATCATTTAGAGATGAATGAGGGGTAAATTGGTATCTCTTGTAATGATCCAGACTATCGTTAATTAGGAAAGGGAAATTCATTGAAAAACTAAATGGTCTGGTCAACCACTATCCCTCTAGAGAGGGACAAAATCTGCCATGACAGTGCCACTCCATCAGGATGCTCAGGACAGAAATTAAGGTCACGAATTCATATTTTCCCCTATTTTTCCTATGGTCCAAAAAAGAGGTGGGGGTTACCCTAGAAACCCTCAAAAGTTTGCTCTAGAGACTTAGGAAGGAGGGAGAAGGAGATTTCAGCACATAAAATGTTCTATCCGTCCGAATTCAGGCCTACTTTAACAAGATCGTCATATGAAAGCTATGATTGGAGACACAATACCTCTCCACAATTGCTTGGCACCCAGATAGGCTAGGATATCTTATCTGATTAGCTTCAATCAGTGCCTATTATTTAGTATAATGGAAATTAATGGGAGTTTTCATGGTTAGGAGCTCCGATATAGGGTATGGGAAGAGAAATGTGTATCCGTATTGGTTAAATTTAATATGACCAAGATAAGGAAGAATTTTCTGATGAATTAAGGGTAATTGGTGGTTTTGACTTCCCATATTATGTCATATTTGCTCGTAATTGCTTCATTTGTATGCATGATGGTATGGAGATATAGAAGAATGAAATGAACCATATGTGTTGATAATTTAAAGTATTTGTGTGTAATGAATCTATTTTGGGTATTTGTAATTGTTCTTGACTACTCTTTGTAATTTTGATTATTAATTGGTTGTGCTTGTTGGGATCGGGTGTCATTTTCTGACATATTACTAGATCGGGTGTCACATTGTAAAATATTATTAGAGGACCAAGTATGTTTTAATAGTCCCTGAGAGGACCAGTTGGTATCTATCATTCTTTGAATTGGTGTGATTACATGTATAGAGAATGAGGGGTTGAGAATACTATAAAATAATCCCACAGGTTCGGTTATTGATTCAAGTTGAGAACTAGAAATAAGTATAATACTATATGGGTATTCCTGCATAACCTTGTGTGACCATATTCTAGTGTCACTGATGTTCTATTGTGTCCGGGCATAAGAGTTGAGGTTGGATTGTTAAGTTGGGATTCGGTTACTTAGAGTTCAACCAGGTGGTAGTAGTTGTTGTATTTGGCAAGTGATGGGTAGGACTAGTTGGAAAATGTTACTGTGGGGTCATTGGGTTCAGTCTGGTAAGGAAGTAGCCGGTTTAGAATGGTTGGTAAAGCCTTGTTAACTAGCTAAAATAAGTTAAGGATAGTGTGATGTCATATGGTCTTGTGAGTGCGTAAGGATAGCATGGTAAACTTAGTGGTAGTGTGGTTTCGAAGGACTTCCCTATGTTATAGAAATGGTAGCTATGATTCATAAATCAGAGTTCGCAACGAAATAATAAAAAATAGGTGAGTGTAAAGCTACAAGAATATTGTGACATAAGGAAGTGTGGGTTAATAGTTATTGGTAATGTATCTCCCTGTTGATTATGTTTCCTCCTATTATTTCCTATATATTACACGGTAGGTATCAGGTTGACTAATGATGCCTATCAGTACATATTGTTTGTACTGATAATACACTTTCTATGTCACTTGGCATAGTCTAGTTGAAGGGTCAATGATGTTGTTTCGTTGAAGATTAAGATGACTCTAGATGTCAAGACCCAAGCTAGTCCCTAGGGGTGACACAATGATTAGAATCTCTAGGGACCCCAACAAAGCCTCTTAGCATATCAATCATGAGAATACATAAGGTAAGTAAAGCAATAAGACTAAAATATAGGAATGGAAGTAAAGGTTCAATAAAAGGACATAAGTCTCAAACTCAAAATAAATGACAACATAAACTCTATAACATCCAACATGCCTCTACTAACTTGATAGGGTCATAAGACGAGCTCCTGGATCATTCATGAAAACATCATGAAGATGAACAGTCATAAGGAAAATCAAATATCTCTTATTTGAACCATGAGGATTCACCACAGTGAAGGTAAAAAAACTCAGCTCTGCTCACGAATAAGAGATGCACGATGATCTTTCATCCCTACATTATGATACAATGTAGGCAAAAAATATGTGTTAGTACATGTAATGCACTAAGTATGTGAGAAGTATACATGACCAATGAATATAGGACATAATCAATATTAATTATGAGGTGCATGACCAATATCTTA
The DNA here is from genome assembly GCF_947179165.1 of Solanum dulcamara. Taxonomy (NCBI): domain Eukaryota; kingdom Viridiplantae; phylum Streptophyta; class Magnoliopsida; order Solanales; family Solanaceae; genus Solanum; species Solanum dulcamara. The sequence continues at coordinate 29,941,515 of NC_077245.1, read as the reverse complement.
AAACAAGAGTAAAACCATAAAAAAACCTTAAAACATCATAATCATTGGTCAATGCATCAAAACATCATTATGAGAACTTTATACCTTTTATTTTACCTTGATGTGGGATAGGAACCTTAACCAACATATAAGACCATGTGAGCTATAACATGGAATCCGATGATCCCCATATTGAGAAGGGAGAGGCTATTTTGCAACGGTAGACTCTGTGATGGTACTTCTCTAACTTTAAGCTATATGTGGATCCACTATCTATGCAATATTGTCATCATAAACCTATGCGGGCAACGTAGTTAGGGGATAAAGGTTGCTACTAGAATTCCCTTGGATAGCTGCAATGGCTACTAGATCAAACCCCACCTTAAAGTCCTCTCGGTTTTTATTCATTATCCCAATGGAACTTCATGAAAACATACTCATTAACATCAATAAGAAAGACAATAATAAATATTAGTCCTTATCATAAGTAAATCATAGGAATAGATCATTAACATGATTGATTCATAAGAATCCATGAATCAGGGAGAACTACCATATCACCTCTTTAACATCATTGTGTGAGAACTACCTTATCACGCCATAACTTATCATCTTTGAAACATCATTAATAATCTTTCATGAGTCATTCATAAACCGTGGTAGGCATTCATAGAGCTTTCATTGAAATGACTTGAAAGTCATGATCATAACTCATTGAAATCATACCTAAAACTATCATATAGCATGGGTCATTGAAATTTATCTTGAACTCATGCAACATGTTGTGAATTATCCATAATTAGGCTAATATAATTGAAATATATAATATTTAATAAGACCCAAAGAAATTTATGAAATTAGGGCTTTTAGAAGAAAAATCATAAGATAATTTAAGAGAAAACTTAGAATTACATGGGTTAAAGGGCCCATGGATGAATTCCCACATAGTTTTGATCTTAGGAGCCCTAAATTGCAGGGAATTGAAGCTTTGATCATGAAGAAATCCTTTGAGTTACTTTATGAAGAAGAAGACTCTTGAGAGAATACTTTAGCTAGAGGAGTTGTCTTTTGAAAGTTTTGGTGATAATGAGTGCGTTAGGAGGACTTAGGGTAGTTAATAGGTTAGTATAAAACCCCAAAACCCATCCACATCCACGATCTGTAAAGCTCACTGTGGCGTGTGGTGAAGGTCATGGTGAGGGACTTGAACTCTAGACAGTTTAGTTTGGCAGGGTTTCCTCCACATAAATCACAACGGTCCATGGAGGCCTACACGGACCATGAACCTCCCACCTGGTGGGGAATTTGCCGGACTGTTAAGGGGATCTGACCATGGGACTTCACCATAGCTTGTGGTGCACCCCATGGTCCATGAACCCTTGCGTGGTCGTGTACCCTCCAGTTCCCATTTCTAGAGTTGGACCACTTGAGTTTTCCATGGCCCATGAAGGGTTCCATGAAGACCATCTGGTGCCAAAAGTTGAGATTTCTTTAAGAAACTTCCTTTGAATCCCGTTTTTCGACTTTCCAACTTTTGCGACCTTACAAGATCTCCCTCTTAAGAACATTTGTCCTCGAATAGGACTCAAACTAGTATGAATAGGATAGGAAGGTGACATAGCAGCCCATCATGAATGCAAAACATCTCAAAAATGCATAAAACATGGAATATTCAATTCCAAGCTAAATTGTGACTTTAGAACTCATTTCATGAATATGAATGTGTATGAAAACATGAGAATGACTGAAACAAATGGTTTGGGCTGAATGACTCATGAAGGAACTCAATACCTCAACTAGGGATGGAATAAAGGAGATAAGGATAACGCACATCATATTGGCTTCGACTTTCCATGAAGCACTCTCAACCTCTTGGTTCCTCTATAAAACTTTAACTGAAGTCATTTCCTTGTTTCTCAAATTTTTAACTTCTCGGTCTAGGATCTCAACCGAACATCCTCATATGAAAGATTATTCTTCACATCAATGTTGTCCAATGGCACGATGGAGTTAAGAACACCAAAAAACTTCTTCAACAAGGACACATGGAACACGTGATGCACCGGTGCCAACTCAGAAGTCAAATCAAACTCATATGCCACCTTGCTAATCTTCCTCAAAATTTTATATGGACCAAAATATAAAGGAGTATGATCCCCTTTCTTGAAAAAAAGCATCACACCCTTCATGCGTGAAATTTTCAAGTAAACCGAATCATTAACCGCAAATGCAAGCTCCCCTCTCCTCACATCTAAATAGGACTTTTGTCGACTTTGGGTTGTTTTTAGTCTTTCTCTAATCAATCTCACCTTCTCCATAACCTCATGCACCAACTAGGGTCTTATCAAGGAAACTTCACCAACTTTGAACCAACCAATAGGAGATCTACACCTCCTACCATATAAGGCCTCAAATAGAGTCATTTGAACGCTGAAGAGATAACATTTATTATAGGCAAACTCTATCAATGGAAAATGATCATCCCAATTACCTTTAAAATCAATGACACAAGATCTCAACATGTCCCCTAAGGCTTGAATAGTGCACTCGGCCTGACCATCCATCTAAGGGTTAAAAGTTGTATAAGCTTCACCTGAGTACCAAGACCCTTTTGAAAAGATCTCCAAAACTAAGATGTTAGTTGAGTACCTCGGTGCGAAATGATAGACAATAGAAAACCATAAATCTTAACCAACTCCTAGATATAAAATCTAGCATAGTCTTCGACCCTATAGAAAGTCTTAAAAGGAAGAAAATGAGCCGAATTGGTCATTCAATCAACAAGCACCAAAATTGAATCATGTTTCCTACGAGTATGAGGAAAACCTGTAATGAAGTTCATATTTAAACTTCCCACTTCCAAGTAGGAATCTCAATATCTTGAGCCAAACCTTCGGGTTTTGATGCTCAACTTTCACTTGTTGACAATGTGGAAATTTAGCCACAAAAAATAGAATATCATGAACTATGAGCCTCAGACAATATCATTTCCCTCAAGTCATCAACATCGGGAACACATAATCGACTTTGATATCTCAAAACACCATCTTCCCCTTTGGAGAAAGCCTCAATGGCCTTTTTGGCAACTGCTTTCTTCAACTTACCCAAAGTAGGGTCATTATCTTTCTTGACCATAACATCTACCATAAGAGATGATTCAGAACCATTTTGAACAATAATACCGCCATCCTGGGACTCAACTAGTTGAACACCCAAATGGGATAGTCTATAAACATCCTAAACTAACTCTTTCTTCTCATCCTGAACATGGGAAACACTATTCATGGATAACCTACTAAGAGTGTCGGCAACCACATTTGATTTTCTCAGATGGTATAACACACTCATGTCATAGTTCTTCAATAATTCAAGCCATCTCCTTTGTCCAAGATTCAAATCCTTTTGAGTGAACACAAATTCCATGATCTTGTGATAGGTGAATACATCCACATGGACACCATGTAGAAAGTATCTCCATAACTTCAATGGAAATACCATAGCCGCTAACTTCAAGTAATAGGTCGGGTAGTTTTTCTCACGCTCCTTGAGTTGCCTAGAAGCATAGTTTATCACTTTACCATTCTACATTATGACACAACCAAGACCAAGTCATGAAGCATAACAATAAACAACAAAATATCAGAACCTTCCAGCAAAGTTAACATCGGAGCAGAGGTAAGTCTATCCTTCAACGCTTGAAAACTCTTCTCACATGCCTCGAACCATTGGAATTTCACCTTCTTTTGACTAAAAATAGTCAAGGACAATGTGATGGAAGAGAAACCTTCCACAAACCATTTATAATAATCAGCTAAGTCTATGAAATGCCAAATATTTAAAGGAGACAATGGTCTAGTCTAATTTTTAACCACTTTGGTCTTATTAGAACCAACCATAATACTTTCACCGGAGACAATATGGCTAAGGGGAGCAACTAAACTCAACCAAAATTTACACTTGCTAAAATTAGCAAATAACAAACGGTCGTTGAGAATTTGCAAGACAATCCTCAAATGATCAACATGCTCGTCCTTACTTTGAGAGTAGATCAAAATATCATCAGTGAACACAATTATGAACATATCCAAATATAGCTTGAACACTCTATTTATAAAATCCATAAAAGTTGTAGCATTATTCATTAATCCAAAAGACATAACCAAGAATTCAAAGTGACCATGCCCACATTATCGGAGGAATACTGGGCATACACAAGGTAATGGTATTGGAGAAATAATCCAAAATAGCATGATAAGTGTACAACCAATTCATACCTAGAATCAAGTCAAAGTCTACCCTATCTAGAATAATCAAGTCTTATCTACTATAATACCCCAAGATGGCAACCACACAAGATCGATACACTCGATCCACTACTAAAGAATAACCTATAAGGGTAACTACACGCATAGGCAAAAGCAATGGTTCACACAAAATATTTTATCAAGTAGCATAATGAGCAGACACAAAAGCGTAAGTAGTCCCCAGATCAAATAAAGCATAGGCTGGCTGATCAGAGATAGAGATCGTACCTATAATGACAGCATCTGATGCCTTCATCTCTAGCCTACCCAAAAAGGCATACATATGGTTGCGTCCACCCCTACCACCTATCCAACAAGCCTGGGGACCACCCCTAGTACCTTGCGAATCACCTCTGCCACCCTGTGCACCCTCTCTGGGTGGTTGAACTAGGCCTTGAGGCCTAAACCTGCTAACTCTATAGAGCTTGCTGACCTTAGCATCTATGATGGTTGATAGTAGTACATTCCCTTGAAAAGTGACCTATCACACCACACTCATAGGATGTCACTATAAAACACTCCCTGTGATGTCCCTGCTGAACTTAAATAGCCACCATAGTCAGAATACCTAGAAGTGTAAGCCCAAGAAGACTAACCCAGCGTCTAGCTACTCTGACCACCGGTACCTACTGATCCACCTTTAGTAAGTTGTAAGGCTACCTGAACTGGCTTGTAGGTGTATATTGTGGTGGATAAACTCTACCAAAATAACCCATACCATGCGACTGGCATCCACTGAAACTCCCCTGAAAGTGAGGTCTCTTGTCTCTTCCTCCGTAGGACTTACGATGAATAGCCTCAATAGCATGGACATGATCTACTATGTGTAAGAACGAATAACCCAATGCAACCCTTTGATCTGTACCCAACCTTAAAAAGCAAATAATCCTCTAACAAACTAGTGCACCGGCTCCTCCTCTGTCGGCATAATCATGAAAGCATCCCTATATAGCTCATAGAACTAGACTCATACTCTGTGACTGTCAGTGATCCGTGTACAAATGCTGCAAACTCATATCTCAGCCTCTTCCTCAAACTCCGGGGTACATACTTCTCCAAAAAAGCCTAGGAAAACTGAGTCCATATCATCGACAGTGATCATGTGGGTCTGTAACTAATATAGGACCTCCACCATTGCTTCGCTGGCCAATCCAGTTGGAAAGCTATATAATCAACTTCGTGGGTGTCCACCAACCCGAGGTTATTCAACCTCTCTTGGAAACTAACCTAAAACTCATGGTCATTCTCACCCAATGTATTGGAGTATCTAGGGGGCCCAATCTGCTAAACCCCCTATATCTTAGGGACCTCTGTAGCCATAATTGGCTTAGCTTCCATGGGCTAGACAACTATAGGAATAGGCTGAATTACCGCTTAGAGAGTTGTGTAGTAGTACGATATAGAAATGGGGTCTAATCATACTGTACCCCTGCCTGTCCTCAAGTTTCTGCCTCCTCTCAGACCTAGGGTCTAGCTGATGTTCTAGGCAAGGTCCCTGCTCGGGATATACCTTCCATAAAACTGAGGATCCTAGCTAAAGTATCTTGTAACACTAGTGTGGCCAAAAATTCGGGTAGGGGTTAGGCTGGATCTATCTTTATCGGCTAATGCTTAAACTGCTCAACCTTTATATCTGACTCCGGCACTGGTGTAATTTCCTGGGCTCTGCCCCGGCCTCTTTGTCGACCTCAACCTCTACCCTGAGTTGGGCATCTATCTGCAGGCATAGGGGGTCCTCATCCACCATAAAAAGATCTCATCCTCTCTATTTGAGAAAGAATAAAATAAATACGATTTAGAGGTTTTATCTTCATTAGCACAATATCAAAAACAAGAATAGTGACTTAATTCCTAACACCGATCTATGGGACTCTACTAGACACTTGCTCCTTTACTAGTGAGATCGGTGAACCTAACCTATGATACCACTCTGTCACGACCTGAATCTAGGGCATGATGGCGCCTACTATAACCCTCGAGTAAGCAAGCCCAACCAAACTCAAAAACGGAACTCAAACTTTAATTTAAATAAATAAGTAATAACATAAGAAGGAAGAAATAAGAATAATATAACCAAGAGATCGGGCCAAGGTAGTGATATGTAAATATGATATAAAATATAAAAGAAGGCTCGATAGTGACAAAAAATATGACAAACTAACACTAGACCATACCCCGAACCTAGTATCACCTATATAGAATTATTAAGCACAAAAGTTGATAATATATATATAGGATACAGGGCTGACTGTCCAAATATACAAGAGTAAGTCAGTACAAAAAAGGGAAAGTAACAACTCTTTGAACATTGGGGGCTCACCACTAGCTAGGTCTGGTCCAACAACGAATGATCAGGCGCACGTTGGGGGTGACTAAAATTTAAAGATGCATCAAAAGATGCAAAAGTGTAGTATGAGTACCAAACAAAGGGTACTCAATAGGCATCATAGGCCGACAGAGCTCAGATAGAACAAATATAAACTAAGCAACACGATGATACTAATAATAACATAAATTGGCCATAAACTACACCCATGGGTGCATCAGGGTACGGGGATATCATACAAAGGCTAAATAACCCAACAACAATAGCTAGTCACAGTAATTGCCTTAACCTACAAATACTAGAAGAGCATGTATATTATAGAAAAGTAAAGGTGTGATAATAATAATCCCAAAATATTATGGAGCGCCTACAGTAACCCTTGAGCTCATGAATATCAAGGTAATAATCAAGAATACGTATTGATAGGCCGCCCAGAATTCTTACCTCGAGCTTATCAATAGTGCATATAGCTGTGTAGCCCAAGGTCAATAAAAGTGGTTGCCTGGAACTATACCTCGAGCTCATCAAATCATGAAGTGCCATAAAAATTGAGATTACCAATATTTTCAAATCCTTATATTTATTCATTTACTAAGATCCCAGTCTCATCATTTATTCAACCATTAGAATGATTTTAACCATCGGTGAAGCAACCAAGGTAAGTAGCATATTAATAGTCATGTATCACTCAAAGCCATGGGAAAAATCCCGCTACGGGAATCAATTCACTAATTTGGAACTCTGATGTACCAAAAGTACGGCATCGGGCCCAACATTTCAATATCATAAGCAAGTAAAACACAAGTATAAGCTAAAAATATACCAAAAGGGCTATGTAATCAACCAAGTCAAAGGAGCTGCATCTTAAGTTTCAACTCACCTAGAAGTAAGTGCTAAGGATAAGTGATACAAATAAGACAAGAAAGCACTTAAGCTAAGGCTTAAACAACTAGATTCCAAACTAAATACATAGGATGGCTATAAACTCATAATTTGCTAAAAAGGATATCAACACCTAAATTTTCAACCTAACATATGTTACTACTCATAATATAAAAATTCTAACCTAGCCGAGTATAAAAGAAAGAAACCATAACATACCTCAAGGCTAAAACAAAACATGAACCGCTAAATTGGAGTTTTTCTTTCTGGACCGCCTCCGAACGATGCCACTATACCAAACTATCAAAGAACACAACAAAACAAAGCCAAAAATATACATATTACCACAATTAAAAATGGACAAACATTGGATCAAAATTCGACATTGGATCCCACACAAGAAATCAAAAAACCAACTCTGCCACGAGGTTCCAATAGCTCAAAAAACTTATGTCCCCAAATGGGAATATTTCGAACACCGAAAGGGCTCAAATTAGTCTCACCAAAACCAACTCCTAAGATGGTCAAAAGTTGAAGAATTCAACAAATTACGCAAGACTTACAAGATTTCAAGGACGATAAAAGGTTTTGAAATGTTTCCACAAGAATTTCCAACTAAATGCAATAAGAATTATAAAAAAATGTCCAAGAATTGCTCTCAAAATTTGAGTGTTGATATTTTGGAAATAAGGAAAAAATTTCCAAAAATGGGTCTCATAGATCACTAGAACCAGAAAATTCACTCTTTGCGATCGCGGGACCCTGACCCAAAATAACCTTTGTAATCCTTCATTCCCACAATCGTGATGACCAAAGACACTATCCTTCGCGATCGTGGGCCTTAGCACGCAAACGGAAAGAACAAAAAGACCTGCACCAGCAGTTTAACTGGTGCTGAACTGTGAATGATAGGAAATTTCCCTGAGAGGATCCGGAATTCATTAGGTACTCCATCAACACAAATAGACTACGCTACCAAATTGGTAATGGCATTTAGGACCCAACGAAATCAACTAAATGAATAACGGAGGTCATCTCATTGAAATATTGACCAAAGTCAACACTTTCAAAGAGAAACACATAAGATGCACAAACGGCCAAAAACTTATTTCGAGCACCTCGGGCACCAAACCAAATATTATTATAGACCAAACTTGGTGTTCCAAAGCTAACCACGCTGATAAAATTTTGATCTGATTGCGTTTAATCAAAATGTTGACCAAAGTCAAACATGGCAAAAAATTAAAGTTAAAACGACAAAACCATGCAAACTCAAAACGAATACACCAAAAACTCAAACCAACCTTCCTGCAACACCAAAATGGACCTTCTAGAGCTGTTGGAACCATTAAAGTTCTCATACGATGATCGAATCTCCGGATATTGACTAAACTCAACTCTTTTAACTTTAAACCTCTAAAAGGGGAAAAACTAGCACCAAGATCACCTAACCACCTTGATGAGCGTGCCACTCATCCCAACATCACACAAGGGTTATAAAGATGCAGCGGGGAGGGATAAAATGGTAAAAATATGCAAAAGCATGAAAATGACCTTGGAGGTGATTATATTACGTAATTTGTGTTTTAAATTTCTTAAATAATTAATTATTGTAATTTATAGTACTTTTAACGTAATTATTATACCAGTCAAACACATACAATAATCAAATTAACCCTTACAATAAAGCAGGCTTGTTAATTATTATGATTTATAATATATTTTACATATTTTTGTCTTTTAAATAAATTAAGTTATTAATTATTGTGATTTATCATATTTTTTTGTAATTATTAAAACACTCAATTACATAAAATGACCACATTAATCCTTATGATGAAGTTGGCATGTTGACGTAAAGCTCATCAACTGTTGCTTCGATAAAAGAAATTATGTGTCAAATTCTTCTAATAACAGAGAATGTAGTTAACATGCTTGTGTCACGACCCAAGCCTAGGACCTAGACATGACACGGCGAATGAAGTACCAACAGACACCTCATCCAAGCCTCTTAGCATTTCATTAACCTTTTTATCAGTAATAATAACCAAACAAATGGAAATGTAAGGGATAACAGAACTTAGGGATACCACATAAAATAAGAGTCCAAGTCATTTGAAGATCATACATTTGTTGTCCAACTATACCTTCTACTTTAAAGACTTGTTAGGAGCTAAGATATATCCCTAGATCACCCTCAAGATATAAATCAAAAGTACCAAAAGTAACTCAAGTGTCTATACGAACATAAACTAAAATATAGGAATTTGTTCCCGAAACATGGAAAATCACAATCTAGTAGTAGCCTTTGACGACAAATTTAGCCACAAGGATGAGAGTATGGAGAAAGGTTGGTCCCTCTATGGTGAAATCATATAGGCAAAAGTATGTGTTGGTACTTTGAATGTAGTAAGTATGTGAGTATGCCATACAATGAAAAACATAAGAGACATTTATAAGCAAGATGCATAAGTGAATACATGCATGAGAAATCATCATATTAAACCTTAAAACATTCATTTTGTGGGAAGGTGACCGTAACCAACATTTAATACCATGCGAACTATTACATTGAATCCAACATAACTCCCTTACATTGGCCCGGAGAGACTACTTGCCGGGTAGAAATCCGTCAACTTTAATCATTTCTCTAACTTTAACTTTAATGATTAATCGTGGATCAACTAGCTTAAATAGACTACAAGGGCTCCTATGTTGGCACATAGTTAATGCAATATGAGCCTTTACTTAAGGACCTCTTAGGTCGAGTCCCCATCTACATGCTACATTCTATGCTAGGTTAATCCCACGGAATAACATTTAGATATTATAAAATATAAGCATTTATATAACTTTAAACATCAAATCATCATTCGGTGGAATAGCTCATTAAATATTTCATTTGATTGAAGTATGTGAGAGCCCTTTCATCATCATTCAATCATTTCATATGACTCCCTTAAACATAAAGTTTTGCTTCATAATCGTTCATTTGGAGTCAAAGCTTTCATTTCACTTTACCTTAACATAAGGAAACTAGGTGGGTTTATTTCCTAACCTTCCAATATATTTAAAGAATACTTGTATGCATGGGAGTGATGGAAATGTATCAAATTAAACATCTTAAAATAACCCACCATATACACTTTAAAACCACTTTCAAGCCTTCATATAAGAACCTTAACAAATCCATCTTTTCATTAATTTGAGAGTCAATATACATCAATATAGGTAAATAAACTTCAAATATATCATAATCTATGCATTTAGAGTTATCGTGTAAAAGCTTACAAGAATTCATCATTTAGAATTTGAAATATCAAGTTGGGGAAAATATTTGGGCTTCATGGGTGGAAGAACCCATGGATGAAACTCACATACCTTGTGGAAACAAAATCTCTAATGAAGAGTTGAGGACGAATGGAGACTTGAAGATGCCTTGAGATGAAACCCTAGCTTGGCTTGAAACTCTTGGGAGAATTTGAGAAGAGAGGATTTGAGTGTCTTGAGTCTAACTCATCGCAACCCACCGAGACAAGTCAATCTTATACCCAACGGAAAATAAATGCGGAAGAAAAGGAAATAAATCAAATTTAACTTAACCGAAACACGTAAAACAAACTCTAACTCCCCAAGATTGATTGTCATGTGTACAAGCCACTAATATATTAACGAAGTACGAAAGGAAAATATAGTTAAAATGTCTTTGTCTCTAGAATAGGACTAAAAACATATTAAAAGAGTAAGAGGTGTCCGCTAGATGGATGTAATAGCTACCTCAACACTCGAAATAATAACCTCAAAAATGGTATAAAACACTGGAGATTAAGAAGGTCCGGGCTCACAACCTACACAAGTGTAAAAGCAAGGAGTGAGTACTAAACAACACGGTACTCAATAAGTGGATAACTAAAACTAAGCAAATCTCAATAGATACAAGTACTCTTGTCCTCCCAACCGAACCTTTTTAACTACAACCTATATAAAACCAGCCCAACTTTACACTTGTACAATAACAACAGTAATACAGTCTACGAATACTCATCAATAGTCTCATCAATGAATCATATAAAGTCAAGTTCATCATATACAGAGAAAAATAGGGATAAACATAAATTCACAAATATCAAAAAGGTGTAATGCAATGCAATGAAATGATGAATGTCTGTCCTATTGGTACACATCCGCTGAATCACAGTCCGGAACTCATGAGGGATATTTCTGTCCATGTAACCTGCCATGGAGCGTGTGGCCTGACCCTTTTTTTTCATAATACCTCTGGCCCAACCCCTTTGTTTTATATCATTTTAATCTCAACATAGTATGTCAGAACAAATGCAATAAATTCATGTTTATATGATTCATGATAATAACATGACAAAAAAAACTTGTTATCTCACATCAACATAGTCATTTCACATATCCAAAATAAACCCACAACCACAACATATCAATTCCACCAATACATGTCATTGGATCACTATTTTATACCCCTCATCTGTTACACCCGACACTTTTGAGCTCAGAATGTCTCTTAAGTTCCTTAGACATTATCATGTGATCCGGATAAGCCACGACACCATCAAACCACTCTAAGGAAGGGAGAATGTGATACCCCATAGTAGAGAAGGTTGGAAATAAAGTCATAAGAATCCGGAAGGAAGTGGAGGCCAAGTAATGAGTCGTAGGACTCAATGTACCTACGTAAGCTACTAATTTAGAAGTCTTATGCACTTGAGTTTCTTAAGTACATACCAAGCTTGGTCATCATGGCTTACATAGGCTCTTAAAATAGGACGAGACTATGAACCCACGAGGAAGGAGAAAAAACGAAGCGTGGCAGCTAATAAGAGGGTGACACATGTCAGCACCTCAACCAATCAGGTGAACCACCTACTTCGGGTCAAGTAGGTGACCCACTTGCTTGGGAGAGGTGGGCCGCACTGCCACGTGGCAGCCCACCTTGCTGGCATGGACACGGTGGCCCAATAGGGGCTGGACATGTGTCCCCCTTAGGGGATGACATGTGTCACACCTTGGGACCACATATATTTATGTATATTATGACTATACTTCAGTTTTGGGTCTTAAAAACTGTAGCAAAAATCAGAAAACAAATCCTAGAACCAGAGAGAAAATCGCGACGGGTAGGAGGAAACAAATAGGTACGTTCCGATTTTATTCCGTAAATTAATTATCCAGCGTATACCACGAGGTTATGGAGGTATTAGAAGTATAAAATCATGGCTTGGTGCAGCCAAAATGGACAGCAACCAGTCCACACAGTTTCAGCGCGCTAAAGAGGTTTTTGAGGCTCGAATTTGGCTAGTTTTGGCCAATTTCGGGTAAGGTAAGGTTTCTTCTTTAAATTTGGACTTTATGGGGTTGTTATGTAGTGTATTATGTACCTTTTATACTGCTGGAAGTATGAAAAAAATCGTGGGGATGCTCAGCGAAAGAAACAATCTAAATTGAAGTCGTCGTAGTTAAATTGTAGTCAAAGTGAGGCGTGGTGTGTTTGGAGGATGCTTCTGGTTGTGTGGTCTGTTTTGAAGGGTCTAAATTTTTTCTAAAATAGGTGTGGGAGATTCTGGTTGCAGCCACATGATTCCACGCTTCATACGGTTAAAGGTTTCGCAAAATAGAAACTAGAAACCCTATTTTGGTATTACAATTTTCAGCAAGTTGGGTGGAGTTTATATTGTGTAATGTTGTCATGTTTTACTTGTATATGAGATGCAGGTTGTAGTTGTTGGTTGGATGTAGTAATTAGATATGTAATTGGGAATTCGGATAGGGCATATTATAGGGGAGATGCTGCCCACTTTTCGGTAACTCTTTATATGAGTTAAGGACTAGTCGAAGAGGCGAGCGAGGAAATGAGTTATGTGAATACTAAGGTGCAATCGAAGGAATTGAAAAGTTTAAGGTTGTTGATACTCGCCTTTCTTCCATGTTAAATAAGTTTGGAGGACGACTACGTGGACATGATTAAGAGAAGTTCATATGAGGTATGTGAAGCTTTCTTTTGGCGTATTTTTGGAATAATTATGTAAACCCTATCTTTTCTTTCTTTTTGGCATGTCTTAGATTTAAGTGACAAATAATATGTATATGAAGCTTGGGGTAACTCTATTCATGAGCTCTGAACTTGATTCATGATTCATAATTCGTGTTCACTGTTGAATATTAGGACTCTTAAAGTAGTTAAGCTTCCATTTCTCAAGTCTTCTATATGCTGAAAAGTAGTGTATGTAAAGTTATTCTTCCTCTCTTTTGGCATGACTTAGATGTAAGTATTATGTATAGGAGGTTTGAATTTATTCCACTCTTAAAACTCTAATTGTGAGTTAAGGCTCTTGGTCACTTCCTACTGATTAGAACTCCGGTAACAAGTTGAGTCATTACTTTTCAAAGTCTTCCATGTGATAGAAAATGGTACATGTAAAGCTTGTCGTTTCCTACTCCTATAAATACTGGAAGATAGGTACTATAGAACATGGATGTGGAGATAGCCCCATTTATAGATTGTGGACGTAACTCATAACTTGTACCCACTTCTGAATGATAAGGACCTTAAAGTAGTTGAACTATGACCCTTAAGCCTCCTATAGGTTGAATAGTGTTGGGATGTGTAAGCTCCTATACCTAGGAGCTCTTAAACATGCTTTAGTATGATATATGTGGGATGTTTGATATTTTACAGAGTTTTACGTACACGTATATGCATTATGATATATATGGATTGGGCCGAACGTGCTTCGGCATATTTTGCTATGTAAGGATCGGACCGTACATTCCACGGCATATTATGTTATTTACGGATCAAGCCGTTGTACCTCAGCATTATTATATGATGCATGGATCGGGCCATCGTTCCTCGACATTATTATACGATATACGGATCGGACCGTCGTTCCTCGACATTATTATATGATGCATTGATCGGGTCGTCATTCCTCGGCATATACTTTCTATATACAGGGATCGGGCTATACGTCCCACAGCGTTAATGGCATATATATACCTATCATGATAGATAATGTGTTTGTAACACCGAATCCCCAAGCGGGTCGGATACGGTGCGTGATAGTGGTATACATGACTTTATTTTGTGAGGTGCAGGTACAGTACCCTATTAAATGTTATACTTGGTTTCCTACATCCTTGTTTCAGGTGTTATCTCAATTATGTTATACTTATATACTTAGTACATATATCATACTGACCCCCCTTTCTTCTGGGGGCTGTGTTTCATGCCCGCAGGTACAGATGTTCATTTTGGAGATCCATCAGCTTAGGAGTTCCTCTCAGCTATGTTGGAAGTGCTCCATTGTTCTGGAGCTTAGGTTTTGATATTGGTTGTTTGATGTACATATTTATTTATTCAGGGGTACGGCGGGGGCCCTATCACTCCATATGATGTAGTTATTATATTTTTAGTGGTCTGTAGACATGTATATGTGAGTTATTTATGAGTTTGTTCCGACTGTGCCTATATAGCACGTTGTAAATGTTTTTATGCTATGGCAGCCTCGTCGGCTTGCGTGCTCTTTCATGATATGATACGAATGAAAGAGGCTATATGTATACGAAAAAGTTTTAAACTATTCAGGTTTTTGTGTATAGTATTACATCACGCACGGTTCAACTTAAGTGTAGCTGATAGGTATGTACACGGGGACCCAGGTCGGACCCCAGTCGCGGCCTACGGGGTTGGGTTGTGACAGAAGTAGTATTAGAGCAGTTCTTCCTTGGAATGTCTATAGACCGTGTCTAGTAGTGTCTTGTCTATCGGTGTGTTATGCACCACATCTATAGATAGGAGGCTACAAGACATTTAGGATGTTACTTTCTTTCATATCTAAGATCGTGCGATAGAGCTGAGTCATAGGGAATGAAATTCCTCATACTAACTTGTGATTTTAGCAGGAGGACCATATCGATAAAAGCAAACAACTGATGATATCGGAAGTTACACAGCACGCAGGTAAGCAAAGGCACGAAAGACATATATCAGGTAAGGTATTGAAATGTAATTGACATATACAATTGAAAAGTGAAAGGAAAGGTAAACAGGAAAGTGTAACAGGTGTAGCTCGAGTGGACATAAGAGGTAAGTCCATTTCCATACTGTTAATTGTGGGCGCCTCATGTGGCTGCAATATGAGATGATATGAATATATATGTATTCCCTGGGTGGCTGCGATATGATATGATATGAATATATATATATATATATATATATATGTGCCGTGTAATGCATTATTGGTATTTTTTGCGTGCAGGTGTTGAGATAGTAAGAAATATAGAGGAAACTCTGCCCAAATTTTCTTAAACATAAAAAGAGAATGAGATACCAGGCTGTAGTATGTCTTGAAAGGTTGTGCTCGCAACAATGATGAGATTTGACTAAATGAGTATGGCTGACCTCGAGAAATAAGTTAATTGCTGAATTACTGGCAATAAAAACTAAGAGGTCGATACTGGTATAGTAGAGCGAAGCTGGAAAGGACCTATAAGCCAAAGAAGATAACTTAGAGAAGACTGATAGATCAGGATAAAATGATATAGTAAAGCATCGCTTGAATTGATACATAGGGATAAACTATGACGAGTTATAGTTGAAAGAAGTAACAGTATGATTACAACAAGAGTACAAGGGAAAAAGGATTATGACGGAAGTGAAGTGTTAATAAGACAGCTTGTGAAACTTTAAGGATAAGACTAACTAAGAAGGGTAAGTAGCCCAAGTAAGAATCGTGAAGAAGGTCAAGCAGTGTTATACTATGGGACTGAATGCGAACAAGGTACCATGTGAATATAACAAAAACCATTATGAGAATAAGTAAAGCTTAGTAAGAAAATAACTAGAAGGTATGATGTGGTTCATGCGAATGGAAGGTAAAGATAGGTGTGAAACAGAAAAGCACGCTATGGAACAAATAAGGAAGATTTATCAAGTTCTGTAAGGAAAGTTTCGAATAAAGGTTGGGTGATGATGAAAAAGGTAGCTAGTGCAAGGAAATAAGGAGTAATATGGAATTCCTCGCGCCCAACCAAAAATGCATATGAGCTGGAGGAATAATAGAGAAGTTCAAATATAGGCGCTCAAGATAGATGTGATTAATTAAGTATGAGTACCGAACAAAAGGGAAATAGACAGTCACGAATTGAAAGTATAGTACGAGGAAAAGGTAATAAGATAAGCCCCCTATTACAACGAAGTTAATATGGTTATAAGCAGGATTAGAAGTGAGCTTTAAGCACATGACAAAGATGAAAGTTCAGGAGAAATAAAAAAGTATTGTGTATACGTGACTCCACCTTGATGATTAGTGAGATCCTGCAAGGAGAGGGAATGTTGATTTGCAGAACAACTGTTGCGTTATAAGGTTATTAGAAGAATAAGTGGTACCCACTAGAATAAGGTTAGTATAATAACAGAGCTTGAAATATGAATCATCAAAGTATAAGTACTCCCGAGTGGAGAATTTGAACCAATTAGGAGCACGAGCTAATTACTGATTGGGATGAATGGAATGTGGCTTTGAATGGATTGCTACATTTTGGATATTACTCGAGTATCAACTATTAGATGAGATTTTATACGATACATTGCAAATATTAAAGCACCTTATGGTTATGCTAGGGTTTTCTATAAAGGCAACCTAACGTGGGGATGATTTAACAGAAAATATAGATATGATGCAGCACGTTAAATATATTGAAGTAGAATCATTCACGTGTGAATAGCTGAAAATAAATGAAGGATGACATGGGTACACCCTAAAAGGGGGAAGTGGACAAGAGAAGTACAAGCGTAAGAGAAAATCAACTGACGCTATCGTATATAAATGGGAAGGCTTAAACTTCAAACGAGACCCCATAAGGGATGGACCCAATCATACCCGCATTAATGCACTGGATTCTGTCAAAACTCTGAAGTTAAGCGTGCTTGGGTGAGAGTAGCACTGGGATGGGTAACCCCCTAGGAAGTGAAAAAGGCAACGAAACAAGAATGAAAAAAAGAGATTGTAAGTGTGTGTTAGTCCAATGGCACATATAGAACAGAGTAAGCCAAGAGCAGAAACGATTATGACTAAATTGGAACGCACCTCGTGCAAATGGCACAAGAATAATTATGCAGCCTACGAGCACTGGCATACTAAGAGTAAGATCAAGTGATTACTCGATAAAAAGAAATCAGTAATAGCAATGTGATTGCCATACTTAGAATTTATTTAAGGAAGGTGTAAGATAGTTCGAGGCAGAACTATTAAGCTATAATTGGTATTAAGGACAAAAGTCATGGCGGAGCCCTGACCTCGACTGAAGGAGGTGAGCCGCTAGTATAGCGACGCTAAGGCATTTTCTGAATTGCTCTAAGTACCTACACACGTTTGTGTAAGAACTACTACATAATGTATGGTAATAAAATTGGAAAAAAAAGAAGTTGGATAGCATACCTAAAGTGTTACAAGTTGGATTAAGAGGAGTTGTATAATAGCTTAAACAAAGTGGAGCATCATAGGCTTGATAGTCTGTTATGGGGGATGGGAATCCCAACTCGGAAATAAAAGGCAATTAATGTAGGTTATAGTGTAGACCGACCTCGTACTCTACGAAAGTATAAGTTCATATGGGTTATGGTAGATAAGCTGACAAAATTAACCCATTCTCTTCCAATTAGGAATGTATATTCAACTAAGGGTTATGCGAGATGACATAGCAAGGAAACAATGCGATTTCACGGGGTTCCCACATCTATTATCTCAGATGGGGAAGTTCAACGTACAACTAATTGCTGGAGATCATTCTGATAGGGATTGGGAATGCAGGTGAATCTTAGTACAATATTTTGCCCATCGATTAACAAATAGGCCCAGAGGGGATCCAGCAACATATTGATTAAGTAAAGCTTGTTCAGGGACAATTTATTGAATAGCAGCCTAGAGTCGGCAAGAAGGGGATACATTGGTCCTTCTCAGGTCATTTGTAGAGTAGATAAGGTTGCCTATGAGTTGGACCTATTATCCGATTTGAAGCAATACATTCAGTTTCGCAGATCAATGCTCCACGAATATATAAGTGACCCTCCCAGAATATTCTTCGTGGGTGAGATCCATATGAAAGGAAAGTTATCCTACGAGGGGCAACCTATTGCCATCCTGGATCGGCAGATCAAAAGGGTTGCGAACTAAGGACGTAGCTTTTGTCAAGGTACTGTGGCGGAATAAGAATCGTGAAAAGATAACCTGGGAAGCTGAAGAAGACATAAACCACAGGTATCCATACCTATTCCTGATGTCTACAGGTAACCCCCACTCCTGGAACTCGTATATTAACTACTTGGATGAAAGTAGGTATGATATCGCAATAGAAAGGAATCTCCCTACAGTTTGGATAAAGTCTTAAGGGAAGTTGTATTCAAGATTCAGGGACGAATGTTCTAAAGGGGGGAAGGATATTACACCCCACACTTTTGAGCTCAGAATGTCTCTTAAGTTCCTTATATATTATCATGTGAGCCGGATAAGCCACGACACCATCAAACCACTCTAAGGAAGGGAGAATGTGATACCCCATAGTAGAGAAGGTTGGAAATAAAGTCATAAGAATCCGGAAGGAAGTGGAGGCCAAGTAATGAGTCGTAGGACTCAATGTACCTACGTAAGCTACTAATTTAGAAGTCTTATGCACTTGAGTTTCTTAAGGACATACCAAGCTTGCATAGCATGGCTTACATAGGCTCTTAAAATAAGACGAGACTACGAACCCATGAGGAAGGGGAAAAGACGAAGTGTGGCATACAATAAGGGGGTGACACTTGGCAGCACCTCAATCAATCAGGTGACCCACCTGCTTGGGAGAGGTGGGCTCCACTGCCACGTGGCAGCCCCACCTTGATTGCATGGACACGGTGGCCCAATAGGGGCTGGACACGTATCCCCCTTAGGGGATGACATGTGTCACACCTTGGGACCACATATATGTATGTATATTATGACTATACTTCAGTTTTGGGTCTTAAAAACTACAGCAAAAATCAGAAAACAAACCCTAGAACAAGTGAGAAAATCGCGACGGCTAGGAGGAAAAAAATAGGTACGTTCCGATTTTGTTTCGTAAATTAATTATCCAGCGTATACCATGATGATATGGAGGTATTAGAAGTATAAAATCATGTCTTGGTGCATCCAAAACGGACAGCAACCAGTCCACACAGTTTTAGCGCGCTAAAGAGGTTTCGAGGCGCGATTTTGGCTAGTTTTGGCCAATTTCGGGTAAGGTAAGGTTTTTACTTTAAATTTGGACTTTATGGGGTTGTTATGTAGTGTATTATGTACCTTTTATACTTCTTGAAGTATGAAAAAAATCGTGGGGATGCTCAGCGAAAGAAATAATCTAAATTGAAGTCTTCATAGTAAAATTGTAGTTGAAGTGAGGCATGGTGTGTTTGGAGGCTGCTGCTGGTTATGTGGTATGTGTTGCAGGGTCTAAATTTGTTCTAAAATAGGTGTGGGAGATTCTGGTTGCATCCACAAGATTCCACACTTCATACGGTTAAAGGTTTCGCAAAATAGAAACTAGAAACCCTATTTTGGTATTACAATTTTCAGCAAGTTGGGTGGAGTTTATATTGTGTAATGTTACCATGTTTTACTTGTATATGAGCTGTAGATTGTTGTTTTTGGTTGGCTGTAGTAATTAGTTATGTAATTGGGAATTCGGATAGGACATATTATAAGGAAGATGCTGCCCAATTTCCGGTAACTCTTTAAATGAGTTAAGGAACTAGTCGAAGAGGCGAGCGAGGAAATGAGTTATGTGAATACTAAGGTGCTACCGAAGGCGCTGAAAAGTTTAAGGTTGTTGATACTCTCCTTTCTTCCATGTTAAATAGGTTTGGAGGACGACGACGTGGACGTGATTAAGATAAGTTCATACGAGGTATGTGAAGCTTTCTTTTGGCGTGTTTTTGGAATAAGTATGTAAAGCCTATCTTTTCTTTCTTTTTGGCATGTATTAGATTTAAGTGACAAATGATATGTGTATGAATCTTGGGGTAACTCTATTCATGAGCTCTGAACATGATTCATGATTCATGATTCGTGTTCACTGTTGAATATTAAGACTCTTAAAGTAGTTAAGCTTCCATTCCTCAAGTCTTCTATATGCTGAAAAGTACTGTATGTAAAGTTATTATTCCTCTTTTTTGGCATGACTTAGATGTAAGTATTATGTATAGGAAGTTTGAATTTATTCCACTCTTAAAACTCTGAGTGTGAGTTAAGGCTCTTGGTCACTTCCTACTGATTAGAACTCCTGTAACAAGTTGATTCATTACTTTTCAAAGTCTTCCATGTGATAGGAAATGGTACATGTAAAGCTTGTCTTTTCCTACATCTAGAAAGACTGGACGATAGGTACTATAGAACATGGATTTGGAGATAGCCCCATTTATAGATTCTGGACGTAACTCATAACTTGTACCCATTTCTGAATGATAAGGACCTTGAAGTAGTTGAACTACGACCCTTAAGCCTCCTATAGGTTGAAAAGTGTTGCGATGTGTAAGCTCATATACCTAGGGGCTCTTAAACATGCTTTAGGATGATATATGTGGGATGTTTGATATTTTACAGAGTTTTACGTACACGTATATGCATTATGATATATATGGATCGGGTCGAACGTGCCTCGACATATTTTGCTATGTAAGGATCAGATCGTACGTTCCACGACATGTTATGTTATTTACGGATCGAGCCATTGTACCTCAGCATTATTATATGATGCATGGATCGGGCCATCGTTTCTCGACATTATTATACGATATACGGATCGGGCCGTTGTTCCTCGACATTATTATATGATGCATGGATCGGGCCATCGTTTCTCGGCATATACTTTCTATACACAGGGATCGGGCTATACGTCCCACAGCGTTAATGGCATATATATACCTATCACGATAGATGATGTGTTTGTAACACCGAGTCCCCGAGCGAGTCAGATACGGTACGTGATAGTGGTATACATGACTTTATTTTGTGAGGTGCAGGTACAGTACCTTATTAAATGTTATACTTGGTTTCCTGCATCCTTGTTTCAGTTGTTATCTTAGTTATGTTATGCTTATATACTCAGTACATATATCGTACTGATCCCCCTTTCTTTGGGGGGCTGCGTTTCATGCTCGCAGGTACAGATGTTCATTTTGGAGATCCGTCAGCTTAGGAGTTCCTCTCAGCTATGTTGGAAGTACTCCATTGTTCTGGAGCCTAGGTTTTGATACTGGTCATTTGATGTACATATTCATTTATTCAGGGGTACGGCGGGGTCCCTATCCCGCCATATAATGCAGTTATTATTTTTAGAGGTCTGTAGACATATATATGTGGGTTATTTATGAGTTTGTTCCAACTGTGCCTATATAGCACGTTGTAAACGTTTTTATGCTATGGCGGCCTTGTTGGCTCGCGTGCTCTTTCATGATATGATACGAATGAAAGAGGCTACATGTATACGAAAAAGTTTTAAACCATTGAGGTTTTTGTGTATAGTATCACATCACACATGGTTCAACTTAAGTGTAGCTGATAGGTATGTATACAGGGACTTAGGTCGGACCCCAGTCGCGGCCTACGGGGTTGGATCGTGACAGTCTCCATTTTTAAGGTCAATCATACAGTCAATAACCCAGTCCAATTTTCATTACTCCCTAGTACACATAACATGGAAATACAAGCATCTACAAGCTTAAACTGAGGTTTAGAAATTCACTTGCCTCAACTAAATTGAATAATCACTTTAAAACTGGAGCCTTTCGTAATGCTTTCGAACGATCAAAATCTATTCAAATACATAATCTTAATAAGAGTACGAATCCAATGACACCCATATTGCTATATTTATTTTTGCATCAAAAATTGGGTCAAATAAATCATCTTGAGTCATTGAAGTCAAATCTGATTTTTTTTTTCTGATTATGTTCATTCATAATAAAATAAACTCACATGTCAAATTTAGCCTAAAACGGATCGTTATTCGACCCCCAAATCAAGATTTTATGTGAAGAACCCTAGGTCATATTTTCTTATTTCAGCTTTATTTCTCCACTAATATACCCTAAAAATATATTCATAATCACATAAAAATTTAATGGAAAGGATGAGAATAATTACCTTGACGCTTTGGAATGAAAAACCCTATTTTTCTCTTCTCCTTTATTTTTCTTTTTCCCTTTCTTTTCTTTCTTCTTCCGTATTTTTTTTCCAGTTTCTGTAATTGTTTCTCGTTTTCTCGCTTTCTCTCTTACATCTGATGGATTAATGCCATCATATTTTATATATATTATTAATTTTTTTCTTTTCTTTTATTATTATTTATTTCCTTCTTTTTCATTTCTAAATTTATCATATACTAAAAGTGACAAATCCTACTAACCTATATTTATTAAATATAAGAAAAGTGGTATAAGTATTAAATAAATTAACACTTTAGCCCATCAATTAAATTAATTCTCTAAAATTATCCCTCAACTAATTAACCGAAGTTACCGAAAGATCCATAATTTTCAACTTAAATTTACGAAAAGGGTCTTCTATTAAAGGAGGAGGACTCAATCTCAAAAAGACCTAACGGGTCATTACATCCTGATGCCAGTTTTGCAACTTTCTGAGATTTTCTCATTTGTTCCTTGGCTTAGGACCTTCAACATTTTCGGGGTCTTAAAATTTGTGTGTTGATCGAGAAATTTGACAGAATAAAGAATAAATCACTTAATGAGTGCGACTCGAATTCTAACAAATTGAAAATTAGATTGGAAGGAAGTATTAAATCGGAGAACTTAAAAAAATATGAAAGGGACTTATGTTACTATCTTGACTTTTCTTCTCCAAAGAGAATTTTATAATAATTCCTTATCAATTACAAAAAGATATGCATAGTTTTTATTTGGATTTATATTTTTATTTAATATATGTAATTTCTTTTTAAGTCTGATTTTTATCTTATTCTTTTTCAAAAAAAAAAAACAATTGAGTTTTATATATATAAAAATATGTATGTATGCACAAAGCACGGTCAAATTACCTAATCGTGTTTTATAAAACTAAAAAAACAAAGAAGGAAGGAGAGAGCAGGCTCCCCTACATTTACTTTGAGAATGAAATGTCTCTTTTCGTTTTCCCACATGCTGTTTTCTTGTTCATTTTTCTTTTCTTAAGTGGATCCTTGCACACCATATAAAAAAGAGGGAATGTGGTTTAATCTCGACCAAAGATGACTAGGAAAATTAGTTGCATTCTTATCCTTTTCAGACGACTTGACTTTAACGAGATTTAATAACTTTGAATCTAATGATGCCTCCTTAATCTTTGACGAAATGTGACATAAATACATGATATCGCTGTTTCCGTTCAAAGGAAAATAACGTCCAAATAGAATTGCGTCCACACTTATCTATAAACAAATAAAATAAAATACACCTTTAAGATAAGAAGAATTTCAGATGCACCTTCGAGAAATACATGAGATTACATTTATCGTAAAGATTTATCTTTATTTATGTTTGCACCCAATTATAATGAATATAAAACATATTCCTTTTCTCTCATTTTAACTGTTGCAAAATAATTGTACTTTACAAATTTAGGACTAAAGTTAACAATTGTTTTTAATTATATCCTTGAGATTATAGAAATACTCATTTCGTTCTGTTTTAACTATTGCTTTAGCTTAAATAATTTATCCCAAAATAATTATCACTTTAAAAATTCAAAAGTTAAAATTATCAATTATTTTCAACTATACCTTTAACATAAAAAGAGTAGTTCTTTTTTATTATTACTTAGTTCTCAAAAAACATCTAATAGATAAGGATAACTTAGTAACTATAAGTTACATTTAATTTATTTTTTAAAGTTCTCAAAAACAGTTAAAGTACGAATTAAAATGTACCAGAGGGAGTAATTTTTGTTAATATTGTGCAATCCTCAAGATAAATCTACTAAATAAAAATAAGTTATCAAATTATATTATATTTATTATTTTTCTTAATAAATATTAAAACAATTAAAGAGAATTAAAATGTGACAGTGAAACTATAGTTTCTAATATACACGTACATGAACTCGACAACAAATTAATAAACAGATGACATTTTTTACTAAATGAATTGTATAATTTAACACTATTAATCTATTTTATTCCTGTCGTTCTCGTTATTTGCTTTCTCATATATGCCTTATCTAACCTCTTTTATGCTTTTATTGAGCAGAAGGTCTTTCGGAAACAGTCGTCCTGCCTTGGTAGGAGTCAGGTCTGCGTACACTTTACCCTCCCCAAACCCCACGTTGTGGAATGTCACAGGGTTGTTGTTGTTATAATCAATATGCATTATCCTGTACATTTATTATCTTATCTGTATTTATTAAAAGATTGGGTGTGAGTAAGTATTTTCCTCCTATTATTACACCCAATTACCTTGGATGGATCAATACTAAACGGATTATTTTGAATTCATGAATTTCATAATTTTAATTGTTAAAATATCAGTTATTCAGTTTGTTTATTTTTTAAGTTTGAATTTTTATCATTAAGTGCATTTTTTTTATTCTACAATCATTTAATAAGTTTGAATAGATCCGAATTACAAAATTTAATATCATTAAAGTCTATTTAAGAATTTCTACAAATTAAGATGAAACTTCACCTCTACTACATCTACATTCAGCCACCACCTGCAATAACTATCCTCAACCACCACCTGCAATAACTATTCTCAGGCTCAACTATCGATGTCTCCAATCACCACCACCTACCATGCACAACACCATCCTTAACTACAATCACTATCACCACCAATCACCACAGATAATCGTCATCACTATTAATCATCATTTATGATAATCACCACAAACCACCATAGCACTTACTAATTACGTACTATCGACAATAACTATCATTACTCACCACTACAAATCGCTAACGACCATCATGTCACGATCCAATCCACAAAATCGTGTGGGTAACTAGTCTAACACTTCAATAGAAGAATCCTTGCCACCCACGTTAAGGAAGTAAAACGAATCATGATATATTATTTTAAATAAATAAAAGAGTCAATCTAAACTTCAATTTTCTTTAGCAAACATTTTGATAATACAACAATCCTTCCAAGGAACTAGTCTAAACAGCTACAAGAGCTACTAAGAGTAAACTAACATAAAATAAATGGACACAGCTTCCACTATAGGTAGAGAGAAGTAAAATTGTTGAAGATCAACAACGTCTTCACCTGAGAAACATCGTTAATCCTACAAAGTGGCATAACAAGAATAGTATCAGTACAAACAATACATACTGTTAGAGATCATCAACAACCAGAATCAACCACCATAATATCATGTAAATAGACAATAGGAAATATGCAATATGATAATTATGCACTACAAACCTAATCACCAAGCCTTTACTATCCCAGACCCACTACCCATAACAAGTACACTTTTAACCCTAGCTTCCTGCCTTCTTTTGCTGCCAACTCTAACATTTAAGTCATCACCCATTCGTGTTTTTCATAATCTTATCCTTCTATCCCATGTAAATATCCTAGAATACAAGGCCACTACTGAATCTTTTCAATCATCTTGACTCAGATTATTTATACTAGAGATATCCTAGATCACCCAAACCAACAAATCATGAAAGTTAGTGAACAATCCGCCCCTCCCCACTGAACATTCTAATTTAAAATGCCCAATTAGACAAAATACAAATAGGTAACCGCAATTTAGTAAACCAGAATTGTCATGACCCAAGCTAGATACTAGACATGTGACATGGTGAATATGGCTCTTAGCATACATAACATGACATAAGATAACAAAATAAACAAGATTAAACTCAAATGCGGAAGATAGTATCAAAATATAGAAATCTTGATAAAGGAGATTCTATACATAACATCTGAATAGTAAAGGAAAATACTACTAGTCTAATATGACAAGCCTCTACAAACATAGATGGGGGCATAAGATAAGCCCTAGCTCACCCACAATATATGAAAGTAAAATGAGTCTAAAATGAAAGACGACATAAGTGGTTGCACCCTCGAAATATGAGGATTCACCAAAAGAAGAAACTCCAAATGGAACCTGTACTACCCAAAAGAATGGGAGGAGTATCATGACCTATATTATGAAATAATATAGGCAAAAAAGTGTGTCTTTACTGATGTATGAAACCTAAATCAAGTTGTTAGCTCTCACTCCCCTTCAATCAAGCATTTAGAGACTCAAATAAACTACGTGTTGGCTCAAATGAATCCAAGAGCCAAGGGTACACTCCCATGTGACACTCTCCCAAATTCAAAGAATGATACCCATTGTATGACATTAGTCACAAGAAATGGTAAAGTGCTTGAAGAGGTCAAAGGTGTGCCACATAAAGTAGTTGACAAAGCAAGAAATGAGGTGGTAAAACTAAGTACTCCCATCCATAGTTTTGTGACAAGGAAGTGGCCAATAAGGGCAAGTTATGTATTGGTGATTAAAAGGGGGTTAACCCTCTCCAATGTTGGTTGATGATGAAACAAGTACAGGGGATAAATCTGCTAAGGGCAATGAGCCTAAGTGTCCCCTTCTATACCCTAAAAGAGTGATTAAGAAAAAGGAGGACAAGTACTTCAAAAAGTTTATGGATGAGCTAAGAAAGTTGCCCATGAATATCCCTTTGATTGATGCTTTGTTAAGAAATGACGGGGTATTCAAAGTTCACGAAAAAGTTGTTGAAAAATAAAAGAGCATTGAATGTGAAATAGATTGAAGTGTCCCCATCATGTAATGTAGTGATTTTTATTACATTGGTCAGAAAGAAAGTGGATCCGGGAGCATTCACTATTCTGTATACCATCGGAGTGTACAAGTTTGATAAGGCCTTGTGTGATTCAGGGGAAAGCATCAAATTGATTCCCTTACTAATTTTCAAGAAGTTGGGGCTTGGAAACCCACATAATTTTCAAAAAGTTGGGGCTTGGAAACCCAAACTCGCTCCAATGAGGCTATTGATGGTGGATCGTTCTATCAAAAGGATCGATAGGTATCCCATTTGACGTGTTAGTCAAAGTATATAAGTTTATTTTATCTATTGATTTTGTGGTGTTAGATTGTGAAGTTGGTGTAGAGGTGCCTATCATCTTAGGCCATCCATTCCTTTCTACGGAAAGAGCATTAGTGGATGTGGAGATAAGAGAACTTCAATTTCGTATTCGTCATAAATATATAAAATTCAAGATGGGTTTACCTACATAGACTCTGGATGAATGTAGAGTGGTATCAATGAATTATTATATGGATGAGTATGTGGAACATCCACACGAGGAGGAAATGCCACTCAACATTGGGTGATGGTGAGGTAATTATGTCATGTCGCCACAGTAAATCAAGCATTTTATAGGAGGCAATCCAAGTTATTTTTATTTCATTTTACCTCACTTTTTATATATTTTGTTGTGTTTTAGGACTGTGGAAGGAATGTTGAATATGAAAGATAGAGATTGAGCACTTTGTCTGTCAGCAATAGAGAGGCATAACATCGGCCAGACATTGCTCCCAGCCAGTCAACCGCCAGTTCTCTCCAGATTTCCTCGAAAGAAATTTGGGAACCAGCACTTGATTGGAAAAATGTCAAATAAAATTGTGTAGTGCCAGTTCAAATAAGTGCACTAGCACAAATAGATAATTTTTTGCATTTCGAATGGAGTTTTGCCGATGACATAGGGTGTCTCACCAATCTCACGCAAGTGAGTAAGTAAAGGAAAAAGTTTGATTTGGATTTTGGAACAACTACAAGGCTGAATTTTACCAACTCCTTTTTTTTCCAACATCATTAAACCCCCAAACCCTTCATCTTCATCTTTTTCCTAATTTACTTTCTCTCTATTCCATTTACTCTTCCAAAAATCTTTGAACCCTTCCACCTACAACTCACTATCTCCACGCCCCTCTACTAAACAACATCCTTTTCTTCCTTTTCCCAGCTGAAAAACCATTAACCCACCAAATTCAAGACCCATTGTGAAAGAAGTTCTTGAGTCAAGAATAATGAACACTTTCTGTAACATTCCTCAAAATACTCACAATTGTCTTAAGAATGTCTTGGAAATAGGCCATTCATGTAATGCGTTATCCTTAATCTTTTTAGCAAATTCGAGTTCAAAATATTGATCAGGGGTCAAAACCTATGGGAAAATAGTCTCGGTGGATCTTTAGGACCCGCATATCGAAAGCTAGATTTTTTGCAGAAACTGCACAAAATAGTAAAGTCTGCGCCAAGTCCGAATCGCGGACCTGGTGATGGTTTTTTAGCCGAATTTAGTTTTTAGTAAGGACACTTTAGACTTTTCCTTAATTGTTAGTTAAAGAATCTAGACATTTTTAGGACCTAATTCAGCTCTATAAATTAACCTAAACCTCTAATTCTATTCATTCTTCTACAATTCACCTACTCAAATATTTCTCTCTACAAAAGACTCTCAAGGACTCCATTGAAGACTTCAAGTAAATTTACTCAAGATCACCATCAAAACTCTCAAGTTCATCCAAATTATTTGGTTTTTTACTTAAGGTATGTGGATATTGATTCATGTATTCTTTCATTCATCAAGCCGAATCAATTTCTCAAGTTTTCTATCAAATTAAAGTATGATATTTTATGTATTTTATAATTTCTATTCCAATTGCATGAATTATTATTCAAATTATGACTATTAGTCTATTTTGATATAATTTGATGGTTATTGTATTGAATTGAAGAGTTTTTCCATGAATTCTCCTATATTAAGTTCTAGGGTTCATGATATTAATTATGAGTATTTTCAATCATACTACCAATGATATTATCTTTATAAATTATGTATGGACTGATAGAAAGTATATGATCATACATGTTTTCAAGTCAATTACATGATTTTCAAGTCAATTGGTTATGCAATTGCGTTTTACTCTAACTTCAAGGTATGAATTTCATGAAAGTTATGAAGTAAGGTGACTTAGGGCCCTATGTGGTGACCTAGGAACTAAGTATATGAATTATGCAAACAGGATTGTAATAATGAAAGGAAAATTCTCACATTACAAGTATATTATGAAGAATAACTACTCTATTATTTCAAACCTATGATCATGACTATGATATATAAAATTATGATTCTATGTTATGCATGTATTTCGTGGAATTTGACTTAGCACCAAGTGGACTATAAGTGGGGGTCATTCCAAAATCCCTAGTGGCAACCTCATATCTTTTAAACTATGTGCCACCATAGGTTGCCTTCATTGCCTAGCTATCAGATCCACATATAGCGTATGTATGACCCGCCAAGAGGGGTAGAGTCTACCTTGACAAGTAGATTTCCCTTTTCTTCGTTGTAAGGGGAGACAACGGGATTTTATGTTATAACTCGCACGGTCTCATTGTAGGTTATGGTTCCTATCCCACATATGTATGATCTCTTATGTATGCCGTGATTTAAATTATACTTTTAAAAATGCTTTGGTCAATATGATTTTCTCATGACTTTACTTATCTCATCTTATCATGTGTTTTACTTGATCATTGCATCCCATGAGTTTTGTTGCATGTCATGCCCTCATACTTTGTCCATTCCAACGTACTAATGCAGACTTTTTGTGTACATTATCTCATAATATAGGAGTTGATGTTGAAGAAATACTCATGTATGTGGCTAGTTAAGTTTTCCTATCCAGTGGTGTGTGTGGTGAGTCCTCATTTATCGGGGACTAGTTATCGAGTTGGTTATTATTTTCGAAGACTTTTGGTATATTTCATTTTGAGGGTGAGCTAGGGACAGGTCTTAGCCCCCGCCCATTCTCATGAGTAGAGGCATCTAGCTATAAAAGTATTTTGAGTCTATGTTGCATGTGACATTCTTCAATTTTTATTCATGGTTTAGACTCTGTTATGGTATTTTTTGTTTTACTTTACCTTATGTATCCTTATGATATATACAAGAATCGTGGTTGGAGCCCTTTGGGGTTTTGATCACCGTGTTACGACCAGGCCCTAGGTTGGGTTGTGACACTTTTATTGAATTACTGGTTTTCATTTTCCACATCTGTAAATTCTGTATGTTACTCTACTTTTTACAATCTTGAACTAGATATTGTGCTTACGGTAAAAATTTCATACTTGATTCTTGAGTATTTCAAAACCCACTTGCTAGAACTTGATTATTTTTTTGCGTGAAAAGGGTTTTGTATGCTTAAAATTTCTAGATCTGGAGTCTATTTTATTTGGATTTTTGGTTTAGCAAGAAAACGATGTTCTATCTTGCTTGAATTATTGTATTTTGGGTGAATTTTTATTAACCCATTGTGTTTTTGTAGTGCATGAAATTATTCTATGATGGAATGGGTGACATCATTCCTAAGGGAAAAATTGTCATTATGAGAATTTCTAACTTTTGGGAGAAATTTTGTCAACGAGTGGCCTTGCCTTGTATTTGTGGTTTGATGTGAGTGATTTTTTATCTATGGTGAGGTTGAAATTGCGAATTACTGTTCTTGAATTTTGCTCATAAATATTTGTAATATTTGCTTGTGTGTTCTTTGTTCTCGATGATGGATAGGTTCATGCCTTTTTAAAGGGAAATCATATAAATGTGAAGATTATTTCCTTGTCAATCCTTTGGGAAAGTTTGAGTACTCATTGGAGTGATTTATGAAATTGTTGAGTTGGAATGGATAATATTTGATCTAAGTAGGAGACTATGAAGCACCTACTCTTCACAATGGTTTTGTTTCCCTTCGCAGGTGAAACACTATTCTAAGAAAGGAATTACGGTTCCTCAGTTATAAACAATGTTTCACTTGCAAAATGCAGGTCTCCATTGGTGAAATGCCGAAGTAAAGCAGGTTAATCTAACTTATTGCCAGTTTCTAATAAAGTTGCATCTGAGTTGGCGGATTATAATGTTGCATATGGGAACAACCAATCCAATGCCTATCACAACCCAAGCTTAGGGCCTAGTCATGACAAGGCGAATGAGACACCTGAAGGCATCTCACCCAAGCCTCTTATCATTCATTAATCATTTCATCGGTAATGATAAACAAATTGAAGAAGAAACTTAAGGGATTTAGGGACTAAGGGGCTTCACATTTAAGAAGAGTCAAAGACAACATAACACCATTTTTAAGCCCAACAATACCTTTTACATTAAGACTTGGTGGGGGCTAAGACATATCCCTAGCTCACCCTCAAAATTTAGTCAAAATACCAAACGTAATTTAAAAGTCTAAACATAACATAAGTTAGATAAGATAGGAGTGTCATTTCCAAAACATGAGAACTCACCAAAGTGGTAGCTTACAACGATCAACTTAGCCATGGGGAGGCGAGTGTGGAGCGACGCTGGTTCTTACATGGTGATATCATTTAGAGAAAAATATGCGTTAGTACTTTGAATGTACTAAGTATGTGAGTATGCTATGACATAAAGAAAAAAAGAAAGATACATGTATACGCAATATGTATAAGTGAATGCATGCATGAGAAATCATCATGTGAAATCTTAAAACATACATTTTATGGGGAAGCGACCATAACTGACATTTAAGGCCATACGAGCTATTACACGGAATCCAACATATCCCATTATGTTGGCACGAGGACACTACTTGCCAGGTAAAATTCCGATCAACCTTAAACATTCTTTACCTTTAACTTTAATGGCTAATCATGTATCCACTAGCCTAAAATAGCTGGCTAGGTCCCCTATGGTGGCACAAAGTTAATCCAACATGAGACTTTACTTAAGGACCACTTCGGTCGAGTTCCTATCTACTTGCTATATTCGGTGCTAGGTCAAATCCCACAGAAGAACATTTAAATATCAATATAACATAATAATTATATAACTTTAACATAAACATATCAATCAGTGGAATAGCACATTAAAACCTTTCATTTGATTCAATGCGAGAATTGTCCTTTCACATTGAAAACTTACTTTGGCTAAGAAGCCCTTTCATATATCATTCATTTCATAAGGACTTCTTTTCATATGCATTTACTTCATAACATTTATTTGGAGTCAAACTTCATTTCAACTTTGGTTCATCATAAGAAACTAGGTAGGTTCATGTCATAAAAACCTTTTAATGCGTTTAAAGACTTCTTGGGTGAATGAGAATGATGGAAATGCATAAAATACACATTCTTAAAACAACCCACCATATATGCCTTAAAACCCTTTGCAAGCCTTAATATAGGCTCTTTAATAACATCAAAACGTCATGAAATCAAAAGTCAATATAAATCAAAGAGTAGAAACGGTTGGTGTGTTGGCCACCTTCTTGAGCTTGTGTTGGCCAATCAGAGGCATTTATCATTTCAGAGCCTTTAAAAAGAGGAGTTGGTACCTCCACTTACTATTCATTATATAGTAGGCTCGAGAATAGTAGTTTGACTACTTTCAGACTCTTAATGTTCAGAAGTGACTACAAGTCACGAGTTACACTCAGAGCTCATAAATGGAATTACCTCTAAACCCATATCATATATCATTTAACTTAAAATTAATTCATTCTAAAGGAAAGAAGAGATAGGCTTTACATATACTACTTTTCATCACATAGAAGACTTAAAGGCAACAACCCAGCTATTGCAGGAGTTCTAACATCAAAAAGTAAATGAGAGTTTTGACTTATATTCAGGGCTTTATGAATGGATTGAATCCCAAATATCACATACCTATCAATCATAACTTACATCTAAGACATGCCAAAAGAAAAGAAGGATAGCTCTACATACTTTTTCCAAAAACACGCCAAAAGAAAGCTTCACATACCTCGTATGGACTTTTCTTAATCACGTCCACGTTGTCGTACTCCAAGCCTATTTAACATGGAATCAAGGTGAGTATCAACAAACTTAAACTTTTTAGCTCCTTTGGTTGCACCTTAGTATTTACATAACTCATTTCCTCGCTCGCCTCTTCGATTAGTTCCTTAACTCGTTTAAATAGTTACCGGAAATTGGGCAGCATCTCC
This sequence comes from Solanum dulcamara, assembly GCF_947179165.1. Lineage (NCBI taxonomy): Eukaryota > Viridiplantae > Streptophyta > Magnoliopsida > Solanales > Solanaceae > Solanum > Solanum dulcamara. Next base: position 29,907,940 of record NC_077245.1, on the reverse strand, counting down.
TCTATAATATGCCCTATCCGAATTCCCAATTACATACCTAATTACTACAGGCAACCAACAACAACAACCTGCATTCATATACAAGTAAAAAATTGCAACATTACACAATATAAACTCCACCCAACTTGCTGAAAATTGTAATATCAAAATAGGGTTTCTACTCTTTGTTTCGCAAGACCTTTAATTATACGAAATGAGGGGTCATGTGGCTGCAACCAGAAGAACCCACACCCATTTTAAAATACATTTAGGACCTGCAACACATCACCACACACATGCAACAGCACCCCACACGCACAACACCTCATTTCGACTACAATTTAACTACAACGACTTCACTTTCGATTGTTTCTATTGTCGAGCATTTACACGACATTTTTTATACTTCCATAAGTATAAGAGGTATATAACACACTAAATAAAAACCCCATAAACTTCAAATTAGAAGGAGATACCTTACCTTTCCCGAAATTGGCCAAAACTCGCCAAAACCTACCTCGAAAACCTCTTGATGTGCTGAAACGGAGTTGACTGTTTGCTGTCCGTTTGGTGCTTCTACAAACCCTAAATTCACATTATTCAAACCCTCATAAAATTTCCAAATCCTTAATAAAATATGGGATAAGAGAATCAAGCCATAGCTTATCATATGGCTTCCCTAAACTTGCTGAAAATTAACTTCGGAACCTCCTTGATGCGGATGAAATGTTGTGGATGTTTGTTAGTCGTTTTTGGTGCCCCAAATAGGTAAGTTACGTTATTAAAAACCTCCAATTTATAGAAGAATACCTTAGCTAATTAATTTACTGTCACGCCTCGGGGGGGGGGGTACCCTAGACGTAACCGGCACCCGAAGGCCATTTCTGACCTCCGAGCGAACCACCTGGTCCAGTCACTCATTCATTCATTCACATTCTCTTAGAGGAACTCAATTAATGAAATACTTTTCATACTATAAGGGCCGAAGGCTAAACATTTACATCCCAACAAGAATAGTAAATTAAGACTCCTCAAGATAACAGTTTAATCCTCCCCACACTCCAGTCTACGAAGCCTCTATTCAAGTCTAAAAGGTGCCAATGACAAGCCCATGGCTACCAACAATCTAAATAAAAGAAGAGACAATAAAACTGTACAAGAAGGCCCAATATCCTCCGGGAACTAGGAGGACTCACCAATTGGCTAAAAGTGTATGTGGATCTTCAACGGAGCGCCGGTTGATGATCTCTAGTACCCGTCTCTGCATCATGAAATGATGCAGGCCAAATGGCGTCAGTACATGGAATGTACGAGTATGTAAAATGGCCAGATGAAACCACATTAAGAAAACATCAATATCAACTCAGGACCTCAACTCATACATGTATACATCACAACTCACTCAATGTCCTAAGTCCAACAAGAATAGTTTAGACAGGACTAACTCATAAGCCACTTAACTCAACTGACTCGGAGCACTAACAAGGCCTAAATGGGAGTTTCTCTTAACCGACAACCATCACCTATGAGCCGGTGATAGTACAATAATCTGAAGTTGTTACCACGTCTGTCCATACCTTGCTAGGGTATGAACGCCTCTCTAATCATGAGTATCATCGATTAGTCAAGTCCTATCATTTAAGGATAATACAAATGGGAAACATCCGACTTTAACGGTTCGATCCCACGGGAAGCATCCGACTTTAATGGTTCTAATCCCTCGGGAAGCATCCAACTTTAACGGTTCCATCCCTACCTATGTTGGCGGCGTAGTTTCTGGGGTTCGAGTATGGACTATACTCTCACCCGCTTCAGTGCTCGATACTCCTCCCATGACTCTATGCTCATAAGACTCCTCAAATCATCTCAAACAAGCCCTCGCGGCTAGTTTCATGTGGTACAATACCACCTCATCAACTGAGTTCTCATTTGCAATTCAATTGAGGCATAATGACAAGTCTCATTTAGGACCTTGTCCACTTGCCAATTCCTTCCTCATATAGACTCAATCAAGCCTCCTCTATATGAACATTTATGACATCTCCTCAAGATTTAACACAACTCTATGACTTCAACTCAACCATTCAAATAGAATAGCACATTTAAGGAAATTGACTTAAACAACATATTCACATGGCTAAAGAGGTCAACAAAACATAACAATAATTCATCTCCATCAATTCATACTAATTATGAAGGAATTTAAGGACTTCTTGGCTCAACAACATCAACACATATAGCATTATATAAATAGGAGACAAGGTTCATATAGACATACACCATACCAAGAACTCTATTTTTCATGAATATCTAACCTCAAGCAATAATAGGGCACATGGGTGAACTTATCCCATGTTTTGGATAGCCTTACATACCTTGTTTGAAGACTTTGAAGAAACCTTGATGTTGGGTCTTCAATGGGGGACTCAAATCTTGAAGCTCTTGGACTCTTTTTGTTGGAAATGGAGAAGATGAAGAAAAGAAAGATAAAAACTCCTAGGGCTTTTTAGAGAGAGAGTGGGGGCTGCCAAATGGGTTCCCAAAAGACCAAGGGTTACATATATATAATTTGGGTAAGTTCCCAAATTGCCCCTCCTCAAAAGTTCTGAAAATAGGCTAAAACGCCCTTGGCGCAATAGTGGCGCGTCGCGCCTTTACAGCGCCAAGGCCAATCACGCCTAAAACCTGCACAACTTTTAGTGGCGCATCACGCCAGGGACCAAACTACTGAGGCATGTTTCTGGCGCGATAGTGGCGCGTCGCGCCCTTACAGCGCCAAGCCCATTTCCCCAGTAGTTGCAACTCAGGCCAAAATGAAATTTCTGTCGTGCTAGTTCATCTTAGGATCGTCATATCTTTTAACTCCGAACTCCAAAATTTACGTTCTTGGTGGCGTTGGAAAGAAGACTCGACGACCTTTAATTTTATAGGTCGTGGGCTACCCAGATTGACACCTTTCAAAAGATAGGGTCGTTAAAAGTCGACCCTTACATGAACTCGTCCTAAACCTAGCCACAACGGATCTCTTGGACTTAGCTCAGTCCTAGGGGTCCTCAATGACCCCACATCACCTCCAACGCTCCTAATTTCTCAGGGACTCATCTTAACTCAAGCACACACTTCGAAATAATTACGATGGGCCCCACAAGTATACAAAAAAGGCCCAAATCTTAGGTAAAATTTTGAGGGGTGTTACATTATCTCCCCCTTGGGATCATTCATCCTCGAATGACGGGTAACCAAGAATGGACGCAGGGTACAAATCATAATCAAAACTCAGTCATTCAATCAATCAAATTCTCAATCAATTATTAATCAAGACTCAAAATGCACAAATGAATTCAATGTCAAGAAAAGGGACATTACCTTCGACATCCTCCTCGGTAGGCACGAATAGATGTGGATATTTAGATTTCATGGCTTCCTCCGCTTCCCATGTGGCTTCTTCAACAAGTTGATTCCTCTACAAGACCTTGACTGAGGCGACTTCTTTGTTCCTTAATTTGCGTATTTGGCGATCAAGAATTTGGACTGGGACCTCTTCATAAGACAAGCTATCCTTAATTCCAACGCTGTCAATGGGGACAACCAACGAGGGATCGCCCAAGCACTTTTTCAACATTGAATCATGGAACACCGGATGAATAGAAGCTAGCTCTGAGGGTAAGTCCAACTCATAAGCAACACTCCCGATCCGTCTCAAAATTTGGTACGGACCAATGTATCGGGGACTAAGTTTCCCCTTCTTTTCAAACCTCATGACTCCCTTCATGGGTGACACTTTCAAATACACCCAATCATCCACCTCAAACTCTAAGTCTCTCCTCCTCACATCGGTGTAAGATTTTTGGCGACTTTGGGCTGTCTTTAGCCTCTCTCGGATAATTCGTACCTTCTCCATGGCTTGGTGAACGAGGTCAGGCCCAATCAACTTGGCTTCACCAACTTCAAACCACTCAATGGGCGATCTACACCTCCTCCCATACAAGGCTTCATAAGGAGCCATTTGAATGCTTGCATGATAGCTATTGTTATATGCAAACTCTATGAGAGGCAAGTGATCATCCCAATTTCCCTTGAAGTCAAGCACACACGCCCTCAACATATCTTCCAATGTCTGAATTGTGCGCTCTGCTTGGCCATCTGTCTGGGGATGGAAGGTTGTACTCAAGTTTACCCTCAAACCTAATCCCTTCTGAAAGGATTTCCAAAATTGGGAAGTAAATTGAGCTCCTCTGTCTGAGATAATAGACAAAGGGACCCCATGCAATCTGACGATCTCTTGTATATACAACTTTGCATAATCTTCTGCGGTGTCAATAGTCTTAACCGCCAAGAAGTGAGCTGATTTCGTCATTCTATCTATAATCACCCAAATGGAATCATGTTTCTTTCGGGACTTCGGCAAGCCTGTAATAAAGTCCATGTTGATCATCTCCCACTTCCATTCTGGAATTTCTATGTTTTGGGCTAGACAACATGGTCTTTGATGCTCAACCTTCACTTGTTGACAATTCGGGCATTTGGAAAAGAATTCCGCGATGTCTCTCTTCATCCCACTCCACCAATAGATCTCCCTCAAGTCATGGTACATTTTTGTGGAACCCAGATGAATAGAGTATCTAGAACTATGCGCTTCGGCCATAATCCTTTCTCAAACATCATCAACATCCGGCACGCACAATCTATTTTGGTACCGCAATACACCATCTCCCCCTCGGGTAAAAACCATTACCTCTTGTTTGTGTACAACTCCCTTCAATTGGAGAAGGACGGGATCTTGGTCTTGCTTCTCCTTCACCTCTGCCACAAGTGAGGATGTAGACCCATCCTGAACTGTAACTCCGCCTTCATTGTTCTCTTCTAGATGAACTCCCAATCGGGCTAATCTATGTACCTCCTTTGCCAATTCTCTCCTTCCTTCCTCCACGTGACTAGTGCTACCCATAGACAACCTGCTAAGAGCATCAACAACAATATTAGTTTTACCTGGGTGGTAGAGGATGCTCATATCGTAGTCCTTGAGTAGCTCAAGCCATCTCTTTTGCCTCAAGTTGAGTTCCTTCTGGCTAAAGACATATTGCAAGCTCTTATGATCGGTGAATACATCGATATGCACTCCATACAGGTAGTGGCGCCAGATTTTAAGCGCAAACACCACAGCTGCCAGCTCAAGGTCATGAGTTGGGTAATTCCTCTCATGAAGATTAAGCTGTCTTGAAGCATAGGCTATCACCTTCCCCCTTTGCATCAATACACAACCCAAACCAATTCTGGATGCATCACAATAAATCACAAAACCCTCTGTTCCATCGGGCAATGTTAGAACAAGAGCAGTGGTTAGCTTGGTCTTCAATTTCTGGAAACTCTCCTCGCAAGCATCAGACCATTGGAACTTAGCCTTCTTTTGGGTCAGCTTAGTCAATGGTGATGATATGGATGAGAATCCCTCTACAAACCTTCGATAGTACCCGGCCAAACCCAGGAAGCTCCTTATATCCATTGGAGATGTGGGTCTAGGCCAATTCTTCACAACTTCAATTTTTTGAGCATCAACCTGAATACCATCTCCAGATACAATGTGGCCTAAGAAGGCCATTGATGCAAGCCAAAACTCACATTTAGAGAACTTTGCATACAATACCTGGCCTCTCAATGTTTGTAAAACGATTCTAAGATGATAGGCGTGCTCTTCTTCATTCTTGGAGTAAACCAGAATATTATCTATGAATACAATCATAAACATATCAAGATACGGTTTGAATACCCGGTTCATGAGATCCATAAAAGCGGCGGGGGCATTAGTCAATCCAAAGGATATGACCAAAAATTCAAAGTGGCCATAACGAGTCTAGAAAGCAGTCTTTGGAACATCGCATTCTCTCACCTTCAGCTGGTGGTAGCCGAATCTCAAGTCTATCTCTGAGAAATAAGTGGCACCTTGAAGTTGATCAAATAGGTCATCTATTCTAGGGATAGGGTATTTGTTCTTTACGGTGACCTTATTCAACTGCCTGTAGTCGATACACATTCTAAGGGACCCATCCTTCTTTCGCACAAATAGGACCAGAGCACCCGATGGTGAGACACTTGGCCTAAAGAATCCCTTATCTAACAAGTCCTTTAGCTGTTCCTTCAACTCCTTCAACTCAGCCGGAGCCATTCTATATGGAGGAATTGAGATAGGCTGGGTATCAGGAAGAACATCAATCCTGAAGTCGATCTCCCTGTCAGGAGGGACTCCAGGCAGATCTTCAGGAAAGACATCTGGAAACTCATTGACAATCAGAACCGACTCAAGGGATGGAGACTCAATGCTGTCATTTTTCACCCGGACAATGTGATAAACACACCCCTTTGATATTAGCTTCCTGGCCCTAAGGTATGAAATAAACTTACCCTTAGGCACAATAGGACAACCCTTCCACTCTATGACAGCCTCATTCGGGAATTTGAATGCGACGATTTGAGTCCTATAATCAATAGAGGCATAACAGACATAAAGCCAGTCCATGCCAAGGATCACGTCGAAATCAACCATGTCTAACTCAACCAAGTCAGCCAAGGTATCCCTGTGATGAATTGACACAGTGCAATCTCTATAGACTCTCTTAGCTAAGACAGAATCACCGACAGGAGTGGCCACACAAAAGGGCTCAAGAAGACGTTCAAGGATTTTATTGAACTTACTAGCCACATAGGGAGTCACAAAAGATAAGGTGGCACCTGGATCCATCAACACATAACAATCAAAAGAAGAGACTCAAATCATACCCGTCACGACGTTTGGAGAGTTCTCCTGATCTTGGCGACTACCCATGGCATATAGGCGGTTGGTACCTCCGCTGGTGCCTGAAGTAGTGTCCCTCTGATTACCTCTAGCCGGCGGTGTGGTGACAGAATGCTGGGCTCTATTTCCCCCTGTTGGACACTCCCTCTGAAAATGGCCCATTTGGCCGCATTTATAACAACCAACCCTTCCCGCTCTGCATTCTCCAAAGTGGAGCCTACCACACTGCATGATGGCTTCTCCCTCGCACCTTGACTTGCACTGACCTGGGATTGAGAACCCTGGGGTCTGAAATTCTGATGACTCTGTCCCTGCCTATCATACCTATTTTGCGGCATCGGTGCACTGGCGGTAGATGAGGCATAGTTGGAAGGCCTCTTCTGGAAGAAGGACCTGTTGCCCTTGCTTTGCCTCTGCTCATTCTCATGCCCAGATGACCTTGCCTTTTTGCTCAGGTGATCTGCTCTGTCTTTTCTTTTCTCCTTCTCTACCTGTTGAGCATACACCATTAATCTGGAAAGATCCATATCCGAGATCAACAATGCTGCCTTGCACTCCTTCTTCACATGCCTCCTTAATCTGGAGACGAACTTTCTCATCTTTGTCCTCACATCAGGAATCATTTCTTGAGCATACCTGGACAGATGGATGAACTTTAGGCCATACTCCTTAACCGATATACCTTCTTGTTTCAGATTAACAAATTCCTCCACCTTCGCTTCCCTCAATTCTCGGGGAAAGAAGTGTTCAAGAAAGGCTCCCTCAAACTCGTCCCATCTAGCAGGTTCAGCATCCTCACCCCTACTCTGTTCCCATTGGTTATACCAAATGTTTGCCACATCTTTGAGTTGATAAGACACCAACTCGACCCCCTCGATTTCTGTAGCATGCATAGCTTTTAGAATCTTCCACATCTCATCGATAAAGTTTTGGGGATCTTCATCGACCTTAGAACCCATGAATACCGGTAGATTCATCCTCAGAAAGTCTCTAATTCTAATGGCAGCAAATAGCTTCTGGGAACTAGAGCTGAGAGTCGGCGAACTCTGATTACCACTTCGGGCAGCCATTAGTTGCGTGAGCATTGCAATTGCCCCTCGAAATTCAGCCTTGGATGTGGGTGCAGGTGGGGTAGATGGCACTTGAGGTGCCTCCGCATATCTCGCGAGTCGGCCTCTAGCCCTTGTTAGGCGGGCCTCTAACTGTGGCATCCCTGCATTATCAACATTCCTCTGACTAGCAGTACGTTTTAGAGGCATTATCTGTAACGTGTAAACGCACAAATTAGAAGGGAAGTTTCATAGAGTTTAACTCCATCGCACGAATTCAGAGTATGAAAGAAGTGAAACAATTCCTAATGTCCTATAGCCTCCTGCTGATAAGTGTGGTGCACAACACACCCATAAGCAAGACTCTACTAGACACGGCTTCATAGACTCCCTAGGACACTTGAACTCTGTGCTCTGATACCATGTTTGTCACGCCTCGGGGGGGGGTACCCTAGACGTAACTGGCACCCGAAGGCCATTTCTGACATCCGAGCAAACCACCTGGTCCAGTCACTCATTCATTCATTCACATTCTCTTAGCGGAACTCAATTAATGAAATACTTTTCATACTATAAGGGCCGAAGGCTAAACATTTACATCCCAACAAGAATAGTAAATTAAGACTCCTCAAGATAACAGTTTAATCCTCCCCACACTCCAGTCTACGAAGCCTCTATTCAAGTCTAAAAGGTATCAATGACAAGACCATGGCTACCAGCAATCTAAATAAAAAAAAAGACAACAAAACTGTACAAGAAGGCCCAATATCCTTCGGGAACTAGGAGGACTCACCGACTGGCTGGAAGTGTATGTGGATCTTCAACGGAGCGCCGGTTGATGATCTCTAGTACCTATCTCTGCATCATGAAATAATGTAGGCCAAATGGCGTCAGTACATGGAATGTACGAGTATGTAAAATGGCCAGATGAAACCACATTAAGAAAACATCAATATCAACTCAGGACCTCAACTCATACATGTATACATCACAACTCACTCAATGTCCTAAGTCCAACAAGAATAGTTTAGACAGGACTAACTCATAAGCCACTTAACTCAACTGACTCGGAGCACTAACAAGGCCTAAATGGGAGTTTCTCTTAACCGACAACCATCACCTATGAGCCGGTGATAGTACAACAATCCGACGTTGTTGCCACGTCCGTCCATACCTTGCCAGGGTATGAACGCCTCTCTAATCATGAGTACTATCAATTAGTCAAGTCCTATCATTTCAGGACAATACAAATGGGAAACATCCGACTTTAATGGTTCGATCCCACGGGAAGCATCCAACTTTAACGGTTCCAATCCCTCGGGAAGCATCCAACTTTAACGGTTCCATCCCTACCTACATTGGCGGTGTAGTTTCTGGGGTTCGAGTATGGACTATACTCTCACCCGCTTCGGTGCTCGATACTCCTCCCATGACTCTATGCTCATAAGACTCCTCAAATCATCTCAAACAAGCCCTCGCGGCTAGTTTCATGTGGTACAATACCACCTCATCAACTCGGTTCTCATTTGCAATTCAATTAAGGCATAATGACAAGTCTCATTTAGGACCTTGTCCACTTGCCAATTCCTTCCTCATATCAACTCAATCAAGCCTCCTCTATATGAACATTTATGACATCTCCTCAAGATTTAACACAACTCTATGACTTCAACTCAACCATTCAAATAGAATAGCGCATTTAAGGAAATTGACTTAAACAACATATTCACATGGCTAAAGAGGTCAACAAAACATAACAACAATTCATCTCCATCAATTTATACTAATCATGAAGGAATTTAAGTACTTCTTGGCTCAACAACATCAACACATATAGCATTATATAAATAGGAGACAAGGTTCATATGGACATACACCATACCAAGAACTCTATTTTTCATGAATATCTAACCTCAAGCAAGAATAGGGCACATGGGTGAACGTAGCCCATGTTTTGGATAACCTTACATACCTTGTTTGAAGACTTTGAATAAACCTTGATATTGGGTCTTCAATGGGGGACTCAAATCTTGAAGCTCTTGGACTCTTTTTGTTGGAAATGGAGAAGATGAATAAGAGAGAGAGAGAGAAGCTCCTAGGGCTTTTTAGAGAGAGAGTGGGGGCTGCCAAATGGGTTCCCAAAAGACCAAGGGTTACATATATATAATTTGGGTAAGTTCCCAAATTGCCCCTCCTCAAAAGTTCTGAAAATAGGCTAAAATGCCCTTGGCGCGATAGTGGCGCATCGCGCCCTTACAGCGCCAAGGCCAATCACACCAAAAACCTGTACAACTTTTAATGGCGCATCGCGCCAGGGACCAAACTACTGAGGCATGTTTCTGACGCGATAGTGGCGCGTCGCGCCCTTACAGTGCCAAGCCCATTTCCCAAGTAGTTGCAACTCAGGCCAAAATGAAATTCCTGTCGTGCTAGTTCATCTTAGGATCATCATATATTTTGACTCCGAACTCCAAAATTTACGTTCTTGGTGGCATTGGAAAGAAGACTCGACGACCTTTAATTTGATAGGTCGTGGGCCACCCAGATTGACGCCTTTCAAAAGATAGGGTCGTTAAAAGTTGACCCTTACATGAACTCGTCCTAAACTTAGCCACAACGGATCTCTTGGACTTAGCTCGGTCCTAGGGGTCCTCAATGACCCCACATCACCTCCAATGCTCCTAATTTCTCAGGGACTCATCTTAACTCAAGCACACACTTCGAAATAATTATGATGGGCCCTACACGTATACAAAGAAGGCAAGAATCTTAGGGAAAATTTTAAGGGGTGTTATATTTACGTGGCAAAATTGGGATGTACCTTTTTTTTTCTCCTCAAGCCGTCACCCTTTTCCTTTAGCTTTTAGGGTTTCTTTTCCTTTGCTTTTGCTAAAGATTTTTGGATAGAAATGAAGTATAATTCCCTATATATATATATGTGGTATTAGGAGGTAAAACGTGTCATCCTATGAGGATGACACATGTCCAGCCCCTATTGGGCAATGTATCCATGCCTTACCCCTAGGTTGCCACGTGTCCTTGTGGGACCCACCTTCCAAGTAGGTGGGTCACCTACTTGACCCTAAGTGGGTGGGTCACCTGCTTGCTTGAGGTGCTGCCATGTGTTGCTCCTCCATTGGCTGCCACATGCCATCTTTTCCCCTTCCTCGTGGGTTCGTAGTTTCGTCTTATTTTAAGAGCCTATGTAATCCATGCTACGTAAGCTTAGTATGTCCTCAAGTAGTTCAAGTATGTAATACCTCTAAATTGGTAGCTTACGTAGGTAAATCGAATCCTACGACTCATTATTTGACCTTCAATTCCTTTCGGATTCTTATGACTCTATTTCCAACCTTCTCTACTATGGGGTAACACATTCTCCCTTCCTTAGAGTTGTTTGATAGTGTCATAGCTTATCCGGCTCACATGATAATGTCTAAAGAACTTAAGAGACATTCCAATCTCGAGAGTGTGGGGTGTAACAATTAGACTGAACTCAACTGTTTAACGATAGAATTTAGATGTATGGCGGATGGATGAGCTCAATCCAATGCTATAATTATCTTTACATACTTGGAAAATTGATATTACAATCGAAACTCGAAAAGCAATATCTTTTTTTAAGGAAACCTTGGATCTTGGAACCTCGATGCTTGATCTCAGGAAAAGAAACTCTTTTATAAAATTTTTAGAGTGGAAGAACTTGGGAAAACCTTGGGTAAAGGGCTTCTCTTTGATTCTTGAATTTTTGACATGAAAGCCTTAGGGTTCCTTATGAAGAAGAGGAACCCTAGGTTAGTTTTTAGAGAGTTTCTTGAGACTAGATTGTTTGGATTGATGATTATGAGAGGAAAACAAGTTATTTGGATGATATACTCAGTTAGCATACTAAAAAATGACTTAGAATAAGGCTAAAAAGCTTGAAAAAGGAGAAAAATAGTCCCGGAAGACGTGCATGATTTGTTGGAGAAGTTTACTTCTACGATTCATACAAAACTCTATTGATTGTAGAGTTGAGTCATAATTATTTATGCTCTAGCTGCATCTAATAGAATGGTCATAACTTTTTACTCTAAACTCGGAATAAGAAAAACTTGGTGGAGTTGAAAAAAGCACTCAAAGGCCTTTAATTTTATAGGTACATTCTTCTCATTCAGAATCACTAAGATTCCTCTCTTTTTGGGTACACATTGTACAGGACTAAACCATTTACCATCTGCAATCGGGTAAATAATAACCAAATCAAGCCACTTTATATTCTCTTTCGTGAAAACTTCTTGTATAGGAGGATTCAGTCTCTTTTGATGCTCGATGCTTAATTTAAAATCACTACACAATAGAATTTTGTGGGTACACAATCTGGGAGGAATCATAATAATATCAACAATAGTCCAACCCACAACTTTTATAAAAAATTTCAACACACTCACTAGTGCTTAAAGTTGTCATTCCAACAAATCAGCGGCAACAACCACTGGTAAAGTGTTTTCACAACCCAAAAATACATAACAAAGATGAGAAAGAAAAGCGTTTAATTCTAACCTTAGAGGATCTTTAATTGAAGGTTTGAAAGGTGGACTCTTCCTATTCTTCAAGTCAATATCAAGCTTTTTGGATTTTAGGATAAGAAACTAACCCCATGAGAAAATCCACCACTTCATCAAAATCTTGAATTTCCTCACCATAATAGTTTAACAAAACAGCCGCCATGAATTTACCAATGCATACAACCACCTCAATATTTGCTACAGCTTCATCAATAACATCAATCAGTAACACAACTTGTTCACTTGGATGTTGCATCAATTTGCATACATTAAAAGTTACTTCCTCATCATTCACCTGGAATTTAAGCTCACCCCTTTCAACATCTACCAAACCCTTTTAGTAGCCAAAAATAGTCTACCCAAGATAATTGAAATTTTGACATCCATTTTGCAATTAAGGATAATAAAGTCGTCAAGGAAAATAAACTTCTCAACCCTCACCAAAATATCACAAAGAATATTGATGGGACTTTTGATTGATTGATCCGCTATGATAAGTTTCATAGTAGTCAATTTTGGGACTCCCTAACCAAGTTTTTTGAATACCGCGAGAGGCATGAGGTTAATGCTTGTGCCAAGATCATATAAAGCCTTTGCAAGATGAAACATCTCAATTGTGCATGGAATTGTGAAAGCTCTTGGATCTTCCTTTTTTACTCTAAATTATTTGACATTATCACACTATAGTGGTGCAAGATCTCCATGGTTTCAAAAGTGATAGTTCGCTTCTTTGTCACTAAGTCTTTCATGATATTAGGTAACTGGACATTTCAAGCAAAGCATCCACCAATGAAATATCCACGAAGAGGCTTTTGAACATAGACAAGAACTTTTTAAATTTCACATCCTCTTCTTTCTTTCTCAACCTTTATAGAAATGGAGGAGGAATTTTGAGCGGCACCTTCAAATTCAATGGTGTAGCCACATCCCCCATACTTGTACCATTATCTCTCTTGAGATTCACACTTTCAACTTTGGCTCAACCATCTTTAGATGATCAACCTCTACCTCTTCGAGAATTTTCTTATCATAGATTATTTTTGTTTTGCCTTTACTTTCAACTACAACATCTCCTTTTATTACTTCACTCCCTAACGCTTTATCACTTCTTGTCACAATTGACGTACAATGAGCATTATCATTTTTTGGATTCATAATGTATCACCTGCGAGTCCTCCTTTTCCCCTTGGATTTAGATGGGCTGAAATCTACCACATTTGAGATTTGAGTTGTTTTATAAAGATGGAATGGGAAGTGAAGGTTTGATTCAATGGGGAAAAATTAGTCTTAATCTCCTTGAGAACTTTATCAGACCCTTCATCTTCTTTAAGAATGTGAGCCAACATATCTTTGGTGCTTTTGGGATTGACATTGGTCTCCTTTGTATTTGGTCTATCATGAGGAGGTACATACCGATCTCTTTCACTCTCACACTCATTCCAACCATAATTGCGATTATGCCATTCTCTTTCACGGTCTTTCCAATTCCTATCTTCTTTTTTTTTGCTCTGTCTCTCTAATTTTCTATCGTTGTTTCAACCTTGATTCCCGCCTTGCCTTTGTAAGGCAGTATCAGAACCCCCCAATTGGTTTGATAAAAATTGCACCTCTTCATTATACAAGGCCTCAAACTTGTCATATTCATAACTATTAGCTCCACTTAGGGCCACCACATTAACACTTTTTGAACAACCTCCCATCACATGCTTAGTCAAGAGGTCCATTTGTATCATCATCTTAGCCATATTTTCATCCCTATCTTCATCCTTCAACCTTTGTTCCAAGGAAATAGATGAGGAGGAAGGAGCACCCATTTCCACTTTGGCCTCTCTAGTATGTCAGGAATGATTTGTCTACAACATCCTAAATGCGGATGGGATACCAAAAGATTGATTCATTATAGTACCGTCGGCAAGATTATCAACCACAAACTTAATTTGATCAAGTTCCATATTGAAAACGTGCAAAAGAACCACCTCTGGCAAGCCAAGACCCCTAAAATCAGTCAATCCTTGTATGCCACATAGAATGCACATGGATTGTGTGTTTCTTCATTTTAATCTCAACCCTCTAATTTAATCCAATGGTCCTAGTTAATTCAATATTTTTCTAATATATATATATATATATATATATATATATATTATTATTTTTTTAACCATCCGATCAAACGATCGAACGGCTCAAAACAAATCAGAAAACTTTTCGTCTTTCCTAAAAACTAAACACACCACACGCTCCTCACCTCCCAAAACCCACACTTTCATGGCTATTCCCCAATTTTCCAGAAAATATCATAGATCCATGAGTTCTTCTTCTTCTTCATATCTTTTTCCAGAAAATCCGGCTTTCACCTCACCACGGCCGCTTCCATCACTGGCAAAATTTGCGCTCAAACTATTGGTCAAAGACGCCTTTGATTTTATTTCAAATTTGAATTTTTAAGTTCGTATTTTTCTATAAATAACAATATTTTTCACCTCCAAAACAGACCTAGATTTCACACTTCAAAAAGACCTTCAAAAACTCACTGGAGAACTGATTCGAATAGACTGATACAGAATTGATTCGGAAAGTGTTTTCTCTCTTACTTTTTCATCGATTCTTGATTTGAGTTTTGAATCCGAGTTCGAGTTTGGACCTTGATGACAAATGTCCTAGTTTGTTGCTCAACACAAGTATTGGAATTATTTAATGAAAGTAAGACTTGAGGAATCACTTTTTCTTTCCTTTAGTGAAGACGGAAACAACATTTGTATGTAGGTTTGTGGTAAATTTAATTGGATTCTTCTCTTTTTTTTTCCTAGATAAAAGAAATTGATTTGGTTTAATGCTCTGTTTCATAGTTTACATATAAGTTTTGTCCTTTACTTTCATGGATTTTCCCTAACTGATGAATAAATAACACATGGAATATAATTAAAATCTTGCTCAAGTACAAGTTGAGTTGGTTTACTTGAGAACTATGTCTGTAGAGATCATTTATGATAACTTTAAAGGCTAGCGATTATGCTTGTTTTTTTCTTCTTCTAATATTTTCTCTGTGCATCTCCCCTTCATTTCTTTCTATTTTTACACAAATTTGAATATGGGAGAGCTCAAGCGATATGTCAATTTTTTTTTTATTCTACTGTGATGAGCTAAGTCAGTGATCTCACTCACCTTCTCTTTATATTTCATTTTCTTCTTTTCTTAGCATAAGTATAATGCTCTTGCTTTTGTTAATAGTTTTTTTTCTTTCTTAAAATCCTATTTAGAATGTTTCCTTGGCATCTTGATGTTAGTCTGAAAGATCATAGTTGTTGATGAGTATGTTCTGCTACTTTTTTTGGCTTGCATGGCTGAACTTTATAAGATTTAGGAATACCGGAAGTTTAAATAAGATCAATAAGCCGTGAATTGTTATTAAAATAAATCTCTCAGGTGTTTAGTGAATTTGTTGGTCGATTAAACTTTGGGTAAATGTGGTACATATCTTTAAATTTCCACCATTTGGGAGAAGGATTCTAACATTCAGAAAATAAATTAACATTAGTTCATTCACTAGTTTCTTGTTTATTCGGTTGTCGGTGCTAAGTTTCATAATTGGGATAATATGAATTTATTTCAGTCCTATTGCATATGAAATGGTCTAGCTCATATATTTAGTCTTCATTTGTGTATCGCAACTATCTAAAGTATTCATACATCTACGCCTCAAGAAAGATAGATAGGGAATAAGCCTCTAGTTGCTTATCTTTTCAAATTTTATCTTTTTTTACACTTTCCTAGAAATATGTGCTATGTAAGGTGCTGCTTTGTTTGAAATTTGATATTGTTTTTTGAGTAATATCTAATTTTTATTTTTCTCTTTCTATGTTTCATGTACAAAAGGAGTGCTAGAGTTTCTACTTTAAAACTCATTTTTGGCCTAAAATATTGAACCAACAACTATTAGGATCATCACAACGCTTGGAATCTCATAAATTAGCAGTCCGGTCTTTCTTAGTCTCTGTAACATTTTGCTTACGTTGTTTTGACATATTGAATAGTTCTTATCCGTGTTTGCATAATCTAAGTTTTGATATATTGATCCCTTGCTCTTTTATTTGTGTGACACAATGTTATTTGCCAATAAATTTAACAGTGTGTTTCAAATTCTTCACAACCTTTTTTCTTCTCTTCAAAGATGAGAAAGTGTTATTTTCTTAGAGTAAGTTAATGTTTAGTTTACATGTCAATATTATTTTAGGCCTGAGAAAGACTACCACTTAGATATCCCAAATGTATTCGAAACTAGCTTAAAAGCTAAGATAATTACCTTTACAGCTAAAAAAAATTTTAATCAAGAATAGATATGCCTCATACCATATTTCTGCAAAATTAATATAATTATAGAATGAATCTCAATAGTTGGGACATCTTAGATTCTTTTAATTAATTCCCTTATAAAAATAATTTGTTATTATTATTTTGGGTCATTTGGATTTAAAAAAAATGATTTATCATTATTTCTCTTCAAACCAAATAACTAGTTTTCCTAACGTATTATTTCAAGATTTCAGATTTATTAACAGGTTCAAAATGCAAGGTACATACATATATATATATCATATACTTAAGGTATATATTTTATATTTTTACACTAACTTTCACTATACTTGATATATTATTTTGTTATAAACAACAATTTATTTTTTCATATCTATTACCCCTTTATCAATACTATTTTTCTTTTTGTGTAAACTCCTACACTTTAATACACACATTAATTTTACTACATATATATTTGTTGACATTTTGTTCCTAAACGAAAATAAAATAATAGGATCTCGTAAGCTTCAAACAACGTACATATGCATATTTTATTTTATACTAGTAGTAAATAGGTGCAAGATCACAAACTTTGCATCATATTTTAACACTTTTGTGCTATTATTATTTTTATGAAAACTCTATTTTTATCAAATATTTGCTCGAATTATATTTACCATAGATCACACATATTGCTATACTTTACACACTACCTGTTGCCTTTTACTTATCTATTCTACACCTTAATTCTATATATGTAAATAAAGTAACAAATTATCATGGCCTTTAAACTCAACTTTTAAACATAGAGGGATTGTAAATTTTTACATATTTCAAATACATTTATTTATTTATTTTTACAATATATATATTACTACTAAATCTTTTATGGATATTGTAGACATATGTATAACATACCTTATATTTTATCCTTTTTCGCAAATTAATAAAACTTTTCTTGTAAATATTTTCTAAAGAAAATAAATGAATAACATATACCTAATCATTTTTCTAAACTAAATTTAAGGACTATCTCCGGATAGGCTCTAAGGGATGCTTAATACCTTCCTCTAGAGTAACCAAAACCTTACCTAGAATATCAATGATTTCGCAAATCAAAACATAGTTTATATTTACATTCTTCGAAAATGGTTATCCTAATGTTTTTCTTAAAATTAAGTGGCGACTCTAAATAATTTTTAAAATTAGAGACATAGCCATTTTATGTGGTGAACTATTTAGGCCAGTTCAAAAATGGGGTGCGACAACAACAATCAATTTAGCCCATGATTTGATAGATCCCTCTGGTAATTCACCCAACAAAGTAGTAGCCTCTTTTGTAAGTGGGAAAGGAAATAGCCTCAAATGAATTGACTATTTTGTTATGTTGGCAAAAGTGAAAAGACCGCACACATCAATGAAATTTTTGAGATGATTTTGTTGATCCTCATGAGCCTTTCCTCCATAGAGCCCTTTTATTTAAAGCAAATGTAACATGGTGCTTGTGACATGAAAAATGGTGTCTTCCACAGTTGATGGCAAACATATAGCACTAGCACGACCCACATCTCTCAATTGAACCTTATCATCCAACTGCCCATCATAGCTGGCAGCATCACTCCCTTAAGCATTCATGTTTTCACCTATAAATTTAATAAAATAATAGAAAAGATAAGAGTAATCAACAACAAAAGACTAGTGCAATAAAACACTTTAATATAGGAATTTCTATGCACCATTCCTCGACAACGACACCAGTTTTAATATTGTTCAACTATACATGCAAATTTTAATGTGTAGATAATCGTTTGAAATATAAAATGGAATGAAGAGTTGGGGTTGATCCCACAGGAAATGAATGAATATAACTTGCCTTATAATGTGTTATATCTCACTAGAAACTTGTATGTCATGTAAGTAAATTCGAGGGGGGGGGAGGGTTAGTAAGAATTTGATTACAATTTAATTTGTTTGTAGCGAGTTCACAATCGCAAAGCCTAAAATAATGGTTTGTCACAAGTAATTGGAGACTCTTAGGATTGTGCTTGCATAGATGATAATCTTTAAAATTGGGTATTGCTAATTACTAAAACTAGTTGATGATTAGTGGGTAATCTAGATTAAAGATAATGACAACTATTTATCAATCAACCATCACAATTTATATGGGTTTTATCAAACCCCAATATGTATAGTATTAGAAATCGTTCTAAGACTTTAATTCAGCCAAACTATTTCAAGATTCAACTGTTTAACAATTTAATTCAAGTCATTATCAACTATCTCTTCTACTCTAATGATCTTTCACACACAACATTAGATATTAAAAGTAAACAAGAGTTTGCAAGCTCAAATATAATTTAAAACATGAAGAGACAACCGAACATATATCAAATCAACGTTTAATTAAGCAATTAAGAAATACCTAAATGTACATTAAGCATCCATTACAATTACACACCCCTAAGAATATGGGGTTTAGCTATTCATACTCAGAATTAAAAGATGTTTACCAAAGTTTTCACTCATATCAACTAAATGGTTGAAAATTTCTAAGAAATTAATCCCAAAGAACCTCAAGCTCAAAAAGCTTCCCAAAATATCAAAGCACAAGTTCTTTTTCAAATAGAAGATTTTTTCAGTATGAGAATAATCAAAAGCAAGAAGTTATATTCCCTCTCTAAAATGGGCTATTTATACATTTTTAGAAAATCTTCACAAAATTGCCTTTTTTGGCTGTTTAGTGAGCTTAGTCAAGATCACTGAAGTGAGGGGCTATCCACCGAATGCTTTCTTCCATTGCTAAATCAGCTTCTCAAAGTAGGTTTTGACCTTCAAGCATCTATGATTTTCTACAAGCTCGACTGAGATCACTGAATTGCTTTGGGGATGCGCCAAAGTCTTTTATCATCACTGACATAAGTTCTTCGATTTCAGAAGTGTCTAGTTTGGAGAGCTTTGATCTCACTTGGCGATGTGCCTATGTGACTTTGACATGCTTTAGCTTTGCCCTTCTACCATTTTCCCAAGTGCTTGGCTTCTTTTGGTTTTCTTTGTTCCCATATCATCCTTAAGCTTTCATCCTTAAGTTCTGATAGTTGCGATTCAAACACATTTTTGTTAGTAAAGGAGACAAATAGGTATTGAGGACATCACGTTTGTGAAATAGAAGCCTAAAATAAGTCCAAATTTTTTGATTAATCAGCCAACAAGTTTCGAGTACCGGTCTTGTCCAAGGTGTAGACTTGCGCCATGACAAAGTTGATATCAGAGCACAATACTCAAGTGTCCTAGGGAGTCTATAGAGCCATGTTAGTAGTATCTTATTTATGGTGACAAGGTCCATACTTCTATAAATGAGAGACTACCGGCATTCAAGAAAAGTTTTCCATTCTTTTATGCTCTACATCATGCAATAGATTGTCCTTCAAGGAATTTATGCAGATTTATGTGTTGCTCTAAATTCTCCGATTATGCCGAATATTTGGTAGAAACAGTAAAGTTTGAATTTTTATAAATATGGTTCTCACAGATAGAGCCAATAAAATATTTAGAGATAGTACAAAGGCTTGAAAGGAGCCCATTAGTGCGTTTAACCTTATTCAACTTGAAAAGATGTACCTTTGTTCTTATTCACATAAATCAAGTATTGTGCCAAAGTATGAAATGCCCTTAGAACCATTTTGAAACCTTGATATAGATGATACCTTTAAAGGGGGAGCATATTTTGGAATGCTTGGGTAGTTGATAAGCCCAAATTAAACATCTAGTTAATAAGAAAAATGTGTTCGTTATCAAATATAGAACCAAACTAGGTTGAAGTCGAATCCCACAGAAAATAAAATAAAAACTAAGTTGTATGCAATTATTAAACTATTAGTCAATTATTTCCTAAAAACCAATTTTTGCGGGGAATTGTTTATCCTTTTATATCTGTTTGAAATAACTAACCTCAGTAATATTATTATAATGAAGAAATCAATCAACAGAACTAGGGTTTCATTCACCATGATATTATGGCTATTTATGGGTAATTACGATAATCAATCTTTGAGTTCTAGGAATGTATGTTTGTCAAACTTTATATTTCATTCAAGTATTTCTCAACCAAATTGAATGAGTATCACTTCTATTCTTTCGAAGAACAATTGCTGACAAATAATTTTTGACCATCACTCTAGGTTGGTTAATCTTGCTACAAGATGTGGTTTAGCAGTCCTAAATTCTCGTTGTTATTTCTTTTCCTCAATTTATACTGTAGGATTTTCAACAAGAAATTACCCTAATATCTCCAAATCACCATGGATTCAACAATCCTTAGTTCTAGGTTTTAGTCATTCATAGTATTTGAAACAGACTAAGAAATTGCATTCATTAATTAAGAATCAACTTACAAAAGTGAAGACAATCAAACAAGATTTTAATTTTAAAACCCACATTAATCTCAGACTAACTTTGATAGTAGTGTACATTGTCCCTGTGTTCTTCACTAAAAACAATGATAATAATATAAAACCTAGAAGATGCTATTTATGGTATACAAAAATAAAAAATTTAAAATAAAAAATTGGCACTCTGAAATATATATGATGCCTCAGCTGGTGGCTATTGTAGGTGTGATGGTCCATCACCATAGCCGTCAACCTTGAACAATGGCTAGGCTTGAAGAGTCGTCTATGACGGTAGACATGACGACATATCATGACTGTGATGGTCTGTTAGGTTAGCCATCATTGGGAAAATTCACTCTGGCATCTTTTGTATAAGTGTGATAGTATAGCCAACGGTCCGTTGAGCAAGTGATAGCCTGTCAGGACTCCCGTCAATGTTCCTCTCAGCGACACTTGGCTCTATTTTTGCTTCTTTTTCCATTTTGGCTTGGTTTCCTGTTCAAAACATAAAAATATGATTAAACAACAAAATTGTTGCTTAATAACTAGCATTTATTCATAGTTAAACATATCAAATGTGTTGTCTAATGATGGCACATCTATATCCTCAAATTAGAATATTTGCTTGTCTTCAAGTAGTACCAGATACTTTATTTACAGACCCAAGAACTTACAATACTCATAGTAGTCATTAAGAAACAATAATATCAAAACAATATGCAGGTTTATCAGTTAACACATTGATTCACATTGAGTGAAAACGATCTAGGGATGACATCAAGATATCAACAAACAACTTGGCATACATAATTATCAATTATCTTAACAAAGAGAAATCAATAATGTACTCCCAAAGTCCTCACCACAAAGAAGTCCCTTTTGATAAAAAATAAAGATTAATTTATGAGGGACAATACAGGAACACTAACTCTCAGAATGTAATTTAAACCATGCATACACAACTCATAAACTTGCTCTTATTATCACTGCCTCGTCTTTTCAGATTGTTTGACTAGGATCACTATAGGCATTTCTTGACTTGTAATGTAGTCTTGGGGACAGGTGAGATACATTTGGGAACAATGAATACTCCTTTCTTGATACCACCATCACCTTGATTTCATTTTCTTTCTTTTTCGATCCCTTTTCCTTTATTTAGCTCCATTCTTCCTGATACTTCGGATGTGTCTTCCTATTTTTTTTTTATATTTTCAATTTATTTCTTTTTCATATTTGTTTATATTTTTGGATCATTCCACACCCACTTTTGCATTTATATTGCTCGCCTCTTTTCATACCCCTTCTTACTTTTCCTAACACTTACAATAGCCACCCTCAACTTGGGAAATTTGCATGAATTGAGGTGCACAATGTCCAATGAGGGACCATGCTAATGTAACAGGTCCAAGTTAAATAGGAAAGGTGAACAAGCTAACAAACAAAATATTTCATTTAGGCTCAAAGCCTAGGATCAAATTATTATTTACTTATTTTTGACGGTCTTATAGGCAAAGTGGGCGGATTCAAAAATTACCTATGATCCTTTCATAATCCATTGTATTACAACCAACACAAGATAAACTAGGCATGTTCTAGATTATAGACAAAGCATGAATGATACAAGAAATGCTCATATCCACATATCATAGAGCACTATCAATTTCTGACTATCAAGTTCTATACATGTGGCTTACACACAATTGTCTCAGTCATATTCATCCAATGTCATATAAAGATCCTCAATGGTCAATATAATCAAAGATACACTTTATGCCATGCAAAATATATATAAATTATCACTATTAATTACTGCATATATTTTAATTCTTACAGACAAAACTTAATAACACATATTTACACAAACAACACTATAAGAATACTAAACATAGTGGTTCTACTAGATATCACACCAAAGGGAAAAGAAACAAAACAATAAAAACCCTTAGATAGTCTAACACATTCAAAGGTATCCCACCCCATAAAAAATACATGTATTGCATTAAAATGTACAAACACTAGGAGTAGGGAATACTAATTGATCTGTAGTCTCTAGAGTTGTCACGACCCAATCTAGGCCCTAGGCTTGACACGGAGATTGGAATCTCGAAATACTCCAACAAAGCCTCTTAGCATATCATACATAAGCATTCATAAGGTATTTACAGTAATAAAGCTAAATCATGAAAGCAGAAGTAAAGGTTTAAGAGGAATATCTAAATAAAGGAGAAACAACATCAAAGGATGCGACAACATAGACTCCATGAACATCTAACATGCCTCTACTAATTAGATGGGGGAATAAGACAAGCTCTTAGCTCACCCATGATAGCATAAGATAAATGAAATAGTCAAATAATGCAATGAAAATAAAGTTCTTGTCCTAGAAGAATGAGGTCTCACCACAAGAACAACTGTACTAAGCTCCAGCCATGAATCGGAGGATGAGCATGATCATCAGATGATACAATATAGGCAAAAAGTAGGCGTTTGTATATGGAATGTGCTAAGTATGTGAAAAGTATGCATGCAGAATAAACATAGACATAATCAATACCAATCATGACATGTAAGACCAATATCTTAAAACATGAGTAAAACCATGAAAACATTAAAACTTCGTAATCATTGGTCAATGCATCAAAATATCATTATCATGAAAACTTTATACCTTTATGTAAACCTTTTGTGAGAAATACTATTAACCAACATATGAGAGTATGTGAGCGATAATATGGAATTCTAATGTAACTCCCACTTCGGGAAGAGATAATCTACTTGTGAAAGTAGACTCCTTCATGCCTAAGTAGATCAACTAAGCTACTAAGGAATCAGGCCTCAACTAAAGGGTGATCATTTCTAAGGAATCAAGCCTCTACTAACATGTGAGCTTTCTTCTTATAGTGGCACATAGTTATGGGACAATGGGATTTCTACAAACAATATCATGCCTCTACTAACGGGTGAGCTTTTATACCAAGGTCCACTCAGTGCTAGGTCCACTCTCAACGAAATACCATACAAAATATGTCATAAGTTTTGAAGATGGTATGAATTTAGTAATACCAAGTTTATCATAAAAATTGAAAATTATAAGAATAGCTCCTTCAATATATCATGAACATAACATAAGTCATATATACTTTGGTCTCTACTAACGACATTTAAATCATGATTTATTTCATATCAAGAAAAAATCTTTCATAATTCATGGTCACTTGCTTGAAACATCATTGAAAACATCATTCTTAACTTTCATGAGTCATTCATAAGCCTCGATAAACATTCATAAAACATTCATTGAAATTCTTTGAAATTCATGATCATAATTCATGGAAAACGTACTTTGAAATAGCATATGACATAGGTCATTAAAATTCACCTTGAAATCATGCAATATAATATCAATTATGCATAATCTAATCAATAATCATAAGATATATCATGAGTAAGACGACCCAATGCAACATCAAAGAATTAGGGCTTTTAAAAGAAGAAATCATGAGAAAAATTGAGAGAAAACTTGGGATTCCATGGGGGAAGGGTCCAAGGATGAATTTCCACATTCCTTAATAAATTCTAGTGTTGGATTTAAAAAGGAGATTTGATTTCTTGAAATATTGAACTTAAAAGATTTGGGGTTCTTGATAGAGAAGAGGAACCCTAGGATTGTTTTGAGAGGATTTCTTGAGATTAGGATGTTTATATTGGTGATTATAAGAGGAAAATTAGTTATTTAATGATATACTCCTTTAAAAACACTCAAAACAACTTAAAATAGAGTCAAAAAGCTTTAGAAAGAACCAAAATAACCTTAAAACACGTGTATAAAGTTGCTAAAATATTGTTGCAGCAATCTTCATGGAAGCCTTCACGTCCCATGAAGGTCTTCAAAGCCCATAGTGGCAGTCGTGAAGATGTGACTGCCTCACAGGGCTTCACTAAATCGGGCATAACTGTTTACTACGAACTCCAAATAAGGCAAATTTAGTGGCTTTGGAAAGATGACTTAATGAACTTTAATTTGATAGTTCATGCACCACATAATTTTGATATTCTAGGAGATATGATTGTTTGAAATTGATCCATGTAAAATCTTATATCAAAACTTAATTGGTAGGAATACTTTCAACTCAACTTTGTGTTAAAGTATTCTTGTGCCATGCTAAATAATTTACCTTAACACCCATAAGATAAAATTGAATGGACCCTTGGATGGACCATCTTTATGGTCCGTGAAGAGCCCCATGGGCCGTGGGGTGGTTCCTGAAGATTGCCTTGGTCAAGCTTCGACAAGAAATCTTGATGAAATGGGAACACGAGTCGTGATGGTCTCAAAGGGATGTAGTGACCCTCGTGAAGCTTACCCACTTTATCTCACCTTCATTCCTTTGCACTTCCACGGCTCCTTTCCATGGGCCGTGTTGCTGAATATGACTAGTGATGGGCCTTGTGAACCTCAACTGGTGCAAAAATTTTCGAAGATTTCATCCTTACGTTCCATTTTCTAACTTTCCAATTTTTGGAGTCTTACAATATCCCCCTTAGAAATATTTGTCCTCGAATGAGACTTAAGGTAAAATGAATAGGAAATGTAAAGAGGACTATCAACCAAACATGAATTCAATGACACATTTAAAATGCATAAACCATGATATTTTAAACTCAACATAAAATATAGTTTAAAATCCATCTTCATGAATGTGCATGCATATGAAGAGACATAGAAAAGCTTAAACATAGGGATTCATAAGAATAGAAATAAGGAGACAACACTTCAACTAACACAGAAATTCAGCCACTCGTGTTCTAAAATCAATCATGGTATAATGAAAATGAAGTCAATCCATGCTAAGAATAACACTGAAACTGAAAAACTCACAATATACCGGATAAAGCACCAGACTGAGTCTGTTGAAGAATCTCCCTTCCTCTTTCAGATGTATCCGAGCAATCCCTACTCTTATGTCCAACTCCACCACACCCATAACAACCATCCTTTTTGGCCATGCACCCCCCTACATGATTCTTACCATATTTCTGACAAGTGGGAAAAGGGCATCTATCCTTATAGAAATTTGGCACTAAATCACTAGCAAAAGACGAACCACTATTGGTTTGGGCCCTCTATGTTTCTCTTCTAGACCTCTCTTTCAATATCTCTTCCTCTATTTATTTGGCATGCATTATGAGACTAAAGATTTCCATCTCCTTGATCAACATGGCCGTTTTGCATTCCTTAGACACCAACTTCAAAACTCCCAATACAAACTTACTCATAAGAGCTTTAGGGTCGGCAACCATGAACAGAGCATACTTTGACAATTGTGTGAATTTCAATGCATATTCCCTTATACTTGCATTCCATTACTTTAAGTAGATGAATTCTTGGATCTTAGCTTCTATTAACCCTAAAGGGAATAAATGGTCGAGAAAAGTACTTTTGAACTCTTCCTAATTAATGGGACCCACATCCCTAACTCTTTCACCCTTCCATTGGCTAAACCATATTTGAGTGACTTCCTTCAATTGATATGCGGATAAATCTTCCCTTTTCACTGATGTCACTCCTATAATATACACAATCCTTTGAATCCCTTCAATGAACTCTTAGGGGTCCTTATCCAACTTGGACCTATAAAACTCCAAAGAATTCATTCTAGTGAATTCACTTGATGCCGTCGTATCCACATTTGGTTCATAGGAGCAACAACTTCTCAGTTGCATGTGCCGCCATATCTCGGGCAAGCACTTAAAATGCCGCCTTAAATTCTACATGGGTTACTTTTTAGGCCATTGGTTCATACAAATGTGGTTTCTCTTCTCTAAAATTCCTTCTCACCGGGGCTCTTTATGGAGGGATAGTTATGTAATCGTAAGTAAAAAGCATTAGAGGAGGAGACTTTAGAGTTCAATTATATAGCATGATGAGATCATGAAAGAAGTGATGTTTTTCCTAAAATACCTCATAGCCTCCTATTTATAGATATGGTGGGCGTCATACTGATGAACAAGACTCTATTTGACGCGACTTTTTAGACTCCCTAAGAAACCTTAAACCTTATCCCTTGATACCAAGTTTTTCATGACCCAAGCTAGGCCCTAGGAGTGATATGATGATCAGAATCCCGAAGGACTCCAGCTAAGCCTCTTAGCATATCATACATAAACATTCATAATTTATTTTAAGTAATAAAGTTAAATCATGAAAGAGAAAGTAAAGTCTTAATAGAAATATATTAGTAAAGAAGAAACAACATGAAAGGATGCGACAACATAGACTCCATGAACATCTAACATGCCTCTACTAACTATATGGGGGCATAAGACAAGATCCTAGATCACCCATAACAATATAAGAGAAATGAAATAGTCAAAGGATGCAATCAAAATAAATTGTCTTATCCTTGAAGCATGAGGACTCACCACAAGAACAACTGTACTAAGCTCTAGAAATGAATGGGACGATGAGCATGATCATCAGACCCTACATTATGATACAATGTAGGGAAAAAGTATGTGTTAGTACATGGAATGTACTAAGTATTTGAGAAGATTGCATGAACAATAAACATAGAATATAATTAATATGTAACATGCGATACAAGACCAGTATCTTAAATAATGAGTATAACTATGAAAACATCAAAACATCATAATCATTAGTCAATGCATCAAAATATTATCATCATGAGAACTTTATGCCTTTACTTAAACCTTTTATGAGAGATACCATTAACTGACATATGAGACCATGTGAGCTATAACATGGAATTTCGATGTAATTCCCACATCAGAAAGATAGAATCTACTTGCCAAGGTAGACTCCATCATGCTTATGTGGATCAACTAAGTTGTTAAGGAAACAATCCTCAACTAATGGGTGACCCTTTCTAAGGAATGGAGTCTCTACTAATGGCTGATCCTTCTTTCAATGGTGGAACATAGTTATGGGACAATAGGACTTATACTAACAGTTTCATACCTCTACTAATGGATGAGCCTCTATCCAAAGGTCCACTGATTCTAGTAATACCAATTTCATCATAATTAATTGAAAATTATATGAATAGCTCCCTCAACATATCATAATCATAGCATGATTTATATATACTCTCGCCTCTACTAGAGTTATTTAAATCAGAACTTTTTTCATATCATGGGAAAACCTTTCATAATTCATGGTCACTTTCTTGAAACATTATTGAAAAACATCAATCTTAACTTTCATGAGTCATTCATAAGCCTCGATAAACATTCATAAAATATTTATTGAAATCCCTTGAAATTAGTTATCTTAATTCATTAAAAACATAGTTTGAAAATAGCATATAACATGGGTCATTGAAATTCACCTTGAAATCATGTAATGTAATGTGAATTATACATAATCTAACCAACAATCATAAGATATATCATGAGTAATAAGATCCAATGTAACATCATAGAATTAGGGATTTTAGAAGAAGAAATCATAAGAGAATTTGAGAGAAAACTTGAGATTCCATGGGTGAAAGAGCCCAAGAATGAATTCCTACATACCTTAATGAATTCTAGCTGTGAAATTGAAATGGAGACTTGTGTTCTGGAAATTTTTTACTTGAAAGCTTTGGGGTTCTTGAGGGTGAAAGTTTTTTATTGATGGTAAAGTGAAACCCTAGGATTGTTTGAGAGAATTTCTTGAGATTAGGATGTTTATATTGTTGATTATGAGAAAAAAAATAGTTATTGAATGATATACTCCTTTAAAAACACTCAAAATGACTTATAATAGGGTTAAAAAGCTTTGGAATGGACCAAAATAACCCCAGGATGCATGCAAGAAGTTTGTGAAAAATTATTGTAGTAATCCTTTGGGGAAGCCTTAACAGCCCAATAAGGTCTTCATTGCACGTAGTGGTGGTCGTGAAGATGCTACTGCCTGACAGGGCTTCACTAAATCAGGCATAACCTTTTAGTCTGAACTCCAAATGATGAAAACTTTGTGGAGTTGGAAAGAGAACTCAAATACCTTTAATTTACTAGGTCAGGGAACACCTAATTATTTATCTAAGAGATATGATTTTTTGAATTTAACCTATGTAAAAGCTTATATCAAAACTCAATTGGTAAGAAAGCTTTCAGCTCAAATTTGTGCTAAAAGATTCTTGTGACCTTAAACCATCTACAAATCTATTCCCATACTAATGAATTAAACTTAACACCCCTAAGATAAAAATGGACCCCTAGGTGGTTTTCACGGTCCGTGAAGAGCTCCACGGGTCGTGGGGTGGTCTGTGAAGATTGTCTTATCAAGCTTGGAATAAAAATCTTAATGGAATGGGACCATGGACCGTGATGGTCTCGATGTGCTGTAGCAGACCTGGTGAAATTGAACACGCTTAAGGTTTAGAAGGTTGGTTTCCATGGACTATATGTCTATCTATGACCATGACTATGGGTCATGAACCCGGTCGTGGTCCTCTCCTAATCTCACCTTCATTCCCTGGCAGTTCCATGGCTTTTCTTTACGGGCTGTGGTGCTAATATGGCCCCGGATGGGCCTCGTAAACCTCAACTAGTGCAAATTTCTGAGATATCATCCTTACATTTCATTTTTTGACTTTTCAACTTTCAGGGTCTTACAAGAGTCTAACAGCGGTACAGGGATATCACTAGCCTAGAAACATCCATAGTAGTGTCGGTGGATATCGAGACACTCAATGGTACCTCAGTAGCTAGTGGAGTAATAAGAGTTTGTGACTATAAATCAACATCAACCTCACTAATCAGTTTTATCTATGCTAATAATGAGTTGGTAGAAGCTCCACCTACTTGATCCATCAACTCATCTAGTCTCAGCTCCATATCTAGTCATGATCTCCTCTCTCTATGTTTTTCTACTAAAGGTCTCTCTTCCTATGCATCATCTTCTTTGACCTCTTCCTCTCTTAATATTTCTCATGAGGGTGTTTGCGCGATGCTTTAGTGAGTGTACTCTATAGATCAATAAAATGCTCCTCCCTTTTAGAATCTTCAATAACTGGAATGGGGAACACCTTTACTATGCTCTCTCATAACTAAAAATATTATCTTGAGCTTGTGTGATCAGCTACAAACCTTACCAAATCTGGCACTATAAACACATTTATATGATTATTCACCTTGGACTTCATAACATCCATCTGGGTATGAAGATCTATATATGATACAAATACTTTTTCTATGGATCTATCAACAAACAACCCTAATTTCTCAAGAAATAAATTCATCTACTTTTACTGGAATAAGAATATACAAGGAGAGCTGTGGTAGTGTTGAAGTAGTCTCAATGGACTCCAAACCTTGTGACTTCATTGCTTTTGATGTATATGGTATGGAAGCCAATTGAGTGGTGACCACTATGGTCATATGATTATCTCCAATCTCTACTCTAGAATAAGTACTTGGCTAAACACTTGTGGCACAATCTTATGGACCAGCCACTCATGTTTTGTTTTTTCTTTCATTATTTTGATATGATGTCTTGTTTTCCAATGTATCCCCATCAACTCCTTCTAGAATTGGTAGTTATGCCTCTTTAAATAGACATTAGGGACAAAAATAGTAGAAAGTAGCCGTTTTTGAAACTTTTTGTCGTATCTTCTCTGCTATGATTTTCACAAAATCTAAGGGAAAACCTAATAGAGAACTTTCCACAAATACTTCCTTATCTTCCAATAATGTATTGTTAACACATGTGGTAAAAAAACCTAAAACACACTACACCCCTTCAAAATATCAATGGGAAAGTCAAGGTTTCCTTTTGTATCCATTTCGTAGAATTAGTCAACCAAGATGTAAGGACCCTCGTGGTCATTTCTATGTTTTGGTGTGATTTTACTCTTCCCCCTTCCCATAGATTTCTTGCAGAATTTATGTATTATTGGAATGGGTGACATGCTTCCTGAGTAGGTCAAGTGAGTTTTGAGTTGGTTTTGTCATTTTTGAGGCTAAAGGGTTGAAATAGTTGACTTTATTCAACATTCGGAGATTCTGATGTAGGATGAAGATTCTGCCAGTTTCATCAGCACAAGGAGGGTTATTTTGGTTTATTGTGATGATTGGTTAGATTTTGGGGCTTTTTTTCTAAGTTTGTGCAATTAGGAATTTTAACTTTAAAGTTTTATCTTTGATCAATATTCTTGGTAAACACGTTTGGATTAAAATTTTGCCAAGTGCAGTTAGCTCCAAAACATTTTGTTCGATCTAAAATGACTTTTTTTTCTGTTTTCAGGGTGTTCAAGATGAGTTTGTGTCTTTAGGCATTTTTTTGTTAATTATTTCCAAGTTTTAACTTTGGTCAACATTTTGACAAAATTGTTAGTACTAATTATTTCAATAATGATCCACCTTTGCAAGAAATCAGAAAGGAAAAGTTGACAACTTTTGCAAAGAATAATATGTATGAAATTCAGTGAAACTAAGTCACTGATTGAGGACCAGAAATAGAAAGAAATATATCGCCTATCACTAGTTGAAGATCAATTAAATATGCCAATCAAGACAACAAGAATCTAGAAGAAAGAAAACAAGTCTTACCATTCACTGATTGAATATCACATATAGAAGCCCAAAATGCCAGAATTAAGAAGAAGCCCTCTGTACAAGGAAGAGAACCATTCCAAGAAATGAAGAAGATCCACACGAACATATCTTATATGGATGTGAGGAATCAAGAAAAATCCTTGGCTGATAGAAAATCCCTTGGATTCTCCTCCCGGAGCACATGTGGCGATCTTTTCTCAGCCATATCAAGTCACTCTCATCTAGTAGATGGTTATACACTTTACTTGAACTTTTACTATTATTTTCTCTCATCCTTCAGAAAAGTTTTGTCTTCTGTTTAAGTTTACAATTGTAACAGAAATGAGAGAGAACTATCTCTAGCATAGGCTATACTAGAAGAGGTGACGTCAGGTCAAGGAAGTCTAATTTGCATATCAAACTAAGTTACTCTATTTCATGGTGTACCCATTCAAATCACTACAAAATCTAAAGAAAACCCTTGTTATGAAAGGGACTGGACTAGGCACCACATCGGGGATCTGAACCAGGATAAATCTTCTATTTATTTTATATTTCTACACTTGTATTTTTCTTATAATTACTGTGACTAACCTGCAGGATAATCGACTCTCTAACTTGAGTAGTCGACTAAGGAATTAATTATTAATTCACCCCCTCATAACCTTCAATTGGTAACAGAGAAGGGCTCACACTTTAAAGTGTTTAACCATATATGAGAAATGATCTATGGAAAATTACCAAATTCCAGGCGCTATCCTTGAAAATGGACACTCGTCAAATCGCCCTCCTTAATTCAATGGACAACACAACTACCATTGGAAGGATAGATTAAAAATATTTTTTCAATCAAATGACTTTTAAGCATGGGTGGTAATAAAAAAAGGACCAAAACCCATTCCAGGTCTAAAGGAGAAGGAGATTGCCGAAAAGGGTATAGATTTTGAAACGTTTGACATAACAAAGGAACAACAAGAGGTAATTCAAACTAACGCTAAATCCATAAGTTTATTATACTCTACATCCAGTGAAACTTAATATGATAATATCTTAACATGCGAAAGTGCTAAAGTGAACAAAGCACACATCAACTCCCTGGTGAATGAATATGCATTGTTCAAAATGACAAAGATGAAAATGTTGAAAGCATGTTCTCCAGATTCAGCAAAATAATATGTGAACTCAAATCTATATGTATGATATACTCAAACATGCTACAAGTTAGGAAAATCACTAGGAGTCTTTCTAAATCTTGGGAAACCAAAGTGGCTATTCTTGAAGATGGAGATCTACAAAACATGACATACAATGAACTTAGAGGAAGCCACATGGCATATGAAGAAAACCATATCAACAGATACAATAAAGATGAAAAGAAGAAAGTTTTTACTTTCAATGTAGAGGTTCATGAAACGGAAGAAGAAATTGATGAAACAAATAGTGAAGAAATGGCTCTCATAAATCAAGGTGTTAGATAAATGTTGAGACAAAGAAGAGAAAGACCTCAACATGATTCTAGAAATAACAACTATCCAAGAAACGATGACAGATGTTATAATTTTGGAAAGCCAGGACACACCAGGCAAAACTATCCTTAGCTAAAGAAGAAAAACTATTGTAGAAATAAAAACTCCAAAATCTCTTGGAGATTGGAGTGAGGAAGATATTTTAGAAGAAGATTCCGGAAAGATATCAAACATCTTTTTCATGGCAATAAATGAGAAAAGTGAGGTAAAAAAATTCCATTTGTCAAATTTGAATTGATTTAGAATATTCTTTAGACATGATTATTGACAAACTTCAAAAGGTTATTGATGAATATAACAAACTTGTGAAAGAATAGAAAGACTGGAAAATTCTTTTAGAAGTAACTCAAATGGAAGTCAACTTACTTGAAGAAATTGGTGAACTCAAAATGCTATTAAATAGTAGGAAGAAGTCACCAAGTCATAGCCTAGTTTAATCAGCAGATCTTCTAAAAACCTTTCTCAAAACTCATCTTTTTATAGTGCTAAATATTCTTTCAAACCTCTATGTTATAGAAAATTGGACACAAATACTTTGACTGTAAGAAATATTCTTCCAGTAAATGGGTCTGGTGCCCAAAAGATTTTGATCCTAACCTTCGAGGACCAAAGAAAACTTGAATAGCAAAAGAAATTGAATAACTCTAAAAAGGGAATGTGGGTAATCCATAGTGGATGTTCCAATCATATGACGGCAAAGAAAGAAAACTTTAATATTGTTGAGAAAATTAATGAAGGCTATGTTAGATTCAGTGACATTACTAAAGGAGAAGTCACTGGAATTGGTTCTATACTATAAGTCCTTCGTTTGACCTAGTTGAAGTTTATCTTATTGATGGACTAAAGCACAAATTTTTGAGTATCAGTCTACTATGTGATGTAGGGTTTGATGTTTGATTGAATGCTGTTAAATGAAACATCAGTAACATATAAAAGAACACCACAATCATTGGAGACCGAGTAGAGAATATCTATGTGCTAAGCAATGTAGATCTGCCAATACTTACTTGTCTTATAACCATGTATAGTGATCCTTGATATGTCATAGAAATCTCGGACATGCAAGTATGCATGCTATGTAAAAGCTGTCAAAGCTAGAATTAGTTCTTGGACTACCAAAACTCAAGTTCGAAAAAGACCACATCTGTGATGCATGTCAGCTTGGCAAACAGACTCATACACTATTCAAGGTTAAAGATATCGTAACTGCTTCAAGTCTTGCACATGGATTTATTTGAACCAACTGAAACTGCAAGTATAAGTGGTAAACAACATACTTTTGTAATTGATGATGATTATTCTAGATTTACATGGATTATTTTCTTGTTAAATAATCATGAAGATTTTACTAACTTTGAAGTGTTTTGTAGAAAAATTCAAAAGGAAGTAGGTTATTTTATTTCTATCATTCATAGTGATCACGGAGGAGAGTTTGAAAATAAATCTTTTGAGGAATTCTACAATAAACATGGAATCACTCAAAATTTCTCATCTCCTCGCTCACCATAATAAAATAGAGTTGTAGAAAGAAAACAACATTCTCTCCAGAATGCTACCAAAAATCTCCTGCTCGATCGAAGTCTCCCAGATCACTTCTGCGCTGAAGCTGTAAATACTTCCTGTCATATTTTGAACAGATGCTTGATTAGACCCTTATTGAAAAAGATTCCCTAAAGATGAGTCGACTATTAGCACAGAGAAAATAACTATTCCCTAAGAATGGCTGCAAAGTGCAAGTTTTTCAAATAACTTTATCATTGGTGATCCAAAAGAGAAAATGCAGACTAGGGCCTCATTAAAGAAACAAGCATCGGTAGCACTAATATTTCAAATTGAGCCAAAACGAGTTCATGAAGCTTTAATAGGCGAATCATGGGTACAAGCCTTGAAGGAAGAACTTGACCAATTTGAGAGAAATCAAGTTTGGGTCCTCACTAAAATACCAAAGAATTGTTTTGTAATAGGAACCAAATGGGTTTTCAAGACAAATTGAATAAAGAAGGAAAGGTGATCAAGAATAAAGCCAAATTGGTTGCTCAAGGATACTCACAATAAGAAGATATTGATTATGACAAACATTTTCTCCTATTGCAAGGTTAGAATCTATTTGTATCCTTTTTGCATATGTTTATTTTAATAGATTCAAATTATTTCAAATGGACGTCAAACGTGACTTTTTAAATGGTTTCATAAATGAAGAAGTATTTGTTAAACAATCCTCTAGATTTGAAAAACACTCATGTCTTGACTATATTTTAAAACTCTCTAAAGCTATCTATGGTATTAAAAAAGCCTCTAAAGCTTGGTATGAATAATTGAGTTCCGTTTGACTTCACACCAATTTTCAACAAAGAAAAATTGATACCATTTTGTTTACTATAAAGCATGATTCAAGTTTACTCATTGTTCAAATATATGTTGATGATATCATTTTTGGAAGTTCTAACCCCTCTTTGTGTGGGAATTTCGCAAATCTTATGAAAGGAGAATTCGAAATTAGTCTTATGAGGGAACTCACATTCTTTCTCGAATTATAAATCAAGCAAACATTAAAACGAACCTTTATCAATCAAGGTAAGTGTACAAAAGAGTTAATCAAAAGTTTTGGTATGGAGAAACAAAAAGCTTTTGGAACACATATGAGTCTAACAACATATCTCAAAATAGATAATATCAGAAAAGACATGGATGAAAAATTCTATCGCCGAATGATTGGCTCATTATTATACTTGAAAGCTACTCGATTGGATATTATGTTTAGTCTGTGTAAATGCTCAAGATTTCAATCCGCTAAAAAATAGTCACATCTCACCATAGTAATTATATGTTATCTTATCGGTACTTAATAGATTGAACTATGTTATCCTCACTCATAAAATTTTGATTTACTTGGTTATTCATATGTTGATTTTGTAAGTGATAAGAATGACAGAAAGTGTACTAGTGGAACATGTCAACTTCTAGGACAATTCTTAATCTCCTAGCATCGAAAAAAACAAACTTCAGTGGTAATGTCAACCACTAAATATGAATATCTTGCTTTTGGAAGTCGTTGCACACAAATATTATGGATGATGCATTAATTACTTGATTACAATTTATGTTATGAAGTTGTTCCTATTATCTATGATAATACTAGTCCTATTAATTTATCTAAATATATTGTGCATCATTCTAGAGGCAAGTATTTAGATATTAAAAATCACTTAATTAGAGAATATTTTGTTTCCTTAGAAAAAGTCTTGGCATTATTACTTTTTCAAATTAAGTTTTAAATTTCCATGTTTACTCTTCTGTATGTTTAATTTTTAAGTTTTAAATTTTTATGTGTACTCTTCTACATGTTTAATTATTACCTCAATTTTTCAGTAAACTCTGCCCATTCCATCCTTTCAATCAGCCGTCAATTCAAATAATGTCAAAACTCTTCATTGCCTCTCTTTGTTCTTAAATAGAACTCCTTTCCTCTTTTCTTCTCAAACCTTCTCTATTCTCACCAAGATCTATGTCCTCCTTGAAACCCTTTACTAAAAAATCTAAGTCATACAAAATCGAGTTGTGTCCCTCTCCTCTTACTATTCTGAAGTAGAGTCCTCTGCCAAAGCTTCTACCTCCAAGAAGAGACCTCCTTTAATCAAAAAAGAAGGAATCAAAAAAGGTGGGACCCGATTCTGAAGTATCTTTTGTTCTAGAGGATATGCATAAGTTCTAGGGTGTCGAACAGAAGAACAAGTTCAAAACTTTCAGGAAATGACCCATAGTTCCTAAACGGGTAGTCAACTTGGAACAATTGGAAGACTCTCATTGTCCGGTAGGTTCTTTCTTAAGAACTCTGAAGCTCTTTCTTCTATTGAGGTATGGTCTTGAGTACTATGACGAACCTATGTGTATATTCTATGCTAATCTTTGTTTCTGTGAAGAAAGTAGGGATTTTGAAACCCTATTTTTGGGAAACCGTATTCCTGTTAATGAGTTGTTGTTTTAAATTCTCTAGGGATATTCCCTTTATGAATGGTATTTGTCTTGATGATTTTGAGGCTACTCTGGAAGAAGCTAAAACAACTGCCTCTGAGCTGAACACTAACCAATCTGATTTTTTTCCTCTCTCTATTTTGAAAATTGTATTTTATCCCATATTGTTGTTACTACACTGGTTCCCAGAAAAGGCTCACTCAGTAGCATATCCAATAGTTCCAATGATACTAATTCCTCTACTAGTTTGTCATATGTGTTGCTTGTGTCTCGCATCATAGTCGAATTACTGGTTGATCTTTCACCATTCAAGCCTATTGAGGTTGCTGCCACCTATGATACTTGAACCTTCTTGAACATGTGATATTTTCTTGTTAAAAATAAATGGAACAACAAGGAGTCCATGAAGGCAATGATGGATGTGCCTAAGGTTTCTCTACTCTCTACTGATTTAGCTGCCCTGTTTTTCAAGAAGCGGAGGAACTGAAATTACGTTTTGTTACTCTAGAATCTAGTATGCTCTATATGGAGGAATCTGTTGGTAAGATTTTGCAGGTATGCAGGGAAACATGTATTGATGATGGTAAGCTGGATAATCTAAAGAATTATGGGGTCAAGACTAACAATAGTTTGATCAAACAAGTTGACTCAGCCAGAGATGGAGCCGACTCTTCCAATAATGATCTTGCAGTCTCTGTCCAAATCTCTTACTCAAATTTCTCAAAACATTTTGAAGAATCCTACAATACTTTCTATAGGAACATCTGAACACACTTAAGTATTTCCTTTGTCATCACTAAAATTGTATTTCTGTTTCTTCTTTTGCTTAGTCTCCTTTTGTAAGGGATATGTTCTTCCATACTTTGGTTTATAATATTGAGGATACCTCCTCATATTTTGGATTGCTTTTAGTTTTGGCTTTCATGAATATGTGCATATTTTGTTATTTTCCTCTATACTCGTTGTTTCCTATTTGATTATGCCAAGTGGGAGAGAATTAGATAATTATGACAGGAGGAGTAAACTACAGCTCAGGAGGAGCCAGACGACTCAGGGGGAGACAATTTCTAATAGGGAAGTTAAAAAGAAAAAAAATTACATAGTTAGTTATCATTATCAAAAAGAAGGATATTGTTAGCACTAATTGTTTTGATAATGATCCACCTTTGCAGGAAATAAAAAAGGCAAGGTTGAAAACTTTACATGGTAGAAGATGTACGATATTCAGTGAAACTAACTAACTAATTGAGGACCAACAATGGAAAGAAAGATATCTCCTATAACTAATTGAAGATGCTGATTGAAAACCTGATTGAAGATCAATTAAAGAGGCCAATTAAGATAGAAAGAATCAAGAAGAAAGGAAAGAAGTCTTACCACTCACTAATTGAAGATCACAAATTGAAGACCAAGATGCCAAAATCAAGAAGAAGCCCTCTCTATAAGGCAGAGAATCATTCTATGAAAGGAAGAAGATCCGCACGAACATATATGATATGGACATGCATCATCAATCAAGGAATCAATACAAATCCTTGATTGATAGAAAATCCCTTGGGTTTTCCTATAAGAGCAGCTATGGTGATATCTTCTTGGCCATATAAACTCAACCTCATCTAGATAGATAGTCACACACTTCACTTGAACTTGTAACATTGTTTTCTCCCATCTTTCAGAAAAGCTTTGTATTCTGTTTAAGTTTACAATTATAATAGAAAAGAAAAAGAACTATCTCTACCATAGATTATAGAGTGGAGGTGACATCAAGTCTAGGAAGTCTAATATGCTATTTCATAGTGTACCCATTCATATTACTACAAGATCTACAGTAAACACTTATAACTCAAGGGGACTAGACTAGGTGTCAAATTGGTAATACGAACCAAGATAAATCATCTACATCTTTTATATTTCTGCACTTGTCTTCTGCTTATTATTACTGTGACTAACTTGTAGGATAATCGACTCTCAGACTTGAGCAGCCGACTATGGAATTAATTTTAATTCATCCCCTCTTAACCTACTAAAATGACCTTGGTTGACTGTTTCATTAATTTCATTGGGTCGAGCACGTTGTTATGGAGTGGTTTGCACCTTTGGTTTGTATCATTTAGACTTCAAATAAATTCCGAGGGCTTGTTTGAAGTTCTAGGGCACTTAGCTCTTTTTTGGTTTTTGGTTACTGATGCATTGACTTTTGCGAACCCTCTATTGGCTTAAGAAGGAGGCTAGTGGGGCAGGGGACATGTCATGACCCAAACTAGGGTGAAGTCATGATAAGGCATTCTGGATTTAAGGGACCCTAACCAAGCCATCGTAGCATGTTACATTCATAAGATAATGAAGCATAGTATAATAAGTGAAAGTATAAACTCAAGGGTCATTCGGCTCGCGCGCAGAAAGGGATAACAACTTAATAGATGTCCAACCTAGACTATATCGCATAGCGTCTAAACATACCTCTAGCCTAATACTTGATGGGGTCTTAGGATAAGCTTCTAGCTCACCCGAACATATGAAGAAGTAAAAATAGTAGCAACATGAAAAGAAGTCATTTCCCTCGATAAGATGAGGACTCACCTACTCTTGATACCTAAACAACTTTAGCCACGAATAGGATGATCGTAAGTGTCGTCTACCCCTATATTATAAGATAATGTAGCAAAATATATATAAGTTGCATAACCAATCATGATGAACATGAGTATGGCTTAAATATATTTGAAAAACATAAGAGAACTTGTGTGGGAGAAGACATTTAACCAACATCTAAGACCATGAGAGCTATAACATAGAATCTGATAGAACCCTCATCGAGAAGGGGGAGCCTACCATTCTAGGGTATACTCTGTCATGGTACTTATCTTAACTAAAATTGATTGTGCTATATGTGAATCCACTAACTAGGTCATGAAGGAAACCTACATGCAGCGTAGTTTGGGACTTTAGGTTGCTACTATGATTCCCTTAGATAACTAACTGCGTTATCAGACTGAACCCCACCTAGAAGTCCTCTTGGTGCTTAGTTAATATCCTAATGGAAACTCATGGAAACACAATCATAGCACAATAGGGAAAGATAGTAACTACCTATCAATCCATCTTTATAAAATAGCATAAGAATAGCTCATTAACTTAGTGATTCATAAGAATCCATAACTTTGGTGAGGATTGTACTTAGCACCATCTTTAATATGATTGTGTGAGTATTGGACTTATGACACCATAATAGATTCTTTGATCGTAACTTGATCATAATCAAAACTTCACCATTAGAATCATAATCTCAACTTTAAATCATGAAAACTTTACTTGGAAATCATTCAACTTATAATCTATTAATGAAAATCATCTTTAACTTCATAATCATAACTTGGAAATAACTTTATCCATAGGCAATCATAATTGTACATAAAATCATCCAATTCATGTTGACAAATGCTTAGAATAATTATTTATAACAATTCAAAACAAAATTGAAACAGCCCGATGCAATTCATCAAAACCAGGGTTAATAAATGAATTGAAAATTTAAAGGAACTTTGAGAAAACTTTGGGACTTCATGGGTGAAAGAAACATATGAATCAATCCCCACATAACTTGATTGAATTCACTAAGATTTGAAGAATAAACCTTGATGAAATTTGGAACCCTAGCTTGTAGTTTGTCAATGAGTAGTAGAGTGACTTGTCAAGCTGGAGTCAGTGTTATCTTTTTAAGATTTCCTTTGGATTCCAACTCTCTATCTTTTAGGGTCTTACAATATCTCCCCCTTGTGAACATTCATCATTGAATGAGAATAACTTATCATAGGAAAGACATGGAATGAGGACTAGAAACCCAACATGAACATGATGACACCTTAAAATGCATGGAACATGAAAATTTCAACTTAACATAAAATCATGGCTTTAAAATCATCTTTCATGAACATGCATGAATATGAATGAAATAGGAGGAACTGAATACGTAAGAGTTCAATTATCTTTTAATAAAAACAACTTACTACATTAGACTTGAGTAGATGGGAAAGAGGTATGGATATCATTTCATCATATCCGCCTTCGCTTCCCAAGTAGCACTTTCTACTTGTTGATTCTTCCATACAACTTTGAAGGGCACAACTTGTGTGTTTCTTAATATCTTAACTTGCCGGTCTAAGATTTACAACAAAACCTCCTCATAAGTCAAGTTCTCTTCGACACTTGCATCTTCTAATGGTACAATGAAATTTGGATAACCCACAAACTTTCTCAACATAGACACATGAAATACCGGCTGAACCATGCTAATTCAAATGGAAAATCTAACTCATACGCCACCTAGACAACACGTCTCAATTTCTTATATGGTCCAACAT
Source organism: Solanum dulcamara (assembly GCF_947179165.1). NCBI lineage: Eukaryota > Viridiplantae > Streptophyta > Magnoliopsida > Solanales > Solanaceae > Solanum > Solanum dulcamara. The sequence continues at coordinate 29,866,490 of NC_077245.1, read as the reverse complement.
ACCTAGGGCTTAATTTTCCTTTCTTACCAAAATACATTACACCCTTCATATGTGAAACCTTCAAATAGACCCAATCATCCACCTCAAATTCAAGTTCTCTTTTCATAACATCCGAATAAGACTTTTGACGACTTTGAGAAATCTCTCCCTTATGAGTATCACCTTTTCCATAACATCTATAATCAAATCTAGACTAATCAATTCTATCTCACCTATTTCAAACCATCCCACTAGGGATCTACATCTTCTCCCATACAATGATTCAAAAAGAGCCATTTGGATGCTGGAGTGATCCCTATTGTTGTAGGAAAATTCGATCAATTGTAAATGTTTATCCCAAATGCCTTTAAAATTAATAACACACGCCCTCAACATATCCTCTAAAGTTTGAATCATTTTTTTGGGTTGATCATTGGTTTAAGGAGGGAAAGTGATAATTAGTTTAACCTTTGTACCATGACACCTTGAAATGACTTCCAACAGTGTGAAGGGAATTGAGTACCTCGGTCCGATATGATGGACAAGGGAACACCATGAAGCCTTACCAACTCAAGAATATACAACTTGGCATAGTCTTCGGCACCATAAGAAGTCTTAACCGGTAGAAAATGAGCCAACCTAGTCATTCGATCTATAACAACCCAAATGGAATCATATTGTTTCTTAGTACGAGGCAAACCCATTACATAGTCCATAATCACATCTTCCCACTTTCAAGTAGAAATTTTTATATCTTGGGTTAGACCTCCCAATCTTTGATGCTCAACTTTAATTTGTTGGCACTTAGGACACTAAACCACAAATTCCTCTATGTCCTTTTTTAATCCATTCCACCAATACACCTCCCTCAAATCATGATGCATCTTGGTGGAACTCGGATGAATTGAATATTGGGAACTATAAGCCTCTTTCAATATCAAATATCTTAGCCCATAAGAATTAAGTACACACAAATGACCTTGGTAAAGTTTCACCCTATCTCCCCCTTGGGTGAAAGCCTCAACGAATGTTTTGGCAACCGGCTTCTTTAACTCAACCAACATCAAATCATGTCTTGTTTGAGCTTAACATTCTCCACAAGAGATGATTCCAAACCATTATGAACAAAGATACCTCCATCATCGGAGTCAACCAATCGCACACTTAAACGTGCCAATCTATGAACACCTTTGATCAATTCTTTCTTACCTTCTTCAACATGTGCAACATTACTCATGGACAATCTATTTAGTACATCGACGATCACATTAGCTTTTCTCGGATGGTATAATATACTAATATCATAGTCTTTCAACAATTCAAGCCATCTTCTTATGTTCGGTGAACATATCCACATGGACACCATAGGCACGAAATAAATTAACATTTGAACACAGAATCATTACGTTTCAACTATAGGATCGGCTCATTTGGCAATTAAAACTTAACAACTTGGGTTTTACAATCAATAGAACTATAACATGTATATAGCCAATCCATACCAAGGCTAACATCAAAATCGGTCATCTCAAGCTCAACTAGGTTACATAGGGATACTTTACGAAACGAAACTGGACAACTTTTATGGACTCTTTTATCCACAACCGACTCACCTATGAGAGTATAAATGGAAAAAGACTCTAACAATAAGGGAAAATAAATGACAAATTTTCACCTAGATCAAGTAAGAAATAGACATTATAGTGAAACACCTGTAACATACTAATAACAACATCGGGAGTCGCCTCCTCCTCTTACCTACCATAGAGAGCATAAAACCGATTGTTGCATTGACTACCCTTTAGTTGCCATGTAGCACCTTGAGAAACTTAGCCTCCATGAGCAACCTAGCCTTGAGTAACACCATCTTTGACCTTGCATTCCTTAACATGATGACCTAGTCTACCATACCGGTATCACACATTCAATCAGCTAGACATTAACCCTTGTGATTCTTACCACACTTCTTGCATGTGGGAGTAACTTGGACAATAGGAGCACATCCTTGAGGCTTAGGGTTGGGCACTCTATCTTTGTCAAACCTTGGAGTAGTGGCATTAGAAGATCCTTAGCCTGAGTACCTTTGGCGAAAATGAAGATGTCAACCAACTCTGGACTTACCATGAGAGAAATTACCACCATCGGTCCTTGGCCTCCCTATTTTTCTCCTTTAGCTTCTCACTCTCTATTTACTCTACATAGGTCTTGATTCTAGATATGTCCATATCAAAAAACAGCATACCCTTCTTGCACTCCTTTGAGACCATATCCTACACACCCAACACAAACTTACTCATACGGGCTCTTGAGTCGGCAATTATGAATAGAGCATATTTTGACAATTGGGTGAACTTGAGAGCATACTTCTTCTAACTCATACCATCTTTCTTAAGGTTGATGAACTCTTCTACTTTGGCTTCCCTCAACTCTATCAGAAAGAAACGATCAAGAAACATTCCATTAACCTCATCCCAAGTGACAGGATTCACCTCTCTAGGCCTCTCACTCTTTCACTGATCATACCAAATATGAGCAACACCTTTCAATTAATAAGTTGCCAACTCCGCCCTCTCAACCTGTCTAATCCCTATGATATCCACAATCTTGTGAATGCTATCAACAAATTCTTGTGGACCTCTTCCATATTAGAACCCTAAAACCCTAGAGGATTCATCCTCATGAAATCACAGACTCTTGTTGCCACCATACAAATATTCGGGTTCATGGGAGAAACTACTTCACTGTTAACTTGGGTCGTAACGGCTTGTGCAGGTACTTAAAAGGCTGCTTGGAACTCAATATTGGATAATTGATCATTCAAAGTATCATTCGGAGATTGTTGCTCCTCTTGAACCACATTCCTTCCAATTGGGTATCTTTGTGGAGGTATATTTATAAAATTGCAAAAAACAAGTGTTAGAAGGAAAGACTTAATCACTCTACCACACAATATAGATCATGAAAGAAGTGAGACTTTTCCTAAGACATTTCTAGCCTTCTATTCATGGATGTGGCGTGCTTCACACCAATGAATAAGATTCTATTTAAGTGGCATGTTACTCTCTAGGACTCTTCTAAACCTTGTGCACTAATACAAAGTTTGTCATAACCCGAACTAGGGCTAAGTCGTGACACAGCGATCTAGATGTTATGGATCCCAACAAAGGCATCTTAGCATACATTGCATTCATAAGATATCAAAGCATAGTAAAATAACTGAAAGTATAAACTGAAGGGAATATTTCTAATGGATAGCAACTCAATAGATGTCTAACCCGGTCTACATCACATAACATCTAAACATGTTTCTAGTCTAATATTTGATGGGGGCTTAGGAAAAGATCCTAGCTCACCCAAACATATGAAGAATAAAAAATAGTAGCAACATGAAAATAAGTCATTACCCTCAATAAGATGAGGACTCACCAACTCTTGATACATAAATACCTTTAGCTACAAATAGGATGATCGTGAGTGTCATCCTCCCATACATTATGAGATAATATAGGCAAAATATGCCTTATTACATAGAAGCTACTAAGTATGTGAGATACGCATGAACAAGTAAAGAAACGTGAGTAATATTTCATAAGATGTATGACCAATCATGATAAACATGAGTATGGCTTAAATACATTTGAAAAATATCATAAATTCATGGTCAATGAATATCATAAAACTTCATCATGAAACTCATAGCTTGACATTTAACTTGTTTGGGATAAGAAATTTAACCGACATCTAAGATTATGCGAGGTAAACATGGAATCCGATGGAACCCTCATCGAGAAGGCGGAGGCTACCTTGTCAGGGTATACTCCATCATGGTACTCATCTCAACTCAACTAGACTATGCTATATTTGGATCCACCAGCTAGGACATGAAGGCAACCTACGTGGGCAACTTAATTTGGGACTTTAGATTTCTACTAGGTTCCTTTGGGTTATAAAATGCATTACCGGACCAAACCCAACCTAGAAGTCCTCTCGATGCTTATTAATATCCTAACATAAACTCTTGTCACGACCCGACCTAAGGCCTAGTCATAACACAGCGATTGAAACCCCAAAGAGCTCCAACCAAGACTCTTGTACATATCATAAGCATACATAAGGTAAAATATAACAGCGGAAACCTCATAAGAGAGTCTAGACCATGAATAGAAATTTGAAAATGTCTTATGACAACATAGACTCAAGCATATGTCCAACTAGATGCCTATAAACATAGCTATGGATGGGGGATAAGGCATGTCCCTAGCTCACCCTCAATATACAATGTAAACAAACGTCCTTTTTAAAAAGAAAACAGTAAGTAACTTGAAACTAGTCACCGATCAATGAGGACTCACCATAACACCTTTGGATAGGGAATGCCTACTAGTTACGTGGATGATAAGGATCTTTAACCTCAACCCCTATATTATGAGACAATGTAGGAAAAAGTATGGATTAGTATATTGGAATGTACTAAGTATCTGGGGTAATGCAATGCACGAGAAACCATATTTGTAACCATGACCATTTGAATTAGCATGTTAGGAGAAATAGTCGGAAATCATAAGTAGTATTTAAGAAAGATCAATGCATAATAACAATAAGAGTATCATATAAATTAAAAGATAGGATTAGTCATTTAAAACATAAAGAAATGTACATATATGGAATAGGAACCATAACCGACAATAAGACCATGCAAGCTATAACATAGAATCCGATGATACCCACATCGAGAAAAAGAAAGCTACTTTGCCAAGATAGACTCCTAATCATGAACATGTGCTATTTGTGGATCAAATAGCTAGGACATAAAGGCAAATCCTACGGTGGTACATAGTTATGAGACAAGAGACTTTATATAAGGACCCCTTGCTTCGAGCCCCCCCTTTAAGTCCACATTTGGTGCTAAGTCAAATCCCACAGAATACTTACATAACATAAGATCATAATTTCATATATCATAGTCATGATCATAGGCTTGAAATCATAGAGTAGCTCATTTTTATAACATAAGTGAAATGCGGGTACTGTCCTTCCACATTAAAAATCATACATACATAGACATAATTCATAATTGGAAATTAGGGTAAAACTTGTATGCATAATCAATCTGAATGATATTCATAATAATATCTTCGAAATCATTAAATAAAACTTCTCATAGAATATAACTTGAAAATTCATGATCATAGCTTATACTTGAAATTAGGGTATGACATGAATGCATGATCAATTTACTTGAAAATTATGAAATTGACTTGACAACATGCATGATCATAAACTTGATATTAGCCCATACATAATTCATATATATAATATCTTTTAGAAATGTAAATCAAAATACTCATAATTTACATCATGAACCCTAAAAATCAAAATAAGAGAATTTATGGAAAAACTCTTCAATTTTATTAAATAACCATTAATTTATATCAAAATAGACTCATGATAATACTTTAAATCAAAATTCATGCAATTAGAATAGATATCACAAAACCCATAAAACACCATACTTTAATTTGATAGAAAACCTTGAGAAATTGATTGGGATTCATGGATGAAAGGATCCATGATCAATACCCACATACCTTGAGTGAAAACACAAATTAATTAGGAAGAACTTGAGAATTTTGATGGAAATATTGAGTGAATTTACTTGAAGTTTTCAATGGAAACCCTTGAAAGCCTTTTTGTAGCGAGAGAAATATTTGATAGATGAATTGTAGAAGAATGAATAGAATTAGAGGTTTAGGTTAATTTATAGAGTTGAATTAGGTCCTAAAAATGCCCAGGTTCATTAACTAATAATTTGGGAAAAGTCTAAAACGCCCTTAAAAAAAGAAATTAGATTCGGCTAGGAAACCTTCCAGGTCCGCGACGCGGACCTGTCGCTGTCTACTTGGCCGATAAATTATCCCAGGTCTGCGACGTGGTCTTGTCGCAGAATACTATTTTTTGTGGGGCTTCCCAGGTCTGCGACGCAGTCCTATCACGGACCACACAGTTTTGTGGTTTCTTCGAATTTTTTTTTTACATTCTACTGGTCCTAAAAATCCATGGAGAACATTTTTTTGCAGGTTTTTACCCCCTGATCGATATTCCGAACTCGGATTTTCCAAAAAGATTAAGGATAATACTTTACATGTGCGACCTATTTCCAAGGCATCCTTAAAGTATATTTTTTTTAATTCTTTTTTGAGGGATGTTACAATATCTCCCCTTGGGAACATTCGTCCTAGAATGAGATTCAACTAATATAGAAAAGACATGGAAAAAGGATTTAGAAACCCAACATGGACATGAGGACACTTTAAAAAATGCATATAATGTGTAAACTTCATACTTAAAATAAAACATGGTTCTTGAGATAAATCATTTTCATGAATCATGCATGCACATGAATGACATATGGAACTGAAGCGTAGAAGTTTAATTGATTTGATCATGAGCAACATAGTACCTTTAGGCTTGAGTGAAAGGAAAGAGATAAGGATATTGCTTCATCATGTATGATTCCGCTTCCCATGTAACACTCTCTTACTTGTTGATTCCTCCATAACACTTTGACGGATACGTCTTTATTTCTTAACCTCTTCACTTGCCGGTCTAAAATCTCAATCGGGATTTCCTCATAATTCAAACTCTCTCCAATACTCACATTCTCTATTGGTATAATAGAATTCGGATCACCCACAAACTTCCTCAACATTGACACATATACCTTAGGCTACGACACCTCTATAGAAAAATAGAGTACTACTCCTTACTACCCATACTCACAAAACCTCAAAACCAAATAAAGAAACACACAATGCATCGTACATTCACCCATATGCCATCAACACTATATTCAAGCCTAGTTCTATAACCACTCTAATGCACTCATTTGAAATCCTCAACAAAAAGTCATCAATAGACTACTACAACCTTTCACATATCTACCACCACACATTCAAGCCTACAATTCTAACAACTTTATGGCTCCCTTGAAGTCAATAGCACTTAATAATTTTTGTTTCTACCCTAGCATCTCTACATCCTCATTGGAATTCATTCCTACCAAAGGTTATACTAACATATTCTTACCTATCTATTATACATAATAAGGTCTCATCTATCTCTTCCTCTATCACCTCAAATGGACCAAGCAAACCACAATTATCAAAATACGGAACACTCACTCTTCCCCCATCATCCCTACTCCTCCATCAGGATCTATGAACTTTAGTCAATATCATTTCTCTTCGGCTATCAATATTGGGACACATAAACGACCTTGGTAATGAAATACTCTATCTCCTCCTTGTGAGAGAACCTCTATCTTCTTGTCAAACATCAATTTCTCATGATCTACCCATCAGTCCCTAAATACTACGTCACCTAAGGGTATTAATCAAAAAGGGCTCTAGCAAGAATTTTGGGAAATATATCAAATCTTATAGAAAGATAAGGAGTAGAAAAAGATAATGTGGAACCCAGATCAATTAAACATAAACATCAAGGTCAAACACCCGCAACTTACCCGTAACTACATCAGGAGACTCCTCGACCTCTTGCCTTGCATAAAGTACATAGAACCCATTATGGCGCGGGATGCCACCTCATTGAGCTTATCCACCTTTAGTAGCTTTCCCTTGAGGACATCTTTCTCTCCCTTTGTTAGGGATTTTGGAGACCTTGTGCCCTATTTTACCACATTCAAAACAAGCAAGTGTTCAGATTAAACACCTACCCCCATGATTCCTTTAACACTTGGCATAGGTAAGGAGAGTAGTACTACTAGTATTCATATCTCCACCTTGGCCCTTGGGGTATGACACCCTATTCTTGTCAAACCTTTGGCCGGAAGTTCGATGGGAACCTTGATATTAGAATTTTTGGCCCTGTTGAGAATGGCCATTATCCTCACCGATTTTAGCATTAGAAGAACCGTATTCAAATCGAGCCTTCGTGGACTCCCTCATCCTTCTCTCTTCTATCTTCACCCCTTCTATTTGTTCAGCATAGGTCATGAGCTGAGATACGTCAATTTCTTTCACAAGCATAATGGCTCAGCATTTTATAGAAACTAAGTCGGACACCCCCGAAATGAACTTACTCATTTGGGAACGAGGGTCGGACACCAAAGTCGGAGCATACTTAGACAACTTCATGAAGTTGAGGGAATACTCCCTCACACTCATACTCCGTTTCTTTAAGTTGATAAATTTCATCACCTTCGCCTCCCTTAACTCTAAAGGAAAGAAACAGTAAAGAAAAGTAACTTTGAAATCCTCCCAACCTATAAGGCCTCTTTCAACCCTTCCGACCTTCCATTGGTCAAACCACACTCGAGCAACACCCCTAAGTTAGTAGGTCATCATCTCCGCCTTCTCTTACGAAGAAATCCCCATAATATCTATAATCTTATATACCTCATAAACAAAGTCTTGGGGATCCTCATCTCCTTTTGAACCATGGAACTTGAGAGGGTTTATCTTTGTGAAGTCTACAACTCTTGAAACTGGTGTGATCACATTTGGAGGATCTAGCCTAGTGATAGAGGTCCAAAAATCCTCATTAGTTACTTGATCGGGAAGAGGACCATTATCTTGAGTGATTTTCCTTCTCGGAGGCATGTTCTGGAAAATTACAAGGAACAATCGTAAGAAAGAAAAGTCTTAGAGTACCACTTTATCGGATGACATGGATCATGAAAGAAATAAGAATTTCCTGAGAAGCCTCATAGCCTCCTACTCATAAGTGTGATGTGCTTCACACCCATGAATAAGACTCTACTTCACGCGGCATGTTGGACATCCTAGGACACTTAAAAAACCTTGTGCTATGATACCAAGTTTGTCACGACCCGACCTTGGGCCTAGTCGTAACACGACGATCGAAACCCCGAAGGGGTCCAACCAAGCCTCTTCTTCATATCATAAGCATACAGAAGGTGAAATATAACAGCGGAAACCTCATAAGAGAGTCTAGACCATGAATAGAAATCTCAAAATGTCTCATGACAACATAAACTCAAACATATGTCCAACTAGATGCCTCTAAACATGAATATGGATGGGGGATAAGGCATGTCCCTAGCTCACCCTAAATATACAACGTAAACAAACGTCCTTTTACAAAAAAAATAGTAAGTAACTTGAAACTAGTCCCCGGTCAATGATGACTCACCACAATACCTTCGGATAGGGAATGCCTACTAGTTACGTGGAGGATAAGGATATTCAATCTCAACCCCTAAATTATGATATAATGTAGGCAAAAAGTATGCATTAGTACGTTAGAATATACTAAGTATGTGGGGCAATGCAAGCATGAGAAACCATATTTATAACAATGACCATTTGAATTAGCATGTTAGGAGAAATAGTCAGAAATCATAAGTAGTATTTAAGAAAGATCAATACATAATAACCATAAGAGTATCATGTAAATTAAAAGATAAGATTAGTCGTTTAAAATATAAAGAAACGTACATATATGGGATAGGAACCATAACCGACAATAAGACCATGCGAGCTATAATATGGAATCCGATAATACCCACATCGATAAGGAGGAGGCTACTTTGCCAAGGTAGACTCCTAATCATGAACATGTGCTATTTGTGGATCCACTAGCTAGGCCATAAAGGAAAATCCTATAGTGGCACGTAGTTATGAGACAAGAGACTTTATATAAAGACCCCTACTTTGAGTCCCCACCTCAAGTCCACATTCGGTGCTAAGTCAAATCCCACGGAATACATACATAACATAAGATCATAATTTCATATATCATAGTCATGATCATAGGCTTGAAATAATAGAGTAGTTCATTTACATAACATAAGTGAAATGCGAGTATTTTCCTTCCTCATTAAAAATCATACTTACATAGACATAATTCATACTTGAAAATTAGGGTAAAACTTGGATGCATAATAAATTTGAATGAAATTCATAATAATACGTTCGAAATTATTAAATAAAACTTCTCCTAGAATATAACTTGAAAATTCATGATTATAGCTTATACTTGAAATTAGGGTATGACATGAATGCATAATCAATTTACTTGAAAATTATGGAATTGACTTAAAAACATGCATGATAATAAACTTTATATTAGCCCATACATAATTCATATAGATAATATGCTTTAGAAGTATAAATCAAAATACTCATAATTTACATCATGAACCCTAGAAATAAAAAATTGGAGAATTTATGGAAAAATACTTTAATTTTATTCAATAACCATCAATTTATATCAAAATAGACTCATGATCATACTTTAAATCAAAATTCATGCAATTGGAATAGAGATCACAAAACCCATAAAACCATACTTTAATTTGATAGAAAACCTTGAGAAATTGATTGGGCTTCATTGATGAAAGGATCCATGAATCAATACCTATATACCTTGAGTGAGAACACAAATTAATTTGGAATAATTTTAGAATTTTGATGAAAAAATTGAGTGAATTTACTTGAAGTCTTCAAGGGAAACCCTTGAGAGCCTTTTTGTAGAGAGAAAAATATTTGATAGAAGAATTGTAGAAGAATGAATAGAATTAGAAGTTTAGTTTAATTTGTAGAGTTGAATTAGGTCCTAAAAATGCCTAGGTTCATTAACTAATAATTTAGAAAAAGTCTAAAACGCCCTTAAAAAAAGAAATTAGATTCGGCTAGGAATCGTTCCCAGGTCAGCCACGCAGACCTTTCGCGGTCTACTTGGCCGATAAACTATCCCAGGTCCGCGACCCGGTCTTGTCGCGGACTACTCTGTCTTTTGCGGCTTCCCACATTCGCGACGCGGTCCTGTCGTAGACGACACTATTTTGTGGTTTCTTCGAAAATATTTCTTCCATTCTACGGGTCCTAAAAATCTACTGAGACCATTTTCCCACAGATTTTGATCCCCTGATCGATATTTTGAACTCGAATTTTTCAAAAAGATTAAGGATAATATGTTATATGAGCGGCTTATATCCAAGGCATTCTTAAGGTATAATTTTTTTAATATTTTTTTTGAGGGATTTTACACTCCTGAAAGCATCATCATAGCATAATAGGGAAATATAGTTACTACCTATCAATCCATATTTATAAAATAACATAAGAATAGCTTATTAACTTAGTGATTCATAAGAATCCATAACTTTGGTGAGAATTTTACTTATCACTATCTTTAACATGATTGTGTGAGAATTGGACTTATCACACCATAATAACCTTCTTTTATCCTAAATTTATGATCATCATAACTTCACCATTAGAATCATAATCTCAAATTTAAATCATGAAAAGTTTACTTGAAAATCTTTGAACTCATAATCTATTCATAAAAATCATCTTAACTTCATCATCATAACTTGGAAATATCTTTATGCATGGACATTCACAATTCAACATAAAATCATGTAATTCATGTTGTCACATGCTTAGAATATCATTGATAACAATTCAAAATGAAATTGAATTAATCTAATGTAATTCATCAAAACTAGGGTTCATAAACCAATTGAAAATTTAAAGGAACTTTGAAAAAACTTTGGGACTTCATGGGTGAAAGGAACATATGAATCAATCTCCACATATATTGATTGAATTCACTAATATTTGAACAATAAACCTTGAAAAAATTTAGAACCCTCGCTTGTAGCTTGGAGAAGAAACCTTGAGGTATTTTGTTCTTTCCTTAGAAAATTTGGGAGAATGATTTTAGAATGGGGGAATTTCAAAGAATTGGGTAGATATAAGGTTGAACGTAGCCTTAATTGTTTCTAGGTTCATTAATTAGAACTTAGAAAATGACATAATTTCCCTTTATTAAAAATTAAGATTTCGACCCTACAGATTAACTGTACGAGTCGTAAAGAAGATGATGAGTCGTCAAGATGACTCATCCTGCAGGTCTGAGCAAAAAGTCTTAAATTCAAGTCTCTAATGTTTGCGAACGAATCATTATTATGACTCATTAACTTGTCTACTGGTCATAGACTTGATCCATCTTGCAGGTCCCAAAATCTGCAAAATTTGATGGCCTCTGAAATTTAACTGCGAATGATTTGTATGACTAATAAGAACATCTATGAATATTCTCGTCAAGTCATACACGTGACCTCGAGGGACATTTGAAACTTATCCTCTAAAGTCTTCCTACGAGTAGTGTCTATGATTCATCTAGGGGATTGCAGGTCATAAACTTAGGTCGTAGGACCTTCTTTTTAGGTTGGTCATGATCAACTTCTACGCTACACTCTATGAATCATCCCTATGAGTCGTGGGAATGTCCACGAGTCGTAGAGTGACTCGTAAAGCTAGAGTTAGTCTAAAATTTTGAAGATTTCCTTTGGATTCCAATTCTCTGACTTTCGGGGTCTTATAGGTAACTTAAACTACCATCCTTTTGATGAAGCGAAGGTTTCTTTAGAAACCAAGAGGCCTGTCAACCAATAGGCGCCTATTAGGTGGGGGTCACTTTTCTGAAGCCTCTATAGGCTTAAGCAATGTTTGCTTAAGGGAACATCTGATGGCTTAAGTGAAAATCACTGGGATTAAAATCCTCGTTCTTATTGTTTTTACCAAGGAAAAAAACTGTTAAAGTTAAGGTCGACCTTGGGCGATTTTACTCCATTCTTCATCATTTTTGACTCTTTCAAGGTAATTCTCTTCCCTTTCACCCTCTAAACTTGTTTATAGCTTAAATACGTAATTAATTTCCATTTAGCCCTCAAAATACTTGATTTCTAACCTTTAGAGTAAGCTAAATTGACCATTTGAGGTCTGAATTAAAGTCCATCTTGTCCCATTTCTAGGCATGTGATCCTCAATCTAGGGAGAACATGATGATTTTCTTTTCATAATTCTATAACATCGATTCGAGGGTTGATTTTTGATCCAATTTTTGTGTGAATTTTATTTTAGTAATATGGGTATCATTGGATCCATATTGGATTTCTTGTTTTATTCTTGATAGGTTGGAAGTGGTCTGAGTCTCTTTATTTAAGAAAACACCTTAGCAAACTTTTTAGTGCGGTTTTAACTTCAAGGTAGGTTATGGTTTTTATTTCCTTAGACTTGACTTAGTTAGATTAATTATATTTGAGTATATTGCATTATTGGGTTGGAAACTTAGGTTTTTTTAGGCTTTATTTATCCTTGGATAGTTATGACCATAATTTTGGTTGATTATCATAGTTTTAGTGGGAGGGACCTTAGGGCGGCTGTTGGCTTATATCCGAGTTACTGGTATTCTACTATTAAGTTTGAGGCATCATTCTGAGCAGCCTGAAGGTTCTTACAGGCTTCTTACTTCCCTTCATTTAGATTTTACATATCATCATTATATGACTTGACTATTGAGTGTGGTTGTATTTACGTTGCATTTGTGTGTACCTTTGCTTTGAGTTATTAGTATTGCTTGACAGTTTCCATAGTATTGTTGTTATAACTTAGAACTTTTCCTTGAACGACTAGTATCATCTTGTTTTTTTATATATACTAGATTTTTCTGATCTCGGTCGGCCTATAAAACCTACTGGGTACCCTGTATTTTGGAAGTCATACTACAAGCCACCCTTCATGAGCGTCGAATCATTATTGGCCATCACAATCTTGGGTTGTGGTGAGATCCCGATATCCAAAGATATTCTACTTTCCCTTTTTTGTACTAACTTTTATTTTGTATTTTGATTAGTCAATTCTCTTGTATATATAGCCTTTCTATACTTAGTAGCTCTTGTATAGGTGACACAAGGTCTGGGATTTAGTCCTGTGTTACTTTTTCATCTTTCTCACTTTTGAGCCTCTTTTGTATATTTTGTATCAAACTACGAATTTATGATGTGACCCGTTTCTTATATGATGTTTCTATCTTTCACTTATTATTATTTTTATACTTAAATTGTTGTCTTTCGTAAGTTGTGTTTTGTAGTCTTTTCAACTTTAGGGGTTGTAGTAGGCATCATCATGGGCCGATTTTGGGTTGTGATAGAGTGGTATCAGAGCTTTAGATTCACCAATCTCACCAGTACAGGAGCAAGTGCCTAGTAGAGTCTTGTAGATCGGTACGATGACATCTGTATCCTATGTTTAAGAGGCTATAGGGCATTCTTAAGAATATTTCTATTGTAATTTTTTATATCATGCACCTTTGACTATTGAAACTTCTGAGTTTTATTTGGTTCATTCTTTCTCAGATGGCTGGGATGAGATCATCTACGGGTGGCGAGAGCCTCGTGCAACTTCTTGAGGGATAGGTTACCGATTAAGTTCATAGACCTGACTTAGGGATGATTATCAGTTGTAGATTTTGAGATACAGTTCCATAGTTGGATAGACATGAAGCTATGCTTATGCCAATAGACCACGAGAGGGTGCGTAGATTTTTCAGAGGATCTTATTCCTACTTTAGATGACTATAGAGCAGATAGTGGCATTGGGTAGTTATTTTCTACAGATAGTTAATTATACACACACCAATGAGGGGATCCATTGTGAGGCCTATTAAGGGAATGACAATAGGCCCCATTATTAGGGTGGTTTCAGTGGGTCTCAGTCCTTTGATAAGCGGGGTTCTAGAAAGAGGTTACCTACAATAGTTTCAGCCAGCTAGGCCGATTTAGGCAAATCTTCAGCTTACGGATGGTGGCACTACTGTGTGTGTTTGTGGTCAGATGATTTAAGACCCAGTTCAGACATATAAGGGTGCAGGTTTCTTTTCTTCAGGTCATGGTGACCAGTCAAGTTTAAATTTGCTATCTTAGAGAGGAATTGTCACTCGATCATAATATAAGTGTGGCAGGATAGGTCACTTTTCTAGGTAGTTAACTATAATAATTCACCATAGGTGACAGGGCCAGCAAGGTCAATAGGTTCAGGTCCCTGTGGCATGATAGGTCACTTTTCTAGGTAGTTAACTACAATCATTCACCATTTGCTAGAGGTGGTGCTCAAGGCGGCAAGAGTGGTCGCTAGGATTAGTCAAGTGGTCCTCAATTATGCAGGTTAGGGGGTCTAATAGGACTTCATATGTTTTCTTTTCAAGAGTGGCCATAGGTGAAGGCTTTGGATGAAATTATCACAGGTACGATCTCAGTTTCTCATCATCTTCCATATGTGTCTGCCTATTAAGCTACTTATCTGGAAGTGTTGTGTGATCCTTTGTCTATGCCTATATATGTAGCTACCTCTGTAGGTGATTCTTTAGTTCTGGATCGAGTGTATCGGTTCTATGTGGTGTCCATCTTGGGGTATGATACTAGGCTACATCTGGTTCAATTGGATATGGTAGACTTTAACATCATTTTATGTAACATCCCTCAAAATGCTCATAAGTGCTTTAAGAATGCCTTGGGATTAGGCCGCTTAAGTAACGCATTATTCTTAATGTTTTTGGAAAATCTGAGTTTGGAATATCGATTAGGGGTCAAAACCTGCAAGAAAAAAGTTTCAGTGGATTTTTAGGACACGTAGATCGAAAGCCAAATTTCTCAAGAAATTGCACAAAACAGAAAGGTCTGCAATAAATCCGCATCGTGGACCTGAAAAGGGTTTTTTGGCCGAGTTGGATTTTTAGTAATGGCAGTTTAGACTTTTTCCAAATTGTTAGCTAATGAACCTAGACGTTTTTAGGACCTAATTCAACTCTATAAATTAACCTAAACCTCTGATTCTATTCATTCTTCTACAATTCACCTACTCAAATATTTCTCTCTCTACAAAAGACTCTCAAAGACTCCATTGAAAACTTCAAGTAAATTCACTCAAGCTCTCCATCAAAACTCTCAAGTTCTTCCAAATTATTTGGTGTTCTCACTTAAGGTATGTGAGTATTGATTCATGGTTTCTTTCGTCCATGAAACCCAATCAATTATTCAAGGTTTTTTATCAAATTAAAGTATGATATTTTATGGGTCTTATGATCTCTACTCCTATTGGATGAATTTTGATTCAAAGTATATGGTCATGAGTCTATTTTGATATAAATTGATGGTTATTACATTAAATTGAAGAGTTTTTCCATGAATTCTCTTATTTTGATCTCCAGGGTTCATGATGAAAAGTATGATATTTATGGGTCTTACCTATATGATTTATTTATGAGCTGATATAAAGTTTATGATCATTAATGTTTTCAAATCAATTACATAATTTTTAAATCAATTGATCATGCATTCATGTATTACCCTAATTGCAAGTACAAGCTATGGTCATGAATTTTCTAAGTATAAGTTATGTCTATGTATGTATGATTTGTAATGTGGAAGAACAATGCCCACATTACACTTATGGTATGAAAATAAGCTACTCAATGATTTCAAACATATGATACAACAACAACAACCCAGTGAAATCCCACATCATGGGGTCTGGGGAGGGTAGAGTGTACGCAGACCTGACTCTTACCAATATAGGACGGCTATTTCCGAAAGACCCTCGGCTCAATAAAAGCATAGAAAAAGGTCAGACAAGAATATTAGAGTAAATAAGTAGATGACAAAAACGGTCCAAACAATAGTATAATCAAAGCACAGAAAACAGTAGATATTATTATTGGATAATAACATAAATACCATAAATAAATAAATACCATAAATAACACATATCAGAGTAAAAGAAATCATAGTGCGTTAATACGCCTACGAATAAGGGGGAATAAAACCACTATGTACTAGCCTTCTACCCTAATGTGTGTCCTCCACACCCTCCTATCTAGGGTCATGTCCTCGGTAAGTCGTAAATGCGCCATGTCCTGTCTGATCACCTCTCCCCAATATTTCTTCGGCCTACCCCTACCTCTTCTGAAACCATCCATGGCCAGCCACTCACATCTCCGCACTGGTGCATCTGGGACTCTCCTCTTCACATGTCCAAACCATCTCAGTCGCGTTTCCCGCATATTGTCTTCTACCGAGGCCACTCCTACCTTTTCTCTAATAGCCTCATTTCTAATCTTGTCACTCCTGGTATGCACACACATCCATCTCAACATTCTCATCTCGGCAACCTTCATCTTTTGCACGTAGGAGACCTTAACTAGCCAACACTCCGCCCCATACAACATAGCTGGTCTAATGACCACTTTGTAGAACTTGCCCTTAAGTTGTGGTGGCACCTTCTTGTCACATAACACACCTGAGGCGAGCCTCCATTTCATCCATCCTGCCCTAATACGGTGTGTGACATCCTCGTCGATCTCTCCGCTGTCTTGCATGATAGAACCAAGGTACTTAAAACTACTTCTCTTTTGGATGGCTTGGTCCCCGAGCCTAACTTCCGCGCCAACCTCTTGAGGTGTCTCACTGAACTTGCATTCTAGGTACTCTGTCTTGGTCCTACTCAGCTTAAACCCCTTAGACTCCAAGGTGCGTCTCCAGTCTTCCAGCTTAGCGTTAACTCCGCTACGGGTCTCATCGATGAGGACTATGTCGTCCGCAAAAAGCATACACCATGGCACCTCACCTTGAATTTGTCGCGTCAATCCATCCATCACCAAGGCAAATAGGAACGGGCTAAGAGCTGATCCTTGGTGCAACCCCATCATAACTGGGAAGTGTTCTGAGTCCCCTCCTACTGTTCTTACCCTGGTTTTGGCACCCTCGTACATGTCCTTGATCACCCTTATGTACGCTACAGGTACACCTTTAGCCTCCAAACATCTCCATAGTATCTCTCGTGGGACTCTATCGTAAGCCTTTTCCAAGTCGATGAACACCTTATGCAAGTCTCTTTTCCTCTCCCTATATTGCTCCATTAGTCTCCTCATAAGGTGGATGGCTTCTGTAGTTGAGCGTCCCGGCATAAATCCGAACTGGTTCTCTGAAATAGACACGCCTCTCCTCACCCTCATCTCTACCACTCTTTCCCACACTTTCATAGTATGGCTTAGAAGCTTAATACCTCTATAGTTGTCACAGCTCTGGCTATCCCCTTTATTTTTGTAAAGCGGGATCATGATGCTCGATCTCCATTCTATGGGCATCGTTGTCGTCGTCAAACATATGATAATGACTATGATATATGATATTATGATTTCTATGCTATGCATGTATTCCGTAGGATTTGACTTAGCACCGAATGTGGCCTTGATGTAGGGCCTCGAAGTACGGGGTACTTATATAAAGTCTCTTGTCTCATAACTATGTGCCACCATAGGATTACCTTTTTGGCCTAGCTAGTGGATCCATATAACATATGCATGACTCGCCTAGCGAGGTAGAGTTTACCTTGGCAAGTAGATTCCCCTTTCCTCTGATGTATGGGCAACATTGGGATTCCATGTTATAGGTCGCATGGTCTTATTGTTAGTTATGGTTCCTATCCCACATATTTATGGTCTCTTTATGTTTTTAATGGCTAATCCTATCTTTTACTTTACATGATACTTTTATGGTTTATTATGCATTGGTCCTTCTTAAAGGCTACTTATAATTTTTACTACTTCTCCTATCATGCTATTTAAAATGGTCATTTATACAAACATGGTTTTATATGCATTGCATTGCCTACATACTTAGTAAATTCTGACGTACTAGAATATAATTTTTCCTATATAGTCTCATAATGTAGGGGTTGAGGTTGAAGATCATATTCGTCCATGTGGCTAGTTAAGCTTTTCTATCCGGCGGTGTTTGTGGTGAGTACTCATTTATTGGGGCCTAGTGATCGAGTTGGTTATTGTTTCAAAGACATTTTGTTATATTTTATATTGAGGGTGAGATGGGCACATATCTTATCCCCCGCCCATACTCATGTGTAGAGTCATCTAGTTGGACAAATGTATCGAGTCTATGTTTTTATGTGACATTCTTTATTTACTTTTCATGGTTTAAACTCTCTTATGATATTTCCGCTTTTGCTTTACCTTATGAATGCTTATGATATGTACAAGAGGCTTGGTTGGATCCCTCCGGGATTTCAATCGCCGTATTACGACTAGGCCCTAGGTTGGGTCGTGACAAAGTTGGTATGAAGCATAAGTTTTTTCAAGTGTCCTAGGGTGTCCAATGTGCCGCATAAAGTAGAGTCTTATTCATGGGTATGACGCACGCCACACTTATGAGTAGGAGGCTATAAGGCGTCTTAGGATATTCTCACTTATTTCATGATATATGTCGTGCGATAGAGTGATACTCTAAGACCTTCCTTTCTAATGATTGTTCTTTGTAATTTTCAAAACATGCCTCCGAGAAGTCAAATCCCTCAAGCTAATGATCCTCTTTTTGATCAAGTAACTAATGAGGAGTTTTGGACCACTATCACTTTACTAGCTCGTATAGTGGCCAACTTAGGAGTAATGGCTCCTCCAAATATGATCACACCAGGTTCAAGAGGTAGAGACTCCCCAAGGATGAACCCTCCCAAGTTCCATGGTTTGAAAGGCGATGAGGATACCTAAGATATTATTTATGAGGTATATAATATTATGGATATTATAGGGATATCTTTGAAAAACAAGGTGGAGATGGAGGCCTACAAACGTAGGAGTGTCGCTTGAGTGTGGTTTGACCAATGGAAGGTCGAAAGGGTTGAAAGACACCATATAGGTTGGGAGGATTTCAAAGTTGCTTTTCTTGACCACTTTTTTCCTTTAGAGTTGAAGGAGGCGAAGGTGATAGAATTTATCAACTTGAAAAAATGGAGTATGAGTGTGAGTGAGTATACCCTCAATTTTATGAACTTTTCCAAGTATGCTCCTTGTTTGGTAGTTGATTCTCACGCCCTTATGAGTAGGTTCATTTTGGGGGTATCCGACTTAGTTGCTAGAGAATGTCGAGCCGCTATGCTTGTGAAAGAAATAGACATATCTCTACTTATGACCTATGCTGAACAAATAGAAGGGGAGAAACTTGAAGAGAGAAAGATGAGAGAGTCCAAGAGGGCTCAGTTTTAAGATGGAATTTCTAACGCTAAGATCGGTAAGGATAATGGCCATTTTCAATAAGGCCAAAGATTCCAATGTCAAGTTTCCCCTTGAACTTTGGGCTAAAGGTTTGATAAGGATAGAGTTCTATACCCTAAGGGACAAGGTGGAGATATGAATGCTAGTGGTACTTCTCTCCTTAGATGCACCAAGTGTGGAAGGATTCATAGGGGTAAGTGTTTGATGGGAACGGGTGCTTGTTTTGGATGTGGTAAAATAGGGAACAAGGTCTCCAAATGCCCAAACAAGAGGAGAGAAGGACATCCTGAAAGGTAAGCTGCTCAATATGGACAAGCTCAATGAGGTGGCGGCCCGCGCCATAAAAGGTTCTATGAACTTCAAGCTAGGCAAAAGGTTGAGGAGTCTCCTGATGTTATTATAGGTAAGTGTGGGTGTTTAACCTTGATGTTTATGTTTTAGTTAATCTGGGTGCCACATTATCTTTTATTACTCCTTTCCTTTCTATAAAATTTGATGTTTGTCCTGAAATATTTCTAGAGCCTTTTTCGGTTAATACCCTAATATGACTCGATATTTAGGGGTAAGTTTGAGTGATGCTAATAAGGGTGGTGTTCTTGTTTGAGATGGTTAGGAATTATAATGGTTAGTGAATTCAAAATTGATGGTTGATGAGAAGATAGAGGTTCTCTCACAAGGGAGGGATGGAGTATTTCATTACCAAGATTGGTTATGTGTCCCAATATTAATAGCTCTCGATAGATGAGTTAGGAAAGATTGGGGGAAGAGTGGGTGTTCCATATTGTGATAATTGTGGTACGCTTGGTCCATTAAAGGTTATAGATATCGAGGAAGAGCTAGTTGAGACCTCGTTGTGTGAAATAGATAAGTAAGAGTATATTGGTGCGACCTTTGATAGGAGTGAATACCAATGAGGATATAGAGATGCTAAGGTAGACACAATAATTATTAAGTGATGTTGACTTCAAAGGATATATAAAGTGGTTAGAATAGTAGGCGTGGATGTGTGGTTGTAGATATGTGAATGATTAATAGTAGTCTATTGATGACTTCTTGTTAAGGGTTTCAAATGAGTGTATTAGAAGTTGTTATAGAACTAGTCTTGAATGTAGTATTGATGGCATATGGGTGAATGTACGATGCATTGTGTGTTTCTTTATTAGTTACGAGGTTTGTTGAATACGGGTAGTAAAGGGTAGTTATCTTGGGATAAATTTTCCTGTAAAAGGTCTAGGATCCTAAGGTATATTGACAAAATGGAATATGAGTTAGAATTTCCTCTTGAGTTTACTTTGGTTCATCCGGTATTTCATGTGTCAATGTTTAGGAAGTTTGTGGGTGATCCAAATTCTATTATGCAAATAGAGAATGCAAGTATTGAAGAGAATTTGATTTATGACAATGTTCCGATTGAGATTTTAGACCAGCAGGTGAGGAGGTTAAGGAATAAAGACGTTGTATCCATCAAAGTGTTATAGAGGAATCAACAAGTAGAGAGTTCTACGTGGGAAACAGAATTGGATATGATGAAGCGTTATCCATATCTCTTTCCTTCCACTCAAGCCCAAAGGTACTAAGTTATTCATGATCAAATTGATTAAAATCCTACATTCCAGTTCCATATGTCATTCACATGCATGCATAATTCATGAAAATGTTTTTTTCTCAGGACTATTCTTATGTTAAGTATGAAGTTTACATGTTCTATGCATCTTTCAAAGGGTCCACATATTCATGCTGGGTTGCTAGTCATTTTTTCATGTCCTTTTTCTATTAGTTGAATCTCATTCGAGGATGAATTCCCAAGGGGGAGATATTGTAATATCCCTCAAAATGCTCACAAGTGCTTTAAGAATGCCTTGGGATTAGGCCGCTTAAGTAATGCATTATTCTTAATGTTTTTGGAAAATCTGAGTTTGGAATATCGATTAGGCATCAAAACCTATAGGAAAATATTTTTGGTGGATTTTTAGGACACGTAGATCGAAAGCCAGATTTCTCAAGAAATTGCACAAAACAAAAAGGTCTGCAATAAATCCGCATTGCGGACCTGAAAAGGGTTTTTTGGCCGAGTTGGATTTTTAGTAATGGCATTTTAGACTTTTTCCAAATTGTTAGATAATGAACCTAGACATTTTTAGGACCTAATTCAACTCTATAAATTAACCTAAACCTCTGATTCTATTCATTCTTCTACAATTCACCTACTCAAATATTTCTCTCTCTACAAAAGACTCTCAAAGACTCCATTGAAAACTTCAAGTAAATTCACTCAAGCTCTCTATCAAAACTCTCAAGTTCTTCTAAATTATTTGGTTTTCTCACTTAAGGTATGTGGGTATTGATTCATTGATCCTTTCATCCATGAATCCCAATCAATTATTCAAAGTTTTCTATTAAATTAAAGTATGGTATTTTATTAGTCTTATGATCTCTACTCCTATTGCATGAATTTCAATTCAAAGTTTGATCATGAGTCTATTTTGAAATAAATTGATGGTTATTGCATTAAATTGAAGAGTTTTTTTCATGAATTCTCCTATTTTGATCTCTAGGGTTCATGATGAAAATTATAGTATTTTGATTTATACTTCTAAAGGATATTATCTATATGAATTATGTATGGGCTCATATAAAGTTTATGATCATGCATGTTTTCAAGTCAATTTCATAATTTTCAAATCAATTTATCATGCATTCATGTCTTACCCTAATTTCAAGTACAAGCTATGGTCATGAATTTTCTAAGTATGAATTATGTCTATGTATGCATGATTTGTAATGTGGAAGAACAATGCCCACATTGTACTTATATTATGAGATTGAGCTACTCCATAATTTCAAACCTATGATAATGACTATGATATATGAAATTATGATTTCTATGTTACGTATGTATTTCTAGGGATTTGACTTAGCATCGAATGTGGACTTGATGTGGGGGCTCGAAGTATGGGGTCATTATATAAATTCTCATATCTGATAACTACGTGCTACCATAAAATTTCCTTTTTTTCCTAGCTAGTGGATCCACATATAGAATATGCATGACCCGCCTAGCGGGGTAGAGTCTACCTTGGCAAGTAGATTCTCCTTTTCTTCGATGTATGGGCAACATTGGGATTCTATGTTATAACTCGCATGGTCTTATTATCGGTTTTGGTTTTTATCCCACATATGTATGGTCTTTTTATGTTTTAAATGACTAATCCTATCTTTTACTTTACATGATACTTTTTTGGTTTATTATGCATTGGTCCTTCTTAAAGACTAGTTATGAATTTTACAACATCTCCTATCATGTTACTTAAAATGGTCATTTGTAAAAACATGATTTTCTATGCATTGCATTGCCTACATACTTAGTATATTCCAATGTACTAATGCATACTTTTGCCTACATTATCTCATAATGTAGGGGTTGAGGTTGAAGATCATATTTGTCCACATGGATAGTTAAGCTTTTCTATCTAGCGGTGTTTGTGGTGAGTCCTTATTTATCAGGGACTAGTCATCGAGTTGGTTATTTTTCAAATACTTTTTGTTATGTTTCATATTGAGGGTGATCTAGGAACATGTCTTAGCCCACGCCTACACTCATGTGTAGATGTATCTAGTTGGACAAATGTTTCCAGTTTATATTATCGTGTGACATTCTTCATTTACTATTCATGGTTTAGACTCTCTTATGATGTTTCCGTTTTTGCTTTACCTTATGAATTCTTATGATATGTACAAGAGGTTTGGTAGGAGCCCTCCGGGTTTTCAATCGCTGTGTTACGACTAGGCCCTAGGTTGGGTTGTGACATTTTAGGCATTGGTGGGTTATCTCCTCATCATGCAGTCTTGGATTTCTTTTCCAACACTGTTACTTTATGCTTGCCTGACATTCCCCCAATTATGTGGATGGATACTAATAGCCATATTCCTAGGGGTGTGTTCTCTCTTTGGAGCGTGCAACGGATGGTAGGAAAAAGGTATCTAGCATATATTGCTTATGTTCATGATACTAGTGCCGACACTCGTTCTCTTGAGTCAATTCTAGTGGTTAGAGAGTACCCTTATTTTTTTCCTATTGATCTACTTGGTCTTCCTCCTAATTATGATATTGATTTCGACATTGATGTTGAGATAGGCACGCACTCAATTTCTATTCCACCTTATCAAATAGCTCCAGCTGTGTTTTTGGAGCTTAAGAAGCACCTCTAGGACATCTAATTAAATAGTTCATTCGACCTAGTGTGTCTCCTTGGGGTGCCCTTGTCCAATTCGTGAAGAAGAAGGATGGTAGCTTGCATGTATGTATTGACTACATATAACTAAATAAGGTGACCATCAAGAATAAGTATCCTATGTCATGGATTCATGACTTATCTGACAAAATTTATGGCGCATCGGTGTTCTCTAAGATAGACTTCAGATCGAGCTACCACAAGTTGAGGATTAGGGTGGCATACATCCCTAAGAGTTCCTTTAGGACTCGGTACGAATATTATGAGTTCTTACTCATGTCTTTTGGGTTGACTAATGCCCCAATGATATTCAAGGAGTTGATGAACCATGTGTTCAGGCCCTACTTATACTTGTTTGTGATAGTGTTCGTCGATGACATTCTAGTCTACTCCAGTAGTAGGGAGTAACATTAGCAATATCTGTAGGTTGTACTCCAGACCTTGCGATATTAGTAGTTGTATATCAAATTCACTAACTGTGTATTCTCTCTTTAGTCTATAGAATTTTGGGGGAATGTGGTGTTTAATAATAGGATCAAGGAATATCCAGTGAAGATCACTATTACACCTCATACTTTTGTACCTTGGAATGTGTTCTTAAGTCTCTTGAAAGTCTCTTAAGTTTTAAGGAAGGATCGTAAGCCTCTTAAGTTTCTTAAGGTTTCCTAAAGTTTCTTAAAGTTTCTAAAAGCTTCTTAAGACTTCTTAAGAACTCTTAAGCTTCTTAAGAGTTGTCATGTGATCCCGATAATCTATAATGCTATGAAACAACTCTAAGTAAAGGAGAATGCGATACCCCATAGTAGAGAAGATTTGAAATAGAATTAGAAGAATCTGAAAGAAGTTGGAGACCAAACAATGAGTCATAGGACTCGACTTATTTACTTAAGCTTCCAACTTGGAAATCTTACATACTTAAGCTACTGGAGTACATACCAATCTTACATAGCAAGGATTACATAGGTTCCTAAAAGAAGAAGAGATTACGAACCCACGAGGGGTAAAAGAACGTGCCATGTGGCAGCCGCTGGGAGTGCCATGTGGCAGCCGCTGGGAGTGCCATGTGGCAGCAGTTGGAGCAAAGGGGGTGGGCCCCACTGCCACATGGCATCCCGTGATTGGATGAAGGG
Source organism: Solanum dulcamara (assembly GCF_947179165.1). Classification (NCBI taxonomy): domain Eukaryota; kingdom Viridiplantae; phylum Streptophyta; class Magnoliopsida; order Solanales; family Solanaceae; genus Solanum; species Solanum dulcamara. Next base: position 29,841,256 of record NC_077245.1, on the reverse strand, counting down.
GTGTGTTGGCCCAATTC